>NW_020874373.1:29726859-31093109 GCF_003935025.1 Abrus precatorius | reverse complement strand
TACGGTTCTCCAATATTTTGAAAATGTTAACTCTGTATTTTCCTTTTTGGTAGGTGCATATGGATTGCAATCTTTAAATGTACATGTCCATAGATAAGTGACTGCTTTTTGCGCCTTTCAAGAACCAAATTGAGAAGACTTATCCTACAATTGCATAGCAAATGGAAAGATCAATCTAAAATTGTCACTGGATCAGTTTTCACGGGCCATAATGATATATACTCCCTACCCAGCCAAACAAATTTACCCAATTGAATAGTCAACAATTCCAATTTGCTCTCAGTAACTTCCACAATAAAGCAACTGTTTTCTTTGAGGCACTATTTAAATTCTCGTTGCCAAAATGAGAATAGACCACAGCTAAGAATCTAAAATTCAGAAGCTCAACAAAGCCAGGAACGCTGCTCATCACCAAAAAATCAAAGTAGGACAAGTATTGCAAGGTAAAAAAGCCTCTTGTGTTAGAATTCCTAAATTGTATTGCTTTATACAGATTCTCTCGAAACTTGCCGTGCACCTTCAACTCAACCTACAAAACTCTAATAATTGAAACACTTGCATAAAAATTTGTATGGATCTGGTGACTCTTTGTTAGGTTAGGATGCATGGCAGGAGGTCTATCATTACCTTCGAACTTTTTGATTGTGATCTTGAAACAATTGATCCCTCAGTTGTTGCTCGCATACGAGCCATGTTTTCCACATCTATGCTTGGAGCAACAGGCTTCCCACTTTCACTTACATCTAATGCAATCTTTGAAGCCTCTGTTATGATCATCTGTAAGCCAACACAGCATTTTATGATGATGACATCCACTTTGTTAGTACTTAGCAGTATAACGTTAAAAGAACCTCTACAATATAAATGTAACAATCGAAGTTGAATATTAAAATCTGTGTATCCAAAAATATACAGAATCATATTAAGAAATAAATTTTGCTTCACCTTTCTCAAAAGATCAGGGTCAGAAACTCCTTGAACTTGTATTTCATCTACAGGGGCAGCTTTTCCACGTGCAATACTTTCAATTCGAAAAGTATGGATACCATATATAGACTGCAGGCAACCTGGCAAAAGAAATGAGGAAATCTAGTCAAGGAAAAGTATGAGACATAACAAACATCATATAGGTAAGGTTTTAATCACGAGCTAAAATGTGCTTTTGAATGTTTTTGTTTATTTAATCAAAGCTAGTTATTTTTAGCCATTAAAACCCCTTCAGCCCTTTCATTCTTTTGTTTTGAATGATATAAAACTCAAAATTCATTAGGAACAATTGATGTATTAGACAGTTACTCTACAGCAACCAAAAAAATAAACCTAATCATGTAGCTTATTGTAGTTAGGTAAAAAATTTATAGAGTAAAGAAAACCATTAATATCATTCATTCCAATTAGACTATAAAATATAAACCATGTGCTTAACATCTCATAACTCTAAGCAGTAACAAGGGATGAGGATTATACATATATATACAAATATACAATCATGTCTCAGCAAACAAAACCAGGTCAATGTAATTATAATCTTCAACAAAGCATAGTAAAATAAAGAGCAAGAAGACAATCTGGTATGCCTGCATCAGTACCTTGTTCAATAATAATATCAATCACCAGAGAAAGGGGTACACGCCTCTCAATTGTTACGGTCCCCCAAAATGGTATAAATGAAGGCCTTGACACCTTAACCAAGGGAGAAAGGGAAGAAAAGATCACTTCCCATATCAAAACTCATACACAGTGTCGTGATCATTAAGAACAAATCATATATACCTTGTAAACTACTTCAGTGTGTGTAACATATAATTTGCGAGAAGACAAATCCTTTTGAAGCACGTATCTCCTGATGGGAAGGTAGAGCAACATAATGAGGCCAATCCCCCAAGCCAAAACAAGCAGTAATGATATAGCAAGCCATATGACCATATCATATTTAACACTACTGCTTGCAAGCTCTTCAAAGGATGCTGAATACAGTATCTGTTCTGAACAATCTTCCTCTTCATCATTGCCTAATTCAGATACAGGGTCTGCAAGTACCTGCTCCTTTGATGATCTCAACTCTGCTATGTGATCTGCGTGACCAATCAACATCTCTTCAACCACAATCTGGTCAAGATGAAAAAGTACACGAATAATAATATTAGATCCAAAATAAATATAAACTCTTCAATGCAACTACTGCAAACACCCCTCACAGCACTCTTGTTTCCGCATTATAAGAATGGCATTCAAATAATCAATGGCTAAAAACATATAAAGCATGAGTTACAAGACGTGTTGAACTGAAAGGTAGGAGATAATTTTCAATTTCACAGGAATTGATTGGTGGCTCGCTGGCTCCTCACAAACAGGTCATTAATCTACTAATCTTTCAGTGTAAAATTAGAGAACTCAGACAGATAAAAAATTGAGATCAAATGTTCATATGAAATTAACTGATTTATACATACTGAAAACCCTCCAAAACACTCTGCACCATTTTCAAATGCATTTATATCTCTACAAAAATGAAAAATTCAAACAAGTATTGTGACTTTCCCTTACTATTCAGCTCCAAAAAAAGACCAAAACAACAATCTATTCGGCAGCGGAGAAAAAATCATGAAAGAAATGAAACAAACAACACCACCATAAATCATTTACAACCAACATTATCAGGAACACAAATTCCACCAGGGCATCACGTTTTCTTTCATTTACCAAATAGAAAAATGAAAAGGAAAAGAAATAAAAAGTGGGTGCACATTTGCTTTTAGACCCTTTTGAGAATTTGCCTTAGGAATTGAACGAAACGGAAAATATTAACGAAATCTAAGACAAAGGTGAAACCTTTACCTCGTAGTCACAGAAAATGCGCCGAAATGGTTTAATGGGTATGTGAATGAGACCTGCAAAATGGTAGGGTTTATTGTAGAAGGTTCAAGTGAAGTGGAGAAAACAGGAAGAACACCAAACGTTCAAATGAAAAGGTGGTTGTTGCTGGATTTCCTATTACTCTATGTTCAGTTGGGAAGGAAGAAAAAGAAAATAATTGTACAATGCAATTTTTATTATTAATTAAATTATATTAAAAATTATAAAAAATAATGATTATTTTAATAAATTTTAATTAATAACAAATAATATATTAAAACGTCTGTTTTAACCCTTTATCATAAAAAAACATTGAGAAAAAACTAAATTTTAAATTGAAAAAATGAAGAAATGAGATCAATTTAAAGTTAATATTGCTTACGTCCTGATTGATTAATTATAAATAATTTATTAATTATATTCGTTTAATTTTTGTAAATTAATATTATATGTGATTTAAATGGAGAGTTTTTTTTTTCAACACAAGATATGAATGATTTTACATTGAATAAATTGTGTAAGCATTGTATCATAAATCAACTGGTTAATAGTTTCAAGATAACATCAAATAATTTAAATGATAAAAGCATTATTTTATAATTATTATTTTAAGACATTTTAATTTTTTTATTAATTGTGTTCTATTTGTACAAAAATAATTTTTTTCAATTTTATTGATGACAATAGAAAAGCCTAACTCGTAATATAAAATAGACTTCACAAACTAAAACGTCTCATCAATGTTCTGATATAATTTCAATTATGTAAGTTATTAGAAGACTACAAGAATATGTTCTTTTTCATTTACTGAAACTTCGAAAACTAAAAGTACAAATAAATATTCTTCTTATTTATTTCTTGAGATCTTTATCATGAAATTTACAAACAAAAAAAAGCAAAAAATAATCACTATCACTTACAGTCAAAGTACATTGGAGTATATAAACAAAAATAAAATGATGATAGTTATAATAAGTCTAGAATCTCCAAGAAGTTACCAACAAAAATATAATAAGCCTTTCATTTGTAAATTTGGTAGAATGGGTGGGTGAAAAATTATACCTAAACACATTAATTTCACTAAAATGAATTCTACTAAAACTAATTCTACCCAATTTTAAATTAAACAGAATATGATTAAATTAAAAACTTGAGTCTGAGTTAAATATTAATACTCCATTAGAATTGTTTAAGGCCAGAAGTTTTCTTTCCCTCAATTTCACCAAAAATAAAAATAAAAACAAATAAAATAAAATTGTATTGGCTTGGCTTGTGAATTTCGAAGCAGACGTATTCAAAACGACACCGTTTGCTTCACAAAATTGGGAGCATATTCTCTCTCCTTATTAATTCCCTTCGTTTTCTCTCTTTAAACCGTTCATTTTCCACGAACTATTCTCTCTCTAAGATCCCTTCCTTGCCATTGTTTGCTCCTACCCTTTTACTTGATCGCTTCAAGGTGCATTCTTTATCCACAATTTCTCCCTTTTATCAATTTATTTATTTATTTATTTATTTTGTAACTTCTATGTTTAAAGTTTGAATTTTGGAGTGTTTAAGATTGGAAAAACAGCAAGGAAGCTAAAGGGTGTGTGGAATTGAATTGGGTAGGTTTTGGTTTTGGAAACTTAGCTGGTTCTGCTGATTTCTGAATTCTGCTTTTGTTGTGGCTTCCCAATTAAGTAATCACCAATTAGTCCTTAAGATAATCATAAGCTAGATGTTCATTTCTGATGAATGGGATGGATCATAGTTTTTCTTGTTAGCTTCCTGGGTGATATGTTTCCTCTATTTTGTTTTGTGATTAACGAAGTGGAATGTTACCGAGGGATTCTACTTGTTTTTTGAAGGAAAAATTGTGAATTGGGATGGGACTTGTTCCCCTTTTGATACCTTTTTTAGATATATATATTTAATGCATGATGATCAATGATGATTATGGAACATATAATCAATGCTGACTATGGAGAAGCTGGATAGTCCAGGCAGCATTTTAAAGAAAAAATTATTCCCGTTTTTAGCACTATTTCTAAATATGCGTTTGTCTGTGAAACGAGGCAGGGATACATTTTCTTCGATATTATCACTTTTTTTCTAACAGTTTTGTCTACAATGCATGGTGCTAATGTGCCTGACATATACTTTTAGAGGTGTTTCCAATTGCTTTTAGATTTAGGAAAAAGCTAAACCTTAGGGCACTGGTTAAAGAACTAAAAGTGAAAAATTAGCCAGAAAATATGATAAATACATCTCTCTTCATGATTTCCAACTCAATTCAACACAATTTCCAATAAAACTTTCCACTTTCAATTCCTAAACCAGTGCCTGGGCACTGGTTAGCAAGATCATTAAATTTATAATATGTAGTAATGTGTTTTGTTATTTGTTAGTTTCAGTAAGAACCTATATATTATAAGTTTTTATTGAAAATCACATAATTTTTCAACGAAAACTTACTTTTTATTAATTTCTTATTGGATATCCTTTAGCACACAATAGAAAAATTGATATTTAATTTATTCTTCTTTCTTATCTGTGACATTATGCATATATATTGGCTAATGTTTATTCTTTATTGCAGTTAAAGTGATCATTTAGTCATCTCTAAAGCTGTATTTTGCTAGTGTTTTTGCTCTGCAATGGAGTTCTGACTTATGTTGATGAGATTCCCATTTGAGCCCTAGAAACAAATGGATAAGAAAGAGCATATTGCAATTTTTACTACTGCTAGCCTTCCATGGTTGACAGGAACAGCCGTGAATCCGCTGTTTCGTGCTGCATATCTCTCGAAAAATGGGGAAAGAGATGTCACCTTGGTGATTCCTTGGTTATCTTTGAAAGATCAAGGACTACTGTATCCCAACAATATTACATTTTCTTCACCCTCCGAGCATGAGAAGTATATCCGCCAATGGGTTGAGGATAGAGTTGGATTTACATCTGGTTTCAGCATACAGTTTTATCCTGCAAAGGTGATGATTTCTCTCATGTTTTTGCGTTTTCCATTAACAGGAAAAATTGGAAGCTTACCCAACACAGAAATATGCAAGTGTGCAAGTGAAAAAAACTATAAGAGTATATAGTCTGTGCACTGTTACTGTTAAATGTTCTTTTAGCTGTTGGAATTGTGGGATATGTTGTTATCTATTGTTAGCTGTACCTTGTTACAGTCTGTTACAACTTACAACAGATTTTTCAGTAGTAGTAGCTGCAACTGGCTGACTGCCATCAGTTAGATGCAGTTGGTGTCCTGTTTATAGTTTTCTCTATGTAAATCTCTCATTGCTGAACAGATCTGAGTCTCAAATTCTATCTGTGACTCTTTCTTATGTTTCCTTTCATTTTCTCAGCTCACTGTTATGTAATAAAGATCATGGTATATGTGGTCATCATGAAAAAAAATATTATTTTTGTAAAATGGTCTGACAATGAGGTTTTCAATGAGAGCTTGCAATCTTCCATCATTAATTTTGTAATAATATGTTTTTACATAAGCTATTTGGTCATAGATTTGAGCTTCAATCAGCTTTTATGTTTAAGAATTCGCTGTTTATTTTTTAATGCAAACCTTATTGTTATTTAAGTGGTGCTTATTATTTATATACATATAATGCAGTTTGCTAGAGATAAAGGGAGCATTCTTGCTGTTGGAGATATTTCAGAAATTATCCCTGATGAAGAGGCAGATATTGCTGTTCTAGAGGAGCCTGAGCACTTGACATGGTATCACCATGGTAAAAGATGGAAGACTAAATTCAGGCTAGTTATAGGAATAATTCACACAAATTATTTGGAATATGTGAAGAGAGAGAGGAATGGAACCATGCAAGCATTTTTGCTGAAATATTTAAACAACTGGGTGGTTGGTATATATTGTCACAAGGCAAGTTATTATATCATCATAGAAAATAATGCATTATGTATCCAATGTTTACATTGGCAATTTGGCATACTGGCTTTTACTTCATCAATAGCTGAAGTTTGAACTTTGAAATGATCTCATTTTACAAATTTCACCTCTCAATATATATGTGTGCTCTGGTTTGGTAAATAAAATGCCTTGGTGATGTTTCTTAGTGTATTCATTTGTGTGGATGAAAATCTAAGATAACATGAAGCTGTCCTCTGTGTGGCAGCTTTACATGCTCACGTTGCCTAGTGAATATCATCCTAGCAAGAAATGAGAATAAGACATCATTCTTATGATTAGCTGTGAAAATAATATTAACAGTTATCATAAGCTTGCAATCATTGGATGCCTGCTCTCATGGAATTGATTAGCTGTATATTTGCAGGTAATTAGACTATCTGCTGCCACCCAGGATTACAGTGGGTCCATCGTTTGTAATGTTCATGGAGTTAATCCAAAATTCCTTGAGATTGGCAAGAAAAAGAGGGAGCAACAACAGACGGGAGACCAGGCCTTTACCAAAAGTGCCTACTTTATTGGGAAGATGATATGGAGTAAAGGCTATAAAGAATTGCTGCAACTTCTTAGAAATCATCAAAAGGAATTAGCTGGGCTTGAGGTTGATTTATTTGGCAGTGGAGAGGACTCAGATGAAGTTCAGAAAGCTGCAAAAAAGTTGGAACTGGCAGTTAGAGTTCACCCAGCTCGTGATCATGCTGATGCTCTCTTTCATGAGTAAGTCTCCTACTGATTTGCTCACATTATGTTTGGATTTCATTTCAGTTAGATATGCTGATATTTTGTTTATTGGTAATAAAATTTGTCAGTGATGCATAGTTTGGAATGGAAAAAAAAAGAAAGTGGGAATCAGCATTTGTAATATTCAATTGAAAGTTAATGGATCAAATATTGACACCATAAGATTTAAATATTTTGTAGAGTTTTTTTAATTACCCTAGCTGAAATAAAGTTCCCATTTGACTATGTACTGGTGGGAACTTGTGTATGTTTATGCTTAACACTTTATTTACTGCATTCCAGTTACAAACTGTTTCTTAATCCGAGCACAACAGATGTGGTTTGCACAACAACAGCAGAAGCTTTAGCAATGGGCAAAATCGTTGTGTGCGCGAACCATCCCTCAAATGAATTTTTCAAACAGTTCCCAAATTGTTGGACCTACGATGACAGTGCTGGATTTGTTAAACTCGTTCTAAAGGCACTGGCTGAAGAGCCTGCCCAGCCTACCGATGCTCAGAGATATGGCCTTTCTTGGGAGGCTGCCACAGAACGGTTCCTTAAGGCTGCTGACCTGGACAAGCCATTAGAAAGAAAATTGTCTAGAAGTTCTTCAAACTTTATGGCTACCTCGATGAATTTGCACCAGACAGTAGAGGATGCATCAGCATATATACATCATGTAGCTTCTGGATTTGAAATATCAAGAAGAATATTTGGTGCTATTCCAGATAGCTTGCAACCGGATGAACAGCAACGCAAGGAGCTTGGGTTGACTAATGCTGCCGGGGAACAAGGTTAAAAAGATGATATTGGGATGCAATGATATTAACATTAGTATAATTTTTTTTTTGTTTTGTTCCTAAAGGTTCAGAAAATTGATTTCTTTCTAGCCACATAGAAAAATGTATGGTGCCTGGAAATATGTAAAAGGCATCCCTGTGTAGCTTCAAGCATGTTTAAAATTAGCCCATTTAAGTCAAAGCTTCTATTGGTGTAAATGATAGAGAACATGACAATATTATCTGTGTCATGACCTGTATTTCCATTTGTTTGTTCTAATAAGTTAAACCCCAAACCCATCTCAAGAACTTTGCTTTAGGAATTTAGTGGAAAGATGATGGATGCTTGGAATCTAGAGTTGGCATAGTAAGCTATAGACTATAAGCCAACTTAGATTAACCCCACAATTTCTCTGTTTTTGTTCTTTGATCAGGTGTCTCCATAGGTATAGAATTGAGATTAGTCCTCAGGTTAGGGGTAGTGTTAGGTAAAATCTTTTCAAGAGTACCAACTGCAGGATTTGAATCCCTTAACATTGTATATGAAGTTGCCTAGAGTCATAATCTCCTTTCATTGTGATTAACCAATGTTGAGTAGGGTTAGCTTACTTTGAGAATTAAATTTGTTAAACTTTTAATTTTTTATTGATTACTATTTGAGATCTAATTATGTTTATGACAATTGTGAAGTAGTTTGGTTTCATTAGTTAAAAGTTTTACAATTTTTTTTTTGTTTTCTTTTTGCGGACTTGTTTTACTCATGAGATGTCATGTGGAGTTGGTTGAATTGGTATTTTTCCTTCCTATGTCGAAAATATGCTAATTTGGTCTGTGGGAGCCTACGATTTATTTTGATAAAAGGTGTAACACATGTTTGGTTTGCTTCTTGTTGAAAATATGTTAACGATATTAGATGAAAATTATCTAAACATAAAAAAAAAATATTTGTATAAGAACTAAAATGTAATTGGACTAATTTGTAAATAAGTGTTATATTTTCAAAATTTTAAAAAAACTAAAAGTTATATCTTTAATCAAACTTATATTTAGTGTAGTTTTGTACCTTAAAGAAAGCAATTTTTGTGTAAGAAAAAAGACTTTTTAAAATATTTTATAAAATTGATATATTATAAAAATTATAATAAAAATATTGATATTGATACGCTATTCATTTTTTTAATGTATAATAAAAGATAAACATATAAAATAAAATAATTATTATTTCAAGTTCTTAAGATTGAGTTTTGTTAATCTTATACTTAATACATGTTTGATTATTGATTAATAAAAAATTACTTTATTTGATAAAATTGTGTTAACCTGAGTTCTTCATGTTGAGTTTAAATATTTAAAACTAAGTTTATTTTTTTAAAAATAATGCATACATTATATTAAAGTTATAAAAGTGTAAATAAAAAATTTCATTTCAATCAAATTTTATAATAATTAATTGCTTAAATTTATTCTTAACAGTTAAAATTAATATTTTTTTATTTTATATTTTTATCTTTATCTTACATTCAAATAAATAAATAAAGTATTAATGTTAAATTTTTTATAATTTTTATTATTTATCAATTTTTATAAAATAGTTGAAAATGACTTATTTTCTTTATAAGAATTTTTTTTACTATTTTTGAGATGTTAAAACTATATTAAATATAAGTTTGCTTGAAAATATAAATTTTTAGTCTCTTCAAATTTTATAAATTTTTTTATTTAATACCTCGTTTAACTTTTTAAACAAGTCTATAATTTTTTATTTATTTATTATAATACACATTTTATTTTATAGTTAAAATTTATTTATAAATTAGTTTCTATAGTTAACATTTATTTTTTAATCCTTATAATTTTTTTTTTTGTTGATGTTTTAGTCTTTCTTATTTAACGTCGTTAACATGTTTTATATGATAATGACTAATAAAGAAAGTATTTATTTATGTAGGGATTAAACTATAACTTTTTTTTCTCCTGTAAAGATTAAATTAAAAAAATAGTTAAATATAGGAACTAAATTTATAATTTAGCTTTCTAAGTATTTAATTGAAAAACACTTAATAGTGTAATACTTTTTTTTTAATATTATTATCTGTTCATGAATCATCACATGATTAAAAATTATTTACTTTTATAATAATTAATTTAAAAGTCAATTTTAGAATGATTTCTAAGTAATTGTCAATATAATTCTTTTACACTAATAATGTATTAATATTAAACCTTTTTTTAAGATCTCTTAAGAAAGTTAACCAAAATATGTGGTTTTCTTGAAATTAAGTTGAACTAAACACATTTTATAATACATGTTGAATTTTATAACAAGTGTCGTAAAATTAAAAGAAAAAAAGATGAAAATATAATATTTAGTTTATTAAGATCTTATTTAATAAAATATTTCAAAATTTTTAATTAAAATATAACCATTTAATATTTTTATTAATATTATGATCTTATTTTATGATAATGAATGTTAGATTTTTAAAAAATTAAAAAGGAATGAAAGTAATAAATGAGAATCTTAAAATAAATATGTGATTAAATGAAAAAACATTAGGTAATAACTTATTGTATACGAGAAAGAATTGAAATAATGCTTATTAAAGAAAAATGATAGAAAATTGATTAAGATGGTTTGAATATTGAAAAGAAAATCACTACAGTTACTGATGAGAATAATTAATTATATAATTTTTAAATTTATGAAAAAATTAGAAAAAGACCAAAAAGAATCTTAAAATAAATTATTAAACAGAATTTTATAAAAAATAATTTTTTTGGAGAAGTAGATTTTTAACTGAGCTTTATTATGATGTATGATTTATATAATTGACTTTTCTTAAGATGACACTATTTTATTCTAGCTGTTATTTTAATATCTTATTTAATATTCAACAAAATATCAGTGTTTATTTAATATTTCTTATTTTTGAATATTTTATCTTTGTTTTTTTTTTCAACAATTATTTTTTTTATAGATTTTTTAGCTAGAGAGTTGGAATATTGATTTCCTAAAATTGTATTTTGTTGAAGATACTTGTACTAATTGTGTTGTATATGCATGCATAACTTTTGTCACTTGTTTGATGGATTAAAATTTTGTATTGATCCTTAAAAATTGGGGAGTTTTTTTAATTTGGTCTTTTAATTACCCTGCATATTATATATATATATATATATTGTAGATACTTATTAAATATATACATATGGTTTGGATATTTGTTAACCTATATAACAATAAGACAAAAAATAAATAAATAAAAATATCAATTACAGGTAAGAAAGGGACACTAAATCAATCATGCTTATACTTGAAATTAAAAACAAAGTCATTTTAAATAATGAATTGTAAAAATTTGAAATTCATTTTATTCGAATAGAATTTGATAAAGTTGTATAGTATATCAATTGATTTTGTCAAGTTTCCAAAATAAAAATTTACTCTTTCCCTTTTTTAATTGATTTAGATAATTTCTTGTCAAATACATGCATATTTTTATATAGGAAGTTAAACATATCACTTTTAGAAATACCTATAAAATTTTTATTATTTTTCCAATAAAATATAATATAGATAAAGTCATATCATTTACTCTTTCCGTAACTTACTTGACCAAATTATATCATAATACTAATTTTTATAAAGGTAACGCTTAAAATATTATTTCATTTTAAGAAAATACTAAAACAATTGACACATATTAATTTAATATAAATTTGATAATAAATTTAATTTATTTTTAAAATATAATAACATACAATAACATAAATATATAGTTGATTATTCAACTTTTATCACATTAAATTCATGTATACTTTTACTTAAACACCCGTAAAGAGACATATAGTCAATTTGATACGTTTTCAAATTATCACAACATAACGTTGATTTTCTAAATTATTATCTTTTAATTCAACAAAATAAAAGAAGAATGGAATCAATATAAATAATAAAACTAAGTATACTCATCAATGCCCTGAAAACGGAAAGAGATGTAGTAAATAGGTAAGACTGGTTATTCAAAGTCAACTAATTAATTCACTTTGATTGAGCCAAGCAACGTTGGATTATGGTTCACAAAATATAGTAAGGCATAAAACGACATGTCGTTTCACTGGCAACCTAAAACAAACCAAACATTTAAACCAGTAACGGTTCTCTCCAAAACTTGGTCGTTTGTTGCCCCCTTAGGCACCCAGAGACACTGAACAAAAACAAGAACCCACTCCCTCCAATTTCAAATTCACGCGCAAAACAACACAAACGAAAACCCCTTTACGATTTGTGCAATGCTTCTTAACTTGAACACGTTGTGTGTATTCCTTTATTCAGCCATGTCTGACACGTGGAGTAAACAAGCGTTACTCATTTACCCCATTTGTGTTTTTACCTTGTTTGGACCATTGCAGGGTTAAAGTTGTTGTCTTTCACAGCCTTGTGCTGTGTATTCAGCTGTTTGAGGCTGCAATATAGAAGGGTTTCAAACCCAAGTCTAATTTCCCTGTCAATTGCTTCAATTCATACTCAAACCAATGTAAGCTTTGTTGAATAAGTCTTTTGTTATCACTAAATTTCTTTATCATTGTTTTTCCTCTTTCATCTGCTGAAGCTTTGTGAAAAAATGGATTTTGTGGATTCACTTTTATGTTTTATACCAGAAATCAGTTTTGTGTGGGATGGAATTTTCAGTCTGTGTGAAATCATTGCTCAAATCCATCCATCAATTATGCTGATCATTTGATATGTTTGCCAAACTCTCTCATTAGTTGGCTTTTGGGAGGCTTGTGTTCTTGCTCTTAATCTGTAACACAGGTTAAGGTTGTTGCTGTTTTGTTTTCCAATGTCAGTGTTTCTTGCTGAGGAATGGAGTTGAGGTTTTATCTTGCCATGTACTAACTAGCAATCATGATTTTATCCCTGTTTGATGATCTGTCTGGTTGGACTGTCTACATCTAAATTGTCATTTTCTTTGTATTGTTATTGACATTTTTATGATTGGTTTTGTGGGGTTGGGTCTCGTTGAGGGTGTTCAATCCCTGTCTAAATATAAAGTTTTTTTTTTTAGTTACATTTTTTGTTTTATTGTTATTCTGTATGCTGCCAGAACTTAATGGAAAAGTGATATGGACTCAGTATGATTCTTTTTATCCTGAATCTTATGATAAAATTTTCAGTTTATTGATGGTTTCTCTGTTGGGTTAGGTCATCCATGTGAAATCCTACTGTGTCTTTTTGCTAGAGTTATGAAAACCTTTTTTAAAACTGTGATAAACACCTCAGTGTATGTCTGATTTCGTGATGGATTTCTTGTAAACGTATGTTCATTGGGTAAAGCTACTCTAGATAGTGTTAAAAATTCATACATTTAAATTTAAACAAGTAAGCTTTTAGGTTAAGTGGTTCTTGGTTCTTATGCAATGCTTGTCACAACTAAGTTCAGTAGGCAACTACAAGCATAAAAGAGTAGAATCTAGTATGTCTAAGCTCGAATTTTACTTTTTAGTATTGAAGATTTCTTTTTTGGGTACTATTTGCCATATTGATATTAATAGCCACAAGAATTACATGACAAATTTTACCATGCGTTTCAACCTCATGAAAAATCTGCATTTGAAGTAAAGTTTCTGATAGAGGAGGTGCTTAAAAACCTTATTGCACAGGAAGCATGATAGCATGCATTTATCTAATACTATTAATAAAAACCAGTAACACAAGATACAAGTTTAACCAATAACAAATCAGTCACTAAAAGAAAAAAACGGTTTAACCCAAAACCAAATGCACAAAACTATAATTATTGCTTGTTTCATAGGAATACTCAGCGGCCAAAACTGAATACATTATAAGAAATACACGCTCTTGTTCTGTGTATGAGATGATTATAATCTATTTTTTAATGGTTCAATTGCCTATTAATGGGCTTGAAGGAGAATTCTTTAAAGATAGATAAATATACGTGAGTGCTATTTTGTCGTCATCTTGTAGAAAATTATGAAGTTCCTTAATTTCTGTGTTTAAGTAATGACTTTTCTGAGCCATTTTCAAAATCCTTGGATTTGAGTTTTTAGGGTAGGTGATACGTGCAGCAAAAGTATTAGAGTTGTTTAAAAAAGACAGCTCTGAATTTATGGTTACTTTGTTACACAAATTTGGACACAAGGGATACATTTGTTAGGATGAGGATCTATTTTTCTTTATTGATTCACCTCATAATCAAAATTTCTTTAAACGATGTGGATTTTTGGTTCTTCCTTCTTTATTGTTGAATCATTTTCTTTGTGCACCACTAGGCACCAACGTAACACAATTAGCAAGGGTGGTGTATGTTCTTGTAATTTACTCTATTTTTGTAATTATTTTCCAACCTTCTTGGCTTGAAATTATGAAATGTTAAATGCAATCTATCATGGTTCAAGATCTTTTTCCTTTTTTTGATTGCATTGATGTTCGTTTGGAAAAAGGAGAAAAAAAGACACTTGTGTTTTGTGTATGTGTCTCAAGGGAATATCTACTTAAAGAATTTTTTAGTTATATGAGAACATTACTAATCCATCAATCACTTCTGCATAGTTAACCACTTGTCTAATTCATTATTCCTAAAACAAACCGATTTTATCCTGGAGTAGCTTAAATCTTAATTTTCATTATAGGCTGCTTCTAGAACCAAAGAATATAATTTATTATAAATTTAGTATGATTTTAGATTTTGTTTTTTTTGCTACCAGTTCAGTCATCAAGAAACCAGAAAAAAAAAAGCAACACAAGGGATACTGGTAGTTACTGAACTGAACAAACGCTACTCTTAACCATGTCATACACACTCTTAGTGCACTCAAACAATTAGATGTTTCGTCTCATAACAGTTGTTAATGATGCCCAAAAGAAAAATCTGTGAACAAATGTTTGTGTCATGGAATCCTCCATAACTTATATTGTGAAGGTATAGAATAAGGTAGAAAATGAATGCATTGTAGAAAAAGATGCAGCTGTTCTGCGAATAGGCTGATTAAATTTACATCTTTGAATGGTTTTGTTTTCTTGTTAAAGGTCTTCTAGGAAACTAAAAAGTGAATATATCTACTACTAGTCGTAATTGTCAATTTGTTTAATGTATTTAATATTTATCGAGTTCCTCAACTTGTTTTTGGTGGAATAATGCTTTGATGATCCATTTCAGAGGACTTGGACATTGATATTTGATGATAGATAGTACATGCAGTAAGTTTCTACATTTCTGCAAAGTTGAAATGGTGCAATTTGTGGTTGTAGTGTGACACTAATGTGGAAATGGAGGATCAATTAAGTTCAACAGAACCATTTGATGTTTCTGACAAAGCAACAGCAGAATCAGAAATTGTTTCAAAACCAGTAAGTTTTAAATTATTTGTTTCTATTTATTATTTTTGTTCTTTTCCATCACCAACATCAGAATAAGTAGAATCCTGTATTTCCTACTAACATACCTCTCTTTTATGGTAATTACTTTCCAAAAATAAGGAATTTATCTGTTAGTGTTAGACGTTCTTTGTCTGTGGCCTCAAATGGGAAGTCTGTAGGAGTTGCATTTTATTTGTAGAAGAGATGGATGAAAATTTATATCCTTTTTCTGAGTACATGATATTATTAGATATTACATATTAGTCTTAGGAGGAGTACTTTTAATAAAGGATCCAATCTAACATATTTTCTTCATCCTAAATTATCTCAGCCAGATATTCATTTTAGAAGATGTAGGATAGAAAAGTAGCAGTGGATTTTCTGTAAGTGGTTCAAGAAATATTCAAGGATTTTCAAGTGGAAGAGTTTAGACTGTTTGGATGTTATTGGGATGGGATTTTGTTCATGGCTACCAAGTAATTCCCAACAAATATGTTTTTGAAAGGGATTCTTGATGGTGCTTTGGTATTAAGGTTTTGTTTATTTTGATTTGTTTTATTTGTTTTCTTATAGCTAATATTATTTTCTCATAATTTAGTAAATCTTACAACATAAAAAAGAAAATTTTCCCACTTGATGGGGTCAGCTATATGAATCATATAATACCATAAATTTTTCTCATGTGTAACTAAGCAGATAAACCATTTACCTCTAAGGCCCTAAATCTCTCTTAATGGTTTGACCTATAGTTTTTCTATCTTGCTCTACCTCTAATTATTGGATTCTTTCATCGGGTCAACCCTTCTTATTGGTGCTACTACAAGTCTTCTCCACACATGCCCAAACCATCTAGATGAGACTGCCAATTTTTCTACAATGGGGGCTAACCCAACATTCCAATCTAACTAAGTATAGCATTGCATCTCAGCAACATTAATCTTACTTCTGTTTGCTCTTTACCGCCCAACTCTTAATCCCATATAGTATTGTGGGTCTTAAAGCTGAGTGATAAATTTATCTTTTAAGTTTGAGTGGTACTTTTCTATCTTATAATCACACTCAACACTTCTCCATTTCATTCACCTTCCGGATCCTGTGGTTGACACTTGACTTCACTCCATCTCCCCAATTTTGTATGATGGACCCAAGATGCTTAAAATGTGACCTGTGGTATTTTATGTTATCCAATTTTTTCCTAAGATAAAATGCATGCATCTCTTGATGAACTTGCATTCAATGAACTTGCATTCAATGTATTCTATCTTACTTCTACTTTGGCAAAATTCGTGTGTTTCCACGGCTTCTCTCCAATTCTCTAATCTTTGATTTATTTCTTTTCTCAACTCTCCAACTAAGACCATCCATCTCATATGCAGAAAGCATGCACTGTGCTATTGTTTCTTGGATTAGTTCAGTAAGCATGTCTAGAACCAAGATAAAAAAAAAAACCACTCAAAGTAGATCTAGTGGACTGATGACTACCATAGCTGGTACTCCAAAAAGGGAAGGTAACATGGCAGGATGGTGAAAATGAGAAGGACTAGAATCAGACTGTATGCAGCAAAAGTAGTAATTTAGTAAATCTTATTTCAAGAAATCTATTTAGGAACAAGTTCTTCAAATGATGGCCATGGATATCCACTCTCATGTTGGTAGTGTCTTGCGAACTGACCATACTTATTATCAATTCTAGCCTGTTTAGTTTGTTTTCATTCCTGTTCTTACCTTTGCAGAAAGAACTTCCATTGCGTTTGTATTTTGGGAATGGTCCAAGAATCCATCAGAAGCTGTGTATTGAGTATGGTGTGGTTAATAAATGCTGTGAAGATTGTGGCCAAGTTGGACAGCTAACTTGCTTTTCATCATCATTCCGAAAGTGGGTATGTTATTCTTAACTCTGACTAGATTATCTTAATACAATTATTTAAAACAAGTCTTTATGACAATTTGTTTCTCTTTTTTCTTTTCCCTCTAATACATTTTTAATATGCATTTATGATTTTAGGCTTTAAGGAGGGTAACTAAAGAAGAGCTCAATCAAGTATGCAGCCGCTGTGATGAACGTGGACACAACTGTGTGAACTGTGTGAACTGTGACATTCCTACAACTTACAGATCGGTACTTAAAGCACGACCTACGACCTACTTTTTCTCCCCTCACTTTTTACTAATTGCTAGTATATTACAATCATATTGTTGTGTTTAGAATGAAATTTTATCAAATAACATAACACAAAGAAAGTATGCATGAACAGTAAAAACTTCAAAAAGTAGTTGAAATAATATATGCAAAAGATAAGTCACTAATAAAGAATGATTGGAGATGACAATTAAATGGAACACATGGAAATCTGATAAAATGATCAGGAATTTTATCTGAAACTTGCCATAAAGAGGAGAGTGAAATCTTTGGACGAAAATTAGCTTAAAAAGAACTTAACATGTGGCATTTTTGGCAGCATACTGTTATACAATATATAGATACTATAATTTTTTATTCTCAATTTGTAGGATGAAGTTCCTGTCCCTCAAGGAAGGAAGCCTAAGCAATGTGGAGTCTGTGGTGAAGCAGGACATAACCGACGAACATGCTCAAGAGCAGTTTGAAACTTTGTCTTTTTTGTTCATCAGAACAATGTCTTAACTTTTTCTAGTTTGAAACTTGGTAGAGTTTTGGATGATTTATGCTTGGTGCACAACTTTGGAAGCTATTTATGCCTTCTCTTCTGGTACACCAGTACATATATGATGTTTACCTGAAGTCTTAGTTTTAAGGAAAGAGCATTCATATTGAAGCTTGGTTCATATATGGTGATTTGTTATGCTATATGAATAACCATGCAGCATATATGGTGCCATCAGGTAGTTTAAAATGTTACTAGTTTTTTTTTTCTCTCACTATTCAACAGTTTTCCTTTCTTCATACTTTCTCCCTACAATAATTGATCATAAATAAATTTTGATTCTTCCTAGTGGTTTTGATTTCGTAGGTAATTTGAGTATTACATCATAAGACCTACATAATTTTTATGATTTTTAATAAATTTTAATTAATCATAAACAGTATTTTTGAAAAGAGTGTATTACTAACATTTCTCAACCATTATTTATAAGTAGTAATAAACTATTGTGTGTAACTTATTTTGAACCTAGCCAATAGAAGGTTAATATGCTTGAAAAGGTCATGACTTCAAAATGAAATGAGTCGAATAGCATAGCTTAATGTGCAAGAGAACTCTCTCATTCTCTTGCCAAATCCTGGTGCTTATATCATCCACACGTCATTTTATCATTGGAGGCATGCTTGCACATGATGCAACTTGTCTTTGACGAGTGATTATCTTTTTGAGATGCTAAATACCCAATATGTACCATAGTGTTGTATGTAGCATTTTCCTCCAGTTTGAGACTTCATGTACCCAAATGTTCCAAGTTATCCAAAACACAGATCATAGCCATAACATTTTAATTTTTGGGATATGTCTGATTAATGCTTATGCCATTCCCTACGTCAAATTGACTTGTTTTCAGTGCAGTAAAGCTTTTGCTCCAGCATGTGATAAGATACGTTTCTAACGATTAGCCTAAAGCCTGCTTTGTTCATACTATCATATCAATATATTTTCTCATAATCTTGATTCCTCTCTTCCATTTGCTATCCTTATCCATTAGTGGTTGAGTTCTTGGTTTCAACATTTTTCAGACTTGTTTTAGGCCCAAGAGACTTGCTTGTAATAATAACATTACTTACACTATTAATATATATATATATATACACACACACTAAGCAAATTTATATATACTAGCAAAAAATATTAAGCATTAGGAATATTGTCTACATTATATAATTAATTAGTATAAACCTAGAATATCTTTAATAACAGCTTAATTTTGTTACATAAATGATATGTCAATGAAAACAAACTCAATAATAACATTAGTATATGACACTTTTTATAGTATTAATTAGACTATGCATGTAATAATACAAATGCAACCTAGAGACTAATAGGGATTTCTTTTCTATTTCATTATACAACTCTACGGCAATGGACGAAGAAGAACACAGTGTATACATGTAAATAGATAAACATAAGATGATTTTAACTCATGAAATAAGTTTGATTATTTTTTTACTTAATTTATTTTTTAATTTTATAAGTATCGATTGAAAAGTTTATCCAAATTGAAGAACGTCTTGAACTTTAATATGAATAAATAAATAAAATCTTGAAATTTTTCATGAATAAATAAATAAAAGCAGAGATAGTATAATATAATCTTCCAACATAATAAAAAGTATATAATCATTTGTCTGCGCTACTGCTGATCACATGACACCCTTAATTTCAGCATATATATTTAGAGCACAAAACATTAATCAAACTCTAAAAGTAAATACTTATATATCTACCTTGCCATATCAAGTCAAGGCTTTTTGCAACTTGTTCAAACAAGACAAAGCGATTAAAAATGGACATAATGCTTCATGCATGCAGCATTCAGCATATATACTTGGAGAATAATTAATGTGCAAGAGAGGTTATTTCATCCTCCCTCCAAAGAATCTCAAGGAATTCATATTCCTTCTTTCTTTGACTATTGACACGCCCATACTTGCACCTAATGCATGTTTTTGCTTGACAAGTAAGAAGCTTTTTCAGACACGATTCATTCAAATGGTTTGGAAGTTCATGAATTGGGTACACCACATATGTAGGACTTGCACTAGTTTTCTCCAAAATGAGGCTGTGACATATGTTTACTACCTCCAAATGCTCCAAGCTATCAAGCACACTGAACAAAGCTTTCTTGTTCACCATTGTGCTCCTAATACTTAGAACCTTGAGATTTGGAGTATGCTTGATCAATGCATCAGCAAGCTCTATGCTGAAGCTGCATGTAATTTTCAGTTCATAGAAATTCTTGCAGTATCTTCCAATTGCAGCAAAAACAAAAGGGTGGTTAAAGTTGGAGGTTATAGTCATGGACTCAAGGTTTCTCCATAATTTCATAGCTTGGTACACTCCTGTGTTTGATATGTTTCCCCAGCCTGGTAGAACTAGTCGTTTGAGATTTCGGGTCCTACAAAAGAAGAGACTAATTAATTAAATATATTACCAGTAAAGTAGCTTAAATGGTAATTGTTATTAGAAATTAAGTTCAATAAAATTAAACTTTAATCCTTGGGAATATATACTATACTTAAAGATTTATAAAAGAAACAGTAATAATAAAATCATAACTTACTACTTTTTGTACAATTTTTTTAAAAATAAAAAATAAAGCAAAAGTAAGATGGTATTCTTATAATTATTTTTGAAAGTAAAAAGAATCAAATGTGATGGATCTTAGTTTATAATTAATTTTTTTATATATATGGTTTAGTTTTCAAATTATTTAAACTCATTTTAAGTTACTTCTAACTAGATATAGCAAAAATAGTAGAGGAAAGAGAATTTGAATTAAAAATTACTTGAAGACATAAGGCAAGTTAAGAACACTACCTTTCAGCGGCAGAGACTAAGTGCTCATCTGTTATGGGTATAAAGTAATGAAATATTAAGCAACTTGTATTTCCATTGCTCAGACTAAGAGCATCCTTCAACATTTGAGACAATGTTGCACTTGAATATTCATCAGACCAAGCTAATGGTGTCTTGGACTTATTGTTGCAAAGCTTACAGTTGAGTATACTCATATCAAGCTTATTCCAAATTTCAGAGCTAGAACAAGCTTCACGCCAAGAACGACAAACCTGTGAGACTGCTGAAAGGTCCACAAAAGTGAGGTTCATGAAAATTTTTATCAGAATATCATAGCTCAATTCATTCCAGTTTGCCTTTGATTCTGAGCTGCTTCCCATCATTGTTGAACGTTATTAATTACCTTCATGAATAACACAGATAATTATATTATATGAAGCAGAACTTATTTAAGTTTGTCATTAACATATCTAAATCTGTGTGTGGAGTTAATAATATGAATAAACAATTATAAATAATATCGTACAAAATCCCTTTCAATGACTGTGATGATGACATGACTTGTATTACAATCCAGTCATATATGTTAAGAGATTATTATATTAAAGTCATTCAAGAACTATTACATAACAGATTATACACAAGATTTTATATTTATAAGTTACATGCAAGGGTACATGCAAAAACTTACTCTACCTGTGTTGAATTACAACTTCATTTAAAAGTATGGAGGCAACAAGGATCTTATGTGAAATAAAACTCTAGATTATTACTGTAAGGAAATCAGCTGGAGTTAAAGCATTAGGGAGCTATCAACGGACTAAGAACAACTACACAAGCTATCGACCATTTCTATCACTTTGTAAAAGGGCAGAAATACCCCTTGTAGTTTACACAAATGTATTTTTCTTATCAAAAAAGAAAATTGGACACCAACACATTCCATCTGAAACTTTAGATATTAAATACATCAGTTTTTGTCATTTATACATTACTAAAATTATCCATTCTTAATTAGATTGCTCCTTCCCCCCCCCCCCCCCCCCCCAAAAAAAAGAAACATTTTATTTTTTCATGAAGTTATTCTATTTGCATTCCAAATTAAATTTTCTGAAAGATCACCGATTATTTAATTACCTTTTACCATTTATTTTTTCATGTGGTCAGGGGGTATTAATTGTTCAGGGCTTAATTATCATGCTTTAAGTTATACTATGTAGTAGTATTGTTTTGTATGAGCGCTAACTACTGTGGAAGATATTGCTTAGCATGTTCAATGGATGATCGGAATTGTAAAAGCGGGTTAATTAGTTGATGATAGTGTTCTTTTACTTCTTTTACTTTGTAAGCTTAATATATGCAGATTTGAGTACAACTTGTTCTCAAGTTTGCATTTCTTATCAATAAAATTCCTTTTGCTAGTAAAAAAAATGTTTTTTTAATGAAATAATTGAGGTGGTGCCAAGAGATGATTTAAGAGAAAGAAAACACATACTCCATGAAAAGCCAAAAAAAGAAAAAGAAAAACATACCTCTTGTGCTCTTTACAGTCAATTGAGGAAGCTGTTTGATGGTCTTTTCTTATTCTTAGATATGGTGATGAGTAGTCTGAAGAGAAACGGGGAATAACATATATGCACAAAAGCCTCAACCTTGAAATTCAAAAAGCTGCTTTTCCTATGTAACGACAATGTAACAACTCAACTTATGGCATTGGGATTACCATTCACAATGTTCTTATCGTGTATTCACATGAAGATTGCAGTGAGCAACTCAAGGTTCCTTTTATTTGTAACGTTTGGTTCTGCCTTGCATGCATTGCATGGCAGTGTGAATAACATGTGACCCCTTGTGCTTTTGTTATTTGTCATCAACCTAAGTATATGCATTTCATTAATTCAACTATTAAAAATTAAATTTGTATATATCTTTTATTTTTCACATGTTTTTTTATATACACATTCCAAAAAGATAGCTTGAATATAAAATAAAAACATATAATTATTCCTTTTTAATAATACGAGAATATTGTTATTAAACATGTGTAGAGTTAAAATTTAATAAAAATGATAATCAGTATATAAATTTTACTTCTAATTTAATGAATCTGACTCGTATTTTTAAAATTCTTAAAAAAAATGTAAAAATAATTATGACTACATAAAAAAAATTCAATAATATATTCCTAAAATTTTGTATTATTGATTACGATTTTTTATTGAATTTTAAAATTAATATTTGATAATTAATTAAAATCACTCCATTTAGTTTGAGAGATTCTCACTTTACATACATATACTCATGTACATGTGCATAAACGCTAGCTTTATACACGTGTATGCACACATAAAAATTATATCTAATGAGTTTTTTTAATATACGAGATTAAGATAAACAAATCTTGATCGTTAGATTTTATTCTGAACAGTTTAAGATTAAAAGATACAAATCATATGAATTTTTGAAAAAGTTATGTAACTTTTTAAAGTAATTATATATTTTTAAATCTTTTAATTTTAGCCATTTGTGTTTCATTATGCAATCTATATTTATTCTTTTCACTCTTACATAAAAAAGTTTATCTGCCTATACCCTCCTACAAATAAAATTATAAAAATATAATTAAATATTTTATTACAATATTAAATAGTCAATTCAACCACAAAATGAATAAACTTTGTTATTGAATTAATTAAATAATTTTAGGAATAAATTCAAAAAATTGAAGTAAATACTTTTACGTGTTCAACAACATTAAATGTTATTGAATATTTTAAAATTTACTAGAAAATAAATACTTAATAAATTAAATTTTTACAACAATAAATATAATTATTTTATTTAATATTTAATATTTAAAAGAATCAGTTAGAAAGATGAAAGATGATTTGCTAATTATAGTATTAGCCAAATACTAAACCCTTTTGTTCAATATCTTAAAAATGGCATGATATAAATGTTCCTTTTTTCACTTAATTTATATCTATATTTTATATAAAATTTCCTTAAAAACATATAATATAACTATAATTTCAATATTAATTATTTTAAGAATTAATTACATTATTATCTTTAAGAATATAATTTTAGGGATAAATAATACTTTTTGGTAACAGTATTTGAAATCATTGTTGACAATTTTGTTAAATATATGTGGTATTTAATTATATAGACTTTTCAAATTATAGAAATGGGTCAATCAATGCATAGTCAAAATACATTACAAAGCTGTTTTTCTTTTCCCATTTACTTTATTTACACAAAATGCGACTGTTAACAAATAAAGAATGAAATAATTACTAATAATATATCAAATGTTAATAGAAAATTTCCTGAATTTTTCATTTCACACAAATAAATAATTAAATAATTTTGTATTTTTCAGACATTAATAATAGTATTTTTATTTATATATAACACTTTGTAATTTCTTGTTCATTGAAACAAATGTTTTGATTTTCACCTAGAGATTTTCAAGTAGGAGGAACGAGTAAAGAGCAGAGGGCAAACCATAACTTTTTCATTGTTTATTTTAGACCAAACAATACCTATAGTACTGCACCTAACTTTTGTTCTAAAAGTAATTGTATATAATATCATAGACGGTATTAATTAATTTTTAATTGTTCAAATAACAGAGATGTTGATAAAATAACGTGTCTATACTTTACTTTAAACAGGTTTACTCTGGCCATTTTGGCCACCAAATTTTGTCAGTTAAACTAGCGATATTAGGCTTGGTATTACAAACTCAGCTTGGTTTCAACTATGAATCCGAATTGAATATAGTGCAGTAGCTAGGTGTAGTTTCCTTGTTAATTCTATTATTTCGCAGTATTTGCTTCAATTTTCTGATTGAAATGCTCAGTATTGAGGGAAAGAAAAGAAGGTCTATCTTGAAAACAGTCTTTCACAAGGGTGATTTGTTACTACACTATCCATAGAAACATTATAGCAGATAACAAAAACACTATATTGTCAACCTTATTGAGGTATCTGCTGACACTGGCTGATATACATCATTTTTAACTACTGATCAGTGATCACTGATAACTGAGCAGTTACACTCTCACTATATACACTTTGAGATTTTTATGGGAAGACTAACTGCTATTAAACTAGTAAAGAGAGTTGTAAGTGTAAAAAGTAGCAATAATGGATGAAATGCAGATGAGAAGTGCAGGGAACAAGGTGGTATTCAGGAGTTTATTTTCATTCATATATCCAGAGATTGTTATTGTTCCATCAGCAATTACTCGAGCTAGAGTTCCAGCTTCTGTTGACAACAATCCTCCATTATAGGTACCACGAGAAAGCCTTGATGACATCATTTTTGATAGAAGTGAAAGGTTCACTCCTGGGTTGATGGAGCAAACAAATAAGATGGTGTGTTCAAGGAGCATTTCAGCTTCAGATTTTAGCACAACATGTGAAAAAATTTGTGTAATTGATTATCTAGCAATGATTGATAAGGCAAACAAATGGATGTAAAATGTTTTTAGATGAGAAGGAAAAACACCACCCTGAAATTTAATTGCCCTGAAATTAATCGTCACATTGAAGTAGACTGTAAGGTTATTGCAAATAAAAGGCAATATAACTACCGTTTTGTTTACTTTTTTAATCCTCAATAAGTGAGAAACAGTCAACCAGTTTAACAGTTAATGGACTTTGTTCATGCAACACTTTAAATTTCTTAAATGATCTTTTAAATGGTTTTGGTGATACCATAACCAGCCTTATTGCATGATGGTTACAAACTACTTCCCTATTCATATTTCATTGTCATCAGAGAAGCAGTGCAGTTTTCATCTGATGATGCAAAGTTGTCAGTAATCCTTCTACGTCTACCCATTCCTGTTTTATTTATTAATATATAAATTTTGCAAATTACCTTCAAGAACTTCAGCAGACACAAATGTAATAAGGGCCGATCCAACATACTGAGTCACTGAATAAGGGGTCATTACATGGAAGCTTAGGAGTAGTCCAATGCAAACCATGATTTCCGATGTTAGTAGAACTTGCCTGCAAGTTGAAGCCAACCAGAAAGGAAAGATAAAATTTGTGAGAAAGTGAGAAAAAATCGGTAAGACTTTTCATTTTGAGATTGCAGACATCATCTGTACCATGGACTCCCATTTTAAAATGTGCATCAACCCATGAGCAACTTGCTAGATTTCTTATTACAAATAAAACCCTGAAGCCTTTTAAGATCAGAAACAGAACTGTTCAAAACAGGAATTTTAAGGATCATAAGGAATTTAAAGCCAGAAGTAGACATTTTGTAACATTGACTAGAGTCTATTTAGGTCCAATACAATTAGCAATTCCATGAGGTTTATATTGACTGGTTTTGTTTTCTGTAAACAGGACTGGATTTCTTTAATGGACTACGGTTCATTATTAATCCACTGTCTAGTCACTAACATGAAACAATGAATAGTACAAATTAAGTTTAATTTTGAGGATCATTAATAAGTAGACAATTTCTTTTCACTAATACTTGAAGTCTTACCTTTCTTCAAACAGGTTGCTGATGTAGTTTCCAATAACAATATTTACAGGAAGCACAGTAAGACCCAGGCATGCGAGGAAAATGGCTACATTGCTGGTCGACCAAATAAAATAATATTCGGTGACAAGGCTTGATTCAGCAAGTACAATCTCCATTGCATATTTAAGCATAAAATACACATACAATTGAACCTGATAAAAACATTTATAGTTAGTGCAAAAGATTGAATGAGAGTTCATAGTCTCATAACAAAGATAATGGCTTCATAATCATATTAAATAAGGTTCGAAAAGGAAGAAAATATGTAGAAAATGTTTGAAATCATAACATGGGTTTCTCACCTTCACTGATGGTGTAAGTAATTTATATGCCACAGCAATAGAAGTGACAGGTTTCCGAGTTTCTTCAGCATCGTCATTTTCTTCTTCTCCATCTTCATCCTGCTCTTTTACTTCTGAGTTCATTAGTAATGGTTGTGTATGCCCATTCTCTACTGCAACATGCACTGCTGGTCCTATTAACAAAGTGAAAAAACAACTAATTAAGGATGAAGCATAAAATAAAAAACAGAATACATAAAATATCTGACAAAGTGAGAGAAGTAGCACTTTGTATCAACTTCATGCCTTTTAGGTGTAGCAAGACTGATTACTGAATTTACTAGCATGGAATCTAAGAACTAAACTATGTGAAATAGGATATGTCAGAAAACACTGGACATACAGTAATGATACACTGAGCCAGATTTACAGGAGAAAGTTACGTAACACAAAACTATGAAGTTAACCTGATCTATGTAAAGAAATAGTTGGCTCACTACAACTAACTGTTTAACTTGATCTATCCTTCTACTTTGGGCAAACAGATTTTATTTCTTTCGTTTTAGTTTTCTCTTTCAATGTGGTAGAGATTGATGTTCCAATCTTGTGCCTTGGGAGACCAAGTACCCGGTACAACCATTAAGGTGAGGAACAAAAAAGGAACTGGGGAGAAAATCAAAGAAAATAAATTAACATACAGAATTATTTCAATGTCTATCTGTTTAATAATTAGTGAAACTGCAGCAGTGTTGTGACTATAAAATCCTTGAAGACCACGAAGACAACGTTGGACGATACTTATGGAAATAAGAAAGGTAAAATTCTGAATGGTACCCAACACTTCTAGTAAAGTTTTCAGTCTTTTTTATTCATCTGCTAAGATCTAAAGGGATGGAGATGTGTGTCACGAAATGAAAAAACAATCATGATAAGAAAAAATTAATCTTGTAGTCATTTATTGAACTTTGTTAGACATAAAGAAAACCAAAATGAATTTCTCTCATTATAGAAAAACAAAAACCAACAGTATTCTTGGCACATAGGCCTACTTCAAGCCAAAAAGAAAGGTTCTGATATTGAAGAAGGGGAAATGATAACAAGTTTCAATACCATTATTAATGCAAAGTGAAAAATGACAAGGGGAAGAAAGTTGATAGGAAGGAAAGAACAGTAAATATAAGTGACTTCCATATAACAAAAGGAAACAAGTGATCTCACTGTCATACCAGCCTCTGCTTGATATGGCACAAGAGTTCCTTCAGTCTCAAGGGTGGGCTCCTTGAAACACATCCACAACCACAGTAGATAGAGAAGCCATGCAAGAGCCATTACCCATCCAGGTAGAGTGTCTTGGTTCATGGTGAACCTGTAAATCCTAAAATTTGTCTGTAACAAACAAGCAAGAGCTGGACCACAAGCCATTCCCAGAGCACTTGCACTAACAAAAGCTGCCGAAGCCTGCATTCGAAGTTTCAATGGTACACAGTCGCTGATATAACGCCTGTTAACAGCCCTTGCAGAGCCTAACCTGAAATATCATTATATTGATCACAAGTTCACAACGATTGTGTCAAGTTAATAAAATTGGAAATTACTTTTCAAAACAATGAAAACATGCATCCACATTTTTTATTTTTAAGATAACGTTTGGTATACATGTCAAAATGAGATAGAACATAACATATGACTTCTATTTGATGTTTGGCTCATTTTAGAAAGAGAACAGAACAGGGAATGAGGTTGAAAAGTGGTACACCTTGGTTGCACTAAAATGGGTAAATGAAACCAAAGAGAACAGATCTGTTTAGTCAACATGCCAAATGCTACCTAAAATTTCTTAATGGTCAAAATAATATTTCTGTTAAAGAATGCTAAGTTGCACATTAGTATAATCATAAATATTCCAACTGTAAGCAGCACTCATATGAGTCATAACATGTAGTCTCACATTTAAGGTAGTTGGTCAAGAAAAATGGTATTTTTCTACTTTCACAATTATAAGTTTCAATAAAAGAAACATATTTAGATAGAGAAAATTTACCTATGTAAAAATTTACAACATTACTTCATAAAATGCTACATTTTCTTACCAATTAATCAAGAGGATATGCAAATAATGCAATGTCTCTGTAATATAAGACATCAGTTTACTTTTTTTTTTATTAATCCACTGTTTCAGGTACATATGGGGGATTGTTTTAAAGCGTCTATCACCAGGTTTAAATAAAACAATTTTGACCATCCATGCATGGTTATGGTCAAGATTAACTCCCCTCACTTCTAAATAGATATGCTCCCATACACACACGCAAGTTTATATATCTTAGGTAAATCAGAGATAGTGATTATTTAAAGTCTAAGTCTACACTAAATTATGATAAAATATACCAGAATCTGAAGTAGCTATGCTTTACTAATAACATAGGTCCAAAAGTTGAACAAAGATATCCTGGAAATTTTGTGAAATGATCAACTGGCTTTTATGATATGTAGCAGTCTTTTTCTACCAAGCAAACAGCATCTAAGTTTCCAAAATGTGAAGTATGAAACAATGAGTGACAAGAACAACTTACCCACAGAAAAGGCGTCCCACCAGTAGAACTACTAATGAATTCATATCAAAAGCCAGTGCATATAAGGTGTTTCCGATTAGAAGAACAATGCTACTGAATATGAGTGGTCTTAGATATGATCTATTTGACCATGCACTGAAATAAACTGAAGAAAACACTTGTGCAACGGCCATTGAACCGATGACCACACCACATACACTTGCTGCAGCTCCAAGGCTCAAAGTGTAGTTGTCTGCTGTAGGTACAATTATGTAAGTGTTGACCATATACAAAAATGTATTCGCCAAGTTCAAAAGAAGTGACATAAAATGATATCTTTCATCAACACTATGATCTTCAGATGGAGATGGAAGCTCCTCTTGGATGATAAAAGCATGTTTTCCCAAGAACTGAAGGAAGTTTGTTGAGTTTGATAATCTGTCAACCGCTACTTTGATAAAATCAAGAACAGGATCCTTCAAGAGATTATTGGTATTAGAGCAAACACAATAGATGGTAGTGCTTAGCAGTATCAAGCATATAATGGATCAAGAACTAACTTGATGACTGTAAGAAGGTTGGTCATATATAGAAATATAGCTTCCTTGACATTGTTGTAAATCTTGAAGGTCTGCAAGACCATGAGATAAGACTCCAACAACAGCCCCAATGCCCTGCAAAGAAGATATTACATAATACTGCTTCAAACAGACAAAGTGAAGACAAAAACAAACTATTGCATAAAGAGCATGTTACATTTAGTAATATTAATGTTGTAACATTAAATGGTATGATAGATCCAGTTTCAAATAACTTGAAAAATATGAAAAATGTGGTATTCAGGGGTAGCAACATTACCACATGCCTGAAAACCTGCCTTAACTGGGAATAAGGATGATTTGCGCGCGTCTTGACATAATAATCTGTGAATTTATAGCCAAACCGCTTATCAATCTTCTTCAAGATCTTTCTCAAACCAACAGCATTTATTTCCACAAAATTAAGAAGCCTTAAAAGATCTCTTCCAACATCTCTATATGCTTCTTGAAGTTCAGAGATGCTGAAACTATTTGGCTGCTGGAAAAGAGTATGGTGGTCTTGTCCAATATCTGACAGCCTATGTGCAAGTACTCCTTGTTGTTCAAGCAGAAATAAAACTATTTTTTCTATCTGAAATTCAAGATCAAGGAAAGATTATTTAGAATTCATTGACTGTTATATGGGATAATATATGATTAAATGGAGTCTTAAACTCAAATTTTTTAACATTTCAAGTGACATTTTGCTAACACACAAGCTCTCTGGCTCTCCCTTCCCATTGTTGCAAAACAAGTACCCTAAAGTACAAGTTCTATGCATGGAAAATTGACAAACTGAACGAATAAGTAGAAGAGAGCATATGTGTGTTCAAGTATTACACAAGGGAAGTGCTCAGTTTTGGTTTGGTTTTCTACATTTACTCATTTTCTAAACTTGTTGAATGTATGTCTTTCAATTTTAAAGAGGACAATATTAAGGTACACTATTTTTTACCTATTATATAAAAATGAAAAACATGTCTTGTGCCCTTTTCTTAAAGCATCTTCAGTAGTCTGACAAATGTATACAAACAAAAACAGATGGGTTGAGCTTTTTCATACAAAAGTTGAATATGTATTGAAAAAGTAGCCCATATTTAGCCACATAAGTGAGAACATTTAGGTGCAGTTACCTGATTGTCTAGCAGCAATGAGAAATCTCGGAGAACATTATGGCGATTTTGAGCTCCAACCTCCATTTGTTCTATATATCTCTTGACTTTCTTCTTCATTAGCTTATAGTTGATATAATATCTGAATAAAGTCAAAAGAATGCGTTACCTGAATTGAAACAATCATTTCTCGCTTTGGTGCAAGTAATATTACCACCATTGAACAAAAGCAAATGGGTTCAAACTATGATACACAAAATAGAAAAGTATGTCATTTAAAACATTAGGTTATTTTAACTGTATTAACGTTCATTAATCATGCCAGAAAAAACAAAAAAGAGAATAAGACCAGGTTTTGCATGATATTAATATAAATAAAAACCCTCAAGAATTTTCTAGTAACTGGTCTCAGTCAAACAAATGTACCCTTTCCATTCTTGAATTTGTGATTCTCTCAACTTCTTGCCGAAGCCAACCATACTTCAAGAAAGATAGTGTACTGTAGTAAACCAGGAACAAGAATTAAGACACCTACAAAGCTACATAACAACTTCAGGCTTCATACGAGTGTTGAAATGGAAGCAGAAACCTGATAATAATAGCAGCTACTCTCTTTCGTCTTGGTGATCAATATCAACACTTCAATTGGCAGACCCCAAAAAGATGGAAGACATGTAAAGCTACAACTTCATGGACTTTGGTAGCTGAAACCACATTTGCTAAGCTCAATTAGGAATATTTTACTTAACAATCATAAGGAAAGCATAACATCAAAAGAAAAGAGCAAATTCAGTGAAAAACTCTGATCTATCAGAAAAAAATCACCACTAAACTCAAAACTCAAAACAGAAAAAGAGGATTGTGTAGAAAAAAAGGTTGAGCATGCCCAATTGATTATTTCCAAAACTATATGATCCCAAGAAATGAGGAATCAGAAGAGTAAAAAAATCAATACCAAGATTCAAAATTTGAACACCCTTAAAATGTTATCCATGTCATTGTGAGGGACGTGGGTCTAATGTATTGTAGTACTATTGCATTGTGTGCTCAAGTTTCTTCAGCAACAACAATAATAGTCAACAAAAACAATTCAGAAACTCAAGTTCCAAGCTACTTAAATGCATGTCACTGAAAAGGGTACAAATGAGAGTCACAAATATTTAAGCACCTACCACATACATTATTTTAATATTTTAAAATTGAAATTGTACGTAATATTATATATATATATATATATATATATATATATATATAATTTTTTTAGTATATACTTTTTCTTTTTTAGAAGAAATAAATAAATTTTAAAATTAATAAAAAATTATATATCATAAATTTTAAAAATATTGATAGTACTCTAATCTTTTTTATAAAAATTAATTATATTAATTTTTAAATTTTGTTAAGTTCAACTTTAAGTTTAAGCATTTAAATATAATAAATTTTTATTTAAAGAACATAATATTTCCCAACACCTTTTACTCTCTAAGTGACGACAAATGCTTTCTTTTTTAATAAATATTTACTACTTATTTATATATATAGTTACTTTTTATTGATATTGATACATTTAGGGACAAGTTTAATATTTTTTTTTAAAATATTTTATTATAAAAAATAAAGACATATTTTAAATGCATTAATTATTAAATATTTATATCTTATGTAATAAGATAATCATCCATTATCCATATAAGTAAATACATTCATTTGTTATATAAAACATTAATTTAATTATTTAGTACTATAAGTATTTCTAAAATAAAGCATAAAATTTTGACATATAATTATATTTTATTAATATTGATAAATTAGGTATATATTTTCTTATAATAAATAAAATATTGACTACCAAATTGATTAGTTGTACATTAAATGAATGATTAAATCTACTTATACGAGTGAGTGGCTTGTTGACACAAATCTCATTATATATATATATATATATATATATATATATATATACTTGGAATTAGGATAAAAGAAAATGAGACTCACTGTACGGAGAACCTACAGTACTTCACTTGACAAACACCTTAGACTTGAGCATCAACATAACATAACAAAACTGTATTTCAATTTTTATTTTTTTATTCAAATAACTTTTCATATATATATTTTTTATGACTTTTAATGCTTAAACGGGAGCTTTTTTAAGAATAATCTTCAGCATTTTCGGGCGTTAATTCTTTTTCTGCATATGACTGTTTTTATGGATGGAGCATTTTTAATTCAATCTTTATTTTAATTATATATTTTTATAATTTATTTTTTAATTTTAAAAATTCTATAGAAAGAAAAAATAAAACAAATATACAATGGACATTTTAATTTTTTTTAAAAATAGTTGTAAAAATAGATTAATTAGATTTGTCTAATAATACTAGTTAAAGTGCCAATGACATGCTTGAGATCTCAAATGATATGATGTAGAAATATATTTAAATATTGATTTTTTGCCACTCAACTAAAGAATTATCACACATGGGATCCGGATTGCTAAGAATCTCATTATGAAAAGAACGACCACTGAGTAAAACTATTGATTTATAGCTTCTTTAATTTGGTTCGTGCTACATGCCTACATCTACGCATGTTAAATAAAAGCTATTATAGCTATGCTTGGTGAACTTGTAAAAAAGTTTGTATAAAAAATATAGAATTATTTTTTCATAAATTTATCTCTTCAAGTTTTAAAAAAAGTTAAATAAGATAATTTTTTTAGATATTCTAAAAAGACAGACATATAAGTAACTTATGAGAATTTTTTTTAGTAATTTTTTTCCCATAAGAACTTCTTGAAAATTTTACTTAAACAAGACCTATGTATAAATTTTTAATATTAAATATATGTTCACATAATATTTATGTGTATCAAAATATACACTTTGAGAAAATCTTAACACATACACTCTTAAATTCTAATTAATTAAGCAACTAAACCTAGTTTTAAAATATTTGTGGAGGTAAAATATTAGTTATAGTTATACAACTAAAAAATGTTTTTCTTTTTAGCATCTTCAATAATTTTATATATGTATTTTGAGATAGTATATATATATATATATATATATATATATAAAATGATAAAGATTAAGTTAATTAGAGATAAAAAAAAATTCCGATAATATTAATTTGTAAGTGTCTAATAAATTGTCATACAAATACAACACACACAAGTTTAGATAGTTTCCATTAGGTGTACAATGTAATAAGAGAGAGAAAGGCCCAATGACTAATAGGAAAATTGTTAGTAAACACTTAAATGCACCGTGAGAAATATAGGAGTTAAGTTAAATAGGTGGTCTTTTGAGGCCACACGTACACATGCATATAGATACACACATATACATCCATACAAAATTCTTGTTTTGAGAAGCATGTACAAAAACAAGTGCAACAGAGCTTGTTGCCACAAGTGGCTTATCCGTTGCTAGGACTATGTATAGCTAAATATTGAGAAATCATGTATCAAATAATATGTAAGCAAAATACTATTTTGAAGCACTAATAGCAGTTAATAAAAATTGCTTTGTAATTATATATTTAGAAAGCGGTTCTTTATTAACCGTTTTCAGATCTATACTTCTAAGAGCGGTTCTTTGTTAACCGTTCTCAGAATTATACTTCTGAGAGCAGTTCTCTATTAATCACTCTCTAAAGTCATACATTAGATAGCGATTAATAAAGAATCGCTCTCTAATCTCATTCTTGAAGAGCAGTTAATAAAGAATCGCTCTCTAATGTTATTAAAGTCATTTATAAATGAACACGAACACGCTCAACGCATTTCTTCTTCATAGCTAACAAAGTTGGTTTCTTTCACTGTAAATTTCTTCTCTGCTCTCTTATGTTTTCTTCATCTTTTCGGTTAGTCTGCTCTCTCCGTCTTTTCTTGCTAACAAATTAGTTTTCTTGTCCATCTGTGAGTACTTTTCATTCTTTGTGTGCTCTTTTCATCTTCTTTACGCTAACAAATTAGTTTTTTTCACATCTGTGTGTATTTCTTTATTCTCTCTTTCTTTCTTCTTCTCTTTGTTAACAATGAATCATCCAATCTCTCTTTCTTTCTTTTTCTTTCTATTAATGTTAAAAATTATCCTATTAATTTGTTCTCTTTTTTCTTTGCTTACTTGTGTTTTGTTTATGCAGATGTGGATTACTTGGTTAACACTAAATATATAAACTCAAGATTTATTTTTGATTTGTAATAAAAATGAAAAAAACTCACAAAGAAATTAATTCTAAATTTTGATTTAAACGTAATAATAAATTTTTATTTTGCAACAGAAAACTCACAAAGAAATCAATTTCAAATTTTGCAGTTTAAATTTATATTTTGGAGAGCGGTTTCATGCAGAACCGCTCTCTAATGTTACACTTATACTTTAGAGAGCGATTCCGCCTGGAACCGCTCTCTAATCTTAATATCTGATAGCAATTCTTTAACCGCTCTCTTAAATATAATACATCAGATAGCACAAGATTTTAAAATAGTTTTAAACGCTCTCTAATTCAAAACAGAACCGTTCTTATATCTCCATTTTGGGATAATCAATGGCCCCGTTATTCTTTTATAGTAAAGACTTAAAGAGGTTGTAATTGTCAATCTAAGACAGAAAGGTACATTCACTCGTATAAATAGTATAACAACTATTTCTTTTGATCTATATATAATCTACTTTTCCTTGTTTGTGCTTCTTTTTCCTACCACTTTATGTTAAAGTCATGTCCTCTAGTTGATATATGAACCAAAAGAATCCATATTGGCACGGGGTTAGAGACATGAGTCTCACACTGCCAAGAGACTTAAAAAGTGTTCCTTGAACAATGACATCACACTTATAGTACACATGGTATTAGAAAAATGAGCCTAAGCCTAACTCACCTTTAAAAAGTAGCTCATTGAAAACGTTTATTCAAATCTTATAAGCAGTGTTCTAGTTATATTCCTAAGAGACGTGGAATATGTTATAACACATCTCTCATGCTCACATATGATAAATTTTGAAACTATTATAGAATAAATGGAGGTCACTCAAGTTTAAAGTTCATTCTCTCTCCTAATCATAGATCAGGCTTACATTCATTTTAATACATGACTCAAATTACATCCACCAAATCGATCTGGTGATCAGATGCCAGATGATTTTTTAAAGAAGTTATAGCTGCTATAAGTAGCGTAGGATTCTAAATGTGAATTGTATATTTTCAAAAAACAAAAAAAGCACATTCAAAACAAGGATATACTATACTTGGACTTACAATAGCTGAGATGAAGATTGAAGATAACATTCCATAAGTGTGACCCTTTTGCTTTAGGCACTTGAGTTTTGAGAGGAGCATAGCTCAATGAAGCAAAATTTACCTGGAAGCAAATATAGAAAGTTTACAACCAAATGCATGTGGTAGTGTTAAAAAGCATGTTAGAAGCTCCTAGATATATATGTAACAAAGTGAGGGACTTGACAGTCAACAAATCCTAGAGGCCAAACTCACCACTACTTTACTGCACTCATGAGGGCACTCTCTTGGCTTTTAGAAAAACAAAAGGCCACATCCACATGCTATCCATTCCAAAATCTCTATGACATTTATAGCATGGTAATAATCACCAGGATGATTTTGATAAATAATTGTTTACCAAACTTTTTCATCAATAGTGGACATGTTTTGTCCTCAGTTCAAAAGTGGCTTTAAGCAATTCACTTCTTAATTTTAACTAATTTTGTCCATGTTTGTCAATAATAAGTGTTATATGTCCCTTTTGCTCCACTCTTTTATATCCTTCAAAAACTAGTTTATGTGTAGCATGATTTGTGTCCTTCTTGTATTAAAAAAGTGAACAAATAAGTTTTTATTTTCATATATTTTAAAAATATTATTACACTAATTTTAATACATATCAATGAAAACACTAATAATTTAAAATTTTTTAGATAAGAACTTTCAATCAAACACTGGATAAATTTGAAATAAATTAATCTAATGAAAAAATATTGAAAAAAATTGTAAAAATAACTTTGACTTATACTTAGCTAAATTGATATCTCTTTTAGAAACTTTATATTTGTTTCATAAAATGATAAATAAATACTTCAAAATTTCCTAACAATGTTTCAGGTGTAAACATGAGATTTATTTATTTCTTTATTATTTTTGAGGTCGTCAACATGTGATTTTGGATACTTCCCAAATAGAAATTTGTGCAATAAGGACACAACAAAATCTAGTATAGGTCCATTATTTTGTGGCAGATGCTGAGGTGTCCCTCTCTACTGTATCTATTTCACGTGCCTACTATTTTTTTATCCATAATTTGTATGTTCCACAGAGAATATTCTTCATCTATCCATATCAAAATAATGAATAATATGGATGGTCTCCCTTTTTCCCACATTTTCTTTGCTTTAGTTTTCTTTAAACTATAAATGTGGGCCACTCACACATAGATAAGAGCCTGCCAAGCTGATGTGCTGTCTAGAAGTTACCCGTTAGAAAGAAAATTTTGCCAAAAGGAAGTGACAAATTTCAATTGTGGTAGAAAAAAAATATTAATATAAACCACGCGTAAATAGTATTCATCATATATGGTAGCTGATTTTATTTTATTTTCATCATTTTTTTTAATGTCCTAGAATCAGTGAGAAAGTGAAAAACTCAATACTTTGGTTTGGCTATTTGTGACATTTAATTTGATCAAGGTTGAGCCTAAAGGGCCTATAATCTGCAAGATATATAAAGGCAAAAGGAGTGCCTATTATTTTATTGGTGTGTGGAAGGATAAGTTTTATCACCCAATTAACTTTGATTTTAGTGGAAGACTAAACTTAAGGTGTGAAAAGAGTAAAGAAAATCTCATGATATATGGCTAAAAGATAACATTTTGTTTTGGTGTGTATTTATGTGTTTAAACTTGAAAAAGATAAAATAAAAATTAGTATATATTACAAAAGTACTTCAACTTGGGGTTTTTTCCCCCCTTCACTTGTTTGATGGCACAACAAAAATACTTCTTTAAAAGAAACATGTCAACAACAATGCTAAAGACACCCCTAAGCGTACACTTCAAAAAAAAAGTTTTAGATTATATCTCACCTTTTTAAAGAAGAGAAAGATATAAATTTCATTATGTAAGTAACTCAGCAATCCACGTATAGGGGGCCACAATTATCTATAACAGAATATTATTATGTTCATGATTAAAGAAAAATAGGTTATCAACTTTTCTTTAACGTCGTAGATTATCCACTTAAATTCCTAACAATTTGGTGTGTACTTGCAAGTTGAAATGCAATTGCTAATATTAAATAATTAATAAGCCTAAGCAAATAGTATAACCAGAAAAAAAAAATTGTATTTATAGTTAATTTATGCTAGTGGGAAGCCTTGCTTTCTAGATACAAGTGTTAGGCTAAGATTTTTTGAGTAGGTATGATACTTTGTTAAGTTCCAGATTCGTATCGTTAATTTTGTTACTCACTGAAAAATATCTTTAGCTAGTCTTTGTACTCTTTAATTATTAAACTTCAACATGCTACGTATGAGCTTGCTAATGACAAGGATTGTCATGAGTGATGATGTTCTAGTTCTGCACTTTTTAGCATATAAATAACCTTATTTTTCACCTTTTGATTTGCACTTCTAGTGATGATGTTGTAATATTGAAGAAAGCTAATTAGAAGGCCAAAGTGCACTAATGGCCCCCCAAAAATGAACAAGTTAGTGTTATTTAAAAACTAATGATCAATTCGTAGTTATCTTCAAAATATTTTCTCCTTGGAGGTGTTTTTCAACATAGGTAACTCTTAGGATTTTGTTTTTTTTAAGGAATTGAGTTTTTTTTATTAATTGAATTAATGAAAATGAATCTAAATAATAATGAGAAAGATTTCTCCTCCGAGGATTTTTATTTTGTAGAAAACTGAAATCTTCTCTAGTTAAATAATATACTACACTCTTAACTCTATAACTCTTTTATTCCTACCCTTCCTCCTAATAATACCACACCATGAAATTTAACCTCATCTTCAAGGTCGCCCTCCCATTGGATCCAATTAAAACAAAGCTTGGTTAACAAGATTTGGGCCTGGCCTATTTGGTATAGAAATGCTTTCATATTTTTTGATGGTCGATGCTTCTTTTTGTCTATTTTTGGTATAACCTGTTTGCTATGATTTAAAATGAAAAAGTTGTTTACAATGACAACACCTATGTAGTGTAGACTCACCTTAGTTCAACTATAATGACCCATTGGCTCTATTACATGTGAGCTAAATAGATTTGCAGCCACAATTAATGGTGGTGGGGACATGGTTGGACTCTGTCTAACCTAAATCTCCATCACCTTTACCCAAAAAGTTTCATACTCCAATGGAAGTATTTATATCTGGAGAGAGAGAAAAATTATATAAATGTAATAAATAATATGATATGATAAAAAGAGAGAGATTAAAATAAATAATAATATATTAAGTGTAATACTATTTGAATATTTATGAATTATAATTTCCTCCGTCCACTCCCTCTACCTCTCCTCATCGTTGTGCCATCAATATTGCATCATAACCATACAATTGCACAATCAAAGTTGTGAACTAAACAAATTCTTGCACAATTGCACTTGTGAACCCAATTAACGCAACACATCTTGTTCGGCCAAAAGAAGATACTATTATGTATTGAGATTCTTCCTTTAATGGAGGGGTAAACATAAGATAATTATGTCATGAAAGACAAAACAAAACTTTGAGTGTACTCATAAATGTGGTCCATTTGAATTGTCCATGAGACTTTCAGTTCAATTAGGGGTGCACCAATTGCAAGATTTTGCAATCTCTTCATGAGATCAAATTTAATTCGAAACTGATAATGCACATGAGGAGTACCAATCCCATCTTAGCATGGCTTATCTTATATTTTAATATTGTTTTTGTGTCTTGGTTGTTTCCTCCATTTATATAATAAATTAACCTTCAGGTCATCACAACCCACGTTGAGTTTAACCACAACACTTGAGTTTCCTCATAGTACATAGCCTTTTGGTTAACACCCGCGCCCCATTATAGAATTCTACTTCACCTCTACTCCAATAACACCAATATTAGCAACTTCATTCCTTTGGATCTTAAACTATCGATTATGGAGTGCCCAAATGAAGAACTTGATTGAGAGTACTAAGACCTTAGCAAATTTATTAATGGAAACATTTGCACTATAATTGCTTTGGAGTGCTTCTCCTCATATCGGCTTTGTCATGACAATAATAAACTAAATCTTTAATTATATTTTTCCACTGGCACAAATCTGATCCACTAATTTGTTCATGGATAACAAGTTGACTCACGAAGGAAACTCTTTAGCCTAGCAGTGGATTTTGAGATATATATCTCGTGAATCATGGTTTAAACTCCAAGATAATTTTGCTCATTCATTAGTGGAACGCGTGTTCCTCCTCAAACAACTAACCACCTAGCTGATCGATAAGTTTTGATCTATAGATAAAATGGAATCATGTTATCCTAAATAGAAGAAAAGTCTTGATTTAAATGAGTGTTCAAAACTTCCTTGGCTATAGCTATCAAAGTTATTCCTGGACAAAAAATTAAAGCTTTTGGAAGCTTCTCTTTTGGGGGATTATTTTGGTCTGTGAATGAGTCAACTAATTTAAGTCAAGTGGAGTGAGTCCATTTTAATTAGGTGATAAAAGTGCTTATGTCTTCATTCAGGTTCAAATAATTGTATCTTATTTTTTTGTCAATCGAACTACTTATTACTTAAACATTAAATATTGGTTGCTTCTAATTGGAGTTTGCATCTAAATGCATCCATTTTTACTAAAGTTGTCGTCTATAATAGATCATCATTTTAATTGTGATTCACATGTTACTGTACTTCCAAAAAGGTTGCGACAATTATATCAAGAATACCAAGCACTTCCAAACTAAATCTTAACATTAAGTATTGAAACTTTAATTTGAACGATTTATACAGTGTTATTACAAAAAAAAAAATATAGCAACAAAATTGATTAATTGCATATCGAATTGCGTGAGTGTTAAGGTAATAATTGCATGTATCTAACACTAATGAAATATGGAAAATGGCATATTCCTTTAGTCAGATATAGGAATGCATTTCGTAGCTCAGAGGAGTCATATCCTTTTCTTTCTTCTTCTTCTGGAAAAAATCATAACTTTTAGGCTTGGACTTAAGGAAAAGAACCAACCATGCTATACAATTCATCGCCTAAAAACTAAAATCCTCTGCAAACAAAAATCCAAGAAGTATAAAAGACTAATTTCACATTGACTAATAAGATATATTGCACAATCTAAAAGAGTAAAAGGAACCATTTTACTTTATATGCATGTTTTGTACGTACAATATATTAACAAGCAAAATCAAAACTACTAAAAAAATTTAAGGCTGGCAATAATGCGTGTTTGTTTGTTTTTTTTTTTTTTTTTTTTTGCTTGTAATTCTATGTAAAAAAAAAAAATGCATGCAAAGAAACTAAAAATTATAGCTATGTTGTGAAGGCGTGATCTTGATAACAAGGCCTGGGAAAACATCATCAGGGTCATGGATATGAGGGTTCCTTTCCACTATAAAGGGGTCACCACACTTGTCACTGATCGTGTGAAGTGTCTCTCCTTCTCCAACCACATATATTTCGTTACAAGGTTGAGACAAGACCTTGCTGCCTCTGAAGCTACCTTGATCCTGAAGCAGAAGCTGAGAACTGTCCCTGAATATGCATAGCAATATGAAGAGCACCAGAAGAAATGCACAGCACCATGAGGTTGCATTAACTATGGCTTTTGAACTTGACATTGGTACCTTTCTCGGGTTGAAAGCCATCACTTAGGAAGAGTGAGTGAAAGAGAGAGAGAGAGAGAGAGATGGATATGATGTGAGGGAGAGTTGAAGCTGTATGAAAGGGACAAGATGCTGTTCTATGTGTTTAACACCTTTTATAAGCCAAAATTCCAAATTACCTTCTTATAATATATATTTTCTTCTTCTTTCGGATATTTCTTTTTATTTTATTTGTTGCACCCTCCAATACTTAGGATTAATGGTTTTCGACCCTGGGTTTTGAAAACCAATGGAATTATAAAAGGTGTGCCGAAATTTTCCAATGAAATAGTTGAACTTTCCAACGGGTATCTACAAACTGTTGTTGGTAGATTCTTGTACGGTCGATGTTTATTCACATAACATTTGAATGAAATTTTTTTGGCACACATGTATTTGATTAGAAGGGGATCCTGGACACAAAGATTAGAGTTACTGTTGTATTACAAAAGAGTCATATACTTGGGTTGTGAAATTAACCCTTCGAAAATACAAGGTAAGACTACTTACAATAGATTCATAATGATCTTTCTTAACATCATCGTCACAAGAGCTTTATATAACTCAGTCTCCCATTTATACATGTTTGAATAATTGAGCTTACAAAATAAATATTAACTGTATTTAATAAAAATCTTTTTATTTTTAGGTCATATAAAATAACATAATATAAACATACATAAGATATCTGCCCTTATTATCTTCATCGAGTTAGATTTCAGTCCCTATAATTTGTTACTTTTAAGTATCTCTCCTTATACTTTCATACACTTGTTGTGCCCTACTGGGAACTGACTTCTTAATAAATAAAAACACAACTAAGAACTAATCATTGGTGGAAAATAAGGACCAATATTTTAACGAATAAAAATTGTAAGGATCAAGGACCCAGTGTATTAATGGTATGGATCAAACAAAATAAGTAAAAATATAAAAATTGATGCTTACAAAAAGTAATGTATAAAAATCAAAACTAAAACCAAAATAGACAAAGACTTTGACACCAAAACCTTATGTAAACTCGAAATTCACATGCATTTGTGTTAACATGTTTAGTATTTGATCATAGCTTTATATTACAGTTTGTGACTATAAGTTTAATGAATCAAAACTGGATGCATTTTATAATTTTTTATATAGTTAAAAAAATAGAGGGGAACGAAGTTATAAACCATTTGCGTTTCACACTGTTGAGGCCACTCAGCTAGGAACTTCTATACAACTTTTGTTTTAACTGGTGTGTTGATTTAAGTGGGCCATGTGGAACCCTAAGGATCACTAATTGAGAACCATGAAATTGTTAGAGGGGCAAAAATAGCATTGATGCCTGTCTTGTAAACATAATGGAGGGTGACTGGGAGATTAGAAGTATGTTGGTATAAGGCTTAATGATTACTCAAATCTTACGCATGCTTAATGAGAGACATTATATTAGGACTTGGGTTTTATATGGTGAGCTGTTGACTTGCAAATGTGGCCATAATTTCATCGCTTTCCATTTTGGATGCCTACATCATTAGTGTCAGTAGCAGTTTATAGTTGATGGAAAATGTGGATAAACACTTATTATCACTTATATAGTAGGTCAATTAGTAATTAAATAAATTTTGAAATGGACCGCTTTGTATAAAAAGTTTTACAATAGGAGATTATTTTGAATTTTTGAAAAATGCAAAAATATGCTTTAAAATAGTAAATTTCGTTTTTAGATTAAATAATTCAAACAAACTAAATTACAGTAAATTTAATTTCAAAATCAATTCAAAAGATGTATAAAAATTGACCCAATTTGCACTTAAAATAACTTATAATCAAATTTTATTGAAGGGTTTTGACAAAAGGAAATCTTCATGCACTAAATTCAATTTTTTGAATTAGAAAAAAGATGACAAAAAATTATATAATTTTTGAACGTGTAAAGAATGCAACTAAAAGCACCCGTGAATAGAATAATAGAGTAAGTTGTATCTTTAAACCAATGAAAAAAGGTAAAAGAAAACCAAGGAAAATTTTGAAAAAAATTATTAAAATGGATCTCATAATAAATCATTTTTTAAAAAATTTAAGTTTTAACAAAACTCAATGGTATCTTATCCATGTAACTGACACTATTTAATGAAATAAAACTTAATTATTATTATTATTGCACTAAACTAAATCGATTTAAATATTTCAAAATCCAACAATAGTAGTCATTCTATAAATTCAGACAAACCTTATCAACTCTACAAATTTAAATCCACAGATCATTCTAAACAAAAATTACCGAAATTCCACTTTTCTGTCCCGACTCACATCTAAAAATTTGTAAATTTTCATTTGATATTTTCTTCTTTTTTTTGAATCTAATTCCTAAAAAATCATTCTTCATTTTTATCTAGACCCTTCTCTAATCTCTCCATTTTTTGTTTACATAATATCTAACCCAACTCATAATTTAACTAAAATATGACATGAATAAAATATATCGGTAGCATCATATTCTTCACATGTTCAAATGAAATTTAATGCTATAAGATTAGAATTATTAAAATTGAGATTTAAGGATATAAAAATATGAAGGTATAGATACGTCACTATTGCCTACTTTAACTTCATACCATATTATATTCGACAATTAGACGTCACTATTAACGAATGAACTGTATGGAGTGAGAAAATATTTTTAAGGAACATTTTTGAAAAATAAAATTAACAATGAGACGAAATAAGAAAAGTCGTGAACTTTTTAGAAACCATAAACTTATTTAAACCTAGACTAAAAATTTAATGGTTCTTAATTATTATAAACAGAGTGTAAAACACAAGTTAAATAACTAGAATCCAGAAAATGAAAAAGGTATTCCATTATCATTAAATATTCTGTGGCCATATTCCAACTGTTAATTTTGCACATATGAAAAGAATATTTCAAGTGCTTCTGAATGTGACAAGATCCCATTATAAGTCTTCAATTAAGCTTTTATAGCAGACCCCACCAACTAAAAAAGACAAATAGAACAGATGAAAAACTTGAAGTGGAGTCGTGCCTCCTCCACCCATTTCCACACAATCAGCAAACCATTCACGTCTTTACTCTTCAGTGAAAAACAGCATATCAACCAGAACCTATTTCTGTGGCTCAAAGACAACCAAAAAAGGGCCAACCTCTTGAATGGTTTGGGCTGTAGCCCCCATTTACAAGCCTATTTCATCAATTAGGCCTACTCCTTAAATGGGCTGGCCCTTGCCCACCCCGTTAAGCCCATTACATTCATAAAACTAATCATGATATTTGAAGGCATTAAATTGTAAACGGAAGGGTAAACTTGGTAAATCCATCCAAATACCAAGCTAAGTTTTCCATCAGATGATATTCTGATCCAATACACCAATCAAAGAGTAAGCTCAAAGGCTGAAATTCATCTCCAGAAAACATTATAAAAAAGTCAGTAAGTAGTCTTTCACCAGACTTTTTCATCTTAAAAGTTACTTTTAAGTTAAGAACTTTTTGGATGTGTGTTGCCTTAAGACTTCAAATAAAGAAAGAGAAGGAGAAACTCTTAAAATTGGCTTATCTAAAAGTTCTGTTTTTTTTTTTTAATGATTTCTTCATAAGAAAAAGCTTTTATTGTTTAGAATGTTTGTAGAAATATGTTTAGCACAATTCTTTTTAAGGAGAAGAGAAACCTAAAATAAGCTAGACCAAACACTAAATAACTGTTAGATAAAATCAACTTTAGTAGGTGTGCTCTGAAGAAGAATGCCCTAACTTGTGCCAACTCAATAGTTGTTGTAGCAATTTTTTCCCATTCTTCATGAACCTCTTGCTGGTATACTATCTACAATTTTTTTTATTCTTGATTCTAAAACTTGTGCTACCTGAAGAAATATTTCCCTTCTAAAACTCTTAAAATGCTCAAACTTGTGCTATCTCTATTTTGTACTGCATATGGATCTGATGAGAACTTTTTTCTGCCCCAATAGATCAGCACAAGCCATGTGAACTAAAATACCAAATCAGGCATGAAATGAGAGGGTGAAAAAAAATACAGATATTGATCAGTTGAAGCATGAATTTGACATATAAATCAAAATCATAAAAGTAAGCACAACAACAAATGAATTATATCTAAGAGGTATTATATACCTGATCTAAGCAGTCAAGCGAAATATGTGAAGACCCATCCTTGGATCTTGGGATGACATCAAATACACCATTTAAACCTGGTTGTTTGGAATAGAAGAAAATGTGAGCAATCATTCCAATGGATAAAATATAAATTCCCTACCAATTAATGTTGCAACAAGAGTCCGGTTAACAGCATTGTGAATATTTTGGTCCGGCAGAAGCAAATCTTCCGTTGTACCCAACATTGTTTACCTCTGTTGGTATAATTTTCCAAAATGATTTAAATCAGATAAAATCACTCAAAAGCATAGTTTTGATAGAACCGTTGCTACTAAAATCAACAATAACTGGTTGATAAACTCCAAATGATTGAGCAAAAATCTCCTCTCGGTGTTATTCATCCAATTAGACAGGGTGCAACCAAAATGTGGGAATTTCAACTATTTTATGAGTAAAAATAACCCAAAAGTATTGCAAAAGAAAAAGGAACCACGTAAGAGAAAAATATTTATTACAAAAGGTTGGAAGGACAATTATGTTAATTTTACTTCGTTAGCTTCACGATATAAAATTTTATCAAAACACTAATCCATGAGCAATAACTTAGAAGATGAGGCCAAATAAGCATATTAAAAGTACACAGGAAGGAAGAAGAATAATGGCCTTTTCAAGACTACAAAAGTTAAACATTGGTTAAAAACATAAGGTCAAAATGAACTTTAAGATATATGAATTGACTAAAACTTCTCCAAGAACAGTCAAGCCACTATGGACTCCAGTTTCTTGGACACAAGAAACATGCATCTGTTAACCATTGATAGTTTCAAACAAATCAAGCACGAAAATAAGTATACTAATTAGCACCAAAGTGTCTAACCTTATACCGTTTTCCCAGAGTCAAAGTTCCCAGCAGCATCTTCATGAAGAAAATTCTTGGTCCTAACAATTACTATCATTTTTCCAGTAGAGCACGAACCATGGTATCAAAAGTTACAGCATTAGGAGGGCAATCGTTATCTACCATTTTCAAAAGTAAGGCCTCTGCTTCATCTAGCAAACCTTCTTTACAAAGCCCATTGATCATAATATTATATGTTCGGATATTAGGATGACAACCTTTCACAGAAAGAAGTTGAAAAATCTCTTTTGCAGCCTTTAGTCTTCCCCCTTTGCAAAGACCATCTATAAGTATGTTATATGTGCGTATATTTGGAGAAATTCCTATGTCAATTATGTGCTGAAATAAGGCAATTGCCTTGTCAAGGTACTTATGTTTGAGATAATCATCCAACAATATATTGTAAGTAATTAAATCTGGAGGTTGACCGCTGGTACGCATCACTTCAACCAGGTCCCACTCATACAAGGTTCTTCCAGATTTGGACAAACCATCAAGAAGACAATTATAAGTTACAGTATCAGGAACTAAATTCTTCTGATGCATTTCAGTTAAGAGCATCATAGCTTCATCCACCATTTTAACCTTGCAATATCCATTAATCAAAGTACTATAACTGATAACGTTAGGCGACGGACCCATTTCAACCATTCTATCAAATACTTCTTTCGCCTCATTCACATTACCACTTAAACAATACCCATTTATCAAAGCATTGTAACTAACAACATCAGGCTTTAAGCCTCTTATGACCATCATTCCAAACACATTACGAGCTTCCACAACCAAACCTAATTTACACAATGCATCCACCAATATATTAAATGTATAAACATCCGGTAACACATTTACTTGTATCATTTCATTCAGCAACTTAACAGCTCCTTGAAACCGACCAACCCCACAAAAACCATGAATCAGAGAATTGTAAGTGAAAACATCAAGAGCAATGCCCCTTTCAACCATTTCAGAACACAAATCACACGCCTCAGTTACAAGTCCGTCTTTACCCAAACCATCAACAACCGTATTATAAATTATCAAATTAGGCCCAACACCAACACTCTCCATCTTTCTCAACAACTCAACAGCATCTCTTGTTTTCCCAATTTTGCACAACCCATTGATCAAAGTGCCACAACAAACCTCGTCAAAACAAAACCCTTTTGACACAGAATCATCATGCAATTGCAACGCCTCCAAAATCCTACCTTTCAAACACAACCCTTTCATGAGGGTAGTAAGGGTAAGCTTATCCAACTGAAAACCCCTCTTAAGAATCTTCCCCATGACAGAAAAAGCAAACCCCATTTGACCCAAATGGGAGAAACAGTTAATCCAGATACTCATGGTGATAATGGAGGGTTTAGGGGTTCCCTTAAACTCTAACTGAGAACAGAGAGAAACAACAGTGTGATAACGTTTCATTCTCACGATTGTTCCTAAAAGCTTGTTAATTTCAACAACGGGGGGTGGGGGAAAGCGGTGGAGCATGCGAGTGAAGGAAGAAACGGCGTCGTTAAATGTGGGAAATTTGTGGAGTTTTTTGCGGGGGCGAGGAGCGTAGAACCTGGTGTAAGGGAGAGAAAGGAGAAAGGTGGTGAGAAAACGAGGTGCGTTGAAAAGGGTAGTTGCATACCTGGGATTGGGATTCAGCATGACATTGGTGTTGGTTGGGTTGTACAGCACAAGAGCACGGAGAAGATATATATATTTATATATCAGTGTAAAAAGATTATAACTCGTTAAATTTAAATGAAAAGTTTAAGATTCAGGTGTAAAAATTTTAAACTTATGCCCTATATATATTTTTCTGAGTTTTTTATTAACTTACGCTTATACTAGTGTTACTCTATGCATCCTTTATATCATTTAATTTTGAGCAATGATTTTATATTTACTTATTTTTATAAATTATATCTTTTTACAAGGCCCGTATGAAGTCAATACTTTTCTTTCTGTTAAGCAATACTTGTAACATATTTTTAACACAATTTTAATTATTACCTAAAATTTATTTAAAAAAAAAACAAAAATTAAATAGATCTTACACATAATTTAATGATCTTATTCTTAGTTTAATAATTTTCACTCATACGTATATAATTTTTTAAAAATTTTAAGTCATAATTAAAAGTGTATTAGAAAGTGTGATGTTACTGCTCTCTTTACTTGGTTGGTATTCTATTTCTGGGCCTAAGTATCCTTTTTAACTCTGTATTCAGCAAAGCTAGCTAAGTATCCTTTTTAACTCTGTATTCAGCAAAGCTAGCTTTTGTGTCCGTTCTCTTGTTACAAATGCTAATAATATACTTTAAAGAACCACAAAAAAATAAGGGGAAAAAAATGAATGCACCATCTATTATGGCCACCATTGTTCTCAAGTACAATTCGTGCAGCTCCTCATGTACGAAAAGTGTGAAAATGTGCATGCAACTATATGCTGGCTTCTTCATCTTTCATTGAACCGCTGAGACTTCCTTCTGTCTGAGAGCAATGCTCTTTCCACTCCAAAAGAAAGAATAACAAGGCATGACTGAGCCAAGGGCTGCTTCAGCAATGGAATCAACTATCTCTATGAATCTCAGACATCCATGTATATGCATGAAAACTCCCCATGTTGGTAGGCCAGGAACACATGAAGAAAAATGCTTTTGGGATTAGAACTATTATTAGCATAAAAATTGAATTAGACCTGTTGCTGATATGAAGATATTGGCAAAATTTGGTTGGCTGAGATTCTCTATACATCATGAATGTTGGAGCCTAGCAATTTCTCCTCCTCTCTTTGAATTTCTGTGAGTTGAACACCGGACCGTGTAATCTTATTCCACTCATTTTCAACTCTAAAAAATACCCACTGGAATCGTCGGAGCATCTCTAAAAGAGTGATAGTAAACACTGTCAGGTAGTTATGGCGGAGATGGGCTGACAATTTGTAAGTCCATGAACAGCGCAGAACAAAGTTGCTTCCAATCGCCCAAAAGTATATCTGCACCTCAGAAATTAGATTTGTCAAGTCCAATAAAATCAACTTGTTGCATCGTTGTAATAAGATGCTGCGGCTTCTTACCCATTGTCGACCATATAACAAGTTGGAAATAAGATTTGGCTTGTTGAACTTGAATATGCGAGAAAAGCCACTGTAAGAAAAGGAAAAAGGATAAAAATCTCAATGTAAAGCAAAATCAGGGTGATTACTTATCATAAAAAGTATAGTGCAGCAGAAAACTAGCATTTGAACAACAAGTGCATCGTGCATATCAATTTGTTTCTTTAATATTATTATAATTTTATCATAAGATTTAAAATTTAAATTTTTTGTAGATGTAATACTTGTATCTGTGCAAATAACAAGTTATGATATTATCAATCTAAAAGGGAAAGAAGACAGATTTGGTACCTTAAATCCCAATCTCTGGTTATATCCCAGTAAAATGAATAGAGAGAATTAATAACACTTGAGAGGAGCCACATTGGTCGATAAAGAGTGGTCCATTTCTCAGGGAGGACATGGTATTTAAGGGCTGAAAGAAAAATTACTGGGACTGCTGTTGAATATTTTAAAGCTGGAAAACAAATGCAAATGGAGTTAGGAACTTAGAATACTAGGTAGGATATCAAGTAAATGTAATGTGACACACAGCCACTGTTTTAGCAAGAAGAAGATTGACTTCTGTGCCTTAAATGATAATGAGTGTTGCTCTTTCTCGACAACCACTCAACCGGGACATCTTACACTTCCAGGAGAGCAAGAGGAGAAGTTACCAAGAGCAATTACCATTGAAGAGGCAATTTTTTTCTTTGGTATCTCTGTACTGGCGAAGACATTGCAATAAACGCCATATGTAAGGAAGAACAAGAACTATAGGTATTGCAACTGAGTGACTACCACAAACTGAATCAGCTTCGAGCCAAGCAATTGTGGCAACCTGCATATTATAGAAAAATAAAAGCATTGTATTCAGTCCCTATATTAAAAATATGGAAGGAAACGAGTTAATTTGCACAGGCAAACGATGGCAGAGAATGGAAAAATTAGTTTTGATGAATCTACCGCATATTATGCAGCTTAGCACCAATTTTATCAAAGATCTACAGCAAATGAGAGATTATAAATGTATAGGAACATCAATGATAAAAAATAAACACACATGCAAAATATAGGTATAAAGTTTTTAATTGCGTGCTTCAAAATGATCTAATGAGTCAGATTCTAATAATAGACTCCTACAAACACATGATACAGAAAATAAACTTTCATATGCTATGCATTCTGTATCTGTTATATTTTTTCACAATACTACTATAAGGTTATTATACCAACACAAAAGACAGATTAAACTCTAAATAACACAAATGAAATAGAGATCAACAAGTTATAATGTATACATGGAAAAAGAAAATTTGATATACCATACCTGTCTGTTTACCATTCTACAAACTGAACGTTCCAAATCTGAAAACACCTGTATGCAATGCACAATTAGGAGCAACAACTAGAAAAAGTAATTGACTCTTACCATAAAAAGACGTCAGGAAAGATCACAATGGTAGGGTTTTTTTTTTTTTTCAAATAAATTATCAAATCAGTGGTGACTGGGTGGTAAAAAAAATATACAAATTTCCAGGCACCTAGAAATTGACTTTTGTGAAGTAAATTGAAAAATGCACCAAGAAATTTACTATTAGGATATGTACTATACCTTTGCCATGGAGGTTAAAATATCAGCCACGAAAAAGTCTGGAAATGTTATTGGCTGTATGATGAAAAGAAACAATATTTGTGAGACAAAATGATATAAATGTCATCCATGAGAAAATCAACAAACAAACTTATAGAAACTAGTAAAATTAACAACCTAAAATATCAAAACCATTGAATCAAACTAGTAGCCCTTAGATTAGTAAATTCACATCTTGCTTTACAAAAGGAATCAAATGCAGATCAACGCTCAAAATTCCATATCAGGCATGAGTCTGTGACAGTGAAGAATCTTACCTGCAAGGGAAAAGCTATCCGCCACAATGTCCTCAAAAAGAAGTAACGAGAAGACAAATAAAAAATATCAAAGGGAAAGATCAAGATTATGGCAACAAGAATGTAGAGAAGCACCTGCAATATCATAGATATATCAGATGATTGGAATATATGGTAGACAAGATGATTCTTAAAGAAAGGATCATAGGAAGCAATCCATTTCATGGCATACACAAAGTGCTACTTCTGGCCTTTAAAAAAACTAATTTAAGACATCAGCTTCTACATGAAATCATAACTAAGAAGCACATCAACACCAACACAAAAAATGACAATTACATATGCATTTAATTTAATCAAAAGAAAATAAAATGCACATTAAAACAAGCCAGTGAATATCACTTCATATTCAAGGAAGCAGTCAAATTCAACTGGTTGAGAGGAGAGAGAAAGCTAGATAGAATGAACAGAGACAATACTAAACTGGTTGAGATGCAGCCAATGATACTTCCCCATGAGAATAGAGATAGAGATATGCAGTCATGCTAGTAGGGACAATGATTGTCATCCAAGTGCTACACTGAAAATAAAATAGAGTTAATGTCAATAAATAAACATGCATACTGGGTGTATATAGCAGCAGCAGCAGCATCAATCCACGCTATTGACTCAACTTCCAGATGCATTACTGTAACAAAAAATTTAAAGTTGATGCAGAAACATGGACTGGAGATTGGACTGTGTGACAAGGCTGCTAGAATCAGTACAATATAACAAAAAAGATAGAGACAAACAGGAAATCATAAGAGAGAAACTTAATTAAGGAACCAGAGACAATGGCATAATTTGTTTTCTAGTGCCTAGGCATTTATTACTTTGATCACCAATATGTTTTAAAGAACCAGATACAGACAAATCCATACTTCAAATATTGATATTTAAAATCAAGAAAAACATCAAACAACTTTCCACTTTTCATTGAATAATGTTTTCTCCAAAATGAAGGCAAAGAACCTGACTACCTTCCATATCTCTTTGTGAGTAAGGTGGTTTTGATCAACATCGAAAACTTTGGCATAGCTTACGCTAGATTGTAGAAATACCCACAAATTTACTCCCCAAAGCCAGACCATCATAGTCTGTAATAGTATAGTAACAACAAAAACCATCAGGTAAAGTTCCATAAAAATTGTGCTCAATGTACTACATGAACGAAAGAATTAACCCCTCACTCACCACAAGAAGGAGAGGGTTGTAATACAAAAATGCCTCATATAAAAACAGATCTCGCAAATTTGCATCCATTCTCATGACAGAATCCCAACCAATCTGATGTAAGAGCAGAAAAAAGCAAATTTAGGTGTGATGAAATAGGTAAATAAATTATTGAAGGTCTTCTCAAGAGATGTTCATATTAGTATCCATAGACAATCATAAGTGTTAATAAAGTGAAAAGACAGGGACCTTGCAGCAAGTACAGCCCAATATCAGAAAGAGTGTCACCTGGAAAAAGAATATACAAAAGATATCCAATTATGATAGGAATAAAAAAAAATTAACAGAGACTTTCAGAAATACTTAATTTCAGTCTGCATAAAAGAACTTCTTTATATAGTTTTAAAATTGAATTCATCTTATCCAACATTACCGAGGAACATCCAAATAACACAAATATTTTAATAAGATAGAGGCTTACAGACAAAACATACTGCAGCAAGTTTTCCACAATAAGAAATTATAATGAAAGTAGAGCACATATCTACAAGCACAAGTATAATAAATAACTTGCAATATATGGCTGAACTTTGGGAGATCCAAGTAGGTCTAATATGAACAAAAACCCAATCAATATAAAGAAACTTGCTAGCAATGCCATTACTACATCTGTCAAAAAGTTTTTGTTTTCTTCCTTTTCCCCACTTTGCTCTTATTTTATTTTTCTTGTGTGCTTTAGTGAACAATATTAATATAACATTTTGTTATAAACCCAATAAACATTAAAAAAAACAAAATAAAATAGTCCAGCTCAAAAGTCCTTCCATTCCCTCAGCAAATCAGGAAAAAAAATCCCCCTGCAGAATGGTATCTGGCACTGAACTTATGAAATCGTGAAAGATAAACTAACAGACCTTGAACCTCCACAGAAAAGTTGGAGATGGCATAGCACTTTGCACAGGCGAAATTATATTCTTCATTGTATCAGCACTGTTGTATTATAGGACCTATAGGTGTGCTTCTGCATAAAAAAATGAAAAAAAAAAAAAAACAACTCAAAATTAGAGTTTGAGAATAAAAGGAAAGCTCAATAACATTTTCAGGGCAATGGAAGGGATAGCTACTAAACAGAAATAATTTTTCCCTTTCTCATGAAATTGTAAAGGACATTACAAAAGTCCACCTTAGAGCCATAAAGCTCCAGCTATGACTGGGTTCTAACTTCAAAGGAAGGGTTGGACCCACTGTATGGGTCCTTTTTTCATTCAGGAATAAGGGCCTGGTCATGACTCAAACCAAAGTGATCTTCAAGTCACATGGTGACAACTTCGACCTCAGTACCAAGGCTCCTAAAAAAAGGGCACTACTTACTATTAATTAAACAAATAAAAAAGGGAAAAGCATGGCCCAGAACTTAGTATCTTCCTCAATACTGGTTGAGGTCACACTTTCTCATAATCCTGATTCATGACAAAAGCCATAGTCCAACAATTAAGCACCCAAAGCTCAATTGAACTTGAGAATTAACAATCATTGCCAAAGTTCTTCACAGGAAATAATCTGTAATTCCATATTGTTTTCAGAGTGTTCAGTCTAAATTGCTTAATATTTGCTTTAAAAGTCTAATACTTTCTTGCTTATAGATCATTAGCACCCATGCACGTCATTGTTGAAATGTAACCCACCCCACTGTAAATTCAGCACACATTAACACAAGCCAGGCATGAAATCTCCATTTATATAATCTCACGATTCACTTTATTAAGCCTCTACTGCTAAATTATGTTCCAAAACATAGCAATGGCCATTGTCCATGGCAAAGGAGGTGTCATTAACTTTTGTTTGTGTATATGAAATATCCTTGACACAAATGATTAACCACAAGTAACAAAAATTATAGCAGTAATACTATTTATCAACCAGGAACTCCTACTTGTTATAAATTTTGAACAGGTAAACTAGGGTTTTCATGTGCTGGAACTAATGGAAGAGGTTAGTCAGCTACCAAAAAGAAGGCCCCCACCTTATGAATGCTAAATCCAACGTTCCACATAAAAAGCCCATCAATTTGGCGTGCACTATAATAGAAGCATATCCAATCCTTCAATAACTTTTAAGCATCCTCACATCAAAATTAAAAGAAATCAAAATCAAAAAAATAAAAGTTCACACATTTAAGTAACATGCACGGCAACAGAAGCAAATCCATTTCCATTTCCAATTCTCAACAAATTTAAAAACCAACAACAAACAAATTAAAACCCAAACAAACACAGCTTTAACAAACACACATTACAGAGTACAAGAACGGAGTCAAGGCCAAAACCCCACGTAAAAAAATCCATCAAAATCAAAACTTGACAACCACCCATCATTCAAAGAACCCCACAACCTCAGAAATTCCGACAATCAGCTTCTGGGGAGGAGCAAACAAACCCAAAAAAATGGTATTGAATCAGATCAATTACCCGTTGTTGTGGTCAGCGTGTGAGTCAGATCTGAGAGCAGAATTATGAGACGCTTTTGAGCGTGAAGGACGGCACATAACAATAGGGAATGATAATGATTGTGAAGATGTTGCGTCAATCTCAGAGCACGTTGCTAACTTGCATTGTTGGCAACGAGATTTGGTGAAAACAAAAAACCGTGGCAGTGTTGTTATTTTACCCGCCACTCTGTCTCTCTGCTACAAAAAAAATTCGCCACAATTCAGAATTATGGATTTCACAGCATATGGAGAGAAAAGGGTTCACGTTTGATTTCACCGGCAATGGTTACTGTGATCATCACACTTTTCTTTTCTTTATTAGGTGAAAATGGAAGACAGTGAAAATGAGAGGAATAGATTAGTACATATTAATTACACTATTAGTTTGTTTTATTTATTTTATTCAAAAATTAAAACCTTTATAGTACCTCTTTTTATGACATTCGAAAATCTAAAAAATGTTCTCTAATGTACTCATTATCTTTGTATTTTGGAAAAATATATTTTGAAAAAATATACATAATTAATGTTTTGATTTTAATATGCATTTGTAAAAGAAATATAAATTATATAATATAATTACTTTGACTAAAAAATCACGATCATAACCATTATTTAATGTCTGAGTTTTTAATAATATATTATTAAATTAAAATGTGTGTTTAATGTATTTTTTTTATTTTCTTAGTTTTCAAAAATGATAAAAAAAATTACATTAGCTATACGTTAATTAAAGGTTTAATTAAAATGACAAGGCTTACAGTTTCCGTAAACTGACTAAAAGTTATTGTCAGATTAATCTGTTGATACAATTGCAATTAAAGATATTTTTCTCACAGATATTGAAAGACAATTTTATATTTTTACATAAAAAAAATCTTTTTATATACGTAAAAAGAGAATTTTTAGGTGCGGTAAGAAAGACACTTTATTTAAAACACAGTGAGACATCCAGCAAGTATATAGGAAGTACCTGGCATCATTCATGTATTTATAAATAAATGACTAACCAAATATTCGTATATCTCTTAGAAAATCAAAATAAACATTTACTTTTCTTTCAGAAAATGAAATATAATTATCTTTTTTCTAATTTTTTAATAATTTATATCCTTAATTATAACTTTTTATTTTTAATCTCAATATTTCAGTATTGAGTATTTAATAATTATAATTTGTACTGAATTAATTAAACCCTCTTAGTTTAAACCTTCACCCCCTCGTATCAAAGTAGGCGCAAACCAGAAGCTGAGTAAGGAGCTATGGCGAGTCCAGAAGAAGCCAAGGTTGAAACTTTCATGCAGTGGCTACAGGTTCGTTAACATGCTTAGTAATTTGAGGCCAAAGGGATAATTATATTAAGCTCTGATATCATTTTATCATGAATATTCAATGTTGTCTTTTGCCAAGTTTCTCAATTTTGATTCGGTCTTCAATTCAGGCAAATGGGGCGGAGCTACGGGGTTGCAAGATCAAGTGCTGTGATTCCAGAAAAGGGTTTGGCATATTTTCTGATAAAGATGTTTCTGATGGTAATATCAATTTGAAATATGAATAGAGTTGAGAGAAGGAGTTGAAGTAATTGCTTGTTAGAGAATAGCTGATATTGTTTTATTGTTTGGAATTGGAAAGTATGTGCAATTCTGTCAATGCCCTTTTATTGCAATCTTAGAATATTAAAAGTATTCACCGTGCCTTGGAAGCTAAAAAAAATGGGCATCTTCAGAAACAGAAAAAAATTGAGATGCTTAGTGTTCTTACCTTATTGTTTATAGCTCTGTGCCTTGTCCATTGAAACAGAGAAAGTAATTCTTGTTTTCTTTGAAAAACAGGGGTTATGTTGGTTGTTCCACTAGATTTAGCAATTACTCCAATGAGGGTGTTGCAAGATCCTCTTCTAGGACCAGAATGTAGAGCAATGTTTGAAGAAGGAGATGTTGATGACAGGTTATTAATGATGCTGTTACTGGTTGTGGAGCGTTTGCGTAAGAATTCTCTGTGGAAGCCGTATGTATGGTTGATTGTGTTTTACTTCATGATTCAGATTATGTTGTGAGTTTCAATTGTGGAGTGGTTAATACTAAATCAGGTACCTTGATATGCTTCCAACCACTTTTGGAAATCCACTTTGGTTTACTGATGATGAACTTCAAGAGCTAAGAGGAACACCATTATATCGTGCAACTGAATTGCAGGTAATTTATCATGGGACTCATGATAACATTAACCAGTTTAGTTAAAAGTGTTCTTTTCTTGTCAATTTAAAGACATTGCATGACGAAAAACAAGACTGGTTATCCCCATGTTGGCTTATGTGTATTTGTTTACCATAATACTAGGGGTGGCTATTCAATCCATTTATCCACTAACCATCTAATTCATCTATGCATAAATCCAAACCACCCAGCTAATTATAAAAAAAAAATGAATGCATTAATTAGGTTGGATCACCATTTGTTATTGGATGGATAATGAACCATCCAATATATTTTGTAATCCATTGGGTTAAATAGTTCAAAGTCTATTAGTTGGGTATAGATCTTCAAGGAATAGGTCCTAAACTCTATACTTTTTAAGAACAAGAATGCATATAAATATTCAACTTTATTAAATTAAAATATTTAAAAAAAAAGCAAAATATAATACACCTTAAATGGATGGATTGGATATCCATCCGTAGGACAAGCTTAATGGTTGGTTTAGATGGTTTTTTATTAACTGAGTTACAGATGGCTTGGATTTTTTAATATAATTTAATGGATTGTAAATGGATTAATGGTTTATTGTTTATTCATCTATTGTGATTCAAATTAAAATTTAATCCAATTCATCTATTTTACACGCCTACATAATATCATAAAGTAGTTCATGTGATCTCTCTATTCTGAAGCTGTCATCTATAATCTTTGAGTAGTAGACTAGTGGTGGTCAATTTGAATTAGTTGTCTTCAGTATATTTTTTCTAATTACTTGAATTGTATTGGAGGAGTAAGCTCCAGATACAATCTGAAAATCACCCAAAAGTTGAACCTTGTTTGTCTAATGTGATCTCCATGGCCATAATGGAGATCAAGATTTTATTTTTGGTTGATTTGACCTTTCAGGTGAACATGCTTAGTTTGTATTTTGGTGTTTGAGATGGAACCAGATGTCAATTGTGGTATTAACTTCTGGCTTACTTAACAGTATATTTGAAAACTGTCTTATCTTGCAGAAGAAAAGCCTGCTTTCTTTGTATGAAACTAAAGTGAAGGATTTAGTGAAGAAGCTTTTGACTCTTGATGGAAATTCAGAGATGTATGTGTTGGGTGAAATTGTATTTTTATTGATCAGTTTATGTTTTCAAAGTGGTTTATTCATAATTGACATAATTTGATGTCTTATGTTTTGACTTAATAAATATAGGATATATGTCAGTTTGGTATTTTGGTTTTGGGGCATTTGTGAAAATATAATTTAATAATCACTAGTTCACTACTTCTCCTCATATGAAAACCATTATGGCATTAAGAATCCGAAGCAGATGTTCTATAGTGTATACTGTGTTAAATGTACATCTGCTTTCTCTAATAAGTCCTATTCTCTCATTTCATTCAGATAAAAGTCATCTGGTTATTGATGTCATAGGCAATGATAATTGACAAGTCTTATGGAAAAATTCTTGGATATAGACCTTTTCAAGTTGTCAAAAAAAAAGTGTAGGTTATAGGATCACATTCAAGATATTGTCTTCTCTTTTGGGCATAGTCTGCGTCTGTAAGTACAAAATTATAGGATTTCATTGATTTAAATGGCTTTCAATACAATGTTATTTAAATCAATCAAATCCTATAATTTTGTACTTACAGACTTCAATACAATGTTATTTACACCTTTACCCTTTCTATTTACCCCTTATCTATTAGTAGTACATGTTATGCATATTACTTGTTTCAGTTGTTTGCTAAATTTTACACTTACTTTGCTTCTCTTCTGTCTGACCTGATTTTTCAGTGAGGTGAGCTTTGAAGATTTCCTTTGGTATGTAGTGTGCTTCTAGTGAATTTTATATACAATTTTAAATAAATCCTTGGAGGTTGATAGCAGACTTGCCTTCTTGCTAGGGCGAATTCAGTATTTTGGAGCCGCGCTTTGAACATTCCAATGCCTCGTTCTTATGTGTTTCCAGAAATTCCAGAAGTTCATGACAGTCACATTCCAGAAGCTGATGAAAAAAGTGAGTCCATATTTTTATTTTATTAATTTCTAAAAACTATTTTCTTCTGTTATGTGACCAATTGAGAGGTCATAATTTAGTGGTTCTCTGAATTTGAGAGTGAAAAATGACATTGAAATAGGGAAGTTTTATTTGCAGGAAGACAGGTTAAAAAATCTGACAATGTAACCAGGGAAATGGCATGTAACACAGTGCAAGGAGACAATGTTTGGGTAGAGGGTCTTGTCCCTGGAATTGACTTTTGTAACCATGGTACATTGGTGCTTGAACCCCTGACATTTCACTTCCCTATCTGTTTTTTAAGTACTTTCCTTTTCTTTTCATCATTGATTTGGTTATGATTGTTTCAACGTTATAAACTGTTTAATATCATGACACAAAATCCATTCTTAGACCTTCACCTAACAGCTTATAAATTTTGGTCTATTAAGTTCTTCACATTATCAAAGCCTCTAAGATCCAACAGCCTAGATGTCAATCCTTCTTGCCACCATTGTGATATTTTAGTGCAAACTATAAAGTGATAATGCCATGTGATTTCTCAACTCAACACTTTCAATCCTTCTATGCATACATGTTTCCTGGCTTTGTGCCAGGGTGAGTTATATTCATGCCATATATGAATGTATCAAATTCCTTATGTGATTTACCTTGAATACATGCCCAATCAGATCTGAAGCCAATAGCAACTTGGGAAGTTGATGGAACTGGTTTAACAACAGGAGTTCCTTTCTCCATGTATCTTCTTTCTGGTTGGTAACTTTCTTTTTTGTTACTTTTCAGCATCCTTGCTAACATCCAAATAAGTGTTTTCCTGTGCCTCTGCAGTTGTAGTAGTTACTGTCAAATTTATAATTTAATTTCTCTCCTCCATTTAAGTAGTTTCATTGTGTAATATCTATGAAACTACTCCCTTTAATTCAATTGTTTTCTTGATTGCAAAGCTGCTCAAAGTCCCTTGCAGATTGATCAAGAAATTTCCATTTGTTATGGCAACAAGGGAAATGAGGTACTTTATGTTGTTCCATGGTTGAAAAAATAAGAAACCATTTTCCCATATTGTTATCTATATTTTATTTTACTCTTCTGTTCTTTTTATTAAGCATCAATCTTTTATGCACAAGGGGGAAATAAGATTTCTGCATTTGGCCAATACTGGTGCAATATCTTGTTGGCAGTTTATTCAACATGACTGTAAAATGTTTAGTTGAACCAGATACATAATTATCTGGCCAATAACTGCCAACAAAGCATTGCACCATGGACTGGGTTTTTTAACTGAGTTCACTTGTACCATTATGAATACATTTGAATATATACTTTAATACTTGCATATATATTTTAGTAAATGCATGACCCAAAGTAAATGGGGTTTCTGTTCCGTTAAAGGTTGATGTATAAGTTACTTTGAAACTTATCTCAAGTACTACATTGTTTCCATAATTTTCCACTTGCTGCAGGAACTTCTATATCTGTATGGTTTCGTTGTTGATGATAGCACAGATGACTATCTCATGGTAATTGCATATACTTGTACCTTGTGCACTCAGAATAAATTTCTCTTAATTCTTCAACATGTTACTCCCCCTTTCTCAATTTTTTTTTATGGCTTAATTCAGTTTCTACTTTAAAGAAGCTTTGTTGTGTTCATTTTTATAATCATGACCCCTTTTTGTGCTGCTTTCTGAAAGCTTGAATTTGTGCGAAGTTTTCCTTAAAATATTTAGTATTTTCTACCTGTTGTTTATCAATTTCTTGCCACCGTAACACAGTTAGTATTGCAACTATAATATGACAATACCTACGTGATTTTGTCTGTGGTTGCTGCCATGTTGCTTCATTTTATATTCTCTATCACAGGCTTTTCAATTCAAGTGATAACAGTTGTTACTAATATAGACATGGCTTACTAACTTATAGGTGTTGTTGGGTCCTCCAGGTCCACTATCCACCGGAAGCAATTAATGCTATTTCCTTTTCAGAGTCCAAAAGCCAGCTTCTTGAAGTGCAGGTTTGCTAATATTTTTTCTTCAACATTCTGCTTTATTCTGAAAAGGGTAGAATATGATTTATTTGACCAATTTTAAACTAACTATTGTTCTAAAACTTCCCACTTCTTTCTGTTTTTTTGTTTTATGTTTACAGAAGGCTGAAATGAGATGTCTTTTACCCAAAACTTTGCTGGATCATGGATTTTTTCCAATAGGCACCCAAAACAGTGGAGATAAAAACAAGTGCAAGGTTGACCAAGTTTGCAACTATAGTTGGAGTGGTCAGCGCAAAACACCATCTTATGTAAACAAGCTGGTATTTCCTGAGAAATTTATGACTACTTTGAGGACCATAGCCATGCAAGAAGATGAACTTTTCAAGGTTTCTTCAATGCTCAAAGAGGTGCAGTTTCTATGCAACATTTTATTTTTCATCTTTGCTATTAACTGTGCCATAATCACTGAAACTGTATTTTATTTTGCTTTGGTAAGCTCCTGTAAAGAGTTACCACATTTCCTACCCTTTTCCAGCACTTAATTACTATAAGTGAATTAACTCTGCTACTTGACATGTAATTCCGTGCTTTTCATCATGAGGACAATGTCTAAAAATTATATTATGCATTTATCTTTTAACAAAACAGACCTTGCCTTTTCTACAGTTACTGTTGATGACAATATTGATATACTGAATCCCCTTTGCTATTGTAATTCTTTTTCAAGGTCAAATACAATTTTACATGCCTTAATAATTGTTCTATAATTTTCTATAAGACATGATTAATGCATAACCTCCTTTTATGTTTTAATTTACTTTAGAAACTGTTTACTTGGTTATATAAACATAATCAGTAATAATGCATTTAAGGTCACTTACATGTCCTTCCTGCCATTTCCTTTAATTGTTGGCTGATTTTAAGCTGGGAATGGGATAAAATAAAGTCAATATATTACATCTAGACAACCGTGAAGCAAAGTAATAAGCATTATGTTAATTTGAATTGTTTTATTTTCAATTTCATCAGAATTCAACATTAATACAATTTTATGCTTTCTATAAAGCTTGTTGGACCTGAAGGGGATAGACAACTATCAGATACAGATGTCCAATCAGCAGTGTGGGAGGTCTGCGGTGATTCCGGAGCTTTACAATTGCTTGTTGATCTTCTTCGTGTGAAGTGAGTGTCAGGCCTTACTCCTAGTCTGCATGCTTCTGACTGCAACTTGATTTCTGCTTTTGATGTTGAATATCTTTCAATGTGTCATTTTATTAATTGAGAAAATAAGCAGTAGCACACACTAGAACACCAATATTGATGTCTTGCAATGCCTTACTGATTTCACTGCATTCAAGAATGATGGAGCTTGAAGAGAGTTCCGGAACAGAGGAAAGTGATCTTGGTTTACTAAAGAAGGCCCTTATTATTGATAGCCAAGAAGATAGCAAGCAGTACATGAGCAATTTAAGGTAGAAATTAATGTCCTTGATTATAGTATTCATGTCCCTTAAATCATCAGGAATTGCTCCAGTACCTATCTTTTCCTTTTCAAGACTATTGGTACCTGAGTTGAGTAATCAATTATTTTATTTCTTGTTAAATATATTTAATGAATTTTCAATGATTATACTAAAACCAATGACCAACAAATATTTAACCTTATCCTTATGGATAGCGTAACAACTTCCTAATCTATTTAATTATTAAAAGGTTACATGAAAGTTCTATTTTTATTTGATTATGAAAGAGATTGAGTATGCTTGTATTAAATTCTTTGGATGTTATGTCGTGGTTCAATCGATATTTGTAAGAATCTCTCATTAAACTGCTGTAGATAAGGTTTTCTTGGATTCAAAATTTCATCTATAACTTGAGTTACAATTGGTGCTGACATTACTCAATCTGCTTTCACGACTCAAACCACTACTAAATGCATGCACGTGCTCTTCCATTGAAATTACATGTTTAACATTTTTGGTTGCATACAAATCTGGTTTTGTTGGGTATGAAGTGACATTTTTTCTTCAATTTATTTTCTCCCTTTTTCCTCTTACAAAATAATAATTAGAAACTGATATTTTTTCCTTATGCATGCACTTTTTTGTACTATAATAATGATGCTTAACTAATGTGATTCATAATTTTCAGTCAGACATTTTACCCCCACCATTTGTTTCAAGTGTGTTAATGTTGGTTGAAATTTTAAGCCCTGCATTTCCAATATGTATAAACTTCTCTGTTTTGCGTGAAAGAATCCTCACTTAGCCCAGTTTGGATCAGCTTCTAGTTTGAGTTATTCAATTGTAAAACCCTATCCATAAGACTTTTGTAAGCAAGAATGTCAGGCTTTGTTAGATGAGGAAAAAATTAATTTATACAAGTTTAATTAATTTTATTTCCTTGATTCATTTTGTCTCTTATAAATGTCTATTATAAAGTTTATCCAAACTGATTCTTAGTGTGCGATATTCCTTGATTTTGTTCATTCACCCAAAATTTCAGCATAAAGGGAAATGAATCAGAGGAATCAAAGTTCATGACTAGAAACAAGAAGTGTGCTATAGTATATCGGCGAGGCCAAAAGCAGCTAACTCGGCTATTCTTGAAAGAAGCAGAACATGCACTACAGTTATCACTGAACGAAGAAGAGGTGATTATTCTTGATTAACCATGCCACACTCTTCTTGTTCCCTTATCTTTAACCAATAGTATTTTGTTAGAGGTTTGAGTGATAGTTATTACTTACTAGAGATCTTTTATGTCAAATCTCTTTCATTTGTACACTTAAAATCCCTGTTCACTTGTTTTGATTTTGAAGTGTTGTTTAGCTCCATTTGGTATCATGGAGCTGAAAAAAATGATGATGAAAAATAAGAAATAAGTTTTTGCTATGAAAAATGTTATAATTATCTCATTCCTAGTTATACCAAACTAGTGACATTTAATGAGTTTAAATTTTGCTTATTATTTTTCTTCATGTTTAACTCGCTTAAGTAGAAAGTAATAAATTTAAAAATGAAAAACTTGAGTATAACTTAATTTATATTTATATCATTTACATTAATTTTAAAAAGATAAAAGTTATCATTTTTGTTCTTTAAAACATTTTTAAAAAAATTATTTATTTAATTTTAACAAAATTACTCTTTTCGTTCCTAAAATTTATTTTCATCTTCTAACTTTTTTTTGTTTTATTTTAATCCTCTAACTTTTACAAAAGTTTCAAATAGGTACTTCTCTGTTAAAAACTCTAACTTTATTAAAAAAAATTGTCGTTTTGTGTCACGTGTATTATGTAACACTATTCATCATCTTCTTCTTCTTCAAATCTCTGATGTTATTTTTGGCACTTCTTCTTTTTTTTTTCTTTCATTTTTTTATTCTCAAAATTCTATCTTCTTGTTATTAACAACATCAAGCACTCACCTTTAATATGATGAATTTAAAATTAACTTCTACATTTTTCCATTGACTCTTAGATTCCTTCTAAAATTTAGAACAAGTACATTATCTTTCGAGAGTTATTTCCCTAAATACTGGGGTAGAGAAGATAGTGTAGGGTTCTGTGTTTTCTAGTGCCAAGTAATGAGACATGGTGGCTCTCCTACTCTTGCTGCAAATCATAGGATGCTTCATGTTCTTGTTATGGCAGACATAGAGATAAAAAATAGATATTTAGAAAGTTAATTTGTTTATAGCTTAATATTAGTGATAAGAAGATTAAGATTTAAGTATAAGAATATGAAAGGAGAAAGGAAAAAGAAAAGCCGCTAGGAACTTTATTGAAAATCTAAGAAAAAAAAATTTTAAAAGTTGGAAGACTAAAATGAAAAAAAAATTAAAAAATGAAAGTAAATTTTACCCTAAACAAATAATTTTGTCTTTAATTTTTTATATATGAATTAATTTCAAATATTTAAACTAATGGACATTTTTATCTTTTAAAAACAAAAATGAAGATTTTCATCTTTTTAAATATTTACTTGTCTGATCTCATTTGAGTCAAATCAAAATGATATTTCAGTCGCCATACTTTTTGAACCAATACAAAATACATAATTGGCTTCAATAATCACATATCAAAGAAAAAAGAATTGAATAGAAAATTATCTCTTTCTCTCAAGAATGAAGACTTTGTACTATTATAGAAAAATCGAAAAAGATTAATATAGGAAAGTAGTAGAATCAAATACTAACACTTACAGAAATTCAACTAATATTACCTATGCATAAACAGGATTTTCAGAAAATTTAGCAAACTGCTGTGAACAAATACAAAATTTAAGAGCATTTATAAGCTACCCAAAATATATATATTAGACACGAATTAAATATATTTTTAATCGTTCAAAATACACCCAATTTTAATTTCAATCTCTACAAATTTATTTTTAATTTTAGTCTCAGTATTTTTTAAAATTATTAATTTAAATTCTTAGTAACTATTAAATAAGTAGATTATTAACTTAAATATTATGACATATCTCGTGTCGTTTTTTATGTAAAACCAAATTAGTAAAGGAACTAAAATTAACATTTTTTTTAAACGGATTAAAATTAAAATATGGTAAATTTTGAGAGAAAAATCGATATATTTTGAGAGACCAAAAGTATATTTTCTATTGGTTGACATACCAAAATTTGGACGTTGCGAGCACCAAGGCCAGTTTAACCAAATACATCTTTCATTACCCAAGAAGTGTTCTCATATACAATAACTTCAACTCTAGTTGATCAACCCTCTAGTCCTGCCACATGCTTAAGCGACCATCCTACTAAATAAGCAACAACCGCAGCTAGGGCACCACTGAAAAGTGTAATAGTCACAGAGAACATGATGTTTTGACCAGCAATCTTTGCTTTTGCCACCCCAAGAAGAGCAAGGGCAAGTGCAGAAACAAAGCAAGCACTAACAAGCTTAACAGTGTCACTGTCAGTAAATGGTATTAGAATGATGAAAGAAAGCAAAGGAGTTGAGCCAAAGAGCATGAATGATGCAAAGGTGCATATGCCATTCTTCCAAGGCTTCACTTCTTGGTCAGATGGCAGCATTCCTTTGTCTGCCACCATTCTTTGGTCCACCAAAATATCATTGTATTTTGTAAATATGTCCACAACCTTGCACCAAGTAACAAAATTGATGTTAAAACTTAGAAGCAATTTGGCACTTCCTATCTATAAAGGCCAAATAAATGAATATTTTGAAACAAAAATCAGTTGGCTTTAGCAAAATTTTGTTACAAATTTCTCCCAATAATAACCAAATGGTTTATTTTTCCTCTCATACATACCATGGTGGCGTCATTGTAGTCCATTCCAAGAGCTTGATAGTGTCTGACCAATTTTGTTTGCTCATTGTCCCTATGGTTCATGACATCCCATTCTGTCACTCTCCTTTCCTCAATTATCACATCCTTCTCAGAACTAGCAGACACAAAGTCCCCAAACCCCATTGATATTGCTTCAGCCACTAAGTTTGCAAACCCAAGAACCAGCACATCTACTACATCCATAATGTAGCACATCAGTTAAAATATCATTTACACCTTCATATATATGTAATCTATTTTTGCATCAATGACATGAGAATCAGTATCATATTTCAGACAAACATGACTAAACAAGCACACACACACACACACACACTTCCTTTAGTCCATACCCTCCACTCATAGTGTTCAATTAGTCTAGTAGTGACTAGTAAGAAAAGCCATAGCTGTATACCACAATAATGGTCTCAAACTATAGGTAGGTAGGAATCTAGAGTTAGGAGGAACTATATCGTCATTGTTCATATTAAATTATGAGTTCTATCATTTGAACATCTAGAAATTGTCACACATCCCATACAATTATTTCTATCTCTTACTTACTTTTCCTTTTTTTATATCTACACGCATTCAAAAAATACACTTCTAAATTTTAGATGTCAGTAAAACATTTTCCTTATATTATTATTAGCACAAATAAAGCCTTTATTCTGTTATGAAAGGATATTAGGACAAGGTTTACTTATAACTTCAAAGATGAATTCATTTAAAAGAGCTTTTCCTATTAGAAAGCATGGGCTGGTTCATGTATTGAAGCCATACTTAATCATTTTCCCTTTTTATTGTGATATGTAGCATAAAAAAAATTAAAGATGCTCCCCCATTTCAATCTGCATCAAAATTTTGTCTTCTGCACAAGCACAGTTAGTGTAATTTTGTTGTGAAAAGGACAAGAAGCTGCAAGTACCTATCATACAATCATAACACTACAAAAATCCCTTTTCTTCCATAACTTCAAGAAAAGGTCTTTGATGTTCTAACTACATCACAAGGGACCACACCTGCAATCTCCACCAACCAAGCCTTTTTCTTCGTAGAAACCGAAGTTAGATGAAACAATTTTCGCCCATGTACAGTTGTACTCAAACTCAACTACAAATTTGTAGATAAATAAAACTAATAATAATAAATCAAATAATTTGCCATTATTTGAATAAAGTGATACTAATGTTTTTCTTTCATAAATCGTACGTATTCACAACATTAGAATGTGATGACCTTCAAAGATTTAAGTACACTAGAGAATTTGTCCTCCTGTATTTTACACTTACAAAATTAGTTAACATGAAAAACATTCAAAATAATTTAAACATGTGTTAAATTAACAATTTTTTTTAACATATATAAAAGATATATAAGAAAAATTAATAAATGATAAATTTTATTTTATCAATATATTAGATTCAATAATTATGTATATAAATATCATACACCTTTAAACACAAAAAAAAAAAAAAAACCGTTAACTTAATTTATATTCACATCCTAATTATAATTAATAGTTCAAAATCAATTTCACTAAAATTAATTACACTCCAATTTAACCTAAATGACACAAAAATCAATATGCAAATAGTAATTTTACTTGCAAAAGATAATTATTAGTACTTAAAGGAATGGGACACATACCAGAGGAGCTACTGCTAGCAGAAATAGAGGAAATGAGAGAAAAGCAAGTAATAATGGCATCAAGCCCTCCATACACGATGCTCTTTACATATTCTCCTTTCCATGGCTCTCTTGGTCTCTCACTGTTCCTTTCTGAATCACCACCATCTTCCACCGCTCTCTGGAGGAGCCTTGTGGTGGTGCCACCACTGCTGCCAGCTCTCTCACCCATTAACACTTATTATTATTTTATGGTATATACTATATAGTGGTCAATTGTGGTAATAAATGATTTTACTGTGTTTTCACAGTGATTCATTAATTGGTGTCAATTTGCATGCCTTTGCACAAACACGTAGACAATGAGTGCAATTCTTTTTTACTGTTTAAGGGTAATTGATTGACACGTTTCCATGATGAGCACATGGCCACCGTATGGACTTACCACAGAGTATAAAACACTCTTCTTTTACATCTATTATTAAACTTTGTTTAATTTCAAATAAAATTGTATGCACTAGTTATTAGCTGTGTATAATTTGAATGTTATAATCTATAGCTGTAGTTTAAAACACGTCACGACTTGACTAATAACTAGTACATACACTTCTGTATGAATGTTATACCTGTAGTTTAAAACACGTCAAGACTTTACTAATAAAAACTATTTTTTGTTTATTATGATGTAGTACTATATTTTTAAGTTCAGTCAAACAGTTCGTTAAGGTGTAGAATTATATTATTTAATCATAGACAATATTAATTTAAAATCTTTTCGATGAAAACATATATCTTTGTGTAATTTCTTTTTTCTCGTTATATTATCTCTCAGAATTTTTTTAAAAAAATTAAAAGATTACTAATCACACACTCAACACATTTTGTTTTTCAAGAAACTTACTGTTAGGTGAAATTTAAATATCATTGAGCAATGAATAAGATTTATTAAATAAGAAATTAAGCTCACATCATTTGATAAAACACAAAAATTTCACCCACTAATAAAAAAATGTCTTGAAAAATTCCTCAAAAAGGAAACATACAGCTTAGTAAGTTTTTTGTTCAAATGCTTCAGCGAAGAAAAACCTATAAATGCGCTATTATTGTAAATGAATTTAAATCTAAAGTATTCAATTAAACAATTAATATAAAAATGCTAATTGAACAGCAAATTATTTTCTTTTTCCTTAACAAGATATGAAAATGATAAAGAAATCATGAATTTAAAAATAATGAGTTCAAAAATAAAATTTGCATATTGTGCTAGACCAAGGGCTTCCTTTCATCGTCTTCTTCTTCTACAGAATCTGGCAGAGTCCCCAACTCTTCATCACCATTAGATTTTGCACTATTGACCCTGGCAGAAGGATTTAAGACCCTCTTGGTGTTGGTGGGTTTGTTATCAGGTATCATCTTCAATGTGATTCCCATGGCTATGAGTAGTAATCCACTCCCATGTTGTTCTGTTAATGGTTTTGTAAATATCAAGTATGATAATAGCAATGTCACTGCTTTTCTTGCTGTTGTTATCTGTGAGAAAATTCAATGAAGGAAAGTAAGTGAGGACCACACAACGTGATTAAAGTTGAAATATGAAGCATCATCCCATATTTGTAGTTGATTTTTATAATATGTCATCAATAAATAATTGATTTTTCTAAATCCACATGATAAAAATCTATGTATAATAAATCTGTATTAAAAATTATGTAATTCAATGCATTAATGTCATTAAATACTATAATGTTTAATAAAAACTAACTATTTATTGATTTTTTATAATATACAATGTTGCCCAGATTAAAAAAAAATCAATAAGATTAACTTAAATAAAAGGGTGGGAGATTTCATAGCATCCCATGCATTATGCCAAGTCAACTTTGAATTCAAATTCAAATATTTAATATAAATGTTTGGTCATTTATTAGCATTTAAGGGAAAGACCTCATGGTGGTGCATGTTTTTTCATGAGACTTATTAATGTTAGGCGCTGTAGAATGGTCCAAACTGACATAATAATAAAAGCAAGAAAATCTCATGAAAGCAATTTACCATGGCTGTGGTGGCAGCACCAAAAATTGCAATGAGGGAGAGGACAGAAACTTGACCTATAAATGTGGCCATTGCTTCGAAGACTAACACCCCATACACATAGGGATGCTGCAAGGACAAGAAAAGGTGATTCCGTTGACAAGAAAGCATAACATAGTAGAGTGTGGAAAAGGAGGTGTTATATTCCAAATTTACCTGTGAACATGAAGTCCATGCTTTGAATAATTCTCCTGTAAAAAGCATGGGTGGGATTAAGAAAGGCAAACCTACCACTGTAGAGCAAAAGAGCATCTCCATCTGTGTTAACAATGAAAAAAGTATTAGAATTTTTTATATGCTATTAATAGACAATAGCTTAAGGGAATGTTTGGAAGAACTTATGAGACGCTTAAAGATATAACTTATGACTTTCATAAGTTTTTTTTAACTTATTATTAGTATAACCTATATTTTTAACTTATCATAATAAATTTCATGATTAAACTTACAGCATAAGTCCTCATGTAAAAAAAATTATAAATGAGCGCTTGATTAAGTTAAGAATCCAAACTCACCAAATCACAATTTTGTCATAAAAAGTGCAAAGAGTAGGAAAAGATGAAAAATACCTGTGTGGTCTCAGGATTCATTGTAAATATTGCTTCTTGCAGATTTCCAAGAAAAGAATCCATGATCAATGCTCCAGATATCATAATAACACCAATGACACTGAAATTTGGTGATGTCTGTGCATCTGCTAGTGTGAACAGAATCAAGCCAACTACAAGAAGTATTGCAGATATATATTCATGCACTGGATACTTCCTTCTCAAACCCGGTATGAAAGCGCCCATTATCATCACTGGCAGAACCTGTTACACCAAAATTGATTATAATATATTTGAATGTTCAGTTAAATATAACATCTTGACACAGTTTAAGAGGCCAAAAAACAGGATAGAATTTCTAGAACAAGTCAACTAATTTGGAGCAATTGAACTATAAGTGCCATTAATTCAGCAATGATGTAAGCACATAAATGAGACAAATAGACAATCTGTTTCCCAGTATAATTAACTTAGGAATAAGATAAAATTAATTTAAGGTGTTAAAACCATAACTGATACATTTCAGTTCCTTCAAATTTGAGTAAAGTAATGATGGCTTTTATTTTTTCCATGTGCTTTTGTCAGTTACCTTTGTGGATTTGAACATGATTTGTGCAGGGTAATTAAGAAAAGCCAAAGATCCCTTTGTTAGGCCATGGGAACCCATGAGTACAGCAGAAAGCTTCACATAAGTTTTCCATGGATTCACCATTTGCTTGCTTGTGAAGCCTTGGAGGTAAATCAGAAACAGGTAAACAAACCCTTGAACAAATGTGAAGTACCAACCATAGCTGAAACAAGAAACCATGTCACCATAAGTCTCCATTCAAAGCTACAAAGCAGTAATGAAGAAATAGTACCAAGGTGATGAATTTTACCTAAAATGGAGCCTGTTATACACATATTCCTGAAAATCAGCCCAAAGAGAAAAATAATTAGTATCCCAGAGAGATAACCAGAAGGAATAACAAAAGGCAGATAAATCTTGGACTTTTGAGAAACAATTTTCCTGGAAAATTAATTTTTGCTACTAATCATGAAAGAAAAGAAAAGAAAACTAACAGGACAGAAATTTCCCAAACCAAACAAAAAAAGACCAAGTTTAACCCCTTCTACACCAACACACACAGAGAAACAAAAAAAAAAATCAAATTTTGTTTTCTTTCTTCTCATATATTGCCACTATTTCTGCAACTACAAAGATTACATAAACCAATCCAAAAAGGATTCAAGAAAAGCCACAAGGTACAAAGCATGTATGACATATCATCCAATAATTTACCTCACATATGCCATTAACAAGATAACCAAAGAAGAACCCAGAAGAACAAATGAGGAATTGTTGCCATTTGGGTCTGTCAGAGAGTGAAATTCCAAACAAACTACGAGCCTGCTCTTCGTTCTTCATTTGTTCATCACACCCCTCTTTCTCTCCTATTCAGCCTCAAAAACAGGCACCAACCCAGAATCCAATTCAACAAAAAGATTATGTTTTTTGTACTTAAAATTGCTCAAACCATGAAATGAAAACCATTTGAGCCTAAAAATCTTGCTCTTGCATGTTGACTTTGCCAACCACAGAGAAAGAGGAATAAAGAAAGATAGAGTTTTGGTCACACAAAATGGAAATTTGTTTGATTAGTCTAAGCAAGCATTTGTGCATGTAAAGTTTAGAGAGAGAAAGTAAGAAGAGAGAGAGAGAGAGAGAGAGAGAGAGAGAATGTGTGTGTAAGTGTGTTCATACAATCTCGCTTGTCCTATGTATGTGTTTATGTAATGTTGATTCCACGCAAAGGTGGAATTGAATAACGAAAGATTTTTTAGGTACACTCTTAAAGGGAAGTATTTAATTGTAACACAAGGAGAACACCAGCTATGGTTAAGAGAGCAGTTATGTCATGTGAGCTACATGCATATATCTCTTCTTCATACTCCTCCAATCAATATTGTTAACAACTTTTACAAGAAGAGGATAATATATATATATATATACACTTTTAGTTTAATTTCTTCTTATCTTATTTATAAGACATTTCAATTAAATTATATAGATTAAAAATTATTAAAATTAATTAATGCATTAAATTTTTAAAAATTATTATATTTGTAAAAATTTAATTTACTATTATTAATTATAAGAAATAAATATATAAAAATAATAAGTATATTTAAAATTTTATAAAGAATGTTGTATTAAATATCATAAATTTTTTTGAAATAATTATATTTAAAAAAAAGATGGAGTATTTTGACGTCAGAAGTGGTCCATTACCAATATAACTCCTGCTAATTGCTGAATGTGGTGTTTAATTCAAAGTAACCAAATTAGGAATTCTAATAAGACAATTTTTACATTCTTTTCATGCACTTTTTAATGATTCATTCCTTTAATATAAACTCAAGTTTATATCTTTTAAAACGCAATACTCTCTTTGTCGTGTAATCTTTTCTATATTATTGAGAAGAAGATATTTTATATATTTGTATTAATTTAAGAATTTAATTTGACAATATTGATGAGTAACTTGTTTACACTATATTTGATTATAAATTTTCATATTAATAAAATTTATTAATTTTTATATCAATTAATATAAAAATTATAATGTATAAAATTTTGCTTACTAGATAAAATGTATGTATCACTTTTAAATAATATGAATTTATTTTTTAATAAAGTAAAAATATATTTAAGACATATTAAACGACAATGTTTAAAAATGAACTTATATAAACACCAGGTCAAGGTTTACTGATTTAACCGCACAACAAGTACTGAATTATAATAATTAAATATAATTTTTAATATCATATGATATACTTGATAATAAACTACTAAAAATATAAAATAAAAAAACTAAATTAAAACATTAATTAAATAAACTGAGTGAGGGAGGATTGATGTTTTAATCTAATTAAATATAATTTCACTCATTAATAATATATATTTAGATCATTAATTAATGTTTTAATTTAATTAATAATTTTATTTAATTAAATTAAAACTAAATTAAAACATTAATTATAATAATTTCACTCATTAATAATATATATATATATATGACTTAATTATATCTATCTACACACTATATTTAAATAAGGGTGGACAGTTTTATTGATGGAGGATTGATGTGTAATACTCATTTAGGCAGTTTTATTATACTTCTATATATGCTTAAAACTGGCAGGTTTTGTAGAATATTTTTTATAATAAATAAATAATTAATTTATCAAGATTAAGAAAAATTAGTTATACATTATAATTTTATATTTTCCTTTAAAATATTTATATCAAATAACTGAATTAATTATTTATATTATATATTGAATAGTAAATATCTACTTAATATAAATTTTGTAATAAAATTAAAATGTAAAAAAATATAATTAACATATTTGAGCTACATTTATATTTTTATAATTTTAAAAAAAAATATATTATTTCTTATAAAAATGAAGAAATAAGTACCATTAAGATTGCAAGGAACAGTAAAACAGAGGATATTAAATTAAACAAAGTGTTTTGGTTAGTATATGTTGGAACTTGGAAGTAGGTGTGGATGAGACTGAATAAAAGTTAGAATATAAGCTTTGTAAAGAGAAACGGCTTTATGGCAACCCCACTAATAATAGCAATTAATTTATTTTATCTTTCTAAATGAAGTCAAAACAATGGATTATAAGTTTTGCAATTATTTATTCTTGATTGAAAAATCCATTTTGTTTTCTAATCACTCACCATTAAAAGTTTCATTTAGGTTCTCATATTGAAATAACAAAAAATGATTAAACTAACGTTAGAATTAAAAAATTATGTGAAATAAGTCAATCAAATTGAAATTCCCATCTTTTTCTGGGTTTCTTCTCCAACGGGCCAAATGATCATTCTAGCTTAGCAACTATGACTTTGTTATTATCATTTACTCATTTATAGATGTAAATGTTAATGAGTTTTCGTATAAATTTATTTTTTAAAATACTTTATTAATTAGAAGTAAAGAATCATCAAATATCAACTGATTTTAACGTCTAAATTAATTTAATTAATATTTATAATATTATTGATTCAAGGCTTCATTGGGAAGGAAAAAAAAATTAAGGAGAGCAATAAAGTGAGAGAATTTGATGCATAGTACCTGTCTGTAATTGGGGGGAAATGAGAAGAAAGTGTTTATGAGTGGTCAAGTGATGAACTTAGGTATTTACAATATAAGGGCTCATATATGAATATGTATAGTGATATATAATAAGACATATAATTAACATAAATATAATTTAATTTGGGTAAACTTATATATAAATCCTAGTAAAAGAATAAAAATAATATAAAAAATAAATATTTTTTTTATAAATTAAAAATAACTTATCTTTTAAATTTTTAAAGAAATTAAATAAAAATAATTTATAAAAAATAGAAAATATAAATTGATTTTGACATATAAAAAGAGTTTGATTCATATTATTACTTACTTTTTTTACTTTTATAAATATTTATTAAAAAATTTATCTAAACTGAAATTATATGTAGTTAATTAAATCCTAACTATCTAATTATTATGTTATCTGATTACTTAATTGCTTAACTATATACAACTAAGATGAATGTTTCTATTATTTCCTCTCCCCCTAACAAAAAGAGGTAGGGCGAATACAGGTTAAGTTTACTTAAGCTTTATAAGGTTCAAGTTTAATCTAATTCTTAAAGTTTAAATTTAACATATTTATTTGATATGGGCTATTTTTTTTAAATTCTAGCTTAATTTTTAAAAAAAAATATTTGACTTAGCTTATTAACTTATTTAAAAGTCTACTTTATAATAAAGTCTCTTCCTAGGTTAGTCTATGACTTGAATCTTAAAATTTTTAATTAAATATGCTTTAGAAAAAGCTTTGACTTGACTCACTTAATAAATAAGTTTAGTTTAACATTTCAATAAAAGAAAACATAGCCTAACTTGAGATCCAAAATTAGTTACAATTAGGCTATGGATTAGCATGACCTGTTTTCATCTTTAAAAAAATAAATTAGTACATTATAATGTTCTATGCACTATATGTTATTTTGTTCTTCATCCACTTGTTATAGCATAACAAATCAAGAAAATTGAAGTTTTTAATAATTTTTCGATATTTTTTGTGATAGTTACGACTTGTCATTCAAACAACAATCAACATCACCATTTTGTATTTCTATACCATAGGCATAGTAAGGTGACTTTCTTACTTACCATTCTCATTGAGCCACAAAAAAGTGGTCCATAAACAACATGAAATGGCCAAAGGGAAGCCTTGGAAGAACAATCTAATAGCATTCTTTGCGTTATCCGTGAAGCTCAACAATGTAGGAGTAGGTACCCTTTCTTCCATACAATCACCAAGCCTTGCATCAAGATAAGGATGCTATATTTAATGGTCCTTTGCATGGTCTCTCAATCACAAATATATATGTGCTTCTGTCAAGGCAATATGCCTCGTTAGGGCTTCATGACAAGCAAGGTTCTTATTAGTTAGCACTTGAAATCACAAACAATTAGACTTGAAAATTCTCACCAAAATTAAAGCAATATTCCTCCTACATGGTTTATTTTCAATGCTCAAATTGAACCAGAAATTTCATTAAAAAAATTCAGCATCCATATTCTCAAATTTACTTTTAAATTATTAGAGTTTTCTTTATTGAGAAATGAATGCAAATGCTAAGACCCTTCCTTTTATGTTGGTAATAAACCTTTGATTGAGACCATCTAAAGTAATGAGTCCACTTTGAGAGTTAGAACCTAAAGACACTAATGTTAACACTTCCTGGAAAGTTTCAACAGTTGCCGCTACTGTTACTATTGAAGTTCTAATATCACTATTGGCATTCTTCAACAACCTCTATGGTGATATCATCCATGGAAGTCTTTATCATCTTACAATTTACATCCTAGGATACAACTTACATCTTCTACGTGTCCTTTTTAGCAAACATCATTGTTCAACTTTCAATTCATTCATTGCCACACACAAAAAAAAAGGTGCAAAACCAAGTATCATGTTAAGATCTAAGGAGATATAGGTTATTGACTCATCATGACATGAATGAGTGTGAATTTCATCATTGTTTTCCTGTGCTCGACACAAGAAAAACATGATTGAGATGATAAATCACAACTTCTAAAGTAAATATTTTCAAATTTTTGTTGTTTTAACTTACACCAACTTTATTTATTAAAGATAAGTAAAAATAATAGTAGATATTTTATAAAAAATTATAAAATATTTTATAATAAATTAAAAAGAGGAACTTGTAGGGATCATCCTAAGTGTATTACGTCGTGATTATGCTTGTATGGCCATATTAGTTGCATCAATTAACAATACGTGTAGTCGTGTACTACTTAATATATCTATGATCACCATTATAATTTTTTTTTATGTTTAAATTTGAAAAGTTAAGTAAATAGTTGTAAAGCACAAATAAGATACAAGTCACATGTACAAAACATGTGATACATTTTTAAAAATTATACATATAATGCAAAAGTATATTAATTATAAAATCAGCATAAAAACATAAATTCTAAATAAAAATAGACATTTGAAAAATTGACCAAAGTCATTGCAAATATAAAATAATTTAAATATAAATAAGCGTTGAATATAACAAATAATTTAAAATTTCATAATTATTTTAGCTTAAAACTAAAGTTTACGAGTTCATGAATGTGTTGTATGAAGTAGTAACCGATGTAAGCATTTGATATTCATAAATTTGATAGGAACAAAGTCTTGAGGCTTGTAATATTGAGTTCACCAATTTCCTTGTAAATTGTGAAGGTCCCTTTGCCTTAGGCTTTAGGGTACGTGTCCTCAAAAGCACGTTCCAAACGTGCTTCCAAGTGGCATTTTTCTTCACACGGTGACGTTTGGGTTTGAAGAAAAAAACAAATATATTGGTCCCTCATTTTCATCTCCTCCCTCGTGATCAAGAATCTTCTCGCTGTGTTCAAATTCAACTATTGCCGACACAATACTCAACCTTCCTTTTTTCCAGATACCCTTTTGTTAACATGTGATTAAGCTTTAAACTACTAAACATTAATTCACTTTTATTCAAAATTATATTATTAATGGTATTAAATTTTGTAATATATATCATGTATTTTTAATAAAACTTTAGTATATATGCTTTTTATTATATATCTTTAAACATCGTGGAACTATTCTTTAAACATATCTAGAAATTTTGTTGAAGTTTAATTCAGGCAAAACCAAAGTTTATATATATATATATATATAGAGGATAGAATTCATTGACATTAGGTGTAAGTTTACCATAAATTACTGGTGTGAAGTAATTAATATTCATTATCAAAATTTACTTGAGAACTTCATTATCAAATATAAAAGATCTTATGCGTTCAACTTGTGTGACACGTTGCACAAAAGAATAAAAATTTAGTAAGGGAAACAAACAAGACTCGAGGAAAATAATTGAGACTGTAGTGCCGTTTAAAAGTTTACAAATAACTTATAAAAAAAATAGTTTATATTGTTAAATTTTATAATTAAAATAATTATAAATATCTCATATAAAAATTAGTTAAATACTTATTAAATTAAATATTCAAATTATGTCTTTACTAATTAAACAGTTAAATAAAGAAAGTTAACAGGTAAAATCTACTTTATCTCTTATAATTAAAAATATTTTTTACTTTTTTTATACGGTAAATAACATAATTACTAATTTTATATTTATAGATAATAAAATTAGTGATTTAGTTGTAATAATGTCTCATTCTTAAAATATTAGAGAAATCAAAACTATTAATTTAAAAAGAATATAAAATATTTTCTTGAATTTAGAATTGTAACAAGATCTGTATCATTAAGACATTCTTTAACTAAAAATATGGAATATTCATTCTTTAAATTAATTAAAAAAATACGTTCATAGCAATGTTCATTAAAAATTAATCCACTTTTCTCCTCAAATTGATCAGTGGTGTTCCGTTTGGGTCACGTCATATGTCAAAGCGCTAAGGCTCAACCATGATGGTCCTCTTTCTCATCCTCGTTTTGTGTCTCTATCCCTCAATCCTAAAATGTCAATAATCTGATAGGAATCATACCATTTATTTATAGCCAAAACTTATAAATATGAAAGAAAATTCACAAATTAATATAAAAGTAATAGAACAAATATAGCTTATGCAATTTATGCTTATATATATCATCTTAAAAGAACTAATCAAAATGCAGGTTTTAATGAGTTATATAAGATACGTAAGGACATAAAGTTAAGTTATTATTTAAAATGAGTGATGCTATATTCATAATAAAAATATTAGTTATACACATTGGGCCAGATCCCAGAAACAATGGTTGATTTTGGATTTTCAAGAACATTGTTTTTTTTTCTTTGTATTGTCAATAAATCGTTTCAACTTAATTAAAATTAAGTCACTGAAATTAGGCTTAAGTAGTAATGATGCAATGGAATTAGAGTAAAGAATATAGTAAGAAAAAAAATGCTGAAAAACTGCCCCCAATAAATAACTTAAATGAAAGTATGAATAACACAAGACAGATCTTTGGTTGACAAGAAGATGTCGGTTGAATGGTTAGCATTTGAATTCTTTGAATTGAAAGCTCCTACGCACACTTCGGTCCATGTTTTCTTAATTATTATTATAAATTAAAGAGGTTTAGGATTTAGTTTAATGAACAAAAAGTAGAGTCAAATTCAAACAAAACGATTTGAGTGCTAATCAATTTTCAGATAAAACAATTAGGAAAAGTTAATCAACACTGTGTCACCCTTCATGAAAACGCAACAAAAAAGAACACGTTAAATCTTTCATTTGATTTTTTTTAAGGTTATTTTGAAAAGGAAAAAATATATTATTAATAAAGAACAAGACTTAAACTTAAATTAACAAAACGATGACGAAAGAAAAGAATTATTTCAACTCAACATGTAACATTGAGCATGATTGTTAAATTGTCAATTTAACTCGTAAAGTTGTATAAGTTCATGTAAACTCATTTTTAAGATAAACTTGTGAGTTTACATTTATAATTCTGGCACCAAAATTACATTATAATTATATCATTTTACTATTAAATTATGGTTTTTTCATTAAAATAACACCATTTGGAATGATAGCACCACTTTTCTTTCCTATGCAAGTGGTGAAATATCACATTTATAATTATGTCACTTGAAATCACATTATTGTTATATAAAAATATGCATGTAATTAGAAAATGTTCTAAAGTGTGAAATGGTGGGACTCTCGAATTTGGAAGTTTTGAAGAATGAACACATTACGATGCTACCATTTAGAAAGCAAATGCATTTTAGAAGAATGAAGATAGTAGCCTTCAAAAACAAATGCATTTTACACGTTACGTAAACATGGCTACTTCTCGAGTTTTGAAGGAGCTTGTTGCTCACTCTACCAAAGCACATGCAAGTGCCTTTAGTTATGGGAACTCTTGTTCTTCCTTTATATTAACATGTTGTAAAAAAATATCTTTGCTTGTAACATGAGTAAATGGTACATATAATTAAATAATAGAAGAACCAAGTCTTTTATACTTCTCCAAAATATTAAGTATTTGAGTTCCATCCATCACTAACAATCTTAATTGGGCTAATATTTTACTTATAGGTAACTATACTTTCACATGCGTTATCCAACAAATTGATATTAAGTAAGACTTATCTATGAATAAGTTTAAGATTAATTTGTCTGATATATTGAAATAAAATGAAGTTATAATGTATTAATTATTTATGAAATTGTGTGAATTTTTTTGTAAAAACTTTTTAATTTAATAGTTAAATTGATTAAATATACTTTTGATTAAAAAAATATTTACTAAATTTTACGTCTAGTATCATTTAATCATATCTTATATGTATGTGTGTGAGAGCAATTGTTTTTTCAGTAAGAAACTGGTTTGATTCAAATGTTTAAAATGGAATAAATTACATTTATAATCTTTAAAATTTAACAAAATTTTATTCAATTTTCTTATATTTTAACCTTTCTGAATTTATATAATTGCATAAGAGTCTATTTATATAATTAAGAGAATTTTTTTTATAAGTAGAAGAGATTTATTACGGTAAATATAAGAATACTCAAAATTTGTTAAATAAAAGCCAACTCTAATTAATTTGATATAAATTGAATAAAATAATATGCTATTATGTTACATAAATTAAAATAATTTGGGGTAAATTAACAAAAAATAATATTAAACGTGGAAAAGAGAAATATGATTTACCCTTAGTAATATAACTCTAACTACGTAGACTTCAAACAAGTTAATGTGAACTCTTGTGAATAAGTAAAGTTCGCTTATATTATAATTCAATTTACTCACATATTCACAATTAATGGTAATATATGCCTTGGATTAACATCAATTAAATAAATAAGCATCTCAATATTTTATGGCTAATTAAAGCTTTAACATTTTCTATTAAGATGCAGTGTTTGCATACTTAACTATGCTTAAGGGCAATACATTTTATCACAATAAAGGGGAATTAAGTCCCAAGTATGATGTAGGAGCAATATTTAACCATCAAAATTTTTATGTTAGTCAGACAAACAAAAAATTAGTAAAATGGGGTATTAGAAAGTGTGTTAGAGAGTGTATTATTTATATATTTTTTTTAAAATGAAAACAAGGATAATGAAAAATGAGGTTTGTAAAATATAATAAGAATTCAATCGGGAAATGCCTATAACTACATAATTATGTATCAATTTTTCTATAATTAAGTGGCTTCTATTAATCGTTAACCTTTTTTTTCTAGAAAGATGATAATTGAATTCAGATCCATCGAGCCCTCATGAAAATTACCCAGAAGGGTTAGGTTTTTATAAATCAAATGAGTTTAAAATAAAAACAATTATCACTAAAATTTTGTAAATATAAATGTGGGTGTAGATATTATATACCTAACTTATTCTAAACTAAAATGTGTCATACATAATACACACATCTATTATAACAAGGATTTGCCAGTAACCTATGACTTGAATCACATTAGGCATGGTTTAGCTTATGTTTATTTATTATAAAAAAGTTTAAGTTAATGATTTTTTTTATTTAAAAGCCTATTTAAATAAAATAAGAGTAATCCAAATGTTTTTCAAGTCTAATGAACCAACTTATGTTTATAATATTCATATTGCTATTACTTTCGTGGGACAAAATCCATTGACACTTGCTATAAGTTTTAGGAAATTTATATTTTGAATAAATGTATAAATGGTATATTTTTATCTATTTTAATGATGGACTATGGATTAAAATTTCTTATGGAAAAGATTAAATTTATAAAATTTCATACAATTCAATACATAATTAATATTTTATTATGTCCATGATTAATTGTGCTCCTGTTACTATTGTTGCATCACACTTTTATTTGTACCATTTTCAAATTACATGTTTATTTGTCTTTTAAAGATCTATGTACGTTTCTGTATTTAAAAATTTTATCACAAAATAAATTTTTAACTTAAATTAAACATAAAGAAAATTCAAATTTACCTTAAAAATAGTTTATATTAAATACACATTTAATATTTTCCCCACAGTAGAATATAAGCAACACTAAGCCCAATATACCCAAATGGGCTTTTGAACTATCAGCCATTTTTCACACACAAAAACATCAAGTTCTCTGTAACGGTAGAAATACCCAACGGCTAGATTTTCAGTTTTCGTACACTACCAAAAAAATAACGGAGACACACACACTTCGTCTCGTCTTCTTCCAAAGAAAAAACCTAGCACAGTACTCGTTCACTGAGTTAACTAACAAGTTTGAATTTTGATGATGTTTTTGCGTACTCATTTTCGTAAGTAAGCAGAACACAATGGGAGTTGGTAGTAATTTCTGGGACCTTCTGAAACCCTATGCGCGCAACGAGGGTTTTGATTTCTTGAGGAACAAGCGAGTTGCTGTTGACCTTTCCTTCTGGATTGTTGTGCATGAGACTGCCATCAAGACCCGTGTCAGGAAACCTCATCTTAGGCTTACCTTCTTTCGCACCATCAATCTCTTCTCTAAGGTTCTCTACCCTTTTGCTTGATGGTAGATAATGTGATATAAAGTTAGAGGATTTTGCCTTTTAGGGGAGAAAATGGTTTTTCTATAACCCTTTTTATTGAATTAGGAAAAGGAGATTAATTGGTTAGTTTAATCAAATGAATGTGTTAAAATGTGTTATTACCTTTTTGGTTTTGCTTAAGTATGGCTATTTTTAAGTAACACCAATTGAGACTAAATGCTTAATTATGGTTGTACTTCAATGGAGTGACATTGTGATGGTGGTTATCTAAATTAGTTCTGTTATTTTTAATAGTGTATGTTAAGTTAGCATGGAAGAGTCAAACAAAACATGGAAATGATGTTTGATTATGATGATGATGATGATGATATGGTGATTTTTGCAGTTTGGAGCATTTCCAGTGTTTGTTGTTGATGGGACTCCATCGCCATTGAAATCACAGGCCAGGATCTTGAGATATTTCCGGTCTTCTGGCATTGAATTGACTAGCTTGCCAGTGCCAGAAGAAGGTGTTTCAGCTAAGAGGAACAGTTTGTTTTCAAGTTGTGTTCGAGAATGTGTGGTGCGATATTTCTTTTAACTTAATAGTTACCATTAACTTGAAATTATTCTGCTGATTATATTTTGGCATTTAGCTGCTACACATGTGCATTCATCCATATTTGTTTTCTAAATGTTTTCTTTTATATCTTATATCAAGAACACTTTTTTTAGTTACTTACTTTGCCAGATATGGATGCAGGTTTGTCGTATTTGTTTTTTAGTTCTTTAGGAAGGCCTTTCTTGATAGTTACCTGTTCTCCGGTGATAGGAACTTGTTGAGCTACTTGGAATGCCTGTACTAAAGGCTAAAGGAGAGGCTGAAGCACTCTGTGCTCAATTAAATAGTGAAGGTCATGTTGATGCTTGCATCACATCTGACAGTGATGCATTCCTCTTCGGGGCCAAAAGCATTATAAAATGTTTCTGTCCCAATTCCAAAGTAAGTGACACAAGCTTCATTGTTTTCTCTCTATATTGCATTCTATCTCTTGGCAACTTATTTTATAAAATATGAATTATCTATGTGATACATATGACTTATTCTCTCTATATGCCTGATGACTTTTACTAAATGGTATCATGAATCTAGATATCAATATTGGCTGATCACTTGAATTTTGAGTTTTTATAGTGTACTTTTTCCAAACTTACTATTATTTGGCCTGATATAGTTAGGTTAAATTTATGATATGTATCAAAGGCACTTCAATGTACACCTTGGTATTTTCTGTAACCGTATAACTCTGCAATGAGCAATGTCAGCATTTGATTGATACCACACATTTAGTTAAAAGTTTCACTTGTTTATTTGAATTGTAATGTCCTTTGAACTATCTTGACAGTTACAAACCCCGGAAGCACCTTCTTCTGCTCAAAAGACAAACTTGGAAATTACAGTTCTATATATCTATGTGTATCTACTCAAATATCCCTCCATTGTGAAAGCTTGCATTTTTTTATTTAACATATTTTGAAAATATAGTGTGTAAGAAATAGTTTAGTATATGATAACTGCAATTTTTTTTTTTCCGTTGTGTGCAATCAGCTTTATGGATTAACAACGCCACTGTATTCTATCTAAAACCAAGTCTTCATGGAGGCCATTTAGATCTCTGTCCATTTTAATGGTTTTATAAAGGGTTTTTCTCGGTCTTCATCTACTTCTAGTCATTGAGATACCCTCCATGTAGTCAAAGTCAACTTTTCTTAGCCTCAAGCTTCTATTGATATTTTCCTCACACGACATATCAATCTTAGGCGTGAGATTATACACACTTTTACCTCATAGATGCTACTCCTGCTTTCTCTTTAATACATTCATTACTGATATGTCTTTTATTATGTAACTACTCATTCAATGTGTCCTTCTCATCATCACAACCCTTATCATGCTATTGTTTGAACTTTACTACCAAACATTCAGTGCCATTGACATATTGCCATTCTTATAGTTGTGCAGTATGATTATCCATTTAGCTGAAGAGGCACATTTCACCCACCTAGCTTGAAACACTATAATTTTCATCTCTCATCCTTTGCCTCTTCACATATTTTAGAAATTTCATATGATGTATTTCCTTTCCTGTTCATGGCACGTTTGAGAAATTCATTGCATGCAGGAACCATTTGAATGCTACAATATGTCAGATATTGAAGCTGGGCTTGGGTTGAAGAGGAAACACTTAATAGCTATCTCTCTTTTGGTTGGAAATGATCATGATATGAATGGTGTTCGAGGGATTGGGCTTGATACTGCTCTCAATTTTGTTAAAGCTTTTAATGAAGATGATATATTGAATAGGTATAAATCCTTCAGAATGATAAACATATATATCATCGGAAATTTCTAAAAGCTATAGAATACCCTCTTGAGATGGGACAAATTACTAAAACATTTATTTTAAATTTTAACAATTTCCCCCCTTATTTAAGGAACCTAATGTGATAAGGTCCCTCTTGATTTCCTTCTCCATGAAGGTGTTTGTAACTTACCCAATTTTTATTGAAATATTTAATGAGCTCAAGGGTTTTCTATCCATTTCAATAAACTCAATTATATCTTGACATTAATGTATAGGAATGAAATTGTGTAGTGAGACTATGGTTAAATTTTTGCGGTCTTAACAGTCTAGATTGACTATGGTCTTTAATGTAGATTGCACGAGATAGGGAAAGGGAATGCTTCACAAATTCCCACTAGCATTAAATCCGAGGACTATTTGGACATGGATGGGAACTCCCCAAGTAAAAAACAACCTCACTGCTCATTCTGTGGGCATCCAGGCACCAAAAGAGATCATATGAAGTTTCCCTGTGAATATTGTGTTACAAAGGATGATGAAGGTTGCCTGAGAAAACCAGAGGGTTTTAAATGTGATTGCTTCTCCTGTGTTTTGGTATGGCCTCTCAATCACTTTGGTCATTGTCCATGATTTGTTAAAAAAGTATTTCAGAATGCCACATTACTGATTTGTTTTTAATTTATTATTTTACTTTTGGTTGAATTAAACATTGCTAACATGTTGTAGCTCAATATAATATTTGATTGACAGAATAGAAGCCACAAGGAGCAGAAAAGACAGGAAAATTGGCATGCAAAAATTTGTCAAAAGATTGCAGAGGAACCAAACTTTCCCAGTGATGAAATCATTGATGTGTATTTATGCAATGACAATGGTTACTTTTCTGGTATGTTAAACTGTGAGATGAATGCTATCAATGACATTTTCTTAATAGTATTACTCTGGTAGGGTTGCTTTTGTATTCATTCATTTTATATTTATATACCTTTTTTGGCAGCAAATGATGGCCTTCACATCGAATGGAAAAAACCCAATATTGAGTTGTTGATTGATTTTTTAAACTTTCATCAGCACTGGGATCCATCCTACATTCGACGGATGATGTTTCCTGTGATGTCGACGATCTTTTTAAGAAATATGGCTACAACTACAGTAGAAGATTTGTTATTTGGGCAATATGAATTTGATTCTTTAAAACGTGTGAAAATGAGATATGGATACCAGTTTTATGTGGTCAAGTGGAAACGTTGTGTGGGCAACATTGCCTTTAAAGCTTCATCAAAGGAATCTGGCGAGCAACAAGATGTTGCAGAGCTCGATGAAACGGTGAATCTACTGGATGACTCTGATGTACCTGAAATTCATGAAGATGATGGATCTAGTTTTCTGTTGACAGATGAAAATATGGACCTTGTAGGAGCTGCTTTTCCATCAGAAGTTGAAAGGTTTTGGCAGGAGCAGGTGTTTTTTATTTCCCATCTAGCCTATTTTTTATTTATATTTTCCTTTGTCATTTTTATATTCATACATTCTTTATAATGACCTTTTATTGACTTAATACACCACTTAAGTGGTTAATTGTTTCCAAGTAGGAAATATTTACCTCTAGATTGTCTTTTTTATATTTACCTCATCAAATATGCATATGGGATTTATTATTGGTTAGGGAGCAATATAGTTTACTAAGGGCATTTACATAATTTATGCATTTCTGTTGAGCTGAGATCAAAATCAGGTTTACATATTACATAATTTATTGTAAAGATGGGGCAGAAGATGAACATTTTTTTCTTTTTTCATGTGAAATGAAGAATTCTTGTCTGTGAATCGTTCCAACTAGGAGGACATGGAAGTTACTTCTACTGTTCAGGCATTGTTACCCTTTATGTTGTTGCAAGCTTGACGAGTCTAAGGAAATGTTGGTGCTTGACATATGCAGGAATTGAAGGATTTGAAAAGAAGAAAGAGTTCAACCTCAAGATCTCAAGAAAATGAAAAGTCAGCATCACCAAACTCAAAAAGCATCCAACTAAACATTACAGAGTTCTACCCATCAACCAAAGTTAGGCATGAATCAAAACAAGGAGAAGAGTCATCCAAGAATGCTGATATCATAGACAATGGAGGCTCAAAAATGAGAAGGAAAATGTCAAGTTCTAATCTTTCAAAATCTGTGAGGCGCCGCCTTTTATTTGACTAGTGTGTACATATGTTTGAGCTTTGAATCTCACTGCACTATGAACAAAATGTTGAAGCACTGACAAGAGTTGTAATGACCTGTGGACCTTGTGATTTTGTTACAGTTGAGAACATGCCAGTGAGAATACAGGTGCAATCAAACAGTGGTTTGCAATTGTGTTTTCCGTTTCTCTCTTTCTTCTTGTAAAAACCTTGCTTTGTTATGTTCTCTTCCATTCTATTTATAAAAACAAATAATTAATTTATCAAGATCAATAAAAAGTTGTTATATATCATAAATTTATAGTGCATTCTAAAAATACACCTAATAGTAAATAGTCAAATGAATAAGGCCAGCATTAAATAAATGAGTGTAGTCAAGTATATAGGAGGTAATAGATGAGCATTTTTTTAATATAAATCTTATAATAAAATAAAGACAAAGAATTTAATAATCAATCTAATTTAAAATAAATTTTTGTTACTTATATTTTAGATAAAAATAAACAGTGACAGATATTTTTTATCAATTAGATTGAACAGGGTATTTGTTTTTTGATTACCTTTTTTATTTTTTGTTGAATTTTTTACTATTCCTAATACTTAATATTTGAAAAGCACAAAAAAAATGAAATTTCATGCTTTATTTCATTAATTTTATTTCTCATTTATTTTTTATATTTAATGTACACGTGTTTAGAAAATATATTTCAATTAAAAAAAGACACTTAAAGGTGTCTTCTAAGAAACATTTCTGAAATCAATTTTTATGAAAAAATAAGTATATTATATACACATTTTAAAAATGTATTTTAATTAAAAAAAACTCAAAGATAGGTTTTTGTAGTAATTCAAAAAATAGAAGTATGCGTAATAATATATAAATTTTTACAACAATATTTTTCTCTCTCTTTCTTTTTATCTTATCACTCATTTTATAACTCTGTTATCGTTCTTTTTAAAACAAAGGGTTTAATTAAAGTAAAAATAACAGAGAATAAAAAAGACAACACTGTAGTATTTGTATATAATAATAAGAGTTTGTTTTTAAGTTATTTTATAGGATAATGATTTATCTTAACTGAATTAAAAATATTTTATTTACAAAAAAAATTAAATATTTTTTAATATAATTTATTGATTTTATTAATTTACCTGAAACGAAGTTATTTAAGTTCTGACATCACTTTGACAAACCATTACAATATCTGGGAAGTTTCTAAACAGATAGCAACGGAAGTAACGAACAACGGAAAAAAAATGTGTTCTTCATCGCTATGCTCTCTTCAAACGCTCCCGCCAATATCTTACGCCACAACGCTAAACCGCCGCCAGAAACTGCCACTACCGGCGCACCATAGCATCGCCGGCGCACGGCGGCGAACGCTATACGTAGAATGCGCTGAAAGAAACAGCAGAAGTTCGACACGAAGCACAGATGATTACCATGCCACTCTCAAAGCTCTCAACTCCAAAGGCAGATTCCCCAGAAAATCTCTTGGCCAGGTTCCCCTCTTTTTCTCTTCTGTTATGGTTCCCGAAAAGTTTTGGGACGACCATTTTGTTGTAGCGCTCCAAAATCCAATATTTTTTCTTGTTTGAAGGTGGTTACCTTGGAAATTGTAAGGGGCTTCGTTGGGGCGTTTCACCGAACAGAGGGTGGATGTGTTGCTGGGGTGCTTTCTTTGACCTGATTTTTGTGCTGTAGCACTTCAAAATCCCAAAATTTTTTTCCAACTGTTATGTTGTTTGGAAGTGATTTTTGTGGAAATCGTTTGGGTTCTCCAGTGGGGAGTATTATCGAACGTGTGGTGGGTGTGAGGGGGGGGGGGTTGTTGGAATGCGTTTGAAGTTTTTGCTCATTTGGGTGTGTTGATGTAATTTGCAGCATTACATGTTGAACTCAGACATAAATGAGCAACTTGCTGGCGCGGCTGGTGTTGAAGAAGGTGATGTGGTGTTGGAAATTGGGCCTGGAACTGGTTCCTTGACTAATGTTCTTCTTAATTCTGGTGCATTTGTTCTTGCTGTTGAGAAGGTTTGATGGTTTTTTTCATCAGTAGAACTAACTAAATACAATGATTCACACACCCTCATGCTTTTCATGGGTTGTAGTTTCTTTGCATTTTGTCAACATGGAGACAGTTAGTTGCACGCGTTTGCAATATGAGTTTATATATGTATTTTTTGGTCTGTGTCATTATTAATTTTTATACCTCAATAATTTAAATATTATTATTGATCACACCATTGGTTGTGTAAAATTTCCAACTTTGTGATATGTAAGAGTGGTGAATCTTCATCGCTGACTATTTATGCTCAAATTTCTGCTCTTCTATCTTTCATATGATTCAGGATAAACACATGGCTGCCCTCGTAAATGAAAGATTTTCCAGTACGGGAAAGTTGAAGGTACAACTCATGGTGATTTTGAACGTTATTTTGCTTGCCTATAGTCTTCTTGATGAGATGCAGAATAGGTTTCTCTAGATTCAAGATAAAATTCACTTACCATATTATAGATAAAAGTTGAACATGCACTATAGTTTTTCTAGCTGATGTTGTCTAACGTTGAAATCCAGTGACTTATAGCACTAATCAATAATATATCTTGACATTATTTGTATTACCAATACTCCTTGTCTGGTCTTCATTGTTGGAGGCAGAGTCTTGTAATCTTTGCATAATTCTTGATATTGCAGTTTATTTTTACTTCAGTTCGTTCATTTGCCTGACTATATTTTATCTTCCAATGTCTGTCTCACATATCTGATTTTTAAGCTAAAATTATGGACTGGTTTTGCTGTAGTAACATGATTAATGTTGAACTTTGGTAAAAACACCTGTAGGTTTTGACTGAGGATATTGTCAAATGTCATGTGCGCTCTCATATGTCATCATTTGTTGGAAGCATAAAGGAAACAGATCCAGAAACCAGAAATGCAAAAGTGAGGACTATACTTTCTAAACTAGCAAACATAATCTGAATTAATTGAACACAAAGTTTTTATTATTAATATAGTTTCTAGAATGCTCAAGTAAGGAGTCCATGACCCTCAGGAAATTTAAATTAACATGTACACCAATGATAAGAACCAAAAGGAAGTTGTATAAAGCAAAAAATCAAAGAGGAACAACCCTTTGCAATTTTTGGATATGAATAGTAATGGAATAACAAGATTCAAGTTTTTTATGCTCAAAAGTTATCAAAATCAAGAGTTTTAGATGCCAGACAATTCCAATAATATAGGTTCAGGTATGGGTAAGCCAAAATGAGTCAAACGGAACACAAAAATAGCTCAAAAATTGTCAATCTCTCCATAGCTACTGTTCATGCTACAATAACCACGAGAAGAGTGCTAAAAAATGGTGAAATTTTCATGGAAAAATTAAGTGTTTAGGTGCCAAACAACTCCGATGATATAGGCCTGTGTATGGGTAAGCCAAATGAGATGTAAAACAACCCAAAAACACAATTTAAACACTTTTATTGTTCTGTGAACAATAACAGTGTGAAGAACCCCAAAAAATGCAAGAAAGTGAAGCTTAGAGGAAGAAGAAAACTCACCCAATGTGCTTGTCAACACTGGATACCCTTGATTTTCAAGAAAAATGAGAGCTTAGGAGTGGATTATGAGGAAAGAAGAGAATGAGAGCTTGAGAGAGGAGTGGGGAATTGACTGGGAAGGAGGAAGAAATGGAAAAAAAACAAAAAAAAACCAACAAAGCCTCCCTCTCTTGCTTATATATATATATATAAGTGAGTCCCTTCAAAGGTTTAACATCCGGACAATTTTTTTAACTGTAAACAGACAATTTTGAAATTTCACTTTTAAGCAATTAAAAAGTACAGCAAAATAAAAAATATTATAAATAACAACCTTTTCTAAAGGATCGCATTTTAGTTCAATGCAGCCTCTCTAGAAAAATCACACAAGCATTTTAGACAATAACTAAAAACAGTAAAATTAAGGATGTTATAAATTGACCCTAACATTCTGCTTCACTCATCACTGTAAGAATTAGAAAACATATCTTTCACTTTGCACGGGTAGCAGGGAGCTTCAGTGGGTGTAATGGGTTAGTTCCTGTTTGACAATTTGGACCTATATATGCTAGCTTGTTCACGCTTGATGTGATCTTCCACTTTTCGTATCATTAACCTATATAAATTAATTTGATAACTTAACTTCTGAACTAGGTAGCTATATTTTAACCATGAAGTTTTGGTGTTCCCTGATTGCCAAAGAAAGTATGACTTATAGTGGAAAAAATACAAAAAATCAATTGAAGTGGTTTAGATATGTGCAAAGAAAGTTACTAGAGGCAGTGAGTACCATGACTTTATAGTCAAGTAAAAGAGGGATAGAGGAAGACTTAAAAGAACTTTATAATAAATTATTAAAAAGGATCTAATAATGAATATTATATCAAAGAATTTGATTTTTGACATGGAACGTGTGATCCATGCAGTCGATCTTTATTGTGATGTAAATCCTGAATTGGCCTGTTATTGTATGTTGTTTTCAGGTGGTTGCAAACATTCCCTTTAATATCAGTACAGATGTGATCAAACTACTTCTTCCAATGGGTGACATTTTCTCAGAAGTGGTTCTATTGCTCCAGGTTAGAATTGATAACTCTCTAGTGTTTATATAATTTATTATCTAATTTTAGTTTTTCTCATTACCTCCTTACCCCTGATGTTTCCATTCCTATCACTCAATCACCTATCTGCCCAATATTCTTGATCTGAAGGTTAAGTGCTTCTCATGTTCAATTGTTTGTGCATCTTGATCCGTATTACCAACCAAAGCATACAAAACTTTAGTAGAATGACGAGAGAAATTATAGAAATTAGAAAGCTGAAGGTAGGGTCAAATTATTTGAAATTATTTTACAAAGGACCTTGGTGAAACTTAATTAACTTATAGGCTTAAGTGCCTTTTTTTCTTTATCAAGAGAGACTTAAGTGCCTGAATTCTGAAGATATCCAAAGGTCATGTATGCTTTGAAGTGCGAACCTCAGCATACTATGAGGTCGTTTCCTTGTGATCTAGTGATTGTGGGTTTAGAGTCACAGAAATGGCCTCTTTGATTACATGGTAAGGCTATTTAAATCTCACCTTCCCCAGAGCTCACAAGGATGGGAGAATAGACCTCTGTTGGGAAACCACCAATTACTAACTGTATACTAGGAAAAACTCAAAAAAAGGAAGAGGATCTGAGTCTCAGGTAGGGAATGTTTAAGACAGTTTTCCAATGAAGCAATCAAGATTAATTGGAAGGGAAAGTTTGATCTGTGTATGGATATAAAAGGAGAAGGAAGAAGATAGAAGGGTAAGGAAAAATGCTGAGAAGATTGAGGGCAGTGCAGTCTCTGACTCTCTTGAACACCCTGTTACCTATTTTCTGTTCAATTCTTCGTCTTCTATGGTAAATCCACTACCAGGAATTGATGACCAGTTTCTATCAGCCTTCCTTTTAAGGTTCACTGTTTTAATTCTTTTGGCGTTTTATCCGTAAAATTAACACCCCTTTGAAAATAAAAAATGACAAGGTTTTAACCTAATGGAATGAGATTACCTCTATCAATAATAAGGGAAACTTTATGTGATAACAATTATCACTAAACAGATAAACCATTGCAGGAGGAGACCGCCATGCGCTTGGTAGAGTCATCACTCCGGACCCCCGAGTATCGTCCCATCAATGTATTTGTTAATTTCTACTCAGGTACATATTCTGCACACAGTAGTTTAGTGTTATATTGAGCTATCCTTTTAGAATCATGGATCATATCATAAGTTTTCTTACAATAAATCAAATAAAACCTGTATAGCTGAATCAATTAAGAAATTTTTGAACTCTCAAACCTGTCTTTAACCTGTGATAGCATTTACAGTACCTGGAGCTGTAAATCAAGCAAATGTTTGTAAAGATTTTGTTTTACTGCTTTGCATGTGGTTTTTCAAGGATTTAGTTATACATCAATACGCAACCAGAGATGCTGTAATCCATCATTGCCTACAAATTGCTTAATTTTATGCTGAAGTTCTGACTTTCCTTTCAGATCCAGAGTACAAATTTAAAGTCCCAAGAACAAATTTCTTCCCTCAGCCTAATGTAAGTGATCTGATATTTAAATGTGCCTATATGATCTTGATTGCGGCATTTTGTTTTAATGCATTTCCGAACAAATAAATTATAAAATATCCCCTACTAAAAGCTTCACTGTTTCTCATCTTTACGTGATTTATTAAGCATAATCCAGAGTATAAGACTGGCACTGCTTGAATATATGATTCTTGGTTTAATGTATGTTATGCCTCCGATGCAACTCGTTTGCAAAAAAGTGAAACATATTACTGGTAATATAAGTGAAGAAAATCATTTTATATAGGCATAAAAAAACGACACAAAAAAATGTCAATACAGCAGGTCAAATTGGTAAAGGCTCCTATATATTGTCAATATCCGACTCATTTTCATATTGTGTAGGTTGATGCGGCCGTGGTCTCATTCAAGTTGAAGCTACCATCAGAATATCCCCAAGTTTCTTGCAGTAAAAGCTTCTTCTCAATGGTACCCCTTTCTCCTGCACGTACTGTCAGTCATGCATTGAGTTTCTAAGTATCTTCACCTTTAATTTCATTCCAAGTCTTACTGTACTATAAATATTCAATGATGCATGAATTACTGAGTTCCATTTGCTTATGTTTCCTTCCTAGCTACTGTAACCCAAGATACTGTCACACCTCTTCCATCATTCTAATGACACTTAAGTTCTACGGATTTTTATAGGTTAATTCAGCTTTCAATGAGAAGCGTAAGATGCTTCGCAAGTCACTTCAGCACATATCCGCATCCCTTGAGATCGAAGAAGCTTTAACAAGCATAGGTCTTCTAGCTACTGTAAGTGACCAGTGTGTGCTACTCTTTCTATTTTTGTTTTTATTTTCATGCCCTCACTAAACCACACATGTCCTGATAATTAGTTTCTCAAGGATAATGCTGACCCAGCTGAGCTTCTGATGTTTACAGTCAAGACCTGAGGAACTAACATTGGATGATTTTGTAAAGTTGCATAACTTGATTGCCAAAGAGTAGCAATCTGAATTACTATGAAATTGAAGAGCAACCACAAGCAGAAGAAGGCTAGGAGATTCAGATATTCATAAGGCTCCTCGTTGCAGAAGTATATGATTCAAATTGAGAATCAAAGTTCTAAGGAGAGCTATGCTATGGCATTTCAGGTTGGGGACATACTAGATTCCCAGCAGTTTTCTTCATCTGATGGATGTTTCAAGAATATGGGCATGTTCATATCTGAAAGAAATATTGCAGGTTCAAACCATTATATCCATTCAGAGAAATATACCTAGACTGGATTCTCCCCTGTGCAATCTACATTCTTGTAAAGAACACTGCTATCAGAGGCAGTGTACTAGACTGAAATCACACCAGACTTAGTCTGTAAATAAAGAACAATCTATTCCTGAAGCTGAAACAGTTGCTTACCTCATCATAAAGGGAAAATTATTATATGTTTCATTTGAGTTCGAATATCAAATAACTAAATATCTAGCTACCATCATAACCAATAATCTACTAACAGTTAACCATTACAATGATGCATCATGGTTAATTGTATTTGTAATTCTCCTTTCCACAAAACCAAGAAGACAATTTGCACAAAAATAATTAGACAAGCCAATGCTACTTTTATATGCATCACAGCACTTGATTAACTTATGCAGCCTGAGCTAACAACTCTACACCCCAAATCATCTATGCCCAAGAACCATGGACATCAACAAAATTAATTCTCCTAAATGAAAATTAAAAATTCTATAGCCAGAACAAAAAATAATAATAATAAAACTAACAACACCATTCATTGCATGTAATCCATGTCACACTAGCCATGAAACTGGTACACAAGATCCAATGCCCTCAACCTCATAGCATGTGGATCATAGTCCTTGACCCGCCCCACAAACCCATCATCAGACAACCGCTTCTCCTCCACGACCGCCGCCGCGGACGGCGACAAGGGCCGTTTGGGGCGCTTGTTCTTGATGAAGCAGTCCCTCATTTTCTCCTCAACCTTGTCAATGGTGCACTTCGAAGTGGTCTCTTCATCAGCACCACCACCAACAGCATCATCCTCCACCTGCATGGGCTCGGCGGCGCCGTTGGCGGAGGAGAGGGAGTTTTCGGCGGCGTGTGGCGGCGGAGAGGGAGAGGGGAGGGTGGAGAGGAAGGAGGAGAGATGGCGGTGAGCATGGTAGAGAGAAGAGTGGATTTGGTGGAGATGGGTTGGGTTTGTTGTTGATGAGAGCTGTTTTGCCATGTAAGTTGCTTGTTGCAGAGACATAATGAGTTCTGCTATTGATGGGTGCGACTCTTCCATCAAAAAGATCAGTTTTTTTACTTTTGGGGTGTTTGAGAGAACAAAGTACAAAACTGGGTTTGTTTTTGTGATGTTAAATTGAATTAATATAAAGAGGAACAGTGTACTAGGTTGCGTTGTTTTGTTGTAGCCGAAGTTTATTATGTTTTTCCGGGAGTTACTATCATTATTGTTCTCTCAACAGACGAATCGAATCCTTGAATCAACTTTTCACACTCAACTCCACTCTTCAGTCCTCTCCGAACCAGATTGATCTCTCTCTCTCTCCATATATATATATATAAACTAAATTTCTAGTCTTTTATTTTTATATAATATTTAAGAATAATATATCTTGAAAAATAATTTTAAAAAAAAACTATGAAAATATAGAAACTCAAAATTTGTCATTAGTATAAATAAAAAGGTAAAACAGTTAAAAATTATAAAAAGTTAAATTACTATAAAAAAAAAAATGCCTAATTTCTTTCAACTCAAATATCATGACATCTTTTCACCTTAAAGATGTCATGACATTTCTTCAAAATTTTAAATTTCTTATATTATTTATTTTTTAATATATTTTAAAAATTTTGCATTTCAATCTTTTCAAAATACAACAATGATTAATATATCAAATTTTTTTGTTATATATATATATATATATTCAGTATAATATAAAAATATATATACATTAATATAATATCTATTGGATTTTTTTTATTTTAAGATATTTTTTTTTATAATTCCTAATAAAATAATATTGAAATAAATTTTATTCAATTTAGTTCAATGATAATTTTATAAGTTAAAAAAGGTTAGGTTATTTAATTTAACAAAAAATATTTATAATAATAATTAGTGAATAAAATAAAATTTATTATAAATAAATATTTTATTCATTATAAATTTAAAATTTTGGATAAAAATTAAATAAAAATATTTATCTTTAATTTCTTAAATTTTTAGTTGTGATTAAAATTATAAAAAAATATTAATAAATTTAATAATTTTTTTACTGGACATTAAGATCAACCTATAACACTTATCATGAATCAATAATGGATAAAAATAAAATATTTATTAATCTGTTGTTATATATATTTAGTCAGTATCATGATATTAAGAAAACCAAATGCACAAATATGGTTATAAATTTAAAATTTTTTAAATATAATATTTTAGTATTTTAAAATTAGTCAAATCTATTCTAGAGTTTAGTATATTTTTTTTATACGTATTGTTGATAATAAAATTAGTAATTTAATTAAAAATATTATTATTTTTTAATGAATTACACGTTGATCTAAAAATGATATAAAATATTTTTTCAAATTTATGGATATTGTAGTAAGTATCAAATATTTTTTATATTACATATTCATTCTATTTTTAAACATTTAAAATATTAATTTTTCAAATAATAAAATATATAAAATTAATTTTATTTTAATATATAACTTAATAAAATGACTATCTTCATGTCATTAGAAAAATTTATTTAATATCATAATTTTGTAATACCTAAATTAATATTAAACAAAATTTTTAAATGCTAAATAAAGATCTAAATATTTATTTTCTAAGTAATTTATAATTTTTTATTTATTAAATATAGTGTAATATACATAAAAAATTATTTAATATTATAACTAATATATTCTAAAAAATTAATAATATAAAAAAATTATTTACATATTTTGTAAATATGTACATAATGATTAATACGAGTACAAAATATACTAAACATTAAAAATGGAATTCGTATTGGATTTTGAATAATGAGCGAGATGAATACGCGTTTTTTCTTTCTTGTTTTAGTAAAATGAAGAAATATACTTTAAAAATAAAATATTATTTTTGACAGTTTATTAAAAAATATTAATATTTTAATAATTACAATTTATCTTAGAAAATGTATTTCTCCCATTAAAATAAATCTATACATTTTTCATTTCATAAACAACAATTTTTAATGTAAATTTTGTAATAAAAAAAATGTTGTTTAAAAAGTCCATTACATAATATACAGCTATAATTAAGTTTATCATAATAGAAACTGATTGTCATCTATTTGAATTTTATTAGCAATCTTACAAGTTTAAATGCCGAAACCACTTCCAATTAAAGCATATACTATTAAAACTATTCTATATATATATAACAATGTTAGCTAATGCAATATAAGAATTACTTTTTCATTTTTTATAATTTGTTTTTTCATTAGCCATCGTATAATTATAAGAAATTAAATCATCATTTATTTAATTTCCTGAAAAAAAAATTATTTTAAATTAAAGTCTTACAAAACATAAAAAAATAGACAATAGTATGATACTAAAACAATTCATAAATAAATGAGTAATATTAATAACACACTTGCTAACACATTTTTTAATGCATTATTTATTATTTATCTATATTTTATTAGAATCTAAAAATATATGAGAAAAAATATTTAATTTAAAGTAAAGAAATAAAATTTTTATAATTTTTAATAAATTTCAGTAAATGTGTGTTAAAAATATATTACTAACATTTGATTTGAGTTAAAGTGCAAGTTAAAATTTGTCTTCCTTTTAATGGGAAGGTTTTAACCTATAAAGTTATACTTTATTTTTTGCCAAAAGAGACCATAAGGTTCCAATTTTTCATTAGAATTTTGTATACCATGATAAGATGTGAAGACATTCCTTTGCCTTTCAATTTGCTTTACAATTTAACAGTGCAATCATAAAACATTTTGTTTTCGCCACGATATTTGTTTTACTTGCAATTTTACAAAATCAAATTATTTTTTAGCTTGTTCATTTAGTGAGCTTCTTAATGCACTTTTTACTTTTGGTTGTTAAAATTCAGAAAATAATAATAATAAATGTTAAGGCATTGATCAAAGGTTTAAAATTTTTAAAAGTATACACATTAAAAAATATAGTAATACATTATCTATGTGAGTTCTAATATATTTTTACTATATTTTTTATAAAAACATTCTATTTATTGATTCTCTAACTAATATCGATAACATGATTTAATTTTTATTTTAACAGTTCCATATTCCACTATTAGCAGAATTTGCTCCAACTCCACTTTAATGCCAACTAATTATTGTCCTTAATCTGCTTTAATTCAACACAATTTCTTCTGAATTTTTATTAAACGCATCAAACTATTTCCTCATTAAGAAGAGGTCATTAATGCATAGAGTGCAATATCACATATTTGAAGACTGCTTGTGAACATGGGAAGTTCTACACTTCTCTGGCATTTGTGTTAATGAAGAAGAAAAGGGAACACTCTAATTTGTTGGTGGTTCTTAACTTCGTACCACATGCTCTGACACCACTGTCTTTGTCGAACCTATGCAACCACCTGACCAAGAAAAGGGCAAGAGGAGACACAAAGTAAATATGGTGCTGTGTTATGAGAGACTAGACATTGATTGCTTTGCAATGTTTTGAGGGTCATGAAAGTTCTATATTTAGTTTCACTTTTCTTAGACATGGCAAATGAAGTTGTTTTAAATACTTTGTAGTTTAGAAAAAATATATATTGACTGAGAAACTGATCTAAGTAGTTGCAATGATTGTGCAGGCCTTTCAAAAGGTTCAAGAGAAAAAATTGCTTCTCTGGCATATATTCAATAAATGAAAATCACAACAATGTATTATCACAATACGTTAAATCAGTTACATAAATAATATAATGTCATTAAATTTGGTCAAAATAAAATTTAAAATATATTATCTGTCATAAAATTCTTTTTGATAAATTTTTTTAAGATTATTTTTGGTCTTCCATTATTTTTTTTCCCTACAATTAGGACTATACAATCAACCATTGTCCGTAGAAATAATGCAAATTGATTGGAGCCTTAGAATCATGCCCGATTCTGAGAGTAGTTTAGAAGTGCGATCGCTTAGGACACAAGCTTAAAAGAGAGTCAAAGTAAAAATCGTATTCTACTTTCACTTGAAAAAAATTCTAGCTCTTGCAGTTTACAATTGAAAAAAGATAAAAAAAATAAAAAATATCTTTTAATTTTTTGCACTTCACTTGCTATAAATTTAGTCGACTCTTAACTTTTGTAAACTCAAAACTTTATTTAATTCTAAAACTTTACTCTTCTTAGCATTAAAACTCATGTAGAATTTTAGTTTTCTCCAAAAAATTAAACAGTTATTGAGTTTTTTAAATCTGCAAATTGTTATCTAAATGTTTTAATCACTTATAGAATTTTTTTTACAGTTCCAGTGACTATATCATTAACTAAAAAAAGTTTTTTAGAGTTAAAGTTAATCAAAATCTATCTAAGGTCATCAATGTTACAAAAACGGTTGAATAGTCTTGTAATTTTATCAATCAATAAAGAATTTTTAGAAAACATTGATGTTAATGTTATTATTAATAATTTTGCATCTCAGAATGTTCATAGAACTCATTTTTTATGATTTTTTTTTGTTTCTATAATGGATTATAACATAAGAGTTGTTTGAATAAAAGAACATTTTTTTATTTTTATTAAAAAAAATTATAGCCACTTAAAAAAATGTATTATTTTAATAAAATTATTAATATATTTTTATTTTATTTATTACATTTTATTTTTTTAGAAGACTCTAATTTTCTATTTCACCTAAGATCCCAAAAAGTCAAGAATGGCCCTGCTTAGAATATTGTTGAACATGATTTATTTTGTATCATATGATTCAGTCTTGCACATACAAAAAATGATTGACAGGAAAAAAAGGGGAAAATAGTGTGTCACTCTTAGAAGTTTACCAGCCAAGATTTTTAGAGGAAAAGAAACAGGTTATTTTGGTTCAATTGTCATCAATTTATTATTCAAAAATTGCATACTATTATACTTTCTTTTTAAAGAGACAGTTAAAATGTGTGGAATTCAGAAAATGAAAATAAGAGTGAAAGATGATTGTGAATCCTTTATACCATGTGTTGTAGGTAACAAATAGTGCTTCACTACGTTCATCTATAGAATAACAAGAACAGACCTTAAAAACAGATGTCCCTTTAAACAGTTTCCAGTATCACAAAATTATGCAATATGCATATTGCAAGTCTCACAGAGAACCCAGAGTTTTTTTCTAAATGTTAAAGATATGCTTAAGAAACCAAAGTAAAAAAAAAAAAAGTGATTAAACTAATTCATTTTGTATGTACTGAACATTCTTTTTGAAAATCTGAAAGAGACTGGAACAATCATAAGCTGGATTTAGTTCATAGATAATTAGTAATTATACTAGCATTTCCATTTTTCAATCAGCATTCTTTACATTAAGTTAAAGCACTTCCTTAACTCCTGCCATTATTCCTTTCATTTATGCTCTACTAACCAAATTGACCTTTATGACATACTTCAAAAATAAACAATCACATAGTACTGCACCAACACTTCCACAAATTCACATGAAAATGCATCTCCAAGCTGCAGTGATAGCTCATTTTCAAAACAAAAATCAAGATTCTAATATGCCACCGTGCACATGGATAGATCAAAGTTACAACTTGCAAGATGATGGGGCATTAAATTTGGTAATTTAATTTACAGATTTAACATTGTGTGCTTGAATTCCACGCTCCAAGTTGGGGGAACTAACTTGCACATAATGATTCTGTGGCTGCAACTAAATGAAGGAGTACAACAATGGGCTGAATAGTGAGTTGTGCACAGACAGAAAATTAACCCATTTCCAGAATGACTCAACTCAATTTATTCAGATTGATCAATGGGAAACAACGAGAGAACAATTTATGACAAGAACAAGACTTTTTTCTTTGAATTTTCTACAATATCTATATCAATTTATCCAACTATATATAATACTATTTTTTTTAAAAATCTTTCAATTTAATTACTTCATTTAATTTTTTCTATTAAAGTTTCATTTATTTCATGTTTATGTTTCTTGGCTTTACATCTTTCCAACCTTTCAAGTTTTAATTTTAAATTTACTTATTTTTCTGAATTTTAAAATACTAACAACTGGAAGTACACTATTTTTTAGTAAGTTAGAAAAAATTATAATTTTATTCTATATTACCCTTAAATAGAATAATGATCTGTCTCACACACACATCCGTACAATATTTATTGTTATTATCTTTTACATATAATATTCAAATTCCTCTTTTTAATATTTCTTTTCATGTTATAAAAAAGTCTAAGACAGCAAGTTCAAGCAAAAAAAAAAAGTAAAATTTGAAAAGTCAGAAACACGAAAATGTTAAGAAACACATATACGACATAAATAAAAATCCATAGATGAAAATTAAAATAAATTTAAAAGCAAGAACTTCTTTGCTATATGTCAATTTAAAATTATGGATAGATAGATGAATTGAGAGAAAAATAGAAAGACATAAATAAATTATAATAAAAATATTATAATTTACACTGTGTACCGCATTAATATTAACGCTATTTCATTGCATAGCTTGACAGATATATTTGGTATAATATTTCAATGTGTAGTTATTGTTGTGAGTAACTTCAGGGGGCCTGTTTGAAGATATATTTGGTATAACCATTTGCTGATGCAAATAAATGGAAGAACTTTCTGCTATAAATACTATTATAAAAATTGGATCTGCAGTAAATGGGAGAAATGGTAGCATAATCAGCTATCAGATACCAGTATATTCTCTAGTTGGAAAAATAAACACTATACAACATGTTAAAACAATTAAAACATGTAAATAGCAATGCTTTTATTTTTCTAATAATTTCATTTCTTTCACATTGATACATATTATCCCACTATCCAAATTTTCTAGATACGACCAATGACAAGAAAAAAGTTGCTGCTGAAAAGTAATTGTACAAGGAAAAAAAAATTGAATTCAGACATTTGTTTAATCTGTAATGCATAAAAAGAGTAATGTTCTTGTTTGAGTAGGTGATGCAATGACAAAAAAACTTCAACTTGGTATGCAAGAAATCCCACCAAAACCTTGGCCTGCATATGCCACAAAAGGAAAACATATTTACACCACCAAGTGAATATGAAGGCCATATTACAGACAAAGAATATGAATCCAATTTATAATTAGAAGCATTCCTCTATAGAAGCACAAATTCTACACTTTTATCTTTTTGAGCAGAACAAGCCCTTTAGCTCTCTTAGATCATTGCCTAGCTTCTGGTTCCCCAGAAGATGGTTGCAAGGAGTTACTAGCAGTAGGTTCAACATGTCTCTCAATATCTTCATTCCTTTCTGATGAGTGAGAGTCATCAGGAGTTTGGCTCATGGTAAATGTCACAGGTCTCACATGCTTTGTTTCAGAAGAGTTTTTCAATGGCAGACGGCATACCGGACATGTAGATTGTTTTCTCAGCCATATATCTATGCAAGAAAGATGAAAACTGTGGCCGCATTTAGGCATGATGCGCAACACTTCTCTTTCTTTGTAATCTGCCAAACATATTACACACCTGCAGAAGCAAACTTGGTTATTTATCTATTCATTGACCCTTTCTTGCATGAGCTTATTTATCTATCAAGTTCTGCTTGTATTAGTATATCATGAGATCTTATAACAAAAAATTAAACGAACAATGTTTAGTAGTGAGAAAGTTACTGTATCAGTTTAAAATCTTTTGTCAATGAAAATATGAGGAACTTGTGTTCTCTATGACCTATAATTGAGAGACTAAACTTAACTGTGTATCTTGAATAGAGCTGAAAGCCTCTTGGTTGAACTTCAAAGTGGGGATTGCATCAAGCAGAACAGGTTCAGGTTCAGTGTCATTAACATGATGTTCTGGCTATCAGTAAACAATGAAAAATTAAATTCTAAAGCGCACAACCTTAACGGATTACAGAATGTTATAAACTAAAATACAAGTTAGACACTAGTGGCTAACCATTATTTGGAGGGTCCGGAAACATGCAAATTCATGAATTTGAAATTAGATGATATATTGACAATGACAAAGCAGTGTCCACTAAACCTAGGATTAGAATATTCATACATCTAACCAAGACAAATGTCAAACCAAATTTAGGGGCAGTATGTACAATCATTGATATAAACAGCCAATTCTACATCTGATTGAAAATTATAGCTAAGGCACAAATTTATTTTTGGAAATAGAATGCAGCATTTGCATCAGGATCTCAAGTTTAAAAACAACAGAAAATTGAAGCTATCCTCCCTCATTCCTCATACTAATATTGGATCAAAGCAACAATATACTACTCATGAGCAAAGAAAATAGAGATTATAGTATTGATAAAAGAATCATAAAAATTGAGCAAAGTACCAAAATCAAGTTATGTTCTCAAGCAAAAACAGCACACAAGAAAAGGGGAAGACAAAGATGAAATTACCTGTTCTAAATCAATTCTTGAATCAATCTCATACATCATCCGAGACTCAACACCCCCTCGTAGCCTTCCACAAATTATTCTGGTGCAGACAAACACAATGAAAGTGGCACTCATGCCAAACCCAATAACCGTGGTCACCAAATTGGTACCTGAACCCAACATCTCCAACCCAAAAACCAATCCACAAAACACAAGATGTATCCGCAACAAACCCCAAAAGCTAGAAAACGCATAAAGAACAACACAAGCCGCACCACAACATAACAACACCCCACTTCACAGATTCTTCAACACAAGCCCAATAGTGATGACACCCCACATACACATCAGGTATAACCCACCAAAGTGACAAGTCCAAAGAGACAAAAGGAGATGAAAACTAAGAAAAACAAAGAAAATAAGAGATACCCATGTCAGAAAAATGGAAACTTTTGAGGTTTACAGAGAAAAAGAAAAGAAAAAACCATGAATTATGAAGAGATGGGAATTACAGTGGCTTTGTTGTGACTCAAAGGATGGTGGTGGGGGAACAGACAAAGTAGAGAGAGAGATGTGGGAAAAAGACCCTCTTAATCTCATTCCCTCACTCGAATTAGAATGGTGATGGTGGGGTCCACTGCATGAGGTGGACCACACATGTTGGCGATTTGTAGATCAGACGGTTGAAAGTGGCTGTCATTTTTTCGGCGGCAAAAGATCTTAACGGTAAAAAAAACACATGAAGCAGCACAGCACAAGATTCCCTCTGGATTTTGAGGATCTGACACCACTCAAACTGCTTCAGCTTATGTAATTGTAATGCAAGATTTCATGTTCTGTCTAATTCTCTTGTTATATCATTTTTGGAAATTAAGTTTGATCTGAACATAAAAGTCCTTTTTTAAGAATTTAACATAAAATAGTATGTTAAATAAAACTTCATTATTATTTCATGAAATATTTTATTCTATCATAATAATTATTGCAAGTTACATTTTCAAAAACTTATGGTTCTGTCATAATATAGCAATTTGGATCCGATCCAACATATTTTTCTTTGGAATTTTCTGCAAGCAAAATTCTAACCGTGCGTTTACAGTTCCATGATTCATATAAATTAAATTAATAGAACAATAAACGATTCATCTAGTTACATTGGTTGATATAATTTTGACATTGGAAAATTACAAATAAAAGACTAATCTTTCATGCATCATGAATGCGAGATTGGTGAATAATAACATGAGTTTAATGAAATTTTCAATAAAATTAGTTAATGACAGTATGAGATTGATCAATATATTTCCTAAATTTGTCAATTTTTTAATAGAGGGAAATTTACTAAACATAATATAATATATGTGTTATGATTAATTATTTTAAAATTTACTTTATTAATCAAATAAAAATATATTAATTATTATTTTGATCGATTACATGAAAAGTTTCTTATATTTTAATTTATTTCATTTAAATTATCTAAAAAATCAATTTTTATAATAAAATAACAAAAAGGAGCATAAATTTATTTGTATTAATTAATTTTAGATTTAAAATAACTAATAATTAAGATTAAATGATAAATAAATATTTATTAAAAGTAATATATTTTATCGTAATATTTAAAATCTTATATATTTGTAAATATTTTTCCTTTTTAATAGAAATAATCCAAGATTATAATATAATTTTTACAAATATTACCGAACAACAAGAGAGAGAGAGAGAAAACCATAAATAGTTTTTTTTTTTATGAAAACAAATAATAGCTCTAAAATAATCAATCCAAACATATGCCTAATAATACATGATTGGATAATAAAAAAAAACATTAAAGATATATAATATATTAAAATTAGATTATTATTAAAATATTTCATTAACTATTATTTATATTTAATAAAACTATTTATTTAATTTTAAACTAAGAACTAGTAAGATGCTTGACAATTACTAAGACAATAAAATAAGATCTTATTTTTGTGTGTAAGAAACATATTAACAAAACAAGCGAAAACCAAGGAAACATCACATTCTTGTGGGATGAGCTGTTTTCCTTATACTTTAACCATTGCTCTCTCTCTCTCTCTTTCCACCGTCTCTTGTTTTTCTTAGGGGGCAAAACAAGATGTTTTACTATTTTGATTTTTAAGTCAATCTTACCCATTAAGGAAAATAATAATAACGCTGACAAAAATGTTTACTATAATTAATTGAGATGTGATATTTTTTTCTGTGTAAGGAAATTAGGTGTGTTGTTACTTTTAATCCCAAAAACAGTTATTAAGAATAAACCAAATTAAAAAGTTTTATTTAGTTGTAAGTTTAAAATCTTGCTGCTTCTTTCTTTTCTTTGTTTATACAGTTTAAATAATCTTTTCCTATTCTATGAGGATTCCCCCTTAGAATAGCAACTAAGTTGAGCAGAGTGCAAGATCTCATACTTGGAGTTCTGATAAGGTACTTATTCCAATCTCAGATTCAAACTTAAAATTAAATAAAGGGGTAGATCTCTTTGATGCATATTATTTGCTGTCTTTATCGCATAATTATTCTATTAACAAATTGCCTGAAAGTCCCAGTGGTATCTTTTTAACTTGCACGTAAGTCAATGAATATAAGAACTTTAAAGTAAATTAGGTTTAGAAATGCTGTAATTTGTTTTTCCTAATTCAAAATTTTTAATTTCTAAAAATAAGAGTATGTTTGAGTTCTCTTTTAAAAAGAGTTTTTTTTTTTTTAAATTGAAATGCAACTCAAATGCAGATAATTAAACTCAAGCAAAGTTTTCATTCCACCAACCCTGAGTTGACCAAATAAAAGACTCCTTGTGAGCTTCTCAATGTGACACAAAGCCTCACAATAGTCATGTGACAGGGAAAAGAGAACAAAATTTATGAGAAAAATACAAACACTAGCTAGCACTTAGCTCAAGGAAAAAAATAATAACAGTATAGGAGGAAAGGAAAGGAAAGAAAAGATACCAGCCATTAAGAGAAGGGGACATAAGCTTTTTGTATACAATTAAACCTCAATGCCAATAGTCAACACTCTCTATGTGTTTGGATAACGATATCTCCACTTCTTCCCACATGACACTATTTAAAATACAGTGAGAATTTTCAATCTTCTAAGTTTTAACCATCGTCATGACCCCAAACATGCCTTGAGGTCAATTGCAACTTGCAGGGAAGAAACTTTTAGAAAAACTATTTTTCAGGGCTGCATCTATTTGATATAAGACAGTGACAAAACTCAAATAAACTTTTTCAAATGCCCCTTTTGTATATTAAATGAAGCTAATAGATTGTAACATAATTATGATAGTTAAACGAGATATTTAATATTTTAAAATATGAAACATGTAGTCATCATTCTCACTGGAAGCTAGAATTAAATCTAGGCAAGTGGGAGAAGATCCAATACATCTGCTTTCCCTTTTGGGTGATTAATCATTTATATTGTGGAGCCAAAGTTCTACTTGAATGTTCATATTCAGTTCAAAGCAGATTTTAACATTCAAGGAAGGGAAAAGTACTTGAGTGTAAACTTTAGTACTGAAAATCAGATTCATGAAAGGACATAAAGAAAACAAATATATGAACTTTGAAGGTAGCATGTATAAAGATAGAACTCCACTTCACACAGTGAAAGATGATAGGGAGGGCCACAAGAAGCCATAAGAATGACATGGTTATTTTTGGCCTTGCAAACAACTTTGGAGTTTGGAATTTTGATGTTTTGGGTAGTTTCTTCCTGTCACAAGCAAAGGCATAAAATATAGGAAACGTAGAAAACTCAAATTTTTAAAATAAAAGAAAACAAAAAAGTTGTGTCTGAAATATATCATAAACCTTCTCCATGTAATCAATAAGAATTGTCAATCAAGTATTCTCCAAAATTGACATGAAAGTTACATATAAAAAAGGTTAGGTAACTAGTCAACTTAGGTCCCTTTAGAGAGGTATTTTACTTGTAGAGACAGAACAAAGGTGTACCAAATAATTCAACACTAAATTGGTTCAAACTTCAATGGATCGATTATGATTACGATCATGAAAATGAGGTGCCCACTAACTTGTCATATTGCTGGAAAAGGAAGAAAGTTAATCCATATTTCTCTATAATAAATTGACTTGGATATATACATTCAAGAAATTGAGTGCTTATTAAGAAGAAAATATCCAATATATCTTTTCATACTATTTCATTTCTTTATGCTTAGGAGAAAGTGACAACGGTTACATGTCTTCAATAAAAATTGAGCAACAGCCGACATTTCTTTATACTATTTCAACGGTTAGCGCCTTATTTTGTGTTTTTATTTTTTTAATTATTAGCATCTATTAAAATGACATATTACCTTTAATTTAAAGTAAAAATGAAGTGATATTTTGATGCTTATTAAATAAAAAAATTAATTTTTTCATAAATAACATATTTAGTATTTTAATACAGTTGATCAATTTTTTGTTCTAAAACCGTCGATATCTAGGCTCCACGGACTAATTTAAGTCAAGTGAAGTGTTAAAAGTTATTCCCCCTAATTTTTAATACAACTATATTTTTAAAAGATTAAAAGTCGAAATCTCAAAAATTTAATTACAGTAAAAAGTTTAAAGAAATATTTATTAATAATTTATAAATTTTGTTAAGTTCATTTCTTAAAAACTAAAATTAAGCATTTAAAAGTAGTATTTTTTTATTAATATATATATATATATATATATATATGTATATTAACATTATAAATATATAATAAATACTCATTTCTTCAATGAAGTTGTGTTATTGTGGGTTGCTTAAACTCAATCCCAACTATTGAGATTAACATTTTTTTCATAATTTATTTAGTTTTTCTAGTTTTGTAAAAAAAAAAATTACAGAGATAGAAGTATTAATTAATGATTCATTCATATTATAGATGTTCAGAAATTAACACACTACCAAAGTAAAATATGCTGAAAATTTTTATAAATAACAAAAGAATGATCAGAAGTGAAAGGAACACATTCTCTCTGACCTATTTCGTCTCATTTGTTGAAATTTATTACAATTTATAAAAATACATATGAGAATTGTATAATTAGCAGTGAAATTTACATTATTTTTGTTATTTTTAATAAATTTTAATCACAAATAAAAAAACGTGTATGTTAAAGAATATATTTTTAAAATTTCTATAATATATCCATAACCTTGCAACAATCGAAGCTACACATATGCAACTATGGGGACAAGATTTGTTCAGACATATAGAGGTTGTCACTCACACTTGTAGTTTTCTCTTCATATATGTAATGAACCTCTCTTTGCATGAGAAAGCATGAGCTCCAAAAGGGAAGGTTTTCATGTGATATCTTCTATAACAAGAGAATGCCCACTCCAAAAGAGACTTAACTATATATACAGTGTCAATTACACCAAGGAAACATATCAAATCCTAGTCAATACAGCTTCAACAACTAATTAGGCTCATAAGCTTCAAATTTATCCAAAATAACTTTAGCAACTATTTACATATGAAACAGGTTAAGCTTGAGTAATGTGCCTAAGAACAGCACCAAGGAAAGCATGTATTAATAACATAAGGATTAACCATCTCCAAAATTTGAAGGTAAAAGGTGAGATTAGATCCTATACATGATTTCACAATTAATTGAATTCTCCCAATAAGATATCAGCATCAGATAACTACATGGACGAAAAAAACCTTTAAAAATTTTGAGATGAAACTTTTATGGAAAAGAAGTGAAACATGTAGACGTTACTAAGAAAACTAATGGACCCTCAACATACTTTAAAGCGTTAGAACTGAAATACTTTATGTCTAAGTATGACATATAACTACCTTAGATTGTCCCTTTCTGGTTTCTACCTGGAAAGTGGCATCTGTGTAATAATTAGTTTGCTAGTTTCCATCATATCATTGTCAGAATAAGAAATCTCTCAAAAATGAAATGAGATCTATAAAATTACCGAAGTAAATATATATCAAAACCTGTACATGTACATACATGTGAAGATCTGCACATGTGTTGAGCTTGTAGAACCTTCAGTCCTTTGTTATAATTAAAAAACCCAAAAGGGCACTTCTTCATGGAATTTTTCATTTTCCTCTATAGAGAAAGATGAGATTTACATAGCAGCATCTCCGATGTCATTTCAATCAATTTTTTTCTTTACGCTTGTTTCCACTGAAATACTGTGAATTGAAATATACATTCACTAAAATTGTACCATGTCATGAGTTTGTTTGCATTGACATGGTGAATGAAATTTTCAAAATTCAGTGGAACCCACAATAAGACATTTCCCTTGAATGTTGCGATAAAATGAGGCAACATGATGAGCTGGACTTCTAAAGACATAAATAGCCCTGATTAAAAAAATTATAAATTATATAGCGTATTTCTATTAATAATATAAGGGTAAAATATTCTCTCTTTATATATATATATATATATATATATATATATATATATATTTCAATTTATCTAATTTATTTTTCTATCCATCTTAACACTATCTTTTTAATTCTATTTTTCATTTTTTTTCTTTATTTTTTCTCTCATCCAAATACGTAATTAATAAGCCAAGTAGATTGTGATTCGAGGCAAAATTTATTTGCAATTTTTAGGTTTAATTTATTAAAGAAGTTTTTTTTTTTTGTTGTCTTTAGGCCAGGAGATTCACATAAGTACACTATGATACTAATGCCTTGAGCCAAGGGTAGTGTGTAGGTAAAACTCTATGCTTGACTTAATATAATAAAGGATCATATAATATCAAGCATCTAATTTGTTATGGTAGATAATCAAACAAACACATTTTAGCATCAACTTGTCACTTGGAAAATGCTTTACAACATTCACATGACACAAAATAATTTAGTAGACAAAAAGGGGTTTCCCTTTTTCTGTCTTACCAATTAAAGGTAGACATTACAGTTTGGTAGTGTGATGCATACTGCCATTTAGCCAAATTCACGTGGCTATTTGCCATAATATCAACCTTTATCGATATGTTCATGCAAGGAGGTAAGCAACAAGCACCTATTATTAATCAAATTGAAGTACTAAACAAACATCAAATCTGGGTGAAAGAGCACTTGAATCATGTAAACAACCAAAAGCTTGAAAAATTAAGTTTCCACTTCATCATTGTTTCATCTCAATTATTCTACTATTCAGCCTTTTCAAATGTGGTGAATATTTCCTAATGCAATCAATTTATTCACATGAAAAACAAAACACACCCACGTGATTATGACTTTACACATCGTATCCTTGGACCTTGATGTTGACTCAAGAAGGAACTGAAACACGGAAAACCAATGCTGAAACTCAACTACACTATCAAGTCAAAATAATAACACAAAAGCCTTATGATCTAGAGACATGAAAAAATTAGGAAGCCAAATCAGGAACTAGATCGAAGAACACTCCATAATCGAAGTCCTAACTACAAGCACATGAATGTCCCTATAAAGACAAACATAAGGGGCATCACTTTCATCATATTTTCTACTTCACCTTCACTAAGCAATGTAACAAGCACACAAAAACATGGGCTTGTACGACCCTTCACCTTCCTTCTTCTGCTTCCTTACATCAGTCAGCACTCAGCACCCATTTCATCATATACACATGAAACCCATCAAAGCAATCAAAATCCAGGGAATAATATAAAATAATCTCGCCCGTTTATATGTCTCCTTTAATTTCATGTTTGTACAATTTAAAAAGAGTTTTTATAAGTTATACCTTGAGATAAATAACCTATCTTAGACAGTAAAACTAAGGCATTATATTGAAAACTGTTTCAATATTTTATTTAAATTTCTTAAAAACAAAATATCTTATTAGTCTACCTAGGATAGAGTTTTTTTTATTCCGTGAGATAGATTAGATAAACTCATTTAAAAATGATACCTTAAAAAGATAAGTGAGAAAAAGAGAAATGCTTTAATGAGAATTTTTTCTTCACTTGCAAAAAAGGCTTACACACAAAAATAGATAAATGAGCAAAAAAATATAAAAATAAATTTGTCTCTATCTCTAAAGTGAGAAAATAAATATTTATCTTTAAATTTAGAATGTAAATGATTATAGTGGACTTTAAATTTAATCAATTATCGATATGCCTTTACTTGACTCTATAGAGTTGAAAAGGAAAAAAAAAAAAGAAGGAAAAAGCTGCCGTTAATCTATTGTTTGATAATTGATAATTTCCATAGGTTCACATATTTTGGATCCCTCCTATTTAGGGAAGGAGAGGGAAATTATCAGTGTAAGTCTCACTTTTTTTTTTCTGACATTCTACTCATTATCTAATTTTTTTAAAGTATACTAATTTTATAAAATATAAAATAATAAAGTAATTAAATATTTATTTACTTATGATTACATTCTTTCTCTAGATTTAGCTTCTTTAAAATAACAAAACGTGTAAAGTGAGAAAATAGAGTAATATTTATTAGTAGTTTTAATTTACATATTTCGTAAATATAATTAACTTTAACTCAACAATGAAAAAAGCCTTATTTTCACTTTACATATTTTTTCAGACTCAAATTGAAAAAAGAAACTTGAAAAATTATGGCTATTGGAAGAGCCAAAAAAACACTTTTTTTTTTTTATTGTGAAAATATGTATTGGTTTTAAAAATTATGTGAGTGGAAGAGCCTGAGCAAAGGGGTCCCTCCATGTAAAGATTTTGATGATTGGGGCAGAGAGCAATAAGGGAGCAGACCATCTTTTTATTGAAATTCACATTAGACTCGAATGCTTTGCTATTTGAACAACCTTGAGTCTAAAACTTAGTTTCTTAGTTTTGGGGTAAAAATGAAGGCCCAGAAATTGGCCCAACAGCAGCAATTCTACAATGGCAAAATGATGGGCAAGAAGGTTAAAAGATGAACAGAGAATGCAGCATGCTTGCATTGCTTTGCTTAACCCCTCTGAAAAAGATCTAACATAGACATGCCCCAATCTAAAATAACTAATCGCTTTTTCGAACTCCCACAAAATTTATAATCTATATACATATCATTCTTGATCATATAAAATTATCTACATTTTTTTTATACAATTATATAAATTAAGAGAGATAAAAATTATATATATATATATAATCAAGTAAAATTTTGTTAAATTTTAAACTGTAAATATGATTAACCTTTTTATAATCAGTTTCACACAGCACTTAATGTTTTAATGTAAAAATTATACTTAAAATTTATTTAAACACATTATTATTACATTTAATAAATAAAAATTAATTTAAAGATTTTACTAATATCAATTCTTATGACTGAGTTTAAATAGTGAAAAGTAATATATTTGTTATTTTAAACTCAGTCATTAAAACTGATTTTATTTATTTATTTAAATTTCATGAAACTCAAAATCAGAGGAAAACTAAATTGGTGAGCAGTAAAGTGTTTTCTTTTTTATATATAATTAAAATTAAAGGAGGGAAAATGAAGATAGCAGCAGGCACAGTCTCCCAGCCCTAGCTAGGTCTGATGAAAAGCACAAATTGTTGATCTGATGAGCATTTGTTCTTCTGCAGAATAAAATGGTGCAGTGGCAAAGACACATATTCCCAATTCTTCGTCACATTCAAAAGGGAGTAGTAGCTGAACACCACGCCATTCCCAATCATTCAGCTGCGAGCATTGTAATTTCTCGCTTAGCCTCTTCTTTATCACAAGGTTAACACTTTTCTCTTTTCCGCTTTTCATATCTTTCACCGAATCTGTGTGGAGTTTGTATCAAAACCCTTACTTTCGAATTGTAGGTCAGTTGGGGAGAAGCGCGTGGGCCACAACTTCTCCATATTTCTCAAACCCTCTTTATCACTGTTTGCAACATCAGGTACGATATGGAGCATAGTGAGCTAGTGTTGGATTAATGTATACCAAATAAGTGTGCTGTTATTGTTGTAGTAGCAGTAGTAGTAGTGATTTGTTGCAGATTTGGAGACCTAAAACAGCAATCTCCCTTGATATTTGTGTTATCTGCATGGTGAAATCTGATTCAGCTATATATTTGATTTCACATTTTCTGATTGCTAATTTTTTGTACAATTGGTTGTTTGATGTTTTGTGGAGATTATTAGGTTTATCCCAACTCTAGAGATTTTTTGACAATTAGGTTTAAAGGGTTTGAACAAGAGAAAGAGATGATGATTTTGTGGGATTGTGCTATGTTTGCTTTTCTATAGTGCAAATAGTTGGAGAAGAATGTTTTGATTTTTCAAGGTGTTTTGATGTTTGTTGAAATGTTTTGGGAAAGAATAAGATTTTTGGCTTCTCTTTGGTGCTTAACTCATGGTCTTTTAAGTGGTTTGCCATTCCAGATTTATGTATTGATAGGACCGCCATGCAAGGTTACTCTTGAGTTCTGTTTTACTGGTTCTTTGTAATTTTTTCTTTCATTAGTTTTCTTGTGGAGGATAACTTATCCACCCATTCTTATATATCTCATCTCTCTTAATGAATTTCTTTTTATGTCATAAACAAAATTACCTTCAAGATGATTCTCCTTTCTGCTTGCTAAATTGTGGAAAACTTTTCTTGACTTTATGATCATCCCTCATCAAACTACATAATAGACAATTTTGTTTTATATTTATCTTCCAACTCATCAAACTACAATGTTGGGGCATACCGAGCTAGTGTTATAATTATTATAATTTAATATCTCTGTATGGATTGCGTTTATTTACTACTGATTGTGCCCTCTTTTTAACTTCAGCTTTTGTATTTTATAATTTGAGTGTTTCCATTTCAGGGAATTTCAAGTTCTACTCGGTTGCTGGCAAATTCATCTGAGGAAACACCTGTTTCATCACCATTAGCCCCAGTTGCATTATTGGATGGTTCAAAAGGTGACGACCAGAAGCAGAAAGCTGTTACTAAGCCAGAAAAAGTTCAAGCAGTATTAAAGGGAATAAAGCAGGTTTGAGATGTCTTATAACTGTTTGTGATTATTATTATTTATTTTTTTACATGCACAATTTCGATGTAAGTGCTTAACAGTTAACATTCAATCTTACACTAAGAGAATGTTTGATAAACCTGAAAAATTATAAATTGAATGCATTTTATTTGAAAAGATTTTACTTTTAAGTGCTGAAAAGTGCACTAAAAAATGTTTAACATTTGATATACTAAACATGGAAACGCCAAAGGAAATTATTGTCATTTGATGATTTAAATTGAGAAATAGTAGTTACATGTTCATTCAGTAAAGCCAATGTACTGAGGGTATTCAGCTGCATATTTTACTTTAAAAAAGTTATTTCAAGATTTATATTATCTTGTAAATCAGAGAATAGAAATAGAACTGTATATTGATAAATGAGCAAACTCCTTCTGTCACTGTTATACGAATTAAGAAGTAACATGAAGAGGAAGGGATATATATACATACTGCCTAAACTTCAAGGATTTGTATCTCTCTATACTTCAATTCTTGCATAACCTTGTTTCTTTCATATATATACTCCAGCACTCCCCTTGTGTTCCCTGCCACCTGTGCAGGTTCTTCATGTGCAAACCTTTCTGCTATTCTTAAACTTTTAAGCCGCAGCTGCTGGTACAATTATGCTGGCACCATTCCTCCTTGTCATTTGAACCAACAGACCTTGATTTTTGCTGTTATCTTGTGGTAATCACATTTCTAGGGTGCATGTTAAAGTGTATCACCGCTGGTATATTCAACATAGCAATAATATGAATACTGAAAAATTATAATGCTTTGTTTCATTTATATGGGCCCCTCCCATCTTGTTCAGAAACTTTTGTGTGTTATTTTAATCAGCATGTAACAACTTTTGCAGTCAAGTCAGCATTTAGTTTTTTAGCCATTGAAAAGCTTTCCTTAGATCATGGTTGCTGTGGAAACTGTTTTAATTTATGGTTTAAGCTTTGACGATCTGATTCACATCTGACTGGTTGCACTTATTACATACATTGTTTTCAATGGTATTTTAGAGTCCAAAGAAGGTCAACTTGGTTGCTGCCCTGGTTCGTGGTATGCTTGTTAAAGATGCATTGATGCAGTTGCAAGTGACAATAAAACGAGCAGCAAAGACTGTGTATCAGGTTGTAACACTTAAGTATTTCTCATTGTCTCAGCATTGTACAAGACTGTAAAAGCAACATATTTAATTGCTTTCTAAGTTCTTCTGCTTCACCACCCACTTTGCCCCCTTCCCCAGCCCACTTCCTTTTTGTCTTTGATCCCAAGAGCCCAGGTTTCAAAGAGATTATTCAGATTTTTACAATGGGACAATGTCATGGCAATGACTATGGAGGAATTGCAAGTATATTTTCCTGTTAGATTTCATTTTCCAATTTCATGATTTTTTTCCACTTAGAAGTTATAACAACAATATCAAATTCTTTGGGGTACTTCCTCTTCCATGTTCTGTGTTGGTATTCCCAACAACTTGTGATAATTTATATTCAAGGTCCGTTTGATTTCAATGGAGATGGAAGATTCTTCTGTTACCTTAATCGAAAGCATTTGTTTTAAAATCTTACACATTGCAGGTTATTCATTCGGCCAAAGCAAATGCCTCTCACAATCATGGGTTAGATCCAGAACGTCTCATTGTTGGTAATATTTTCAAGTTCAAAATTAGAAGTATAATTGTTCTGTCATGTATAATAGAATATCATTGCATCATTCAATCCATGTAGAGTAGGAAATCAACCTTAGTCGTTTTATCTCCGCGCATTCTTGTTTCTTGCAGCGGAAGCATTTGTAGGAAAGGGGTTTTTCAAAAAGAGGGTTTCCTACCATTCCAAAGGAAGATCGGGGATCAGAGTGAGAGCAGAATGCAGACTAACAATTGTAGTGAGAGAGATAACCCCTGAAGAAGAGGCAGATATTGCTAGGCTGAGAGTCCACAACTTCAAGAAGCTCACTAAGCGCGAGAGACGACTTGTGCCTCATCAGCTTATTGAGACGACTCCTGTTTGGGGCCGCAAACGTCAAAACTCGAGTGCTGCACCTGCATGAGTTTCATTGTTTCCATGCTTGTAGTATTTTTTGTTGAATAGATTCTTCTTGGCTATCACAGTTTATCATAGAAACAGTTGAGAAATTTGCAAACTAAGTTTGGTATCAGGAAATTTTGTCTGCCCCTTGTTGCAAATAATAAAATTTTGCACTGGACTATGTTCCTGTTATTTATTAGCTTATTTTTACTTCCTCCAGTGAGGACATGTCCTGTCCTATATGAAATGTGAATATCCTCTTGTTTTAAGCGGGGGAATGTAAACCTATGATTTTTTTAAGATAAGGGTATTCATGCACCATTTTATTATTTGCATTTATTAGTAAGTATACGCCAATCAGCAAATGTGTTTGCGATCAGAGTTGACTTTGATTACATATGACAAATGTACAAAACACGAAATGGAATGACACAGGTTTCAGAATGCTGTTCATAATTAGTAGTGTCACAGTATATGAACAGTGCATCGGTGAATTCGGGGGTGCGTTGCTCGTGGACAAGATCATGCATTTGGGAATAACTAGGATATAAGTGAAATACTCGTAAATTGGAACACAAATGAAAATACATATCCTAGATCACCTTTTTCAATTTTTGTGAGAAATTTTCAATATAGTCAGGAACGAGAGTGAAGAGCCCTTCCAGTTTTTATAAAACAAACTTTGAAGATTTATGCCAACGTTTAAGGGGGCAGCACTTGCATGGATCATATAACAAAGACAAATTTTCATTAGTGTAGTAAAGCATTGATTAAGAAATAAAAAATAAAATAATTTTATCAAAATATTATTAATTTTGATACATAATTTTTAATGTATCTTAATGTGAATTCTATTAAATATTATTTTAAAATTGTTAACCAATACCATTAAGAGTCTAAGATATTAATTAACAAAACCCTAAAATAAATTTAAATTATCTCTTAATTATTTCAAACTATTTATTGATAGCATAAAGTAGTCGCAGCAATGGCGTAAAAATAAAACTCTTAATTGAATGATAATGATAATAATAATTTAAAAAGCCAAATCAAAATGAGACCATAATTTAATTATCATAAACAATCCAATACAACTCACCAAACTCAATTTAGAACGTTCACGACTTATTCTATCTCATTAACGCCTTGACTCCAAATTAACTTTGAAAAAATAAACTCAATATATTTTAGAATTTAATTGAATTACACGCAATTAAGAATTACAATATTATTAATAATAGTTTATTTTATAATAATTGTTTTAAAATATCTACAATAACATTTAATTTATTAACAGTGTAAAAATTATTATACAATCAATATATTAAAATTAAACTTTGTATTTTAAGAAGATATTCAATTCTACATCAAAACATTCTAACTCAATATCGTATTTTATATTGTTTTAAAATAATTTATTTTAAATATACTCAGTCTAAATTTTTTTACTTTGTGTACTAATAATAGATTGTCGTATCATCAACCATCATAAATAAATAATAAATAATATAAAATTATATTAATAATATATTTTAATTAATTTGTAGTGTAAAAATATTTATATTTACAGATTAACCAAATTAAATTCTTAATATTTACAATTGTTAACAATCATAAATAATACTTTAGACTTAATACAAATATTTTACATAACATAATATGTGTTCAAGAATACTTTATAAAAATTAATAAAAAATATAAAATTTAATTTTATTATTGTATTGGTTTAATTTTTAATAAATTTTAATTATTTAAGTTAATTTTTCATTCTAAAACTTTTTTTCACTAATTTATAAAAAATGATATATTATTAATTTCTATGGATTAATAAAAATTGTATAAATGCTTACAAATAAAATATTTTAATTACCACAGAATTAAGTTAAAAAATAAAATATAACTAATTAAAATAATCAAAATCGCATATAAAGTTAAAAATGTAATTAGGCTTGGTATATTTGAAATTTTAGTGCACAAGAACGAGGTCAAACACGTGCTCAGTCTGTTATTTACTTCATACGTGTGACGTTGCCAACTGTACCCACTCCTTTGAAGAGCAGGGACCACTTCACACGTGGCGCTTGTATCCACTTCATCATGATCAAGTAAGTGCGTTTATTTAAATTTACAAAAAACATGTCTCAATAAATAAATGTTATTTTTATACTTATAATCATTTTAAAAATAAATATAAAATAATTAAGTTTAAGATCTTAAAAAATGAACGATACACTTAAATTTAATGTGTAATGTAATTTTCGTTTGCCATAAATGTTATTCTACTTCAAAATAATCACGTTCTAAAAATATTGTATACAAAAACATAAACATGTACATATTAATTTCAGATAACATTATTTTTTATTTTAAAATTTGTAAGTTTTGATTTTGTATATTATGGTCATGTTAATATTTCAAAATATTAAAGAAATGAAAGAAATAATCTTAAGGATTAGTATATAAAAAAATCAACTTTATTAAATAACAACATAAAATTACTTTTCAAATATAACTAATATTTTATTCTTACAAATTTTATAAGTTTTATATATAGACTATATGAATAAACATTTTTAAAATAGTTAATTTCTTTACTCGTAAAACATTATTTATTTTTATTCATCTAAAATTTACTTCCTTTCATTTTTAAAAGGGTAAATTATACAATTTTGTTTATAGTTTCGTGTTTTATAGTTTATTCTTTTATTTTGTTTTCTAACAAACATTCTTACGATAAATAAAATGATAAAAAATAGTATTTAAAAAATTAAGTAACATAAAAAATAATAACATAAAAAAAGAAAAAATATAAGTTTAAAAAATTGTAAAACTAAGTATGATTACCCTTTCTAAAATTGTCCAAAGACGTGCATACAGGGCAAGGATTAATTAAAGGATATGCGTCGCATTGTTATAATTGTTTCTTAATAAAAACAAATTTGGAGAATTTCGTACTAATTCAAAATTTACCCAATCCCAACGGTTTCGATGCCTGTCCTATGTGATCAATCGTGACCGTTCGATTGAAAAATCTGCTCGACCTTTAAGCCAACTTGTTCGAAACATAAGCTCTCCTTCTCCCTGTAACAGTTAAATAATGCCTTTTACAGAGAGAATCTTCATCTTCGAGACAGCGAGACTGACACATTATCTTCCATTTCAAGAGAGAGAGAGAGAGAGAGTTGTGCTGAACTTGAAACTTTGAAGTTTGATTTTTGAATTGTGAAGTGAAGCTGTGAACGTTTTTATATTGTACTTTTTGTGTGTACTAAATGCTTGAATATTTCTTAGGCTCAGCTGTTTTTATTTGTTTATTTTGGTTTTCTGAAGCTTGATCATCACATTTGACTCTATGTGAAAGATTCTTCTGATTTTTTCAGTGTTTTCTTTTAATGTTTATATTAAATGAGATTTTGAGTGTTTTGTGTCTGTTTCTCAATTATGAGGCAGAAACCGTTTCTGGGTGTTTCTGATTCTGAGGAAACTGTTTTTGGGTCGCTGTGTTAATGTCTTTGGAGCATGAAAGACGCGGTTTTGCTGAAGACAAGGGTGTGCTTGATTGCTGATTCTGGAAGCATTACATTCACAGGACTTAGTATTGTTGAGAGTTGTCAAAGCAAAGTCTTGGGTAGTTAGTTGGTGATCCTTTGAGGCACGTTAGTGTGTGTCTGAGTCAGAGAGAGAGAGAGAGAGAGAAGAGAGACATTGTGTGTTATCAGTTACTGATTCTTAAAGGTTAGTTGGTCCTTAAGTTTTTAATTTTTTTTAATTTACGAAATTATGTTACTTTGATCTCCTACTTCTGGAAAGAAAAGTTGTGCACTTTTGTTTCCTTTTATTATTTTGTTTTTTGTATGAATATTAGATTTTGTCTTTCTGTTGATAGATGATATCATGAACACAACCCAACTGTGTTTTGGGTTTGACAGAAACACTGGAGAACAAGACTGATTTTGGGCATCACTTAAAATTCTAATGGTTCTCAACAAGACAATATCTTTGAATATTGAGCTAGTCAACTTGATTTGAGGTATATTTTATTGAAATTTTCTTATTTCTTTGAATTATTGTTTGCATTTTTTTTTTTCTGGTGATGATTCATTTTACTTGGTTGCGTGTATACAACTGTAGATAGAGACTTGTGTCTTCCCTTGAAAGGAAAGCCTCTCCCTTTCTCATACCAGTAGCCCCATTTATGAAGAGAAAGATGGGAAAACACAGCTAAGACTTTTACTTTCTTCATTCTCTCTTAGAAGAATCCTTGACCGTTGATATGGGTCAGATCAAAACCAAGATGACAAAGCTCTCTAGATTCATCTTTGACCCTCTCACTATAACCAATCTTCATCATGGTTGAAAAGTGAAGTTACTGTTTTGTTTCCTAATGACCAATATATTCCTAGGAAGGGTACTATATTACACTTGTACCATGTGTTAGGTGTGTCTTTTGGGACTCACATGGAGGGGTAGTTTTGGATTTGTGACTAAAATATCTGCCGACGGGCTTCTTTATTGGGGGCATTGTTTTAGCCATCAAAAGCATTTTATTTCATTTCCATCAACAACTATAGTTCATCTACCATAATTTAATTATAATCATAATAATATTTAATTTATAACAATTTTAATATATAATTATAATTTTCCAAGGGCATTAAATGATCACAATTGCTAAAGTGAGAGGAAAGACTAGTGGGGCATGTTTAGGTACTTCAGTTTTGTTGGTCGAGTCATGCCTTCAGTAAACAAGCTTTGTGTGATCATAAGAGATTCTCGAAGCTGTTCTGGGTGTTGAACTAGTTGTTTTTTTGTGCCTCAGAGTTTTCTATTGGATTCTTAATTTATAATTTAAGAATTGTATGATTGCAACTGCTCCACCACAACCTATCTAATTTTCTATTTACAAATTGGCATCTTGGTCATTTCTTTGAAGGCTTGGTTTTCTTGCATTCTATTTGGTGGCAGCTAATCATCGGTTTTCTGCAACTACCAAATCAAAACCATGGTGGAAGATGGTGACGAGGTTGCACTTGATGCACGTTCTGCTGAAGAGTGGTTGTTATGTGCACAGGAACTTGTTCCTATGGCCCTTGATAAGGCAAGAGTGGTTAAGGGCTTCCCTGGTAGATGGAAGATGATAATTTCGAAATTGGAACAGATCCCGTTGCATCTATCGGACTTGTCAAGCCATCCGTGCTTCTCAAAGAATGCTCTTTGCAAGGAGCAGTTACAGGCTGTGTCGAAGACACTCAGAGAAGCAAATGAATTGGCTGAGTTGTGTTTGAAGGAGAAGTACGAGGGTAAGCTTCGGATGCAAAGTGATCTTGATGCGTTAATTGGGAAACTTGATTTGAATTTAAGGGATTGTGGGCTTTTGATCAAGACTGGTGTGCTTGGTGAGGCTACTTTACCAATGGCTGTGTCTAGTTCAGTGGTGGAATCAGATGTTGCAACACACAACAACATAAGGGAATTGCTGGCACGCCTTCAGATCGGGCACTTGGAGGCAAAGCACAGAGCTTTGGACAGCGTGGTTGAAGCCATGAAAGAAGATGAAAAGAATGTTTTAGCTGTTCTTGGTCGGAGCAACATTGCTGCTTTGGTTCAGTTGCTCACAGCTACCTCTCCCAGGATAAGAGAGAAGACAGTAACAGTTATATGCTCGCTAGCAGAATCGGGGAGCTGCGAGAATTGGCTAGTTTCTGAAGGCGTTCTTCCACCTCTTATAAGGCTTGTGGAATCAGGCAGTGCCGTGGGGAAAGAAAAGGCGACAATATCCCTTCAGAGGTTGTCCATGTCAGCAGAAACAGCACGAACAATGGTGGGACACAGCGGGGTTCGTCCTTTGGTTGAGCTTTGTCAAACTGGTGATTCTGTGTCGCAGGCCGCAGCTGCATGTACTCTGAAGAACATATCAGCTGTTCCTGAGGTGAGACAAGCTTTGGCAGAAGAAGGGGTTGTGAGGGTGATGATCAATTTGCTTAACTGTGGAATCCTCTTAGGTTCCAAAGAGTATGCAGCAGAGTGCTTACAGAACCTCACTGCAAGCAATGAGAATCTAAGGAAGAATGTTATATCAGAAGGTGGTGTTAGGAGTCTTCTGGCTTATCTTGATGGTCCACTTCCTCAAGAATCCGCAGTTGGAGCATTGAGGAATTTGGTTGGATCAGTTGCTGAAGAAACCTTGATTTCCCTTGGCCTAATTCCCCGATTGGTTCATGTGTTAAAGTCCGGATCCTTAGGCGCTCAGCAAGCTGCCATGGGAGCAATATGCCGAGTTTGCAGCTCGACTGAGATGAAGAAACTGGTTGGTGAAGCTGGATGCATCCCTCTGCTTGTGAAAATGCTTGAGGCTAAGTCAAACAGTGCTAGAGAGGTTGCTGCTCAAGCAATTGCAAGCTTAATGATTGTGTCTCAGAACCGTAGAGAAGTTCAGAAGGATGATAAAAGTGTGCCAAACTTGGTTCAGTTGCTTGATCCAAGTCCGCAGAACACTGCTAAGAAATATGCAGTTTCTTGCCTTGGATCACTTTCTTCAAGTAAGAAGTGTAAGAAGCTAATGATCTCATATGGGGCAATTGGGTATCTCAAGAAACTCACTGAGATGGAGATTCCAGGAGCTAAGAAGTTACATGAGAGGTTGGAGAGAGGGAAATTGAGAAGTTTGTTTAGCAAGAAATAGAGGAAAAAACTGTTTAACTTCCTTTTTGTATCACACAGCAAAATGCTAAGTTGCAAACAGGAATGTGCATGCTTACTAATCCACGTATTATAGTTAGTCCTAGATTATATTATAAATATTTAAACTTTGTGTACTCTGTCTCCTTCCATCTCTTTTGTTTTCTTCCAAATTTCTTGGGGGAATGTCTAATAATAAGTTAAATCTACTTGTTTTACCATTATTTGAATTCTGTCCTCATCTTAAAATTTCTTACACAAAATGTGTTTTGTCTTCATGCACTTTATTTAATTTATTTCATTACCCACTTTGATTATCTGTATAATGATTCTAATCTATGTTGGATTAAATTATAAATATTTAAGTCACTGTTTAATTTTAGAAAGTATAGTTTGTTTTTATTTTTAGTTACAAAATCTTTTAATTTAAAAATTTGTACAAAAACATGAAAAACATTTTTGTTGTTTTCAACTGTTTACAAAAAAATAAAAAAATCACAATTTGTAATTAAAAAGATAAAAAAAAAAATAACTTTGTGAAAGTAAACAACTTAGAAACTTTCTGTATCCAGTCTTTGGAAGCGTTTTCTTGGAAATTTAAGCTTGAGAATGAGAACTGTCTCATGATCAATAAAATTTCTCCAGATGATGTTTCCCTTTTGGATGACCCACTTTCATAATAACCATGCAGTGATAATCTTTTTTTCTTTTTGTCATTGTTGATTTTATTAATGAGAAGTGATGATTGTGCTGAATTTATAATAATTTCATGATATAAAATTAAATTTTGTTAATTTTAATTTTTAGGATTGAATTTAAACGTTTACAAATAAAAAATTTTATGAAAAAAAAATATAATTATTGTATTAAAATTATAAAAATATAATAAATATTTTTTAATAAAATTTTATTATTATTATTAACTTTTTATCTTTAAAGTTAATAAATCCCTTAAATGTATAATTACCAGCTGTCCCCGTTTATGCCATTGCCTTCAACTTGAAGCACTGAAAAGTTTATTTCTTTTTCCACGAGGGAATGATTCAGCTTTCCAATGTCAAAGCATAGTACGGATTATCATAAAGTTTTTCTAAGGGAAAATTTTAACGATAATTTATAAACTACTTTCATTACATCATCTTTATTTAATAGCATTACTTATCTAACAAGAGCTCACAATATTACCCAGTTATTGGGATATAAGAATGATAGCTTTTGTTATCAAATATTAAAGTATCCTTTTTAGTTTCTTTTAGAACTTCTAGATCATAATTGAAGTAAAAATTACAACAAATAAATTTTTACTCTAATCTTAATTTGAAACTTTCCATGTTCAATTGCTTGCTACATTAGTAAATTATTTTGATAAACATGGATTATGGGTATTTAAAGCTTTGGTGTGAAGTTCATGCAATAAGTAGACTTTTGGATAAAATTAGGCATTTTAAAGGTGATTTAAAAAAATAAAATAAAAGTATAGTAAATATTTTAATATATATATATATATATATATATATATATATATATACACACACACACATATATCATGAAATAAATTAATTACAAACCTTATAATTGGTCCTACGTGATTTTATATGTTTTAAAATCATTAAACAATTAGTCTAATATCATTACTATAGAAAATAATTGTCTTAATAAATAATCAGACAATCACGTATTCATGCATCTTCATATAGTTTGGGAGGGTGTGTGCCCACACTGGCCCCGTTGGATCTTTCCCTGTGGATTATACCCTTAAACCTATTCCAAAAATCCAAAACTTTTCAACACCAACACACTAGTCATCATAAGCAACCATGGTCCTCCATGATAGAGAAAGTTCAACATTGAATCATGAAGAAAATGTCAGTAACACTGCAAACGGATTAAATTATAAACAACTATTAGAGGAGGGTTTAAAATTATTGACATTTTGTCAGTGATCTATTCTTAAGGCAAATGAATCTCCCTTTAATCCTTTGAAAGTATGTTTGGTTTCACTGCTCATGAATTCATGTTTATGTTAACTATTCATTTTTGTTGTCAATTTTATGTTTACAACTTTTTGAATGTATTTATAAAATACATTTCTTAAACTATTGTTGGGTTTGAGCTCTATGGTTTCCTTTGGTGCTTGTTGCATGCTTCTGTTGTAACTATTTTTCAGTGAGCAGAGTGAACTCTTGTTCTTATCTAACTATTCTTTTTTTGTTTTTGTTTTTGTTTTTGTGTTGTGTTCCATTGGATAAAATAAAATAAAGTCAAACTCTTTAATAATTAAAAAGTTAGTAACACCATGATTGACATTAAGCATAGAAATATGTGAAATTAAATTATACCTTACCTTAAATGAATTTGGTTTATTTCTCAAGCTTAAAGTATAAACACAACTAGTTCACTTAAAATAGGATTTTATTAAAGTTGAATCTAACCTCCTTTTTTTTCTCTAAAGTTTAGCATTAATTTTTAAATTCTTACTTAGCCCCTTGAAATAAATTAATGGACTATATTAAGTAAACAATAATTATAAACTTTTAAATAAGTTAGTAAATATATAATTTTAAAACTTACAATAAAAACAAATATTATTATAACAACAACGATATCAATCTTAAAACTTCATGATTTAATTAAATAATAAGTTCTAAATACATATTTTATTTTAATTTATTTAATAAATAAAAATAACTTAGCTTGAGCCTAATGTGAGTGAAACATATTCCAATCCTAATAAAAATGTGAAAAATGTAAGTTTTATAACATATTATACAATAATCAGTAAAAATCATAAATACATCTAACGGCTTAATAATTTTTTTTTACACTAGAATCTCCTAATATTAAAAATATTTATTTAAAATTATAAACTAATATATTAATAATATTAAATATTATAATTCTTAATAAGAGCCGTTTAAAGAATTACAAAAGAAATTTCTCTCCTTGAGTTGATTCTCCCCTTCTTTTTCTTCTTCTTCTTGTTCTTCTTCTTCCAATTCTGGATTATTACTTTGAAATTTCGGTCTGAGAGGGTTTCTGAATGATCCATCGAAGAGCGAAAACCATTAATCCAAAACAATTGTTCCATTGTGCTAATAATGGATCCGTATCACACACCAAAACACCGTCACCCCGCCGAAGACCAACCTCAACCTCTAAATTTCGCAAGCGCATTCCTTTCGTCAATGAAGTTAAAGACGTGGAAGACGCAGAAGAAGCTTTATCTCTCTTTCACCGTTACAAGGAACAGGGTTATAGGCACTATTACCCTTCCTACGCCGCACTACTCTACAAACTAGCTCGTTCTAGAAACTTGGAAGCCGTTGAAACGCTTCTTACTCACATGAAAGACACCGACATGCACTGCAGAGAAACCCTTTTCATTGCTCTCTTTCAACATTTTGATCCCCAGAAGGCCGTTGAACTTTTTCACAGAATGCCTCAGTTTAATTGCGTTCGCACGTTAATGTCCTTCAACGCGCTTCTCAACGTTCTAGTTGATAATGATCGGTTCGACGAGGCCAGTGATGTTTTTGCTCGATCCTATGAAATGGGTTTTCGTCCAAACACTGTTACCTTCAATATAATGATTAAGGGGTGGTTGGGGAAGGGTGAGTGGAGAAAAGCATGCGAGGTGTTTGATGAAATGCTTCAGAAGAGAGTGAAGCCGAGTGTGGTCACTTATAATAGTCTCATTGGGTTTTTGTCTAGAAAGGGTGATTTGGATAAAGCTATGAGCTTGCTTGCGGACATGAAGCAGAAAGGAAAACGTGCGAATGAAGTGACTTATGCTTTGTTGATGGAAGGTTTGTGCTCTGTGGGGAAGTATGAGGAGGCCAAGAAGCTAATGTTTGATATGGCGTATCGAGGGTGTAAACCTCAGCTGGTGAATTTTTGTGTTTTGATGAATGATCTTGGAAAGAGAGGGAAGATTGAAGAGGCCAAGGCTTTGCTCCATGAGATGAAGAAAAGACAGCTTAAGCCGGATGTTGTTACATTCAATACTTTGATCAATTATCTTTGCAAGGAAGGGAAGGCATTGGAAGCTTACAAAGTGTTAATTGAGATGCAGATTGGTGGGTGTGAGCCGAATGCCGTGACATACAGGATGATGGTTGATGGTTTATGCAAGATTGGGGACTTTGCGGTAGGTCTGAATGTTTTGAATGCAATGCTTACAAGTAGACATTGTCCGCGGTCTGAAACGTTTAACTGTTTGGTCTTTGGCCTGTTGAACTCTGGGAATATTGATGGTGCCTGCTTTGTTTTGGAAGAGATGGAGAAGAGAAAGGTGGAAATTGATTTAGAGAACTGGGAAAATATAATAAAATCTGCATGTAGTGAGGATAAGGGTGCAAGTGAGCTTATGATTATACTTACATCTTCAACTATCTAATATATTAGGTTGGATCAATTGTCCATATCTTTTTTTTTTTTTGCCTCTGTTGTAGGATATCATTTGAATCCCTTTGCTCTGGTGCCATGACACAGTGGATGTTTTCCTGGAACATAAATTTTCTTTAATTTCAAGGTGAACAAATTGTTTCTTCACTTATAAGATGAGCGGCAATGGTGAAATTCAAAATTAGATACCTTTGTTTGAGCATTTCTAGATCTCTCTTTTGCAGCTTCCATATAGCACTATTGAAAACTTTGACATCAACAACCAAGCCCTTTTCTTCAGCCATCAGCTGATACATAAAAAATGTTAGGAAATAAAGAAAACAAGGCATAATGTCGACCAACAGCTCCATACAGCATTACAATGAAGCAATCCACCTACCTGAGTGAGATCTAACGGGAACCCATGTGTCCAACAAGATAAATGCTTCCTATAATCAAGAGACAACTGCATGAGAAATAGCCCATAAACCTGTTTTAAAAAAACTTAGGATAATATATTGGATTATATTATAATTACGTAAAAAAGAATCAACACTATAGCAGTACTGAAAATGTGAACTTCCAAAGACAGTTAAAAACAAATAACATAATAAAAAAAAAAGTATTTTCTCTTAGGTTTGAGAATACACAGTATAGCTTTCTATTAGTATAATATTAGTCTTATTTACACGTATTTAGTATATGATAATCATATCCTATTTTTTACTCCATTAAGGACGTATATCAACTTGTAAGAAGTTATTTTAGCTTAAAAAAAAAGAAAAGAAATGTGCTATATTAAGTATAATATTATAAAGAAAAGAGAGAAAGGGAAAGATTTTTAATTTTTTATGAGAATTTTTAAAAGTAAAAATATTTAAACATCTTCAAATAAAAATGTTCTTTTTTATTTGTGTATTCTTTTTATTTTGAAAAATTATAACATTTACTCAAGGGAGCTTAAGGTTCCTCCTCCTCCCTTCCTTTGTCTCTAAATATGACAAGGCATTACTGTTGAGAAAATCCTAATTTTGGCAGAAAATTTACATAATATGTTGCCTTAACAAAAGTAATAATTAAAGATATTTCAATCTTTTTACCCAATACCAAAATAAAAATTCTCTTCGCCTGTTCTCTTAGACTAAAATATATATGAAATATAGTAGAATTGTTAGTCACCAATTTAACTGTTTCCATGTAATCAGAATACCAAATAATCTTCCTGAATCCTCCGTTCCATGCCGAGGTTAAAGAATGAAGGATTACATTTTTTTAACATAATATCTTAAAACACTCGTTAATATCTTTTAATTGTTTATTGGTGATATGACTTCTGTAATACTCGTGAATTGAGAAGATAATATTAAAAATCGTGTTATTATAATTGTTTAAGGAAGTCATAGTCACGTTTTTAAAACTTGGTCATACTTTATGGTTATTAGTTAAAAAAATTAAAAAATATTTAAAATGTATTCAAAATTACAATAAATTCACATTGCTAATATTTTTATTTCCTTAATTAATACCTAACATATTTTTTATATGAGATAAAGATCTACGTCATGACAAGATGGACCTTGAAGTGCGTGTTCCAAAGCTAACAACGCAGTTGAGTGTCGAGTCTCTCCACAGCAACGATCCAAGGAACCAGATTTTGCGTTGCAAATTCCAAAGCTTGACACGTTGACATGGGAATCATCGAACGGTGGAAGAGGAGGGACGAAACAATACGTTTTGTTTGTTTGTTTTGAGGAGGAGAGGACCAAACAAGCCCTTATCACAACTCTATCTACCTCAGGCCCAAACCCAAGCCAACGCTCTCTCTTTTCACGTTCTGATTCTGATTCCGCGGCACAATTCCCTTCGCCCCCTTCTCTAACTTGGTACTCTCTCTCTCTCTCTCTCTCTCTCCCCGCCCTTTTTTTTTTTTTTTTTTATCGTTGCTCGGTGTTGTTTTTTTTCTTCAGCAAATAGGGTGGGGAATTCACGTACCCCACTTGTTTGATCCTTCGAACTTGCAGATTGAGATACAGAAGTTGCAATCTTTGAAGGTTGGGTTGGCGAATTTTGATCTCGGGTCAACTTGAGGAGCTTTTAATTTGATTTTGAATTGAGGTTGCGGAACTGGGTCGTTGTAATTTTATGATTTGATTTGATGGGTTGGTTATTGTTGTTGTTAATGTTGTGTTGTTTATAGTCTTTTTGGTTGCTAGGAAAATGATATGAGAGACGTGGGAAATCGAAGATTTCGAGGTTGTCACTCTTGCTGTGTGGTTGTTATAAGAAAGAGATTGATGTAACTGGACGAGGGGGTAGTCCAGATAGATTGATTCTATTTTTCTCTTTTATATTATATCGTATGCCAAACATGGCATAGTTGAGTTATGCTTTTTGTTTTGACTATATGATGTTTAATCGTGATTATTCGACTAAACGTTATTTTGATTCTGGTTTTATTCATATTACTCCCTGAGCTTGATTTGCTGAAAGCTGTTTGAATAACTTGTCTATTGTTACTGGAGAAATTTGAATGTTGATGCTCTTAGATTTGCTCATTGGTTTCAATATTTTGGCCTAGACAAACTAAGTATTCATTCTTCTTCTTGTTTCATTTGGGTGAATTTTATGTACCCTGGTCAATATGCAGATATCTAGGTTTTTTGTTCTCGTAAATAATCATCTCTTCTATTGCCTTTGAACTTGCAAATTAGACCTTTTTTTTAGACTTTAGAGTGCCTTATTAACTAACCTATTCTACTCTAAGTTAGACGTATGGGATCATGCAGTCCTTTAAATCTTGTCTGTAAAGCAGGATATGATGATGATCATATTTGTTGATGAGGTGAAGTTTAGTAATATTCGAGATAAAAAGTATAACTTTTCCATTCTCCCTTAAAATTTTATCCAAGTTATTGTTTGAAAACAGAACCAGGATTAAGTGTTATGTATTATAGAGTTTTAAGATTATCTCTTAAACCTTGCAAGATGCAGCCAAAAGTCTCCACAGTTGGAAGGGCTAACACAATATGTACATAATTTTTTCCCATTCCACCCAGTCACCATCACCAAATATATTTGTGTTGTCTCTACTCTGTTTATTTTCAAGGATGGCAATTTAGGAGATTTTGTCATGTTTATGACAACACAATGGTATTGTTTGATCCATGTAATCGACTGCACCTAATAAGAAAAGACTTCTGTTGTTGATGAGGATTAAATGGTCAAATTTTCACTGCTTGAGTAATCTGAATGGTACTTGCTAGAAAGATTTAGGTTTGAAGAAAATTGAGGAAAATTCAAGGTAGGAACAATTAACAGTTTGGTGGGGTGGAAATTTAATACAATCTGCTAAGGAAATCACAACTGGATTGGTGTTGAGATTAATAAGGGTAGAAGTCTAGAAGATGAAAGAAGAAAAATAATCTAGGTATTGCATGTCCAAGAGAAATAGATACAACATGTGCCTTGCAGAAAGAGTTTTCCCTTAAATTTTTTTCTTCACTGTTTTCTATGATGGCTTGTGGTATCACTTACATAGGACTATTCAAACTTAGGGACCAAGTATTTCTCAACGTCAGGTCCAAGTTAAATGAACAGCCTCTGATGAACAATAAAATCCTGAATAACAAAATGAATATAAGAAAAAGCTCATTGATATTGCTAATACCTGTAAGTATAAATTGACCCAACTGTACAATTATAATTAAATTCCTGTTTATTAAATTGAAAATATAATATTAACTATGTTAACTCTAGTTGGCCTGAAATTTTAATGGCACAGCAATGAGATGTTAGAGTCATGTGACTCAGACCCGATATCAAACATAAAGCAAATTAATGAAATTTTGGATCTTTAAGCTTATCAATATTAGATTGTAGAGCCTAAGTCAGTTGTAATTTGTATTCTTGACTGTGAGGGTTGAAGGAGGCTAAATGAATTTTGTCCTGACTGTGAAGTCAGAAGCATATCTGATCAGAGAGTTCAAGCAAGGTCCATGAATAGGTGTTTCTTTGTCTCAGTTTGATGCAGGCATCATGGACATTTATCTTCAACTTTTAGGTGGTGTCATTAATTGGTCGTGTTTAGTGGTAGAGTTTTCCTTTCATGAACTATCATCTCATTAACAAGATCTGTTGAATAAAATTGCTGAATAACGAATCACTGATCTATCTTCAAATGAATATTTTACAGTTTTCTAACCATATTAACTTATCCTCATTTGATCTGATTAGTAAAATTTTGCAAAATTGAGGGGATGTTACTTGGTGTTTGTAAGGCAGGTTAAAAAGTAGAACCTACGACATGATTTTTGCCCCATTTGTTACCTACCCTTTCACCTTTGAAGCTATTGTAGTTGAAGCATGTAGGCCCCAATTGTCTAGAATTGGAACTTTACAGTTTATCATCTAATTATAATTTAACGTTCTTTCCAATGTACTATGCTTAGTTCCGTGCATGAAGGTTGAGAGAATAAATGGAAATGAAAATAAATGTTTTTTTTACTAGTAAATTGAAATCTGAGAAAATTCTCTGTTTTCTTTGTGTTCTTCAATTTTTTTATATATAAATGGAGTGTTACCGTTGGATTTTATTCTTGTGAGAAGGATGGGTTTTCAAATGCACATATTATAAACACTCAAACAAGGGACTGTCACATGATGCCAGTTGGATAGGTGGAAGGTCAAATGAATATTCCTGCTAATTGCTTATGGTGCTTTCTCAATATTTGTGGAGATTTGTAGAATTGATAAATTGTAATTCCCCAAAAAATTATCAGCATTTTTGCGAGTTTTGATAAGATCTCTGTGCTTATTATTTTTAATATGAATACCAATACTATTTTTAAACAACATAAATTGTTTTTAAGAACATTTTTTTCCTTAAAGAAAATACTGTACACATTGCTGCATTAATTAAGATTTATAGATCTAAACACTTTTCCCTCCCCATTTAATGTCAGTATCACATTTTACTTTCCTTACTTCTTTCTCCTAATTTAATTGACATGAACTGATGTGATTTTGTTATATGGCAGAAATTAACGTAGAAGATGAGTACATTGGATGCAACAAGGGCAGAACTTGGTCTTCTTGTTTTATATTTGGGTAAGGCTGAAACAAGGGACAAGATATGCAGGGCAATTCAATATGGTTCCAAGTTTTTGAGTAATGGGGAACCTGGTACCGCCCAGAATGTAGACAAATCAACCAGCTTGGCACGAAAAGTTTTCCGTTTATTTAAGGTTTAGCTAATTTTTACTTTTGATTTTTGAAGCATACTTGATCATCTGTTCACTACTTTCTTTTTGTTTTAGGTAGTTGCAGTGTATAATGGTATTTCTTTCTTTGTATCATTTTCCTTTTTTTTTGTGTCCCCTTTGATTGATTTGTTTAAAGAAGACAGGAGATCTGTAGTATGCACCACTTTGTTTGGGTTCTGAGGGACATAATTGGAAAAAAGTTAAATCAAAGAAAGTCAAATACTGTATTATTTTTTTTTAGTATTAGCCACTTTTAACATCAAATAGACATCCGGGCCTAGAAAAAGTTGTTGCAAATTAATTTGTTTGTGCAATGACCATTAATCTCATACTTCACTCTTTAATTCACAGTTTGTCAATGACCTACACGCTCTGATAAGTCCAACACCACAGGGCACGCCCCTACCCCTAATTCTGTTGGGAAAGGTATGAGAACTCCAAGAATATTTTGCCTTTTTCATCTTTAGTTCATTTTTCTAATATCTTGGTGATTTTTTGTTTCTCAGTCTAAGAATGCATTACTCTCGACTTTCTTGTTTCTTGATCAATTTGTGTGGCTTGGCAGATCAGGCATCTACCAGGTAGGGAATACATATTTTCTTTAGCATTGTGTTGTTTGTGTATGTACCATTATATGGGAAAAACATTCAGCAACATATAAAAATTTTGTGTCTAACTACAGAATAAAGAACGCACTGAACTAATTGGTCGGATATCTCTTTTCTGTTGGCTGGGTTCCTCAGTGTGTGGCACCTTGGTTGAGGTTTGTGGCTTTCCTACCTTCTTCATTGATGCTAATATGTATGTATCAATATGCCCTGATATTCCTTCACTTTTAACCTTTGTATAACATATTTGACTCATTTGATCAGCTCGGGGAGCTGGGAAGACTCTCTGCGTCAATGAAGAAGTTAGAGAAAGAACTCAAGAACAGCAATAAATATGATGTATGTTGTCCTCATTTGTGTATAAATTCTACAAACTTTCTGTTTTTGGTTTACTTTAGGACTGTAATTGCCTTACCTTCATATGTGTATTCATCACCTATGGCTGCAGAATGAGCAATACCGTGCAAAACTCAATAAGTCAAACGAAAGGACTCTGGCACTCATCAAAGCTGGAATGGATATAGTGGTAGCAGTTGGACTGCTTCAGTTGGCACCCAAGAAAGTCACTCCCCGCGTGACGGGGGCATTTGGATTTGCTTCATCTCTGATATCGTGCTATCAGGTGAAGTCCCTAAAACTTTTTATCTGTGTCCTGTCTGTGTGCACATGCCTTTTGCACTACAATGAACAAAGGATACAAAATTAGCTCTTGACAAGTATCCTCAAGACCCACAACTGTAATAGCTTTGTTTAAAATTAATCGAGTTTTTCAACAGAAAAATTGTGTCCCGCTAGATCATTGGAAGGTCACGGTCTTTCTCTAGTGCTGTAGTTATTCTTACGAGTATCAGTTTCACTGACAAGAATCTCTTGTTTGTACAATGCAGTTACTTCCTGCCCCAGTCAAGTCTAAAACATCGTGAAGATGGAAGCGCGGATGGGCTCTCTTGATTTGTCACAGTCGTCAAATAACTATATGAATATCAGGAAATGTTGGTTTGTGTGAGCACTGACCAATTTTCATCATAGTAGAAAACAAGGTCCTCGTTTGCAATTGTTTTCAGAAACCGTTTTATTGTGGAGAATATATATATATATTTTGGTCCTTCAAATCCTGCAACATCATATTGGTCCATTTATAAATACATAAATTTGTCCTCTGAAAGATATATGCAATATCAAATTGGTCCCTTCCTCAATGTTTCATGGTGTTATCAAATGGCCTTTCAAATAACTTCAAATTGGTCCTTGTAACAATTGAATCCATTGATTTTATCATCAGAGGATTATTTGATGTTAATACATTAGGTGCCAATGTAATATCGTGTTTAATTCACATGAAAATGATGGTCTATTCGTCATTGTTTCAAACGTGAAAATAAAAATATGTACCACATAAGGCACTAAGCAGGCTGATAATGGTCCTGAGCTAGTACCTTCTACATGAGGGGCTGCTAATACCCTGGTTATGTCAAGGTGGGTACCATGTCATTGAAATATTGCTCAACATATATGTTCCTGCTTACTGGTGCCGATCACAACTAAGAAAAATGCATTTGTCCACCCTACTTTTTCACATTCAATAACAGAATCTCAGTATGTGCAGCGCTGGAAGCAGAGTAAGTTACAGATATAAGTGGTTAGAGAAGTTTTTATAAAAAAAATACTATAAAAAAATAATTTTTTTTAAGTTTAAAATAATTTATCTTTTTAAATTTTAGAGAAATTAAATAAGACAATTTTTTATAACAGAAGTATAAATTATTTTTAACTTGTGAAAAAAATTATTTATTTTTTATACTGATTTTTTTCGTATAAAAGTTTATGAAAGTTCACTCAAACTTTAATCAATATCAAATTCTATTTGATACTGTACCAATTGAAACAGTAGAACACCACTGAACCTCTGTAAGTGTCAAATCAGCAGTTCAAAGGAAGGAACATCTGCATGGGTGTGAGTTCCATTTTGCTAGGAAAAAAATGTTCTATTAATATTAATTATTAAAATTGATTTGAAATAACATAAAAATGGAAGAGTTTATTTAAAAAAATATTTATTATATTAAAAAATGTAGTATTCAATTAAAAAAATTATAATTTTAATTACTTTAAATTAACAATGTACTAATATCAACAAACAAACAAAATTATTTATTGCATATTTCTTCTTTTGTCTCAGACAATATCTTAAAATTTATTGCATATTTCACCAAAATTGTGTTTAACATTGAAATATTTAGAAATTGAAAGGTAGGAAATATACTCCTAGGAGAGCTTCAAGGAGAAACACATCCCTCCAAATAAGCATATTATATGGAATAAAGTGGGGAGTGCAATATGAGAAGCTTCTAAATTCAAGAGATGGGATAGATTGGAAAAGTTTGTATGAAATGGAAAAATAAGCTCAAGGAAAAGGTTATGTGAATGAAATGCAAGACTATAAATTAGTGAAAGGTCTAAAGGATCATATATTCACTAGTTCTAAACTTGAATCTTTTAAAGGTTATATTAGTCCAAAGGTCAGATGTAATGAAAGTCGAAAGGTAAAAAAATGCTTACATCTTTTGATCCAATGTTTAGCTTGCCAAATCTATACCCATTTGCATTTGCTATCATGATGGCTGGTAAAAATGTTAGAAAGTGAATATCATAGACTTGCTAACAACTTGGTGTAGAAGTTGAAAGAAACTATTTTTCATTTAAGTTACAAATTTTAGCATTTTTATCTAAGTTTCCTTTATTAAAAATTTCAGAAAAATCTTGTTATAGAGAGGAGAAAAACAAGTTACAATTTTTTTATGCAAGAACAGAACTTTATTACAAATCAAAGAAACACAGTGTCAAGAGAGGATTTACTGGCAAAATTGAACAATCAAAATAGAAAATTCCTAAATTAGGAAAAAAAAACCCTAACTTTATCGTTACCAAGAACGAACCCAGATTCAGTTACATGCGTTTTGTCAATTCACTTTCAGAACCTCTCAAAATGACGTCGTTTCTGGATTACTAACATAGTACTTAATGTAACATGTTAGTTTTTCTGTTTAAATTTGTTAACAGAGTTTGTGTTTAGAGACTAAAATAATTTTTAATTTTTTAGAGACTAAAATGTCAGACTCAAAATCTTTTAGGAATCAAAATGAAAGTTTAGTTGTAAAATAAAAAATTTGTGCTATACAAGCTACTCAAACCGTTGCCCAATTTGATCGATTCAAGATATTGGAGTAGCTGAGTTAGAGAGGCTCCCTTGTTAAGAGGCCATGCACAATAAAATCAAGCAAGCCATGTCTCCTAGAGGTTATTGTCCTGAGGCATATTACCTTATGCTCCACAATTTCTGCGTTTATCATATTAGTGCAGCTAGGCACGTAGTCTGTAGCTTTGAATCTTGAAGCTTTCTTTACTTTGGTGTTGCTTGAATCCTAGTTAATATCACTTGTTTTGGTTTTAATATCCAGTATTATATTGCCGTTCACTAATTAAAATTAGACAGTTTTAAGTTCCTTAGTTGAGGTGTGTAAAATTGTGCAACTTGCTAATAATTTATGGTAAAGTTGTGCAGTATTTGCAACTTCCAGAAAAAATAGGAAGGTAGAGTCCACCAGTAGTTAGTTCTTAGCCTCAACCCACCCTCGATATTTTCTTCACCAGTGTTACAATACCTGTCTACTTAGTTTAACTTGTATTTTTAAGATAAATACTTTAGAGTTTAATTTTTTAAGATATTTTAATCTCCAACGAAACACGCATAACATAAGTTAAGGACAAAATAGTAGGCATAGCCGTAGGCCTCGTCATTTGGCTAACCTCTTTCAAGCATATAAACTCTAGTTCTATTTACTTTCAACTTGTTTATTGCCTTTCTGCAGAGTTTGGTGTTTGCGCTTGTTCTGCAAAGTAGGCTGTGGTATTTCCTTTTTCTGTGTCAACCTGGACTGAAGATTTAAAACTAAGTATAACGTATACTAGCACAGAATTTGATGTATAACTACAGTTAAGTTAATGGTATTAGGGGTATGATACAAGGTAAGACTTGAGAGAAACCTCAAGTTTCAAGCTTAGGGTTTGGCAGACGTTTGGTACAACTACAGCATCAGATGTTAAATCGCATATAAAAGGTGTATACTTGTTCCACACCCAAGACCATTATCTACAAGAGAAGTAAATACTTAGAATCAATTCTGCAGTCAAAGCACAGATAACCTGAACATTTAAAGGGTAATCTCACAAAGGGAAATCAGGAAAACTGATTTGAATGCAACCACTCCTCACCTCGGGGGATTGTAACATTTTTTTTCGTTTTCTTTATTGTTCTGGGAGGGGATTATAAAACCACTTTATGCTAGTAAAGATCAGAGGGCATATTCTTCATAATCGTCAACTTCATATTCATCTTCATCCCAATCATCTTCGACAACTCCTACTACATGTCCACGCAGTATAGTTACAATCTGCTGGAAATCTCTCAGTCCCCTTTGCATATAATCAGCAGAAATTGCTTGAGATTCATTTCCAGATGTGATTAAGGGTTGACAGTTAGCCAGCTGGTCCCTCTTCAACACAAACATTCCAGAGGGCTCCAGAATTTCCACACTAAATGGTGGTGACAACGATCCTCCCAGAACTTGAACATAAGAAACACTGCAAGTACAAAAAAGTCAGAACTTTGCACAATAATCTGCAATATGATTTTTTTTTATGTAACATGTAGGGATACTTAGAAAAACCATGTCATGATGTATGCAAAAACTCATACCAAATGGAACAGAGGCAGGATAAAATTGATATTCATGTCAATTTTCCCAGTTTGATCTATTATAAAATCTGGAGGAGAAAACACTCCACTAGGATTTTTTTTATTTTCCATGAATGCATCAAACAGTGAGATGAAAGGCAATAATCAGCAACGAGACAAAACAAAATAAAAACATTAGAAAGGGGGAATGGGGGGAAAGGGGTGAAATCTTGGTAAACATAGTAAACAAATATATCTTCAGGTGAGAGGATAAACAAGCCATGTTTTTTACCAAACAAATTTAATATTATAGGGTACCACCACTAGGGTCTAGGAGCTGTTATTGAACTCTCATGAATAGGAAAGAAAATTATCCCAGAGCCAGTTTGATGGATATCTGATCTTTTTACCTCATTCAAGTTGACTTATCCAGAAGACAAGCTCGCTTTGGCATTTCATTTTAGCTTGTCCAGGTTTGCAGTATTTTACAAGATTACATAAATGGAGCCCTGTAGTGTTGTTGAAAGAGAAACCATATATATTGCTTCTTTTACTATGCTAAAATTTGTCATTTGAAATTCATATCCAATGCAGTTATTTAAAAGATAGTTGAGCCCAATCTGAGTGAGGCAAAAAACCTCCGTGTAAGTGCAGGTCCAAGTGAGGCAATTTTGCTCCAAACCTAGCTTAATTACATCCCCAATGCAAAATAGCTAATACATAAAAGGAATCCAAGGAACTTATAAATTTATTACCATTTTTCAACTAAAAAAGAAAGAGGCAACTTGTATGAGTTTATTCAAACAAAATAAATGCAGACATTTCTGGCCATTACTCATGATTTGATGTGCCAGATTTTCTGTGCATAAAGAAGATAAAAGTAACATTAAAATCTAACCCTGCATAAGGCTTATTAGGCATTTATGTAGGATATTAAGTTTATAAAACCTCAAAAATAAACCAGTATACCAACAACAAACCAAATCGAGATGGAATGTACCAGATGTATAATAAGCCATCCATTTCTTGTCTCTGTACCCTTCCCAATAGCTCTATCTGCAAGATACCACCAATACAAAGCACAGGTTCTGGAAGCTTGAACTTCTGTAGCCGGTTTTCCTGTTCATGTGCATTTTTTTCCCAGAATTAAGCACGTATAGCACTTCTCATAGTTAAAAACGAATGTGTATTAATATTGATATAAATTATAAATTACTATAGTCTACAATATAGCCATCGTCCCACTATAGCAGTATTAGGGTTGGCCACTCCACATTGTTATCCAGGAATGATAACTATGATTATTAATATTTTGGCTGAAAAAAATGATTTTAGTAATGATATAATATTCAACTAGAACACATGTTGAAAATTTTTTTTTTACTTTTATTTGGCTGGTCAGAGAAAGGTAAAATGGCCCAAAACCCTAAGTTCTATCACAAGTTGAGCACCAGACACTAGTTACAAGAGAAAAATACATATCTCTGTCCATGTAAAAGCATACATTGTATCTTTTACCCCCCCCCCCCCACCCAAAAAAAAAGAAAAGAAAAGAAAAGAAGTAATAATAATAATAATAATTATAATAGAAAAATGAACAAGGTGAAATAGGTGGTCTGCAACCTAGGAAGGGGGTTAGCAGAATAGGGGTTTCTTCTTGAGGTAAGAGAAGATCACATAGCAAGGTCTTGCCAGAATAAGAAAAATAGGCCCTGTTGAAACCTAAGCCTAACGACATGAGGAGCAGTTAAGCAACCATTGAAATAAAGCCCCAAACAAAGGATTCTGTTATTAACATATTCTGCTCCCACTTTATGTTAAATTGAACATACACTGTTTGATATTATCTATATAGCTTTGTCCAATTACCATCTAGTGCAACTTGCTTGAAAATGAATGTCACTTATGTTTCATTTATTAATTTTGCCAGCATGTTGCTCAGAAATTTAGAACCCCCTAGGTATGGTTCCAGTATTACAGCAGCTTTGTATGTGATTATACAATTTGAAATTTTTTGAGTGACATGAAAGATCCTCTTAGAAGTAAAAGCAGATCTGCCATATGAACATGGTTTGGTCCAATGGACCAAGGAAGATTTCACATAATGTTTAGCAGGGGAAAGGAAATTGGGTACAGAAGCACATTTATTTTCATTATGGGGTGATTCGTTATCATGTAATATCAAGTGGTAAAGGAGAGGATAAGTTATATAGTTGTACTGAGATACCAATGTTTACTTAGATTTGACTATAATTGTAGGTGTATTAAACGCCTGTTAAAACCTGATAATATTATTATGATTAAATCAAGTATTATCCAAAACTCAAAAGGAAGCCTAAGTTGCATTGAAGACTTTTGTCAATTTTCCATTTGCTTCAATCAAAAGCATCATATAAAACAAAGGAAACAAAAGTTGAACACTAGAAGTTTGCTGGTTATAGTAAGCAAATATAAAAATTTAGAACAAACTTCAGAATACAGTTATAATAATCAAGCATCAGGAAAATCAATGAAACAGAAATTATTCAATGGAAAACTAGTAGAGAAACTGGCTGAGTATAAGAAGTGAGATACCTGAGTCATTGGAAACTCCGGTGAAGTGTAGGTCCATACAAACCTGTCATCATCCAAGGCATCTAAAGATGATTTAGAATGACCCATTTTAAACCGAACAGATTTTGCTGAATATATTGGTGAACCCATCTGAAAGTAAGCTGGACAGTTAAAGCATAATATAGTCAGCGAAAAAGGTTAGAAATATAAAATAAATGGGGTCACAACATAGCTTGTGTTGTGAAGATTTCAAGAGTACCTTGGAAAGGCTGGATATTGATTTCTGTAATAACACAAATTTGAGAGACCAACTCATATGTTAATGTCTCAGGCACATTGGGATTACTCTGTCCATTACTTGACCAGTAGGAAAATCTACCACCAATGTTATCTCTTGGCTCTAGAGTATTATCAATACTCTCCTGAGGAAAATTATCAGTGCTAGAAGCGGATATTGTCTTAGCAATGCAATTCATTGCAACAGATGATGTGAAAGCTCTAGCTAAATAAGAATAGACTCTATGATCTCTCTGCAGAGATAGCCATTCCATAGAGTAGCTAGATCCAACCTCTGCATGTTGCTCTGCTCCATGTTGATTCAGTTCAACAACACAAGCAACTCTAGATAACTGAGGACACATTCTCAAGCATAGCTGCTTCCAAAGACCATTTGCAATCACTGCAAATCATACCAGAAGTTAATCACAGCAATTAATGTTTTCAACTGAAATTTGTCTCTGTTGCGATTAGAATTGCAGTTCAATGGCATTGACCACTGGTAATGAGATTCACTAAAATAACTTCTGTCATTCAGTTTTTCATAAATCCAGAGTTATTTTGAAAGGATATAAAAGATATGCACAAAAACAATTGCACAGAACGTACAGGAGTAATACAATTCACCTCCCAATCCCGACGCAGATATATGTGACAGTCACAGATGTATTCAATTTTCATTTTGGTCAAAATATGGATGTGAATTCTCAATTCTAATAAATTCAAAAGCCCAGAAGGAAAGTTAGTACAGATTGAGCACATCTACCGGGAAGGGACAGGAGTGAAAGTGAATACACCTCTGAGGGATCAAAATAGTGTTTTAATCTATATTGTATATTCAAATTCTAAAAAATATTTTTTAAAACAAAGATGATTCTAACAATAACTTGTGTCTCACTGTTCAATGAAAAGGGGCACCTCCAATTCAAAGTCAATCATGCTCATGCAAACACAAGATTTTGTTTTTTTCCTCTTAAATTAAGCACTACTTTTACACAGACAAGAGCATTTGAACAGAAAGTGTTTTTACAGTAAAGTTTGACTTCTCTTTTAAAAATCTCCCCTAATGAATTATAAATGGGGCAATGGAGTTGGTCACAACTTAATATGAACTTTGATTTGATCTTGACAATTCAGAGGAAGTCTGTAACACTCACAAGACCTAGTCACCTAGGTTGGCTGATGATGCAGCAGGAAAGTAGCATCTACTTATCTTGAAAATATCACTCCACATAGAACTACGAAGAACCCCTTTAAAGAATGCACAAATAAACAGTACAAAAAGAGTAAGAAACAAATTCCAAACATAATTCAATCTGAATGTAACCTCATTCTCAAAATTGTAAAGGTATGACAGTATGAGACTGGCACTTTTCCAAAACGATTAAAATGGAGTAGAAAACATAATTCTAAAAGGACCAACAGATCAAATGTGAAAGTCAATGTAAAACGTAAGCCACCATAGCAGAAGGCTGAACTTCTCATGTAATTAAACTCACCATTGTGTCTCAAAGACCGCGAGACGCAGCTGACCCGGACAAGATCAGCCGGATCATCCAGACACATGAGAACCTTACTAGATGTGTCAGAATCAAGCCAACCGAGGAAATCTACTCGATGTTCCATAGTGTTCAAGACAGTTGGTGAACAAACAAAATTAGGTTATCTTCTCAAACCTGAAAAATTGAATTGGCGCATAACGTCAACTGCAACCGCTAGCATTGTAAACTTCAAATTGAACGACCCAAATACTCAGAAAAAATCTGAAAAAGTAGAGTCTTATTGAAATTTTTTATTTTGGGAGGTCAAATTGGAATTTGTTCATGAATGATGACTACCAAAATTGAAACAGATATCCATATCTTAAAAATTGGGATATTTCTTTTACCCCTCATTCCCTGAGACATATAACATAGTGATGAGGTGCATAAATTGAAATTTTTCCACCACTTAGGCTATTCAAATCATGACAAAAACTAAGAATGGTTGAATGGATTACAAGGGGATGATAAAGGCAATTGCTTTAAGGGGTGGAAAAATGATCAACCCAGTATAAAACCACACAAATTCAAAAACAAAATTAACATTAAAAAAAAAAAAAGAGTAACGCGTCATAAAATTCAAGCATTTTAGGGGTAAAATAGTCGCAATCAACACAAAAGGGGGGAAATTTCAAATAAAAAATTAAATAGACGGAGAAAAAAGGAATTGAAAGGGAAATTTCTACAGAAAAGAATAAAATTGAGAATGAAGAGTAAAAGGGTATCGTTTGTTGAAGGGAAAGTGCAATAGGGGGGGGGGGGGAAGCAAACCTTTGATGAGCAGAAGACATGTCCGTCGCAGAAGCGAAACCCTAGAAGTAGAACGAAGAGAAAAAATTAACAGAGAGAGAGAATGGTAACTTTGTTTGTACGAAGGGAAGAGAAGAGAAGGGAGATAGAGGAATGCCCGAAGCAAACAACAACTATTTCATAATTACTCGTATCAAATGAAACAAAGCAGTTATAAATAAAATAAATATCTCTCTCTCTCTCTCTATTTATATCTATCTATGGTGTGTTTGTTATATGGAAAATAGAATATCGAATTTTTTATAATAAATTTTTCTAGGAATATTTTTATAATAAACATAAAACCCCCCACCTAACATCAATTTCTTTTCCCTGCGACTAGTTAGGTAAGGTTTGAAGTCCTTCTAAATTAATTGGACATAATATTTTAAATCATATAATTATGAAATATTTTTTTTATTTGTTTTACAAAAAACAAAAGACTAAATCATTATAATTAAAAAAAATAATTAATTTTATTATATTTTTTATAAATATAAATTTTATTCTAAAAATATCTATAATATTAAATGATGTATTTAGTAATTTATATATTTAATGATAATAATAAAAAAATAATATAAAAGAAATTTATTAATTAATGCATATTGAATCTATCATTTTTTTTATAATAAGGATAAAAAAATGTTCTATTTTATTTCTTATAAAAAAGATTAAAAGAGTAACTTTAATTTTATTTTTAAAATTTATGTTTAAATTTACATATTTTTATGAAAAGATCTAAAATATTTAATTTTGACTTACTAAGTAGTAAGTAATGTACTTTTTTAAAAAATATAATTTTGTAATTAATTAATTTTTTATACCAGTCAATATATTTTTAATTATTATTAATTTATGAATTAAGTTTTTTTAACTTATTAAAAGATTGATTAAAAAGATCTATTGAAAAGTGCATTTAAATAGTATTTTTTAATTAATTAAGATAATATAAGTTTAAATTTGAATTCACTGAAAATTGTCTCCTCTAATAATATTAAATCTGATCTAAATTATAACAAGAATTTAATTAAATAAAATTATTATTGTCCAAAATGATAATATTATATATATATATATATATATATATGATAAAAAATCTTTTTATATCAATGTAAATCTAAAAATTCTTACACTCAATCTGAGTCTTTTATTGAACTTAAATCTAACAGGCAGTGAAATAATAAATTATAACCCGTTAGATTTAAATTAAATAAAAGGCTCATACAATTTTTATACTTACACTGACGTAAAAAGATTCTGTTATATATATATATATAAAAGTAGCTTTCTTATGAAATGTTAAAAGCAACAAAAGATTATATTAAGATTGATAAAAAAAAATCAAAAGAATTCTAATTCTAACAACTTAAGGATCTTTGATAGAAAACATTTCAAAAGCATTTGAGTGTATCTTGAAATTAAGATGTCATAATTATCATATGATAGAATGGAAATCAAATTTCATATAGTTGGATAAAGGACAACAAAAATTAACTAAAAAATAAAAAATTAAAATTACAGACAATAAAAATTAGAGGGACTAAAAATAATAGACATATTTACACTTTTGATTCAATAATTTAGGTAACTTTACCTTTTATTTTTTCTGAGCTAATTAACACCCTATACTTTTAAGATTCAGTGAATTTAGTTCTCTATCAATTTTTTTTTCTGTTTAAAAATCCTAAACTCTTATTTTTACTCAAAATATTTAAAATTAAATTATCTTTTACTTGAAACTAACCAACCATAAAGTTTTATAAAAAGAATTCAAAATATTTCCTCTTCAAATTCCTATATCATATTTTATAAAATCATTCAACTTCTATAAAGTTTTCACTGAATTTTTAGCTTTTAAATTATCTCATGTTCAAATTCCATTACAACCCCAAAAAGAGTATATAGAAAAATACAAAATAAAAATTTCAAATAAATGAAAATTAATGTGTAAGGGAGAGAAAATTTGCATAATTTTAAAAATAAAGTTAATTAATTTTAAAAATTAAAACATAATTTCACCTAATCAAAATCAGAGAAATAAAAAATAGAATTAAATTAAAATAATATAAAGCCGAAGTTATATAAATACACATACGTTCCCTTCACCCATTATGATAATTTGTCATCATTCTTGGATCATACTAAGATGCCTGCAGGTTTAGGCTTGGGGACATTGTCCAGAACACCATCCAAGATATTGATATAAACATCTCATTCAGAGAAAAAAAAAGAAAAAAAATTAAAAATATGTTTGATTTACTTTTCAAAAACAGTTTTTAGTTTTTAAAAATAAATTGTAGTATAAAATTGTTTTTGAAAAGTAAATCAAATATACTCTAAAATTCTTGTTATCTTTAAAAAATTAATATGGTAGAGATAATTAATCGTGTTTAAATATAATAAAATATGGATATATTCAATGATAGATTAGCACTTCATATAGAATGTCTCAACATTATGAAATAATAAACGATTTTATCTCTCTAGATCTTATAATAATTTGTAATTTATATATAGAAATTTTTATTGAAAATTGTATTAACATTGTGCAATATGTTACATATTTAAAAATCGTTCTTATAAGGAGGAGAAGGTGTAATATATAAGAACTAAAATGTAAATATATTAAATTTGAAAAGAAATATTGATAAAGATAAAATAAAAGGCTAAAAATTAAAACAAAGAGGTATGAGTAGTAGCATTTTGAGGGATATTGTATTTTTAAGACCAAAAATAAAAGGGATGTTGTATTTTGGAAGGGTATCTACCTAAACAAAGCCAATCAAAAACATCAAATGTTAAAGGACATAGTGCTTCCTGGAAATCCAATTCCATGCCATGCATTGTTTTAATCTCCATGAAGATCCTAATTGTTGTCGATGCTGCCTTTTAACTTCTAGTAAAATTTCTGCATTTGAAAGAAAGCCACTTATTAAAAATGAGGATTCATTGGTTTACTATAATTTATTGTAGATTCAAATCTAATACGATGAATCAAATCTAGAAAAAATATTTTACCAATAAAGAGAAGACTTACAAACAAAATATTTATTAAGCATTGATATCATAATTATAGATAAACTACATAAGGCTTTACAACCTACCAAGACATTTTAAAAACATTTTCATATAAAAGGTTTTGATTATATTGAAGAATAGGTTTATGGGCTTTGACACTAAGCTTGATGACTGATTTTTGACATAAAGTAACAATTTTTTAAAGTGTCTATTGTCACTCTTCTATGTTTATTATCACTCCTTTTATATTTTTTCCCCTAAAATGTTCTTAATTAAAAATTCATTTCAAATTATAGTCTATTATCGCTCTCTCTACTAAAAGTAACATTTTCTTTAGACAAAAAAAAAGAGTAACATTTTATCTAAAAGCAAAAAATATATATATAATAAATTTTGGTATAATAAGTAATAAAACAAATAATAGTGTCAAGAAGAAAAAATAGGAAGGAATATATGCAACTTGCACCAACTTTTGCTTCTTAAGATGATAATTTCTTAATATTGATTATATATGGTATTAAGAATATAAATGTAGACCCCAAACAAAATAACTTAGCTTTGTTACTTAATATGGATTAAGGTCTCAGAGACATGCCAAAAAGGTTAAAAGTGAGACTGCTTATCAAGAAATCATTCCTTAATTAAGAGATGAAGATTGTTTTTACTAGAAATCAATGATATAAAATAAAATATATCTAACAAAATCATTTGTAAATATGAATTCATCTCAACTTCAAAGCGGTCTTCAACATCAACAAGTTGAATGTGAGGCAAATTCATGCTTTATTCTCAATTTAACTTTTTATTCTTTAATTGATACGATGAAAGAAGGTTTAAAAAAAAAAGGGAAAGTGATTTTGATTTTAAGGTTTAGCATGGTGAGGTGAATATAGATTAGGTGGAACAAAATTTTTAATTTAACATCATTTTTCTTTATACATCTCTTCATTATAAAGGAGTTAAATTAAAAAAAAAACACAATCACCGTAGTTTGTGTGCTCGCAGCTTAGTAACTATTATAGACATGAAACTTCATTAATTTAATCATAGATTTAAGAGTTCTTAATAAGTGAATCAAACCTATAAAATTTTATAAAATTTACAAGTTATTTGACACTTCATCAAATAATTTTATTTTAATACACAATATAATTTTTAAAATATAAAAAAATATTGACTATAATATTTATACTTATGAATAATCAATTTATTTAAAAATTGGCATGCATGATCACAAAAATAACATTATATAATTCCATATTGAATTAATGAAATTTCACTTAAATAACCAAGTTAGAAAACTAATCCTTTATATATATATATATATATATATATATATATATATATATATATATTACACCACCTTTTATTACGTAACTTTTAAAAATTAATTTCAAAGAATTATTTAATATATTTTAGAATTAAATTTTCAAAATGTATTACACACTCTTCCATAAATTAGATTCCGAAAGTAATCTGTAAATTACTTCTGAATTTTTTTTAAAAACAATTTTAAACCCGCCAGAAGTTTAATTCCAGAAGTTTAGGAATTTAATTTCCAAAAAAAAATAAATTATTTACTAAATTATAAAATTTAAATTTCATATGTAATACAAAATAAATTGTTTCAAATAAAAAAGATGGTGATGCAATAAGCTATTTCCTCATAATAATTGTTTTCAAAGTTTTAGGACTAAACTGTTTTTTATGCTACCCATTTGTACTTTTAATAACTTTCGGAAAAACAAACATCTACGCCCAAAAAGAGATTAATATAAACACTTCATTGTCTTGAAAATGAAAAAATAGTAAAAGGAATATTACAAAGCTCAAACATCAGAGAGTATTTAACTTCAGGGAATGATCGCTGGCATATATACAATATGTAACTTACTAAAAATCATACACAATTAATGTACAATACATAATCATGTGGGTCAACACTCATTGGAACCACAGAAAAAGTTTTTTTTTTTTTTTCATATGAACCATTATTCTTAATCAGTAATTGTGCTAGCATCATTGTTCCCTCAGTCTCTTATTGTGATGCTGGAATCCAACTCAACCTAAAGAAAATTAAAGAACAATATACAAGTTTAACAACTTTGTTAGTTACAAAGTGAATACAAGAACAAGCAAAGCTACATAAAATACACCTACTATTATAGCATATAGTCTTTCCAGAAAGATGTCAGAGAGTTTAATGATTTAGGGCATTGCCTCCCCAACTTTGATACGTAAAATGTACAAGTATCCTTTCAACATATTTGAAAGAACAAAAGTTATATTTTGTTCTTTAGTTATTATTAGTAATATTTACAATTTTAAATTAGACTGTTATTTTAATAAAAAGTTTGCTTTTAATGTTATCACATATTATTGATATTAAACTTTAATTTTGATTAGTAAACAGCATCAACAATATCTAAAGAACTACACCTAAGTTTTGTTCCGTGTAAAAATTGCATTGTCAGTTTTGAACTTCGTGAACCAGTGGAATTATCATTTTTATTTGGTTCTGTATAGTCATAGTTTTCAAAATCAATTTCAAGTGTTCTATATGAATGAAAAGAAAAAATTAGGCAGCAAAAATATCAAACATGATAAATACTTATGCTGCACTGAAAGGGAACAGAAGTGAAATATGGCAAGAATACATATCTTCTTGTAACTTACCAATCAGGGAAGAATAGTTCCTAATATGACGATCAGTAATAGTGTACAGTGAACACTGGACTCCTGAAACAAACAAAAAAAGTGAGTTGAGTAAAATAACAAGTATATGTAAATATTCAGGTGGAATATATATATATATATTTCGAATGCAATTTGAGAAATGTACACTACTAACTCGATAATTTCTTCAGTGGGTTGCAATTAGAATTCTCATATATTGATTAGCGGGAATGGGACCATTTTAACAAGGTTATATTATAACATGAGTCAATCAATCTAACAGAAATATATAGAAGGGGGAAAATCAGAACCAAATGACACTTAAAAATGAAACCAACCCAACAAAATTGAAAGAGAAGAGACTTAAGAACATGTTTGATTTCTGTTTTTAAAACAGAAATCAAACATGCTCTAAGTATGGGTTTTGTTAATTTCAACTTAAGCCTGAATTTAAACATCCAAAAAGTAAGTTTTTTTTATTGAGAAAGAAAACAAGTATTATATTAAAGATATAAAAAGTGTAGTAAATACTTATTTTTCCAATCAAGTCTTAATATTATTACTTGTTTAAACTCAAGGTTAATGTTAACATTTTTCACTAAATAAAACCACATAGGAATAGGACATGTTGGTTTTGCTAAATTTGATCCCTCAGCATCATCACTAAATCATCTTCTTAAGCATTTCAAACATACATTCATTCAGAAATTAATCAACAAATAGTAGAATGTACAATAACATTAGTAGAAGGTGTAATTCATATCACCACTACCTTTTTCTTAATCCCCAAACCAGAGGATATAAAGAATAGGGTGTTAGAAACGGTACACAAGAAACATTTTCCAATAGCAAATTATGAAGAGTGTTAGAATAAAACTGGTCTTTATGTTTATGCTCTTATAACTGGCCTTCGTCAGTGCACAACATAAGCAACAATGACAAGAAGGAAGGTAAGAAGAAAGTGATATTTGCATGAGCATTTAGAAAAAAAACATGGTAAAAGAGATGATGAAATTTGCTAAATAATATGTCTTCTTTAACCATGAGTATTAATTTAGCTAGTTAATACCTACTTATTAATTCAGGTCTTCCAATGAGATTGGCTCTTGGAGTATGAATTGATGCAAATCAGGTACATAGGAATATTTCATTTGAGGGCATTCGATTAAAGTCACTTGATCCAGGGATGGGAATTTCAACTTGGAAGTTCCCGAGTAAAATCCTAAAATGCTTGGTAAAGACTCAAGATACAAAGTATTGAGCTGCCCAAATGTTATCTCTTCATTGGATTCATGATCTCCCTCTTTGGACACTATTTCCTGTATTGCATGGCAATCCCTTATGTACATGTGCCTCAGTTGACCTAGACTTCTGGCTGTTGAGGATGTGAGCAAATATACCAATCCATGACATACACCAACATCCAAAAAGGTAAGATTTGAAAACGACACAGTGGATGGCACCATGATTTTGAGGCAAGGGCAAGAAAACACTTCCAATATTTCTAGTGTTTTAAGTAATGGTTCTACCCATGAATGCTCTAATCCTGTGGAACTAAGCTTGTCAACACCATTCAAACATAAGCCTTTCAGCTTTGAAATGATTTTGGTACAATCACCAACAGGTCTTTGGGAGGGGAACATTTCATTGAAAGAACTACAACGAACTTCAAGTTTTTCAAGGTTGGGTATCTTTTCAAGTAATCCAGTAGAGAATATATTTGACTCATCATCCTCATGATAGCACTGCAATATGAGAATTTGTAAATTTTGCATGAGGTGTGAAAGTGCGACGTTTGCACCAAATTGTCCTTGCCCAGTCATAGTTTCTCCCTTGGTGATTACTTGATGCTCCAAGTTAGGGATAACCTAGGAATCAGAACACCACAGAGAAAATAAGAAGCACAAATGGTATCATGAGAAATACAAGAAAAAAAGGTCATTACGAGAGGAAAAAAATGCAACAGTAAGTGTGACAATATCTAAGACACAGAGAGAAAAAACGTGAGGTTACCTGAAACTGTACTTGTGAAATCAACATGGCATCTTCCTTTCGGAGTGATAATTGCTCCAAGTTTGGAAAAATCTGGGAAATATTAAAAAAAAATAGAAAAAAGAATGTAATGAGCCTAACTCATTTAACTATGAATAAAGTTTTGATTATATTAAAAAGTAAAAAGATTCATTAAGTTTCACACTTTCAATATCATTCATGAAGAATGCTAGCAACAACACTCCATGTTTTGACACGACAGAGACTACTTTAAGAAGCTCAGCTCAGTAGCTTTGTTTTGTATCCTGAATTTTTAATCTCTTACTTATTAGATAGAAAGACCCACAACATATAAATTATATACAATATTAAAGAATGTGTTTGAAAAAGTGTGTTGCGAACATTTCTCTTTGTATTTTGGTCAGAGAATGCTTTACAAGTTAAACATTTTTTTATAAATAATAACAACCAAACCTTATCTCACAAATATGAAGTCAGTTACATGGGTCACATAATGTCATTGAACTCGGTTAAAGAATCAAATTATCTGAGATATTATTTATTGTTAAATCTCTTCTTTTGGGTCTCCCTTCACCTAGTGGAATAAGACTTGATTATTGTTGTTCTTTTGGCTCTCCCTCTAAATTAATTACAAATTGGTCATATATATGTGATTCAATTGAAATTGGGAAAAACTAAATAAAAGTAGAATTTCATTTTTTCATCATCTAAGTTGTCAATGAAAGAAAATGTTAGTAAAACCATTTCATCCCATTTTTTTAATATTCTTTTATTACTGGTTTTCTTTTTTTAATGCTGGTCCCAATAATAGAAAGTGGACCCAAGTTACCAGCATGGGATGTCAAGAAGTGTGTTACTAGCATTTTTTTTAAAATAATTTATCCATACTGAAACCTGCAAGCAAAACATAATAGAGGAAATCTTTTTGGTACCTTTTCTACCAAAAAAATGGCTTGCTGATCAATTGAAAAACCATGTTGATCCTCTTTATGTGCATCTTCACCACTGTGATTTTGAGTTGTAAACAATTTCAACTTGTCACAACAGTAAATATCTATATATTTTAGCATTGGCCATTCCAGTGAGTGTTTTCCAGGGTAGAAATACTTGAGCTCTGGCAACTCCCATAGTGTTAATGAGGTCAGACAATGAAAAATGAACTGTTTAGGTTCTTCCTTCATGGCTGCTTCATCCTCTGCAAAAATTTCTACCAATCTTCCACAATGTCTCACACAAAGCGTAACAAGATGACTGGACAATGATGTTGGAAACAAACTCTTAAGGCTTTGACAGCTATCTATGTACACTTCTTCTAAGTCTTGAAAGCTAAGAATTTCATCAGGATTCATATTCCAGATATACTCCAGATTTGGCAACTGATTTAAAATCAATTTCTTCAAAGGAAGAGAAAGCTGAAAAGTTGTTTTCATATCTGCTCCTATATCTTTCACATCGAATATTGCCTTAACAGATTGACAGTTTCTTACCTCAATCTCTTTCAAGTTACATAGAAATTGAAGTAAATAAAAAGGAATCACATTTGACAAAGACTCACATTGTACTACAACTAAAGATTTCAAAATTTTGAAAGAATTGTCACTTGGGATTGGAACAAAACCAGGCCACACTTCAAATTGAGGGTGATTACCATATTCCGAAGGTTGTATATTAAATGCATACTCCGCCAACTGTACAAGTAAAATCATCAGTTAATTTGAAGAACTTAACATATAAATAAGTTGGGGTGTTTATAATATTCTTCTTTAGATTGCAAAAACATAAATTCACTAACTACAAATCATCAAGATCAATGTTAAAATGATGCAGTGCCAAACTTGAAAATTAGTTTGTTTTTTTTAAAAAAAGTACGATGAGAGGAAACTTTTCTTATTCCAAGGTCAAGTCAAATCAAATCAAATCACCAACTTTAATGATTCTTCATAGTAGGATTACATATTATCTACCAACAGGTGATTCATGGATTTGAAACCAAGTCCTACAGTTGTAATGAATGGAATGTCAATTACAGGAACTAACTCCACTGGCCAAAAATTGTAAAGGTTAGTTGTTTGAAGGGAACTAAGACCAATATACTCACTTAAACATTAGTGGTGTTTAATTTGAAGGGATTAAATTTACTTATAGATAGATATTTTAAATTTGTAGTGGTTTAGGTAAAATTGATATTGATTGAGATGTATGACAATGTGTTGAAATGCTTTGGATGTATATACCAACTAGAGCACAAACCCTTAATTATACTGATTATAATCCTATAAAATTAAGAAAACAAATCATGATAAGGAAACTGATAACAAATCCTAAGAGATAATGATAAAATTAAATAAGGAACTAATTCTAGAATATTTTTAGATATTTTTATCTATTTTTTTATGTTACAATAATGATTAATTTATTGTTTTATATATATGTGTGTACATGTATATAATCTATTCTAATAGATATAAACAAATGACATTCAATTTGGATGACATATTCCTTGCCTTTTTTCTGTGAAACAACCTCTCCATTGTTGTATTGAGATCATTGTGGAAGTAAAGATCCAAAGGTGAAAATGAATTCTGGATCTTCTGAAACATTGGTGCATCTACGACTCCTCGAGAGAAGGTTTGCATATTGGGGCATCCAATTACTGTTGCTGATTCCAAAGATGAAAATTGCAAAGTGGCATTCCCTGAATAGAAGGTCACTAAGCTTGGTAAAGAAAGCAGCATTAACAAACTGAGCTGTTTAAATATTATCTCATGAGAAGCATCTTCATCTTCTTTATTTACTATTTCTTTTATTGATTCACAGTTCAGTATATATAGGATCTGAAGTTGCTCCAAACTTTTGGCTGTTGAAATTGTGAATAAATACTTCATCCCTTGACATTTATAAACATGCAACTCTTTTAGACTGTTGAAAGATACTGCACTGTGCACTAATTTTTCCAATCTAGAGCATTTGATAACCTTAAATTTCTTGAGCTTTTCAGAGAATGGCTTTACCCATGGATGCTCTAACCCTATCAAATTGAGCTCATGGAGTTGAATTAAGGCTAATTTTTTCAATCCCACAAGTGTTCCATCGCGAACGTGGAATTTTTTCGAGGGAAATAATGTCATGAGGCCAGTGCATTTTTTCACTTTAAGATATTCTAAATTGGGTAACTTGTGAAGGAAATCAAAAGGCAGAGTAGCTTTCTCATTGATATCCTCAAAGCATAGCTTTAATTTGCGAATGAGTGATAAATCTCTATCGCTCAAAAAGATAATGTTTTTCTCATTGATTGCCAATTCCTTCAGTTTATGAATGACCTACAAAGGCAAGAGAATTTCACAAAAAGAAAATATAGGCAATCAGAAGATGGAAAATAATGAAAAGAAAAGGAAACAAAACAAAGAAAAAACTGCTAATGCCTTTTCACCTTTTCAACCAAGAAAAGAGGCTGTTGTAGCCCCCTGTTTAGTGTACGATCTGGACCCTCAACAACTGCCTGGTGACTATTAAATTCTGACATGAATAGCTTCAACATACAACAATAAGACACATCTAAGCACTCTAACATGGGGCATTCCAGATGGTGTCTTCCAAGATAGAAGCAAGTAAGTCGTGGCAACTTACGAAGAACTAGTGAGGATAAACAAGGGAATTCAAACATTTCAGTTGTTTCAAGTTCCATTTGATCTTCCTTTCCAACAATTTCTTCCAACCTCTTACACTTTATTACTTCAAGTGTCTTAAGCTTAGCCAGATTTCTTGCAATGGATAAAGGGAACAGCTTTGTCAATCTTTTACAATCTTTAACAACCACTTCTTGTAAATTGGGAAAGCTGACTATTCCTTGAGGGTTTTTGTTCCATACACATTTCAAATGTCGCAAGTCATCTAAAATAAGCTTTTTTAAATGAAAGACTGTTCCTTTGGTTTTCTTGGTCTCACTGTCATCTATTTCAAATATTACTTGCACTTCATCGCAGCCATCCACATTCAATTCTTCCAAACTCTTCAAGTAAGGAAGTATGTGAGATGGAATTACAATTTCTCTGTTTTCACAAAGAGAGTTCACCTCCAATATTTTTAAATTGCGGAAGAAGTTATCTGGTAAAGCAGGTTTGCCATGTCGGACTTCCTTCAACTCAGGATAGTTGATAAGTTGCATATGCTTTAAACTTTCGAAAGAAACCTACAAAGTGAAGAACCTTGTAACATCAGATTTGTATGAAAAGTATACTATGGAAATAAACAACAACATCGCTTGCAAAAAATAAAATAAATTACTAACAACAATCAACCCTTATCTTATTAGGTGACCTCGATTAAATACATTATACACTATATAATGCTCTGAACTTGATCAAAAACTATAAAAAAAGTAAATTAAAAAAATACTCATATAGGGACTGAACATAAGTTTTTTTTAGTACAAAGACTAATTGAAAAATGAATGTCAATGATAAAAAGTAAATATATCTTTTAACCTAAAAAATAAAATAAGTTAAAATATATATTTGGTTCTTATTTATTCATGAATTAGTTCCTGTAAAAAAAAAACTTATGTTTAGTTTCTGATATGAACATTTTATTATGTTTTGATCTTTCTTGTAACATATCATTTAATATAATTTAGCTTAAAATATATATTTGATCTTGTTTCAATGCTTCTCTATCAGCATAAAACTTAAAACGATAGGATACAATAGCAACTAAAGCATAACAAAAACACTTTTACGAGAAAAGATTTTTTTTTAAATTTAAGAACAATTTAATAAAATGCACTTGAACTTTATTTTATTTTAGAAGAAAGAAAATATTAAAATATTGGTCAACAATGAAATAATATCGGCTTAATTACACTTTTTGTCCTTATATTTTAACTTATGTGTGATTTTGGTTTATAAAACTTTAATTGCTCACATGTAATTCTTCTAGTTTTCTTATTGTTCAAATTATGTTCTTCACCCCAAAATTTTATTTAGTAATTAATAAAAATATAACAAACATATAATATATCATTGATTTATATAAATTTTAAAATAAAAAATAATTAAATAAAAATATTTTATTTTAACATTTTTCTTTAGTAATTTATACACATCAATAATATGTCATACATCCATTATATTTTTTTTAATTATTAGATGAAATTTTGGGATGAAAGACTTAATTTGAATAATTAAAAAAGTTAAAAGACTAAATGTGAACAATTAAAATTATAAATTGCACCTAGGTTAAAGTACAGGAATAAAAAAAAGCAATTAAGCCAAAAATATTTTATCAACATAAAAATTATTAATTGAAGTAAGTTTGAAAAACTTACTCCAAAAGTAAGTTGATCTCTTTCCTATACACACATGCACACACTATACATCTTTTTATATTATTATTACGACATAATTATTCAATAATAGAACAGTTACTGACAAAATATTTCATGGAGGAAAAAGATAATTTATGTGCAGGGATGATAAAATTTGTGATGGTTAATAAATACTCTAATGCGTACCTGATCTTTGATAATTTTTTCTAAAGTGGTATTCAAATCACCTTTCCAATACCATTTATCTTTTTCTCCTGCTACAACATGTACTTTTTGTAACTTCGGAGCACTTTGGACTTCAGCGAATTTTGTCATTTGAGGACATTCACTTACTACTAAGTTTTCTAGTAATGGGAGCTTTAAGTCACAATTCATGGAACTACAGAAACTTTTGAGACTTTGTAGAGACACCAATTCTAAAGCTTTTAATTGTCTAAACTCAATCTCTTGTACATTTTCCTTCTCAGTGTCTGTAACAATTTCCTCAATCATTTGACACCAACTTACCTTCATTGTTACAAGTTGAACCAAACTCTTGGCAGTTGAGGATGTCATTAAATTACTTAATCCCACGCAATTAGTCACTTCCAAATGTGTCAAGTAATTGTAAGATACCGAGGAAGGCATTATACTTGTCAATTTATGACATCCAAGAATGATTAAGCGCTCTACCCTTTGAAGAAGGGGGTCGTGTTCAAACCCTATCTCCTCTAAATACAACAAATTATTTAATACCAACTCCTTAAGTTGCATAACAACCCCTATTTTTTCATGTGAAATGAGGCTTGCTGGATCCCAAACGCTTTTGAAGAGACAACTTTGCAACGTTAAGCTTTCCAAATTGGGAAGTCTATGAAGAAACCAAAAGAGAATCTCAGTATTCTTCAGTCCAAACAAGACAAGTGATTGTAGTTTGTGCATTCTATGAACACTAATAATGTAATTCTGCAACAATTTTGCTACGTTCAAGCTCATTGCCATATATTCCAAGTTGTATATCACCTAAAACATATATAATAAAATAAAGATTTATCAATGTCAAAGCATATTTCGAACCGTATGTACAAGAAGATCTATAATATATGTTATTTCATTTATAAGAAATAAAAGGCATCTTCTCATATCCTTCAGTGAGAGTTAGATTATATAATTCTTAATTCATGGTTTTTAATTTGTACCTTTTCTGTAGCTAAAACAATTGGCTTCATTTGTGAAATTATGGTTTCTGTATTGAGTATTTCCAACTTGTAACAATTGAGTATCAACATCTTCTTCAATGATGGCCACTCTAAAGTGTGATTTCCCCTATAAAAGCTCCCAAGTTCAAATAATTGTTGTAACGATACCATGTTTAGATGAGGGAACTTAAAGGTAATGGCCGTTTCATTTGATCCTTTGTCCCAAGCAACAATCTCCTTCATTCCCCAGCAACCAATTACCTCAAGGGATTGCAGTTTTTCTAGTTCATTGGCAACAGAAAATGGAAAGAGATATTTTAAATTTGGACTTCCATAAATGCTTATGTTTTGCAGATTATTATATTTAAGAGTGTCACCAGAGTCTTCTTTCCATACATGCATCAAATTTGGAAGCAATTGTAAATCAACATTATGCAAGTTTGTTTCATTCCTATTAGAAGGTCGTGGAATATTGCCAAAGTCAAATATGTTTTCCACTAACTTGCAATCAATAATCACCAAGCTGTGAAGACTCAGAATTCTTTGCCCCATATAACTAGGAAAAATCGTAACAAGTTTGTGGCACTCTGTTATTGTCAAAGAATCCAAACTACGAAAGGAATGAAGACCAACATTTTCTTGCCAAATGGTATTCAGTTTCGCCATGCGGATGATCTCCATTTTCTTCAACTTTGGAAAAACATCAATATTTTGCTGCAGGAAAAATTGATTGTTTGGTGGTCAAATAAAAGATCTCAGCAATCAATGCAGTTAACAACAAATTATATTAAGAATCAAATGAATTAAATGAATCTACACACCCTTGCATCTTCTGCACGAAATATATCCTCCATCATTCCACATGAACTTACAAAAAGGCTTTGGAGATTAACCAAACTTCCAGCAATGGAGAATGACAGTAAATATTTTAAATTACCACAATCTGTCACATTCAGTGTGAGCAAATTTTGAAAACAATGCAAAGATTGGTCACTCCATATCTTCTGGATGTTGATTGAGGACAACTCCAACCATTCTAATTTGGGAATTGAAACCTGTTAGAACAAAAGAGTAGCTGATTTTAATTTAAAAAAATTGATGCGTCAAGGAGAAATGACTAGACTTAAAACATGGCTTCTTTCTTCTTTCAAACGAAATATTAGAGATTGGAGAGGTAAAGTAAAGGATAAAATATTATGATAAAATATTTTACATACCATTTCATTGAAGAGTGAAAGGCAAGCATTGGTGTCACCTTGCTCCACTTCAGCCATAATTTCTATGTCCTTGTTTGGCACTTGGAGTTCCAACAATTGTGTGATTGAAGGCATCTTATGTCCAGTATATAAACAAGTAAATGCTGGCAAAGATTGTAATGTTAAAAGTCGTAATTGAGGAAATTCAATCTTGTCATCTTTCACATTACTGATGGTATAAGTTTGTCTTTCAACAGAAACTATCTCCTTCAAAGAATCACAATCACACACTTCAATTGTTTCAAGCATGATGAGGAGCCTGAGCATGGAAAATGGGAAAAGGTTTCCCAATTGACCACATGATTTAATCTTGATAACTTTTAATCTGCAGAAAGAGGCCTCAGTAAGTTCATTGTGACATATTTTCTTCAAATTCTCCAGTTTGTAAAGACTCATGGACTCCAATTTGTGAAAAGCCTCTAAAGGGTGTGACTGCTCCTTTGACTTGATTATGTACTGAATGCCAAAATTATTTACAATGGACAAATGTTTCAAATTTGGAAATCCTTCAACATTTAATTCATAGAAAACATCATGAACATCAAGTTCTCCCAGAAGCAAGTTTTCAACACCTTTGAACAACATTTTAACCCATTTTTCAGAATGAATGTCAATACCTTCTTTCAGGTGCAATGCCAAAAATTTCACTGATTCATACTTGTCAGGCATTTTGAATTCTCCCACTGTAAGGATGTTGAATTCTCCAATGATAATCTTGTAACTATCCAACTTGTCAAAGAACAAGTTCTGTGGAAAATGGACAACACTGGGAATGTGTATTTCTAGACTTCTTAACTGATTCAAATGCCTCAACTCAGAAAGGCTAGCATTTTCACTTTGGATTTTATGTTCAGTTTCCCATAAAATCAAGTTGTCTCTCATATGAAACTCTTCCAAACTGTTCATCCTTGATATGATGTTGGAAGGTATAACTCTTAGTTTTGAGCAGTTGCTTAAGTCGAAATGTTGCAGCTTATCCAATTGCCCCAATTCAACAGGTAGACTTTCAATATTCGACCCTGAAAGACTAAGAATTCTTAATTTCTTCAACTCTCCAATGATTGATAAGTTCTTTCCTAGAGTGCACCTCTCCAAAACAAGCATTCTCAGTTTTTTCAAGCATTTAATTGAAGAAGGTAAGCTTGACAGATTAACACCAGACAATATCAATACCCTGAGTTCAGTCATATCTTTAAAAAAGTTGTCTGGTACTTTCAGAAAATCATCTTTATTGTCAATATGGAAGACTTCAAGTCTTGGACAATATATTCTCTCAGGAAGCTCATCATTAATATCACAATAGTGTAAAAAAATAGCAGTGTGCCTTTCAAGTTCATCTTTGTGAGGCCATTCATCTAGTATGGCATTTTTCATAAAAAAAGCATGTTTCTCTTTGGATAATATTGAAAGAGCAACATCACGCATGATGTCATGCATGTTGAAGCGGTCAGTAGAGTAACTTTCAACCAACAAACTTGATTCTTTTAGCTCTTCTATCAAGACATTCACTCTATTTCTGGCTTCTCTTATTGTGTAGATCCCTTGAAGCAAACCCAAACCAATACAGAACTTCACCAAGTCCATAATCAAGGGATCATTTCCCATTCTAGCACAATGTAAAAAAATATGCTTAAGCTGCTCATTTTTTAGATGATCATAACTCAACTTTGCAGAGAACTCAATAGATTCCTGCCCCCCAGTTAAACTTTGCCTTTTAATTTGCTGACAGACATCCTCCCACACAAAGGAGCTCTTATTCTTTAGTGCCCTTCCAATGGAAACTAATGCTATGGGCAATCCAGCACACATTTTGGCTATGTCAATTGCTTTCGCATCAAACTCAGAATTTTTAACATGTATTCCAGCCATTTTCTTAAGCAAAGTCTCCGCCTCCTTTTCGTCAAGGACTCCTACTGGGAAAATTGATCTCTCTTGCACATCCATTTGATTACATAATACATCTTTACTTCTCGATGTTAGAAGAATTTTGCATCCTTTGTGATCACCAGATAACTTTTCTTTTTTCATCTTATTGTAATCAGCAGATAACTTTTCCTTTTTCTTCTTATTATAATCAGAAAATAACTTTTCCTCGTCCATTTTAGTGTAACCAAAATCAGTTATATCCTTGACTTCCCGTTGGCTTCCATCATCATTTTCACTAAGTGGAATCCCCAATCTATTCAAGTCCAACCCATCCCAAAGATCATCTAGGATTATAAGTGTGTTCTCCTTTTCTTTCTTTAATCTCCTCCGTATTCGATCTGCTCGTACAATTTCACTTTCCTCTTCCAATCTCATTCCTAAAATCTCAGCAATTTGTCCTTGAACTTTTTTTATGTCAAGATTTCTTGTTATGTTTGCCATAACAACCACATTGAACAACTTCTTTTCTTGAGCTTTTTTAGCAACTTCTTTGACTAAAGTGGTCTTACCCACACCACCAACCCCATAGACTCCAATCATATTAATTGTAGAGTCTTCCAGTGCTTGCATAATCATCTCTGTAGTTTTATTTCTTGACCCAAAGCTTTCATAACCAGTGTTTGACAAAGCAGCATCCATGGATGGGCCTTCTCTATATGAAACTTTATGAAACTTTCTATTCCAAAGTCCATCTGCTTTCATTTCCTCTACCATCTTCGTAGCTTTTTTGCCTAACTGGTACCTTAATGGCAAGTTATTTGGAAAGAAACCAATGGAGCAACTTGTTTTGGCATGGCATTCATCACGAAGAAAACTTTCATATTCTTTGATCTTCTCATCCACCTGTTTCAACCAATGTTGAACATCATTTTCAATTTCTTCTGCATTCATTTCTGCAACGTTAACTTCATTTCGCACCCTGTTTCTGGCATCATCCAGCATCTCAACATGATGTTTAATCTCTTCAAATTTTTCATTGTAATTAAAAAAGTAACCCAAATGCCGTTTAACCAGACTTCCCCCAAATTGTAATGCACTTTCAGTCGCTGTAGATACAATTGTGTTTGGGTCCATGCTTCCTTGAAACTTCCTTCTTGACTTGTTTTCTACTATTACTACAACTTTTTCCCTAGATGCGATAAACATAAGTTAGAAAAAAATTACAATGCACAAGTGCACAAGCATCAAAACATTCAGCAAAACATTGAGTTAATTGAAAAGCATTCATAACTGTTGAATTTGGGCTCTCAGTCTAACTCAACCTCAAAAGTTAGGTTGTAAGGTGAAGATTGTTTTAACCTTTATAAACTCTTATTTAACCATATTTATAGTTGATGTGAGACTTTAACACCCCTCTCATGCTCAAGATTGGAGCGTGGAAACTGTAGCGCTTTTTTTTTTTTTTAATATATTACTGGATAAGCCGCAGAACCAGGTAAGTAGCAATGGGAAAGTCGCGAGACCAGGTACGTTGCATTGAGAAATCCACAAGACCAAGTTAATTACACAGGAAAAATTTTGTAGGGCTAGATTTTTTTACTTCAGCCAAAGGTGGCTCAATATCGGATCTATGATAGGCATTAATACCATGTTGAATTTGCGCTCTAAGCCTAACTCAACCCGAAAGCTTAGCTCAAAAGGTTGAATTTGTTACATGTAACTGTAAATTAGGGATTCATTTTCATCCCTTTGTATTGATTCTGTTATAGCCTAATTTATATGTGATTATAAATATAATTCATGTGCGATCATATGACACACAACATTTAGTAATCTCTTTTCTTATATGGTATTAGTAATTCTTTGATTTTTTTCTCAATCCATTTTTGCCAGTTAATCCTCATTTTTGGATGAACACAGTACTCGGGAATACTATGTGGCTATGTGCCTTTTTTCGCCTGCCATTGCACCTCCTTTGCATAGTGTGTGTGCCTCTGCAACCAGCACTGCCACCCTTTGGCAACCATAGCTCCATCAATGCTGCCCCCTTTTTTTTGGCAAGTTCGTCTCACCCATCTGTACCAAACCAACATGATAACTTTTTTTGGGTGCGACCAATCACCAGCAACCTTCTCTCTCTGGTGCATGAAAAATTGACTGTAATAGCAAACTACAATATATTCCTGGGCTACTGCTGAATACAATGATTTTCTCCAGTTGAATGATCCCAATAGCCCACCTCTCCTATTGCCGCAAATGCTCAATTTGATAATCTTGTAGCATTTTTTTATAGATCTTGGATCCTCTACTCTGGTGGTTCTTATCCTAATATCAAATCCCTTTTCTCTCATCTATCTTACTCAAATTTTGTTACCTTGGTAGATAATTCTCAAATAAAAGTTGGAGTTTGTTGAGAGAGGAAATATTGAGAGAATGAATCCATGTGTAGAGTACAGCGGAGCTATTCAATTTTGTAGGGAAGAGTACATAATTACAAAATATACAGTTACTATATTTACAAGATTCTAATACTCTCCCTTAAGTTGGAACATATAGATCATATGCACCAAGCTTGTTACATACGTAGTTAATCTGAGGACCCCTAGTGACTTAGTAAATATATCTGCTAATTGATTATGGGAATTGACAAAACTAGTAGATATTTCCCCAGATATGACTTTCTCTCTGACAAAGTGGCAATCAATTTCAATGTATTTTATCCTCTCACGGAATATTGCAATATGCATGGCGGCCTGGTTATCACATATAAAGTGACATATGTGTAACATTTCCAAACTTTAGTTCTTAAAGCAATTGTTTGAGCCATATAAGCTCCTGACTCGCTATAGCCATAGCTCGATACTTCGCCTCCGTATTGGATCTGGCTATAACATTCTGCTTCTTACTTTTCCAAGAGACAAGGTTATCTTCGACAAATATACAGAATCCAGAGGTGGACCTTCTATCTATGTGAGATCTTATCCAATCTGCATTAGAAAATTCTACAACTCGAGTGTGTCCTTTGTCTTCATACAAAAGACCTTTTCTTGGAGTCCCTTTGATGTATCGAACAATGCAAGTCACAGCATCCCAAAGTTTCTTACATTGAAAGTTGAGGAATTGACTTACTACACTCACTGCAAACAAGATATCTGGATAAGTAACAGTGAGGTAGTTCAACTTCTCTACTAATCGTCTGTACCTTTCAGGATCTAAAAGAGGCTCCTCCTGATTTGGCAGGAGCTTGACATTGGGATCCATGGGAGTGTTGACTGTCTTGGAATTTAACATTCCTGTTTCTTTCAGAATATTCATTGCATACTTCTTTTGGGATATATGATCCCATTTTTGAACTGTGCTACTTCTATTCCCAAGTAATATTTGAGTTTTTCAAGATCTTTTGTCTAAAAATGTTTGAAAAGATGTTGTTTCACCTGTGCAATGCCGAGATGATCACTACCCATGATGATAATGTCATCAACATAAACAACCAGGTAGATGCAATCAGTAGGTGAGTGATGATAGAAGACAGAATGGTCAGCCTCGCTCCGAGTCATGCTAAACTGTTGAACCATATTACTAAATCTGCTGAACCATGCTCTGGGTGACTGCTTGAAACCATATAAAGATTTTTGCAATCAACATACAAGACTAGAAGACTCCCCTTGAGCAACAAAGCAAGAAGGTTGCTCCATGTAGACTTCCTCGAGCAGATTACCATGTAAGAAAGCATTATTCATATCCAACTGATAGAGAGGTCAATGATGTATGACAACAATAGACACGAATAGTCACATAGAAGGCAATTTGGCCACGGGAGAGAAAGTGTCGCCATAATCCAACTTGAAGATTTGAGTATAGCCCTTGGCGATAAGACAAATCTTAAGCTGGTCAACCTTGCCGTCTAGACCAACCTTTACTGTATACACCCATCAATAATCAACAACTGACTCCCCTGGTGGTAGAGGAACGAGGTCCTAAGTTTCATTGTTCTATAATGTACACATCTCGTCTAGCATAGCTTGTTGTCATCCTGGATGGGCAAATGTATCACCTGCACTCTTAGGAATAAAAACAGAGGACAAAGAAGAAAGACAAGAATAATAGAAAGGAGAGAGACAATGATAACTCAAAGAAATATAATAAAGAGAAAGATTACAAGTAGATCATATACCTTTTCGAAGGGCAATGAGGATGTTAGATTTAGGAGGTAGGACCAGAAGATGACGCAAAAAAGTTGGCTCCAAAGGTAAGTCCATGGTGTTGTTAGTGCTAAGTGGCTGCATTATAGGACGAGTACGGCGCTGATAGACCTGCAAAGGTGGAGGAGATGAGAGTGGAGGGGATAGAGACTCCTCTAAAGGACAAAAAAAGATTGACAAAGGTGCAGTCATGGGTGAAGAAGACTCGGATATAGATGTTCTAGGTTCAAAGAATGGAATGGAATCAAAGAAAGTAACATTAGCAGAGATGAAAAAGCAGGGGAATAGCGCTTGTATCCTTTTTGAGATCGTGGGTACCTGAGAAAAACCCACTTATGAGACCGAAGAGAGAGCTTGTCAATGCTAGAACCAAGAGCATGAGCAAAATATGTAGAACCAAAGACCCAAGGTGGTAAAGGATGAAGAGAGTGGTGAGGATATAGAACTTGATGAGGGATTTTACTTTTTAGAATGGAGGAAGGCGTGCGGTTGATGAGATAACACGCAGTAAGTACCACATTACCCCAAAACTGATGAGGAACATGAGAGTGGAGAAGAAGAGTTCAAGTGGTCTCAAGAAGATTCATATTTTTGTGTTTTGCAACTTAATTTTGTTGGGAGGAAGGATATGAGGACAAATGTTTGATGGAACATACCATAAGATACCATAAAGGTCTGAAATTGAGTAAACAGATACTCACGTACATTATCACTTTGTAAAGTGCGAATAGGGATACCAAATTGATTTTTTATTTCATGAAAAAATTTTGAACATTCTTTCATTAAATATAATCAAGTACAATGGAAAAAATTGTCTATAAAAATAACAAAACATCTGGACCCTAATGTAGAGGAAATACGACTTGGACCCCAAACATCTGAATGAACTAAAACAAAAGAGGACGAAGCCCGACTCATAGTGGGACTAGAAAAAGAATTACTAACATACTTTTCTAATTGACATGACTCACAAGACAGAGACTCTAACTTAGAAAGACTAGGGTATAATTATTTCAACTTATCAAGACATGGATGTCCTAAACGAACATGAATCAGAAGTGAGATGTCATTGCTGAACCAACAAGAGAAAGCTTGTTGAGCTGATAAAGGCCATGAGACTCTCATCCGAAGCCAATTGCTGTCCTCGTACTCCAGTCCTGTAAGGAAACAGAACTTTTGGTAAAAGAGATGACATAGTCAAGAGACCGGGTAAGTTAACTGATGGACAATAAATTAAAGGAAGCCTCGAGGACATAAAGGATATTGTGAATAGAAAGAGAAAGAAGAAGATGAACAATACCAACACCTAGGGATTGAGTTTGAGAGCCTTTGCCATGATAACAGAAGGTAAATAACTAGAAGTAGAAAGAAAAGAAAAAAAGAATTTATTACTAGTGATATGATTAGTGGCCCCAAAGTCAAGGACCCAATGGCCCGAAGAGTAAAAGAAGCCAACAAAGGAATTACCAGTGTTTGCAACAGCAACAATAGAACTAGACGCCTGACGGTCTTCATACCATTTCAAGAAATCATCATAGGAAGATGATGGGTTTAGATCGAAAGGCAACAGTAGAGCAAAAGTTGAAGGAGACATGGAGGTCTGAGCATCCTGAGCAGTGCGAGGAGGTCAACCATGTAGAGTCTAGCATTTATCAATTATGTGTCCTAGTTTGTGGCAATAATCACACCAGGGACATCCTTTGCCGCCCTTCCACTGTGGAAGTCAGTTGGTGTTGCAAGAAACCAAAACAGAAGAGTCAATGGAAATAGGAGGAAAAGGCTAAAATAAGGCTTTGGAAGGAACACGAAGGAGAGTTGCCTATGTACTATCCATAGTAGCTTTTGTGAGGCTACCCAGAATTTGATCACGAACATGAGAATATTCTATGGGCATACCATATAAAGCCAATGATATGAAAAACTTCTTGCAATTTTCAAGTTTTGCAGCTTGAGTGACAGAGGGAGGAAGCAATTCACTGAAGTCATAGAGAAGGCTAAAGACCTAGCCCAGATAAGTCAACATAGAATCCTTAATCTGATGGGCACTAAGGATGGTTATGAGATCTTCACAAACTTGGTAGAGTTGCCGAGAAGTGTTTGTAAAGAGTTATTGGGCCTGTGTCCAAACAACTTTACACGTTTTGTGAGTGCGAAAGACATTGCAAAGAGATGGGTGAATGGTGGCACAGATGATACAACACAACTAAGCATAAACCTTTTTTTCATAAAGGACGGTTGGTCTCTGCGAAATTGTCTGTTGTTTGAGTGAGATGTCTCATAACTCTGTTCAACAAGCCAAAGTTTAATGTGAGAAGCTCAAGAGGACTAGTGCTTACCACTAACTTCTCTGAAGAGAATGGTGCATTGACATGATTGGTAAAAATCTGACACTCAGATTTTTGAGTGCTGGAAGTAGCCATTGGTTAGCAAAAAGAGAGAGAGAAAAATGCCTAAACAGCAGCAAAAAATGGCAAAACAACGGTGAATAGATGTCCAAACACCCAATTGAGACCAAATACCGGTAGAGGAGAAAGGGGCGAGCAAGCCCTAGCTGACAGCATCAAGAACGAACGCCAGATGACCCATCATGTGCAGAGAGAGAGTGGTGCATGAGAAATCATGACAGAGATTGTGGTGTCGCATCATGCAAACTCCAATGGGGCACAGTCACTGGGGTTTGCCTGACCTGACAAAGGTGACTACAATGGTGAGGTTGTCGTAGTGATCAAAGGTTAGACAGTGGTGGGGGCGCCAAAACAGGAGTAGGTTTCAAAAATTGTAGGAGAAACACGGTTTCAAGAAAAAATTTTGCGCCGGTGAACAATGGATCCACTGGAAAAAATAGTGGATTAGGATTACCTCTCTTTAGGCTTTAGATATCATGTTAAGAGAGGAAATATTGAGAGAATGACTCTATGTGTTGGGGCACATCAGAGCTATTCAATTTTATAAGGAAGAGTACATAATTACAAAATATACAATTACTATATTTACAAGATTCTAATAATTCTATAGAGTTAACAAGACTTGTCCCCTTCCTAACCTTTCCTTACATTTTGTACTATATGTTCCTAATTGTTCTTTTAATTTAATATCTATTAGCTGCAAATTTAAACTAGCCTCGTTACCAACTAGATATCAAAATGCATTTCTGAATGTAAATCTTGAAGAAGTCTATATGAACATTCCTCTAGGACAAGAGACCCCGAAAAATTGTATAAAGGTGTGTAAGCTTTGGAAGTCCCTCTATGGTCTCAAACAATCTCTTAGAGCATAGTTCAATTGCTTAACCCAAGTAGTAAAGAACCATGACTTCACTCAATATTAAATTCACCATATTATGTTTGTAAAACATGTAGGGGATAGAAAGATAGTGTTATTCATTGTCTACGGAGATGACACCATCATCACAGGGGATGATGAAGAAGAGATTTTGAAGCTGAAAAGGTTCCTTTCAAGTGAGTTTGAGGTCAAGGACCTTGGTCATCTTAGGTATTTTATCAGAATAGAAATGGCTCGCACCAACAGTGGTATTTCTATATCCCAAAGCAAATATGTGATAGATATGCTAAGGAAAACAGGGATGTTGGGATGCAAACCTACAGATACTCCTATTGAACTGAATTCATAACTTGGAACTGAAGAAGGAAGCCCCCATGCAGACTGGGACAAATATCTGAGATTAGTAGGGAGACTAATATACTTGACCCATGCTTGACCTGATATATGCTATCCAATTAGCATGGTGAGTTGGTTCATGAATTTCATAGAAAATCACATGAAAGCCATCAATCAGATTCCACAGTACCTCAAGAAAGCTCCTTGGAAGAGGACTATATTTTAAGAATAATGCTAGCCAGAAAGTAGAAATCTTCACAAATGTTGACTGGGTCAGGTCTATACTCTGTAACAAACCGTAAATCAACTACAAGATATTGTTCTTATGTGTGGAAAATCTAGTAACATGGAAAAGCAAGAAGCAATCAATGGTTGCAAGAAACAATGTGGAAGCAAAGTTTAGAGCCATGGCTCATGGTATTTGAAAAGGGATATGGCTTCATCGAATCTTTAAGGAACTGGGTGTGCCATCAGAATATGTTATGAACATTGTGTGTGACATAAGTATAGGCAAAAAATCTGGTTCATCATGATAAAACCAAACATGTGGAAATAGACTGCCACTTTGTCAAGGAGAAGATCAATGATGGAAGTGTTATATTAGAGTTTACTCCTTCAAGCCAACAAATAACAGACATTCTGACTAAAGGGCTTCCACAACTAAATTATAAGATCTTAAACTCCAAACTAGGGATGATTGACATTCACCACTCAGCTTGAGGGGGAGTGTTGGAGATCAGTTTCTCTGTCCAATCAGCAAGAATCAGGCTCTAAATTAGGATATTATTTGATGTTATTATTATTAGGATTTAATCTTGTTTATGACAAGATTAGGTCAGTTGTAATATTTCTAAAATAGGATCATTTGAATATGGCAAGTAGGAAATCTAGGATTCTGTTTATATATATACATATATATATATATATATATATATATATAGTCCTTGATGTAACCTATTGAATTAAAGGTATGGACAATACCTTTTCTACAATAAATTAAGCTCTTCACATAAGGGAACTAGAAAATGCACCAAATAGTCATTATACCCTTTCCCAAATTATCTCTCCTCCTACCAACCATATCCATACCTAATACTATTTGAGACATTATCTGACAGGAAATGGAAACAAGTCACGGAATGCAAAAACAAAGGCAATGCAGAAGAATAATAGTCGGGAGTGGGCCTTCTACCAGTAGGAAAAGACCAATTGGGTGAAAGTAGGTATATGTAGTAATGTATAGAGTTAATGAATCAATTAAAAAGTATAAAACAAGTCTAGTTGCTAAAGGATTCACACGAACTTATGCGATTGATTATTCAAAGAACTTTGCTTTAGTTGCCAAAATGAATACAATTAAAGTGTTACCAAATGTTGCAACTAATTGTGGTTAGGAATTACAATATGATGTCAAGAATGCATTCTTTCTTGGAGAACTTAATGTAGAAATCTACATGGAAATGCTTCTTTTATATGGAAAAAATGTTGTTGGTAACACAAAGTGCAGGTGAAAAAAGACTTACACAAGCTAGAAGAATCCCCCTTGGGCATGGTACGGGGGATTTGCTAGACTTAGGACAAGCTTGAGTTACAAGCAAAGCCAAGGGGATTACACTTTATTCTTCAAGCATTCCAAGACAAGGGGAGTGATTACAGTATTAGCGTGTGCAAATGATATTATAGTGACATAGGATGATTGCAAAGAACAAAAATATTTTGGTAAAAGTTTGTCCAAGGAATTTGATATCATAGTCGTGGGAAGCTGAAATAATTTTTATGAATTAAAGTAGCACACTCCAGCAAGGAAATTTTCATAACCAAATAGCAACACATTACATATTTACTCAAGGAGACAGGCAAGATAAGACAGGTTGCAAACCAGCTAGCACATCGTTAGATCCAAGCCTAAAGCTTGGAAATGCAAAGGAATATGCTACAGTAGATAAGATGTATCAGTGGCTTATGGGTCAACTTATATATTTTTCTCACACTAGACCAGATATTCCCATGTAGTAAGTCTGGTTAGTTAAATTATGCACAACCCAAAGGAAATTCACTAACAAGTTGCACATAAAATTCTTCAATATCTCAAAGGAATTTTGAGGAAGTGAAACTTATTTAATAGAAATGGGAACATGACTCTTGAAGCACACATGGATGTTGACTACACTGGTTCAATTGTGCATAGGTCAATAACCAGGTACTACACTTCTCTTGGAGGCAATCATGTAACTTGGAGAAGTAAAAAGAAAAGTGTAGTTGTTTGTTTTGGTGTTCAAGCAGAGTTTTGATCCAAGGCACAAAAGTATACGGAAGCATACTACTAGTCAAGGTCAATTGTGGATAGAAGGTCAACAATCAGGTACTGCACTCTTTTTGGAGGCAATCTTGTGACTTGGAGAATTAAAAAAACATAATGCCATGGCTCTTCCAGTGCTGAAGCAGTGTTCCAATTGATGGCACAGAAGTGTATGGATTACTCTGGCTTAAAATTATTCTAGAAGATCTGAAGATTAGGTGTGAAAAACCTAATTCAGCATAATTGAAGTGGACATACATTTCTTCAAAGAGAAGCTGGATAATGGTTTAACATGAATCTCATATGTATCCACCCAAGGCCAACTTGCAGATACACTCACCAAAGGATTGGACAGCATTACTTTTGAGAGAATTATATCCAAGCCAGGAATGGAAAACATCTATTCACTAACTTGAAGGGGAGTGTGGGAAATCCAGTTGATTCTATTGCAATTAGTGTATTGACATGTAATATGTACATAGGTTGTAAATTGGGAAAACCCTAAAATCAAGGGATTACAAGATAGGACAGGGAGATATTTTGTTTCCTAAATTAATCAATACATCATGTATATATTTTGTAAGATGTTCAGTCCTAATGCAATGAACACAATTCATTCAAGCTAAAGTTTCAAGAATATCCACAAAGGGTTTGCCTCACCACTTGGGTAGGCCAAGGAGCTCCCCACTAGAGAGAGAAAGGAAACAAAATTAATTTTTAAAAGATATAACACATAACTGAAAAAATGTAGAATAAATACTAAAGCAACAACTACAACTAGATGATTTGGTATTGATTTTTCAGTTTAAATATGTCCAAGATAAAGGACTTTGATGTTTTAAAAATCACATAACTTGTAATGTTAATTCACATATCAAATTCCTAATCAAATATATCATTGAGACAAACTTAAAATGTTAGAACAACCAGTAAAAATAATCTCAAAGCACTAAAAAAGGTAAATTAAAGAACAATAAGATACAATTATAGAACAGTTTGTTTGCATTGCATACCGATGGAGCCCTTCCTTCTAGTGGTAGCTATTCAATTTAACTTGAAAATAGAAATTCCAAGGTGAGGATCACTCATTCAGAAAAGAGACTTTTTTTATTTTATTTTCAATTTATGCTAGCAAATAACAAATATAGAAATACAAAGGATAAAAAGAATAAATTAGAAAGTAATAAACAGAAAAGATAATTTATATCCTTTTCTTCAAAAGAATCCAGAAAACAATAAATTTAGAAGGCACAGAGGATAGAGGACAAGCCAAAACAGAATAAACAGAAAAAAATAATTTTTTGTTATTTTTGTTTTGAGCTTTTTTTCTTAATTTGTTGAAGCAAATAACAAATTCTGAAACACAAAGGGTTATAAAACTAGAACATAATTTACAGAAAATAACCTTTAAAAAAAATTTGAAGTTTTTTTCTTTTTTTCTTTTTTAAGTATTCTAGCAAATAACAGAATCAGAAACACGTGTAAAGAACAAACTGGAACTTAATAAACAAAAAATGACCGAATTTTTTTTCTTTTTTTGGTTTTTTGTTTTTAAATATATTCTGGCCAAATGACAAATTTTGAAACACAAAGGTAAAGAAGAAAGTGGGATGTAAATAAACAAAAAATGGCCGATCAGATTCAGAGAAAAAGGATTGAAATCACCTAAAAGAGAAATTGTCTATGTTTTTCTTAATGGTTTCTTTGTGTGGGCAAACAACGAAAGAGATTGTTTCTTGTGAGAATTTTTCTCATGAGAGAGAGGCTAAATTCTTTGCATGGCAAGAGAAAGATTGAGAATCAAGAAAAGAAAAGATTAATTCTTTTTCTTCATTCAAAGATACTGAAAAGGAAAATCCTTTGATTTATTGGGAAGATATGAATAAAACATGCAAAAGGTTAATGGAGCCTTTAAGATCATGTGATACTTAATTGCTTTTGGAATTTAGCAAGGTCACATTTGGATAAACAACTTAACACTTGTTCAATAACAAACTTCTTTGCGAGCTTAACCCTAAAAGTTATTTAAATAAACTAAAACAAGCTTATAAGCAGGTCCTTAGTCACTTTCACAAACTAAATGAACTCCGCATAAATTATTCTTAATGCCTCCCAAGTTGAAATTTCAAATTTATTACAAGCATGGGCAAATTCTGATTGATTTATAGTTCAATTTTACTGAGAAGGCAACCTTCAGTTTTCTAAGCGCAGGGTTGTTGAATCAATTTTGTATAGGATAAAAATAGCTACATATAATTTGATTATGCATTATAGTTCTCATAACTATGACAATTGATTTCTATGAATTTTACTAAATTGAAGTGTAAAATTTGATACGTTTGTATGGCTTAATAAGCTACAAAAATTAATTTCAATGTAAAAATATATAATAATTATAATTATATATGTCTTGATATGTCAAATTTAAAAACTATTAAATGAAAATAAGCTTGTGAACAAATTATTGATTTTTTAAAAAATTAAATCATTAATTTTAAGACATTTCATTGGCGTACAAATTGTTTTTAAATAACTATAAACTATGATTTATGCAGAGTCTAAACTTAACGCTGAGTTTTGTGTAGATAATTCAGGGAAAAAAGGAGAAAAAAAATCCATTTATTGGCTAGAGAAAATGAATGCAAATTGAAAAAAGGAAAAGAATAATATTTCTCTCCAAAGTTGCACATTGCTTTTGGAACCTTGATTTATTAACAAGCTAAATAATTTTGTTTTAAATAAAGGAAAGCATATTTCTGTCTTCTTAATAAGAAAAGACTATATAGAGGAGCATAGAGAAGAGCATATATGTGAGTTACATGAGAGGGACACTTCAACTGCACACCATCTATAGCAAAAATGAAAGATAACAATTTTCAAGAGCATTTTCTTTCAATAAACCAAAACCAAAATGGTTATATATATATATAAAAGAACAGGATTTCCTTACATCAGTATAAGTCTAAAAACTTTTATACTCAATTTGAACCTTTCATTTAACTTAAATCTAACAGCTATACCCAATTTAAACCTTTTATTTAATTTAAATCTAACAGATTATAATTTATTACTTTACTGCCGTTAGATTTAAGTTAAATAAAAGGCTCAGATTAAGTGTATGAGTTTTTAGATTTATACTAGTGTAAGAAGATCTTCTCCATATATATATATATATATATATATATATATATATATATATATATATATATTGATTACGTGTACAAAATTTTAGATCAATTCAAAATTATTTAATACCTTGTTTTTATACATCAAAATTAATATAATATATACATTTGAAATATATGAAAATAAAAACATTTTGATTGCTTTCTTATAATTGTTTAAAATTAACAAAATTTGACATAAATAATCAATGTAATACATAGTTATAATTCAATAGTTAGATCAACGAAAATTATATTATATACAAAGTTATTGAAAATATAAGAATGGGTGCAATTTTATATATACAGAGAGTTTTTCAGCCAAAAACTGTATCCAAAGTATTTTGGTTATATGCTTTTTAGAATACAAAACATTAACTCAAACATGCGCTCAATACAATTTTTTTCGTTGCTTGATATTATTACTAAGGGCTACTGCTCCAATCAGTAACTCACGTCTCATCCTAAATGTGAGTTATCTTCTAATGTCTAATCCAAATTTCTTTTTTGTTGCAGTTGGGTTTGTTTAAAAGGGATACTTGTTCATAAGAAATTATTGCAAAAGAAATCCATTAATAATTTTATTCAACTAATATAACTTACCAAACATTACCATGAGTTTCTAAGTTTAGGTCCTTGAGATTAATGTTACAAATTGATTGAAAATTTAATATAGATGTTACTTAAAAAATACAAGTTGGATAGTTAAAGTAAAAAAAAGCATCAAAAGTTATTTATTACCAGAAAGTACTTGTTAAACTGAAAGAGAAGCATTACTATACTGCAATAGGACCAACAATTCTATATAATAGTAAATAGTGAGTTTTAAAGGAACAACGTGAAAAAAGTGAGAGTAGAAAAAATTAGAATGTTAAGCTAGATGAATGGTCATACAAGACATAACAAAATAAGAAATGATCGTATACACGAGAATATTAAAGTAAATGTTGGACTTTAAAAGAACAACACGAGAAAAAATTAAAAATAGTTAAAATGAGAATGTTAAAGTGGATATACAAGAAATCACAAGATAACACCTATAGAGAAAAAAAAATGACAAGAAATTGTCTAAAGTACTTTGATTATACAGAAAAAATCATAGGAACCAATGAGAAGAGTGAATGACATGAATTTTAATCTAGTAAAAAAGAGTAGAGAGATCCAAAAGAACTTTAACAGAAGTTATTAAAAGAGGTTTATTGATAAATAATAAATAATATTTCTACAAATTTGATTTTTAACCGAGCACATTATTGTTGTTGTGGATAGAACTTATGAGATTTTACTTCAATGTTTATCCTTTTCATATTGGAAGCTAATATTTGAAAAAAGAAAGAAAGAAAACATTTGCATGTGCATGTGCTTTTGTAAAGCTTTTATTTATAGACAAGTTGCACTTGCTCATCTTCAATGAAAAATAGCCAATTAACCTCACCAAATGGAGATACATCAACAACAACTGCCCTAGAAATGTTACTTCAGCAAGCCTACATTTTAGATAAACGATTATTTTATTGAAAAAGGATAATATAAATAGCTAGGTAGGTAAAAGATTAATTTGATATTTTAGTTATTCTCCAATTATAAATTTATGAGACACCTTTTAGAACTATCTTTTTTTCCTTTTTCCAAAAAAAAAAATTATCAAAGGGGAAAATGGAAAGTACCCTTATCAAAATGTTGTTTAGATAGCCGCAATACACTACCATCTTGTAATTAGTTATCTTCTAATAAGATCTGACTTCGTATCCAATTCAAATCTATTCAATTATATTATGACCTTTATATCATTTTCTTGATCTTTACTCCTCAACATTCAACTCATTGCAGGAATGGTGATTGGCTATTGTCACAACCGGGCCACGACGGGAAGGCAATGATAAGGAGTCGCCACCAAAGTTTATTAAAGAAAACATTGGAAAAAAATTTTAATTTAAAAAAAATCTTCAAAATTAGACGTGGGCTCGAAAGTCGTTTACGTGTAAGGAAGGTATTAGCACCTTACGATGTCCATTGGTTAAAACGGTTACTTTCTAATTAATTGTGCAAAATTTTATTTTAACTTAAAAAAATATTTATTTCACTCTAAAAGAAACTAATTAATATTTTTTTGCTATTTTCAAATTTGTTATTATTATTATTATTTAGATGTATTTCTAATTTTTACAAATTTTTTTGAGAGATTTTAATTTTATTTTTTTAAAATAAGGAAACACAATAAAAATTATTTGAATTAAAGGAATGAGTTATTTGTAAAAATATTATTCTTTTTTTTTCATTTTTAGTATTAAAGAAATATAGAGTAAAAAAACTTGTCTTAACACTTTATTTTTTTATTTTTTTTCTCTTCTATTTTTTTAAAATAAAATAAAATTTTCGTTTTTTTAATTTTTATAAAGAAAATGTACTAAAAATTAATCTTAGTTTAAAATATTTTAAAAATATTTTGAATCTGAAAAAAAAAAATTTTTAAAAATTGGACTTGACAGATCAGGTTCCCGCTCCTACGTATCCTCCGTGTGTAACGTAGGAATCAAAGTTGCCACGTAGTTCTTTTTCAAAAATTGTATTTTGGATAAGTTTCAAAGATTTTCTGTCCTTTTTTGTTTTTTTGAAAAAACTTGATTTTTCTTTATTATTTTTTTTAAGTAAATCCACTTCTCCACAGGGTTCAAGTTAGCACACGGCTACTCAATAAACCCTTACGATCCAAGCAACGTTGAAGGTGGATCCTCCACTCTACCAAAATTACTTGGCCGTTGCGTGGATTCAAAAGACTCCCTTTTTTTAATAATAAAAAATTGATATACCTTTTAATATGAGATTTTTGCACGCAAAAAAAGAAACAAACAAAAGACATACAGAACAAAGAAACAAATACAAGAGCAAATAAAAATGATAAGTAAATAACTCTTATTCAATTTAGGAAATAAGTTTTTTTTAGGTTAGGATATGCAAAGAAATTAGGAGTTTTAGAATTTATGAAAAGAAATAATTTTTAAAATTTGGAAAAATTAAATTTTTATAATTTTCAAATTTGTTAGGGTTAAAAAAAATAGTTTGTTTTAGACCTTGCAAAAAAAATTGAATGATTTTAGGTTAGAAAAATAAATATTATTTTTAAGGTTTGCAAAAAAAAAAAAGTTAGAGTTAAAAAATAATAGTTCATTTTTAGGGTTTGCAAAAAAGGTAATACTCGGAGTTAGAAAAAAATATTAATTTTCATAGATTTAGATTTTTTTTCAGGGTTTGACTGAGGGTTTTTAGGGTTAAAAGAACATTAGGATTTTTAGGTTTACGAAAAAAAAAAACAAGAGGGTTTATCATTAAAAAATGGTTGTTGGAGAAAAATTAGATTCTTTAGAATTTTGCAAAAGGAATGATTTTTGGGGTAGAAAAAAAATTATTTTGTTTTACAAAACGAACAAATATTTCATGTTAAAAAGAAAATTGGGATTTGCAGAAAGAAAAATTTTAGAGTTAAAAGGAAAATTAAAAATTTTGTAGGTTTATAAGAAAAGGAAAAGTTTTTAGGTTAGATAAACTAAAATTTGTAAAAGGAAAACATTTTAATACAGATGAAAGAAAAAACACATAAAGATATGATGAGTAAAAGAAAAAAGAAACAACAAAAGAAAAAGGAAATAATAGTTCTTACCGAATGATAAAGAGAAGTGGATTATATTTTTGTTGACTCATTTGTGATGACTCAGAGTTTTTGAGTTGATTTATCCTTCAACCTTCTAGATATGTTCTTTTCAATTGATCTCTAGGATTATACTTTAACTCTCAGTTATTTCTTTTTAGCTCTTTCCTCTGTTTTTCGAGCTCTCTCTTTCTTGAATCTCTTCTTTCTCTTCGTTTCCTGAGTTTTCTCTCTTGAATTCTCTCTTTTTTTTCTCTCTGTGCTCTCAAAGTATCTCCGTAAAGAAAATAAAAGGTGTCCACCTGCTCCCCCTCTCTGAAGACCTAAGCTTCCTATTTATTGGCATTTTCTAAAACCCTAGATTCTAATAAAGGCTCCCTTATTTTCCGATGACCAGTAATAAGTTTTTTTTCTTTTTTGTCCATTTTCCTAAAAATCTACTAACTACTTTGACCATTTCTAAATCATATTTTACATTTAAAAATTGAAATTTTGAATTTAAATTTTAAATTAGTTTTTTTTATCTACTTAACCTCTAAAAAAAAGAAATTATTATATTTAATTTTTTGTTTTGAAATTTATTTGTGACAGGGACCCGGATAAAATTGGGTATTCACAGTTGCTCCTCTTTAATTATTTTTTACTAAATAATATGAATAATAAAATTTTCATATTATTATAGTAAGAAATAAGTAAAGAAGTGAATTAATTTTATTTGTGGTCCTATGTAACACAAGTATTGTATACGAGCCAAGTTTTGTGAAGGAGAACCAGTCAGGTTCGAGACATTGTGAAAATGTAAAAAGTGTCAGTCAAATTCTAGACTTTGGAAACTTTAAAAGTGAAGATACTAGTCAGATTCTAGACTTTTGAAATATGTAAAGGTGCCAGTCAGATTCTAGACTTTGATAAATGTATAGGTGTCAGTCAGGTTCTGGACTTTAGAAAAATGTATAGGTGCCAGTCAGGTTCTGGACTTCTGAGAAAGTAAATGTGCCAGTCATGTTCTGGACTTCTGAGAAAGTAAAGATGTCAGTCAAATTCTGGACTTTTGATGAAAGTAAATGTGTCAGTCAAGTCCTAGACTTTCAATGAAAGTGAACACGCCAGTCAGATTCTGGACTTTAAAAAATGTAAAGGTGTCAGTCAGGTTCTGTGAAGAAGAACCTATCAGTTTCTAGACATTATGAAAATGTAAAATGTGTCAGTTAGATTCTGGATTTTGAAAAAAGTAAAGAGGGGAGAGGAGAAGACTTGTTTTGCTTGCTCTGTCTTTCATTTGATGATGGGTCAGGAAGAGGAAGGAGGTCTGGTCCTGTTCCTGGTCTTGTGTTTGAGTGTCAGATTTCGGACATTGATAAGAAGTAAAGGAATCGATAAGATTTCAAGCTTTAACAAAAAAATTAAAGATACAGTTAGCTACTGAGCTTTCGTAGAACAATAACAAGTCTTGACTTTTGGTATGAGGAAAGGCATAAGAGCTTTTAGAAAAGGAGTAGGAACAAAAAGGTCCATGAGGCATACTAGGCATGTGAGCATATGAAATGAATAAGCACAAGGCCTACAAAATGAGGTATGTATGAGGCTCATAAGATGATTCAAACATGCAAGGGTATAAGATGAGAATAAATTATAGGCATGTGAGATAACAAGAAGCCTTGCAAGATCCAACTAGAATGAGAGTAAAGTTTAGGAGATATAAGGGCATGAGTGGTGGAATGAGCATGTGGACCTTTAAGAAAATTTGGTATGAGTGCCTCTGAAATGTGAAGCATGAGACTTGTGAATCGCAACAAGCACAACATTCTTTGATGCACAAAATACATGAAGCTTATGATTAAGCACATGTATTGGCTTAGGCCTCAGGGATGTATAAACATGAGTACTTGTAAGATGGATGGGCACTACAGCTTTTAAAATAAGCTAACATAAAAGCCTATAAGGTAAAATAGGCATTGGGCCTAAGATTACAATAGGCACTAAGTCCTTGGAGACAAAGCGCACATAGAGACTTATGAGATAAACTTGCGTGAGGGCTTCGTTGGTAAGCGAGTAAGAATAGATGCGCTAGCCTATGAGGTACAATGAGCTTAGGCGTTCATATGCATAAAACCTATGTAGGCACGAACGCTTGGATAATAGGCAAGAGATAGATTTTTGAAAGCAACAAGTATGAAAGCCTACAAAGTGGGTACGTAAAAGTCTATCGAAGGCCACGAGCATAGAGACCTATAAGAAAACACGTCGAAACCGATGAGATGAAATTACGTGAGGGATTAGTTGGTAAGTGAGTGAGGCCTGTAAGAATAAGCGTGCTAATCTATGAGGTACAATAAGCTTACGCGTTCATAAACATAAAGGTCAAAGGAATGTAATAAGCATAGAACCTGTGTAGGCACGAAGGCTTACACGATAGACAAGAAATGGATTTTTGAAAGTAACAAGTATGAAAGCCTATAAGGTGCGTAGGTAAGAGTCTATTAGATGCCACGAGCATAGAAACCTATTAGATTAAGAAAGCACGAGAACCTATGAGGTCTATGTAGAAGCATAAAGTTTGTAAGATGGAGAAGGTCTAAATACCTATGGATTACAGTAAGCATGAGGACTTAACATTAGAGCCTAACAAGTGCAGGCATGATGGCTTATGAGATACAACAAGCATGAAACTATGAGGTAAGTACGTGCAAAAGCTTATGAGATGTAGCAAGCATGAAACTATGAGGTAAGTACGTGCAAAAGCTTATGAGATGTAACAAGCATGAAAGTCTATGAAAAAGCACAATATCTTATGAGACACAATAGGTATAAGGGCCTATGAGGTGAGTAGATGTGAGACATATTAAGTGGTGTAAGCACCAAAACTATTAGAACAAGCACGCTAACTTATGATGTATGATGTGTGCAATCTTAGGAGTGCATATGCACAGAAGCCTAATTAGGCATAGGTCCTAGGTATGTGCAAAAGGGCCTATAAGAGAAGGTATGGACTTATGAAAGTAGAAAGCATGAAAGTCTATAAAGTGTGTAAGTACAAAAGCTTGTAAGATGAAGAAAGCATCGGAACCTATGAGATAAAGCAAATACAAGGGCTTTGAAATTAATTGACTTCAGAGTATGCAAGAGGAGATAGACTCATGGGCCTGTGGAATAAGATAGTTATAAGACCTATGAAATGGGTGGGTATAGAAGTATGTGAGATGAAGAACGTACAAGAAGCTATAAGAAGAAGCAAGTACAAGAGCTTGAATTGATATCAGAGCTTATAAGATAAGATAGGCACATGGAACCTATCCAAGATGAACAATGTACCAAAATTTATGCAAAGAAGCATGCATAAAAGCTTGAAATTAGCTGACATCAAAGCTCATAAAATGAGATAAGCTTATAAGCCTGTGAAATGAGATAGCCATGAGACCTATGAGATGAGTAGATACAAAAGTGTGTGAGATGAATAATACATAAGAATCAATTAGAAGAAGCAAGCACAAGAGTTTGAGATTAGTTGACATCGTAGCTCATGAGATGAGATAGGCTCATAGGCCCGTGAATTGATGAGATGGGATCTATGAAATGGATATGTATAGAAGTGTTTGTGATGAAGAATGTGTAAAAACCTACGATAAGAAGCAAGTACACGAGCTTAATATTAGTTGACATCAAGGCACATGAGCCAGTACAATGAGATAGCCTTGGGACCTATGAGATTGGTATGTATATAAGTGTAAGAAATGAAGAATGTACAAGAACTTATAAGAAAAAAGTGTATGAGAAGATGAGATAGATACATGGACTTGTGAAGTGAGATAGTCATGGGATCTATGAAATAGGTGTACAAAAGTGTATGAGAAGAAAAGTGCATAGGAACCTAATAGGAGAAGCAAATACAGAAGTTTGAGATTAGTTAATATCAGAGCTAACTAGATAAGATAGGCACATGGACCTGTGAAATGAGATAGGCTTGGGACTTATAAGATGGAGTAGGCAAATGGTCCTTCGTGGTGAACAAATATAGGCATAACAAGCTTATGAGGCTTTGAGGTGAGTAGCAACTAGAGTTATTAAGAAGTAATAAGCACAAGATACTATGGAATGAAATAGACACAAAAACCTCTCAAAGGTTAAAAAAATAGTTATGAGATGGAACCAATAAAACGATCTTTGAACTATGAGTAAATGATGTCCTTAATAAGAAGTGAGCACAAGGACTTGATTTATGAAATGAATGTTTATCATATGCAACAAGCATAATGAAGATAAAATTATGAGTGGCTAAGAGATCAAGATTATCTAAGCACTATGAAAGATAATTCTAATTGAATTAATTGATGCATGATAATGACAATGATGCAAGATGTCAAGATGACGTAAAACATAAAGAATGTAAAATGAATATTAACAAATTATTTTTATTTTGAAATAATTTGAGACCTATCATCTTTACAAAGTCACGCACCTTATGAATCAAATATGAAAAATCAAGATTATGTTAGAAAATGATGCAAAACAAGGTATTTTCATTTTTCAAATAGTTTGAAGCTCATCATCCTTACAAAGTCACGCTCCTTATGAATCAAATATGAGGAAGGACTCATGTTTTTTTTTGCTTGACTTGTGACTAGATGATTGGCCAACGTGCTTTCAGATTAGCTTCTACTAATATTCTGTGAGCTAAAATGATGATATGCTTAGTATTTATTGAGAACCCAATGAACTTTCTATGACTCAAGACAAATCAAAATAATTGCAATGTTCTCTTTTTTTTTTTGTGGACACATGTTTCCCTTTAATATATGTTTATTAAAATGTAAAATAAATTAATGGTAAAACAAAGAAAATCAACAATTTATTTAAGAAAGAGATGAAACACATTGCAAAGAGGGTAATGTATAGCGGGTGAGAATGAAATGCATATAGTTTGAAGTGGATGGAATCAAAATGAATGACTACAATGATACTAGAGTAATGCTTTTTTAACAATGCTAGTTGCACATGTTAATAATATTAACCACTCATTAACAAGCTTAGAAGTAGGTTAACCAAGCTTGAAGCCTTGTTAATTATCCAGTTTGAAGTCAAGCACTTCAATTGGCTCTCTTTTGCCTCAATTTGCATTCATGTTATTTCATTCTTTTCATCTCAAAATTATTAATTACCTTATTTTGAAAAGCTTGGAACATCATTTACTCCAATTTAGGGTTTGACACTTATCGATTGCCCCTGTTTGAATATATCATGTCAATTGTCCCAGATTAAGGATTTCAACACATCCATTAATCTAATTTAAGCTTTTATCATGCTTTTCATTTATGATCCCTTTCGGTAACTTTTTTTTATTTCATGAAACCTTTTTTTTACTTTTCTTTTCTTTTTTTCTTTTTTTCTTTTTGGTAAATCTAGCAGTCAAGTCTCTTTTCTTTCTTTTGCGCTGACTTTTGCCTAGGTTGCTGTTTTGAGTTTTCAACCTAGTGAACATCTTTTTTTTTTTTTTTAATTTGCACTTAAGATCCTTTTTGGTAACCTTTTTTTGTTTTTATTTCATGAAACTTTTTTTCTTTTTTCTTTTTGGTATTTTTCAAATCTAACAATCGAATCTTTCCCCTCCCTTTTTTTTCCATCCCTTTTTCTTTTGTTTTTTTTTTAATCTTTATTTTTCTTTTTAAAGAGATCCCAACTATCATATCTGGGAGAAGTAAAGTCTAATCAGGAAATCCTTGTAGTATAATGTATTCAATCTTTTGATGTCCAAGCGGGGTCTAATTTATAAGTATGATCACATTTTTTATTTCAAACTTGTTTCCATTTGTACTCTTAAAAAGAAGGTTTTGTCATCTTTCGTAAGGAAAATTATTTTAATTCCACAAAAAGTTGCCCCATTGCACTTATTCTTCTTTGATCCAAACCTTTTTTTTCTCCCAAAATATTGCCCCAATTGCAATCCAATCTTTCTGACCGTTCATTACAATGATATTCATATATCAAGATAAAGCTTCCAAATACATGTATTTTTCTCATTTGCTTTTTATAATGAGACAATCAAAGTTACTTGATATGATACTACCATTATTGCATTGTTTGGGATAAAAATTATGGATAGTGAACTTAAAACGAAAGATAATAGGTAAGAAAATAAAGTTCAAAATGTACAAAAAGGAAACATGTTAGTTCAAATTCTAAAAAAAAAAGGATAGCCTAAAGCCTTAGATAAAGCATTAGAATTATTGCAAAATTATTTTGAAGAATTAAAAATCAAAGGAAGATTGATAGTTTCTCAATTGTTAAATTTTTATTTGGCAAACAAGCACAGAAAAATGTCTTCCTTGGGGCATGACATTCCATCCAAGGACTCAGTTCAAATTAATGAAGTAAAGCTGAATAGGCATTGGCGAGATATCTAAAAAGAACCAATTTACTCTATTTCTTTAGAGATCGTAGTGGCTTTAAAATCCTGGTCATTTTTACCTTTGGTTGGTTGATATCCCTCTTCATCTCTTAATTATGGTATTCTAACTCATTGATCATGTCCAATTAGAAACATTCAATGTAAGAATGTAAGATTTGAAATTGATTTATATATATATATATATATATATATATATATGTATATATTTACAAAAGATGGGAATTGGTGGTGAAAAGACTTATATGTTTATTTTTTATTTAAAAAAGTTCCCTAAATTCTAACAGTAGAAGTATGCTTCCTCTTAGGTCAGAAAATGGTCGACTCTCATTCTAAAGGAGCATTCACTCCTCAATAGATGAGGTCTATCTACTAGCAATGTGTAGAACATCATATATTTTCAATCAAAAGACTATTGTTCATCAATGGATATTGTTTAAATCAAACTCAATAATAAGTAAACATGATCTTGATATTTCTCATTTGCTAGTATAACATTGAACAACTTTAAATATTTTTACTCTAAAAGTAAATTTTTTTAAAAGATAATTAGAAATAAGAAAAATGCAACTTAGTATGCTTCTAAAATGTTATATTAACATACCTTATTTTGAAAAATGAACATATGGATAAATGCATGAATTATTTTTAAAAAAGTGAATGCATTAATGACTTTGAAATATGTGAATGGAGGGATCATCATTTTTTTTGTTTTACAAGTGAATGCATAAATAGTTTTTTTTAGTATATGCGAATGATGGAATCATTTTTTTGTTTTACAAGTGAATGCATGAATCATTTTTTTTGTATGTGCGAATGATGGAATTATTTTTTTATATGCAAATGCATGAATCATTTTTAAAAGTGAATGCATTTTTTTTGTGTATGCGAATGTCAGGATCATGTTTTTATGCGAATTCATGAATCATTTTTTTTTGTACATGTGAATGCATGAATCATTTTTTTATATGTGAATACATTAATTATTTTTTTTTATATACGAATGCATGAATCATTTTTATATGTGAATGAATGAATATATTTTTTTGTATGTTCGAATTCATGAATATTTTATTTTTGTATGAATCAATTCTTTTTGTATATGCGAATGGATAAATATATTTTTTTGTATACACGAATTCATGAATATTTTATTTTTGTATGAATTAATTTTTTTGTATATGCGAATACATAAATCATTTTTTTTTTGTACAAAATGTGTAGGATGAATAATTATGAATGATTTTAAACGAATGAAGGAACAGGATAAATTTTATAAAGAAAAATTATTTTATTTTTATTTATTTTAATTTTTCTACATTTCTATGGTAAAAACTCTAGTTTTTGGAGTTCACTGTGACCTTTTGTTAGTGCATAATTTCATGGATAGATCTAGTCCTATGGTCTTGGATGGCTCCCAAATTAGCCCTATTAAATAATAAGGACCTAGCTCATGACTTAGTCATAAGAAGAGACGTGCCCTCTCAATATGAGTAAGTCAATGTACTAGTAACTATCTGAGTGGTAGCTCAACAACTACCAAGTGAGCATAAAGCCCCTTAATAGTAGTTGTTAAGGCACCTTCTACTCCTAGGCTCGCATAGGCTTGGGTATAAAGCCCAAATGTGTGTGAGGTAAGTGTTAGTGATGTGTGTGCATAAAGCATACAAGTTTTTACCTTATTAACTATCCATCTAACACAGACTAACAAATATCAAAAAATGTACAAAAGTCATCTACCCAAAGATTCATAATATAGCAAGAGAAATAATAGTAACAAGATATTTACAAAAATAAACTGAACAATAAATAAAATAAAAGGAATACACAAACAAAATGATGAGTGAAATAAAAAAATATTAAAACTTTTGCACACTTAATTAGATTAGGTTTGACTCTAAAAAATGTCCTTAGTGGAGTCGCCATCTGTCGCAACCGGAGCCACGACAGGAAGGCGATGACAAGGAGTCGCCACCAAAGTTTATTAAAGAAAACATTGGAAAAAACTTTTTAATTTAAAAAAAAAAAATTTGAAACCAGATGTGGGCCCGGGAGTCGTTTACGTGTAAGAAATGTATTAGCACCTTACGATGTCCATTGGTTAAAATGGTTGCCTTCTAATTAATTGTGCAAAATTTTATTTTAACTTAAAAAATATTTATTTCACTCTAAAAGAAACTAATTAATATTTTTTTGCTATTTTCAAATTTGTTATTATTATTATTATTTAGATGTATTTCTAATTTTTAAAAAAATTTTGAGATTTTAATTTTATTTTTTAAAAATAAGGAAACACAATAAAAATTATTTGAATTAAAGGAATGAGTTATTTGTAAAAATATTATTCTTTTTTTTCATTTTTTGTATTAAAGAAATATAGAGTAAAAAAACTTATCTTAACACTTTGTTTTTTTATTTTTTTTATTTTCTATTTTTTTAAAATAAAATAAAATTTTTGTTTTTTAATTTTTATAAAGAAAATATACTAGAAATTAATCTTAGTTTAAAATAATTTTAAAAATATTTTGATCCTGAAAAAAAAAATTTAAAAAAATTGGACATGACAGGTCAGGTTCCCGCTCCTACGTATCCTCCGTGTGTAACATAGTAATCAAAGTTGCCATGTAGTTCTTTTTCAAAAATTGTATTTTAGATAAGTTTCAAAGATTTTCTGTCTTTTTTTTTTGTTTTTTGATTAAACTTGATTTTTCTTTATTTTTTTTTTAAGTAAATCCACTTCTGCACAAGGTTCAAGTTAGCACACGGCTACTCAATAAACCCTTACGATCCAAGCAACGTTGAAGGTGGATCCTCCACTCTATCAAGATTACTTGGCCGTTGCGTAGACTCAAAAGACTCCCTTTTTTTAATAATGAAAAATTGATATACCTTTTAATATGAGATTTTTGTACGCAAAAAAAGAAACAAACGAGAGACATACAGAACAAATAAACAAATATAAGAGCAAATAAAAATGATGAGTAAATAACTCTTATTCAATTTAGGAAATAAGTTTTTTTTAGGTTAGGATATGCAAAGAAATTAGGAGTTTTAGAATTTATGAAAAGAAATAATTTTTAAGATTTGGAAAAATTAAATTTTTATAATTTGCAAATTTGTTAGGGTTAAAAAAAATAGTTTGTTTTAGACCTTGCAAAAAAAAAATTGAATGATTTTGGGTTAGAAAAACAAATATTATTTTTAAGGTTTGCAAAAAAAAATAATTTAGAGTTAGAAAAAAAATAGTTCGTTTTTAGGGTTTGCAAAAAGGGTAATACTCGGAGTTAGAAAAAAAATATTAATTTTCATAGATTTAGATTTTTTTTTTTCCAAGGTTTTACTGAGGATTTTTAGGGTTAAAAGAACATTAGGGTTTTTAGGTTTACGAAAAAAAAACAAGAGGGTTTATCATTAAAAAAGGGTTGTTGGAGAAAAATTAGATTCTTTATAATTTTGTAAAAGGAATGATTTTTGGGGTAGAAAAAAATTATTTTTTTTTACAAAACGAACAAATATTTCATGTTAAAAAGAAAATTGGGATTTGCAGAAAGAAAAATTTTAGAATTAAAAGGAAAATTAAAAATTTTGTAGGTTTATAAGAAAAGGAAAAGTTTTTAGGTTAGATAAACTAAGATTTGTAAAAGAAAAATATTTTAATACAGATGAAAGAAAAAACACATAAAAATATTATGAGTAAAAGAAAAAAAGAAACAACAAAAGAAAAAGAAAATAATAGTTCTTAACGAATGATAAAGAGAAGTGGATTATATTTTTGTTGACTCATTTATGATGACTCTGAGTTTTTGAATTGACTTTTCTTTCAACTTTCTAGATATGTTCTTTCCAATTGATCTATAGGACTATGCTTTAACTCTCAATTATTTTTTTTAGTTCTTTCCTCTGTTTTCGAGCTCTCTCTCTCTTGAATCTCTTCTTTCTCTTCGTTTCTTGAGTTTTTTCTCTTGAATTCTCTCTTTTTTTCTCTCTGTGCTCTCAAAGTATCTCCGTAAAGAAAACAAAAGGTGTCCACCAACCAAGTCTTCCTCTTTGAAGACCTAAGCTTCCTATTTATTGACATTTTCTAAAACTCTAGATCCTAATAAAGGCTCTCTTATTTTTCGATGACCAGTAATCAGTTTTTTTTTCTTTTTTGTCCATTTTCTTAAAAATCTACTAACTACTTTGACCATTTCTAAATCAGATTTTACATTTAAAAATTAAAAATTTGAATTTAAATTTTAAATTAGTTTTTTTTATCTACTTAACCTCTTAAAAAAAGAAATTATTATATTTAATTTTTTGTTTTGAAATTTATTTGTGACAGGAACCCAAATAAAATTGGGTATTCACAGCTATCATGAAAAGGCTAGAGAAACTGGAATTTATGTTTGACAAACTTAGAAGCTCTAAAGCCATAAACATGAGAAGAAAAAGAAATGATGTAAATTAAGTAAAATAACAGCAGAAAAAGATAAAACACAATATTTGGAAGCGAACAGAAAATACATGTAGTCTAATGCAAATAAGCCAACTAAAGATTCCACCCATTATCAATTAATTTAAATCCAAATGTTTTAATTCCTTCATAGATCTTCAGAGGTTCTCACTGTAGTCCACAAGGGTTTGGTTCAGATTATTAGCTTTCAGACAGAGTGCCCATAACAACACAAGCAGCATAACCAAGAGGGATGTGTCTTTAATCAGATATGTCCTAGTAAATTTTAGATTATGTAGGTCAAGTGGGAAAATCCCAAAATAAACTAGACTTTTAAGAGAGGTGGAGAAGAAATATTCCTTTTTACGTAAATGAGTATTACAAGAAAGATTTATTTATAAAATTTCACTTCCTGAACTAAGTCTACGCAAGTTAGATTCAGCACTCTTCCAACTTCAGATATGTATCAGATTTGGCATCAGGCAACCTTATAAGATTCCTCCAATGTGAGCTATTCTCTAAAAGTGCCACCCTTAGTGGGCTACCGCCCACCAGTGCAAACTACTTTAACCTTTAATTATCCACTTAGAGACACTCACTTATAGTGTGTTTGGATGAACAGTTGCAAGCTTTATTTTGGATTATAATGATTTTGCAAAACTTATTTTGGTTAAAATTGCATTTGAAGTGATTTATGTCTGAAAACTTATGTTGAAAAGTAGGTTTGTAGTAAAACTTATATCTTGTTCAGATTTGCATTTAAATGCCTATGGATCCATGTTTGTTTCAATACTAGTAGTTGCAGTTTCTATGTTGGATCCACCTTTATAGGTTTTTCAACATGTTTCCAAACACACCCTTAATGTAAAATTCTCTTCCCAATGCAAAAGCTACGTTTTTTCACTTGTACTGAAACTTGCTTTCGATACCAAACTTGATTCTAATTTCTCACAACAAACAAATTTTTTTCTTGTGAAATCCTATTCACATTTCTTCAACACTCAAGACTCCCCCCAAACATGCTATTAATTCATTTTTCTAAGGGGTGATATCCAGAAAATCACATAAAAATTAAGCTAAGTCATAAACTTATGTGTTTCATCGCATAAAGATGACAGCATCCTGGAATGAACACAGTCAAGAAGACTAACCAACTTGTATGATTAGGAAGAGTAACATGATTTTAGTTGCAAAGATATCAACTTTAACTCTTGGGTTCAAAATGGTGAGTCCAGTATCTTCAATCATCCATCCTTGCTTTTGGAAGTCTCCTTCAACCTAGAAAAGGTTGAACTTTTCAGAGTAAAATAAATTTAAAAAAAAAAAAACACATTTTTGGTAAACAAATATCAAGCAATTTGACATACCTTTGATTCCATCATCAAAAAGTATTCTCTAACACTTTCTTCAATCCATGATAAATAAACTTGGAAGCAACAAAGGGAATGCATGTCGCCATTCCCATCACACACACACACACACACAAATTGGTTTCCATTTGAACGCACGACCCCACTTAATGACCCAAAGTTAAATTTGGACCCAAAAATGTTAGATTTCATTTTCCACATGAAGCCAGAATCACTTTTTTGGGATTCAAAACTTGAAAGAAAGCAGAAATTTTTATTTTTGGTGGCCTTGTTGTATAACAGATATCGTGATTATTATTATTTTTTGGTTGTGGTGATAGAGTTATTATGCCTAAGAAAAACGGCACCGTAAATTGGAAGGGTTAATGGTCCTGAAAATTGGAAAGGAATCATTAAATTCGATGCTACTATGATGAGTCTTTCTAATATGGTGGTGTTCCAGGCCAGTTGCAAAGCCTGAACAGTGGTGACCGTAGTAGTGATTTCATCTGAAAAGAATTTGGAAATGTTACAAGTGTTGTTTTGTAGGAAGATTTGAGGTTGAAGTTAAAAGTAATTAATTATTCATAATCAAATTTTATTATGTATTTTTATGACAAATATAATAAATATATTTTTAAATACAATTTTCTTAATATTAAATTTTTAATTTAATTTTAAAAATTGATGTTAATAGAAATAATTAACAGCATTTTAATCTTGAAAAGAGGTCAAATTTTCTTTGTATTTCATAGATACGTCCATGAGTCTATCCACACGTGTCTATTATCTATATAAAAGTATATAAAGTTTTGCCGGCTTAAGTCGTGTTATGTGACAGCTCCAAGGCATTCAATTTTCTGTTTAGAAGTATTTGTAATTTTTATTTTTCTTCCTCTAGAATCAACTTTGAATGTAAGTAACCTCAATAGTCAATTCAAACATACTCTTAAGACTTTCTTTCACATTTATTGAACTGGCGGCACTGAATGGAAAAGGATTCAACAAAAGGGCTGATTTAATTTTTTTTAATATTTTTTAAAGATAAATTTTTAAAATAATATTTTTTTAAAACATATTTCTTCATGTTCTTTTTTATCATGTTATCATATATTTTGTTTATCGTACAAACAAAAAAAATTATTTTTTAATTAAGTTTTGTCTTTAACAGAGATAAAGTAAGTTTTATTTGCTACATGAATAAAAATAATATGATTGCACAATATGTCATGTTAATCTAACTTACAAAATTTAATTCATAAAAGAAAAAATAGGTATATCTGAAAAATTAATAATTGCTTCTATATTTAATATTATTAAAATAATTTATTTGTTCAAAAAATAATTAAATTTTTAATTCATTTTTCAAATGTGCTCAAACTATTTTGTTCAAAGTGCTTTCAAATTTAAAAAGTCAAAAATTAAATTTAATCATACAAGTTATCATAGGACAATAATGAATGATGTTGATAGTAATAAGAGATAAAAGAAAAGAGAGGGATCCATTTCTTAATAGAGAAGTAAAAATTAAGAAAGTTATAGGACTTTGTTAGTAAGATTTTATTAGAAAGAAAAAAATTTATTATACTTTTATAATTTTAATATAATAATTGTGTACTTTGTTTATAAAAAAAATTTATTTATGAATGCTTAAACTTAACTCTTAGAGTTGAGATTAAAAAAACTCAAAAGTTATATTCTTTATCCTCTATATGTAAAATAACATTAATTATAGTTATATTTTTTAGACGTACACATTCATTCTCTTTTAAACTAAGTTTTGGAAGTTGAATTGACATGATTCGTAGCACAATCTTATCAGTTTTGTCCATGTAGCATATGAAACTTATCAAGTGATGACATATAACATAATTATATAATTTTTTCTCTATCGAAAACAAAATTTGATTAAAAAATAAAAATAAATAAGTTTCTTCTATACAATAAATAACATAAATGGTAACATGACAAAAAAAAACTTTAAACAAAAAATATATTTTAAAAAAATAAATCAGCCCAACAAAATATGGTAAGATATATTTAAGACTTAAGAAGTAAAAGGGCTAAGGCAACAAAAATATTAAAGAATTAAATCAAATCAAATTTTAAATAGCTAAATTAATATTAAAAAATTCAAAATTGAACAAAATTATATATAAAAATGTTTAAATTTGAAAAAAAAATACATTTTTCTATGTAATTTGATTCAAGCTTTAGTTTTTATATTTACGATTGAACCAAACCAAATCTAATCATAAACTTAAGACTGATTTGATTTATGAAAAAATTCAACAAGATTGTTTATATTTAACTTTTTCTTTAGTATATGTTGTCTCCTAAGTTTTAAAAAATAATTGCTAAAAAAATTATGTATTAATTTGAGATGTTATTCATATTCAAATTAATGAATTATTTTTTTTATTAATCAAAAAATTAAAAGTATTCCCTTTATAAAAAAATTTAAAATAGGACAAAATTTATTCAATTCAAATTACAAAAGATTGATTTGAATCAATTCAGTTTTGATATAAATCAGAAACTAAATAAAAAAATTTATAATTAAATCAAATAAATGTATATCGCAAAATCAATCCAAAAAGTGAAAAGGAAAAGAATGAAAAGAAATAGAGAGAAAAAATAGAACCTTCACCACAGCCAAGTTCCCTTTGCCATTCCTGAACCTCAAAGCCAAGTTTAAATAAATAATAATGATAATAATATTTATTATATTCATCCAATAAATATTTGTTTTATTAAAATATTACTAATAATAAATAAGTTAAAACATAAGTTACTAACAGTAGTCGTACAACTCATAAATAATAGTTATGAGTTAAAAATGTGTTTGAACTTTGAACGTGAACATCGAATGACAGAGTTAAATTGGAGACAGAGCAATCAGCGGGACAAAAATTTCCGTTCCCTTTCTTCTCTGCTGCTGAAGTGGTCACACTCACACGGAGACAGTGACCTTAGGCACATAGCTTCGATCTTCTTATCTTTTAACCAATAATATTCTTAACTAAAAGAAAATTGAGATAAGAAATTCTACCTCTTCAGCAAACGTGTGTTAGTAACAGTGTTGTAGTTATCTGCAATCACTTGAAACATGTATGAGTTACTGTAGTGACGTGAGTTACAACAGTGACCATTTGACCTTTTTATTAAGTTGCATGTGTCATAAGGGTTTCATGAACCACTCAAAATTGGATATTACTATTTTTAATTTTTACTTCTTTTTTATATATACTCGTTCTAAAAATACCCCCACCAAAAAATATCTACTTCTAGCGATTAATAGTATTAAGTTGTGGAAGTACAAATAACAAAATTAATTTTATTCTTACTATATTATAAATCAAATAGACTATAAACACTTTATTCTCTTTGTTTTCCAAATTAAAGATTCTGCAAGTTTTTCTAACTATGATTACACTGTGACAGTCACAACTTGCTGTTGTGCTTGTGCCCATGAAGCACCGCGACATGGATCCATGAAACACACCCTATATCAATGTAGACTATACTCAAAAGAGGGAAATAAAAAATAACAATAACATTATTAGGTGCCTTCTCTATAAATAAATCCTCCGTTTTCTTACCTTCCCCATTAGAAGCCAAACCTATACCAAAAGCTAAACTCCTAACTTAACGTAATATTAACTTGAATATGCACATCAAGGCATGTGATTCGACGCATAAAGTTGACAAAAGCAGTAATAAAGCACATGCAGCTTATAGCAATTGCAATAAATTAGTATTATAAAGTACCATGTAGTGAAGGTTCTTCTTGAGTACGTAAAACTGAATTTAATCATTGGAAATTTGGAATCCACATAAGGCTCATGTTATGTAGGCAAGAATGATGATCATCTCTGCTAGTTTGACAATTTGGAATACAATTCATGGAATGAGTCTTTGTCCATCCAAATATTATTGCAAGCTTTCTTGGGTATTGTTAATTATCAAGAAAGTAACATCCTCGTGTTTAGCTTGATCCATTTTCATCTCTCTCTATGAGTATATGTTGCTTTTTTCCATGGAAACAGGAAAAGTTGATCTGCAATAATATTATTAATTTCAATTTTCAGATTAATCACTGTTTTCCTTTCATTTAAATTTTAAAAATATTATTCTTTAACCAAATAAACTCTGAATTCATCCAAAAATAACAATACTTCTGATATAATGTTTCTAAAAAATCTTTCATAAAAATGTAACAATATATATTTTTTGTTTGGATGAGAATAAAAAAATACATATAACAATGTATTTTATTTTACTTTATTAAAATATAAAATGGAAAAGTGTTAATTTTAAAAAATAAAAATAAATTTAACAAAAAAAATTTAATTAGTTTCTCTAAAATAAAAAAGGAAAGATAAATGCCTTTTGAAAAAACCTTGAATTGCTTGATCCAGTCCTATATGTACGGCTAGTTCCATTGTGCCCAATTAACACCTCACTCGTATACATGCATCCCTAGTCTGTCTAGAATTACAACCAATTTGGAAACAAAGCATATTTAAATTTGCTTTGATGAACAAAGAGCTTTCGTATGCATTAAGAATTAGCTCCAATGAGCGCTTCGAAAAAAAAAATTGAGAAATTGTATTTGTATATTTATATATAAAAGAATGATAATAAAAAGAAAAAAAAAATTATAGAAAGTCTATAAAAAAATGATCTCAATTAAATTTATCTGTAATGATTAAAACAATTAATTATATAATATGATTTTTTTTCCAACGTGAGGATAAAATTCAGTGTCTAAATGTCCTTTCATTCGAGTGTAATAAGAATTTATTAATAATTTTTTTAATTTGTAGTCAACGGACGAATATATAATGGTCAAACGTTATAGAAACCCTAAAAATTATTATTTTATTAATAAAGAAAAATATTAAACATTAATTTTTTATAAATTAATATAATATCTTTTTAATACGATGGATTTGAGGGGAGTGGAAGCCTCCTTCCTATCCTACTCCCTAACGTAAAAATGGTATATTGGTCCTTTAATTTTATTTTTTTCAATTAATATTTTAATTTTTTTTAGTTAGAATTTATTGATATTAGATTTCAAAACTTAAGTATTTATAATATTTAATAATTTTTATAGAATATAAAATTAAATTATTTAATAATAATTTGAATGTTCAAGTATATCAATTTTATAAAATTTAAAATAAATAAAAATAATAAATACTTTATCATATTACTTTATTCTGATAAATAATATATTTTTAAAATATTGCTAAATATTAAATTTTGAATAATATACCTATAAATTTTAAATTATATAAAATTATATATATATATATATAATAGTAAAAAAATATAAAATAAATCAACAATTAAGTTAATTAATTTTGTATTATATAAAAATTTATTAAGTCATATAAATATTTAAATTTAATATCTAGTATCAATTAATTTTGAATTTTTTATTTTAATTATTTAACTTTCAAATATATTTTTTAACTATGTTGTTCCTTTTAATTTTAATTCCAACCATGTTAACTCTCATCGATTTTAGTTGTTTTTTTTTTTTCTCTTTTATCTTCCTCCTCTCCTCTTAATTTCTTCTTCTCCTAATGTCTTTGCTCATTCTCTTCTTATCTATCTTCGTTCTTCGTTTCCTCTTCTTTCCTAAATTGCGCTCATGTTTTCATGACATGTTCAAACACTGAAACAACATCAAAATGCACTATTTTTCTCTATCCTCGATCACTACACAACCACTAATCACACTTTCATCCACACATGTATCATACCAACAAGGAGAAAAAAGAAAGGATAGAAGAGAGGGAGAGAATTAAAAAAAAAAAAAAAAAAACAAGTATATGAAAAATAAAATTACGTCACATAAAAACAAAGAAAAAACAATGAAAAAAAAGTAATAACACTAAAAAAATACATATATATAACTAATAAAAAAAATAACTTATTTAAACATGTTTAAAAGTTAAAAGAGAAAAATTATATAGGCAGGATCTTATACCAACTTTCATTTAACTTATACTTAACGGGTTATAATTTATTCCTTTACTAACCGTTAGATTTAAATTAAATGAAAAGCTCAGATTATGTGTAAGAATTTTTAAACTTATATTGATATATATATATATATATATATATATATATATAAAAGTTAAAAGACAAACGCACAACTTTTGCCATCTACTCCTTGATTGGCTTCTGATGCATATGTTTTAGTTTGATGACTAATAATCATTCTTGATCCATTAATGTTCAAATATCAACCAGAAATGCTGCGTACATGTGAAATTTTCAATTCGGCTTCTACTGTAACAATGTGACTGCTTGAAATGAGTATGATTCACATATAACATCTCTAAATTCTATGTTTCAAACCTATATAATAAGATCATACTTAATGCCAAGAAGTTCTATGAAAAGAATGTCCTCCTCAGTAGCCAATAGCCATCCCATGTTGCAGTACTCCTAGTCCTTATCATGTCACCAAAACCGCGTTTACAAGCAAAATTGAAAACTTCAACGTGTCTCTTCTCTGCAAAACTAATAAAGGGTCTATCATGTAGTGTCACTTGATGATTCTAAATTGTAATAGAAATTTTGTGAGTTACAATGTTTATACATACAACATTGGTGATTGGCGAGTCCTCGTTGCCAACACCAGTCTTGTTAAGCTAGCACCACACCCACCCAATATATGAACAAACAATTAGCACTCATATTCTACAAAACATTTTTACTACCAAACCCATAATGTTGCCAAATATATATCTTTACACTTATCGTAAGCTCTCAGACGATGAACGGTGTCTTTCTGTTGGTACTGTAATACGAGTCTCAATATAAACTTACATTTTTCGAGAATTTGTGATTTCTATATTTTGTTTCAACAGATGGTATGATTAGTCACAGTCCATCGTATTTATTTTACTATTTACTTATTTCTTTTTCTGAAATAATATTCCTAAAGTTCAGATATTAACTTATGCAGCTGTTAATAAAAAAATCTATAAATTTAAATTTTAATACATCATGACAAATTAATGGTTAATTTACATAATTCATTTGTATGATTTATTCTTTTAATATTAAAATTCTTAATTTTAATTTATTTTTATTATAATAAAATTAAAATCATTATTTAATATAAATTATATTTCTTATCTACTATTATAATAATTTATATTTTTTAAGTTTTACTTAAATTATAAATTATCCATATAATACACAAAAAAAGTTTGCCATTAATATAATTATGTATGTTATAATTTTTAAAAAAATTATTTTACCATTCCTTTACATGCTTTTGGGATCGCTCCCTAACAGAAAATATAAATAGACTTTTAAGTATAGATATTATAAATATAAATTAACATTATTATACATTGTATTAATATATATTAATAAAAAAATTATTATTATTTCCTTCATTTTTTTATAAAAAAATAATTACAAGCTCGTCTGTTTAAGTTTTTTCATGAAAAAAACACTTTTAAAAAATCACTTTCAGTTTTTTATATTATATGGTTAAGATTATAAAAAAAATCAAAATTTGAAAATATTTTATTTTAAATTTTTAGAGAAGTTATTTTGAATAGCTTCTAAAAAAATTGAAATTATAATTACGCATTTAAAAAGTACTTTTTATAATTAAAACTAAATAAAAAGTAACTTCTAATTTTATAAAATTTATCATTCTTTATATATCCTCAAACTTTTTTATTTCTAAAGTTGAAACAAATGGGTCCTAATTTATCAATATTAATAAAAATAGTTATATCATAAAACTTACTTTTTAAAAAAACTGAAACAAAAAGGTCATAATTTATCAATATCAATAAAAATAGTTGTATACTATAAATAGTAATAAATAGTTAAATTAGTTACTTATACTTTAAATAAATTATATATATATATATATATATATATATATTCACTTTTATATTGATAATAGATGAATATAGAGTCAATATAAATCTTACAATAAATAAAAATACAAAAAAATTAACGCTTAATATATACATGTGAAAATCATTCTTCATCTCTTATAATTTTAAAAAAAATATTGGTAATTGTTTGTAATGAACAAACTAAAGAAAGTATTACATTATAAATTTGTTAATGTCCTTAAAATTGAATTTAAACACTCAAAAGTAATAAAACTTAATAAGAAAAAAGATATTTATTATCTTAGATTGTAAAGTATAATAATTTTTTTCAATAAAATTACTATTTTTATGTGTTTAAACTCAATTTTAAAAGTTAAAATTAATAATTTTTTTATATTATTAACAGTTTCATCACATATGTATAAAGACATATCATAAAATATAAAGAGTAAATTTTTATTAAAATTTATGGTTGAGGCTAATATGAGTTATCAAAGTAAGTGGTGCATGAGTAAGTGAGATTTTTTTAAATTGTTAGATATATTTTAAATATAAACGAGTAAAATATTTGACCTGTAACTTAATAATATTCGTTTTCATATATTTATTATTTAATTTTTTATAAAAATTTACAAAATTACTCTTTGAACTTTTAAAACTTGTTATTTTATATTTTCAAAACTTGTTACCTTTTATAAGTTGTATTACTTGTATTTATCTTGTATCTATGTAGTGATTTTAAGAAGGTATGTATTTATATGCACTAATCCAGTTTCAATTTGTAATAAAAATTTTTTTTGATTTAATAGAATATTGAAAGTTATTTTAAATCTTTAGAGTTTTATATAAATTCTATGTATGAAGTTAATAATTTTTATAATTAATATTTTCACATCCATTTTTACTCATAATCTCAATTCATCATGAAAAATCTTTCTTATGCCTTCCATGCACAATGGTTGCTTCTGCATTGTACAATTTTTATAATTTTTTTAAGCTAATTTTGTTAGCTTAAGTGAAAATTATAAGAGAAAAATTACTTACTGAAATTATTTCACTTAAGTCATACAATATATTATAATATTTGCTTAAGCAAATAATATTTGGCTAAAATCAATTTTGACAAAATTTGTTAGTTCATTACTGTCTATAATTCATTTAAGTGAATAACGTGTCACTTAAGTAAAAATTACAGTGAATGAATTTTATATATTTTTTATTGTTTAACAACATCTCTCTAGTCATTACTTTTATTTTGATTATATCAAAGTGTTAATTTTTAAGATAATTAGATTGAGTATATGATATTTTTAAATTTAATTAATTCCAATTATAAACACCATAGTTCAAAGTATAACAATGCAAAATTATATATTTATTTAAGTTTATAGTATATTTAAAAAATAAGTTTGTATCTTATTAAAAATAAAAAATAAAGAGGAATTAAAATAGAACAAGTAAAAATTGAACATAATTTTTATAATATTCTAAGTAAAAATTACTTAATTTTATATGATCTTTTATATTGAAGATATTTTTTAGACTTTTATTACTTAAATTTCAACAATGATAACTTAATCCATCATCAAATTAGGTGAATAAATTTAAGAGAATATAATTAAATTTTAAATTAATAATTGAACATGTGATTGAGATTTTGAATCTGCAAAATTATAAGATGTTACTAAATTTCATATATTAATAATACTAATTATTAAAATTTTAATAAAAATAATATTTATTATTTTATTATATTGTGTGCATGAATTGACATTAGGAAAATTATATCACAGCTATAAATTTACATTCTTGTGGATACAACAAAATTAAAGTAGAGAGAAGTGTTAGGAAACATATTTTTAATATATTTTTAATTATTAGTTAAAATTTATATAAAAATATAATAAAAATTATTAAATTAAAAATAAAAATAGTTACAATAATGTATTTTTTATAATTTTTAATAAATTATAATTAAAAATATTTTTAAAAAGTATTAAACAATAAGTTTAATAAATTCTGAATCTTACTTTTAATTTAAATATTTTTTAGAATTAATATTTTTTTCTTATTTTATAATTTAAAAAAAATCTTAATTAACAATATATTAAAAATATATGTTAAAAAGTATAACTCCTCACTTGACAATTTCCGAGAATCGTCCATAATTTATTGGCAAGTAAACGTTGTTCACGAGCTAACGCGTTGGTTGAGTTGAACAATGAATGAGGGTTAAAATGTTTATAGGGGAAAGGGATCAACTTAAAAACTTGTGCGCTTTGGAAAAGTAAGTTCTGTTATTCATTCTTTGTATTTTTCCATTGACGCAATCATTCAAATACCATCGGGACCTGTGTTTCTTTCCTCTTTTTTAAATGTCAAACCATTCAAAATTACAGCTGCTTTAGACTTTCACTTTAAAATGCCTTAACTGCCAAATCCCTCAACCGTTTTTATTCTTTTATTTTTTCACTACCTTCCTCTTATAATTTATTATATTTACCTTTTTTACTCTTAATATATTTATTTATAATTGTATAATTTTCAAAAAAATAATTAATAACTAAAAGTATATTAAAAAAATACATCAAAAATCATATAATAATTTTATACTTTTATATATGTTTTTTAAATATATTTAAAGATAATAACATATATATAGGTGAATAATTTTTTTGTAAATCTAAAAATTCTTAAATTAATTTAAAATTTTATTTAATTTATATTTAACGGTTAATAAAATAATAAATTATAACTTATGTAAGAATTTTTATATTTATATTAATTTAAAAAAATTATATTCTATATATATAAATCTATTTAAAGTAGGTAAATTAGTATGCACGTCAAAGTCTTCTTTCTGAGTAGTCAAAATAGTTGTATTTGTTAGAATTTAAACTTGCGACTATAGAATATTATATAATAAAATGTAATATATTAAACCATTAAATAATATAATTTTTAATAAAAGAATATTATACTTAACTTTTTATCATATAAAATTTTATATATATTAAAAAATTCATAATAAAATAGTGTGTATAATGTGCTTACCAAGATGTAGCTAGCCATAGTTACGGCCTCCAAATTTTGGCTTACCTTATGGATTAATCTCCAGATAATGGTACCACATTATTCTTTCTGATACGTCATATGAAACTGACGTTGGAATAGAAAGCCAAAAAAACAAGAACACTGAGGTAACCAACATGGAAGAAATTAGTGTTGGTATAGCATGTGTTCTAATCTTCAATCTCATTCACGTAACAGTGTAAACCAATGGGCGTATAAGGGAACAAACCATCTTAAAAATTCAATAACTATTTATGTACAGAAAACTAGGATGTTTTTGCCGACCAACCAGATACATGCACAGAGCCGTGTTTGATTGATTGAGTTTACTTTCTAAATAATCCTTTGGAGTTTGGCTATTTTATGTATCACTTTAGGCTAAAATATCTCTTGCAAATTGGATTATGCTATAATTTATAAATAATGATAATTAAATATCACAAAATTGTGGGATAATGGGGACCTCGCTACGTGGAAGTTGTACGTATGTACCAATCCATTGAAAATTGGATAAGAAAATGAAGCAAATAGGATGATGAACCAGTCACGTTGCCAGCTTGTTTATAACGATGTCAGCAGCACATGAAGCTTGGAATATAATTACACCTAATTTTAAAACATCATAGGTGTTAGCTTCACATAAGATACAAGAAAGTGGAAAGACGGCATGGCACGACGTACAAGTTTCTGGTTATTCAATATTTAATTTTTTTTTGTTCAGGAGGTGTATATTTTCAAGAATGTCAAAGCTATGTAATGAAGATTTATGTATAATGATTTTTTTAATTAAAATATTAAGATATTATTGGTATTAAATGTTGCAAATTTTTTTAAGGAGTGTATTTATTATGAGATTTGAATTTGTGTATGAAAAGAAATAACTATTTTTAAATTACATTGTGGAATGATATTAATTGTACTTCGTTTACCTTAATATATATATATATATATTAACTGCACTTTGTCTTTAAATCTAAGGATGACCAATATCAGAGGGTAAAGAACTTAACACGAAATTTTTGAATTCTTCTCGAAGATCATTATCATAAAGTGTATCCCTTCTTTTTATTACCAAAAAGAGTGTCTCTTTAATTATATTCAAAGATCATAGTCATAATATGTTTACTAGTGTGTATCTTTGTAGATAATTTATGTCTTAATTTTTAAACAACAACTGTTTTGGACAAAAGTATTTATAACGATTTTTTTTTAATATTATGTTATGTAGTTTTTATGCATTAAATACTTATTTATTTATTTCTGCTGATATATTTAAATTTTTATAGTTTATGTTTTATTTTTTAAAAGATTTATCTCTTTATTTAATTTAATAAAATAATAATAATTATTAATTAGAATATTTATTTTTAAAATTCATTATATTTTTTTAAAAAAATTAACATATTTAATTTTTATTAAAAATTATTTTAATTTAATAATACCTATATACTGCATAAAAATTTACTTGTAACAAAATAAGATATTCTTAAATTACTATCCCCACCCCCATCGCAAAAAAACAAAAAATAAAAACAACCTGTGACTAAACCCCACCCCTTTTCCTTGTCCATAAAAATTTAAAATTAAAAAAATTAATATGAAAGAAAGATCTTTCTTAAATTACGAAAACTTTTAAATATTTTTGTAAATATTCGTATTTAAAATACTAGTACAAAAATTAGATTATTATTTAAAATATTTTGAATTTATGCGACATTGCACAAATGAAAATTATATACAAAAAAATTTCATTGGAAATTATAATATTTAATAGAATCAGTACATTTAATTATATTAAATTTTATAATTTTTAATAAAAAATTACTATATATAACATTTTATCCTGTATAATATACAATATTATATGAAATTAAAAAAAATAAATTATTTATTACTATATTCTTAGCTGTATTTTTTTAATGAATTTTATTATTCTCAATCTTTAAAGTTGAGATTAAACATTTAAATATAGTAATTTTTATTAAAAATATAATTTTTTTATTTTTAAAGCTATAAAAAATTTTAATAAAGATTTACTTTTTAGTTTCTTTTAACATTTTTCTTTTTAAATACAATTTAATACTTAAAATTCTTCATTAATTATTTATAATCTTTCAAACACATTAAATGACATCTTAATTTCAAATGCACAAATATCCAATCTAAAACATTTATATTTTTACTCTCAGGGTCAAGATCATGTAATTTAACGACTGAATAGAGGATTATTCTGTAAGTAAGTGAATTATCATCTGATAAGAAAATTATAAAAAAATCAAATATATTTCCTTTTGAAGGCCTATTAATCTCCAAAAACTTTACAAATCACATTGGAACGTTCTCCATCAACATGTACCACACACGATAAATAGGAGAAAAGTATCAGTTTTTCTTCCCTTTCATCTCTATCAAATTGTCAGTTTAGTCAATGAGTCTTGATTAATACCGTGTCTGTTTTAAAATAAGAATACAATTTTAGACAATATTTATTTTTAAATAGGAAAAAAAACAAAACATACATTACAAATCTGGATTTTCCATTTTCTTCTTGAGATAAAATTTTCCCAAACATTCCCTTTTTGCCCGTTTAATTTACACTCGTTATATTTTCATGATATTTATCTCTACTTACTTAATTCCATATTTTTTTGGTAATATTCATGATTAATTAATCTGATTTGATGTAAAATTAAATCCAAATCAAAGAATTAAATTAAACACGTAAAACTTGGTCACATAAAAATTATATTTTTTATTTTTAAAATAATTTTCAATGAAGAAAAAAGAGAATAATGTCATAAGACAATGTGCTTGGCATTACAATACAACTCAACGAGTCTCTTCATGGTCTATTCAATTCAAACACACAGATACACACACCCCAGTAGAAGCAAGAAACAAGAACCTGATACTCACACCTCTCTCTCTCTCTCTCTCTGTGTGTATATATAAATATAAAAATTAACGCGTCTTTCATGTTGTTACTCACACAACCCCATGAAGAGATATATAACATACAAGTCTTGAAAACTCCACAACACATGAACCCCTCTTTCTCTCTTCCAGTTTCTGCGTGAATGATCAAAACTTGTAACCATTGAAAGAAAGAGAATGGCGAATTGGGCAATTCTTGTTCAGAATTGCATATCCAAGAAACCAAACAATCAACTAACAAGACTCTACCTTCTCACCTTCACAACCTTCCTCTGCACACTCTTCTACCTTCTCGGTCTCTGGCAACACTCGCCAACCACCATCGCCATCTCCGCCAATCGCAACCTCGCCTCCGGCCACCGAACCTGCCTCAATTCCACCTCCACCGCCGTTGCAACCCCTTCCCCTGACCTCGACTTCTCCGCACACCACTTCGTCCCCGACCCTCCCCCCACGAAGGCGCGTGACATACACGCGCCGCCATGCGACCCGGCGATGTCAGAATACACGCCCTGCGAGGACGTGCAGCGGTCTCTGAAGTTCCCCCGAGACCGGCTGATATACAGGGAGAGGCACTGTCCGGCGCCGGAGGAGATTTTCCGGTGCCGGATTCCAGCGCCATTCGGATACCGAGTACCGCTGCGGTGGCCGTCGAGTCGCGATGCGGCGTGGTACGCGAACGTGCCGCATAAGGAGTTGACGATAGAGAAGAAGAACCAGAATTGGGTTCGGTTCGAAGGGGACCGGTTCAGGTTCCCCGGTGGTGGGACCATGTTTCCACGTGGCGCAAGCGCGTATATCGATGATATCGGAGACCTCATTAACCTTAAAGACGGGTCCATCAGAACCGCCTTAGACACTGGATGTGGGGTACGTTCTTGAACCGGTTTACCGGTTCGGTTTTTCTTGACCCGTTTTGAGTCGGTTCTTTTTGTTTTTATACTTTATATCTTCTTTTTTTTTTGGTGAACCGGGTGGTTCACCTCCCCTCTATGGTGGTTTAACAACTAAACAATTATGAATTCTGAGTAGGAATGTGATTGGTCCACCATTGACCAATTGGGATTTTTAAAAAAAATCAACTTTCTTTTTGTGGAATTTGGTTTTGGTAATAAATTTGAATTTTTGTCTGATTTGGAATGTTTAAGAACGAAAAAGAAAATGCGAGTTAATTGGGATTCTAAATCGCAAATGGGGTAGATATTTTTTCCTTTGATTGATGCTTTGAGACAATGAGATTTTATACATGGGAATGTATTATTTTCGAGATCAAGTGGGCGTAAAAATTTGAATTTTGATATATTCTCTTTCGTTTATTTCCAAATAAGATAGAAGACTGGTTGGACTAATAAAAAATAATAGATAAAAAGACTGGTTATAATCTATTTTATAATCTTAATTCATTTTGCGAATATGCCAATGGCATGTCTCTAGTATATGATTGTGATTGAGTTGGCCGTCTCATCCTCACCTCGTGACGAAATTTTCTTAGGAATTACATAATTTCATAGGATGCGGCTGAAATAAGATGAACATGGATGTTTGCAAATACCTTAATAGATAAGGTCTTAAGCAATGTTCAAAACTTGAAAGTTGGAACTATAAATTTGTCCACTTGTGGAGAGAGAAAAGGGAAACTTGGAATCAACTAGAACTAGTTTGCAAAACAATCTACTTAAATTCTTCAAACTGAAGTAAAGTGTCTTCTTGACCCGAGGGAAAAGTACAGTTTGCTTAGTGAAATATTGGATATTTTTTCTGTGTTTTCCCATTCATTTGATGTGAACTATTAATTGTGATTTTTAATTCACTTAGTGCTAATCATAATGATAATATTCTTTGAAGTTATGTTGTTTGTTGGAGTATTAGTGGAAAGCACAGTACAAGATAATAGAGTTAGATGTTGAATCGTTGATTACTACCCAACCATCTCAATCATGCTTCCCTCACCTGATTTACAAGTTACTTCACCGAACCTCTCTCCCTTTTGCCACCTAATAAATTTTTTGGTCAATAACTGTGAGATAAAATATATTAGAAGACGTTTTAATTGAGCCTCCTCTTTAGCTTATTTCTTATGGGATATCAAACATGTTCCTTTTGTTTCGTGCTGTGGCAACATGAGCAGTCACATCCATTAACATCACCTTTTTTTGGTAACATGGAATGCGTGTATCTATTGAAAATTTCATGTTCTGTGTATGACAAGTTTTTCACTTGGCCTAAAGTTATAATTTAATATTCAGGTTGCTAGTTGGGGGGCTTATCTTCTGTCACGTGACATAATAGCAGTGTCATTTGCACCAAGAGATACACATGAAGCTCAGGTTCAATTTGCTCTTGAACGAGGAGTTCCTGCATTGATTGGAGTTCTTGCCTCAATTAGGCTTCCTTACCCTTCAAGAGCCTTTGACATGGCCCACTGCTCACGTTGCCTCATTCCATGGGGCCAGAATGGTATTTACATTCACACATATATATGCACAATTGTTAGGAAGCCAGTTTATGTGAATGTGTAGAACAAAAGTGTGTTTGGATATGTAACTAAGTCAAGTATTTATTTAATAATTTTTTATATGATTATTTATACTATGAATTTAACCTTAAATTTGATAATAAGTTAAAATAGCTTATTTTGATAAGCTATGCTAAGAAACTTATTGTAATAAGTTGAGAGGAATTTATAGGAGTCATAAGCTATTTTCATAAGCCCATGAATGTTATACATTGGTTTAGATTTTTATTTATTTTTTTCAAAGGTTCTCTTAGAGAGTTAGCAAAAATAAGCTATTATTTCTTCAAAATAGGCACTAAATTTGTTTTTGGTTTTGCAATGGTGATTGGCAGAGGGGATTTATTTGAATGAAGTTGATCGTGTACTGCGTTCTGGTGGGTATTGGATTCTATCAGGGCCTCCAATAAACTGGGAGAACCACTGGAAAGGTTGGGAGAGGACTCGTGAGAGTCTCAAAGATGAACAGGATGGGATAGAGAAAGTGGCAAAAAGCCTATGCTGGAAAAAATTGGTACAGAAGAATGACCTTGCAATTTGGCAGAAGCCCACCAATCATATACATTGCAAAATAACGCGAAAGGTCTTCAAGAATAGACCCTTCTGTGAGGCACAGGATCCAGACACAGCATGGTAATATAGCTTCTCTTTTTGAGTTTTTACAGTTAATGCTAGGCAGATAATTCTTCTTAGATAAGGTTGCATTCTTTTGGCAGTTTTAAGGAAAGATTGACTTGCAATAACTGTCATTGTTAGTTCCTTGTAGTATTGATTTTGCTTTTGGGCATAGCTTTTGCAGTTTCTCTTTTTAAAGGATAAAAAGCAAATTATGCTTGCTGCCAATTAGAGTTTAGTAGTGATACCAAAACCACTTGAATGATAAAGAGACTAGTCAGTAGTGAGCATAAATAAGTATGATCTAGCCACCTAAGCCGGTGTAGGATTTTCCACCTTGATTCCCACTCCATTCCTTTTAGGTTCCTGAATCCTGTTGATCAGCTCAAAAAGGAAGATTCTTTTTGGGCCCCTACAGTGACATATTTTGTTTGTTTGTTTTATACACCTTCTTCTCTTTGGTTTGCTTTCTTCAACATTCCTTTTCTTTGCAGGTACACTAAAATGGATACCTGCTTGACACCACTGCCAGAGGTAAATGACATCAAAGAAGTTAGTGGTGGCGAATTGGCAAAGTGGCCTGAGAGGCTAACATCAATTCCACCAAGGATTAGTAGGGGAAGTTTGGAAGGGATTACGGGTGAAATGTTCAAAGAAAATACCGAGTTATGGAAGAATAGAGTGGCATACTACAAGACCTTGGACTATCAGCTAGCAGAGAGAGGGAGGTACCGTAATCTGCTTGATATGAATCCTCATTTGGGAGGCTTTGCAGCTGCACTAATTGATGATCCTCTGTGGGTCATGAACACTGTCCCTGTTGAGGCTGAGATCAACACACTTGGTGTCATATATGAACGTGGATTGATTGGAACCTATCAGAACTGGTATGTCTTTCTTCCATTTACTCAATGGGATACATTAGTGGGGAGGGACTCATTTTAGGGAAAAGTATAGTGGCTTATTAAAGGTAAGCAATATAGTCTTTAAGCAATATGGCTAGTTGTGTGCAACAGGATATCTCACGTTGACATATTTAAAAGAAAAATATTAGTAACACATCATTTTGAATACACTCTAATGCACTTCTTGAGATTAATTTACTTTTATAAAGTTAAAGCAATTCTTAAAATTCTGAATTATTGATAAGTTCACGAGTGAGTTTACTTTACCTCAATTTGATTCAAAGTACATTGTGGTCTTGACCCACCAAAATTCAAGGATGATGCATACACTTTTACTTGCACTTTTGTGACAAGCTCCCTTCAGAGGACTTTCTTTTTCTTTAATTTTGGTCATGGACTTCCCACTAACAGCAGCTTTATGAAAAAAGTTTAATTGTTGATTATCTCTACTTATATCCTAAACACAACACTAGTGCTACCAACTTTTGGCCTTTAGTATGGACAGAGAACTGTTTAATAGATACACTTGTTTTCAATCTAGTATTATCACTAGTTTAAAACCCAAATCTTCGTCGCTTTGCACTTTTCAGCCCATGGTCGGTAAAGTTAACTACTAACAATATTTGTCTCCTCTTAGGTGTGAAGCCATGTCCACATATCCGCGAACTTATGACTTCATACATGGTGATTCAGTTTTTAGCCTCTACCAGAGCAGGTAATTGTCAATTTAATTGGTTAACTAGAAAATTTCAAAGAATAATTTGAAATTTGACATATAACTATTTCATAGTGATACATTTTATAAAATAAATTAATATGTTCTCAAATCAATGTGTCACAGATGTAAAATGGAGGACATTCTTCTTGAGATGGATCGAATTTTGCGGCCACAAGGTAGTGTAATCTTGCGTGATGATGTGGATGTGTTGTTGAAGGTGAAGAGATTTGCAGATGAAATGCAATGGGATGCTAGAATTGCAGATCATGAAAAGGGACCTCACCAAAGAGAAAAGATACTAATAGCAGTTAAGCAATACTGGACAGCCCCACCACCTGACCAAAATCAACACAGAAAGCTCTAATCTCATATGCTTTCTGTCCTCAAGATTTGTGTATTTTTCTTTTCATGTCAAAATTTAATTTTTTTTTTCATGAATTCTATTCTTTTCCAACCCCGGTTTCTGTGGGTGGAGTAAAGTGGAAAGTTTCCTTAAAGCGATTATGGGTCCTGAGTTTTTTGTTTTTTGGTGACTTATCTATATCCTGTAATTGTTCTTCAAATCTATCAGAAAGCTATCAAATGAGAGGTCAACTAATGGTGGACAAGGGTCGCAAAAGAACCAAACAGCTGTGTACAAATGTTTTGCTATGCTTGACACAAAGCTAGATAAGATTTTGTTTTGAAACATCCTTCTTCGTTTGCAACACAGCTCAGCAAAACGTATCATATTTTGCATTTAAGTTATCCGCGTAAATTCTTCTATTGTCACCAAATAATATATTACGTTATGTTTATAACAAATAAATACTTAATTTATTAAAATAAAAAATAGTTACAGTATTAATTGATATCTTCTATATTAAATAAATGAATATGTTAATTTATATGGGTAAAATATGAGTATTTTCTTAAAATAAATTTCACTGTAAATAAGGATATAAAAAAGATTTAGCAACTAATGCATGTTTAAATAAGACTTTGTTTCTTATAAATATAATTGAATGTAATAACATTGTTCTTATAAATACACAGGTAAAAAGTTTATTAAATAATAATAATAATAATAATAATGGATCGTTAAATAATAAGTTTTTTACTTGGATGATATATCATAATTAAACTCAATATTAGCTTTGCAAAAAAGTTTATAAAGTAACTGAAAGCAATTAATAAGGGTTACAATGGCTTATTCAATTTATGAGCCATTGAATATGATATCTATTTTACATTGCATTCTGGTATCCTTGTCAACTTCTATTTTACATTGCAATATGATATACCGTGTTAAATGTTTATAATTTTTTTAAAAAAATATTTGTTAAAAAATATTAAATGTTTAGCATTTATAAGAAACTTTTTTTATTATATTTTCATGAATACAGGAAGTGAAAGTATTAAATGTTTCGTTAAATATTTTAAATTCCATAGAAAAGAATTTTACATAATTTTTATGTTTTTGATATTATAGATATTTTCCTTTTTAATAGACACTTTTTTTTTAATCACGTGTATCAGTTAGAATTCAGTTAGATATACAATTAAAAGTTACTGTAAAAATCACAAATAATTAAGTGATAAAGCACACTCAATGTGTTTAAAATGACATTAATTTGACAAATAGTTTTGTTTGTGATAGTTTTAAATTATAGTTTTTATGATTATTATTATTATTGAAGTATAAAAAATATTTTTTTAAAATAAACTAAACCAACATTAAAATGTGAGGGTGTCAGAAAGAGTATGATATTTTACTTTAAAACTTCACTATCATTTATTATAATAAATAAAGTGATAAAATATAGAAAAATAATATATATATATATATATATATATATATATAAACTTTTACACTTAATCTAAATTTTTAATTTAACTTACATTTAACGGTTAGTAAAATAATAAATTATAATCTGTTAAATAAAAAATTTAAATTAAACATTAATTTTTAGATATATACTAATATAATAATATAATGTAAGAAAATCATGTCATATATATATATATACACACAAGCTTGGTGTCCAAAAGGTTTGTTAGTGATAAAATTAGAATTGGATTGTGCTTGAAACTTTGCATTTGTTTTTGAGAGCTTTTTGTTAATGTATTATGACGTAGGAGGTTAATTTAACTATCAAGATAGATAGCAATACTGTGTAAAAGCGATTTAAAACTGCACAACTAAATTTTGTACGCGGAAGATGCAGATCATTGGTTGGTTTTTTTTAAAACGGGGACAACATGCTTCAATCTTGGCACATAATTAGGTGTGTATTATATGATTACTCCTAAATTTAAATTTATTTATAAATAAAATTGGAAAAACATCATCGTTGTTAAATATTGTGAAATTGAATATTCAAAAATATATAATAAAAAATAGTTTATCATTAATAATGATTATTTTATTATATAAGAAAAATTGTAAAAAATTATGAACTTGAAAAGAAAAATTACACAAAAAAAACGTGAATTATTGCACATTATATTTATTTTTTAAAAATTGATATCATGAGTCAAAATTTTAATATTCGTAAAATTGAATTTACTTTCAAAAAAGAGATCTCACCAACTTGATACGATGATGTTTAGATTTAAAATTTAATTAAAATTTATATAATTACATTTAAGTAATAATAATTGAAAGATTAAAAAAATAATAAAATAACATGACTAATTCATAAAGTTACATAACTTACTGAAGAAAGATATTTTTTTAAAAGATTATTCAATCAAGAATGGGTATTTAAATTTATAATGTAAGAGTGAACAGATGATGATAAAAAGAAAAAGAAAAAAAAACAAACGTTAGCAAAAAGAAATCAAAGGTTATGCAATTTTAGAAAGTGCAACTGTTAGCAAAATCTCTAAAAACGAAGGCATAATGGGATTCAAGTGCAGGGGTTTCATGGAATGAATTCGACTAATTGAAAATGAGATGTTTATTTCAAACAAAAAAGAAGAACATTGAAAAATTAAACATTAAAAAACAAACAACAACATCAAAGGTATCATAAACATGCAGCTTACATAAAAGTATCTTAAAAACAAGAAAATATGTAATAACGGTGACGAGAGGGACTACGATGGAAGCGACAAACGGTGACTAGAGGCATTGCATCGGAAGCGACAGAGAGGACATGTTCCACTTTTCACAAACCATTCTAAGATACAATCATAGTGACAAACATGGGAACAAGGCAACCTTGCATTGTCACGAGTCCTTAACTCTCCCAAGCATATGGCACAGTTTTCCTCTTCATCTCCTTTGAATCTCACGAGTGTTGATGCCCCCGCAGGCAAAGAAAAATTGCCCTCACAAGCCACTTTCTGCACAAACTCTCTTGATGGAACTCGTCCAATATAGCTAGAGGATGTCACATTCAGTGCGTTGTAAAAACAGCATCCCTTGAATTCCATAACATATATGCAAAAATATTCTTTCTTAAGCCCCTCGCATTGCGATACCAAGGCACATAACATTCTAAGAATGTTATCAATCATGTCACAATCATGCCCGTTATAGTAAGTTTGAGGTATGCCTATTTTTTCAAGGAGAAGCTCTATACAATCTTCGGAGAAAGATTTGAAGGTCATCAAAAAGTTATTGTAATTTGGTAACATCAAAGGGTAACCTTTCAATTTACCGCTTGATTCTGAAGCCCCAAAAATAGTGAAGTGAGCCATATCACTGTTCGAAGAGTCTACTGAATAGAGTTGATAAAGAATTTCTTGTGTGATGGTCATGACGAAGGAGTGGTACTTTTGGCTGTGGTTGAGACTTGAGAGGAATAGCAATCAGAAAGAGCGGAGAGAAGTAAAGGAGTTATACTTTCAGTTGGTTCTTGAATCTGTAATTATATTTATAGCGCTCGAGAATATATTTATAAGCTTATGATCAATATCTTGGAACCGTTATCAAATAAGATTTAGATAATAATTGAAAAATTTTGCTAAAACTAAATGATTTGTTGTTGATATTGTTTTCTTTATTGGTTTAAAAATTCTTTATCTCTCTAAATATTATTTTATAGATTTAAAAGATTTTTTTGTGTGTGAATATTTTATTTATATTTTTCTTATATCATTCAGGATTTTATTATCTTTTGTATTTTGAATATAATTCTTTTTTTAAATACCTTATCATAAACACATAAATTATTCCATGAATTATTATTATTTAGCAATTTACTTTAAAACTTATACCTAATTGGTAATTTTAAAATTAAATTATGGACTTAATTATCTTTTAGTTTTTTATATTTTAATTTCTGTGTTGTTTTATTTTTTCTAATTTCAATTGCTTATAATTAATTTTTTAAATTTTTTAATTATTTAAATTATGTCTTTCGTATTAAAATTATATCTAATAATTAGCAAAAAAAATAATAAAGGTGTATTATATTTAGATAATAATATTATATTTTTAGAGTAAGTTCCATCTTTTTTAGGTCTTTTCTGAATAGATTTTTTTAAGATTTTCTCTCCATGAGTTATTTTGTAATTGTAATTGTTTTTTTTTTTTTAGTTTTTAAGTCTTGTTTAATAGAAAAAATATATAATCACTGTAAATTTTACGGTACTCCTTATAATTGAAAGGTTTAGTACTATCACTTACATTTAAAATAATATTAATTGTTAATTTTATATTAATAGATAGTTAGTGATTTAGTTGAAAAAAACATTAATATCTTCTCATTTTTAAAACAGTAGAAAAATCACAGTTATTAATTTAAAGAGAGTATAAAATACTCTCTCAAATTTACGGATACTATAACAAGTACCATGTAATAAAGATTTATCATATTATTTATTTGTACAAATTAATGAAAAAAATTATTTGAAAAAATAACAATCAATTCACAATCATAAGATGTCAAATTCAGAGTCCAAACTTAAAAAAGGAGAAGAGAATTAGGAGCAACATTGTACTCAATATAAAGAGATAAATCCCTAAAACCAAGTTTAGTTAATAGATCACTACACTTATTAGTCTCTCTATAAAAACAAGGAAATATGTAAGGGCTGATCTTAACGGTGACATGAGGCACTACACTGCAATTCGGAAGCGACACAGAGGACATGTTCCACTTTTCACAAACCATTCTAAGATACAATCATAGTGACAAACATGGGAACAAGGCAACCTTGGATTGTCACGAGTCCTTAACCCTCCCAAGCATATGGCACAGTTTTCCTCTTCATCTCCTTTGAATCTCACAAGTGTTGATGCCCCCGCAGGCAAAGAAAAATTGCCCTCACAAGCCACTTTCTCCACAAACTCTCTTGTTGGAGCTTGTCCAACATAGCTAGAGTATGTCATATTCAGTGCGTTGTAAAAACAGCATCCCTTGAATTCCATAACATATATGCAAAAATATCTTTTCTTAATCCCATCCCATTGCGATACCAAGGCACATAACATTCTAAGAATGTTATCAATCATGTCACAATCATGCCCGTTATAGTAAGTTTGAGGTATGCCTATTTTTTCAAGGAGAAGCTCTATACGATCTTCGGAGAAAGATTTGAAGGTCATCAAAGTGTTACGATAATCTGAAAAGATCAAACGGTAACTTTCTACTTCATGCCTTGATCCTGAAGCTCCAAAAATAGTGAAGTGAGCAGTATCATCGTTCTCTCTAGAAACGAGTTGATAACAAATGTTTAGTGCGAAGATCATGACGAAGGAAGGGTACTTTTGGCTGTGATTGAGAGGAATCGCAATCAGAAGAGAGAAGCAAAGGAATAGTAATATTATAGTTTTAGTGGGATCAAGAATTTGAAACCTTAGATATATTTATAGTGCTCAAGGATATTTTGATAAGCTTATGATCAATCTCTTGCTGGAACTGTTACCAAGAAGATTTAGATGATAATTGAAAAGATTTGATAAGTTAGAAGGTTTAAAGCAATCGTTATTTCTCTAAATATTATTTTTATAAATTTTAAAAGATTTTTTTTTTAGTATTCTATTCATATTTCTCATATATCATTCACAAATTTTTTATTTTATATTAAAATCAAATGACATTTAAATTTTTAATTGAAAAGATTCTTGTATATCTAGACTATAAATCCTCTTTTGAATTCCGTGTTTTAATGCATGATTTAATTATATTTTAAAATTAAATTATATACTTAATTATATTTTTAGTTTTCTATACTGTAATTTATGTGTTGTTTTAATCTCTTTAATTTTTTTTTAAAACTACATGAATAACTGGGTATGATAACAGTTAGAGTCGGAATACCCTCTTAGTCTATGTATTTGGTGGTTAGTTTCTCTAATTTTGATTGCTTATATTTTTTAATTATTTAAATTATTAATTTTCACAAATTCATAAAAAATGAAATATTTAAATAAAACAATAAATAACATGTAAAGATATAATAAATTTTTCTTATTTGTATTTAATCTTTATATTTTTTTTTTATAAACCTATTCAAATCAATGATATATCATGTTTTTGTTTTATTTATATTATTTATTAGATAAAAATTTAGAGTGAGAAACATAATTTAAATAATTAAAAAATATATATAAAAATATAATATGAACAATTACAAACTAAGGATCCATTTAGCTGATATTGATATGATAAAATAGAAAATAATAGGATATAAGAGTTAGATAATAACATAATAGTATAAACACTTTATTTTATTTTTTATTTAATGCATATTATATAAAATAATAAATTAGATACATTATATTATTTTAACTTCTTTATAGGACAAAGTTTATATTAAAAAAAATAATACGATCAGGACATAAGATATACTTGTTATATATCATGTTGGTTCAACAAATATAAAACAATAATAAAAAAAAGTTATCTTATTCGCTTAAAAATGAAATTAATAAGTCTAAATTATTATTTTTTTTGTTGTAAAAAAATTATTTAGTGATTTTATTTTAAAATATTTTTTATGCTTCATTTTTTTAGAATATCAACTGTAAAAGAAAAGAAAGAAAATAATAAATTATTTAATTTCAAAAGTTTGAATTTAGATGTTTATATTCTTAATTAATGATTTAACATCTCTAAAATAAAAAGAACACATGTTTAAGTTAAAAGAATGAAAATTTATTTAATGTTGATTTAAATCAAAAATTATAAATATAATAAAGCTTTAAAACGATAGTAAATAAATTCTCATCATAATCTTTATACAATTTTTTTCATTTTAAAGGAATTAAATTCTTAATTAATTAATCTAATTATTTGGTGTAGTTGTGTAAAGTTTCATTTCATTTATATATATGTGGAGTCATAATGTGAAGTCTTGTATTTAAATTATAGTGTATATGAAATTTTCTCCACACAAAAAATTCCCTAATTAATTAATTATTTTTAAATTATTCTTATATAACTAGAGTATGAGTTTTCAAAAGTCGCTAAATTCATTGCTGTATTATTTTCCATTACTTAAGAGTGCACGTGACTTTTTGTGCTTATCTTTAATTTGAATTTATTTAAATTAAGTATACTTTTTTTTATAACTTTAAATAGTTTTTAGTATATACTTTGAATATTCTACTTAAATTAATTATACATATTTTGTAATTTTAAATGTTCATATGAAATATTTTCTTATAATTTATATTTTTTTTCAATACATGTGCACACATGAATACTTTTTGATGAAAAAAAAAACAAAAATTGTTGATGTAATAATACCTTTTTTATATTTTGCTTACAAAGAAAGTTAATGTAATTTTGAGTAACACAATTATTCCAAAAGAATTATAGAAAATATATTTGTAAATACATATACAATGACATTGATAAAAGAAAATAGTGCAAAATTAAAGCAGTTGAGGGTTTTTTTTTTTTTCCTTAAATAGGGTGAATGGAGAAACTAATTCTCCATGTAGGATATAGGGTGAGCATATTAATTCCTATTGTGGCATATAATAATCTGTATAGGTTGCATGAATAACTTCAAAATATATATTCCACTAACTTATAAAAATCTATGAATGTTGCGTGATATATTATAATAATATTAATTTTTTGTTAAAAATATATTTTTTATTATATATTTAGTATCATTGATATATTAAAGTTTATGATATGTTATGATTTTTAATAAAAATTTATATATAAATTTGTTATTTTTATAACGATTCAATTAAAATTTTGTTATAATTTTTTATTATAGATCTTTAACTATTTGTTAAAAAGAAATAAAAGTTTAATATATATAAAATTTTATTATGTATTTTTAATCCACGTTAAAAAGTTATGATAATACTAGTACACGAGTTACATTTTTTCTCTATACAAATTTTATAACTTTTTGATAATTATTTTTTCTCTGTTTCTCATCATGTAATATATCTTGTGTAATTTCCTGTTTATCACTCAGTGAATCTGTGGATGCATGCTGAGTTATTATAGAATTATATTTATTTAATTGTAACGTGATTTTATAAAAACGAATTGATATTTGATTATTTTGGATAAAAATAATTTTATTTAAAATTAATACTTAAATTAATATAATATATTATAATTATTTTTGTTTAGTTATAAATTTATATTAAAATTTATTATTAATTTATTATTTATAAAATTAAATATAAATCATGTTATTTTATTAAATTTACACTGATAGTGATCTTTCAAACTAAGCTTTACAAAATTCACCCAACCATGCACTAGGTGAAGAAAAGAGTTATATAAATAAATTTTCTGTAATACATTCTGCAATGGCAACGATAAAAAAAATTAATGCTCCAATAGCTAAGCAACTCAGATCCTGCATCTTCCATCTTCTCTAGCTCTGGAAACTTGTCACAGTCTCACACTCAAAAAGAAACACTGAAACACTAACAATAAACACAAAACTCACAAAACCACAAGAGAACACACTCAATCACATCTTCATATATAAACCATTTCCAGCAGAGAGCCTGAGAAACAAAACCAAACACCCCATCAACAAACCATTCAGAAAGCACCCATTTTTAACCTCAAACACAGTTGAAACCCAAAACCCAGATGCCACTTTAACCCGATCCACCTTCTTCTCAAATGGGTCACTCAAATTTACCACCCACTCCCAAGCGCAACAACAACACGCGCCAATGGCGCTTCCTAGACCTTGTTTCCGCAGCGTTCTTCTTCTTCGTTTTCCTCTTCTTTGCAATGGTATTCACTCCTCTAGGTGACTCCCTCGCCGCCTCCGGCCGCCAGACTCTCCTCCTCTCCACCGCCGACCCGAGACAGCGCCACCGCCTCGTGGTTGCGATTGAGGCGGGGAAGCACATCGTGGAGGCGTGCCCTGCCGACGAGGTGGATCACATGCCGTGTGAGGATCCGAGGCTGAACAGCCAGCTGAGCAGGGAGATGAACTACTACAGAGAGAGGCATTGCCCCAGGCACCAGGACACGCAGCTCTGCCTCATTCCGCCGCCGAATGGGTACCGGATTCCGGTATCGTGGCCGGAGAGCTTGCACAAGGTATGTGTTGAGTTTTGTTTTGGTGCTGAGAGAGTTTTGGAAAGTTGGTAAATGTTTGTTTGTTTTATGTTTTCTTGATTGTGTTTTGTTTGGTGCCTTGTTTTTGTTCATAAGCTTGTCTTGGAAAGTTTGTGGATATAGGTTATAATTCTCTTATGTTGTTTAATAAGCTTTTCTTTATATAGTTTATTAGAATAAGCACTTTTCAGCTTATTACCAGAAATTTTATGATCAAAATTATGATATAAGCCTTCTTGTAAAAAGAGTTTATTGAATAAGTGCTTAATTAAGCCACGTTTCTGAACGTACCTTAGTTTAGAATTCTGTTTGGGGATTTATCTTGTGAGTATATGTGGATTATTTTAGTGTTCTGGAGTTTGTGTTATAAGAAGAAAGCTGCATTTTCAGCTGTTCTGGGTCCTGGGCCTTGATGCCGGTATGACATTTGAATAGCTGATATGTCTTGGTGATTAGAATAAGAAAGTATTTGTGTTGTAAGGTTGTGAAAGGTTTCTTATTTGAATTTGTATGGCCTGAACTGGGATTACTTCATAATGCAATGTCAATGTGTTGTTTTTTAAGGTAAAAGCATTGAGGGCTGCCTCTAATTTAGGATTGTTATTGATATAACAGAATGCTGTGTTTGTGTTTTCTGGTGATCATATTTCGGAGCCAACAGGGCCTCATTGTTTTGGACAGAGAAGATTCCCTTCTCGATGCGAATTGAAATGTGTTAGAACTTAGAAGAGGTCTCTTTATTGATAGTGTAATCTTTGTGACAATCATGATAGTGAGGTGAAATTGAGAAAGAGTTGATTGAGATTGGAGAATAGGAAAGGACAGAAAAGAGGATGGCTTAAATTAATTAATTCTCATGGTTTGATTGATTTGCTTCTATTAAGTACTTTGTTCCCCTGGTAGTTTTCTGTAATATTAAAAGATTTTTAAGAGGGTGGATTGGAGAGGGTAATGTAAATATTGTTTTGGGGTTGTCTATGGTGTGCCCATGGGCATGCGGTAACAAGGAAAATTAGGAAGTTTCTATTAGAAAAGAACGTATTTGTCATATTGAAATCACAAAAGTCATTCCTACAGGGTGTATTTAATGCTTTCGCAGCATGTGCCCTGTACACAATAGAAAATCCCTATTTGTTTTTTCTATATTTCCCACTTTATCTCTTTCACATCAAAGGAGGACTGAAGGACATCTATAAAATATCATAATATAGTTTATAATGTTGCTCATATTTGTCACTTGTTAATCCATCCATCTAAAGCATTAATAATATATTCTGTGCAGATATGGCATGGCAATATGCCACACAACAAGATTGCTGACAGGAAAGGTCACCAGGGATGGATGAAACTAGAAGGTCAACACTTTATATTCCCTGGTGGTGGTACAATGTTTCCAGATGGAGCAGAGCAATATATTGAAAAACTTGGTCAGTACATTCCAATAAGTGGAGGTTTTCTGAGGACTGCACTTGACATGGGGTGTGGGGTAAGAGTTGTTTTCCTTTGAGACCTTACTAGAAATTTTGCTGTTTAACATGCAAATAAATCTCTGTTTTTTTTTACAGGTTGCTAGTTTTGGAGGATATTTACTTGCTCAAAATATTTTAACCATGTCTTTTGCTCCAAGAGATTCACATAAAGCTCAAATACAATTTGCTCTGGAAAGAGGAATTCCTGCTTTTGTTGCTATGCTTGGCACTCGCAGACTCCCATTTCCTGCATTTGGATTTGATTTAGTTCATTGTTCTAGGTGTTTGATCCCATATACAGCCTACAGTAAGTTCTTCATTGCAGCTTACAGTGCATATATTCCAATCTTCTACATGCTTGTCACTTCCCTAATGCAGAAAATCTTCCTTGCAGATGCCTCCTATTTCATTGAAGTGGATAGATTACTTCGGCCTGGTGGATATTTAGTCATCTCTGGTCCCCCTGTTCAATGGCCTAAACAAGATAAAGAATGGTCTGATCTCCAGGCTGTAGCAAGAGCCTTGTGTTATGAATTAATTGTTGTAGATGGTAACACTGTGATCTGGAAGAAGCCTGCAGGAGAAACATGTCTTCCCAACCAAAATGAATTTGGTATCAAGCTATGCGATGATTCAGATGACCCAAGTCAAGCTTGGTAATTTCGAGTTGCCTATTGCTAGTTTGAGTTAGTTTTCCTTTTATTATCCTTGCTTCTTTTTCTGTCTTTTGTTCAGCATTGATGTGTATAGGACTAGGGTGAATGCTCTCATTGTTAAAATTCTGTCGTTTATTGTTGTTTCAAAATGTGAAATTAAGTTGATTATTTACAGGTACTTGAAATTGAAGAAATGTGTCAGTAGGACATCTTCTATCGAAGGAGATTATGCTATTGGGACCATTCCCAAGTGGCCAGATAGGCTAACTGCTACACCTCCAAGGTCTGCACTTCTGAAAAATGGTGTTGATGTGTACGAGGCTGACACTGGGCGGTGGGCAAGGAGGGTTGCGCACTATAAGAATTATCTAAACATCAAGTTGGGAACTCCATCTGTGCGCAATGTCATGGACATGAATGCATTATTTGGGGGTTTTGCGGCAGCCTTAAAATCTGATCCTGTATGGGTAATGAATGTAGTTCCTGCTCAAAAGCAACCCACTCTTGATATGATCTTCGACAGAGGTCTTATTGGAGTCTATCATGATTGGTGAGTTTTTGCTGATAGTTTCATGCATCTTCTGAGTTCTGAATTTTTCTTAATTGATTACATAATTTGAAAATAAGATATATTGTGCTTTACCTAGAAGAAAATAGGATACATTGTGGGTGTATTGCAATGATTGTTGTCTTAAGACCAGAACATCAATTCAACTGGTATTTCAGCCGTTTCATTTTGCTTACAAGAAGTTGTTACTTCCTGCACTCAATTTTTGACATATTCATGATGCTTGTTGCTTTACTTTTCTTGACAAAATTACTACTCTATGCTGTATCTTGGGCCTGTGTGTGCATAGATATGCTTTTATTGAAATTCAGAATGTGTCATGCTAATTTGGTTCTCATCTGAGAGTTAATTTGTTTTTATCTAAGTTGATGTCCAACTCTGCTTAATTAAGCAATGATTAGCCTTTTTTTCAAATAAAACTTTAGTTGTAAGATTTTGTGATCTTAGTGAGTCTTATATGGAAAAGGAGTTAAAATCTTCTAGGTATCATTATAAAATGAAAATAATGTACTTAAGCTCTCTAGCTTCTTTGAATTTTTTTATCTAGATCCTGCTTTTGATCTTAAGTCAAATTTTTATTTAAATCAATTGAACATGTATTTCAATTTATAATGGAAGAATTTAAGTTGTATGGTTATGTTCCAGGTGTGAACCATTTTCAACATACCCTCGAAGTTATGATCTGATCCATGTGGCAAGCATTGAATCCCTTATAAAAGATCCAGCTTCTGGTGAAAGCAGGTATATTTCATGTCAAACTGCTAACTGTTAATATATTAATTTGGTACAGATCTTGCTGAATATATTTAATTCCTAAATTGAAAACTCACGGTCATTGCATGCAGATATTTGTTAAAATGGACAACATGTAGAGAAAGTGTCATAATGAAAAATTGCTGCTTGAACTAAGTTGCATGCAGTAATGTGTTAAATTTGTGTTGAAGCATATTGGTCTGCACAGCCTGATCTTCTTAAAACTACTAATTGTAATGATATTCAAGACTGGCAGCTGAGACACCACCTAATTTTTCTTATAATTAACAGTGGTAAAACTCTTCCTTGGGATTATGTCTTACTCTTGGCTGCTTCTTTGACACATTATTTTAATATGATTCATTTTTTTTCCGGTGAATATGAATGTTTATTTCATTCAATTGATCGCATTTAAACATTTAAAACTTCAAAATGTCTAAACAAATGGTCTACTTCTACAGCTAGGTCACATTATTTTGATTAGTTTTAATCTGTATAGCTTGCATCAATAAAAGACATTGTATGTTCCTTGGTATGCTCTGGAATGATTGATTAGAATTATAGTGTGGATGAAGGAGCGGTTAACACTTGCTCAGTTGCCTAGATTGCCAGTGTCCTTCTATTAAATTCATCTTAGACCACAACTTCCAACAACTGCCTCTTCACTGATGCAAAATGTTAAGTGGGTATGCAATTGTTTCAAGTAAACATTGATATCACCCTGATTGCTTCACACTTTCATTGCAGATGTAATCTTGTTGATTTGATGGTGGAAATTGATCGAATGTTGCGGCCAGAGGGAACTGTCGTGGTGAGGGATGCCCCTGAAGTAATTGAAAATGTAGCTCGCATTGCTGGTGCAGTGAGGTGGAAGCCTACCATTTATGATAAAGAACCCGAATCACACGGCCGAGAACAGATTCTAGTTGCAACCAAGACCTTCTGGAAGCTGTAATTCTTATCCCACTGACACAACTGTGTAATTTTAGGTAAAATTTCCTTCTCCATTATGTGGGGATGAGGGTCTCAAAGATATCTTGTCTATATCTATATGTGCATCAAATGGATGCAGTTTTCCAACTTTGTTCAATATTTTAATATAAAGAAGATAGTAAGGTTAATAGTTGAAAAAGATGAAACGCTTCAGTGCAGTTTTACGTTGAAAACACAAGCCAATTTTGTTTTCTCTTAAGGATGAATTGTAATTGAAAATTTTATTTATTAAAATAGAATTATCATTGATTCCCATTCAGCTACATTTCACCCTTTGTTCTTTTTTCTTCATAAGTACATTGTTGCTTACTTTTATCACGGATTGAATCTAAATACCTGTTAGAGATGTAATATTTGTGTATTATTTATTTGAGGCACATGAAAAAGTAACAACACGAAAGTGACACAGGATACACCAGGTATTAGTATATATCAACCCGAAAGTGCTTGGAATTTAAGAAACGTAGTTCCCTGGCAAGGGAAAAGATAACATCATAAACTTCACTGGGTATATGTAAACAATTTTGACAATTCAAATAATAATAATATAATAAAATGGAACCAGGTCACCAGAGCATTATTCTTTGACTTACATGAAAATAAGTTAAGACGTGAAAGAGTCATAAATGAAAAAGTTTAATAACACAAAAATATAAAGGTAGTACGGAGAATGCTAATTTTTAAGTCTTAAAAAATGAAAACTACTATTGACTTACTCATGAATTTCAATACAAACTTCTTATAATTTCTAATAAAAAAATATTTATGAATTTTTTTTAACTAATACGCTTAGGACATTAACAAATTTATAAATCAGTTACCATATGTAACATGTATAAAAGGGAGTTTTGGTGCAAAATTCCGTAGAAAGGAAGGACACGTGTCAGACTATCCGCATCGTACAAGAGTCACTGAAGGATTACACACGTTGAGGCATGTTGAGAAATTTCCTTCTCTTTTAAATTCCCTTATCAGAAATTCTCTTTTCTCTCTGCAAAATTCTGAACTCTGTTTTTTTTTCTTTTTCTTTAAGCCTTTTCTTCAGGTGATGATTGTGACGTGAGCCGATTCTTACTCGAAGATTGTTCTTGTATATCGTTGACTCATTGTTTAGATTTTGTTTGAAGTTGTATTTTCATTGCGATTCTGAATTTCTATTTCAACTATATTCCTACATTTCATTGGTGCTTTTATTGGCTTCCATGGCTGAGAACACTTATTTGACGGAATTACAAACTGAAATTCATACTCATTTGGAGGATATCTGTCATATCGATCAAATGATGGATTTACGTTACTAGGAATAAAAAGATAAAATGTTTCAAATGCAAACTTCGATAGATCAGATCTAGTTAGCAATGAATCAATTGTTGCAAACTGTGTTTCTCAGCACTATGGGAGTCCTTCGAACAATGGTACTCCAATTATGACACTGGTTAGTGTCACGTTGCCGATGAAGGAGATCTCTCTCGAATTTTCGCATTTTCATGGAACTAATCCTATTATGGAGTGGATTTTTAAGGCGGAGAAATCTTTCTCTTATCATAATATTCCTGAAGCAGCTTGTGTTGATATTGCTGCAATGCACTTTGACAAGGATGTAGTGTCGTGGTTTTAGATGTCGCAGAGCTTTCTATGGTATCTACTTGGCCAGAATTAACTCGTGCCTTGGAGTCACAATTTGGTCCTTCTCCATTTGATTGTCCAATGGCTGAGTTGTTTAAGCTACAGCAAACAGGTTCTGTTTCTGATTATTATCTTAAACTCATGTCCCTGGCTAATAGATCTCTTGGATTGAGTGATGAGGCCTTCCTTAATTGCTTTATTAGTGGTTTGAATGCTGATATTCGTAGGGATGTTGTTGCTATGACTCCTCGTACTTTACTTCGTGCAATAGCTTTATCTAAGGTTTAGAAGAAAAATATAATCCAATTCCTAAGCCAACTCGAAGTTCTTATACCTAAAAATATTCTCAGATTTCCGTTACTCCTGTTTCTATTAGTTCTCAACCAAAATTTCAAAATAAAACTAGTTTGCCAACACTTTTACCTACTCCACATGGACCTTCATTGAAATCCTCTAATGTTAAGAGGATTAGTCCTGCTGAAATGTAGTTGAGAAGGAAGAAAGGCCTTTGTTATTTCTATGATGAGAAGTTTTCTTTTAGTCATAGATGTCCTAACAGACAATTTTTGTTTTTACAATTGGAAGAAGATGATATTGAAGATTCTTCTAGTTTGGCTGTATCTCAAGTGGTTCATGAAGCTAAAATTATGGAACCTGATGATCATCATTTATCCTTGAATGCTTTGAAAGGTGGTGTAGGAGTTGGTACTATCAGATTTTTGGCCTATATTGATAGACTTCCTATGACTATGTTGATTGATGGAGGAAGTTCAGATAATTTCTTATAGCCTAGAGTGGCTAAGTTTTTGAAACTGCCTGTTGAACCAGCTACTCAATTTTGAGTAATGGTTGGTAATGGTAACTATATAACTGTGGAAGGATTGGTTAAACAATTAAAAGTTCAGGCTCAAGGTAATGTTTTTCATTTGTCAGTGTTCTTGCTTCCTATCCTAGCTGCAAATCTTATTTTAGGAGCAAGCTGGTTGAAAACAATTGGACCCCATATTGCAGATTATGATGCTTTGCAATTGAAGTTTTTGATGAATAACAAATTCACTACTCTACATGGAGATTATAAATTGGTACCTAAGCAGGGTCAATTACACCATATCAAGAGGATGGTTGCTACTAATTCTATTGCTGAAGTTTATAGCATGTATTTGCTAGAGGAGAATGTTACACCTAAGTCTATGTTGGACTTACCTAAAAATATGGAGCTTGAATTAGCTCTATTGTCATACACTTATAGTGTTGTTTTTGACACACCTACTAGTCTATCTACCTCTTCAGAGATCCCATGATCACTCAATTCCTTTGTTAGAAAGGTCTCAACCTATTAAAGTTAAACCTTACAAGTGTCCACATAGTTAGAAGGAAGAAATAGAGAAATTGGTTTCTGGCATGCTTGATGAAGGTATCATACAGCCTAGCAAAAGTATCTTTTCTTCTCCAATCATTTTGGTAAAGAAAGAGGATAGCTCTTTGAGGGTTTGTACTGATTTTAGAGCTTTGAATGCAATCACACTTAAGGATAGTTTCCATATTCCTATTATTAATGAGCTCATTGATGAATTATTTGGAGCATTATTCTTTTCTAAACTAGATTTCAGGTCTAGTTATCATCAGATATTGTTGAACCCTGAAGATAGACATAAGACTGCATTTAGAACTCATCATGGCCATTATGAGTGGTTGGTTATGCCATTTGGCTTGACCAATGCACTTGCAACCTTTCAAAGTCTCATGAATGACATTTTTGCTGGTTTGTTAAGGAAATTTGTTTTGGTATTTTTTTTATGATATTCTGGTCTATAGTGCTAATTGGAAGGACCATTTATATCTTTTGAAGGTGGCTTTAAACATTTTAAAATAGCGTCCATTGTTTGCAAGGCTTTCTGAGTGTTGTTTTGGAGTTCAAAAAATTGACTACTTGGGACATACTCTTTCGGGGTCTAGCATAGTTATGGAGGCAACTAAATTGGAGGTTGTTCAGAATTGGCTTGAGCCTAATAATTTGAAACAATTAAGAAACTTTCTAGGACCTACAGGTTATTATAGTAGGTTTGTTAAGTCCTATGCTAACATTGCAGCACCATTGACTGATCTATTGAATAAGGACTCCTTCAAATGGAGTCAAGCTGCCTCTTAAGCTTTTCAGCAACTTAAGTCAGCTATGACATCTGCACCTGTGTTAGCCATTCCTAATTTTAATGAACCATTTGTGCTTGAGACTGATGCCTCCAGGAGTGGAGTTGGTGCTGTGTTAAGTCAAAACAAGCATCCTATAGCCTATTTTTCTAAGAAACTATCTGGTCGAATGCATAAGCAATCTGCCTATACTAGAGAAATTTATGCTATTACTGAAGCTCTAGCTAAATTCAAACACTATCTCTTAAGCCATAAGTTTATCATTAAGATTGATCAGAAAAGTTTAGAAGAGTTGTTGGAACAAAAGCTGCAAACTCCTGAGCTTCCTAAGTTCTTAAGATATGATTTCACTCTTCAATACAAGCTTGGGAAAGAGAATATACATGTTGATGCATTGTCTAGAAGTTTTATGATGGCCATCTCTAGTCCAATCCACTCTTGGATAAATCAAGCGATTGATATGACTCAAACTAATCCTCAATTAATGAAAATCTATCAAAGTTACTTGCAGGGCAAACATCCTTCTATTGATTATAGCATTCAAAATGGTTTATTGACGTTCAAGGATAAAATTGTATTACCTAATGATTCAGAATTGTTATATCAAATCATGAAGGAATTTCATAGTTCTAAAATTAGTGGACATGCTGGGGACAATAAAACAGTAGCTAGAATTGGAGCTCAATTTTACTGGAATGGAATGAGAAGTGCCATTAGTAAATTTGTTAGAGAATGTTCAATTTGTCAACAAGTCAAAGTTGATCATATGTTGCTTGCCAACTTGTTACAACCTCTCTCAATTCCTCAACAAATTTGGGAGGATATAACAATGGACTTCATTGTGCAGTTGCCACCTTCTCAAGGATTTATCACTATTTTTGTGGTTTGTCAATAGGCTTTCTAAATTTGGTTATTTTATTTCTATGAAAGCTGATTGCAATAGTAAAGTGGTTGTTGAGGCCTTTATTGGTAATATTGTGAAAATTCGTGGATTTTCAAGGTCCATAATATCAGATAGAGACAAAATCTTCGTTAGTACTTTTTGGCAACAATTATCTAAAGCTCAAGCCACAGCATTATCTATGAGTTCTTCATACCATCCTCAATCTGATAGACAAACTAAGAATTTCAATAAGACACTGGAGATATATTTGAGATGTTTAGTGTTTGAGCACCCTAAAAGTTGGGTTACAATGCTTCCTTGGGCTCAATTTTGGTACAACACTTCTTTCCATCACAGTTTGGGTATGACACCATTTCAAGCTATTTTTGGTAGACTTCCTCCATCAGGAATTCATTATGAAGCTGATCATAAGGATCCTAGTCAGTGGAAAGAGTCCTTGCAGCAAAGAGATCAACTTTTGTCCAAGCTTAAAGGGAACTTATTAAATGCACAACAGTATATGAAAATGCAGGCACATAAGAAGAGGAGGGATTTGCATTTCAAAGAAGGTGATTTGGTTCTAGTGAAACTTCAACCATATAGACAACATTCAATTGCTTTAAGGAAACATCAGAAGCTAGGCATGCATTTTTTTGGTCTATTTCCTGTGCTTGAGAAGATTGGTGTAGTAGCTTACAAGTTAAAGCTCCCAAAATCTGCTAAGATCCACCCATCTTTCATGTTGCTCTTCTTAAGCCATTTCATGGTATGGTTTCTCAACCTTATGTTCCTCTATCTTTTATATCCTGTGAGTTGAGTCCACGTTAAGAGAATATATTGTTGAGGGATTACACATGTTGAGGCATGTTGAGGTAGATCTCTCTCTGAAATTCCCTTATTAGAAATTATCTTTCTTCTTTGCAAAATTTTGAACTCTGTCTTTTCTTCTTTGAGCTCTTTCTTCAGGTGATCATTGTGATGTAAGCTAAATTTTTACTTGAAGATTATTCTTGTATATCGTTGACTCATTGTTTAGTTTCTATTTTAAAGTTATATTTTTGTTATGATCCAAATTTTTTTTCAACTATATTCCTGTGTTTCACCATAAGTTATAAATCAATCAAACTAACTTATAAATTAAAAAAAATAAATTATAAACTAACAAAAATCACTTTAACATACATTCGTAATTAGTAACATGTTATAGTCCCCTCAAAAGTTGCAAAGACATGACTACCGATTAAAAAACAGTTAATCCAAATTGTTCATCTTATTTATTTATCTTACCTTTATATTTCTTTATTTAAAAAATAAATTTAATTAATGGTGTTTTAAATATAATAATTAATTTTTAAAAAATATCTTTAAACTTTTAAATGTTTTAATATAATTATACAAAATAATAAATAAAAGTTGGAGATCGAGTTACTTTAAATGTAACTCTTATCAATATTACCCTATTTAACATCTTTTTATAAACATTAAATTTAATAAACTCAATAATTCAATATTATTATTTTAAAAATTATAAAATAATATATAAATAAGAGAAATGATTTTGTTTTAAAATATTGATTAAAAATGAACAAAAATAATAATTATACTCAATAATTTTTAATTACTAAAAATAAAATTAAATATTTTATTTAATAATATAAAATATTTTTATTTGATATTTTTTTTACTTTCTTAATTAATGATTTAAGAATATTTTCAGTAATTTTCTTTCTTTAAGCTTTGTGAAAAAATTATTTAATCAATTAATTATTTTTTTTCTGCAAAAGTAATACCAAGCATGTTCTTAGGGCCACAAAACGAGTGCCCCTTCAGGTGATGTTATTTGCAACACTTAATTAAAACAGTTTTAATTGTATCTAAGAAATACCAAACGATTTTGTGAGATATAGGAATATTTTAGGTTTCAATAAATTATAAAAATTATAAATGAGATATGTAAAATTGAAATTTTAATCAAAACACATAATATAATCCGAATCATCATGCATATATATATATATATGTCTACTAGCTCCCATTAACTATTTTGGGCCATTAGCAGCCCAACATTTAAATTGGAAAAATCACTTGATTTAAGACCCATTACAATACAAATATCTCAAATGCTCAATGCTACATACAAATCACCCCATTTTTTACAGCTAAGTTAAGCTCAACTGCATCATGTGATCTGCTACAGTCTTTTGGTTGCACGTTACCTACATACAACCCTTACATGTTGACAATAAAACTAAAGTTAAAAACCCTACATCATCATCGTTAGCTAAAGCACATATTCTATCACATTGCTCAGGTTATAAATATTTCTTTTCGAAATTAGAAATTTCATCAACGTTCAAAATAGAGAATTGAAAAAAATTAGAACAAAAGTGCCCATTTATAAATAATTATTAGGTGATTCCATATCATCTCACCCCACTACTTATATTTTGTTAAGTGTGAATTTTTTTTTATAAATTATAAAATTTATATATGTAACGTAGTATAATAAACCTGAAATATAATGTACCACAACCTGAATGAAGCAGAGGTGACAGAGTACATTCATAATTGCATCGATTTCAAGTGTCATAGTAGGGTCAGAAATTTAATGTACCACAACCTTCATACGCTCTGCACACAATCATAACAACACTCTTTTATTTATATAATTTTAAATAAATTTAAAAATAATCAATATACATATTTTATCCTTTTCAAAATAAATCAATCATATTTATAAAAATATATATCTTAGGAAGTGTGTTGTTATTATTTTGTGTGCACAATATATCTCTTCTCACATATATATTAACGACTGATTATATGAGAACTTTTATGTAAAATATAATTTTATCCAAGTTTAAAACTAACATATAATTTGATATGTGGCTAAACCTATCCATTGATCTTTCAAATACTAATTATTTACGAAATAGGCAAAATTAACATTTTTATTTGAGTTGAATATTTGAAGAAAATTATTTATTAACTTATTAGATAATGGTATTTTTGAAGTTAAATAGAGCTGCAAATGTGGGCGGTTTAAAACCATTAATAGCAATATTGCAGAAGAAATTAAAATAAAAGGGACAGAAAGAGAGACTTGAAAAGTCCTAAATAAAGAACTGGTCAATTGCATGAACTTAACAATTCATTTAATTTTGACAGTTATTTGTATGTTTCATGAGAAATTCAACAACTCTAAAGCTAATAAACTATAAATTTAATTGTGACACATTAATAATATAAACAATACATTATTAGTAAAAATTATTAATTTTTGTAATAATTAATTTAAAAGTTATATTTACATTGCATTCTCTATCATTAACAGTATAAAAAATTTACACTAACACATTAAAATTAAATTCATAAAAGATTATTTTTCACTCTCATTCCTTAACAATCATTTAAATTGAAATAAGCTAGTTTTATAGCTGCCTGCAAGTTGACTCCTTTTTTGAATAGCATTTAAATTATTTTCAACTTGGGCCATTGTTACAATGTGCATCACACAACATTTGACTTATTAAAAGCTTGCTACTTCATCAATCCAGCAATTTTGGTATTGCTTTCATTTCATTGACACCGTGATTGTTGGCACTTCAGTGCCTTACAAACTGGGCACAAGAAAAGCTTATGCCTATTAGATTCACTCCACGTATCTGTTTATGTCAAATAAATATTAAGCTATGTGAAATGAAAATTAAGAATTTAGCACACAATCTGGAAAAATCCAATATGATTCAGTCAACATTTGTCAATATTCTTGAATAAGTTAGTGCATGTTGTTTAAATTATTTATCATGTAGGAGTCAATGTTAATACTAATTCATTTTAACTGATTATTTAATATTTTTTTATTATATAAGAACATGGGCTAATTATTTATTGCATGATATCATCCTGGTAACCATTTTGTCAAGGAGATTCATATTATATCAACAAATTCAATCAAGAGTCTTGAATATGCGTTTCAATCTTCTTAAAAATGGGATTACTTTACATGTAGGTAGTATTTGGATTAGCCTTTTTAGGTCTCTCTTCTTAAAACTTGAAGTTCTTTCAATTTTCTTATGTTAAATTCTATTGTTTAAGTTTTCGTTCACTTAAAAATGTTACTTTGTTTTCAAGAACTTTTCTAAAATTGTATTTTAATTTGTTCAACTTTTGTTTTGATATATTTTTCGCGAACCCTCATGTTTTTATTATATATATAAAACTAAATCAATATTTTTATTCAATAAGTTATTCATTTAATGAAATTTTTATTTTTTTTATTTTCTAAATAGTGCTCATTTTCCCAGTCAACGTTAGGCATGGAAATATTTGCACGTCTTTAATAAAATAATATTTTACTGATTAAAATAGATTTAATACTTTTCTACTAAGAAAAGTGTTAAAATTATTCTTTAGAATTGATTCTATACACTCAAAAGGAGTGAGATTTTATTAAAGAAGTAAGCATTTATTACATAAAAAATATTTTCATAACTTTTGTTATTTTTATATGCTTAATACTAACTCTAGGGACTAATATTAACAAAAGAATGTATTTTAGATTTTATTTCAATTTCTTATACCAATCACAATAATCTTTTTATTAATTCAAGCAAATCTTTCCTTAAACATTTTATTTCATAATTAAATTGTATTTTAAAATATCATTATAATGCATGTAATATTTGTTAACTACGTACATAGTCTTCTCCTTTATATAAAATACAACTATTTTTTAAAAAGATTTTATTTTAAAATTCCAAAATGATATAGATGTAATATTAAGCAATGTCCTAAAGATATAACCTAATTACAAGATATTTTTCATTAAAAGTAGTATTAATATATTATCTTATTATAAATTGTAATAACTATATTTTATTTTAAAAAGCATAATTAATATTCTTAAGATTCATGAAGAAAACTACACAAGTCTTACCACTTAGCTGGATTATCCACGTAATTAATCTGACTCTGATCTCACTCTGCACCTATATATGTATATAGGCCTGTGGAAAAAGCAATCCTAAAGTTATAAAAAAGTTAATTGGGTTTGAGAACCTTTCCTTGTTTCCCGGTTGTAAAGATTGAAATATGGTTAGTGATCAAATTTATATAATATCTTATATGTTTTTTAATAATTTTGTATTAATAATAAAGAGTGTGTCAAAAAATATATCATTAAAATTAAGTAAGTTAATATTTTAAAAAGAGTTTGTTTTGTTTGAACATCACATTTAATCAAGTTATTTTTAAAAAATAAATTTAACATATCAGCAAGGAAATTTGAACATCACATTTAAATGAACCGATTAGTGTCGTTAATTAATATCTGAGACAAGACACGAAGAGTAAGAGGCAAAAGAGATATTGAGGGAAAGTTAGAGAGTGTGGTGGTTGTTTCAAAAATGAGGAATCAAAAGTGAAATAATAATTAAGAATTGATTAGGGGTATATCCGATTCCTATATATGTGTCCAATAAATGAGGGGAAGAATGGTTCTACACAACTAGCAAGGTAGAAGGTGAAAAACACGACGATGTGGGGCACAAAGAGGGGGTGGCTTCAACACCAAAACAGAGCACAATAGTTGTGGATGTGCTGGAACACGAAATTGCCCTACATAAATGCAAGCACATAGCTACACCCAATCATGCCTTAGTGGTCCTTCCTCCCTCTCTCTCTCTCACTCTCTCTCTCCCTATGCACCATTTACATTAGTCAAGTCCAAGATAGTGAAGACAATGCATGTAAGGATTCACAAGCTGTCAATTTCTCATACTTCAACCTTTGCCCCAATATTGAGTGTGAAAGCTCATGTGGAATTGCGGGTCTTCTAATGGTAAACTTGCTATCTACCCACCTCCCTCGTAACTATATATCATACGCTCCTATATTTCAGTGCCACCATGACAATGACATTTTCTTAATTTTGGGTTTCAATTTTCCAACAAGCACAGGTTGTCATAACCACCTTATTCCCCTGTTCACCCCGTGTTCCCTGTTCATGTTTTGATCTTATACGATGTCAAAAATTATATCCAACATTTTAGTCACTCTCTCTTCTGCATGTTGCATCTATATCTATATTTATATCTTCTTTTGCACCTTTCAATTTTTCTGCTCATCAATTGCCTTAATACATGGATTTTTTCGCCTTTCTATGGAAATCAACGCAATCACACGACACCTCTCTGGACCGTCCGTGGAAACCGTCTTGCAATATCAAAATCGCTTCGATCTTAATGCTTAACCATGTTCTGGATAAACAGAAAATAATATGCTGATATTAAGAAAAATTGTTTTTTATTTTGTTAAAATATATTAATTTAAAATATCAACAGACTAATAATGACTACTTTAATAGACTTCTCTGTTATTCATCTTCAGTACCAATTAATACGTTGGCCTGTTTACCTGGATACCATCATTTCTATGATGTCCATAAACTGTTAGTATTAATTTTATAACAGCAAAATAAATAAACAAATACAACTAATTCTCAGATAAGAAGTCAAAGGGTGAAGCATTAAATTAAACTTTTCGAATTAAATAATGTGATTTGTTAAAAAAAAGTACAGAAATGTATACATCTTTTAATTTTATATTATTATACTTACCTAAATTTCTCCAAGTTCATATTATTGGATCTATATTTCCCCCCTTTTTCGAGATCATATGCAATTCAATGCAACTCTACACGTTAAGTTAATTGATTGTCATAACGACTGTAATTGTGCAAGTTATATTACTGGCAGAGAGAAGATTATACCTAACACTTTTTATGGAAAAGACGCAATAGAGTCTAAAAAACGTTATTAAACTGAGATTAAGGATTTAATGTAAAAAATTTCCCATTATTAATTAATACTTAAATTAAACTCAAAAAGCTAAAATGAATAGTTTGTGAATAAGTCTAAAAACTAAAGTGAGAGGTGGGAAGGAGAATTTGGAGATTTGAAGAGATTATTGATGAACAGTGAGTTTGATGGAAAAGTTGAATTGAGAAATAGAAGGAATGAGTAATTGTATTGACTTTATGCGATGTCGCAGTTGCAGTTATGTTCGTTTGCTGCAAGTGGTAGAGCAGAAATAAAATTTCAACATCGGTATTGACTTGCTTTGCTAATTCTTGAAAGAAAAGTAAATGCACTTTTGTTTTTAGAACATTCAGATTTCAGAGCACTGTTGTTGCAGTTCATTTTTAGGGAGAAGTAAAGGTTGAAAGCACATCTATCATATTTACCAGTGATGTACCTTCTGATACCCAACATAAAATGAATAATCATGAATCACCAGTTAAGATCATAAAAATGATTTTATTTTTATTTTTTTTACAAAAGTTTATCTTTTTTGAATTATCTTTGAGATCTTGATCATAACTGTCTTAACTTAAGACACTAATTAAACAATCGATGAATATATTTTTTATTACAAATAATGATAAAAATTTGTGTTGATAATTCTTTTCAATAAAAGCTTTAAAAATTTTAATCCCTCGATTCTTTTTTTCATTTTTCACTTAAAGGTTTTGCACATAGATGAAAATAAATAAATTTAATGTTCTCGTTTTTATTTAAATTATCACATTATTTGTCTTATTATTTTCCTATATTTATTTTATTAATTAATAAAAATAATAAATATCAACATAAATATTTCTTAATATTGATTTTTAAAATAATAATAATAATAACAACAACAATAATAAAAATTTTCTATTAATATAAGCCACAGATTATTGAAAGAGAATATCATTAATATCTAATTTATTTAACTGAAAATGAAATTAGTTAACTAAAATTAATTTATAATTTTGTTAATTTTTATGAGTTTAAGCATTTAAAAAAATAAAATTTTATTAAAAATATATTTATTATATTAAAAATATAGAATAATAAATATTTTTATTGTAATTTTATTATTATTAGTTTCATAAACTCAAATTTAAAAGATGAAGTTAACATTTATCACTCACTCACTGTATTACTTACAATCACTATTGTATACCGACTTTTAAATTTGTTTCCAAAAATCAAAGAGACAATACTCGACAGATTGATTATAATAATATAATTTTGCTAATATGCATTTAAGGGTATATAATAAAAAATTGATAAGTAATAATTTATATTAAAAATTATAACATTTAATATCATCAACACATTAAATTTTGAGATATTCTATAATTTTAAATAAAAATTTATTATATAACCTCCTATTTTTCTGTCCAAAGAAAAAGGACAAATTCTGTTTATATATTTGAGTAGTGCAAACTAAAAAAGATATTCAATTAGAAAAGTTAGCAATTAACTCACACAAAATAATTACATTTTTTAATCTGTACAAATTTTCTCTTTTTAAACAGATAAAAAGAAATGAAGATAATACAAAAGAAAATGATTGCATACCTTCTAATACACGTTAACAAAAACATTAAACTATAATGATGAACTATATATCCCCACAGAAATGATGCAAGCTCTATTAAGTTAACTAACTAAAATTGTAGTGTACATTTATGCATTTGAGAGTCACCAAACAGAGCATGTGTGCAATTTTCAATGCAAGTAGCAAGTCCATACCACATAAAGCTGAACAAGTAAATGGGCAACAACGTGGCTCTAAGCAAATAGGATAATTCTAATTTGCTCAACTATCTCTCTCTCCCTCAATTGGTTGTTCAATTCTCTATTTTTGGCCATTTAAATTATGCCTTTTTTTCCTCCTTTCACACTGTCTTTTCCATTGCTAGCTCAAACTCGATTCCTATGAAAGTGAATGACAAGAAAAGCGTTACATTTACACTATATGGAAAGTAACTTCTTTTACCTCTTTGGAACGATATCAGATTTAGAAATCACCCTTCTTATATAGGTGCCGTTGCCTTATTTCACAAACGTTTTTCTTAGAATTTTAGTTTGAAAACTTAACATTTCTTTCTGTGCTCCTACCCAAGTACTTATTTTTCAAGGGTTTTTTACATAAATAAAATAAAAAGAATTTGATATTACATATATACATCAAAATAAAATATTTTACGTAAATGTCCTAATTTAAATTACATAAAAGTCGATTTTAATCGACTTTGGTTAAAATTTTGAATGGTGCTAGAACAGAAGTTGACTTCAATCGACTTGTTACTAAAATATTACACATTTCAGTTATATATAAAAGTCGATTCAAGTAGATTTCAATACAATGTAAAAGTTGATTCAAGTAGATTTTAGTTTAAAAGTCAATTTCAATATCCTTGTCCTTTATAAATAAACATACAGCTTTTTGAGTTTGCATCAAGTTGTTCGAAAATTTGACAAATTGAGTGTAAAAATTTTAGTAAAATGGGAGAGAATGATATTCATGTGCTTATATATTACAATAGTGAGATTGTAAACATAATAGAGAGAGAGAGACATTTCGTAGCTACAATCAGGCTTGGTTAGTTGTTCGTCCACCAATTATTTTACTATAGTTAGAGAGCTGAATACTAGAGGAGTATGAGGGAAATAATATATAAGTCTCAAAAATTTTCTATAAGATGTTAGTTGATATTGAGTCAAATGGTATTCGATATAAAAGGTAGCGAATTCAGAAAGATGAGCACATTGATCGCATGTTTAGTTATTTTAACTCATTTACTGAAGCTTGTATAATAGAGTTTTTTGTCAAACTACAAAGTGATCATTTTAGCTTTGGAGGTTCAGTTCCAGATCCATCACTTTCTCTATCAAATGCAGGCCCATTAGTTGAGCTTCACACAATGTCCATATATTCTTATTATAAAATTTCTCCCACACTCCAATGCAACCACTTACAAAGACTCAATTCACACGTAAGCATAGCTCAAACACAACATTCTCCAAAGTGACTGTACATTCTCCTTATAGAAGATAAAATGTGTGATTCAGGCCTCCAATATTCTACAAGTGTACTTATGAGTGCCCTATCATTATTAAATACTGGGATCATCTATGCAACATCCAAAAACTAGTCTTCCTAAGAAGTAGTTCTATTCTTGAATCTGTAATAATCATCATATTATAATGCCTACTTTTTAAAATTTGAGCTTCCTATACGATAACAAAATAGTATATACAAGATTTAAATGAAAACATTATAACAACATTATTATAATTATAAATTACTACAATACAAAACTAAATTATCATAATAATTAAAAATATATAATAGAATTTTATTTACATTTCTCAATATAATAATTATAATTATAACAAACAATTAAAATTAATTTACAATATAATAATTATTAACATTTACACATCTTTCTAAACATATAATTACAGAGTTAATAATACATTAAATTAAATGCATAAATAATTAATTATAATTTAACTAAATATATTTAAAAATTAATTTACTTGTGTTAACAGTTTGCTTGCAATATGATCAACAAAATTAAACCGATATAGATTGTTATCCATCTTTTTCCATTGTTTCTGCTGTTCTCTGATCTCACTCTCTCTAGTCTCTTCTCTCTGATCTCGGCTCTCTCTCAGTTGGGATATATAGTAGTCGATTATAATCGTTTTCAAATAATTTTAATCGTTTTACCCTTACTATGCAAGTTAACTTAAATCGACTTTTTTGGATCGAGAAACCAGTAGTAAAATTTGACTTCCATAGAGTAAGAACGCCGACTTAAATCGACTTCTTTGTAGCAATAAAGTCGACTTTGATCAACTTCTTTAGAGCACGAATGGACAAAATCAAAGTCGACTTAATGTTGTTCTGCAACGAGAGAAATCGTTTTTAATCAATTTTAGTGACCCACTTTTAGGACATTTACGTAAAAAAAAAAAAAAAAAGTTTCCAGGACACATGCATAATTTTGTATTCAAAAAGTTATATTTCTATAAAAAAAAAAAAAAAAAGAAGCCTATTTTCAATGCATAAGTTGCTTTGGAGACATTACTTATATTTAAAACGTTAAACTTAAATCTTCGGATAATTTTACTTTGGGGTGATTGGAATTAGAAGAGTTTGTATAAAAATAGTTTTTAATTTTAATATGTTTTTAACTTAATTTTATAATTTTATTTAAATGTATTTTATGATCAAATTTATACAAATATTTGTTTTTATGTGATGAAACCTTGTTGAATAAATGTTTGATTAAGTTGCTTACTTAAATATACCTTTACTAATACTAATAATAATAATAATAACACTTCATCATAAACCTAAGAAACTATGTACATCCAACTTAATTTGATCCAAGTTCAAATAATCACAATTTTAATTTTGTTAAAATAAATGTTATATGTTCCGTCATTAAATTTGAGGTGGTTTAACTTCTGAAGAAACCTCCACCCATTTGGTTAAATAGAAGTTATATGTGAGTATTATTTCTCCATCAAGACCAAGGTGTTTTGATTAACTTGCCAATAAAGAACCTTTGTTTTTCTTTGTTAGCCATTGACTCATTGTACACTTGGTTGGTTCGAGATGTGTACAGCCTCTTTGTTCATCTGTGTCAGGTTAACTGATAAACAATAACTCTATCTATGCATTAAAAAAAATCCATTACCTGATATGATCTTTTGATGTTTTTCTTTCTCTTTGTCTTTTTTTTCATATATCCAATATCATGTCACATATATTTTGTAAACAAATGTGTAGGTAATATTCATTTTCATACCTTGTTATTATTCGATGAAATTAGTGTATGTTTTACTAAATAATAAATAAAGTTCATTAAATAAAATATGAGATTCAATTCATTTAATGAGTAGCATCAAATTTATGTAATAATAAAAATAATATTGGTAATGAATATAATTTAATAATCAAAAATACTAAAATGATTAAAAAAACATGGTGATTTTATTGGAAACATTGTTTGACAACACAATAATAAATGCCACACTAAAAAGCTTAAAAAGAATTTTAATATAATAGTTGGTATTAATTTATTTTTTAATCATTATTTTAAAATACTTGTTAACAATTTTTTTATATTCAACGAGACTTAAAAAATAAAAATAAAAACACAAATAACTTAAGAAACAAATCATTACTTTAAATTATACGTAAGCATTTGTTTGATAAAAAAAATTAATGTGTATTCATAAACATGTGTTAAAACAAAATAATAGTAGAGGTCATATATGATGTTAAAAATAGTTTAATATAAATACAAAAAATAATTACATTTTGATTTTATGTGTTATTTTAATTACAAAACAGATAAGTAAAAACAAAATAAAAAATCTTAACAATCATTTAATATTTAATATTTCAAATAATGAGAAATATTTTCTTTTGAGTTTCTTATTATGTTTAATCTAGATTCAATCTGGGTCATACACATGAATGTGGTGAATGAGTTTACTATTAGAGATTTTTTGTATGCACAATGACTCGAATCCAAGATTTTGCGTATGCAATATTGAGTCATTTTTGGACTAATCTCCGTTGGTAATAATGAGAAATATTTTATAGAATAATTTAATACTCTTTAGCATATATCAATCACCATGAAATAAAATGTTAAAAATATATATTACTAATATACTTCTCGAAATCAAATTCATGTGAAAAACATTTATGGATAAACAACAGTATGAATTCATATATACCTAAAGCTGCTTGTTGTTAGGAAACTGGTCTATCCATATAGACATTGATGCATCAATAATTGTGAAAAGTCTTATGAAAACGTTTCCTAAATTTTCACTCCGTTGAAATTCACTAGCTCTGGCACGCCAACCTCATGAACATGTGTTGCTAGTGTTTGTTCTTTGACCTTCGATCCTCTATAATTGTTAATCAAAATGTTGGGGATAAAAGAACTTGAGAAATTATGAAGTGATATGATATGCAACTATGCATGAACCAAATTAATTAGTGAACATCACAATTCCACGAACAACGTATGCAAATAGCTACGTCTGAAGAAATTTAGTATGTAATGTACCACGTACGTACTTTCACGAAAAATGGGAATACATGATTAAATATATTTTTCTTGATGATGTGAATGAGAAATATAATGTTGGGTAATAGACAATCATGCATCTAATTCACTAAATGATACAAATCATATCATATTGTATACATTCAAGAATGTTAGGAAATTGAAGGGAAAATGTATTAATTTCTCGACAATGATTGTAGTGATAACGTACAGAAGAGAAAAAGGAAAGTACCATTTTAATGTAGCCTCTTTAATTTTTTTTACCAGCACCAGCAAGAGGTTCAATTGTCTTGTTGTCACCAGCAAGAGAAATTGCATCCTTCTGTATACATTTTTAATGATTTTAATTAATACCTTTCATTAATCATATGTAATCATCTTAATGATATCATCTTAATTAAGGGGGAAAAGTTATTTTTTCATTCACAAAGGAAATATTTATTAACTTAATATATAATACAATGCAACTTAATTGCAATCTTAAGATATGATAATAAGGTATAAGTTTAACTTTAAATATGTTTTTAATCTTTGTAAATATAATTAACTTTAGTTTTAGTTTTTAACTTTTTTTGTTAATTTTATTTTTTATAAGCTTTAAAAAAAATACACTTCCACTTTTTACGTAATGGTATGCATTAAATCATGTGATATCAAGAAATATTTTAAGATGATATATGATATAATGTGTTTAAAATGCATATTATTTTATCAATAAGTAACGACGGATAACATATTTTAAAAAAATAAATTGATAAGAATAAATAAAATGAATTACTTCTATCAAATATAATTATATTTATGTAGAGTAAAATGGTATTTTATCCTATAATTAATATTGAAAAAAACATTAAAAAAAAATTAGCCTATTTTTGTTTGAGAAAATAATTTTATTTTTTATTGAATAAATTAAAAATAATAACAATAATAAGGTAACTTTTACCTAATTATATATAAAAATATGAAATAAAAGCAAATGTATTTTTCACGCGAAACAAACCATTTGTTTCTGTCAATAATTCTAAATCTTTACTGTAATTTTATAGATATTAAATAAAAAAATATTACATTTTAAACTTTTTTATTTTATTAAATCCATCTTATTTAAAATTTAATATTTTTAAGCATTTAGGGGATAGTTGAATAATATTTTATGAAAAATATAACAATTTTTCAGAGCCGAACAACGGATCCATGAGAGTTTTGATTATTTTGATACAAGATAATATTTTAATGAAACATTTTAAAAGTATGATACAGAACAGTTTTCAAAGACACAAAAACAATAAAATTAAGGGGAAATATGAACTCTGAGATTATGAACATCTTAATTGTCTCAAATTATTTGTTTTCTTAAAATTTTAACATTTTTTTCTAATGATTGCTTGTTTATTAAGAATAGTTTTTGTCAGCTAATAACTAAAATAATTTAATTTACTTATAACTTAAAATACTACAATAACTTGAGCACTTTATAAAATATTTTAAGGACATTATTTTACACAATCATAATAATTAATAAAATAATATTTAGAAAATGTTTATATTAATACTAAGTGAAATCTAATGCAAGATGAAAGAAGAAAAATACTAAAAGAATCATTAAAAACATATGACAAAGTTCAACTAAGGATAGTTGAAAAGTTAAATTCCGAAGCAATTCAAGAGTAGAATTGTGCATTGATGGAAAGTGTGTAGATTTAAATTCTCACAGTACATTATACGTATATTCTCCATAGCCGAGAAATACACACAATAAGATTTTATTACTTTTATTACACCACTCTTTTTATTTAACTTCTATTTTGTTTTCTCTTTTACTTATCAATCATGTCTCTTAAATTGTAATAATTTATATAAAAAAAAAATTTACATAAGTAGTAGTACTCCCCACAACCTGCTAAGTTTGAGTTTCCCTAAAATATATAAATAAATAAAATAAAAAAGGATAAAAATAATAGATAAGTAACACCCTCAAATTAATTAAACTTCATAATAATGTAAGATAGGCAGTAATATCTGAAGCCAAAATAGAAAGAAATAAGATGGCATATTGGAGGGAGTTGTGCGTGTTCTCTCTAACATATTATTGTCTGAGCTAATTTATAAAATGTAGGAACTTGAAAGAGGCATTGAAAAATGTGGTATGATAATCAGGAGCTTGAAATGTTCAATATATGATTTTGATGTTTAGATTTAGTGGGTGAAATGTTCAATAAATGATTTAATGTGATGATGACCTTGCATTTAAGTGTTGGTTTCTTTTCTTTCAATTTGCAATTTCTTCTTCAACCGTTGCTACACTTCAAATTCATTTCATTTTCAATTTGTGTATATCAACCTCAATTTTATGAAAATTTATCATTTCTATACTAATAATAATAAAATTTTATGAAAAATGTTCATGCTGATAAATATTTAAGTTTAACCCGAATAACAAACTTAAATTTTATTTTAAAAAAAACTCTTGTAAACTAATACTTCAATAAAAAAACATTAGTTGAAAATTTTATTAAAAATTACAATAAATAATATATTAATAATTATTTTAACATGTAGCAAAAATATATATATATTTTAACAAACTTTTTTTTTAAGTCACTCATGCTTACAATAAAAGCGTAAGAGATTTTAGTTTTTATTTTAATGTATATTGTGGGATTAAAGATTGGATACCCATTAGACTAAAGATGAAACTTAAGCTTGATAATTAACTCACTTTTTATTTTGTCAATTAATTAAAATTTATGTTTATTTAAATTAGGAATTTAAATTATTTTTCACCTTAATTGATATTTTAAAGTTTAAAAACTATTAAATACTTTATTTCAATATCATATATACATAATGAATGTAATAATCAATATTTATATTATGAATAAAAATTTATTATTTAAAAAAGTATTCAAAAAAATTATTATTATTCACAATTTGTTACGTGTATATTTATTATTAAAATCAACTAATAATAATTTTTGAATTAAACTCTATGATAATTTTACTTTTTATTTTTTTAATTTCTTTCTAGATTTTAGAGATAAAAATTATTAGTAATTTTTCCTAATATAAAATTTTATATTTTTTTTATGAATATCTATTTTTCTTTTATAAAAAATATTATCATATATAAAATTTTAAATTTTCTATAAATACCTATTATTATATTTATAATTTTTTTATTATTATAAACTTTAAATTTCTCATAAATACTTATATTTATATTTATAATATTTTTATTATTTAGTGTAGAGTCTCAAGTAAAAAACAAATACTTTTACACAGAATAAGTAGATAATTATGTGCTTCACTTATAACATATGAACCAGTACGATGAAATACTTTAATTTACATGATTATTCATGAAATGGATGCCAAACTATGCATAATTCATGAATGTGTTTAAACTTTGCACTTTTTAAAATTTCTAAAAGATTCAAAATACTTTGATTTTCATCTCTACATTATTATTGTAACAAAATTCACAAGATAATCCATCGAAATTGAAGATTTATCAAAAGTCATGTTAAACTCTAACCAATTTGTGTCAAACTAAATATTTTATACATATTTTTTTCTAACCAAACATGAATCTAAAACATTACATGAAAAAATAAAGTTTCTTATCACTTGATACAACAGACATTCGTACATTAAAAGTGTTTTAAATATTCTTTCAAATATATATTTAAGGTGAATATATTTAGAAAATTTAAATTGGTTCTTAATTTTTGTGTTAATTTATTTTATTTTAAAAATTATAATTAAAATATTTTAGACAAAGCTTTTCATTGGAATACAAAACAATTCAACTAATAATTTATGAAGTGATGTAGAAATGTTTATATTTAAAATGTAGCAATTATATATATAAAAAAGTCGTTTTATATCATCGTAGAAAAAAAATAACATAACCTCTTATGACTATTTTTTTTATTATTATCTCTTATGACTAATTTTAAATATAAAAAAGTAACCTTTTTTTAAATATAACTATTTATTGCATAAAAATTATAAAAATACAATAAAAATATATTATTTTAAATATTTTAATACAATTAAAAGTTAATATTAATAAATTCAATTCATTTACTAATCACAAATTAAAAGTGCTTTTAATTTTTTTGAAGTCAGTTGTTGAAAATTTTGTTAAAGTATCATTCAACTTAACCCTTATCGATTTTTACTAATTTTATCCTTTATAAATAATTACAAATATATAGAAACAAATTTTAAATCTCTCTTCATTTAATATTAATATTATATTATATTAATTTTATAAATAACTCTAGTTCAATCAGCTATGTGTAAAGTTATAAATTATAGGATTTTAGTTATTGGTTTTCAGCTATTTTGTTAATTATAAGATAAATTTAACTAAATTTTTCGAATAGAATCTTACTATAAGATATATCTTTTAACTCCTTTTTTGTTTTTCTTACAATTTTATTTATAACGAATTCATATTGTTGTTTAAAAAAAAAGGCTATTTATCAAAAAGTTGATCAATAGTATAATAGTTATTTTTCAAAATAATATTTTATTTTATAATTGATAATACCTTCGATGAACTTTTCATAATTTGTATTATAAAAAAAATAATTGTTACAAGATTTATTCACAAGTGTGTTACTCAAATAATCTGATTTTAATATCAATTATATAATAGGTAAACTTATTATTAAATATGAGTTAAATGAAAGACACAAATTAAATATAAGAGTTTTTATACTTATATTAAAGTGAGATCATTTCTATTTAAAAATGTTATAAAAAAAATCAACCTTAAAAATTAATCAATTAACCAAATAAAAATCTAACATTTCATTGAACGTGGATAATTTAATCAACAACTTCAATTCGTCTTGCATTAAGGAGGATATCCTAATCCTACAGTTTTTTTCTTAGTAATAGAAAAAATGGAAGCGTTATCAACTGGACACTAAAACAAAATGGGGTTTATACACTGCCGTCAAATTTCTTAATTAATTTAATAAAAAAATTGTTTTTTTCTTTTTAATAATTAGGGGAGTTGTTAAACTAATTCATTAAAATATTTTTAAGAATTGTCATGTGTATATTCACAAAATAGAAATACATAAATGCAATCAATGTGCATTAAATTTAAGAATAAAATAAAAATGAACCAAATCTTTATAAATTAATAATTTTAAGATGGCAATACATAAATGCTACCAATATTAGAGAAAAAAAATAAATATAAACAAAATTTCTATATGAGTGTCTGAGTAATTAAACTTCCCTAAAATGAAACTACGTTAAAATCTCATAGAAAGGGTTTTATTATCCTTTATAGTTCTATTTAACTATATTAGAATTCGTTAAATATTCATTATGACATTTCAATACCATTAGTATTAGACAATAAAAAATTTATATTGAGGTGTTTCTTTAATTTTATTTTTGTGAGTAATAAAGTATTCATCACCCAATAAAGTTTTTCATATGCTCAGCAGTCTTTCAATGTTTTTGAATTAAATTAAATGTTAATTTATTTAGATAAATAAGTTCACTTAAGCTTTTTTTCCTTTTCTGAAATTCTGATATGTTTGTAATTAATTCCTCCTTTGTTTTAAAAATATAATTCATTACGTTTAATTTTTAAAAATTAATGAAATAATAATACTTTTTAAATTTTATTATTGTCTCTTAATACTATTATTTAATGATTCAAGAGAAAATAATAAAGTGATGACAATTTTTAAAAATTGTAAATGCGGACCTTTAGATCGCATGTTAAAGAAATAAAAACATAAATTATTAACTAGTTATTACAATTATTCAACATCTTATAAACATTTAATATTATCTTATTTAAGGAATTACAATAATTTAATGAAAAGTAATAAATGCTATTTAGATTTGTTCACAGGCTGGAAAGGTAAAATTTTATTTTAGATATTTGAATAAAAATAATAATTTAATTAGATGTAGTTATATTCTCCTATTAATCTATTATCAATTCCCTTTAATCATTTTATATAATTGGTTTTAAAATTATAAAAAATTTAAAGTTTTATCTTGTAATCACATAGTAAAATTCATCTTAATAATTCATACATTGAACATCAACATTTAAAATTGGCAGTGATAATCAAATGAGACTTTAATCTTATTGAATAACAAAAAGAAAATATATTTAAAGGATTGTACATATGTTTAGTTCTTTAGAAACATTAAAGTTTTTTTTTTTTAGTAAAAGTTATCCTTATTTGACAAAAAATAAAAAAGATTATCATGACCATTGCAATTGACTCAAAATTTTGTATTTTTAAGGCCAAAATTTAACTCATTATATTTTTGTTATAAATATTTATCATTTTTTTGGAATTTTTTTGCCATTATTTGGATTAGTATAACTCTATCAATTTTAAAACAAAAAGGAATTAATGTTTCCTTTATTTGTCTTCAAATCGATCTCTCCAAATATAGTTTAAATAACAAATTTAAAATCAAATACATTAAATATTTCCTAATCTAAAATTACTCAGAAAGAGAATGAAATTAATTCCTAGAGAATTCAAAGAAACATTTATTCTTTTGATTATTTTCACAATCAAGTTCTTTTAAACCAAAGCATTAAAAATGCTTTACATGGAACAAAATTAAAACTCAAAAAACTCAATTGATTAGAAAAAAAATTCCAAGGGCGGTGCATACATTTTGTTGGCAACCCATATAGATGTGTGAACAAATGGACAAAAGAAGATGGACCCAAGTCTTCCATATTTAATTAATTTTAAAAATAAAAACGTAAATTTCCGTGATGATTTTGTTGCCATATGAGTGAATTAAGCTAATTTGGTCAAATTATTGAGCGTCCCAAGAACAGTTTAGGAAAAAAATTGAGATGAGAGTGCCCCGTGGATGTGCACAACACCATCATTTGTAACTTCATTTTCTTTCGTATCCCCAAAAAGTTATTCAAAAGGTATATTACGATATATTCACAGTCATTCACAGACTTTAAAAGGGTTAAAACAGAAACAGATAGAGAGTGTGTGTAATCAGTGTGAAGAGTCAACCAACCCTTTTTGGATTCATGTATGTATGTAAGGCGTTCATGATTCCACATGTTAGTTCTCTTTCTCTTTCTCTTTCTTCTCTATGCATAAATCTATGACTATGAGTATGAATGTAAAGCGTTTCATTTTCTAACCTTTTTCTTTAAATATTCATTTTTTTTAATTCTCTTTCAAGCCTTTAACATAGTCAAGTTTAGCGGTTACCATGCAGGGAACGAGACAACACACACTCAACTGAAGATTAGGGTTGCCATGCCATCCTGTCATTTTTAGGTAATAAAGAGAAAACCAGTAATAAACGCTCTTATATTTTTTTTATTATAATAATAATATAATAATAGTAGTTGTTAATATTAATCAATCTTCTCTCTCCAAATAACAGTAAAAAAAAAAAGACAGCATTTTTCATTTATTTTTTTAGCTTTATCCTTTTGTTATCTTTCTCATTATTTATTTATTCATTTATTCCTTGGTTTAAAAAGGTTCTTTTTTGATTGCGCTCACAGGTATATAAGGCTGATTCTGAGAGACCCTTTTCATGTTTTGTGGTGCTCTATGGGCTTGCAAATTTCGGGGTGGGTGAATCAAAACACAGATTAAAATTTTCACTGATGAGGCTGAGCTATTAATAGTCACAGCTTGCTTCCAAAAGGTGTTTTAAGTAGAAGTTTATTTGTAGCACTTGATTGGCAAAAGAAAAAAGAAGGAAAAGTGGCTACTTTAATGAGTTTTGGGGGGTTTCTTGAGAAGAAACAAGGTGGTGGAGGTGCAAGGATCGTAGCAGATATTGCATATAACAACGGTTCCAACCACAACAACAGCATCAGCAACGATAGAATGCCCTCTAGTGCAATCTCACAGCCTCGTTTAGCCACTCCAACTTTGGCCAAATCCATGTTCAACTCTCCTGGCCTCTCTCTAGCGCTTGTGAGATTCATATATATATATATATATATATGATACCTTCCTTCTTCTTATGCTTTTCCGAAATAATAATTGATAAGGGCTTGTTTGGTTCTGTTTGCTTATGCTTTGCTTCTTTTGTTTGAAAACGCAGCAAAGTGATATAGATGGACAAGAGGATGTAAACAGATTAATGGCTGAGAGTTTTGAGGGAAATGGTTTGAGAAGGAACAGAGAAGAAGAACATGAAAGCAGATCTGGTAGTGATAACATGGATGGAGGTTCTGGTGATGATTTTGATGCTGCCGACAACCCACCAAGAAAAAAGCGCTATCACCGACACACTCCTCAACAAATACAAGAACTTGAAGCGTATGGTTGTTTTTTTAATTACAAAAAAGTTCAGTTTTTTCAAGCTTCATCTTTTCCTCAACACTGTTTTTTTTTTTTTTTTTCATTTCTGGGATTTTATGGCTTCTTATTTTTGGGTTTGTTTTGAATTGTTTTTTTTTTTTGTTTTTGAATTTTCTGGGTTTTAGGCTATTCAAGGAGTGTCCTCACCCAGATGAGAAGCAAAGGCTTGAACTCAGCAAAAGGCTTAATTTGGAAACGAGGCAGGTGAAGTTTTGGTTCCAAAATCGAAGAACACAAATGAAGGTAACAAACACCCTTATGCCAACCCTTTTCAAGTCATTTTCACTTGGAAATTCTCTCTTTTGAGGCATTGATATGGACCATGAATCGTTTGTTTGTTGTTTGTGGCAGACACAATTGGAACGGCATGAGAACTCGCTGCTTAGGCAAGAGAATGATAAGCTTAGAGCAGAGAACATGTCCATGAGGGAAGCTATGAGGAATCCTATTTGCTCAAACTGTGGGGGTCCAGCCATGATTGGTGAGATTTCACTTGAAGAACAGCACTTAAGGATTGAGAATGCTCGATTGAAAGATGAACTAGACCGTGTTTGTGCACTTGCTGGCAAGTTTTTGGGTCGTCCAGTTTCATCTTTGGCAAGCTCAATTGGCCCTCCATTGCCAAACTCAAGTTTGGAACTTGGCGTCGGTAGTAATGGTTTTGGTGGTTTGAACACTGTGCCTTCAACATTGCCTTTGGGGCCTGATTTTGGGGTTGGAATATCAAGCTCCTTAGGCATGGTGTCACCTCCATCTAGACCAACAACTGTGGTGAGTACTGGTTTTGACAGATCAGTGGAGAGGTCTATATTTCTAGAGCTTGCTTTGGCTGCAATGGATGAGTTGGTGAAGATGGCTCAGACTGGTGAGCCTCTTTGGATCAGAAGTTTGGAAGGGGGAAGAGAAATTCTGAACCATGAGGAGTACACAAGGACAATGACTCCTTGCATTGGGTTGAAACCCAGTGGTTTTGTCTCTGAGGCTTCTAGAGAAACTGGCATGGTCATCATAAACAGCTTGGCCCTTGTTGAAACATTAATGGACTCGGTAAGCCATTCAACTACCTTCATTTTTTTTTAAATTTTTTCACTCCCTCTTATTTAATACCTTTTATTATTCTTGGCTGCATTGGTTTTGTTATTTTCTCATTTTAAGTTGACATTTTTTTGTTTGTGTGTAAAAACTGATTCACTTTTTAATGCCACAGAATCGCTGGTTAGAGATGTTCCCTTGTGTAATTGCTAGAACCTCCACCACTGAAGTGATATCTAGTGGAATAAATGGAACAAGAAATGGTGCCCTTCAACTAGTAAGTTTAAATTGTTATCTTCCACTACATGTATTATATATGTCGTCATTTTTTTTTTCATAATTATTATTGGTAGGTTTTTTTTTTAATAACAAAAATTTTGTTCCCAGATGCATGCGGAACTTCAAGTCCTTTCTCCCTTGGTTCCTGTTCGTGAGGTCAATTTTCTACGCTTTTGCAAGCAGCACGCAGAAGGGGTATGGGCTGTTGTAGATGTGTCCATAGAAACCATCAGAGAAACTTCTGGTGCACCCACTTTTGTGAACTGTAGGAGGCTTCCTTCTGGTTGCGTGGTGCAAGATATGCCGAATGGTTACTCTAAGGTAAATTAATTACCAATATTCTTTCTAGTTATTAGCATCGGAATGGTTGGTTTTATGTTCTTACTGCATTTTTAGCATCCCAACTTTTTTTTTTTTTTGGAGACAGTAAAAATGATTCACATTCTGCCAAACGTTGTGTTCTGAATAGTTTTCTAAATATATGTAGGCCACCTACTGAACCGTACTATCTCACCTGCCTTGATGTTTTCATCACATTTATTGTATTTTTCCCGAGTGGGTTCAAGTAACTGCAACATGGTAGCGCAATTGTGCTACATATTTAAAAGTGGGGGCAAAACACCAAGCTAAGAAATCATGGAGCTTTTGCTTTTCAAAGCTACTTAGTGACTACTCACTGTAGAACCTCTCTGTCAGTGATGATTCCCATATATATTTTTAGTCTTTCAAAGAATTTGCACCCTTGGTTAGGATGCTTCCCCTTGTCTCAATTATATTCCAATCTTCAGCTTTCAACAACTGATTTTGAACCCTTAAACTATTTGAGTATTACACCATGTTGCATAAATCAAGGTTAACCCAATAATTTATTCATGGAAGTCTCTATCACTTAAATTTTTGTAGCATGAAACACATTAATTACATATCTTCTTTAAGCAATTTGTATTCGAATTTTTCACCTACTTTTTAATTCTATAAACAATTCATATGATGTTTCTATTCCAATCTTTTATGCTACATTGGTTATTCCCCAAGCATTATTTAAGGCATGAAACTATACGTGACCTGGTTCCAGCCCCTACGGTCCATAGGTCTGTTATATTAAATTATTTAGTGCAGACCCTTTTGAGTCAAGATCAAAGACTGAACATTTTGTCTGTTTCTTTTGAGTGCTTGGGATGAGTTCACCACACTGCAGTAGCAAATCTCGATGCCCTTTGACACTGCACGTAGCTGCTCTTCCAAATCCCGGGTGACTTTATCTAGTACCTATATTTTATGTACTTGCTTCAGCTCCATGAGATAGATACCCTTGGCTTCTTGTCCTTCAGCCCAATCGTCACCCTTTTCCAAGTTTTCCCTTTTGCATAAATACTTCTCTCTATTCATCGGCATCTTCGCACCTAATGATTTCTTAAACAAATAATTTCAATAAAAATTAATTAATTGTCATTTTCTCATTTTCACTAGTTATCCATATTACTCATTCCATTAGTCCTTTCTCTTCAAAATTGTTGGCACTTTATAAAATCTAACACTTTAATTCACATTTATTTTAATACTATGGATCTTGCTAACCGGTTTTATAGGGGTACGGGTTAAAGAATTAAAAATGATAATATTTTATTAAAATTTACGTTTAGACTACGTCAAAAATCACAGAAAATGTGTATTTATAATGTTTCTCGATGAGAAATTTTTATTTTTTATTCACTAACTATTATTATAAGCTACTAGTTAGTATTTGCCTAATACTACTAATTATAATATTTATATTTAATTCACGTTTTGAATTTTTTAACGTAAATCCAAACAACACTCTTAAAAGTTGGACATGAATACGATATGCATGAACACGCAGGTAACATGGGTGGAGCATGCAGAATACGAGGAAAGCCAAGTCCACCAGCTCTACAGGCCCTTGTTGAGTTCAGGAATGGGGTTTGGTGCACAGCGTTGGGTGGCTACCCTTCAACGCCAATGCGAGTGTCTAGCCATCCTAATGTCCTCAGCAGTTCCCTCTAGAGAGCACTCAGGTATATAAGATATGCTTAACCATCAGATAATGAAGTAAATGTTATAAACATGAATTGAATCAATTAGAAGGTGTTGTTGTGGCAGCAATAAGTGGGGGTGGGAGACGAAGCATGTTGAAGCTGGCGCAGAGAATGACGAACAATTTCTGTGCGGGGGTGTGCGCGTCGACGGTGCATAAATGGAACAAGTTGAATGCGGGGAACGTGGGAGAGGACGTGAGGGTGATGACGAGGAAGAGCGTTGATGATCCCGGTGAGCCTCCGGGGATTGTGCTGAGTGCAGCCACCTCCGTTTGGCTCCCCGTTTCTCCTCAGAGGCTCTTCGATTTCCTCCGTGACGACAGACTCCGAAGCGAGTGGGACATCCTCTCCAACGGTGGACCCATGCAAGAGATGGCTCACATTGCCAAGGGACAAGACCATGCTAACTCGGTCTCCCTCCTTCGAGCCAGTGTATGTATACTCCTTTTCCATTTCATTCTTTTCCTTACTATTTAACACACACCCCTTTATCAAAATCTATTTTTTCCACATTAACTTCATAAGCTAGCAATTTTGTGTCATTTGCATTTGCATCTGATATGCACACACAATAGGGAGATATTACATGTCATTAGTTAATTAAAAGGGAATTTTATTACATGAATCTGTAATAATGATAGATATATGTATATAATGCATAAGTTTTGTCTTTATGTATTTTTGGGAGGGGGAGCTGAATGGTGTAAGTTAGTTTTACCATTCTTGAGTATGACGAAAATGACCACGAGATGAGGAAACGTCAAACTTGCTTTGTCGCCTAGTGTTAGGATAAAAAAGGTGAAATTGAGAAGGACAGGCTTGGAAATTTTGGAAGTATCTATGAAGACAATTGGTAGCAGAAATAGGGCAGCGTTTGTTTCAGTAAACTTTTACAAAAAGTCAAAATACGGGACTTTTGTCAACTTTCTATTTTTCTCAGTTCTGACCTCATTATTTTCTGCTCCAAATTATAAAAAAAAAATTGAAATTATGACAGAAAAAAAAAAAGTGGTACCGGGTTTGACTAGCGCCCCGCACCGAACTTAACGAAAACGACAACACGTAAAATTGGATTTCTTTTTTTTTAATTTTTAATTTTATTATTTTGTTGCAGGCTATGAATGCGAACCAGAGCAGCATGTTGATCCTGCAGGAGACTTGCACGGACGCGTCGGGGTCACTTGTGGTGTACGCGCCGGTTGACATCCCCGCCATGCACGTCGTAATGAATGGCGGCGACTCTGCTTACGTGGCGCTTCTCCCGTCTGGGTTCGCCATCGTGCCCGACGGACCCGGCAGCAGCGAAGATCAAGGCGGCGCGTCGCAGCAGAGAGTGAGTGGGTCCCTCTTGACTGTGGCGTTTCAGATACTTGTGAACAGCCTCCCCACGGCGAAGCTCACGGTGGAGTCGGTGGAGACAGTGAACAACCTCATCTCATGCACGGTGCAGAAGATAAAAGCAGCACTTCACTGCGAGAGCTAATGTCACGTGACCTTCACGTGACACCCTTTTGGGGTTGTTTATTATTTTGATTTGAAAATTAACATTTGTAGTTAAAAGGTGCGATAGGTGGCGCGTGTGAAGGACGCGAGGGGTGAGGGGTGTTGAGTCAAGAACGAACCGCGCGTGGATGAAACTCCTTGCATGATGGTGAGGATCCGAGACGTGGTCAGGTTTGGATCTTTAACACAAGGCAAGAGTGGTGGTTCGGGTATTGACTCGGGTCGACCCCGTGTCTGCTCTACTAGTTAGCAGAAACAACAAGGAATAGAAATATGAAAACAAAGAGGATAAAATTCGTGTTTCTGATTAGGTATATTTATTATAATGTTATCATTTTTATTTGTATTGACTTGGAGTTTTAGAATTGGATATAGTTTGTTGAATATGATCAAATCAATAATTTCGCTTTTTTTTTTCATAATTAAGCTCCTACCACATTTTTCTTTTCATGTCTCCTTAATTTCTTTAATAAACATTTTAAAGTTATTAAAAATAATTAATTATTTTATAATAATAGTAATCTCAAGGAGTTAGTGAGTAGGCTAAAGTCTGACTTCGCTTCTAACAAATTGCCAGTTCTAGTTTATTTTCCCCACTTAATTGAATTGGATTATTTTTAAAATTAGATTTAATTTTTTATTTATTTTAATTAATACTTTACTTTTATTATTTTTATTTAAAAATATCAAGATTTTTGTAAATATAATTTTTTGGAAACAGTATGTTATATTTTCGTAAAAACTTTCATTAACTTAGTGTGAAACCAAGAGTAATGAATTTTATGGATAACATATTTTGTTTTTAAAAGTATTTACAGAATTTTGATGATGTTATTTTGCGGTTCGTTATTTGTTATTTTTATTGAAAAAAATTCAAAACTATATAAAACAAATATTTTATAAAATATAAATAAATAATAAAAAAAATTTCCTTGAAGCAAATAACTATTAAAAGTGACTTCTTAAGTTTGTTTTTCTGCTTCGATGATAATTCATGTGAACTTGAAACCAATAAATATGAACGCATGACTTGTGTTTAGAAAGTGGTCATAGAGCTGCAAATCTGCAAAGCAGGAGTGATTGTTATTCCCCGCGCCACTTGAAGATATTTATAGGGTTGTTTCAGTGCAAAGTTGTACAGATAAATTCTAATAAATATATTATTTAATTAATAGAAGAGAATAAACAATATTTTTTTTAAAAAAAATTATAAAATATGGATTAATTAAATAACATATTTATTAGCATTTATTCTATATAAAATTACACAAATTAAAAAATTCATATTTATAATAAAGTATCTGCTAATAGTATTTTAAAGTTACTGATTATAAATATAAAATAATTTTTATCAAAATAATAATAATATATTTTTATAATTTTTAATATAGTCTAACATCATTTTTAATATTTTTTTAATTTTCATTTATTTAGATGATATTCTTAAAAGAGTTTAACTTTTATATATCTTTCATCTTATCAACTAATCAGAGTATAATATGTATATGCTTTATATATTAATTATTATAAAAATTAATTTTTATACTATAAAATCTAGAATTATATGATAAAATAAAAAATTATACTATCGTCATATTTAAATTAAATTATTCTTAAAATAATAATTAACAATAATTTTATAATAAAAAGGACAATAAATCAGGTTGTGGATAAAGATGAAAAAAAAACATAAGTTATAAAATGTTATATTTTCTTAAAAATAAAAAATAAAATCATAGGAGTACAATGAAAAATATATATTTTTAAAATTATATATTATATTAACTTTGTTATACATAAATAAAATATTATAATTTTATATTAATTTAATATTTTATAAGTATAATCTATCAAATAGAAATTTAACTTAATACATTTTAAATTTTATAAAATTTTAATTTTAGTTCTTTAAAAAAGGTAATACTTACATTGCATTATGGAATATTTGGTGTATGCCCAATTCAATGTAACCCATGGTTTTAATATAAATTATAAAGAACGACTGAAATTGTATAGTGGTAACCTAATAAAATGATAACAATTTTACATTAAATTAAAAAAATTTCCTTGAAAGCCATATTCAATATTATCGGATTCAAGGTTTTTTTCCATGAACAATTTTCAGATATAAAAATATTTGAAACTGGAAAGGGTTTAAATTTTACTTGGGACGTTAGCTCTTTCTTTAGCAATCAATCTCCTTCAGCCACGCTATTCTTCCCCTCCAACTCCTCAGCTTACGCTGAGTAATGGAGAACTTGTCTTCTTGTGTTTCATGTCAACAAGTGCAGCTTAAAGCTACATATTGAACCATAGAGGAAAGGCAATAATTTATATTTTTCATTAAGCTGTCTTCATCTTTATAGTTTTTAATAAATTTTAATCAATAATTAAAAATATATTACTGAATTCCTTTCAACTAAGTGTGATCACTGGAATGAGACAAATGAGGAGGGTGGAGAGAGTTGTGAAGCGCCAAAGACTCTATTATTGATGTGGTTGGAATCCAACAATGAGAACGAAGGAGACAAGTGAATCAATAAGTCAAATGTATATAAGAATGTTAATGCAAAAGTGAAATAAAAATGGCCAAGCAAAAATGGCTTTCTTTGAGTGAAGTGGAGATCATGAACAAAACATCACAGTACCATAGTTTTCCTGCAGTAATACCAAGATTTTATTTTTAAAAATAATATATTTAATCATTACAATTTTGTAATTTTATTATAATGTATATATTTTTTAAATAAAAATTTACAATTTTAAACACTTAAACTCAGTTTTAATTAACTGACTATAAAATTAATCAACCCATTGCAATCGGTTAGATTTCTAAGCAAAAAAATATAAAAAAGAAATAAGACAATGATTGTTATACATCCTACAAGTATAGGACCTGTTTGTCTAACATTAATAAAAAGTGATTTTAAAAGTATATAATTTTTAAAATATTTTTTAGATGTAAAATTTAATTTGTGTTTATTTATAATTATGAAAAGTATTTTTTATGTGAGTTAGTTATTTCAAATCATCTCTTAAAGTAGCTAGTTTATCTGAAAAAATAAATTAATTGCTCTGAGAATTTGATTATTTAAAAACGCTTAGTCAAATATTATACAATAGTTTAAAAGATTATTTTAATAACAAGTTTTAAAATAAGCTAAAAAGTTCAATTTATTAAAATATTTTAAAATAATAAACTAATATATATTAACATATATATGAATGTATAAGATTTTTCAAAATTATAAAAATAATATTTTTATCAAATACATACAGTACAAGTAAATTAAAAAAAAAAAAAAAAAGTGATGTATATGAGGGATAGAAAAAAGACTATGAGTGGTGGTGGAAGAATGGGAGTGGAGGAGGAAGGTGGGTGTCTGTGTGATTGCATTAAATGAGGAAGCAGAAGCTGGTGAGAGAAGCGTTGCCATCATTTAATGCAACGCCTTTCGCATCGTCTCTATGGTTACGTGAGCCTGCCCAATAAAATCCTGCCACCGCCATTATCTCACACATTATGCTAATCAATTCTAAAAGCTACCCCTCTCCTCAATTTTGATATAACATTTACTTAATTTTTTTTATTATAATCATATATATTATAATTTTAATCGTAAAATTTATTCATATAAGTTTAAAATAGTTTACTTTAATATATAAATCATATTACAAATAAAAAAAAATAGCTTATAAAAATTAGAAATTATTCTATATTTTTTTCAAGAGTTACATTTTTTCTTTTTTTATAAAAAATAAAATATTTTTTTTTCTTAATTATAAGAATTATAGGGTTTATATTTGTTCAAACAAGTAAAAAAATTATAAAATAAGTTTGCATTATGCCGTTACTAATTGTTTAATTTGTGAAATAAAAGATTTTGTAGCCTAAAAAAACACGTGATTCAATCAAATTAAATAATATAAAAGTTAGTTTTAATATGGATTTGACTTATCTCAAATGAAATTGTTTATGTAAATGTAAAGTACTACAGTATTTTTATTTTTTTAGAAGGAGCTATTGTCAATCTAAGTTCCAATCATGTGTTATATCTAATTTATATATATATATATATATATATATATATATATATATATAATATCAGTGAATTGAGTCGTAGAAGATTCTCTACAAGATACTTTTATTTTTTTTCTAACTCATTTAATTTACTAATTATACATGACAATTGGTAATGAAAAAAATCTATACTACATCAAAAATTGACTTTTGGAGCATTAACTTAGATAGTGATTACTAAAAACTATCTTGTATAAAATAATAAGAGAGTAATTTTTTGAAAACTGCTCTCTAAAGTGTACTTGAAGAGCGGTTTCTCACTAACCATTCTCTAAAGTGTTATTTCAAAATAAACACTAACTCCATCGTCATCCCTGTACTCAAGCATGCTACTCTTACTTCCAAAATTTCCTATACTCACTATGTTTTTAGAAGCTTTTTGCACCACCATCTTTGCCGGTGACATCGCATTCACACTACGAAGGTATATTCATTATCGTTTTTGTATTTTGTTGAGTATGTTTAGAAATGAAAAACTTGAAAATAATGTCTGTTCACTGAAAGACACCTATCTTATTTACATTTAATAGTTACAAACGTCTTCCCCTTCTTCGTCCCTAGGTTGAGGTAATTTGCGACGAAGTTAGTTGAACTACAATATTGCTTCAAGAAGTTAGTTTATTTATATATTTTTTTTACTATCGCTATCTGAGAAAATTATATGGTTTATCTGATGTGTAGTAGGGTGGGGGAGAAGTAGACAAAAATACATTTTTTATATAATTTAATTTAATTTAACAATGTCTTGCAATTACAATCAGTAAAAAGCTAAACATAAAAAATTAGTAAGAGATTAGCATTAGGTATATACCTCAAGATCAGTGGGAGCAAATTTATCTTTCTTGTGCTCTATGTGGATGATATATTATTGGCTTGTAATGATTTAGGCATGCTACATGAGACAAAACAGATGTTGACCCGATTCTTTGACATGAAGGATTTGGGTGAAGCTTCTTTTGTATTGGGAATTGAGATTTACAAAGATAGATCACAATGTACACTGGGGTTATCTCAAAAGGCTTACATTGATAGAGTCTTAGAGAGATTCAATATGTAAAATTGCAAACCAGAAGATGTTCCAGTTGTTAAAGGTGATAGACTCAACAAGGATCAATGTCCTAAGAATGAGATTGAGCAAGCAAAAATGAATGACAGACCTTTTGCAAGCGCATTGGGAAGTCTCATGTATGCTCAAGTATGCACTAGACCTGACATCGCTTTCATTGTTGGTGTTCTAGGTAGATATCAGTCAAATCTTGGAAGTGATCACTGGATAGCTGCTAAGAAAGTAATGAGATAGTTGAAGAAGACAAAAGAGTATATACTTGTATATAACAGAGTAGACAACCTTGAGATTGTGGGATACACAGATTCAAATCTTGGCGAGTGTCCTGATAACAGAAAATCGACTTCAGGATATGTTTTTATGATGGCTGGAGGTGCAATATCCTGGAGGAGTAAGAAACAAACTCTCGTTGCCTCTTCTACCCTGCAAACAGAGTTCATTGCTTGCTATGAAGCTGCTACTCATGCTATTTGGTTGAGAAATCTAGTAATAGGACTTCGTATTGTGGATACCATTGTTGTACTACTAAAGATTTTTTGTGACAACAGAGCTACAGTATTTTATACAAAGAATAATAAGATTTCTAGTGGATCTAAGCATTTAGAGTTGAAGTACTTGACTATCAGAGACCTTGTGAAAGATGGTTCCATTGTGACAGAGCACATTAACACAGATTCCATGTTAGCTGACCCCTTGACCAAGGGACTTAGGCCTATTATTTTCAAAAGGCATGTTGAAAAAATGGGCATTGTGAGTTCTTTTGATGTGTTTGGTTAAGTGGGAGTTTCTTTTTAGTTTTATGTCATTTTACGTTTATTGAATTCTTGTTTTAGACTTTCGTAAATGTTGTGTTGATGACATTTCGCATTTAATTTGATGAATGAGTAATGAGATGTTTATATATATATATATATATATATATGTGTGTGTGTGTGTGTGTGTGTGTGTGTGTGTGTGTCAAATGTGAATTATTGAGCTCGGCGTTGTTAGGACCACTATGCCGATGGTTGATGCCAGTTGGAGCTGGGGCATAATAGTTCGTAATGAAATATATAATTTCTTTGACTTTTAAGCATTTGAGAGAAATTTGGGACTGATGTAGAAAATGATAGTATGGCTGTTTGATCACATTGACATATCATTTTCTCACCACACTCCACACAGATGACTAGTCGATGAAGTCAGTAATATTTGTAACTATGGAAGGAGTTGCATCAATAAAGGATGCAATTGCTGCCATGATTCGATATTACATGATTTTGTTGGATGGAGTCTCAATTAAGTGTTATATTTTGGGATCATATGTTTGTGGCCACAACATGTTATTAGCCTGAGAGTCATTTTTTCAAAAATTTCAAAAATTATAAACTACACAATTGATTTTGTCCAAGTAGGAGAATGTTAGAATTTCTTATAAAATTTATAATGGGCTATAATCAATTGTGATTTTTTATTTTGTCAAAAACAAGCTAATATTGTGATTCATTTGATGATATTTAAGCCCGCTAATAATGTGATCAATTATTTAGGCCTTAGACACTTAATATTGATCTAGAGTGGAATTCAGTGTGGGTCTAACCTCTAGGTCCATGATGGGAAGTGCTTAGGGTTAATAAATATAGTGGCTAAGTCTTCTTTGCCATCATGGTAACATATTCCATTACTCTCTAGGTTTGCCACATTGAGAACCTAGGATTAGGAGAGCGTGATTAGGCAAATGAAGTTCTTAGCTTCTCACTACAAAGGGATCGCATTCCACGTAAGTCCACGCACAATCAACAATGTCTACAACAAGTAAGTGACTTTACAAATTATTTATTTCAATTGATATTCTAAATTCATGTAAGGGTTAATAAATATAGTGGTTAAGTCTTCTTTGCCATCATGGTAACATATTCCATTACTCTCTAGGTTTGCCACATTGAGAACCTAGGATTAGGAAAGCGTGATCAGGCAAAGGAAGTTCTTAGCTTCTCACTACAAAGGGATCGCATTCCACGTAAGTCCACGCACAATCAACAATGTCTACAACAAGTAAGTGACTTTACAAATTATTTATTTCAATTGATATTCTAAATTCATGTAATTAAATCCCATAAAATTTGTGCTTACACATATATGTACCATAGATATTTAAAGGACACATTAAGAACAATAAATTCTTAGTACATTTTTTTTTCATGGCATTTGTGATTTTTATAATTTACCTAAGGCAACAAGTGTATAGATTGTTTTTGTCCTAGTGTTTCTGTGTAATTGTTTACTGCACATGTAGATGCATTTTTGTTGTATTGTTCTTTTAGTTTAGGATATTCGTATATATGCTGATTAGATTTGTGCTTTCATATTCTGCTATATCCAAGGCTCTATTTTTATACATGTTTTATTTTATTTACATTGTTTATAAGCAAGAATATTGTTTATTAGGTATGCTAAAATTTGAAATATTGTCAATTTTAATAAAAAAAATATTCAAAATTTTCCTATACTTAGAGAACAATTAAGGAAAAATTGCTTTCAAAAATATAATTTAGAGAGCGGTTATTTAAGAACCACTCTAAGAAATAAACTTCTGAAAGCGGTTACTTTGGAACCATTCTCAAAAGTTGACATAAGAGAGTGGTGAAAATATAACTACTCTCATATGTGTTACATTAGAGAGTAGTTAAGTAGGAATCGCTCTCTTTTCTCAACCTTTTTCTACACCTTTAGATAGCGTTTCCTGCTTAACTGCTCTCCAAAGTGCTGACTTCTGAAAGTGGTTAGGCGGGTAACTGCTCTTTAAACTTTACTTCTGAGAGCGGTTACTCGCTTAATCACTTTCCAAGTACAATATCAAAGAGTAATTGTTTAACCGCTTTCTTAATATAAGACATTAGATAGTGTGCGATTTTAGAGCACCATTAACTGCTCTATAAGAAAAGGCAGAACTACTTTCAAAAGTTATTTTTAGCGTAGTGCTACTAGTTAATTTTATTTTTAATTACTATTTTTATTTTATTTTTTATCTATTCAATCACTCTAAAATACTAAGGCATTTATGCAAATTAAACTAGTCTATTTTATTATTTTAATTTTTCTATTTTAATGTTTGTGTTTATTAAATTTAGTAAGTTAACCCATGAAGTTAGTGTAGTGTGTCAAGACACATTAACAATATTTTTGGCTTATTTTAAAGGTGAGTTGTAAAAAAGATTAATTGCTATATTATTAAATTAAATCTATGGTATCGTCACGAATTTCAAAAATTTATTGTTAAATTGCCAATGTTATATTCCCCGAATTTAAAAAAAAAATTGAATTGATTTAAAATTTTATAAATATCATTTATGCAATTAATATTTTTAATAAAAAATTATTAACAATATAAAAGTGAATATAACTTACTTCAATATAATTTAATCTCTTCTCACACCTACAGAGAGAGAATAACTTTATAGCATTGTAATCTTTTTCATCGTCAAATCTTGTTTTTACCTCTTTAATTTTTATAATTATCTGTATTTAGACATCATATCAATTACTTAACACACATTTTTAAAATATTATTATTAGCATTGATTATTATGATAAAATAACTTTTTAAATAGAACATGTTTATCAAAAGAATTTAGGTATAATTATAAATTATTTATTTAACTGAAATATTAATAAATATAGCTATTACTAAAAAAATTAATGCTTTCATGATTCTATAAATTAATAAATAATTTCAAAAGTTTTGAAATTCAAGGAAAACAATAGCTACAGAGATGCTAGTCAGTAATTAATTAGTTAGTCGTACTACTAATTTTATAAACATTAGTGTGTAGGAAACTTTAAGTTATTAAAACTAATTAATTTTAAAAAGGTTATTAAAGAAAATTATTAAAAACAATTATTTTTACATGAATTTATTACACGTAGTATATTATCTTTAATTGCTCTACTTGATTCGTAGCTCATATTAACAGCCGCTTCGTGCTTTAAAGAGTATTTTTTACCTATCAATGTTCAATCTCTGGGAAGCTTGGCATCTCCATATTTAGTAATCATTGTATTCGCCTTTTTAAACCTTTTTTAATCATTTTAATTATATTAATAAGCCATTACTGTGAATACAAATTAGCAACTTAATTGTATCCATTTTATTTTTTTTAATATTCTTCAAATAGAAGTCAAAAGGAGAGCATTTTTTACGGGGAGGGTTGTATATTAATTGCTCCTAGCAGCATTGTTAATTAAACTATACAAAATTTAACTATAAATAATAACAAAAGTTACACATTATATCTGATCCTAAATCTTCCATCATTAATTTAACCCATATATAAGTTTCAAAACAGAGACAACTTTGCTTACGTACATTTTCTTCTCAAGGATGTACATTAGTTTATGCATAATAAAACAACAAATTGCCTGAATTGTAGAGTCTTGTATATTTATGGCCAAAAAAGGAAAAGAAAAAGTCTTATAAGTTAGCTAATATTTTAGATAAATCTGGATAATTGCTGAGATGATTTTTTATTTTACATTCATTTTTATATTTCCCTTCCTTTTTGTTATTAATTGACCAATTATATTTATCAATTTTTTCTCCTTTTTTCCCCTATCTTTTTCTTCCATCCCAAGGGTGTATACACACGAGGGAGTGAAACAAACACTTCTCAATTTCCAAGTGATTTGAACTTGTTACTGTTGAGAACAGGATCAGCTTTGGCAGATTTTAAAGCGATTTTCTAACCGGGAAAGTGACTATTGCTTCAAAAATCAGATGTCCTATCTTAGCTGATAATTACACTTCATATTTTCCAAATAACGCGAATAAAAGATATGCGGATCTTACTAGTCACCATGAATGTGTGGGTTAAAAAGCTCATTTGGCCAATTCTAGTGTTCCAACTTGTAAACACAAGTTCCATGTTCAATCAATTGTTTTCGATTTAAAAATATGCATGTGTTACCACTTAGCACTCAATCAATATCTTACACTTCATCCATTTTGCCAATATTATTGTAGACAATTCAGCATGATCCCTGCACAACTATAGTCCCAATTACGCATGTGTGGGTCTCCCTTTGTGGAGCCCCTCCCAACAAAACCCTAAAGATGTGCTTTTTGGACTTTAAACCCATTAGCTACATGTCATTTCTCACGCTCTATACGCGAATCAAACATTGGAGATTGGAGGCTTTAAGGATATTTTTTAAGAAAATAATTGTACACATATGCAAGTATCCAAAAAGGAGTAGTATAATAGGACTCGGTGTGAATAGATGAGAGAAATGCTGAACCTCCAAATGAGTAGCAAGGCTCTCTTGTTTTTCTCATTTATTGAAACTGAAGGACCCACTTTTGAATTTACAACACACACCAAAAACCAACTATTGAGCTGAGGCCCCATTATTATATATATCTTGTTTCATGTAGCCAATAATTTTGCTATGTGTCTTTCTCTCACTTTGCCACTACGAGTCTCATGCATGCACATACACACACAAAGATACACGTGAGGATCACAGGAATTTGATCTCTCAAATCCCAATACTTGAGTTGTTGATGAAGGTAATAAAGTCAAGAAAATGAAAGGCTATCCGAAAGAGGGAATGGGTGTTGGCGGTTTTATTTTTGCTAGCTTCAAGACATTATCTCTTATGGTCCTGTTTCTTATACTATATAGTGTATGAGTTACACATGCTTCGCGTAAATCCTCAAGTCTTTTCCTTGTATTTTGTAGCCTTTCATAGCCACCTTCCTTCCAACACATAATGGTGGGGTCCATGGTTCCCCACTGGCTTGAAGCATTATATTAAGACAACGATGGCAGCATTTGGAGGTATTAGATGGGATTGGACAACTACATCTGAGAAATTATTAGAACCCACACCCTATCTTCGAATTTCAAACCATTTCTCTTTGAGAAAAATGTCAAAAGTGTGGCATGAAGTGACCTTGATGGGATTGTCCTACAACTACAACTTGAAAGCTTTACCCATTAATTATTATGGCCCTTTTAGGTGGTCCATTCATTATTCTAAGCAAACAGAAAAAGGCTTTGGTTAACAGTCAACTCGTGATCGAATGAATCCAGTCTCGATTAACTTAAACACCCATCCACAAAAGTTAATCTGTTATAAACTTAACATATTCCACTTTGTCTTAAAATTTAATCAAATTGATCAATTTTGAGAAAAATTAATACCAATTATCTATTTAAATACTTAACAAAAATAATTAGCATAATAATTAATGGTGGGTTTAAAAAGTAAAAATGTTTAATAGAAAATACTATGAGGTATGTATTCATAATCAGTTCTGGTAGAACATAAAAGTACATATTAAGAGACAAAGACACGGATAATTAATTTAAATGTAAAATTTAAAAAATTAAGAATAATTATATCTTTTTTAATAAAAAAAAAGTTCTTTAATAATTAAGGTTTATTAAGATAAGTCTTTTAACAAGCACTTACCGAAATAAAAAATTATGTAGTAAAAAAAATGAATCAAATTCCTTTAATAAATTAAAATTAATTTATATTTTTTTATCTTTTTAAATTTTTTTATTTAAATTTTTGAATTTAAAGAGTATAAGTTGTTTTTATAAAAAAAATTATTTATTTTTATAATTTTTTATAAATACTTAAAATAATGTAATCTTGAGAACAAAACAGTACATTATTGTAGCAAAAAGAGGGAATTTTTAAAAATTTAATTTGAGAATATAATCAACTGAGTTTTGACAGAAAAGTTTCAATTGTAAAATAAAAAATAGTCACCTTGTCAATGTGTGCAATTAAGATATTTTGAAAAAAAATCTTAACATAAAATGAAAACTTAAAAAATAGTCAATAATTTAAACGTTTTAAAAATAAATCATTAAATAACAATAAAGAGTATTTTTTTTTAAATAGTACAATAAAATATGATCTCATTTTACAAAACAGAAAGATATTAATTTTATTAAAAAAAATGAACAAGTCGAGTCATGCACTTACAGGTTCACTTTATTGACTTTCAATCATATTCTCCAACAATGGCCTAAATCGCTCTCTTCTCAGACGTCCGCGATGTTTATGTGCATTTATTTAGTAATGCAGGAGGCTACACATTCACGTGGCTTAGCTATTATCTTAGGTGTTTGCTTACATACTAAGGACAATTTATTATATTTATATTAATATTAATATTCTTCTAACTGCTACCCTAAAATTGCGACTCACAGTGTCGAAAAAATCACACCACATAATGTTTCATGGTAGCTGACAATAAAATTACAACATTGGCAAACAATGTCTTACAATGTCAATAGCAACCAAGTCAAATAATTCTTCGTAACTCATCTCATCAAACTTGTTTTTTTTATTATCTGCATCACATTGTTCATTTTATATAACATTATTTGTTTAATTGTTGATGGTTAAGAAAGAAACAGTTACTTATTTATCTTTTAATTAATGAAAATTCAAGAGCTTCGGAGATTCATATGACAAAGGGGAGACAGAGGATATATTAAAGACAGTAATGGATAAAATGAATAAAATAAAGAATATGAATTATTAATTTCGTGATAGTTTCTAATTATTGAATGACAGTGCTAATAATAGATAACGGTTTTGCTTAATTTGGTTATCTTTCTCTTCAATATTAGTTGAGTTAACCTCTTTCAGCTAGCCAAATAAATTATAAATTAATTGAAATGACTTGGCAAATATGTGCAAGTTATCAATATATATTCCTCGTTGAATGATTCCTCAAAATGTTCAGTGTCTTATGTGCAAGCATGATGGGATTCTACTATGGTTCAAACATTCATGTTGAATTGTTGTTGCACAACTAAACATGGGTCAACCAAAAATAAAATGACATTGATGGGCTCAACTCAACAACATTGCATTCCAATTTATTTTCCAGTTGTATTTCATTTTGTAAGCTATGATCATTACATTTTACAATCAGTCACTTCCTCAGCCTCTATTGCTAGTAATTAAGGGCACTCTAAACGGGCTTCAATATGGGCCGCATCTCACAAATAAAGCCTGGTTACAAGACTAACTTATTACAGTGGAGGGGTTTGAGGGGAGAGATGAACACAATCTTATTTGAAATACTTGGTCCATTTGGATTGATACGTAGTGGGTAGTGAGCTTTAGTGGATGAAGGTAAAAAAGTTCAAATGTAATTAGATTCGCAAGAATGGCATTTAAAATGGGTAAAATTTAGTTTTTTTAGTTAAAAAAATCTGAATTTAATTTAAGCTCAAAATTTAAAACCTAGCCTTGCATTTTATGGGTGGTATGGGCTAGCCCATTTTGTCAAGCTCTACTTATCTTAGACCCAAAAAATGTTTGAAAAAAAGATTAAAAGAAAAACATTGAAAGAAAAAAGAACACAATCTTATCCCTATTTCCTACTACCCTACTAACAAACGAAACTAATAAGAAGGAACAGAAGCATGGGTGATCGATCACATGAGCCCAATAACTTGTATGGTAGGTTGGGGCAAAATATGCATACCCCATATTTACATGTTGAAAGTTCAATGGACACAGTTCATCCAATTAAGTTTAGGCCTTGTCTTAAATTTTTTTTTAATATACTTTGAATTGCACAAAGGCATCCCCTAAAATCTACTAGCTTAGGTTTCTTTGGAGGAGGAGGTAGAACAAGCACATGGCTTTCATGTGTTAGGTCAAATGCAAGGACCACTCAATTAATGGTTCTACCCATTTTCAACATAATTATTATTGGGACACAATTAACATAACCCACAATAACAAACAAACCAAACTATTTGCCTCTAAAATTTTTCTTCAGACTATGGCAATGGTTTTCCAAGATGCCTTTCTCACTGAGTATATGGCTGAAGTTGTAGATATAGACAATAGCCAAACAATTTGTGAATCATTGGTGGGATATATTGATCATATCCTTGTCTACGAGCATCTACTGATGATCTGAATGAACAAGCGGAAAATTTTAGGTTTTTCTTAATTTTTTTTTGTGAACTAACGTTATGTAATTTTATAAGTTTTTGAATTGTTAAATAATATTGATTATGAACTAGCATTATTAAATCATTAGAAATTTATTGAATATAATACTTATATTAGGATGGATATTTATTATTGGACTTTTGATGTAATAATTTTATTATTTGAACTAGAAGAATGGTAAGGACACACTATTTTTATCTCACTTTTATTTACTGACTAAACTTTATTAAAAATATATTACTAAATGTCGCTGTTAGAACTATTAAACTAAATTGACGTTTGGTTCCAGAAAATATTTTTTATTTTTATTTTGTTTTTAAATATTTGTATAGAAAAAATTTAAAGTTATTTTTCCGTACATATCTTAGAAAACATGAAATAATAAAAATAAAGTAATAATTTTGTAATTAAAAATAAAAACAAAAAACATTTTTAAATACCAAACAAGTCATTATATTCTCATATGAAATTTTTATTATACATTTATTTATTATAAAATTTATATTAATAAATAATCTTTCATATTAAACTTCTCTAAAACTTTATTAATATAGGTCTTTTGAGACAAACCCAAAATGTCTCGAGATCTTTATCTATAGATCTTAATGCCTATGACATTAGATGTCTTACCCATATATTTCATATCAAAGTTATTTGAGAGAAATTATTTCACTTCATATAGCATACACTTATTATTAGCTGCAAGCAAAATATCATCTACGTATAAAACAAGAAAACAAATCTTACTCTCACTAACCTTCAGATATATACATTAATTCATGATGTTTTCTTTAAAACTAAATGAATATATGACTTCATGAAATTTTAGATACTATTGACATAAGGCTTGTTTTAATTCGTATATAGATTTATTAAGCTTGCAGACTAAATGCTCACTGTTACTAGAGAAGAATTCTTCAGGTTGTTTCATGTAAACCTATTCTTCTAGATCACTATTGAAGAACACTATCTTCACATCCATTTGATGTAACTCAAGGTCAAAATGAGTGACCAATGTCATAATCACTCAAAAAGAATCCTTTTTAGACAAAGGAGAAAAGGTCTCCTTATTATCGATTCCTTCCCTTTAAGTGAACCCTTTGGCGACAAGTCTTGTCTTATGTCTCTCAATGTTGCCTTGTGCGTCTTTCTTGATTTTGAAGACCCACCTACATCCAATGACTTTTACATCATCAGGAAACTCAATGAGATTGCAGACTTTGTTAGATGCCATAGAATCCATCTCATCTTTCATGGCATTGTACCATAAATTCGATTTATTAGAACTCATGGCTTGTGAAAACATTTTGGGATCATTTTCGGCTCCACGTTATAGTCTGATTCTTGTAAATACACCACATAGTCACTAGAATTGCTGACTTTCTGACTCTAGTAGATCTTCTTAATGTTGTCTCATTATCTTGATGAGGAACTTGTTATTCAACCACTTCCTCAACTGATTGATCAACGTTTACTTGTGACTCCTCGTCAATAACTTAATCTATCAAATCATATTCAACAGTTTGTGAAACTTGGATAATTGATTGTCTAATACGCTCTTGAACTAGAGGAGCATGAATAACTACCAATCTATCATTTAACTCAGAGGGCTTAGCTTTATAATGATTTGTTTCAAAAGTAGTGTCTTGAATCAGGTCACTCCCACTAATCAAATCATTTTCAAGAAACTTTACATTTCTTGATTCCATAATTCTAGTACTACGAGATGGACAATAAAACTTATACCCTTTGAATTTTTCAGCATATCCAATGAAATACTCACTAACAGTCTTAGGGTCAAGTTTCTTCTCTTGTGAGTTATAAATTCTCACTTCAGATGGACATCCCCAAATGCGTACATGTCGCAAACTAGGTTTCCAACCTTTGAATAGTTCAAAAGGTGTCTTTGAGACAACCTTAGTTGGAACTCTGTTTAATATATACACAGCCATCTTAAGTGCTTCAATCTACAAGAATTGAGGAAGCCTTGCATTGCTCCTCATGCTTCTCACCATGTCCATCAAAGTTCGATTCCTTCTTTCTGTCATACCATTCTGATCTGGAGAACCAGACATAGTGTATTGGGCAACAATCCTATGTTCTTGAAAATTTTTTGCAAATGAACTAAGTGCTTGTCCATTTTCTGTATATTTACCATAGTATTCTTCACCTCGATCTGATCTCACAATCTTAATTTTCTTTCCACATTGTAACTCTACTTCAGCCTTGAAAACTTTAAAGGCATTCAATGCTTCTTCTTTAGAATGAAGCAAATAGAGATACATATATCGTGAGTAATCATCTATGAAGGTGATAAAATATCTCGGACTACTTGCGTCTATGTCTGGACAACAAATATCTATATGAATGATTTCTAACAAGTTTGAACTCCTCTTGACACCAGTTTTAGACTTGTTAGTTTGCTTACCCTTAATGCAATCCACACAAGTCTCAAAATCAGTAAAGTCCAAAGCACTAAGTATTCCTTCATTTACTAATCGCTTAATTCTCTCAATGGAAATGTGTCCCAATCTTCGATGCCACAACATAAAAGATTCCTCATTCACAACACATCGTTTCACCCTAGCAGTAACGTGCATAGAATTATGAGCGGCATTATTTTGGAAAGTAATAGAATAAAGACCATCACATAATTTGTCAAAACCAACAATTTGGGATTTATTTAATAAAGTAAAATCATAGTCCAAAAAATTAAAGGAAAAATATAAAGGTGCAAATCTTGAAATTGAAATCAAATTCTTAGAAAAACTAGGAACATAAAATGTTTTTTCTAAATTTAAAACAAAGCCACTACTTAAAGTCAAACTACACGTCCCAACAGCCTCCACATGTGAGCTCATCCTACTCCCTAAGTAGATGCATCACTCTCTTTCCACTGGCGTCCTTGGGTTTTGCATAACCTGCAAGGTATTACAAACATGGATTGTAGAATCAGAATCAATCCACCATGTGTCATGATTAATATCAACCATATTAGATTCATAACAAACGAAAGCAAATAAATTACCCTTCTTGTCCAGTCAAGTCTTGAATTTTAAGCAATCTTTCTTTATGTGTCCTTTCTTTTTACAAAAGAATCACTTTGACTCATTCTTTATGTCCGACTGAACATAAAGCTTTTCCTTGTGATTAACTTGATTCTTTTTGCTTTTCGCATATATGGTCAAGTTCATCCTCTCCCCTTCTTCCATCAATAACCTTTCCTCTTCTTGAGCACACATGAAAAATATTCCGTATGCTTCAGCTATTGAAAGTCTTATGTATGCTCAGGTTTGCACGAAACCTGACATTGCATTTGCGGTTGGAGTTTTAGGAAGATATTAGAGCAATCTAGGTATTGACCATTAGAAAGCTGCAAAGAAAGTAATGAGATATCTTCAAGGAACAAAGGATTACATGCTTATGTACAGACGGACTGATGCTTTGGAAGTGATAGGCTACTCTAACTTAGACTTTGCTGGCTGCATTGATACCAGGAAATCTACATTTGTTTGGTCTTTATGAAAGTCATGAAAAGACGATTAGACCTCTCCCACTTTTTATAAAGATCAACTACATCTGGAGTGCTAGTCTCAGTAATTGCCGATGGTTCATCCTTCCTAATAGCATAATCAATGTCCATCTAGCTCAAATGGAGAAGAATTCTTTTCTTCCAGATCTTATAATTATCATCCCGTAACTCGGGAATACCATATTTATTATCAAAAAAATTCATAGATTGAGAAACTGCAAAGTTTAAAATACTACATGCTTATCATAATTTGAGGATAAAATAAATATCATGTTTTACTAATGCAAACATGCTTTAATTCATTAATCTAGTGACATAAAACTTGTCTGTGGGCTAAAGTCCTATTCAATTAGACTCATTATACATCTTTATGATAAAACTATCAAATTATGTTCCTTTTCTTAATTTTTGTGCGTAGATTAAGAAATATAATTCAATATTTCATTCTGATTAATTATACAAATGCAATAAATTTTATGTGGGTAGATTTCATCACATCACATATAATTAATTACAATCAATATTTTTTCAATGTGACTTAAAAAAAACTATATATATATAATTTTAATCAATTAAAGGTGTTGTGACTATTCTCTAATTTATTAAAATTATATTCATTACCAAACATTAGTTTTCTCTCTCCAAAAGGCAAATATTAGCAATAATATCAAAGAAATTAGGTATAAAAACTAATAATATCATGCTAAACAGTCACAAGGAAAGATATATATAGTTTTCAGAATCACATATATAACAAAGATAAGAATTTGCTTTAATGGTTGCCACCTTAGATTATTATCCTAAGGTTCTGAGTTTGAATCCTCAGAAGGTCAATGTAGTAGCAATAAATGTCTTCAACCTCCAGAAAGTCATGTTTAAGTAAAATTATTCACTTTGACTAATTATAAGTAAAAATCATAGGATTTTGGTATTTTTTCTTATCTTCAGAAAAGATTGAAATCATAGTATTTGTCTTCAACCTCCAGCCGGGTCAGCTTGACCCAATTACGACCTGCGCACCCGATTTCAAAATTTTAACATTCTTAGTCTCTATTAAACGTGAAAAAAGATGTTTTTAAATGCAGAAAACATAGAAAATGATTTTTCATATTCGATTTTGATAAATAAATAAAAAGAAGGGTCAAACACACAACATTTTTCGAATATGCAAAACAAGCAAGGTAATAGTATATGAAGCTTTGATACCAAATGAAAAAAAAACTGTCAAAGCTATGCGAAAGTGAAGAATAGATTGATTAATATTAACTTCCAATCATTGCAAGTTGATTCGCGATCGAAGTTTTAGTCTTTTCAAATCTTCACTCACTCAATCACGATGGACCTAAAACCATGGGAGTGTGAAATATTGATGGGGCTCTGCCCATCATAAAGCCCAATTCAAAAATTAACAGAGACAACCTCTATATAAAATGAAAACTAAATGTTGTTAATGGAGATATGGATCATATTATGTTTCTAATTTTTACGTTACTTAAAGATAGGAACTAAAACTAAATGGGTTGCTAACACTAATGTCTGTGTTAGAATTATTAAACTTGACATTTATGTTATATTATATATAAATTGATGTTTGGTTTTAGAAAATATTTTCTATTTTGTATTCTGTTTTTGAATATTTATATAGAAAAAATTAAAAATTATTTTTCCATACATATCTTAGAAAACATGAAATAATAAAAATAAAGTGATAATTTTGTAATTAAAATAAAAATAAAAAACATTTTTAAATATCAAACAAGCCCTTATATTCTCATATGAAATTTTTATTATATATTTATTTATCATAAAATTTATATTAATGAGATACTAATTTATTATTCACATAGATATATTTATTTATTTAATACATGTATTTTACTTCCTATTGAAATGATTATCACTTTTAATATTGTTATTATTTCTAATCTCATATCATATTTATTATAATTATTATTGTTACTGGAATGTCATTGAAGTTTACTTGTTTGCTTCCAAAATAATATCATTTTTATCTCTTCATATTTGCCAACAGTGTGTCATTAATTGTTCTGATAAATAATGAACTAAAATGATAAAAATAATTATTAAATTGATCTAAAATTATAAATGAATATGATTTGTTATTAACTAACTAAAATCGTAAAATATTCATTAACAAACTTTTTTCTTACTGTTTAAAAATATAATAATTTATAATTATTTCTTAAAAATATAATCGATATTCATAATACGTTCTTTCATATTTCTTATAATTAAATTCATGTTATTTGAACATTGGTGTGGTCTTGAGATGATATTTTATTATTCCATTTATTTAATTCTTAAATTTTTAATATAAAATATGTAAAATAAATATTACTTTAAAAATAAGTAGTAAGAGAATATACCAAAAGATATAGCGCTATCCTTTTTTTTTTATATCTAAAAATGAAATGATATATAATTTACCTGAAAATAATTTCATAAATGTGATATAAATTAAAATACTAATTATGAACATGCATGCAATTGTGTAAAAAAATCATTAATTTTACACAAATGAATGATTAAAGTCACTAATCAAATAATCTACAATATACTTTATGCAATATTTTTAATTACTTTAAAAAATATTATTATTTTTAATTTCTATGTAACTACTATTGATAATTTATTGTTTATTTTATATTTTATTAACCAATAGTCTCTATAATTTAAGAGTTTAATTTTAGTTTATTGTTTTATACTATCAATTAATTTTAATATATAATAAATATAGTTTTTAAATAATATTAAAAAATATTTTTTTTTTGCAGTGTAAACATATTATAATCAAATTTTAATTCTATCTATGTTATTATACGTGTTTTATAATTTTTTATAAAGACTTTCCGTAGAAAAATTTCTGAACTAAAATTGCATTGCTTTAAACATTATCCTTTGTTGTCCTAAAATGCCGGATCCATTGTTCACCGTAAAAACACGCTGATTCCTCCGAATATTCCGTTCACACCTCATCTTTGTCTGAGGATCCCTTTTCCGTAAGTAAACCCAAAGTAAAGGGTGCTTTCGTAACTGAACACCAGCTTTCGTGTCGAAACTAGAAGATCGTGACCGTCAAATTTCCATCGATGACTGATCAGCGGTCAATATCTCACGTTTGACTGAGGTACAAACTTTGAAGCTGGAATGATTGGAATTGATGGAAGTTTGACCACAGAAAATTAAGAAATTAATTAATTAATAGTTAAAAAATAAAAATCCACCTGGCACCCAATTTAGAGAAATTGGGTTCATAAGATCTGTGTTGTTTGGCTTCATTTTCTCTCTCGTTTTTTTCTGGCCATTTTGTATTTGCAGGGGACAGAGGCAGGAGAAGAGAGAGAAACAGTCTCTCTCTCTTCTGTGTTTTTCTCTTCGTGTTTTTGTGGAAAAAAATTGTTTTTTGTTTTGGGATTTGAGGGTATTTAGGGTGTGGATTGAGTTGGTTTGTTGGGGTCGGAATCACAACCATGAATATGATGCGAAGGTTGAAGAGCATTGCTTCTGGGAGGACTTCGATTTCATCAGATCCTGTAAGCTTAATATCTTTTTCTCTTTCCTCTCTAAAAATATTTATTTTTTGAGCCATTTTTTTTTTCTCTTTTGGTTGTTGTTTGGTCGCTGGAAAATTGAAAAAAAATAAAAATACAAGCTAATGTTGCTCAAGAAATGAACATTTTCATTGGTCTGGGTTGTTGGGAAATGTCGAGTTTTGCTACTAGTTAGGCATAACATTTTTTTTTTCTTTAAGTTTATTAATATTATGATTATGAATATGTATGTATGTATGTATGTATGTATGTGTGTCTATGTGTGGGTGATTTTTTGACTTTTTTTTTTTGTTTATGTTTTTTGATTTTGAGACATAGCTGTATTTCCATGTAAAACGTTTTATAATCTGACTATTTGTGTTCTGCTCCTCAAAGTGTGTCATTTTCTTTTGTTTTATTTGTACATTTGTGGTTTGGAGTCCAATGATTTTCTAAGCTAACGAGAGCACAAACTTTGTGTGGGTTTGTCATGACTGTTAAGGTTGGAAGTGTGGAATTACCAAAACCATAAGATGATAAGGTTCTAGGTGCAAATGTGTTGTAGCTGTTTAGGCAATAGGTGACAAAAGCTTGCTTGGATTATGGTACGGATAAAACCAAAGATTAGGTTGAATTGCTCATTTGCTTGCTGGTGTTAATCTTGTGAATTGGGTAATGTATTAGTTGCTTGTTTGCTTATTTGTCATTGTCAGTGTACTCTTAATTTAATTGCGGCAGGAGCTTAGTATGATAAACTTAACTATGTGGGAAATTTAGGAAATGTTGTGTACCTTGAGTTTAATTTGCTTTTCCCATTTTACATACCTGGGCAAAAACACATCCCAAATATATTATTTAAATTGAAACTGCTTCTTTGCAGGGAGGGGATTGTACCACAAAGAGAGCCAAAGTTGATCAGGAGACTGAAGGAAAGGTCAACGAGGAAACATATCCTATGGAGAGAGGTGGAAAAGATCAGGAGCAGAATATAGATGCATCAAAAGAAACTGCTGTTGGCACAGTTAATTCCAATGTTTCTACAGTGGCTAGAATTGAGAAGTCGGGTTATGATCAGCTTCCAAAAGAATTACGTGAAATGAAAATTGTAGATGACAAAGGGAAAAACAACAATGAGAAGGTATTTATTGTTCATTTTTCTTGTTTTCCTATTTTTGATGTTTGTTAATCATCGACTCATTGCTGTGATTGTTTTAAATATGTAAAATTAAAATTATTTATGAATATTCTGTATTCGCTGCAAAGATAGTACATGCACCTTTTTTGCTTCCACCAATATGTCAACAATATACATTTTAATTAGTATTGTGAAGCTGATTTTTTTTTTAAATGCAATAATTGGGTTTGGTAAATGATTTGCTGTGTGCAGGATATGGATGCAGCTGTCGTGAATGGTAATGGAACAGAGACGGGTCAAATAATTACAACTGCTATTGGTGGTCGAGATGGACAACCAAAGAGGGTATTGTTCATGAGTTTCTTAATTGCTGTTCTACTTACCCACTCTTAAAAGTGATCTTATATCAAGGAATCAGATCCCGAGGATCTTTTTTCTTAAATTCATTGTTCTTCTATTAAATTTGCACTGCTTGTTATTGGTTTTCAGTACCTTGTTATAAGGGGTATCGGGTGAGGGGAATATAAGTTTTGATATATTTTATCGTATTTATTAGTTTGAATGTTGAACATTTTGGTTGTATATTGTAAAGTTTCCTTATTTGGAACTGTGAACGTACATGTACACATTGATAATTAGAGTAGGCCATGTTTACCACTATATTGACTTCATATTTTTAATCTATGCTTTATGCTTAGGATTGGACAAAATGTTGTAATAATGACATATTTGGTTTAGTTAGAACCTTTTCCCTTCTTTGTTATCACAAATACATGATAAATTGTATCAATTACTTGCTATGAAATATTCTGCATTTAATAACTTTGTTTTGTCTGGCTCAGACAATCTCATACATGGCAGAACGTGTGGTTGGTACTGGATCTTTTGGTGTTGTTTATCAGGTATTTATATTTGTTTTGTAGTATTTCTTTACATGTAATTTAAGGATTGATTTTTTATCCTTTCTTCACTGTTCTATGGGTTCGTTTAGTTTTTTTCTTGCTTATCCATAATGCCTTGAATATTCTGTAGGCCAAGTGCCTTGAAACTGGTGAAGCAGTTGCGATAAAGAAAGTGTTGCAAGACAAGAGATATAAGAATAGGGAACTGCAGGTTATGCGTCTGCTTGACCATACTAACGTTCTCAGACTAAAGCACTGTTTCTATTCAGCAGCTGATAAAGATGAATTGTACCTTAACCTGGTTTTGGAGTACGTACCTGAAACTGTCTACAGAGTTTCAAAGCACTACATCAGGATGCACCAACATATGCCTATCCTTTATGTGCAACTGTATACATACCAGGTAATCTGGAAATTGGATTGATTGACTTTTTATTTTTATTTTTAACTATAGTATTTGGCTATGAGTTTCCTTGATCGTGCTTGTAGAATTCCAATTATTTGTTTTTAGCTTGTTACCATTATGCTGTTATTGATTGCTCAGCAAAACTCTCTTGTAGATATGTCGTGGATTAAATTATTTGCATCATGTGATTGGAGTCTGTCATCGAGACATCAAACCCCAGAATCTATTGGTAAGAAAAAGAATTCATTTTCTTGAAAATTTCCTTGTTTGTGAACCAGAAGTTTTATATTTTCCAAGCAAACACAAGAAATGAATATTCTGCTCAATACCATTTATTGAATCAATTGATCAATATGAAATATGTAAGCTAAACCACATTTAAATCTTGCCTGGGGTGAACGTATGAAATTTCTAGATCTACTATGTTACTGCTTGGAGGAACAGCAAGAAACAGTAAACTGCTGCACTGTTTAATCTGTTATTCACACCATGTGGAAGGACTTAGTAGATCTTGCTGTTTAATATATGGACTTTGAGTGATTTTTTTCTTCTCATTGTAGATTTTAATTGTGGTTTCCTCGTAGTGATTATTTTGACACAGTATATTGCTAGGAATCCTTCTTAAGTAACAAAAGTGTATTCTACTGACATGTGCTTGCATATCCCAGGTTAATCCCCAGACTCATCAGTTAAAGATATGTGATTTTGGGAGTGCAAAGATGTTGGTACGTTCCTCTTTGCTTTTATTTACCAATTTGAAAGTTATATGGTATATATGTGCCTAAGCTTTTGATATTATTGTCCTCAGGTGCCTGGTGAACCCAACATATCGTATATATGCTCACGGTATTATAGAGCTCCAGAACTTATATTTGGTGCAACGGAATACACAACTGCTATTGATGTTTGGTCTGCTGGTTGTGTTTTGGCTGAGCTTCTTCTAGGACAGGTGAGAATTTATATTAGTTCTCTCTTTCTCGTATTTAGAGGGAGCTTTAATATCATTGCTAAAATGAACATTTTCATGAAGTTCATTTTGTGAGAGAATTCTTAATTGGTTCTGCATTCTATGAGTGATACTTGCAATTTAATAGTTTTTGGTGGATACTCATTTATCTGAAATTTTTCTACTGTGGGTTTCCTTTCTTTTATAATCAAGTTCTGTAAGAAGTAACATGCAATGAACTTAACGTAGAAGTTCAATTACTTATGTCAGGTATCCTGTATATTTTACATGTGAGATGATTCCTTTCCTCACAACCGCAAACTAGGTCTTATAGAATAAATGATGCATTTGTAGATTGATGCTTATCTACGACTTCTGTTATTTGCAGCCAATGTTTCCTGGGGAGAGTGGGGTTGATCAGTTGGTAGAGATCATCAAGGTATAGTTTCTTGTGTTCTGTCCGTTTTCTTTGTAAGCTTCTTCAAAGTTACATGCTGTTGGTTTTGTTTCTTCAACCTGAATGTAATTTTGTACTATATAGATCTTAGGAACGCCAACTAGAGAAGAAATAAAGTGCATGAATCCAAATTACACTGAATTTAAGTTTCCTCAGATAAAAGCACACCCATGGCACAAGGTTAGCAGTTCTTTACTCTCCACTGGCCCCTAAAGTATTAAATTTGTAGTGATAAATGCTTCCAATCAGAGATCTGATTGACCTTGTAAAACCAGGTTTTTCACAAAAAGATGCCTTCAGAAGCAGTGGATCTTGTGTCAAGGATGCTTCAGTATTCACCAAATCTACGATGCACTGCTGTAAGAAAGTTAATTTGCTTTAAGAAATGTTACCTTTTGTGGCTTGATTGTTTATGCAGTCACACTTGTACACAGTTTGATATTCTAGAAGTTAGGAAGATATTCAGTTGTGTAGTTATCCTGTTGCACTGATGATTATATTTTGTGTACAGTTGGAAGCATGTGCACACCCCTTCTTTGATGATCTGCGAGACCCAAATGCATGCTTACCGAATGGTCGAGCACTGCCTTCTTTGTTTGATTTCACTGCTCAAGGTTAGGTGGTGATAAACTTACCAATATTAGTTATAAATAAAATCGTTTGCCAATTGCCATTGCTAACATAAAAAACAATGCAGAGCTGGCAGGTGCACCTGAGGAGTTGCGTCGGCGACTCATTCCTGAGCATGCAAGTTGAATTCATCCTTGGGCATTGTAAATTGGTTTTTGGATGAATGGACAACAACACCAGCAATGCTATCTTCCCTAACTGTTCAGGTCTCTGCTGTCCAGCCTGACAATCATGACTATACAGCTCATATGATCCTCAAAACCAAGCAACCTCTTTATCAAGGACCTGCTGGTGACAATCACGTAGATGAAGTAGGAATGCCTGGTGATAGGGTTGCAACCATTTTTTTATAATGTAGTTTATGATTGATGTATGCCTCAATTTCAAAAGATGATGCGTTCTTGGAATCTGTTACTCATGTTTTTCCTGTAGTTCAGATTTGTTCCTCGAAGTGAGCTATGTGGAATCCTCAGATGAGTAGGCATTTTTTTTCAACCCCCGTTTCGTTGTATTGTTTTTACCTTTTTGTAACAAAAAAGCTTCCTATCTTTTGTTGTTTGGTTCTACTAATTGCTAAGTCTTGTTAAATTATAGTTTTAGGCTCTGCATAAATTTTATGACTAGTCATCATTCATTCTGACAAATTATCGAATGGATTTCTGGCAATTTTTGAATAAAGGCAATTAGAATGATCCATGAATTTTAGTGATTTTCGTGTCCTTCACCGCACTTATACCAGAAAGGTAACGCTAGTCTACACTCCACAGTCAAACGAAAGGACTAAGTATGCTGACCGCAAGGTCAATTTTATTCCATTTAGACTGTTAGATTAATCATTCTCGTGGGTGAAAATGTTTATTTTTGGGGACTAGATATTTTGGTAGTTTGCGAATTTCTCTCCATTAATTGAGAAAACTGTTTTGGCTCTTTTCTACACTTTTGGTTGTAGGTAGCAGCTACAAACTAGAAAAATAAAGTGTTTTAGCAAATTATTTTCTGAATATGTACCAATGAGCCCCTTATATTTTGATGGGCTAAATTCCTCGCGAATGCAAAATATTTGAAGAAACAAACAATTTGTGGTCTAAAGCTATTGCATGTCATCATTTTGCAGCCTATATAATGTACTTAAAAAGACAAGAAATTATAATGCATCCTTAATTTGTACATGATTCAAATTTTAATTAAAATAGAGTAGTCTTGCTTCCTCCTCCATCTCAAATTCCTGTCTATATGAAACATTAAGTTCTCAATATTCTTGAACAAGAGGTTTAGTTCTCTACGTAATGTTTAAACTTCAATTGAAAAAATGAATTTAACTTTGATGATAGTAACAGAAACAAAGCAAAATTTGTCCAACAAACAAGGCCCTGTAAACTTGAAATTGTCATGTGTATCAAGTCCCCTTCAAACTGGATCAAGGACTAGTGTTAAGACTAAAAAGAGATCCTACCAGTAATCCCCACATGAACACTCCCCATCTCTAAAATGATGAAAACAATTTGAATCCCTCAATATGATATGACGAGTCAAAACTCTTGATATATATTTCATAGCAGAATGACAATCTCCACAAACTCGGAGATTCTTAAATACCCGAATTGGTGCACCTGCTGGAGAAGCAAGTAAACCAAAAGCAACAGCAAGTTTCTCACTGTGATAAGCAAGGCCAACCTCCTTTCCCTCTCTATCCATGTCATGTAAAGAAAAATTCATATCTGGAACATACCCTGCTTCTTTAATTCTTATTATAATCTCATCAATCTTGGAATAAATCTCAGCTTCCCTTGGATGTCCTCTATCTTCAGAAATGAATGTGTGCACTTTGCTGTTTATCTCAATCCAACTGCATCCAGGCTCCTTAACTATTCCTTTTGATTTCATCAACCTTCGAATTTTCGCAGCATCATCCCATTTTCGAGCTGCAGAATACATGTTAGACAACATAACATAAGGCATAGCATTCATGGGTTCCAACTCAAAAAGATTTGTAGCTGCCCTCTCTCCTAATTCTAAGTTCCCGTGCACTCTACATGCAGAAAGGAGTGCCTTCCATACAGTTGCATCGGGTTTCACATCCATTTGGTTTACTATTTCTTTTGCCTCATCAAGCTTTCCTGAGCGTCCAAAAAGATCAATCATGCAGGCATAGTGTTCAGGGCCAGGTTTTATTCCATAAACATTATTCATTTGTTGAAAATATATGCGACCTTCATCTACAAGACCAGCATGGCTACAAGCAAATAATAATCCTATGAATGTGATAAAATCTGGTTTTGTGCCACTTGAAACCATAGCATCATAAAATCTCAGAGAGTCTTTTCCCTTACCATTTTGTGCATAACCAACGATAAGAGCAGTATAAGTAATTACATCACAATCTTGCATTGAAACAAAAATGGTATCAGCATCATCCAAGCATCCACATTTTGCATACATGGCTACTAAAGAATTATCCACCGACAGTGATGATCTAAGGCCTGATTTTATGAAATCTGAATGCACTTGTTTACCAAATTCTAGAAGAGTCAGTTCTGCACAGGCACTCAAAATACTTGCAACAACGAATTGGTCTGGACTTACCCCTTCTTTTCTCATGTCACAAAAAATCTTCAGGGATTCTTCATGGGAGCCATTTTGTGCATAGCCTGTGACCAGGGAGGTCCATGAGATGACATCTTTCTCAATCATCTTTTCAAACACTGCATATGCACAATTCAGGTCCCCAGTTTTGGCATACATATCAACTAAAGCATTGCTAACAGGCTTATAATTCTCAAATCCAGTTTTGATTACCAAACATTGAACAGATTTTGCATCCATACTACCAACTATGCAACAATTCAGAACAGACGGCAATGTATAATCATCAATCTTCATATTTCTTGCGTGCATTTTTTTGAAGAGGAGAAGAGCTTCCTCTTCAAACCCATGTCTTACACACCCAACTATCATGGAGTTCCACGAAACAACATCATCATCCTCCATAATTTCTAATACCTTTTTCGCACTACGTAAATCTCCACATTTTGCATACATGTCAACCAATGCACTTTGAACATATACATTGCAACCAAAACCACTCCGAACAATGCAACTGTGCACCTGTTCTCCAAAACAATGAGCTGAAACTGCAGAACATGCTGTCAATATGCTAGGAAAGGTAAATTGATTGGAATCAACCCCTTCTATGCGCATGTAACGAAAAAACTCAATTGCCTTATGGCCATCACCATTTTGAGCATAACCAGTAACCATGGCAGTCCACAGAACATGGTTTCCCTTATCATAGGCCAACCCCTTGAAGAGAAATTCGGCTTCTCTAATGTGCTTGCACTTTGCATACATGTCAACAAGGCCAGTGACAACATACACGTTGGATTCAAATCCATTCTTCACCACATACCCATGAATCATTTCCCCATTTTGGATCAAGCCCAATGCTGAACACACCCTCAGAATACTTCCTAAAGTGTACTGACTCGGTTTCTGACCCTCCAACCTCATCCACCTGAACAAATCAAAAGCCTCAGCGTCATACCCGAATCTACAATAACCGGATATGAGGGTGGACCAAGTGATAGAACTTCTACCTGAAAACTCATCAAAAAGGTCTCTTGCTTCAACCAATCTACCCTCATTAACATAACCAGATATCATAGTGTTCCAAGTGTACTCATCCCTTTGAGGCATTTTATCAAACAATTTTCGGGCATCGTTAATTCGACCAGATTTCGACAACCCATTAAGAAGCTGATTGGAATGGAACGTAGATTGATGGGAATCCGCAATGCAGGCATGTATGCAACGAAGAAATGGCAGAAGCTTGAATGTGTGCCCTGGGTTGTGAGAAAATGCCAAAACTTTTGAGTCCAACTTGAGCATAACCACTTGTTGCAACTTTCTTTCATCAGAATCTTCATTCAACTGGAAAAGATTGCCGCAGTAGCAAATCAGAAGAAGCAAGGAAGAAATCTTTAAAACTGCTTTTTCGATGGTATTATTATGTGGAACTTTTTTTTATATATGGTTTTTTTTTAATTCAAAAAATATAATTTTTTTTTGTAAAGTTATAAAAATATGATTTTTTTAAAAAATTACCGTTAGCGATTTTTGACGAAAAATTATCAGTAACGACTTTTAATTTACTTTTTAAATATTTAATTATTTTTTTAAAAATTACTGCTGATAATTTTTAATTTTTTAATATTTTTTTAAAAATTGTTATTAACGACTTTTGAAACTTTATATTTTTTATTTTTGAATTTTTATATTACATTAAAAATTACTAATGATGATTTTTAAATTCTATATTTTTGTAATTTTGTAAAAAAAATTATATTTTTTAAATTTTAAAAAATATATATACAAAAAAATAGTTATTATTATTTATTTGCCTTCAAGAAAATTATAATACAAAAACTTGGATTTATGTTTTTTTCTTAGTGCATACTTCATACTTTTTTTCAGAGTGGGAGTAATTATGTTCATAAATCAATAATGAAAATGTTAACATGTGTCAAATGATTGATAATAATAAAATTTATTATATTTTTACGTTGCTAATAAATATATATGCGTTAAAAAAATTATTATTCTTAAATATTTAAATTTAATCTTTAAAATTAAAAAAAAATATAAAAACAATAATATTTTTTAAAAGGAGAAAAAAAGACAAACGTTGGGAACATAAAAAGTCAAGATTTTTTTTTTAACTACATTATCTTTTTATTTTCAAAAACAAAAATCTAAAATGTATTACTTGCTTTAAAAAATTAAATTGAAAATTACTTAAAATTTAATCTTTTAAAAAGTAATCAACAAAGTCAGTTACTTTGGACTGAATTATTTAATTTGAGATGGCGCTAATGGATGTGATGTGGTGGTGTGGTAGAATTTCAACCGATTCTAATCAATTCAATTGCAAAGAAGAAAGAAATAAGCTAATGATTTAAGAAGAAAGAAAACTAAACACTTTTATTTGACATGATCTAACAAAAAAAAAAAAACCTAAACACTTTTAACAATATTTCGATGGATCAGACTAGAAATAAAGACTAAAAATAAAAACATAAAAAAAGGGATCAAAATAACTTTTTTGTAAAAGACTAAAAATAAAATTGTTAAAGTGTAAAGAATAAAAACATATTTAATCCATATTCTAATTATATTTAAAAGAAAATAGATGACTAAAATTAGAAGATAAAAAAGAAAAAAAAATAATTATAATAATAAAAGGAAGATCAAAGTAGAACAATAGAAAATGGATTTAGATTGTCTTATATGAACAAGTGACAACGTGATATGAAAAAGAATAAAGTTTACATAAATGATAATAAATTTTATTATAATTATTTTGTATAGTTCTCTTTCAAACACATGCCAGAAACATTGGTGTTGACCGTTGAACAGTGCACTGAATGGTTGAAATGTTTGCTGGCTAATCTCTTATTTCTTAAAAATACTCTGTTTCAAATTTAATTTAAAGCAAATGAATTTTACTTGCAAGGAAATTTTCGTATTACAAATTAAAAACTCCTCTGTTCAAGACAGCTACTACCTACTAAGCTGACTCACAGCGTCGAAATGTCTACGCACCTCGTTAGTTCCGTGTCAATTTGTCCACAAATTATTTATAGCCAAGACCACTACTTATTCATAGTTTGCAAATTCATAAAAAATATTAAAATATTATCACATATTATATAATAGTTAATTTATATCAACAATGGTGTATTAGTGAGGGCTATTTATTTTTAATAAAATATTGATGTTTTAAAAAAATTACATAATAATAATACACATGCTATATACATCATTAAAATAAAATAAATTTCATCATTTTGACTAAAAAGTATTTGATATTACTCATCTTCCCTCTCTCACAAACTTGAGCATTATTCTTAGTCTGGTTAAAAGATTACGAAAACTAGAAAAAATTAATAATTTAGTAAATATATTTGTTAGCTGATTTGAAGAAGAAACAAACAAAAAGTGAATAAGTTCTGTGAGAAACTTTTTTTAAATAATATAACAATCTATTTTGACATGTTTAGTTCTCACATTATCTTACAATTTGAGTGAAAATAAAATTAACAAATTTTTTTATTTGATTCATGCTAATATATAGAGATTTCTTCTTCTTCTTTTACTGCTGTTGATGACTATTGTAGATGTATTTGAATGTATTTTTTGAAAAAACAAAGTTTGTTGTTAAAATTTTAGTTCAGAATTTCTTTACATTAGTTGCAATCAGTTTAATACTAAAATAAAAAGTTATCAGAGTAAACAATGACCTTGCGTTTGCTATGGACCAATTTTATGCTATCAAGAAATCATTGATCAAACCACTCCAATGGATACTTGTTGAACTTTTATATTATTGAATCTTTTGAAATTGTTGTGTTTTCTTGAATTTTGGGTATAATTGTCATTAATATTGATATAAATAGTTGAATTTCCACATTGTTCAGTACAAACTGCCTTGTTAACGACTGAAAGATGATCCATTAACATGATACGATATCTTACAATGGAGTAATGTTTATTTAAACCATTTAAGAATCTTACTACTATATCTGTATTTTCAAAAAAATTTAAAGTTATCAAAAACTTTACAAATACATTTGACATTACAAGAACAAACATGCATTATTTTAAGTTCATTCTATAATGTCTTCATTTTGTGTAGTATTTAGTCATAGAGAAATCTCTCCACTTGAAGTTATAAATTTCTTCTTATATCTTAAAGATTTAGAATTGGTCAATATTTGAAAACTGTTCTTTTAAGTTTTACCCAAACTTTTGAGGCATTGTTCCTCCATACAATGGATTGAACAATTTCAAAACTCATGAATCAAATAAGCCACCTAAAAATCATCTTGTTGCAACATTTTCTAGCAGGGGTGAATATTATGTGTGATTTGTGGTTCTTTAAGGGTTCTATTGATAAAACTCACTCAATTTTTTATTAACAAACTCATTTTCATGGATTTTGACCAAAAGTGATAATTCACATATGTGAGAAAGGGACATAACAAGAACTATGGTGAAATTTTCATTAAGATAAATGTAATATGAGCATGACAAACTCTCTATGTCCTTCAACATGTAGATGATGTCAATAACCATGATTATAGTTACTTAGCATAACTATCCTAGAAGAACACTGATGTATTAATAAGAAAAAAAAAAAGTAATAAACATTAGTGTAAATGAAATGAAATTGAATTTTTCTAAAAAATTAATTAATACAAAGTAATAATACTTACGTATGTATAAATTATTAAACAACAATAAAAAAATTATTTTTTATCATTTTGACTAAACAATATTTAATATGAATTAAATATTACGTATACACCATAATTTTAGACTATTTAATAATTTTTAATATTTATTTCTCTACATGGTTAATTATGATACTTTAATCATTAAAATTAATAATTTTATATAAATTTTTTATATATACATTTCAAGAATATATTAAAAATATAAAAATAATACTTTTAAATATTTTTTTAAATGGTACACAAAATATATCTTTTTTTATATAATTAATATAACAAGATAAAAATATCACATATAAGTTAAATAAAATATAATAAAATAAAAATTAATTTTGCACTTATTTTATTTTTATAGTAAATTAAATACATCATTTCATATAATTTATATTTAATTCAGACTCTTCACAAAATATTATATTAGTAAATAAACTAATAAAATAAATTTATTATGTTTTATTAATTCAAACAATATAAAAACATGATATTATTTTGTTTTTTTATCACATTTATCAAATGAGCATTCGATATTAAATATAATCCCACTTCGAATATATTGAATTCAAAATTTCTTAAGATTCTCATTATAACCTCGTGCACACGCGCAAACAACCGAAGTGCTTATTTGTTTAATAATTATAGCTGAATTTACATATTTTTTAAGACATAAAATCATTTTTTAATAAAAGTCTAATGAAAAGAGGTATTTTTAAATTATAAAAAAAAAGAAATTTCAGTAAATATACAAAAAACAATATTTTTAAATTATAAAGAAAACCAGCAAAATTTTCAATTCCTTGTTCCTAAAGAATACATTTCCAGATCGTTGAATTGACTTCACGCAGACAGCATTTATCTAAAGTTTTGCTTATAAATCTCTTTAAGACAATACTTACACTTCTATAAATTTATAAAATTTACTAAATTTAAAGGTAATCATTCAATAAAAATTTAACTTTTTATATATAAAATGTATTTTAATTTAATAATATTTAAGTAGTGTCAGAAAATTTATTAGTTATTATTTACAGATATTATTTAAGAAATGAAAACTCATTTTTCATTAAGTGATAATAATAAATTTTTCTCTGACACTTCATAATTTACAGTTTCAACAAAAACAAATTAATCACACGAGATTTCGATGTCAAATCCATAAATCCAAAAAAGTCACTCTCGTAATTATGAAGGATAAACCCTTCTTTATCAATCCTTCAAGTGTCCATTGTAAGCTCTTCCTCCCTCAAATGCTGAAAATTCCTATTAATAAATAATTTTTTATTAAAATTTATAATATTAATCACTATTAACGCATTGTATTTTACAATATATAATAATTTTTTTATCATTTAATAATTTTATTGATTTAATTTTTAAAATTAAATTTATCATTTTAAATATTTAAATTAAGTTTTAAAAACTCAAATTAACAAAAATAAGTTTTTATTGTGTCTAGCTTGCAATACACCTTAACCGGAAAAAAAAAAAAAAAAAACCGTTGTTTTATCTATTATTCAAACAGAGAGAAAAGTCAGAAACCAAACCAATCCTTCTTGTGACTCCATTCGAACTGTTCAAAGATCCAAATTTTAGATTCAACCAACTCTTTTCTTTTCTCTATCAAACCCACTTCACCTTTCTTCTACCTTAGCACAAAATTTTTTTCAAATGCAAAATTCAAATACTTCACCTCCTTCTCCTCTGGTGGACTCCGCGCCGTTTCTCCACCGTACAGGACGGTTCCTCAGACGCACGCCGCCGCCGCCACTCCGAACCGCCGCCCGGTTTTTCCGGCGAGCTAGTGGGCGGCGCATGATGCTTCGGGAGCCGTCGGTGCGTGTCCGGGAGGCGGCGGCGGCGGAGCTGGAGGAGCGGCAGAGCGACTGGGCGTACTCGAAGCCGGTGGTGGCGCTCGACGTGCTGTGGAACCTCGCGTTCCTCACGATTGGGATCACCGTATTGTGTTTGAGCACCACGGAGGTACCTTGCGTGCCCCTTAGAGTGTGGATTGTAGGGTACTTGTTACAGGGCGTGTTCCACTCTCTCTGTGTTGTTGTTGAGTTCAGAAGGAGAAGGACCTCGTTAGGTTCTAATTCTGTTTTAGATCATCGTGAATGGAGCTTCAGTTCTGAGAGTGATGACGAGTATTATGCTTCAGAACAGTTTCTAGAGGGTGAGGGAAACAGGTACACCTCTTTTAATTTCATTTTTTTTAATTTGTGTTTAAATTAATTTGATTCGTATTTTATGAAATTTGTTTGTTTTTTTTAATTTTTTTAACTCTTACAATATTATTCATGATAAGAATTTATATATATTAATTTTAAAAATATCGTAAAATTTAATAGCATCAATGTATTAAATTTTGTAAATTTTAAAATATTATATATAAATTTTTATATAGAAAGATTATTTTTTATTTGGAATTTTTTTAATTTTAGAGCCCTATTATCTCTACTTACTCCTTCCAATTTAATCACATTACTAAATTCTGTTCTTAATTGAGAGTATTTTCTTTGAATGCAGTGTATTCTTTGATGTATTTGCCATTCTAGGTTTACTGTAGAACTCTTTGTTTTTGAACTTCTGTAAGTTTGTGAATTTATTGTTCATTGTCTTGTCAGCATCACAAAACACATAGAGTCTGCAAATACCATGCTTTCATTCATATGGTGGATTATTGGATTCTATTGGGTGACTGCTGGTGGCCAGAATTTGATAAGGGATTCACCTCAGCTTTACTGGTCAGTTGGAACTTGGAACAATGTCTATTGCTTAAGGGTGTGTTTGGAAATAGTTTATGAAGAGCTAATGATTTTCATAAGCTTTTTTCAGCTTATTTCAATAAGCTTATTCATATAGTTTATTAAAATTAGTTCTTTTGGATTATGTTAATAAATTTCATGGTCAAATTTATGGTATAAATCCCTCATGCAATAAGCACTTATTGAATAAGTGTTTAATTAAGCTGTAATCCAAACGCACTCTAAATTGTGCTCTCTATGTGTTCTATGATTTGTTGCCTTGCCTATTTTGTAATTATCTTGCATGTTGTGTTTTGCAGGCTCTGTATTACATTTCTTGCGTTTGACGTTGTGATTGTACTGATCTGTGTTGCTGTTGCATGTCTAATTGGTATTGCCGTTTGCTGTTGTCTGCCATGCATACTTGCTATTTTATATGTCGTGGCAGAGCAGGTAAATAAACTTTTTCCTTATTTTATTTTTTGTTCTGGAGGTTATTGTGAGCAACTATATTTTTGCCCGTGTTCATTTCCCAAATGGGATAATTGAATTTTGCAGTTGAGTAGCCATTGGTGAATATTGTCTGTCTGTAAGACAAATGATCATGTGATAGAGTGACAATCTCTTCTTCATCATTAGAGGGAGTGAAAACCTGTTAAATATCAGTAGGGATGAGGTGGAGGAACGTTTTGCTTTACATGTCTATTATATCAGTTAACTGCATCATTGAATTTCAACATTTTAAGACAGTTCTGAATATAATCATTTAAATGAAACAAAAAAGTTAAAGATTACTGAAGTGGTTATTAAATTATAAAGTGCATGATTAGTTGTAATAAATTTGCTATTATTTTGTTATAAAATGAGGTTATGAACCAAGTTGGAATTGGACTTCTTCCTACTGATATTTTAATCTTGTACATGGTGGACATAATCGTAAAAATGACCATGGCGGGAGCAACAATGATATAAAATTTTCCCTTCTACTCTATGTCAGGTGATAGCTTTTCTGGGATTCTACCCAATTGCTGCCCTTGTATCTCTGCTCTGCCTCATGGGAAAGAAAAGTATCCTAGATATATCTTGCTTGTGTATCTTTGAAATTTGAGATATATAAGCTGTAATAAGATGCCGTTTTTTACACTTTTTCATAGGGGATAGACAAAGAGTTGTGGCAATCCTTCCATATTTTGTATTTGTATTTAAGCTATTTATTACTTTACAATGGAATTTGGTTATGGGGAAAATGCAGTCAAATTGGAAAGTATTGTGTAGTGAGGGAGGAAAATGTTTTCAATGATATGTTTAGTAGGATATTGGTCCTGAATGATAGGCCTTTTGTTATTGTCTTGTATATATTGGTCTCTGTTGCTATGAGTTTGTGTGCATTTTCAATTAATGAGAGTTTAACTCTGCACCGTGATTGGCTATATATATATAGGCTGATTTTTTCATCTATCCTTCTCAAAGTTTTAATTTATACGTTCTACTAATGTGATTCTGTTGAAATATCTAGAAAATATCTCATAATATCATTAATTGTATGTCAGAATATTGTAGAGTATATCAGATGACTTCTTAGGAGTGGTTTTCATATTTCATGATATTTAATTACAATAGTATAATTGTATTAGTATAAGGGATCATTTGTTTTAATAAAAGAAAAATCACAAACAAATGAACCCAAAATAGGAATGTGTGCATTGTACTCTGTAACACATCGATATATATTTTATATATCAGTAATATATTATTAAAAAAATGTTCTCTCGTTTCCTCTCTTACCTAAATCCCTGTGATTTCAACAGATTCATGAAGCATTGATGTGTACAATTATAGATTTATTTATAATTGTGTATCATATGCCTTTCTTGCATTTATCATATTCTTTCTTTTCTAACTTTTTCAGACATAAATTATTCTTTAATGTGGCAACAGGAAGGGGCAACGAAGGAAGAGATTGATCAGTTGCCAAAATATAAGTTCGGAATGATAAAGGAATTTAAAAAAGGTGACATTGAAGAATCTTCCAGAGGAATAATGACAGAATGTGACAGTGAGAACGCCACTCAACGTGTTATTGCCTTAGAAGATGCTGTAAGTTCTAGTGTGTTAAACAAAGACAATCTAATCTTCTAAAAATGTTATACTTCAAAACACCATATATATATATATATTGTAATTATTCAAAATATCCTTGCCTTGCTCCTAAAGATTTGAGGCTTATGCATCATTCTAGATGTTTTTTCACATAAATTGTTTTTGAAGCAAATAATGAAATGGATAATTTAAACGTTTATTTACATCTTGTTACCTATCAATCAATTCTTAAATTATAAATCTGAAGCTTTATATATGAATGTGAAGACATTTATAGTATTCTCTTTTTCCTTGTGATATGTAGCTTTCTTTAGCACTTTTTAAAATTATTAATTTATTACTTTTAAATTTTCCTTTTATGTTATCATTTTTTTACACATTCCAACTTCATTTATTTTTTAAAATTATCTTTTTACATTATTTCTTTTGTCTCAAATCTTAGCTATATACACTTTCAAAATAATTGTTTTCAATTTTGTTAAAATTTGCTCTTTTAACCTTTAATCTAGGTTACTTATATTTTTCTTTTTATATATATTGAAATTAATTAATGTATTTTTCTTTTGATTTATATTTTTAAAGTTTTATTACACACCGGTACATTGCATAAAATACTTGCGAGTCTGCTATATAATTGTAACCTCCCTTGCATATTTTTAAAGCCTTGCTATATTCTGTTATATTATTCTCCATTTACTTCCTCCGTCTTATTTTGAATGTCATTTAATATTAATGCACACATCTTATAAAAATAGTTTTTATTACTATACAACAACAACTAAGCTATCCCACTTGGTTAAATAAATTAATTTCACTCAAGTACTAGTATCAAAAGTGTCAAAGTTATTGCAGTATTTAGTTGATAAGAACTATTCAGAGTTAAAGTTGCCATAATAGTTTAGGCAAAAATGATCCATAATAAATAGGATATTATAAAAAATAAAATTGATACTTTTTTTTATATATATATTTTAAAGTGACAAATAATTTAAAATAAATAATAAAAAGTGTTTAAATGACATCCAATATAAGACTCAGGGTTTACTTTTTAAAGAAAGCATAAAATGAAAAGTTAAATTGATTTAATATCTTCAAAAACATAAAAAGTATTTATAAATAGAGTACTTATTGGTTATACTTCTGCCTTTGTTCTAAAGGTTGGAATCATATTGCTTGTTTTTATGCTTAGCATGCTGTGCTTTTCCTCCCAGTCCCATATATTCAACTGGTTTTCATTTTCGCAATTCTGGAACAGCAAAATTCAATTTTGCTTAACAAATCCCACTTCTGACACGAATGATTATGGTAAAATAACAGGAATGCTGTATCTGCCTTTCTGCCTATGATGATGGTGCTGAACTTAGAGAGCTTCCTTGCAACCACCATTTTCATTGCACATGCATTGACAAATGGCTGCTAATCAATGCTATCTGCCCTCTCTGCAAGTTTAATATTTTGAGGACTGATAACCACTATCAAGAAGTTTGAACTAGTTCCTTGTTGCATTGATTAAGATACACAACCCTTTTTCATACCAAGCAGGCATTTGTTGCAAATAGCAGCAGATTGACCTTGCTTTCATTTCAGTGCTAAGTGGTGCATATTTCTCACCTAACCATGTTGGGAACAGTTTGTTTCCAAGAGTATTTAAAAGGAATGAGTTCTGTGATTACAGCTTGTACACAATATCATATTAGGAATCGCCATTTGTTGCATGATGTCCCACACCTATTGTGTATATCTCATAAAATGACATGGTCATGGAAGCTAGAATGAAATTATCCAAATATTTGTATAAAATATTGTTGGTCCTGTAATTTCAGTGTAGCGAAATAAAATTTCCATATTCAAATAGATCTCATAGAAATACAGAATGGGCAGTTTCAAGAGAGTACCTATGGTGAATGAATAAATTGGTCTTTTGTCTATGGATATATATTTCACTCGATGGCTCTTTCAAATTATTAAAGTGCCCATCTAGAAATGACAAAAGAATTAACATATAATTTGAAGGATAGGATGAGATAGGTTGGGGGGTTGGGATTAACATTCTCAAAGTATACTTTGGTATTTCACATTATATGAAAACATGAGAATTTTACAGTTGAAAATCATTCAGACATTTGCGATAGTTGGAAACCAATCACCCCAGGTCCCCATGTTCCCATCTTTTTAATGTGATCAAACAAATAGTATATATAGGTAACTTATATAATTTTTAAAGATATATTTTGATAAAAGACAATAATGTCTTAAAACTTCAATGGGTGTATATATCATTAGATGGAGAGAAAGGGTGAAAGTCATAACAGAAAAAGGAGAGATGAAAATAGTGTAAAGTAATATAGGAAAGGGAATGTGAAAGAAAAATGATAATTGTTTGTGATTTGTTAACTAGAAAAAGTGTATGATTAAAATGCTCTAAATATGATTTTTTAAAATAGTTATTACAATTAAAAAGTCAATGATATATAATAATATCATAATTTATAATTAAATAACATTGTAAAAAATATCTATATTATAAGTGAAATTTGAATAAATTCTAATTCATATATTATTTTATTTTTCAAATAAGTGCACAATATAAAAGAAAAATGAGTATTTTATGGATAAATTCATTTTTTTTATAAGTTTTTTTTTTTATCATATACAATGATATTTTAAAAAAATATCATTACACTTTCAGTCCTTGTAGTTTAGTTTATGTATGATTTTAGATTCTTAAATTTTAATTGCTCACATTTTATTCTCATAACTTTTAATATTCAAATTAAATTTCTCACCCTAAATTTTTATTTAATAATTAATAAAAATATAATAAACATCTACACTCAGTATGGGCTTAGAAAGATCGTGGTCAAGTTCTTAGCTTAATGAAGCTTTCCTACTTGCTGACTTTCTAAAATGATGTTGAAATATGAAGCTTTCATTTAGTGTATACATGGCGTAAATGGAAAATTTCTTGCCGACACCTTTGCAAAATTTGGTCTCAACATTGAACTTAACCTTCATCTTTTCAATGAGTTTCCCTCTGCATACGCACAACTTTTAGCTTTGGGCTTTAAGCCCTTTCATTTTGTCATAAAAATATTGATTTGTATAGATTTACAAAAAGAGTAAATAAAATAACTAAATGAAAATAATTTTTTAATTATATTTTATATATGTTTTTATTTTAAAAAAACATAATCCATCAATCAACGGAATCTAATAATATAACAGCATCGTTAAATGGTGCCATCAGGTTTTACACGAATTGAGTACGTAAAATATTAGAAAATAAACGAAAATCACAGTGGAATAAAAAATAACAGCAATTTTTTATGTGTTTATATTATTCAATAAAATTTTAGAGTTTTAATAGAACGAATTCGTATTCGTACAAAATAGGATTATTGATAAGCTTTTTGTGAATTAAGTTAAAACTTTTAAACTATTAAAGTGAACCTATTTTTGTAAACCTACGTACAATCTTCTTCTGTATTTCTTCAGAACAAATTTCCTGTAAAAAACAATGATACTCCATGATAACAGACATGAAATCATATGCAAAAAGCATAAAAGTGCCCATATGTTATGCTGACACCATCACTTAAGTTCTTAAGTAGTATTAAATTTATCAATTGGGGGGAAAAATAAGGATTTACTCACAATAAAACTTTTCTAGTTTAAAATTCAGTGAATGTAACAACAAACTATGTTTCTCACTCCCAAATATGACACTCAACAAATCTCTACTCAGTACTTACTAATAAGTTTGTATACAATATATTCCAAATATGGCATTTCATCACCAATATATTAACAATTTAGTCAAGTATTTCACCTATTTCTAACAAAAAGGTTCCCTTATTATGAGTAAAAGCTGCCGATTATTGAATTTGGACCTTCAAATTCTTTCTCATAGCCAAATAGTCAAAAAAAAAAAGAAGGCGAGACAATTTGCAAACACTCTGCTTTCATCCTGTTCACATAAGCATGTTGGTATCAGTACCAACCACTTAAAAGGATACATATTAAGAATTTTCATTTGGAAGGAAATTGAGGCTGAAGAATAGGCATTTAAAATTGAAGAATTTTTTTGCCATAATACAGAGTTTGTGTAGAGGAATTGGCATTCTGTAGGCTGGATAGCCTCCTAGTTTTACTGTGTAATTATAAGCTTTGGGTTTGAGTTTCACACATGGGTTGAAGACCTCTTTGTTCTTGAAATAATACATATTTTGCTTATAAAAAAAGGCTTACAACTACTAATTCATGTTTAGCAAGAAAATAGAGCTATGTTAGCGATTATATCTTAAAATTGTTAGTCAAAGTCTAACATTTTAATAGAAAAGGACATACGTTAACGGTTGCCTCTACAGTTGCTAGTGTAGATTCTAAGAACAACTAATATGAATTGACCTTTCTTAGCATTTAGTGTAGATGTACTTTTATCACAAGTTCACTGCATTCTTAACATATATGTTTTACTTTTTCTGCCAAATCATGTAGTAATGGTTATAACTATTAATTTACATCTCTTTGACAATTGCTTTTTCTTTTTAAATATTAATTTTTTTTTCCTAAACCACATGCATTCTTTACTATAAATAATCATGCTCAAGTCAAGTAGAATTACTAAAAATGACAAAACTCTTCCTCCATATATATATATATATATAAATTTTAAATTATAAATTATAAAATTTTTGTATAAATAGCTAATCAACGAGAAAACTTCAGGGTGTATATGATAAATAAATAGATAAGTTTGATGAATCAAAGTTAAAAAATTAGCCAAAAGTTAAAAGATAAAAACTAACAAGCTAAATTGAATTAAAAGTATTAGATAGAATTAACCATTGAACTTATATATATATATATATATATATATAGAAATAATTATAATTTTTTTACTCTTATTTAATTTAATGAAAAATAATTTTAAAAAATAAACTTAAAAGAGATAAATTTATTATATTGTTAGAAATTAAAAGTAAAATGAATTGTTAAAAATAAAAATAAAAATAATTCTTATCTAATAATTAAAGGGTAACACTTAGAGTAACATTAAAACAACATTATTAATCATCTATTTCAATATATTTATCGAATAAAATTATCTTTATTAAAAAAGTTTCTTTACATAATAAACAACCTTTTAATTAATTAAAATATTTTATCAAATACACATTAACCTAAATACAAATAAAAGCATACTATTCTGTATGAACGCGCAATATAAAGCGTGAATGATAAGCATAGGTGCGAGTTACGTAATCAAGTTGATAACGGCACTTCTGAGTGAAAATGGACCATCTTCATTCATGCAAGAATTGGACAAATTTTTATTAATAAAAAAATTTAAAGTATTAAGATTATAATATAAAATTTGCATTATAATAATTATAATATTTAAATGAGAAAACAAATAAAAAATGGAAATTAAAGATCTGAAGTCCTTCTATATGGAGTGGAGGCGATCAGTTGAAATTTAAAAATCGTGTGTGACGTACACTTTATTTAATTGATTAAAATATATTAGAAATTATAGAAGTATGAGTAAAAATTAAGGGTGAAACTTGTATAATTTTTTATAAATTTTAGTATATAATAAAAAATAGTTTAGATAATATACTTTTAATATTTTGATAATTTTCAAATACAAGACCCCGTACAGAGACTGTTATGGTACAACGAAGAAAAATCATAAATAAAAGCAAAAATTGACAGCCATTAAACTCATCTCTTTTTATGTACTAAAGATATCGTAATCGTTTATTTGAACTTAAAATTCAGGAATCGATTCTACATGGAAATATAATGAGTGAAAAAGCAAAGCATATTTAAGCTTAAAATGTGTGATTTAGGACAATAAAACTAGAAAAGCTAAATTCTGATTCGACGGAAGTAGTTGCTCTTAGTTATGGTCACTTGAAACCAGCAAGAAGTATAAATTCCTCACAAAACATTCTCTTTATTCCGTTGAAATCTATCTATGTCGCATTCACTTCCGAAAAAGCATATTAGCATAGGATAAGAATCGTCGACGTCACTCCACTGTGGAAACCCAACTTTGCTTTGTCCTCACTATTTCCTAGGCGATACAATTCATGTGTTAACATTTCTGTTTTCGAAACTAGTAATTTTAATTACTAGTTTTAAAATAATTCAGTAAAAATATCATCATATTCGGAGATGAACACCAAAATTAAATACTAATTTTAATTACATAAAACTCCTGTTCAAGTTGGAGTAATCTTGCAGTAACTAGTTTAGTAAGGAAATTTGCAAATACAGGTTTATATTCTTTTACAATCATTCCTCATCGTTTTTCTTCTTTCTTTCTCTCTCCTTTTACGTGTTTAACACCCAAAAACGAGTGTGAACCTATCATTATTCAAAGTTTAAACATCGTCGTTGGCTTAATTGTCCCCACGAGCAGGGATGCTAAGAGCAACGCCACTGGAAGAACACTCGCTGACCCTGACGGAGAACTTAAGCACTCCGTTACACCTACCTTCCCAATCCCTTAACCTATAACTGAAGAACTTGAAGCTATGATCTAAAACATCCTCTTCAACAACATCCGAAACAGCAATCCTTGCAACCCCAACATCCTTAACACTCGTTGAGGTATTGCACTTCATCTCCAACGTAATGGATTTAGCATGCATGGGAACGTCCACCAACAACTTGTCGTTCCATGAAGCCTTTCCTTCCCCACTTTCTTTTGCCATGCCTGTGGTGTAGCAGTTTATTGACTCCGCTCGTACGACAACGTATAGGTCCTCTATGGTGAGTTTTTGATCCACGTTGAGCTCCTCCGCCGATAATACCGTGAGTTCAAGTGTTCTTCTTAGTGGCTGTGAGTGGGTTTTTGTTTCCATTTGGGTGGGAAAATGAAGATGAGCACAGGTTGAAGGTTTATGTGGTTTTGTGACTGTGAATTGTGAACGGAGAAGGAAGTATGTATATATATATATATATTATACGTTCACACTCACTTTTTTATATTGATTGAATAGAAGAAAAATAAAAGGATATGACGAAAAACGAGAAAATATTGTAAGTATAGTTTAGGTGCAAGCGTTTTTTATACAATTGTTGCATTTTTTTACTCTTTCAATTTTTTGTCGTATTTTTAATTATATGTATTTTCTTTTTTCTTTCCCTCACTCATTTCACACTTCATGTATTGATTGTCGTGATATATAACATTTTTTATTTGTTATAATTAATTTAAGGAAGAAGTCTACTATACAGTTTCATAACAGTATATAGTTAATGAAAAATAGGGAATAACTAAAGACGAAAATAAAAGATATAATAAATAAGAGAAGCGATATTTGATGCAAAATTTTTATCATGAAAATTCAATGATTTTAAAATTAAAAAAGAGGTTCAAGCATGACCTTTCGTCCGTAAAATTATAAAAATCAATTTAAATTATAATTGCTTAAATACAATTTTATTATTAATAATTATTTAAAATTAATATTAAGAATTGAGATTAATTAATGCAGATAAATTTTACATATTTTTAAAATAAATAATATTTTTAACATCTGATTTTAAGATATAAAATGAGTAGAAAAAGAAACAAAGAGATAAAAATAAAAATAAAAAGTAAGTATAAAAATATCCATACCATCTTTTTATTATTCTCTGTGCGTGTGGGGAAGTGTTGACCGTACAAGTGTAAAAATAAAAATTCGTCGTGGTTATGTGGGGCTCCTGCTTGCGTGTTGTGCTTTGCGAAAAGATTTCCTTTTTCCTCCGAAATAACGTACGTCGGCGCCGAATTTTTTCTGTCTTTTTATAAAATTTATTTACAAATGCTTTATTTTTTTTAAAAAAAAAAGTTAATATTTTTATTAATCTTAATCTTAACAATTAAGTTTAAATATTTATAAATAAAAAATTATTATAAAAAATATACACAATTATTATATTAAAATTATAAAAATATAATAAATATTTTTTAATAAAGTTTTACTAATTTTTTTAACTTATTATAATTATTAAAATTTTATTATATATTTATTTATTACATGTAGTATTACAATCATTTCATAGTGGTCTATGAAACAAATTATGATAACTATATCATTCAATTATGTAAAAATTTTAACATTACATAAGATAAGTTAAAAATATGTTTAGTTGAGATTTATGATTCAAAGTGTGAAAGAAATTTGTGATTTATTTTTTAAAAAAATGATGCTAACAATTATATATGAAAATAATGCAATAAAGTATATTTTTTTTAAAAAAATTTACTCATAATTTTTAAAAGAATGATGATATAAATATTTATAATTGTTCATGTGAGAATTTAATAGATATTTTCATGATGTTACTTACATAAAATTTTTGAAAACCTAATTCATAAGATTGAACCGTTCCATTGTTCGTTACAGTTAAATAGTTGCATTTTTCTTTACTATAATTTTCATTTAATTCTGGTGTCTCTCTATTTTTTCTTTGTTAAAATATTTTTTTTGTGTACATTATTTATTACACATTACATATTAATCTTGGTTGACATTTCATTTCATGACCCCAAAAAATTAACAAAAGAAAAAAAAACAGAAAGAGTTGGTTAGGTAACAGTTGAATCTGAATCAGACAGTTCCTTCATTTGTTCCTTGTTTTTGTGATCTCGCAGGTTGTAGCATAGGCAAATAGGCATAACATGGCTTATAGGAGAAGGCAAGGTGTATCAAGGTCTTCCACCTTCAAGGAAGAATTTCATCCATCATTGGATGATGTTAAGGATTCTCCTGATCATGACAATGCTTCTCCATCTATGTTCTCCTCTTCATCTTCTTCTTCTTCATCATCATCATCATCTCTGGCTGCTCAAGCCATCAAAGCTTCTGCTTCTCGCCGTCAACCATCTCTTTCCTTCGCCTTTGCCCCCTCCTCTGACTCTGATCATCAAAGATCCACGGTATTTGATGCTCAATATGTGTTTCTTTTTCTTTTTCTTTTGAACAACCAATGTATCAATAATTTTCATCAATTTCCCATGATAGCTTTGAAACTCTTGATTACATATATAGATAGACGAACAGATAGATAAAAAGGTGAGAACGAGAAAAGAGTTAATAATTCGATTTTATAAGGATGAATTAAAAATGATTTTTTTTTTTTGGTAATCTTAATCATTCGTGCATGATTGAATTATAAGATTGATTTTTCTCATGTTATATGGTCACATGTATATGTATGCGTACATATATAAAGTGAGTGAGAGAAATCTGGATTGAATGATCAAAATTTAGTTATCTCACAACCCCAAAAACATACACATCACAAATGTATGGTAAATTCGGTGAATGAATGTAGAGCTTTGATGCTTATGGAAATGGCAACTCCAAGTCTGGTTTCTGGGGAGTGTTGGCGCAGAAGGCCAAATCAATTCTGGATGATGAAAAGTCACCCCCACAACATGACACCATGCCTCGAACACTCAAATCCCATTCATTTAATACCTTTACAGGTCCCTCTTCTGCAGCTCAGGTGATTATCATGTATAATATATAACTCTTGTTCATTTGTTACATTATGTTCTACAATGCAGAGAATACGATATGATATGATGCTGCCTAAAATTACAAGAAGCATAAAACCTTGACTCTTCATTTTGGAATATTATATGTCTGTCATTTACTTGATCAATTGGATTATAATCAACTTAATTGTGAGTATATGTGCTTTTTCTTTGACATGCTTTAGAACCCCTCTTCACAATTCAAGCCAGTATATGAATCCCTCGACACTAGTAGAAAAATGGACAATCCTACATTTCGGAAGGGCTTGGATGCAATCACTTCTTCCCTCAATCAACTTGGTGACACCTTTGAGAAAGCTTTTGAGGTAATTCTGTTTCTGTCATATATACTTCCACTTCACAATTGTTTTCTCCATAATTCTAGTTAGGCTACATATGCATGCCCCCATTTCCCATCAATACAACTCAGAATGTTTCGTTCACACCAAATTTTTCACATTATTTTTTATACCGGTTAGTGGTTGATGATGACTCAGTTGTCGGTTATCAAGGTGTCAAATTTTTGCATGCAATTTATTTGGTAAATTAGCTAAACACAAAATATAACTGGTGATGCGTTTAACTGCATCAGATATTTGTATATAACTGTAAGTAGACTTAGACTCAGTTTGTATAAACTTCTCAACTTATAACATCTTTCATAAGTTAAAATTAACTTATGTACCTTAGTTTTTTTATAAGCTCTTCCATCTAACTTCTCCAAAAGTTGAAGAGCTTTTAGAGAAAAGTTTGATCATTTTATCTCTTTATTTTGCTTATACGTGCTTCTCTAACTTCATCAGGAGGGGCGAACAATGGTGGAGAATAAGACAGCAGACCTGAGAACTCAAATCAGGAGAAAAGGAAATAACAGCGGGGACAATAACCAAACTACAGATGTGAGAAATCCATGGCAACAATCAGCTCAGACACAGAATCAATCCACCCCTGAAACACAAATCAAGGCATCACGCGACGTAAGGTGCCAACTATGTAATCATGTGTCACTGCCTCACTGGTTCACGTAGTGAAGGCATACAAATACAATATGTCTTATCATGTGTTTGGAAACATGTTAAAAAATTATAAATGTGAATGCAACGAAAAAGCTACAACTAGTAGCGTTGAAGTAAGCGTGGATCCATGACAATTCAAACATGAAACCAAATATGCAGTTATATAATGTAGGAGTTAATTGATTTTAAGTTAGCATAAGAGTTCTCTTTGTTCCATGTCATCTGATTAGTATAAATTCAGTCCACTAATGGCCCTGGAAAATTGCTTTACTTTTAAGACTTGAAGAAACTTCACTCATTGCAAAATACGACTATACACATTCATACTCAATTTAAGCTTTTTGATCCGATTATAATTGTGAGAGTATGTGATGGTCTTTTATTTGAATTAACAGTTTTGATTTTAATGTGACAAAAGAAGCAAAATTTAATTTCCCTTTGCTTTGGTTTTAGGTGGCAATGGCAACAGCTGCAAAAGCTAAACTACTACTTCGTGAGCTGAAAACAGTTAAAGCAGATTTGGCCTTTGCTAAGGCAAGGTGTGCTCAGCTTGAAGAAGAAAACAAACTACTACGGGATCGAGAGGGAAGCCAAAAGGGACAGAGCCGTGAAGATGATGATTTGGTATTTGAATAGTTGATGCTTCTGTGTTTCAACTTTGTGTTGTTTTAATTTACTATATGATAGTAAGCACAATGCACCATGTATAGCATGTAAGAACAAGCTTAACGAGTATGTCTAAAAAGCTTGAGAAAATTGCTTTCCAGTGTTTTCAAACAGACACAAAGAAAACTAAGATCATTGAGAACAGAAATTTAACTCTCTGTATTTTTTGTGATATCCTCCACAGATAAGGCATCAACTGGAGACACTTTTAGCTGAGAAGGCACGTTTGGCAAATGAGAATGAGACATATTCTAGGGAAAATCGTTTCTTAAGGGAAATAGTGGAATACCATCAGCTGACAACGCAGGATGTGGTGTATATTGATGAGGGAATGGAAGAAGTGAGTGAAGTATACCCTGTAGATGGCAATGGGATAACACGCTTGCTATCTGTCTCACCACACTCATCTTCACCATCATCTCCTCATCAGGTTCCTATGCTCACTAAAGAAATATTTTCTGTGCCGGAAGAAGATGATAAGAGTACATCAGAAGATGAGCCTCTTCCTAATAATATCTCACTTCCTCAACATGCAAAATAATGTTTTGTTTATCATAGCTTAGTCATAGATGACCCTCTCCTGTTTCCAGAGAAATATAAATGCTTTTGAACCTTTATCTATTTCTTCACTTATTGCCATGTGAGGAAGAGAGTGGGGTGGGGGTAGACAAAGAAAAATACCTTTTTTTTTGTATTTGTGTGTAACTTTCCTATCATGGTAAGGTTGGTTTGGCAAATTCTTTTTTTTTTTTTTTCATATATATACAAAGAATGTATTTTTATTTTTATTTTTATTTTTATTTTTTGGGTCGATTGTATTGGTTGATCACAAAATTTTGGATGTGGACATATTACGAAAATGACGACTCCTCCATATATTTAACATTTTAAATGCATTCAATAATAGGACAAACGAATTCTCATGTTTTACGTAAAATATCAATTGAATTTATCCTCTTGTTTTTGGAGTCTGGAATATGGAAACCAGGGACAGGCAAATTCTCATGTAAAATGTTATAATAAAGTTAGTTAAAAGGCGAAAGAATAGTTCAATCACCACACCGTAATTGGGGAGGTTAGTTAGTCATAATATAAAGTTGTAATAACTAGCTGCTTAAGTTTTTAACCTCTTAAAAATTTATGATTTTTTATTTTATTTCATTTTTATTTATTTTAAATGAATATTTTATATTAAATTTTCTTATCAAATGATTCTTTATAATTTTATTTATTTATTTTTTAAATATCATGACTTTTACATTTAGTCCTCATAAATATCATAATAATCTCATATTTGGTTCTCTTTTATCAGAGACTAAATAAAAATTTCGGAATATTTGAAAAATTAATGAAAGAGACTTCTTGTATCATTAGTTAAAATAATAAAATAAAATAAAAACTAAAAAAAATGTGAATTTTTAAGGATAAAAATTCAACTCAGCCTAAACTAACTCAATTTTAGAATTGCATATGTTCGAAACTTGTTAACAAAAAGTCTTCTTTAGTCTTGCCAAAGGAGTTTTGTTCTTTTAGCCAGAGCAAAAGAAAAAAAAAAGTTAAACTAATACCTCAAAACAAAAATGCCTATTGTTTGAGTTACAAGTTGCATTTTGATGATAACGGGGAGATTCATGATGGGTTCACTGAAAACCAGCTGCTCTCATCTACCAAAGGAGTTTGGCTACACTTTATCATCCAAGCATTAAACTGAATTTAGTATCTTGTCAAAAATTTAAAAAAAATGTAGTATCTACAATTATATGCGTTGTTTCAATAAAAATAAAAACCATCATACAAAATGTGTCTATTCTAAATACTACACAAATTAATCTTAAAATCGTTTTTATACTACCATAAAAAAATAAAATTTATAATTTCATATTGTTTTAACTTTTTAAAGCAATTGCCATCCCTTAAACATAATTTTTTTTATATAGAAAATTCTAGTTTCAATATTTAATGTTGAATTTAACAAACTAATAATAATAAAATTATTAAATATGTTTATTATACTTTTATAACTTTATTATAATAAGTGTATTCCTTCTAAAAGAACTTTTTTTTTAAAAAAATGCTTAAATTCAACCCTTAAAACTGAAATTAACAAAACCCGTTTTACATTATCACGAGGTATGTATAGCCCAAGGAAACCAAAATCACTCAACTGGTTTATGTTAATTAAATGAATCAGATGTTACAAACTTTACTCACTTATAAAGGTCAGCTGTCATTGACATTCATATTGATCTAACCAAGTGAGTATTTTGAGGACACATCAATGGTTGGAGTTGATAATAGACTTTTCCTAACCATCGAGATCATCTAGACATTCCTTACTCTTTCTTCAGTATATAATACTTATTATAACTAGGCTCGAACAAATTAAAGACGTGTGCTTGCTTTCTCATCTTGTTATGCAAAGAGATCAGCAAATAATCATGGTCACATTAAGTATTACAAAAATAAACTTGTAATCACAGATATATTATTACATGAACACAAGTGCGTGATCTTTAACCATAACCTGCCCGACTGCCCGTGGAGCAACACTCCTTTTCGAGTGTTTCAAAACCCACATAAAAAATATATGTTTAAAATTGACATTTTGATTAGAACAACTATATGACAGAATCGCTATGCAATTCGGAGAAAGAGACCTTCATTCCTTGCAAATGAAGAGTCACGTTTAATTATATTTTCAATCAACTTCCTAGTTTACAAGATCATTTAGATACACTCAACCTTTTACTAGTACATTATATGAACGCATGACCAGTTTAATTCTATTCAGCTGCATTCATCTTCTCTGAGTATCCCCCACAATTGCCTCCAGAGCATTTTACATGTGTTGATGTATATAGATCATGACTGCTGCTTTGAAAAGTAAAGCTTCAAAGCAAAAAAGAAAAAACAAAAACTTCCTCGGTTGTATTTATATATGATTTCAGAATAACTGGAAAAACAAGCTAGTAGAGCCATCCCCAAATGATCTGAGGTCTGCGGGTTTTACCAAAGCCCTGCACAATGGGCAAGTCCTTTCTCTCTCAAACCTAGCAAAATAAGATATAATCAGGTGCTAGAAAAAACAAAAGAAAAAAAATATAGCAATTAACTAACAGGAAGCAATATGAGACCTGCTAACCCCAATAGTAAACCAAATTTAAAAAGCATAGCAGCTTATTCAACTCAAATGTAAAAGTCAATTTCAGATTGTGAAAGACAAAAAAGCAAGTCTTACCACTCTGATACACAATCTTCACAAAAAATGTGTTTACAACGTAGTAAGATTGGAGCATGCATCTTCTCCTGACAAATAGCACAAAGATCACCAGCTGCATTGACCTGCCATCAGATAAGTTACTGGCATCTTAGCAAATCCCTCACTTAACTAACAAAACAATTATTTACAGTAAAATGGATAAACATTGTAATTTAAGTGATTGATAGATCGACTCTAAAATCAATGATCAATAGAAGACACCCACAGTACCTGCTCAGATGTTGCATAAGCTCCATAGTGCACTTCTTTACGTGACAATGCCTTCACTGCAGCAAAGAAGGATTGCACCTGACAAAAGAACAGAAACATCATATGCAACTGGATGCAATCCAGAGATAAGTTAAATCCAAAAAAAAAATTAAGTGCTTCATCATGTCACAGCTAAATGATTCATTATAGCTTGGGTACTTTCTTAAACAACTACTAAATTAACAGACAATATAACAGAAAAAGCTCACCAAACATTCCCCTTCATTGGAAAAGGCTTTATTTCATAAAACTTAAAAATCATAAAAAAATCACTTACATATATCTATCCCACAAAAAATAAGGAAAACAAAAACATAAACATTTTCTTATTCTAAAAAACAAATTAAGTAAACAAAAAAGGTTCAAATAAATAAAATCATGCAGAAACTGGAAAAACATTAGAGTCGCATGACAGGCAGGTAATACAATGGGGGTGGTTTAAGGGGGAAAGAGAAACTGTGGAGGTTACTCTTCACATGCCACATTTAAACAAAATAAAATATACATGTTTTGAAAGACTAACGCACCTTTTCAACAACAGATGTGAGTTTAAATGTTAGATACAATCCTGTCATCAGTGATGAAAAGAGGCTCCCATATTCTTTGTTCAGGAAGAAACGATACCAAACTGGGGTTGGCAACAAGGCTCGGTAAAGCAGGAGGAGGTATTCAACTAAAGTCAGCATTTGACCCTAACAAATAAATGATAGCACGGTCAGAATGCACTGACATGCAAAAGATGATATAGATCCTGAGCCCATAACTCCTTGAAACGTTACAATAGATACTACAGCCATGTTGATCATAATATAACTTAAGAAGAAATTTGTCATCTTAAGATGTTTTCTTCTATTCCCCCAAGACCCCAACACACAGAACACTGAGATTCATTTTCCTTATTACTTCATAATTTATTGCCTCACCTGCTTACGATAATTTCGACCTCTGCTATTCTTGTAATACATCAACAACATACACTTGAATACCATTGCAGCTTGGCGGACCAAAGTATCTGAAATTTTAAAACACATTGCAAAGCAATGAGATTAACCACCCCAATAAGTCTCAACCAAAAATCAATAAATAATTTCATAACCTGAACCAAATAAAGGTTGCCATCACAAAAAATAGTTCCATACTGACTAGTAACAGGCTAATTACAGGCATATAATATATCAGTTCAGCAACATTCAAATCATACTGAATTAAAAAGAAGCATAATTGACGATTCTACAAAAGCATGGACAAAAGATACAAATTAGTAATACAGTTAAAACTGTTCCGTCATTAATAGAATAGATCATTGAGACAAAAATAACACGAGTACTCAAGAGGACAATATTCAATTGCAGAAAACAAAAAGCACAAACTCCTGAAAGGAAGACAAGGGTGTTTGAAAGAGCTTATGACAATAGCTTACAACACTAGCAAGCTTTTTTAACTTATTCAATAAGCTTCTAGGTATAATTTATCAATATAAGCTCTTTTCAGGTTATTCTAAATCAATTTCATGATTAAATTTATAACACAACCCCTCGAGTGAAAAGAACTTATTGCATAAGCAAGCTACTTATCCAACCCCATCCTTAGAGTAAGATACATTTAAAATTTTTCTCTTGAACACTCACCAGCGAGTCAATTGTAAGTCGAGAGAAAAAAACAGCAGGCATAAACATTTACCAAAATACAAAAGCATTAACACAAGGATTATGGAGTGCGAAACTTAGCCAGTCATTAGGAAAGAGAAACACACCATTCACCATGATGATGAAAATAGCATGCCAGAAAGGTGGTATATCTTTGGGAGGAAGCATGATCAAGGGATACATGATATCATCATTCTGATACCACCAATAAACACCAACCACATGAAGCGCAAACATAACAGAAATTCCAATCAAAACAGGTATTTTCCTCTCTCCCTGCAGCCACCAAAAATCACACACTTAACAATCAACCCAATTTCCACATACCAACAACAACACATTGTTTTCCCACACAACAAGTATAAAATATCATACCTTCAGCGCCGTCTGTTTCCGTAGAATATCGTTTGATTTGAAAAGAACAGCAGCAATCCAAATCGTAACAAAAAACCCTACAATCACTCAGAAAATCACCAAACTTCAATAACATCAAAATTGGTTCTCAGATAGACCAGTAACCGAAATCCAAGAATAAAAATTGCACCTTGCAAATGCTGCCTGATGAAAACCACCAAGAGAAGCAAGGAAAAGGGCAAGACCTGCTCAATCCACCTAGCAGCATGTTGAATATCATATCTCTGGTAAGAAGAATCCCTCCCATTCGGCCCAACACCGTCTCCACCACCCGCGGCAGCTTCAGCATCGGCCGCCCCATTCCCGCCCCCATTTACAGCCTGCGAAACGCCCTCAACGTCGCCGCGAGGGGGCGAAGACGGCAACCCGGCCTCATTCTGAGAATGAGAAAGCCCCACCACCAAACCGCCACCAGGAGGAGACTGTTCCTCCCTCTGATGCTCATGTTCCGTTGGTCCAATGATCCTAATCGAAACCTCGCCATCATTGTCAACGGCGTCAGGGTTAGCTTGGCTGTGGTGATTTGACCGTGACGGAAGAATACCGGAATATTCCAACAACACCGATAAAGGCGCCTGAATAATGTTAGACGCCGACAATATTCCGTATCTTCTAGAAGCCGACGACAACGACGATGATGACGTGGAGGGTCCCACCCCCGGAGACGAAGCTCTAAACATGTCGCCGTTCCCTTCCATAAGCGTCAATTCCTTAACCCTAACTCTAATTCATATAAAAAAATTGCAAAAATTTGAAATTGGAAAGAGAAAGAGAAAAAGAAAACGACGGAAACGGTGATGGAATGAAAAAGGAAGAGTAGAATTGAAAAGAAAAGAAAAGAGGGGCTAGGGTTTGGGTTTGGGGTTATGTTATGAAGGTAAGAGAAAAGAGGTAAAATGAGGATTAGGGATTTGTTGTTGGGAATGACAATGAATGATAAGTATTGAGTGGTAGTGATGATAGGTTTGGACGGTGGCTAAAGAGGGTGTTCCGTTGTTGGTGGTTCTTTCGGTCTCTGCTCTGTCTCGAGGCAAATGAAAGAGAGAGAGAGACAAAGATGGGTCGCTACAGGACAAACCATATAAGAAAAAGAGAGAAGCAACCATTTCGGAAGCTATACTTGCTCTCCTTTATCATCCCCAATTAACCTTTGCCATTCCATGCTCATTATTAATATCTATCCATTTACATCTATACACATATACATTGTATATATCAACTTCTTTAATTCATCACAGAGAGTATTTAACAGTGTGTTGAATTTGAGGAGAAGGGCTCATGTCCCACAAAAATGTTATTCATTATAAATAATACAAATAACATTATTTTTAGTCATTTTTTATATAATTTATGAAGGATAATTTTTATATAAGACTTGTTAAAAATAATTGAACTTATTCCATCCTATTTAAATTCACATCAAATTTATTTATTAGTACTAGAAATTGTGTTAAAAAAATATGTAATAGGTACTTTTCATTCTTAGGATTTATAAACGATTAGCGATTTCCACATAGCATTGTCGAATACAGCTCAAGCCTCGTGGGATTATTGGAACCTCCCCCAAGTAATACTCCATACTCCATTGCTATTGGCTATTAGATAGAACTGGCCAATTGGTTTGCTCACAAATCCCATTGCATAACCATATATTATATGTGTAGAATACAATATATTTGATGTGATTCCATTAAACGCAGTATATAAGATGATATCAAAAAAATATCATGTTATTATTCAATTATTTTATTTTAAAAGAAGATAAAGTTGTCATTTTATTTTGATCTGATCATTTATGCTGTAATATACATTAACTTTTTATATATAAATTATAAAATTATTCATATGGTGTGACATGAATAATTGAGACCTCGTAGTTTTGAACTATCATAAGAATTTGACATATACTTTAGTAGTTTAGAAGTGAACCATCACAGATAATTTTGTAGCATAGTGTATTATATTGTGTGCAAGTGCATGTATGTTTTGCTACTTTATATATTGAATTTAAGAACTTTTATGATAAATCTTATAAAGATGGTATTAAGTTTACTCTTATCTTTCGAAACTATTTACATGATTTAAAAGGTTTAGTAAAGTTATCTTAATAACACAAGTTTTTCTTAAGACAATTATAATTCTTGTATTCTCATCTATCTTATATCAAAGGATTATTATTCAACCCTCTTCTTATGGGTTAACGTGATTTGATTTGAACTGGTGTTAAACTTAAATGGTAATATTATACTCTGACTAACAAAATCAATATTTTTTTAGTAGTCACAAATGCCTAATCACAAATTTAATCACCTTGCTTTATTAAGTGCACCTATTATAATTATACTAACTTGAGTTTTAATATTGCCTTCATATTATAAAAGGGCATTTTAATTATCCTTGCTCTATTTTAAAAATCAAATTTTCCTTCATTTCCAACTTCTAACATCAACAACTAGTTTGTCTTTATCTTAATAAATAAAATAAAGTTTAGGAAACAGATATTTTAAATTATTATCGCTAACCATGTGTTTTGGAAAAAATTATTATTTCTTTTGTCTAATTTTTTATTCAAATCTCCAATGAATATTTCTTGTGTTGAATTAATCTTTCGATCTTGTAAATGTCCTACCACCAAATCGATGTTAAGATTCCATATCTTAACTTTTGTAATCTTTTTTAATAACAAGAGAGACAAATGAATTCGTTCCAAGTTTTTGACTCCTAAGCCTTCATTTCTTTAGGAAAAAAATGTACCTAAAATAAACTGAAGGAGTCTCGAATTGAGAATGTGAGAGGTTGAACACCATTGTTTGAATGTTCATATACTCTTGCAGTAGTCAATACCCATCTTTTTTCAGTAACATTTTCGAAAATTAATTTTCAATAATGTAAAAGTGTCGATGAACTTATAGGTTGTGTTACTTTACTACTTTTCTTTATTAATTACTATTTGTCTACAAATTGAGAAACATTGTTAATTATTCAAGAGTTATTTTGGTGCTTGTCAAAATTTAACATTTATTTTATCCTTAAATTTACACATTTTATTACTATTTTTTCTTATTTTGTCCTAATTATATACTTTGATTTCACAGGTTTCCTTTTTCTTAATTTTGATATTTTATTAAATCACGGATTTAAGCATAAAAATCTTAACGTGGGTTTAGCCAACAAAAGTTTGGTTATTCTTATTAACTTTTTAAAAATTTGATTTTTATTTACGTAGATATTTGATTTCGAACTCTCTTAAAAAAAACTTGAAAAGATATGACACTATGCTTTAACTTAATAAATACAAACTATCCAAAAGGCAGTAATACCAAATTAAAAAATTCGCCTAAATAAACTTAAATATCAACAAAAAAAACAATTATTTTAAACAGGCCAACCCATACACATATAAGTTCATCTTAATTGTTGTCTATTGAAATAGCTCCTAAATCCTTCATTCAAATAAGCATTTCTTTTTAAAATCCTTAGTTGAAATGTTTTCTTACTCATTAAACTTAGAAATAGAAATAAAGAAGTAAATTTTAGAGTAAAATAAAATTTAAAAATTGTGGAATAACTTGGCCCAAAAGCATAAAAAATAACTTAGGAATCTTTATTTTTCTCCTACAACTTCCCACAAAATGACACTCCATAATGCCACTCTTTTGCACTTGTGGGCTTCACCAAACAAACCCTACTTCCACTTTAGCCTTTGAATACTATTTCTTCTCATTCTTAATAGTAAATGTCCAACAGCTACTACCCCTAAGACTGAGATATTGATGTTCATTTTATTCAACTTCAACAACCATAATGTGCCCCCATTTAATATTATTGCAGAAAACAGATGACCCTCATCACAAAAACAAAAAAGTTCGTCTAACAAATATTACAAAGGTAATAGTTAAAGAATCAATTCATATTTTTCTCAAAACCATGTTAAAATTTAAAGAACTAAGTACATATTTTTAGTTTTTTAAATTCCAAACTAGTGTTCTTGAAGTATTGGTTAGCATTTGAAAAAATGATGCTCCAGTGCAGCCCATTTATTGCAGAATTAGCTATTTTTGGTGGGAATCACAGGATTAGTTGAGTTCGTAAGTTATGAAAAGAACCTTTTAATTGATTCATTTTATGTTGATACAACTGTATTGTACATTCAATTCACTCAATTTCAGATCACTTTCTGCCCTTTTGGCAATGATTCAATTAAGAGTGTTACGTATGGTTTCACTTTTAAACTTATCTTAGGCTGGCTCACCAGAGGTTATAGTTTTGTTTATATCGCTAATAATCTAGGGTATAACTATACTTTAAGCCAAACATATGTGACATACAACAAAGTAGTTAAAATATTAATTAACTTTATTTTTTAATAAATACTTAAAATTAAAAATAAGTAGTTAAATAAATTAAATCTCTCTCATTAGTTAAAATTATTTTTTTAACTTCTCTAAAATTTTAAAAAAATTATTTTTAATTTATAAAAAAATATTTCTTTTTATTATTTTTCTTATAAAAATTTATACACAAAAATTAGTTTAAATGATAAGTAACTCAGTATTACTTAATTTTTATTTAATTAAATTTAAATTTTTATATATATAAAAAATTTCTGATAATAAACTAATCTATCGTATTTAAAAGTAAAATAGTTTATATGTGTTAACAAAAATTACTTCTCATGCTTTGGATTCTTCCATTTCCCTAAACAAGAGGGGAATAAGAAAAAAGGGGAGAAATTAAAGAGTCCCTTTCTTTCTGTCCTTTTTATGCTAATTGCTTTGAAAGATTGTGACTACAATAATTTAGGTAAAGTTAAATTCTTCACACCGTGTTCACCATTATTACACCTGTCCCTGTTTTTTTTTTTTTTTTTTTCAGCCAAAACCTCGATTCATAAATCATAAACCTCTCTTGCTGAATGCTGACACCTAAACCCAAAATGTGAAAAGTCAATGACATCTTTCACAGATTCTTTAACATATTTTTTAATATGTTTTAAATTACTAATTAAAAATTATTCATAGTTTTTAATACTTTTTAATAATTTTTAAATAATAATTAAAAATATATTAAAAATAATAGGTTGGAGAATACATTTTTACCTTTTCTTCTGCTTAATATACTAAGTTATATCATTACTATCTCTTCCTGCCAAGAGATTGTAGTATCAAGTATTATAAGTGCAACATAAATTAAACACGTGATCACATATATTTTCATTTTTTAAATCCGATTACATTAACACATATGCATTATTATGGGTGTATAGTATATGTTGGGTAAAGAGTTTAGTTATTTACTTAGTAAAAATTATTTTATCTCAAAATTTATTAAAATAAATTAAAAATAGCTTACTTTAAACAGTTATATTAAGAAATTTTAAAATACATATTTAAAAACTATGAAAGTTATATGTTATTTTTATTTACTTCTTATAAAATCTTTTGAATGTTTCTTTTATGGTTTTACAATATATAATTCAAGTTTAAGTATTTATTATGTTACTTGTAAATTTTTTTAAAAAAAGATATTTATAATTTTCAAATAAATAATTAATTTCATTATATATTTAATATAAACTAACGGTAATAATTATTTTATTCGTAAAAGATAACAAAATATTATAGTATCATAAAAAATACTTTAAAGTTTATTATAATATTAAAATTTAGAATCATCTTATATCTTTTATATAATTATAAAAATATTTTCAAAAAAAAAGACGTGGTAGATAATAATTTAAAGTTGAAGTTTCAGAAAGAAATGAAAAATGTGAGGATAAACTTATTAGAATAAATATCAATTAAATATATGTATTCATTTAGAAGCATTATCTATGGATTAGTTACATGAAGAGATTAATTTACTGTGGCCTTATTTATATAAGAAGTTAATATTTTGGATGGATAAAAATTGATCATGTGATAACACGTGACAAGAACTTGCGAACAAAAATATTGTCTTATATACAAAAACTAGAAGATTCCCTTTTTTTTATTATGTTTGATTCTCTTCAACTTTGATCATCGTCTAAAAACAAACTTTCTTTTATTTGACTCTTTATTTCTAATTTAAAATATTTTTAATTCGTCTTTCTTTTCAATTAAATTATTTTATTTTATTCAGGATTTTAATTTTTTTGTTACTTTCTTTTTTTGCTTTCAAGTATATTTTTTATTTTAATTTTAAATCTTAATATATTAATTAAAAGATACATTTCTTTAAAAACAAAAAAAAAGTTTCTTCTTCTTTTGAATAAAATGAATTTTAAAATTATTGTAATCTTAATAAATTTTAATTTTAATTTTAATACACCACATTAACGAAGATGAACTTTTTCTATTTAATCTTATTTTATTTTTTGTTATTTTAACTTTTTATATATTTAAATTTTAAAAATTTAGTATTATGTAGAGATTGACTCTCAACTCATTTAGGTTGATTTATTAAAAAAAATGGACTTCAGCGAGGAACACCTAAATATTTAAATTTGATTTGGACACACAAAAGTGGCACTTAAACTTAGTAAAGATTAATTTTGTCAACGAGCTTAACTTACTTTTTAATTTAGAATTAAATTTTAAAATTTAAGTCTTATTTTATCATGTGAGTTTAGACTAACTCAATTAAAAATATTTTTTTTTATTTTTAAAATTTTATCAAATCTAAAAAAAATATTTAATATATCTTAATTTTCATTTATAATATATATTTTAATTTAATAATATTCATACAAAAGTTTTAGATAAAAAAATAGTTTTTTTTAAAAATATCTAACAAAATAATGAAAAAAGTTATTTACTTATTTAAGATTTTTTTTTCCATCACCAATGTATTACTCTTCACATGTGTGATATACACTGTCATGCAACATGTATGCACATTACAAATATGTTACTAGGAAATTTAAATTTGAAATCAAAATATTTAACAAGTGAAAAAATGTTGTCATGTGTCAAATTGTGGAATAATTTTGGACTTGTAGTGTTCACAAAATTGTTTCTTTCTCTTTCCTTATCATTATTCTTTGTTTTTCTTTTTTATTGGCTTTTTCATCGTATTAACCTTAAATTGGACGAGTTTAATGTTGCTAATATCAAAGACAAAAGGAAAAATATGATAAAAATTTAGGTTAAATTGGACAAGTGAGTTGCACACTTGTGAAATTCTTGAGATATCTTTTACTGAGAGAGAGGAGAGAAACCTTTCCAAATTAAGAAATGAATAAGGGGCACTTATTTTTGAAATAATTGATAAGGATTTTAAAGAAAATGGGAAAGAGATGACATGAATAATTGATTATATGTAGCAATAAAAAAGGTTAAAATAAAATAATTTTTATTTTAAAATTATTTTAACTATTGTCTTTTTATCTGGAAATATCGAAACTATTTGTCTTATTTGTTAATTTTGGCGCACACGGCACTAGAACGTGGGTGCTTGGTGCTGGACAAAATGCAAATACTCTGTATCCCACTGGGCCATTCACTGCCTCTGCTAAACTTTTCTGGCTTATTATACTTTCTCTTAATTATTCTGTGACGTAATCTATTTTATTTGAACAAACCTCAAATCTCAAGTCACAATTTCAGAATATAATATTTAATTCATGTTTGCTAACTCAATATTTAATTCAATTTGCCTTTATAATAAATTTATAAATGTGATAATAGATACACTATATGGTTTGCTTGAAACGTTGTTTGTAAGGTGAAATGAGGAATATTTTATAGTAAGGGGTGATAAACACCAAAATAATAATATTATTAGGTTGAATAAAATAGGCAAATGGTGATGGCTAGGGTCAACTCTCAACTCTGACTATTGGCCCTTTTATTCCATATCCTTGTTTTTGGGTCTCTTTCTCAGAACTGTGCACTAAGCACCAGCACCATCATTAATGTGCCAGCAGGGAAGTGATTTAAATTTTATTACATTTATAAAACATTTAATTTAGATAGTAATAATTTGGTTTGCTTAATATATATATATATATATAAATCTAATAAGGATTAGTTTTGTATATGATATTTAGAAATAATATATAAAAGAATTACATTTTTGAAAAAATTATAAAAATACGAAATTGAAAAATCATCTTAATCAATAACTATTTTTAAAATAAAATAAAAAATTCTAAAAGTATAAAAAATAAATTTAAATGATTCTCACTTTCGTCATGAATCAACTAAATCGGTTTAGTATACAACGTAAATGTAAGGAAAGGGTGGGAGCTACGGTACAAATTATAGTCGATAAAAAAGAAAGTTTTACAATATATATATAATGTGATTCATTTGCATACATTTATAATTTTCAGATAATTTGAATCAAAATCATAAAAAAATAAAATTTTATTTGTTTATTTCACTTTTTAAAGTTGGATTTAAATATTTAAAAATATATTTTTTTATTAAAAAGAACATATCTGTTGTATTAAAATTATAATAGTATAATGAATGTTTTTTAAAGAAAATTTTTCTGTTTTAGTTGTTTAAATTTAATTTTAAAGATTGAAATGATCGTTTTTTCATAGCATTTTTGAAAAATCATGATTTGAAGCTTTTGAAATAGAAAACTAAATAGTATTTATATACATAGTGCATGTATGTGGATATGTTAGAAGAGCTTACGTCTATTCAGAACAAATGCAGTTTTTAAAAAACATAAGATTACTATTCTGGATTAAGGTATTAAATTGAGTAGAATATTTAAAAAAAAAAAGATATATGCAGCTATAAGAATTATATTAATTAAAATACAAATGATTGCGGTTCCAACAATTTCATAATTTATTGTAAAAATATATGTATTTAATAAAAATTTCAATCATTAATCTTTAATTAGTAACATGTTTTATCTTTTAAAGTACATGTAACTTTAGGATATGATTGAGAGTATGATTTTAAAGAGGAACAGATGATAAGACTTTTCTAAAATTTTAAAAGTTATACAATATTTTCAAATAAATTTTTAAGAGATTATATTCATACTAATTTTAAGAGAATAAAAGGATCGTTTTACAAAATTATATGGAAAATAAAATCACAATAAACTTTTTTTTATAATAAACTTATTTTAATTTGATAATTAGAATATTGAAGTGAGAAAAATGTTTAAAAATAGATAGAGAGGAGTCACATGGGGAAAGGCATGTGCATTTTGGGGCACCGTATGCATTGCATGTGTCAAGTGTGGACCTCTTTCATTCAACAATAACATATCATGCTGCGGGCCCCCACGTGGTCAACCTCCATCAGCTCCCAATACCTGCTTATTCTTTTTCTTTTTTTAATGTCTATTTAATTACACGTATTAAGTAATATTTTTATAACTTTTTAATAATTAATATTTAATTAATAAAAAATACCAAATAAATAAAATATTTAATATAATAATTTATTTATATCTTTAAACACTTTCAATTTTTTCCATAATTGTGATTTAGAATGGTCAGTGTTATTAGTATATTTTTATTATTAACTAAAATTTATTAAAAATTTAAATAAAAAATAACACTTACCTATTTTTATAATTTTTAATAAATTATAATTAATAATAAAAAATATGTTAAGCGTATTAACATTATTTCTGTTGTACAACAACTGTGTGAATAGTTTTAGAATGTTTTGTCAAGTAGTCCATCTCCTTTCATTTTTTTTTCCTTTCTAATTCACCCATTTAGCAATCTCAACAGAGTCTACAACATGAACAACTCACCACACTCACAGTTTTTAAGCTCCAAATACTACTTCTTTTTACAAGAAATAAAATAGAACATTTCTTTAGTCTTTATTATAAATAATAAATAATAAATTTAAAAATATTAATAATTAAATTTTTTTATATCCTTCTTTTATTAGTATTATTAATTATACAAATTATTAACTACAATATTTAATATTATGAATATTTTTAAAATAAAATTTATATTTATAAAAAATATAAGTAACTTAATTATTTTTTTTATTCTAAAAATTTAATCTTTTATTTGTTATAAAAAAGATGAATGCATTTAATGCCACCACAACTCTCCTTGTTAATGATTCATTTTCCTACGTTTTTCATTGGTAAACAATTAGCTTTATAGTCTATATATAAAAAACACCAAAATATCGTATTAACTCCACTTTATGAGGAGTAGCTCCGCAAATGCATGCATATTCCTGGTTTTAAAATATTATTAAATCCATTAAACACATGCATAAACCAGTGTTGTGATTTTGGTTCTAACATCTGTCTATTTATTTTGTTATGACTTTCACCTTTAATAGCATAAGAACCTTAATATAATATATTTAAATTATAAGACTCTTTTACCTAATGGACTAACTTTTTCATATTGATTCAACACTCTCCTTAAATACTTGAGTGACAACAATTCTTGAACCTGCAGCTTGAGGCTTATAAGCAGAGAGACACCAGAAAAGTAGTTGGAAAATTATTATAAAAAGTTATTGAGAGTGAGGGATTGGAAGAATATGGAGCTTATATTTTATATTTATTAAATATGAGATTACTTTGCAGCAGCAACAGCTAATAATAATAATTTCAGGAATTATTTGATAATATCTTTGAACCATAATATAGCATTTAAGTTCTCTTAAATTTATTTATTTACACAGATGTACTAACATTTTGTTTGATTTAGGAAAGAAAAAATAAAATATATATATAAAGAAATAAATGCAAAAAATGAACAAATTTTTAGGTTATTTGATATTAAAAGAATTTTGTTTTATGAATAGACAATTATAGTCTGAAATAAATGAGTTAGGATAATATAATAATTATTCTCTGTTCCAAGTTTTTCAGCTCAAAGTTGAAGTCTCAACATTTTTTTCACCTCTTTCTTCACTGAACCAAACACGGCTTCCTAAACTCATCATTACAGTATTGACTTACTTCATTGAACTTTACTTTTTCTCCTCTTATTTTTAACCATCTTAAAACAAAATAAATTACAGTTAACTCGATAATTTTACAATAGTGTAAATAGACGAGTTAAAAAATAAATTTTAATTTTTTTTTCTTATTTTTAGTGTCTATAATGTTTAAATATGTTTTTTAGTGTCAATAATTTTATGAATTTTTGTAGTTCTTTATTTTTTTATTTTAGTGATCACTTTTTTCATTAACATAGCTAATTAAAAGGACGTTACATGTCAATTTTTCAAAGGATGAAGTCAATAACAGGAATTAAAACCAAAAAAATTATAAAAATATATATATTAAAATAAATAAAAATCTAAAAAGTTATAAAAATATATTTAAGCTAATTTTTTAAATGACGTAAACCAACAAATTAATGTGAATTTTATTAACAGGTAAAGATTCAAAATTTTCTCCTTCTAAAATAATACCTTTGCCCCAGGAATCCACTTGTTCAACATCCTCAACCCTATTAATTAAATATATCTAACTTTATTTTTATCACATAACCTACCCCAAATAGTAAAGATCATTGCCATAATCTTGAACATTCTTTCATTATAGTTGGACAAGAAAAAATAATGTCAAACTAATTGCTTTTATTTTTAGTTGGTTGATGTTGATTTTGACATGAAATCTCCTTCTTGTTTCAGAAGTGGATATACGCTGAATTATGTTTTCTCAACAGGTAATGATAAATTATCTAAATAAACTATTGCAATATTTCTCCATTAAATAACAAAAAAAATAAAATCATTGCATTAAAATTTTAAATAATATTTAAAAAATATTTGGAAAATGAAGTGGGGTCATTGCCGTCAAAGGGCTTAAAGGGAATGACTAATCATGTTTAGCCTTTGTTTTAGTTTTTTAGTTTCTATTTTCACTTATACTTTTTAGAAGATTATTTAATTAAGATACCCTTCGAGGATTAGCCAAATTTCTTTTTATATAGAAGGCATAGTATATATATTTTTTCTTATGACAAATGTTTCTAAACTCTAAACCTTTATTATACACACCTTATATTTTTGTTGGTACTCTGAAAGGGCATAATTAATGTACTTGAATATTACAACCACTTTAAATAATACAAAAAGTTTATAAACAAAATCATTTATATATGAACAGGAACACTTTTATTCTGTTTCCCATTTCACTTTCTTGCTCTGTTTTTTTTCCTCACGCTCACACACACATTGCCTTTCTGTCCTTTATTCATTCATTTATTATTTATTTATTTTATTGTGTTATTGCTTTGCTGGTGATTCCCAGCGTGCATCTACAAACTAGAAGAAGAAATTTATGTGCACTCTCTTTATCACACTCACTCAGTTACAACTCAAAAAGTCACAAGAAACAGTTGGCATTTTACACCAAAAAACAGCCTATAACTCATTTGATAAACATTCACTGTGGAAACAAACTATTAAGAAAAGAAGTGAAGTGAAATGAATCCAGCATCCACCACTATCAATCATTAACTAGGACTTCACTTCCCATGTCTCTCTCAGTCATTGTCCTCTAGATTTACTCAAAGTGAAGCTCAATGGGGGATTTTCATAACCAAACAACACAAGCAGTGATAGTTTTCTTGAAGATTATTGTTGTTGTTATTATTGGTATCCCTTACAAGGCTTCTTTTTTTGTTGGATCAAGTTTGGAGTTGCTTTGAGGTGCATGGTGTGTTTGTGTTTTCAGTTCCAACACAGCTGAAAAATCTTTGAAAAAACCACTTTTTTTTTGTTCAGGTAATTTACCCTTTGCTGAATACTACTGCCAAATCCAAACCGGTCGTGGATCTTGCCTCTCAGAATCTCAATTTGATGAACAGCATTGATTTCAGTTTCAGGTTTTATTGTTCTCCCAATAATTCTCCTTAAAGTATGCCCAATTATTGCCTTAACTGCTGCCACTCATGTGAGATTTGGTTGAGTTGAGAGAGAGAGAGAGAGGAATGAAATGCTCAAAACCAGAAGAAGATTGCCAAGTATTGAGTGAGTCTTTGCCTCTTTGGCTTTGCCTTTTGCAAGGATTCTTGAGAGAAAAGGGTTGCATTGCAACGGTTGAAACGTTCAAAGCTGCTTTTATACTACTGCCCCAGGAGAATATTTTTCTTTATTACACCAAAACGTGCCTACAAGTTTCCATTTTTAAGACCCTTTTGAAGAGATTTATTGGTTTTCTTTCGGTTATAGTTTGTTTGTTCAGCATCAGCTATTCATACATGATATATTGTTGTATTCGAGTTATATGAGTCCAAGGTTTGAATATTAGACACGCAGCGAGTCACATTGAGCTGAATTTCTAAGATTTCCTAAAGCAATCATGGGGCTTCTTCCAAGTCTTGTGATGCTTGTTCTTGTTCTGTGCTTTGAATCACTTCCTCGTATTAGGGCTCAGTCTAGTACTGCTGCTCCTGGGTCTTCTTCAACAAGGGAAGAAGCTAAGGCCCTGGATGCACTTCTTCAACAATATGCTTACAAGGCTTTGGTGAATCCAAAAACAGGTATCGTTTACAATGCAACTCATCTTCCTTCCAATTTGACTGGGATTGAGGTTGCAGCATTGAGATTAAGGAGTGGGAGTTTAAAGAGAAAAGGCTTCCAAATGTACAATGAGTTTGGAATTCCCAAGGGACTTATTGAGAGTCCATATGTGGAAAGATTGGTTTTGGTGTACCAAAATCTGGGCAATTGGTCCACCAGGTACTTTCCATTGCCTAATTATACTTACTTGGCTCCAGTGTTGGGACTACTGGCTTATGATGGTTCAAATTTGTCAGCTACAAATTTATCACAACTAAATATAAATGTATCTGATGGCCCTATATTGGTCAAGTTCAGGGATGTAAAATCAGCTCCTCATGGCACTGTTGCAAAATGTGTTTGGTTTGATTTGCAGGGTTCTTCCAATTTCAGCAATGTAACAGGTGGCAACACATGTTCTACTTCCCAACTGGGCCATTTCTCTATTGTGGTTAAATCCACTGCTCCTCCAGCACCAGTATCTCCTCCTCCTGCTGGTGCTCCAAAAGGGGCACCAGCACCGGCACCAAGTGCTCAAGGAGAAGGTGAAAAGAAAAGTAAAAAGAAAGTGTGGATTATTGTTGGGTCTGTTGTGGGAGGACTTGCACTGTTGGTGTTGTTGTCACTGCTAATTTTGTGGATGAACAAGTACAAACAGAAGAAGAAAATGCAACAGATGGAAAGGGCTGCAGATGTGGGAGAGGCTCTTCAAATGGCTTCAGTTGGGGATACAAAGGCACCTGCTGCAACGGTTACACGAACACAACCGACTCTTGAACATGAATATGCACCATGACACAATATTTTTGCACAATCTTCAGTTTCCCTCCTACACTCATCTTCAAGTTAATTTACTGTATTCAGAAATTCTTCTAATCACACTTTTTTCCCCCTAGTGCCACTTCCCCTTGTTTGTTTGCTTAACATAGGATTTTCGTGTACATCTGTTATCTTTTTTATGATTCATTGTGGTGTGAATTTAGCAGCCAAAAGTGATGATTATGTTGATGAATTCAGATGTTCCATTGACAAAGAATAAAACTGTGGAACCTACTTGTTGGGTTATTTATCATGTTTTTACTATCCTTTTCACGTGGCTGAAAGATGATGACTTGATATAAATGTTGTGGTCACACAATGCATATTCACTCAGCCACCAGTTCCCATCATTCCTGTTCAGTCATTTAAGTGAGGTAGAGACCCGAGATCTCAATGCCATCACCTTGTTCTTTAGAATTTAGCCTCTCTTGTCCCTCTTCTTGTTGGTAATGGTCTTGCTAACAAAAGGATTTGGTTAGGATGCATTTTTCAATGTTAATTGTATGTAATATTTTTATCAAGTGAAAAATGGAATTGAAAGGCTTGGAAATTGACCATGAAGAAGCTAATGACTTAGAGTAGAAGAATGAAGTGTTTGTTTAAGTAGCATTTGCTTATCATTGCTTATTAAATTTGGTGTCTTGTATTTTGTTTCCAAACAGACAAGTGGGCAAAAGAAAGTAACTAAACAGAGGAAATAAATAAATAGCAAGACCTGCAGATGAGTGCTGGCATTTCAGTGGTCATCGACACCCGAAAAGGACAATGTAATGCAAGCAACCAAGTCAGGACAAGAAGTAAATCTTTATAGTTTTGACAGCAATAACTTCTTCCTCTCCCACTATTAAAAGTTAATTTATAAGTGAAAAATGAAAGCAAGTTTTCAGCATGACATTTTATTGTCCGAAGACTGAAGACAGCACATGACAAGTAAAGCAATTTTTGTGCCATGACTTTCAGCTATGAATAGCATATTCGGCTTTCTGTTGTGAAAGTCCTAAGCCATGGTTTGAACAAAAAAGCATATTTTTTAGTTTTTACCAAAGGTTGTAGAAGCGGCTCAAACACAATCATATTTTGTAATACTTCTTTTTTTATTTATTTGTTGAAGTGGCTACAACTATATCTCTTCCTTGCACTTGAATAACAATGAGAAATATATTATATAACAATAATAACTTGGTTTATTTCTATACACACCCTGAAGTGACCATAGTCGCCAAAAAGCATATGAAATTTGGACTTTACATTTTAAAAGGTATAACTTAGCCCCTCTTTCATTATTTTTATGAGTCAACTACTCAATCTCTATATAATAAACAACCAAACCAAACAAAGAGAAATGCTTCTAGCTGCACGGATGAGATAAGATGACTTATGAAGGAAGGTATTACATTCACAGCTCATCGCCACCAACACCTAACCAGCAGTTTGAGTCTTTGAAAAATCAGTATGCTATGTCTTCTAGTTAGAATATGCACAACTTTTTTATTCTAATATTCTTATTTCAATTCATTCTTTGATGCTTGAATTTTGAGGGCCCAACTCCACAAAGATGACTTAATGGAACAGCACACTAGAGCAATATAAATCATACCCTTGAACAATATTAAAACTATTTAAAAAATATTTTGGAATTTGTATGTTTTTGTGTGTTCTCCATAATTTATTCTTATTCAATAAATTGTTCCAGATGCACACTAGTAGTTTTTTTTTTCAAATTATTTTCAACCATATAACCTTCACCCTAACACAACTAATATATATATATATATATATATATATATATATATATATGAGACATTTTTTTATATTAGTATAAGTCTAAAAACTCTTACACTCAACCTGAACCTTTCATTTAACTTATATCTAACGAATTATAATTTATTACTTCATTTACCGTTAAATATAAGTTAAATAAAATGTTCAGGTCAAGTGTAAGAATTTTTAAACTTACTGTGAGGAGATTTCTTCTTTATATATATATAATTGTTGCTGAACCCCTTATTTTGCAAATTAATAACACAAAACAAACAAGAAATAGAAAAAAGGCAGAAAAAATTTGAATATTGTAAGAATTTTCCTAAATTTACCATTAAAAATGTGGTTTGAAATAATACGAGATTTCCTTTGCTTCTTTGATTCCCCAAGCATATGTCAAATTCAAGAGATTTTTATGTCATTAAAGGGCAAGTTTTGGTCCTGTTACTTTAACTTGTTAGAATAAAGGAACTTTGAACGGGTAAAATGTCGCCAGCAACATTTGATACCACACACGCATTTATTTTGAGTGGATAAAAATACCCGCTTTCATTTTCTGCACGCTATTTGTTAAGCTTTGCATAAATATTTGCCCCAATTCTTTGAAAACTTGTACGGGTTAAACAAACTACGTTGGAAATTCAGAGAACTGAGGCATCAGTTCAGTCTCAGTACTCAGATTTAGAAGGACAAATATAACCTATTCATGATAATAGGACTAAGAAACACGTTTTCATAAATTTGTCTGAAAATTTTTACTTTTTAATTAATTTCACTTTTCAGTGAGACTTGTTCCTCCGATCTGTGTGGGAAAAAAAATGGAAATCTCCCGATTTATGTTTGTGCAAATTGTAGTTAGGTTGATCCTCCGATGAATGTACTAATCTATAGACATAACTTAAGATGTATTAAAATAATAATATAGTTAATGTTCAAATTTTTATTGAAGTTATTTTAATATTACCTTAAACTTTTAATTAGTTGAATCTATAAATGTATGTAAGAAGGGATTGTTATCACAACACTTGTGTGTTTCTTGGTAAGAATTTTAGTTCCAGTTAAAATTTTACACTACAATAACTACATGTAAGTTTCTTCTTCCTAATAGTTGTTGGGGGGCAAAAAATCCTATCAATAATTAATAAATGTAATGCCACTTTGAAAAAAAAAAGAGGATAGTAGTTGCTAGTTTCGTGATAAGATGTAAAAAGAAAGTCATTCTCTTTTGTCAACACCACAAATACCCTTTGTAGAAGATAATCATATATTGGGTAAAATAATGGCAAATCTTTTCTTTTATGTATTCAGTGTAACTGCATTATCAAAAACTCAAACTCAAAAATAGTTAAATTAAAACAAACTCACGCCAACTTTATCCATGTGCTCGGTAGTTTAAAAAGAGGGAAGTCAATTGTTTTGTAACGAGGGAAAAATATATTGTTTCAGAAAAAATCTTATTTTTTTTAACAAGTATTAAATTAACAAACTGTGTCCAAATTTGATGAAAGAACTACAAAGAAACACAAAATTTAGTAAGAAGATTCATTCTCATGTACTGTTATTATTTTATTAGAAGTGAGATGAACATGTCTAGCAAATAGTTAATATAAATTGTTTAACGATTTACGTTTCATTTGAAAGGCGAAATTATTTTATCCTCCCAATTTCTTTTGTTTGTATAAACCATAATACATGTGAAATCCTACGTCATGGAAACATTGAAGCAGCATTGCCAACCAGAACAATGCTCAATTTGTAGGTCCTACGGAAATTGTTCGACGCCTCAGCCCTTCTTGGGCTCAATAAGAACTTATTCTCGAGTAAAGATACCACGTTACAGTAACGTCACTGGCGAAAGAGGGGTTCCGATGGCCAACAAAAAGCTGCTTCACAGCGTTTAGTGTGCAAAACATCTTGTCGTTGCAATTTCCTCTTCATATTTTGTGGCGGTATGGATTGGGAATATTGGCTGCTTTTCGTAATTATTCATCATGCATTGATGTCAATTTGCAAAATTTGTAGTCATACACAAAATGTTTAAAGATTTGGCAACAAATATCCCAAAGCACTATAAAGCTTTCACAACCCTATTTCAAGTTTCAACATATGAAGCATCGGGAAAGCAACTGTGATAAAAACATAGGTATATTTATCAAGCTTACGTTGAATTGCATACAAGAAAACAGAGAAATTGATTCTAATGATTCATTCTGCTTCCTTAGAACACTGGAAATCTGGTTGAGCAACTTATTTTCTTCACAATGACAATGAACAAAACAACCTGCATGTAGCAGAACAAATATTATGATTTCCATTCTATGTATATATCCAAATCCTCAAGTGTTGTACACAAAGCAAATGAAACGTCTAGCTCACTGTCTGATAATGCATTTCAAACTATAATAAAGGATGTATTCTCATTTGGGGGAGGGAGGGAGGAGAAGATAACAAGAAAAAGAATACAAACACCGTGTTTTCCTGTTGAGGGTGAAGACAAATCCGTGCAAATCTGATGTTCAACCACACAGAAAAATGTTTGCATGAGCATGAAAAATTTGCCAACATTGTCCTTTTAGTTATCTAGCCATTCTTCAAGTTTTTTCCCCAATAAAAAAAGATACTCCACTAAAGAAAAGGAAGTAATAGAGGCAATAATATTGGAGAAAAAAACACATAATGGCACAAGTCTTTAAAAGAATTTTAGAAAAATGGATAATGAAACATAAGCATAAGCAGAGCACTATAAGTCTACAACGGAGCTAAGAACAAGAAAGCACAGATATTTCGCAATATTACCCATGTCGGATACAAATCAATGTTGAATACTGCATGGATATATTGAATACTTTTAATTATATTTTAATTATATTTTTTAAACAATTATACTTATACAGATAGCAATACTACAATTAGACAAATGATAACATTTTATTATGTCTAGTGTCCACAGTATGTTAACTTTTAAAATACCAAATTCTCTTTTGATTTAAGATTTGTCTATGTTAATGTTAAACTGATTTTATATGCTATACGATAGCCGTGTTCATTGCATCCACTAATTTAGAAAATAGATTTAACTCCTCTAACTCAAGGGTCGCACTTTAAAGGGTAAATATCTCACTTAAAAATCAATAATCGAAATAATAACACTTGAAACTATAACAAAATACATGTGTATGTTTGTATATAAAACGAGTAAACCTTCATTAGTGCAAGTGTTAGTCACCACAGTCTCAAACTTAATTTAATTCAGTTCCTGCCTTGGCAGAACGCCGTTTACTTAAATCCTTTTTAATTCAAAACGACAATGAAAAATGAAGCATGAAAAAAACTAAAACAAATATTTATTATTTCAAAACCAATAATTAAAATGAAAATTCTGCAATGTGAAGCAATAATCAACACTTACAATTCCAACAATTAAAATAAGAGTTCACTCTATACAACAAACTACAGAATCATCAAACTTCCAACCATAAATCTTTCAATTAACAATTACAACTCCGTCCTGTATGCATCCCTACAACCATAGCAATAAAACTAAAGACGAACATTAGCAATTACTCGGAATCAAAATATGCGTTTGGGGAAACCCTAGGTTTAAAGAGAAACTCACATGCTAATTGGAGGAAGAGGCTTGATCGAGAAGCTTCTTATCCCTTCGTTCCATTGCCACATCCCACATATCGTTGCCGATATGCTTAGGCTGAAACAAATTTCAAATCACCATCATTATCATTATTACGACAATACAGATCTGATTTAATTTGAGAAAACTAAAATGAAATTGAACAATGACACACTCTGCCATGAGCGGCTTTGTGAATGAAATACTGAGCGTTTCCCATAACACAGATCATCCCTGCAATGATTCCCAGTGGCAACACCGCTTCCATCCATCTCAAATTCATCTTCTTCACTCTCTTCGTCCTTTGCATTTGCCTTTTTCTACTTTTTTACATTCATGGGCCTGCTCCATCAATCCAAGCCCAGCTTTTGTTTTTTTAATGGGCCTATCATTCTTTTTTTACTTTCGAACTCGTGTTTCAACTTGCACCAGAGAACACAAATTGTTGACACTGAACAAAATTGCATTTGTCCTTTTATTCATGGGGAAAATATCAAGCTGTTTTCTGGTTTGTCTTTTTTTATTATTATTTAATGTTTTTTAATTGATGATTGCAAAAATATTAATGAAAAGAAAAAGGTTATAGAATGACGATTTAAGCCTGTTCTTTTAGTGTGATGAAAAATTATGTCAGATTTGGTGGTGTTTGTTTTTCTCTTTTTTGCTTTTAATATGTACTTTTTCAAAGATTATAAAAATATTATAATATTTTCACTTTTTTAATAATAAAATGAACAAAGTCTTAGGTGGGTTTGGGTTTGGATTTGTATTTTTTTTCATTATTGGTTTTATTAATGATCACAAAAATGTCACATTTTTTAGGTTTTGGTATTTTGTAAAAAAATAAACTATTAATATTTTTATACCATTGTTTTCTTAAAAAATGAAAAAACAATAATATAAATAAAAAAAACAATATATGTTGAATTATTAATGAAAATATATGAGGCATAACTAAAAAGTTAAACAGTTACTTGTTTGTTTGTTTTTTGTAAAATATTACAAAACAAAAGTAAATCATACTTTTCAAATTATGAATAAAATAAAATCTGTTTAACTATTAAATCTTTTACCTGTTTAATGATCGTTTTCTACATATAATGTAAAAAATATAACAATAAAATAAGATTTGTTTAATTATTAATGAATGGATAATAACTAAAAAAATAAAATTGATAAAGAAACCAAACACCTTGTAGTAAATACAACAAATATTGACACGTTGATATTTTAATTTTTTTTAATCTTACTATAATATTTTTAAATTTATACAATAACACAACACTGTATATCTCTCTCGATAATATAAATTATTTTAAATTACTTAATTAATATAAAAATTTATTAAATCTTAGAAGTAGTGATGGCACTGGTGACCACAACCCCTTTCTATCTGGAAGACTTTGACCTGTCCGACTTTGTGTAGACATTTTTTTTATTGTGTCATCCTATTATTTTGGAAACAAAGTCTATTCGTTAGTTGGGATCATAGTTTCTCACTCTTCACTCTCTTCTCCCTTTTTACTCCACCCCAATCCATCTTTCTCATTTACCTTCACAATATGAATTACATTTCGATTATATTTATTTCTTCAACATAGCCATGGCTACCTACCTAATAGGATTTAAGGTTATTCCTTTTTTACCATTATTTGCTGCCAAAAAGCATAAAAATAATCATCTCTCTTTACTTTAAAAATAATTCAAACAAGGAAAACATATATTTTCATAAAGAAAGACTGAAATGCACACATGACCTGTAAGAGAAGAGAAAGAATCAAAGAGAATGAGAAATAGCAAAATAAAACACTCTATTTTTCTATTTTATTGCATAAAAACATAGGATTCTTCTCATACGGCCAGTTGAGTCAGAGGCAGTGAAGCATTCAGTTAAAATAATGGCCCACTCTACATTGTCTTCTTGTGTTTGTGGACACTTACATCGTTTACAAGACCACCCCTTTTCCCCACCCTCTCCCTACCATCTTTTGTTTTATCTTTAATATTATAAACTCATTAAACTTGCCTCACTTTTTGCTCCCCATTAACCTTAATTAGGTAATTAGTAATTGCATTATTTCTAAGAAAAATGAATTATTTACAAGTGGGCATGGGAAAGAAACATTAATTGAAAGGTTGTTTAAGTCATTGCATTATCTGTGCTTCAAACTTACAGGTCCATAGATAACTTAATGTTTTTTTTCTCATATATATATATATATATATATATATTTAATGCTAGGTGTGTAGATTAAGTTTATCCTTATCACATACGACATCTAGAGAAATTAATGCAAAATTTTCAAAAGAATGAGAAAAGGTAGGTAAATAGGATCAGGATTGGTATCGATTGGGAGGATATACTCAAACAAAAGTAATAGGAAGCATTCATACCTCCTAATAATTTATGTTGAATTATTACATGAAGCTCCTCGTAGAAGGGAGTCAAAAGTTTGTTAACAACCTTTGCTAGACTTAAATAATATTTAAAATAAAAAATAAAAATAAAAGGAAAATTTAGACTGTTATTAAAAAAACTATATGTTTAAACAAAAAGAAAAACAAATATATATAATATGTTACTTTTATTTATTTGTTTTTTGTTTTTATTTGGATATGATAGTTAAAGACAATATTAATTATTCTTCTTCTACTTGTGCTATTTTATTTATTTAAGATATGTACATTGTTTAATATGTGTAATTACCATCTATTTTTATTCTTAATCTAATTTGGTTCTTAATAAAATCATTAAATATTTTTTAAAATAAAAAATATGAGATATTTTAATTCTTTTATTTATTAACTATAATGGATAAAGTATTTCATTTGTATTCTTTTAAAATAAAAGTGCATCTTGTATTTTGTAAGGAATGATTTAAATATAGACCTACAAAAGAGAAAGAAAAGGACAGAATGCAAAGATTGGCAATGGATACTAAAAATTTAAAAATGAATGGTTTAGAGTGAATAGAGACAAAGTATTCCACCATGTTCAAGAGTGAAGAAAGAGTATGGAGCAAAGAAAGAGTGTATCTAATAACCCCAAACAGGGTCGTAGGTGGGTGCAAATGCATTATGCAATGCAAAGTCAAATTTATAACCGTTGCTCTATTATGAGGAATTAGAAACCTTGTTATACACATGACCTTAATAATCATCTTATGGTAGCAGAAAATTGAAAAGAAACAAAAAATAAATTCACAGTATAAGAAGAAGGGTGGTAATCAAAATTGAAGGAAGGGAACAGAATCTGACCGCAATTCAATGATAGCATAATTCAACTAAAGAACAAGAATTTTAAAACATTATTAAAAAAAAGACTACTGAAATGTTAATATTAATAATTTGGGAGAAAAAAAAAAGGATTGACGTTGGACAGGAGCAGTTGAGGTGGAGATTCAAAACGACGTAGTTGTATGGAATTTGTGATTGGTGATTGGTGATTGGTGATTGGTGATTGGTGAGGTAGCTTAGCTTTGTAAGAGAGTATACAGTGTTACAGTCCAGCTAAGACTTCGTTGGCAAACATCATTATCGTTGGCCATTGATTCATTCACATTTTCCGTTCTCATTGGTATCTCTCTCTCTCTCTTCATCTCCTCTTCTCTTCTCTTAAACTCTAATAAGCCATTAGATTGATTAGATTATAACCTTTGATCCTCTGCATGCCTAACACGCGTCTCCACCACCTCTTCTTCTTGTTCTTTTGTTGTACCCTATACCCTTTACATTGTAGCATCCAAATCAAACCTATGTTATCTTAACCACTTCACTCCACTTCCTCGGACACTGTAAAAAAAGGCCTAGATCATGCTCACCGATTTTGTTTTTAAATATTAGTTAAAAAAATCAATGATAAATTTTTTTATTAAGGGTATGTTAAAAATTATAAAATTGTAAAATTTAGTTTGGATTTATGAGTATTTTTTTTTACTGGCACCAACAAAATCTAGTGTCCTTTTTTTTTTACTGCCTAAACTTTAGCTGTACACTGTTGTTTCCTTACAAAGATCCACTTCCATTTCAGTCCACTGTCTTCTACTTTTCTTATTTTTATATTTTAGATTATTTGTTTTTACAAGGCAGCCTGTGGACAGGGAAAATAATATATTAAAGGAAAAAAAAAGGAGAAATATTAATAAGAGTGGAAAAGAGAGAGAAAAAAAAAAGAAAAAGGAAATAAATGAATAATTATTTGTTGCCTTCCTTTTCTGTAAAATTCAGGGAGAACTGTCCACCCTTTTTCGTTTTTCTCCTTATTACAGACCCCCCCCTTTTGTTGATGGTGCTCTGTGTGCCCTTTTTCTTCTGCAAGAACTACACCAACTAAACCTTCTTTTTCAACTTTTTTTTGGAGGCTGGTGGTTTTTTCTTCCAATCCTTAAGGAAGGCTAAGAAAAAGTGAGCCATGTCAGGCTTGTATAATCCCAACTTCTCACCTGCTAGAGCTGCTTCTCCTCAGATTAGGAGTACCCCAGACGTGGATAGGTGGGTTGGTGCATCTTTGTTCTTCTTTGTGCGTGTTCTTTTTGAGATCAAAAATTGAAGGAAAATTAAAAATACAATCTTGGACTCTTGTTGAAACACCCTCAAGATTTAGCTTTGATTTTTTGATTTGGGTTGGTTAAATTTGTGAACTTTTGATTCATAAAAGAAAAGGGTTGTTGTTGTTTTTGCAGTCAGTACCTATCAGAGTTGCTGGCAGAGCATCAGAAGCTTGGACCCTTCATGCAAGTTCTTCCCATATGTAGCCGCCTCTTAAATCAAGGTCTCTTCCTGTTTGTGGATCTATCCCTTTTTTGTTTTTGCAAACTTTGATGTCTATTGCAGCATGCTTGATGTGTGTGTGTGTCAGATCGTGTCACAGAGCTTTTATCTGAGTTAACACCTTTCTTCTGTGTTGGACAATGGCCAGCAGCAACTATGTTGCTGATCGTGCATTGATTCATTCTTCTCCCTGCTATCTATCATTGCGCTGCCACCATACGCTTTTCACTTCGCTTGATAATGAAGTTTTTTGATGTGGCAGAATGCAAATTAAGTTGAAAAATATATCCCATATTTGATGTTGTCTGAACATTGGTTGAATATACCTTCATAATGTTAACCTTATGTTGGTGAGATATGAACTTTTTGTGATTTTCATGGTCCTGAATGATTTTGATAGTGAGACGAGTTTGATCAGATATTGTGCATTCTCTTCTTTTTGAGGATTAAGAGGAATTCCTGCCCTTGAAAAGCTTGAACTCTTGAAAGTTTTTGCAGAGTAAAGAATTGAAAATGTCTGATTTGAAGTGTTTGGCATGCCTATTTATATTTGGAGCTGGCAATGCATCCCTTCCAAGTGCTGACTCAATAGTTTTGATTAGGCATTGTCGCGTGGAAGAGGAGACCTTTGTTTTTAATTGAAACACAGTGCCATTAACATTGGGACTGTTGACTGCAGTAGACCTTCTTCAATCTGAAATTCAGGGCTTGTCTGTTCACACTTTTTTATCAATGATCAAATAGACAGTCTCCTGCAAGATTGTTAAAAGGCCAGGCCTTCTAAATGTTGTGGTGTCTGACAATACAGGACGTTTGTCTGATATTGTTCATTATCAAATGATGTCGACATGTGAATGATATATTTTCTGAGATAATTCATTGCTGAATATTTATTGATTATTTCCATCTTTTTTTTAAAAAATTCAATTACTTCTGTATTCATTTCTTTTGATTTTCAATAGTATGCATCAGTTTCTCAATTCAATGTTTCTCTATATGCAGAAATATTAAGAGTTTCTGGAATGTTGTCCAACCAAGGTTTTGGTGACTTTGATAGACTGCGGCATAGAAGCCCTAGTCCAATGGCTTCTTCAAACCTCATCTCCAATGTCAGTGGAACAGGGTTGGGTGGATGGAATAGCCTTCAACAGGAGGTGACTGCTTTTAAATTTTTAATTGTTGCATCTGAGTTTTATATCCTCAAATTTTCATTATATTATTTGAATATATCATGTGTACATTTTGATGTGCATTCCGCTACAATATAGTAGCTGTTATAAATGCCTACAATGCCTGTGTAGTCTAATTGCTAACATTAGACATTTTTAAAAAAATTCAGCAACTATCCTAGTGGTCTGGATCGTGATGTAAAAACTACGAAGTATTCAACATTTTTAAAAAACTTCATCAACTATCCTAGTGGTCTGGATTGTGATGTAAAAACTACAAAGTATCCAACGTGTGACGTCTTTTATTGTTCCTTGTTTTCAGTGTCAACAACAGCCTTATTCCCTCTAAAGTGGGCATGGGCATGGCTACCAATCATTTGCTTGATTAGAGTGTGTGTGTAAATATGTGAATATGATTTTGATTAAAAAATGTATATTGTTAGGAGAAAAGTGCTAAAGTAGAGATAAGGTATCATCCTAAACAAGACCCAAAAAAAGATGAAAGAATCATTTCATTTAAGTAAAGCTCTCTCTTGGCATATCCACCAAAGGTGCACTTCTTTAAAGTATCCTTTAGCTGGGCACTACAAAAAATGTTAAGTAAACCTCTTTATCCCATTAAAGATGCTAGTGAAGTAACTGTCATGAAAATATCGGCATTCCTCTCGAGCCATAGGCCACAAATAGCAGCAAGCATTTCACATTGCCAGGGGCACTTGCACTCCTGAAATCACCCATGCCTCTAAAAATCAGAAAATAGCAAATGCTCCAAACTCCAGGACAAACCCAATTTTTACACCAGAAATATTATTCAGCTGTACCTACAGAAATAACACTTTGTTTGTTTCTATGAAAATATCAGCATCCCTCTCCAGCCATAGGCAACAAATAGCAGCAAGCATTCCACATTGCCAAGGGCCCTTCCACTCCTGAAATCACCCAGGCCTCTAAAATCAGAAAATAGCAAATGCACCAAACTCCAGGACAAACCCAACATTTACACCACAAATATTATTCAGCTGTACCCTACAGAAATAACACTTTGTTTGTTTGCATGAATTTAGTCAGGAAAGATTGATATATGTAAGAAAGTAAACTTTTCCATGGTTTGGTAACTTTGTCCAGTAGTGAAAGTAACAAAAATAATCTTGTTGGACCCACTGTAATTTTCTTACGATAGAAAGAAGCTGCCAAAATTTTCATATATATTTTTTTAATTTATTTAAATATTAACTAATATTTCTATAACAAAAAAATAGAAAAAATTAATAAGTTTAACTTAATAAGAAAAATATGTTTAATATATTTTATTTATTCCTTTTTATTCTCATTTTTATTCAAAAAGTGAAAAAGATTTTTTTCACTTCTATTTGTCCTATTTCTACTCATCCAAACAACATATCTTTTTCACTATTTCTATTCCATTTCTGACCCATATTCTTTTCTCCTATATTTTTTTATTTATCTTTACTGATTCTGATTGTCTCATAGTGAGAGTATAACATGGACTTTAGAAGATATAGGACTTTTGAGGCTTGTTGGCCTGCAACAAATCATTCATATTACTCCTAACCTATTATGTCAGTAGTCTGAATAAAGGATTCACCTTCAAAATTTACCTAGATTTCCAAAAGCTATAGCAGGAAAAAGCTTTCTCTGTTTACAAAGATTGGTTGAGGAATTGGGAGTAAGATTTATAAGTGTACTCAAGAGGTTCCTAAAGAACAAATCCTTCTATATCTGACAAAGAAGTTTGACAAGTAGGGCCAAACAAACAAATAAGTGCTTTATTCTCCACATTTACTCTATCATCAAGGTTTTGGGCCTCAATTTAATCCTAGTCAAAGATCTGTCTTATATGTTGGCTTTAGCTTTATGTTCAACTTTTCATGTGTCAATAATTTACAGTAGTCATAGACTCATATCACTCAAATCTATGCCCACTCTGTTTGCCTCCCTTGTCCCTTTCAAACTTTGAAATGAGTGAGGCAAACTTTTAAAATTTCCTAATATGTTCGTTCCCTGGATTGAAAATGCTAGTTGCATATTGACTTTTGTTTTCATAATGGAAGGTTTTATCTTTTATTCTTGTTGTTTACAATGCTTATTTTAACTTATATTAACATTATTTTCTTGGCAAAAACTAGAGAATATGTGGACCCCCTGGAATGACAATGGACTGGCAAGGTGCACCTGCTAGTCCTAGTTCGTTCACTGTTAAGAGAATCTTGCGCTTGGAAATTCCAGTTGATACATACCCCAATGTAAGCTTTCATGCAAAATGCCAGTTATACAAAGTTGATTACTTTATCAGACACTTGTTTTCTTTTCTGGAACTGAAAGTGAAAGCTATATCAACTATAAATAATAAAAAATTGCTCCTTGTTGCATTAGTTCAATTTTGTTGGAAGACTTCTGGGACCTAGAGGCAATTCTTTGAAACGGGTAGAAGCTTCTACTGGTTGCCGTGTGTATATCAGGGGAAAAGGATCAATAAAGGATCCAGACAAGGTAATGAAGAAAAACATAATTTTCCAGTCGTGCTGTTTATGAGTGATATCATATGTATACTCAAGTGTACTTCTATCAACTGATGTTGTTTTTAACTTTTCAATCTTAAGGAAGAGAAATTACGAGGAAGACCAGGCTATGAGCATCTCAATGAACCGCTTCACATTTTGATTGAAGCTGATTTACCAGCTAATGTTGTTGACCTAAGGCTCAGGCAGGCTCAGGAAATTATTGAAGAACTGCTCAAGCCTGTGGTATGTTCATTCCCCCTTTATCTTTCTTTGTTATGTAGGTTGAACTAGCCTGCTGTTTAGCTTCTGTGCATATATTACCATTTACTTGTTTGAAGTGTTGAAGAGCAGTTTACATGCTGCGTTTTAGTAAAGTACGTGGGTAGATAATACTTGATCTATGATGATCTATGAGCCCATTATATTAACATGATTAGGGGGGATATTCTTCGTAGACCTGTAGTGTTAGTGAAGAGACATTTATCATTTTTGCATTATTACATAACTATATAGAGGGGGGATATTCTTCGTAGACCTGTAGTGTTAGTGAAGAGACATTTATCATTTTTGCATTTTTACATAACTATATAGTAGATGATTATTACAGTTTAAAAAAAGATACTGTGATTTTAACAAAAAGAGTTGGCCACGTATCTTTCTCTTTCTGCCCATCTTAGAGTATATTCTTTTCCCTATAAACATGTCAAAAAGAGTTGAACAAAGTAGCAGTAGCATATAAGAGAGGAGGAATTGATCGACAAATTTCCCTAGATATGTATTGAGGCGTACTGGTATGGTATCAGATATGCATGACATCTGTACTTTCCAATTTTGGAGTATTTGGCCTTCATAGCAATTGATCGACAATTTTCCACCTGGATTTTATTTTCTTAAGTGTGCCTTGCATGTTGAAAGAGTCATATCCATGTTGATTGATTTATTAGAATTCTGTTTGAAATTTGACCGTCCACATTCTGCCTTTCCCTGTTTTTTAAAGTATTCTGTTGAAATTACACATGAAAATGAAGAAAAGGGAAATTTTCCATAGGCTGACAAATGTGCTGATTCATCTCAATGGTTAATTTTTCATTGTCTTAGATGTCAACGTTTGATATGCAGGATGAGTCACAGGACTACATAAAGAGACAGCAATTGCGTGAATTGGCTATGCTGAATTCAAATTTCAGAGAAGAGAGTCCCGGGCCAAGTGGCAGTGTGTCGCCATTCAACTCTAGTGGAATGAAACGTGCAAAAACGGGTCGCTGAAAGTTGGTCCTTGATGGTGTAGATTGGTATTGTGGTCCTCCAGCTATTGATTGCTGAGAATATCTTCCAGTACATGTCTCATTCAATGCAAGCTATAAAAGCATAGGCTAACAATTCTTGCTGGTTAGCACTCTGGTGGTTTTTCCTTCCCGTTTGTCCCTACCTTTTTCTTCTTGAACAGAAAGGAGACACAGCTGGAATGAAGAACTTTTAAAAGAGAAAAATTTATATAGTTGGGGTATTGAGAATAGGTTTTTTCAAACCAACCCTTTTTCTTGCAAACTTAATACATTCATTGGATTTATTCTTGCGTCAGTTACTTTTGATAAGTGTGGAATATATACATGTGATGGTGATGGTCAAGTTTTAGGTCTAAGTCGATGAAGTGTTGTTGGCTTGTGACATTGTCAAAGTCTCTTGGTATTTTAATATTTATATAAGTTAGCATAGGCTGGATTCTTTTTAGTTGTTTTTTGTCACAAGCATTTCTATTCTCTTCAGTATGCACTGTAGTGGGAATGATGCATGTCAGCAGATAAACATCTTACCATGTACCATTTGTTTGTATAGAATGGTACATATAAATCTTTTGCAAATTTTCTTGTACCTTATCTTTTTGGTTTGTTAAAACACCATCTATACGTCATCCGGTGGAATAAGAAGACTTCTGTTGTTATTGTACAATGTTAGTCACATTTAATAGAAATCACAGGCTCACATCACAATAGAGCCTGAGAATGGATACTTGATTGGCCTACTGAGAAATGTGGCTTTTGCACATCCTTTGAAGCTGAAGTGTGGGATATTTTGAAGGGTCTGAAACTTGCTTGGAGCATTAATATCTGCCAAGTTAAGATGTTTAACGTAAATTCTGATGTTAATCATATATGGTCGGTGAAGTGTATTAAGTTAGCCCCAGAGCTAATGAGGTACGTAATGCTGATTATACATACTTGCATGTAACCCGTTTCTTGTGTTTATATTTGGCTCTTGCACTGTTTTCATCAAGCCACAAGCAAGACAATTTTATCCATAAAACAAACAAAATTCAATAAAAAAGATTTTAATTATATTAACATTTAAAATGCCACCCTTCATACAAGTTTAATTTAATATATAGGATGCAATATATATGCTGTAATATATACCACAGTATGAATTGAGATGATTTCAAATGCAGACTCAAATCTCAGTACTTTATTAATAAATTAATTGTGTAATCTTAAGAGTTTGGTAGGTCACTATATGACTTCGATGACTTTAATAGCATACCAAAGAGTGGAATGGCAATAAAAAAGCATGAGGAATGCTTGCAAAATTTTCACATTCTTTTTTCTAATGCATTTTTTCAATTGGATGGAACTTAGTGTCTAGTTAAACAATATATAGGACTTATATTATTTAATAGGCCTCACTTCAAGTTCAATCTAATGATAAAAATTGGACCGGCTGATTTGATTTGTTGAACTGAGAACTGGCAATTTGTCTGGTTTGTTTAATTGGAAAAATTGGCTGATTTCGAAACCATTGAAAATTGACCAAATATTGGTCAAATCGTTTTAAAATTAGTAAAAAAATTGGTGATAAATATCGGTTTGACTGGATTTTTTTATTTTTCAAGATTATTTTATGATTTTTTAATTTTTAATTAAAAACAAAATTCAATAACAAATTATAAAGACTCATATGCGCAAATTTTAAACATTTATCTTTTTTATTATTAACTTTTTCTTGCACAAAACATATAATATGATCATTTTATATTAATTTAATTTATTTTATCTAATTTTCTAAATAAATTATGTTAACTTATTATTTAATATAAAATGTATATTTAATTACACCTGTTTGACGATAATTCAATCATAATTAAATCATTAAACCTTGAATCAGTACTTTCACCATATTAATAACTGATCTGATTTTTAAAATATTGATAAATTGTTTTAGAGTTCGTTTCTATCAATTTTTAAAAAGTGCATTAATTTATAGTAGGAATCAAAATTAAGACTTTTTTTTCCCCTTTATTCTTGTTAGACTCTGCTAGTGCCTAGTGGAAGGGAGGACCAAGCATTAAAAATGTGCATAAGATTCCATCTCAATGATAAAAAAAATTAAATTAAATTAAGTTTTATTATTTAAATTATTTAACATAAAAAGAAATGAAGTTGAAGTTAATGAAATATAATTTATTTCATTTAATTAAATATCTTGTTTCTTATTAACAAAAATAAAAAATAAAAATATCTTGTTTCTTTTTTTCATTTTGATATATAAAACAAACATTTCGTTTCACTGTAAAAACATCAAAGAATAAAATGATGGCTTTGTTTAATTTCGTTAAATTTGAGTTTATTATTCTTGTTCATTCACTATTAAATATCCAAATCTAAACTAGAAGATTAGTTGGAGAACAAGAAAGGAATGTTTCATCCTTTTTATTTTAAGAGATTCAATATTTTGCAGAGAAAAATAATATTGAATTTTTATATTTATTAAAAAAAAATATAAAATATATATATATGAGACAGGATTATCTTATATTGGTATAAGTCTAAAAATTCTTACACTAAATCTAAACTTTTCATTTAACTTACATCTAACGAATTATAATTTATTACTTTACTTGTCATTAGATATAAGTTAAATGAAATGTTTAGATTGCATGTAGAAGTTTTTAGAATTACACTGGTATAATATATATAACTTTTTATTTATCCCAATCTGATTTCGATCGTTGATTAAGCAAGATGGGTTATAGAGTTTTAAATTCCAACCCCACCATGACAAAATGAGATATGGATCAACTAGATAAATTGATCTCATAATTTTGTATTGTCATTTTAAACAAATATATAAGATTTATTTCCTCTTTACTGTATAATTTTGTATTGATATATATGATTGTCATTTTAAACACACAAGCTGTATAATTTTTAATCTTTACTGCCAACAATAAGTTTCAGCCGCCATTTCTTAACAGACAGACAACTATTAAAACTATTGTGTTGTGAATTATAAACACCAAAATTTAAACAAAATGAAACTGTATAAATTTTATATAAAGAAATAAAATTATAAAAATTAAAATCAAAATAAACTATAAACAAGTGTATAAACGTAATTTTTAAAACAATTAGAAGGATGTTATCTATATTAGAGGTGTTTATAATAAGATTATTCAACCTAATTTGCATTAATTTGGTTCAAGCTTTAAACTTTATTTGGTGAAGATTAAAAAAATTATTTTTTATTTGGGCTACAAAATCGACATTCAAAAACATAACTAATCCTAAATTAATCAAATAAAGTTTTGATAGATTGAACCAAAATCTTAAATATATTCAACCTAAAATTTAAAATTTAAGTTATATATTAGTGAGCTTAATTGGCTTAATTCAACTAGCCAGCTTACTTGGTTAGCTTCGCTTGTTAAATTTACAATATATAAAACTAATTTGAGTGAATTTTTAGAGAAAATTTTATAGAAGAAAAAAATTGATATAAAAATAAATAAAAATTATTTCATAAATTTTAGAGAAGTTAAATGAGAGAACTTATAAAAAAAATGAAAAAATAAGTTATAAACTTATAAAAAAAATTATTTAATTTTTATATTAATTTTTTTATAAATTTTTTTCTAAAAATTAACATTTACATTTATTTTACTTATCTTGTAATGAGCTAATTTTAATTAATGATATAATTCAGAATTTACTTACATATTTATATTTTTACATATAATCCAACTATTAATTAACAATGAAATAATAATGATTTAGATTTTTTTAAAATATTATTTTTATTGTATTTTTTTATAAAATTTTGTATTTTTAAAACTTATACAGATTGTGTGTTTTTGTCAATAACGAAAGATTAAAATAATATAATATTTTTAGTTAAGTCTGAAGACTATAAAATAAAAAATATTCGTAAAGAGTAAAATAAAAATTGACATACGTTTAAGGTGAAAAATTCATATTTAAATCAATAGTAAATGTAATAAGCATGCTGTTAGAGGAATGTTTAGTATATGAAACCTTCTTAATTTGGAGGAATTGTGTTTCTTGAAAATCATATTTTTTAAGAAAGTTTTAAAAATATTATTAACATAATTTTAATAAATTTATGATTATTGATTAAAATTTATTAAAAAGCACATAAATTATGTGATTTTTACATTTATTTTAATGATTTTTTAATACTTTGTAGATTTTAATAAAATTGAATCAATAATTAAGAATGTATTAGAGGATATTTTTTAAGCACTCCTCATTATAAAAATACGTTTAATATGTGTTAAATATTTTCAACAATGTTATATAATATTTTTAAAAAGTTGTTTTAATATTGTGTTTGGTTTAAATATTATTTTGTTTTTTAAAAATATCTCTTAATTATAGGATAGTTGATCATTATTTTCTTTTAACATTAAATAAATGTATACTTATTTAAAAATTTTAAAAAGGTAATTTATAATTTGAAGAGTGTCCATGTGTGAGAAAAAAAATTATAATAAAATTTAACTTCATCAATTATGCATGTGCATCAGTGCGCACATGCATGAAAATTTCGTATTGCTACTATTCGTTTAAGAATTTTTATTTAAATATTATCATTCTAATTTTATTTAACCAATAAAAAGGTCTTTTTTATATAAAATTATTCAAAGAAAAGTCACAAGAGTTTTTTAGAATGATAATAAATTCACCTATAATAATGCTACTAAGTGATATTATTACTTAAGTTGATGAATATAGGTGATAAATGTTATAATATTGATAGAATAATTTTTTAAATAACCTTCAATTATATAGTAAACTAATAATAATATTTTTGAGTAGGGGATGACAAGATAGATAGATAATTCAGATAAAACATGTTTACATTAAAAACGTTGAGGGATATAATCATACTTTTTTTTTTCTATTATAGAACGTTAAATTCACATTTGTGTCTTCTTTTAAAACAAATCATTTTCTTAAAAATTAAATAAATTTCGTCACCTTATCAATTTTATTAAAAAATATTTAAAATATTTTTTATATTCATATAGTTAGGGATTTGTAATGAATTGAGCATACAAAAATAATGTAAAATATTTATCATTCATAAAATTTAGTAAAAATTTGATAGGATGTGATATAAGAATGTGAAGAGGGGGAATATTTAATATATTTTTTATTTTGTGTAAAATTTGATAGTTTAATTGATGGTTTTTTTTCTAGGGATTTAAAACTATTTAATTAATTGAATTTATAACAAATTAAATAAATATTAAAAATTTTAAGTAAAAAAGACAAAATAAAAACATAATTATAACATTGAATAGAAGTTGAGAAACTAAATTTTGTCTAAAATTTATTTGGAGATCAAAATCACTTATTAACTATAATAGTAAAATAAAATGTGTTATTAATCTTGTTTTTGTTACTTCATATCTAGGAATGTTAATTAAGGGTAGTGGGCACAACAAGAGATGTCAAAAAGGCTTTAACTCCGAAGCCAATCTTACCCAATTCTAAAGTAACCCATCAAACTTATTTTTATTAAAAAAAAAGTAGTTAAGCTACGAATTGTTTAGCCCACAACATGAGTTATGGTGGGAATTTCCATGAACTAATCTTAACCTTCAAAAAACACTAAATCACTTTACTTCAAAATCATACACGAATTTTGCCATAACCACCACTTACATAAGTTGATAAGATATTTACTATAACTTGTGACTTCAACTCTATACCTACAATCACTTCTATTTATTTTGTATTTTCATTTATGAGATACTTTTCAAATATGATATTTTTTTTGGGTACATTTAATATATATAAAATATTATGTCATTATTTAAATAATTTTATACCAAAATTTGATATTCCATTCTTTCAAATTTAAAAATATTCAATACAATCCTATTTTATCACCTTTTACTTTTATCTTATAAGGAGTTACACTCCTTAATACATAATTTTTTACACTTTCTATATTTTCATTGTTATTTGTAAATAATAACAATTAATATTTTTTATTATAATTATAAAAATAAAGGCTCATATATCAAATATATTAATTATTAATTTTTATACCTTCATTTACTATAAAGTTTATAAAATAAACATATTTATTTATTTAACATATAAATTGTGAATTTAACTATTCAATAATATGTATTTAAATAATATAAAAATTATAACAATAATTTTTTTATTCAATTTAACAAAATCAGTTGTTTATTTCTTATAAATAAAATTAAATATAGCAAAAAATATAATAAAATTTATTAAAATAAAAATAAATTTATATATTTTATTTTTTAATTAAATTTAATTAGTCAATTTCTCTGAAGAACACTGATATTCAGCTTCATTTTCTTACCTGTCCACTAATAAAAACACAAGTGCTTAGTGCATTAATTTCCTATGGATCCATAACACCCGATAAAATTGCATTTCCTCTAAAACAGCCTGTAGCCTAGGTTTCCTCACAACATATTAAAATTAAAAAGGTTTTTATATTCTCTCTAAAGGTTTAAGCTTTCAGTGTTTCAAGCAGCCATCACTTCCTCTCTCACCAACCCACCATCCAGATCCAGGTAACCCCTTCTTCCATCTTCCTCACTGTTTGAAAAATCTCATCTTTGTTTTAAAAATTGTTATTATTTTTTTATGTCTCTTTTCATGGTTATCAATCAACAATGATCTATTTGGTGTGATCATGAATATTGATGTGAGATTCATTCATTTTTATTGTAAAGTTTCTCTTTTTGATGTTTCCTATGTTACAGATCAAATGGCATCCATGGCTCTGCTGCGTTTATCTCCACTATCAGGTCAACACCATGCACTTTCTTTCCCATCATCATCACCACCATCTATGCTTCAGAATCGTTCTCTTTGTCTCACCAACCCAACCCATTTGCCTAAAAGATTGCAACTTTTCGCCGGAGGCGACGGTGGAGATGGGGTTGGAAGGGGCGGCGGCGGCGGAGGTGGAGGTGGAGGTGGAAGTTGGGGTGATGATGGAAAATCCAAAGATTCATCTTTTGGGATTTTGGGTCTCTTTCTGAATGGATGGAGATCAAGGGTTGCTGCTGATCCACAGTTTCCTTTCAAGGTATTGATGGAGGAGTTGGTGGGTGTTAGTGCTTGTGTTTTAGGTGACATGGCCTCAAGGCCTAATTTTGGGTTGAATGAACTTGACTTTGTTTTTTCAACTTTGGTTGTTGGGGCTATTGTCAATTTCACCCTCATGTATCTCTTGGCACCTACCATGGCATCATCATCATCGACCTTACCATCTATATTTGCTTCATGTCCCCAAAGTCACATGTTTGAGTCTGGTGCTTATTCCCTTTTGGAAAGGATTGGGACCTTGGTGTACAAAGGGGCCATTTTTTCTGTTGTTGGTTTCGGTGCTGGCCTAGTTGGAACCACAATTTCAAATGGTTTGATCAAGATGAGGAAGAAAATGGATCCAAACTTTGAGACCCCCAACAAGCCTCCACCTACCCTTTTGAATTCTCTAACTTGGGCTGGACACATGGGTGTTAGCAGCAATTTGAGGTACCAAACTCTGAATGGTATTGAGTTCATGTTGGAGAGGAGCCTTAACCCTTTGGCATTCAAGTCCTCAGTGTTGGTGTTGAGATGTGTGAACAATGTTCTTGGTGGAATGTCCTTTGTGATGTTGGCAAGGTTAACTGGGGCACAAAGTGTTGGAGAACAGAAGGAGAAAGAGGTTGGTTTGATTGCTGAAAAGGAGAAGGCGGACACAGAAGGGGAAGAGGGGTTTAATAATCAGTCAACAACACCATCAAAGTGATTGCATCACACAATTTGGCTTGTTTTCAGAGAGGTTTGTCTTTTACTTTGATCATCAAGGTTGGTGGAGTGGGAGGGTTGAGGTCTTTGGTTTTATGAATTTTGTGTCATATAAACTTTGGCAGCACCAAATAAGAAAGAAGGTGTAGATTGAGACCTTGTTTCTGGCATTTGCTGCTTGTTATGTCGCTGAAACCTGCTACCTGAAACAACAATAACATGCCAAATTAATGTGGCCATGTATTGGACCCCCCCTCCTTCAGAAACGAGAGTATTTTAGTCATGTAGATGTTTTTATTTTTGTTCTTTTTCTCAATTAGCAGGCTTTTGTTGTCCTTTTCTAGAGCCCCTATCATTGTAAAAGTCTCACTAATCTAGTTTGGAGTATTGGCTAAATAAAATCAGGAGCATGATAATAATGATGTTAATTTGTGTAACATTATTATTTGGAGTATTATTTTTTCCAGGATATTAATTTCTAGTGTTGTCAAATACCTCTCAAGTGATATGGCAACACTTCCAGAGTTTATATTCGTTATCTCATATACTCAAAAAAATTAATCTCAAAAGTCAGAATTTAAATTTATTGATGAAAAAAAAATCTTGAGAGTCAATATGGATCTTGATATGATATTTTTTTATTTCTAGGTTTTAATCATAAAAAAGGCTTAGCCAATTCACTTCACGGATATTTTGAAAAGAAAATAAAATTTGTGAGTTTAAAGGAAAATTTGATAAAAAATTAATTAAAAATAAAAATATGCTAAATTTTAATATTTTTAAGAATAAAATAACACATTTATCATAATAATAAAAAAAACTGCAATCAAAACTTTAAAATATTTCAATTATTAGTTAGTCATAGCATAGATAAAATGACTTAATTACAATTATGATTCTTAATTTTTTATTGTACAATTTTGGTCTTTTTAATTTAATATTTGTTTAATTTTGGCCATTCAATTCATAATTGTGCAATTTTAATCTCTCTAATTTATCATTTATTCAAATTTTATTTGCAACTTTTAATTGCACAATTTTAGTATTTATATATATTTTTATTTTACGTTTTAACTTGTCATTCAAATTTAAATAAAACGATGAACATATTATCACTTATATTGAAATGTCAATGTTAATTTTAGTGTTAATTATGTTGATGTGTATGTCTAAAGAAGAGAAATTTATGAAAGAATTTCGTTGAAAGACTATGAGCAAAATAAGGAAATAGAGAATATTTAAATATAAAATTTAGAGAGAAAATACCAACCTCATCATATATATTATCATGAAACAATGTTTTTATTCAAGTTAATCAAACCAATAGAGACATATAAGTATAATTAACATCCACTTTTGATAAAATTTGAAAGACGAGTTAATTGATGCAATTTTTTTTTTCAAAATAGAAAACTAAAATCGTGTAAATGGAAAATTAATAGGACTAAAATGGCACAATTTTAAGCTATGAAATCAAAATTGAATAAATATCAAATTTTAAAACCAAAATACGTAATAGAAAAAAATAAAGGACCAAAATTTAAAAAAATGCTTCAATGTATTAAGAGTACAAACTATCCTAAATTATTTGCACTCCTCTAAAACAATAATTAAATATTGGACGTGGGTTGATCTTTTTCATTATAGGTAAACATGCAATGAGCAGGTTAAGTTGGACTAAAATATGATATTATTTTTTACACATTCTTTTATTTCTTCTTATACACCTAAATATCTTTTACATATTTTAATTTCTAAATCATTTAAATATTTTTAAATTCCAAGTTTTGAAAAAAAAAAATCAATATTAGAAGTTGGACGTCAGAAAGTACAAGTTTTATAATTTCAAAACTCTACGATTCATAATTGACATTTTCTTTGGTAAAATCACACAAGAGTGAAGAATGACATAGATCTTAGAAATCATGAACATAAGGGTCGAATAAAACGTTACCTTGGATAGAGAATCTATTTTGAAAACCGAATACACTGAAAGACTGTGTTAGGTCAGAAAGTTTTAGAACATCGAAAACAAGCCATCAAAAGAAAAGAGAGATCGAGAAGGAAGGAAAATGAACATTGACTTTCTACAACTTCTAATTCAATGAAAAAGGGGTGTAGAATATTTTTAAAAAAAGATTGAGGTGTACAAAAAGTAAAAAATAAATGTATAAAAGCTAATTCCATTAAAATATAATTGAATTTAAATTCTGTTTAGACCCACTCAACATATTTTATTTGGTTATTTGTGTCAATTTCCATGAATCCTTTTTGATAGCTTCGAATTTAATAACACATTTCATCATATTATCTACATTATACCCTGGAGAACCCAACATTAACTCTTAAAAGTGACTTTACACATCTAACTATGTCCCAAAGAAACCGATAATATAACTCACATAAGTGACTTGACAAATTTAATAATATCAATAAGATTTTTATAAAGAAAATAAAAAGCATGGCCAAAAACATACAAAAAAGTATATCACATAATAATATTCTTAACCAATTTCAATCGAGGAGTGAAAATTTCCTTATATAATAAGATGTTCAATTCGACTCTTAAAATTAAAGAAAAAAAGTAAAAAAAATCTTAGCCCGTGAAGTATTTACTTCACTTAACTTAAAATTAATTAAAATTAAAAATAACTATCAATGGACAATAATATGCTGAATTTATTTCAATACTTCTTCTTAAAGAGTAATTTTATCTTTTTTAAAATTGCATGTTCAACAGTAAAAGTCAATAATATAATTAAAAGATTTTACGTTAGTTAGAAATAAAGTTAAAATATTTTTTTTATTAATTCTCCTATGAGTTAATTTCTGAGAGTGAGTTAGATTTAAATTTTTTAATATGACATTATAACTTATTTAGTTTGAATGTTCATTTGCTCATGAATGTTCAATCCTATTAAATCACTCATGAAAAAAAATGTTAAAATATTCTATATTATATGCAAATAGAGATTGAATATTTTTTTTATAAAGACTTGAGTAATCTTCTTATAAGTTGATTTTTGAGAATAAATTAAAATAATTTTTTAATAAAATTAATAAAATATTTATTTTTAAATAGATTTTCAAAGGAAATCTCATTGTCTTTTAATATTTAAAAGTTGCGCATGAAACAAATCTACACTACCCCACCCAACTACCCAATTCAATTGAGTCTATTCCTCAATCCTTCCATGATTTTCTCTAAGCATTCAACGTCTAGGTCGTGACATCAAGCTACTATAAGCAATTCAACATCGTTTCCGTGACATTAAACTATCTTTAAGCAAACTAGGTTTGAAGACACCATTTTTGCATAATATCACTGAAATGATGAAATCACAAAAAATTCTGTTCTTTCATTACTTTTCCATTAACCTCCAAACAAATTGTAAAAAAAAAAAAATCCGTTTTCCTTCGCCAAGTGTTCTTTTACAAATGATTGAAAAATAATAATGCATAATTTACATGGTTGGTAATGCATAATTTAATTATTCTTTTCATGTATTATCAAAACAACCAGGATAAATCTTCGCAAACAGAAAAAAAAAGAAGAGAGAAATTATACATCACAACTCACTAGATGCTGGCCTAAGAAAAAGGGCCATCAATACTGTAAAATATTGGTTCAATTTGTAAATAATCCGAGAGACAAATAACTAACAAAAAGAAAGATCACCTTGAGAGGTTTTCACATTGTTTGGAAATTTAGATCATGTGTAGAACTGTACATAAAAGTACACACAAAAATATGACACAAGGACATGATCTATATGAAATCTTCGGTCACTTGTAAATCTGCTTCCTTCTTAGCGAACTTCCACTAGACATTGCTCTTCCTAGTTTGTTTACTGAGGATCTCTTCAAATTAGACCAACCATGTCTTTGGGAATCAAATTAAAGAAATGTATTCTACTGTTACAATAACAGTAACAGTAGAGTAATGCAGGAAAAGGAGCATAGGACTCATCTGACAGCCTCTGGTGCAGAATTGCAGTAAGGTGTATGCAAGCAAACCAACCTAGTGAATGTTAAACATAAAGTAGCAAACCCTATACCCATAATGAGGCCACAAGTGCTCTTTCGCTTGTCCAAACTTATTGCTCTCTTTACTACATTTCCAAAGCTAGGGACTAATCCACCACAGGCAAGAACCATGATGTGATCAAGACCACTATAATCAATACCAGTAAGAATGGCTCCAATTGCTGATATTGGACCCATAAATCCAATTATGGCAGCTGTTGCAAGAGAACCGTGCCAGCTATCAGTGGCTCCAAATATACAGCTAGCTACAGCTGCACCTCGAGGAAGCCCGTGTAGAGATACTGGAAGGACCATGTGACGGCCAAGTCCATATGCTTTTGGTGCAGCCACTCCCAATGCAAGTCCTTCAGCCAAAGCGTGAAAAGCAACTGCACCACACGATATGAATGATTGAAGGGTGTGAACACTGAGGGGGAAACCAGTGAGTGTTGGCAAGTCATTGGTTGAGGCTTTTTTGGAAGCTGCCACCTTCAACACACCAGAGGTAGAAACATGGATGAAAGCAGCCCCCATTGCAAGGAGTAACAAAACGGGAATAAATCCCAATTTTGAAGATAAAATAAGCTGCACTGGTCGCCAGGCACCAAGAACAAAGGCAATACCACAAGCTGTGCCCATGAGGAGAGCATGCTGAAGATGAAAAGCAAGCGCAAATGCAACCAAAAGTATCCCTCCAAGTAAGGGGCCAAGGCCGAAAAGTAATGAAACGAAAAAGCCAGAGGCATCTTCAGAACTGTGACAAAGAAATCAAAATTCAGGGAAAACAAAAATGCAACAGAAGCAAGAAAAGAGTAAAATTCTGCATATCTCTATACTTAAAAATGTAGCAACAGAGAATGAATGATTAATACTATTTGACCCAAGCAACAAATCCAAACAACATAATATACTTGGGGGACAGTTGGAAGAGATTATGGACAACTTAAAGAAATACTTTATCACTTTCACAAGTTTTTTTTAACTTATTTCAATAAGCTTCTTGGTATAACTTATAAAAATAAGCTCTTTTCAGTTTATTACAATAATTTTCATAGTCAAATTAATTGCATAAGCCATCACATAAAAACAACTTATTGAATAAGTACTTAATTAATTTGTGTACTCAAGCACACCCTTATACCAACCAAGATAGAAATTTCATACAAACTTACCTGTAATCATGGGTGAAGTTCTGAAAGAAGGTGCTGAGAGCTTCCATAAATGCTACAGAAAGGGTTGCAGCTGATGCAACTTGTGAAGCTGAGGCTTCCTATATAACCCACAAGAAAGAGAAGCTAACATTATATATATCTGAAAACACAATTCCACAAAAGTAGGAGAGAAGATAATAGCATAGAAATGCAGCGCTGAAGTCCTGCAAATCCACTAAAGAAAAGAGATGATAAGAAAAAAGGTAGGAGATACTCCAACTACCCTTCTCATAAGTTCAAGTGGCCATCCTTCCCCCTCCTCCTCAAACCAAAAGATATAAAAACGCTTCCTATTAGAATAATAGGGCTATTCACATGTTAGGGAAACTATTATGTTAGACTTTTGTAATCTGAGAATAACCACATGCAATTCATGTATCTTATGTAAAATGCTTTTAGTGTTCAGGAAATAGCACCCACATATTGTTAGCCTGGTAAATTGTATCTCTGTGTGAGCATGTGTGTGGATGAAGCTGAGTATCTATTGACTCAAGTCATTCAATTCACACACACACACATATATTGCACTGGGATTGGGAAGCTGTGAGATCCAATAGGTTGTACAGGAAAATCTGTCACTAAGTTAATTGCCTTAGAAAAATCTGCAAGGCTAGGGTTTTTTTATATAGTCAAGGATAGCTTAATATCAAATCTATAATAAGCTCTAATACCATATTAAATTTGGACTTGGACTTAGGGGTGGCAAAGCAGGCCCACCTTGCCTTGTCCCTACCCAAAGGCCACTAAAAAATGAGCTAGGCCGACGCACTTTGTTTCTGAAAGTGGGTTAGAATTACTAGTTGTAACCTCTCTTCCTCTCTTTCTGAATTCAACATTATATGAAAATATCTTATCAAACATTATCCTTGTCGATTAATTTCCCTATTTCCTCATTCTCTCTCAAGACTGGCGACCATGTTTCTTATCCCATGATTTGTTTCCTATTTTGTTAGGACTATGATTAGATTAGTATAAATAAAAGTTGGTTTTTGAGGTTATAAGAACACAATCTCGTCCTACTATATCTAAAATCCCATAATTTCAACACAACATAACCCATTATCTCATATCATTTATTCTGGGTCTTTCTAGTTCCTTTTATGTCCTGCAATTTTAATATGGTATCCTAATGGTCAACAGTTTAACATTAGTCCCCCCCCTCCCCTCCCCTTTAATAATAAAATTATATTAAATTTCATCACAAGGTAAAGTGGCTTGAACAATGTTTTAGAGGGATTGTTAGATATATAAAAATTAAAACCATTCCATAAAGTAAAAAAATAAAATAAAGTAATTATCAAAAGTCAAATTTTAAGCCTTTAAAATGAACGGGAACTAACCTTGAATGCATCAGGAAGCACTTCTGCAACAACCATCCAAATCATGCATCCAGCAGCAAATCCAGTACAGAAAGGAAGAAACTTGCTGAATGCATCGGCACAAATGAATGAAGGAACAGCAACAATTGGCTGCATTAACATACAGAATAAGATGGTAAGAGGATAAGGTTAAAGATAACAATGACTGGCTTAAACAATTGTTATCCTTCCATATGTTTAATTCTCTTTTTCTGAATTCAACAAAGAAAACATACCAAGATCAAGCAATCAGAAGTGGCTTTAGTCTAGTTTTGGAGAGGCAAGATAAGATTCATAGTAACCCAAAGCCTCATTTGAAGCTCACAGGCACTGCAACTTGGCACCATGGCAAGGGATACAATATAATCACACACAAGAACATTGAGAAAAAGTGGCCTATCAAATATTTTATTGTCTAGGTAATAAAACAGATGTAAAAACTTCCTTTAGGTTGGATGACACTACCAATCAGTAAAAGCACAATTTTAAATAGTTTAGTTAAGTGTTTTTCTTATTGGTACAAAAGGATTGAATAGAAAGTAAATATAACCAATTGGATTAATCATGTGATGCATTACACCTCACTTGAATCAGACTTACACTATATTAAAACAGAATGGAACAACCAAGTCCTATCCAATCATAATCTTATTCTCGGGATAATATAAGCATTAAGTTAACAACTGGGTGAGGGGATAGTAAAGACATAGTGTGTAACTCAGAATGACAACTCATCAAAGTGACACACTGACTGAAGCCAAAATATATTTTTCTTCTTTGACAATGCAAGATAAAATCTTAAATTAAGAATTACCTGAGGTAAAGATGTAATTACACTCCATAACATAGCATTCTGTGGAGAGACACCCCTTGATGCAAGTACCATGCTCACAGCTAATCCTTCTGGTATGTTGTGTACCGCAATAGCCAAAGTTACCAACAGGCCTTGAGAGAAACCCTTTGATCCAGCAAATGAGACCCCGACACCAGATCCCTCCCCAAAAGAATGGAGGGTCATTATTCCAATAACAAGAACAACCTTGGCAGCGTCAGCACCTTTTAAATCCAACATGCTTACATCCCCATATTGCTCAAGAAACTGAAACCAAAACACGAGATTATGTAAGACTCATTGAAGATAAATTCACACAGTAAAATTTGAGATTTATACGACCCCAGGTGAACGGAAAAAGATGAGAAGCACTACACTACTTCGAATAAATGACCAATTCATCAATTTTGCAAATATTGATACTAATGACTTGTACACGTGATGTGAATAAGAAAACCGGTTGTCAATTTTTATTTTTATCATTTTAAATCATTGCGGATGTGAAGCTTATTCATTTCAACAATGTACTGTCCAAGCATAGAAACTTTGAGGAACTAGACAAGTATCAGTGCATAGAAAAGCAGTGTGGAATATAAACTGCAACACGAAGCAAGTAACTTCTATTAAGCAATATGGAGAAAAGTCGTAATAGAGATAAAGGAGGAATCGTCATCACCTTTTTACATAGCCAAATAAAGATTCCACCAGCTAGGATCCCAGTGACAACCCAATTTCCAGCACCATGCTCCTGCCCTTCCTGTATTAGATCAAAGCTAGCAGCCAACATGACACCTGCAGCCATTCCATTACATAATCCAGCCCACTGTGGATCAAGCTCAACAAAGAAGAAGGGCACGGCACCTAAACCAGTGGCAGCTGCCATTGCCAGTGTAAATAATGCAACCGTCGAAACTGAAACCTTACTGCTTCCACCCTTCCAATTACCCACCACATTATTGGCATCCTCAAACTTAAAGGATTTCTCTACACCAGTGCCATCAATTACATTGGTTCCTACATCCTTATGAGGAGCAGCGATGATCTTATGTGAAACTTGATGTTCCGATTCAGCAATTGAATTACCCAAAAAGAGAAAACTCAACAATAAAAACAAGGGAAAACATAATCTCAGCCTCAGATTTGGAGCCATGTGTAAAATATTCCACTATCTGAAGGAGCACCTTCTTTAAACCACCAGCCCCAAATCAAAATTTCCAGAAGCTACAACCCCATAAGCTTCTCTACTCTATCAGCTTATTTCAGGAAATTTACCTGTTGATTTCAAAATTCCAGAAAGAATGTAACTTCAAAATACACCCCAAATGCAAGGAGTCAGCATTTAGTATAGGGTTTGTACCTCATGGTCAACCTACCCTGCACCAGATAAAGGACAAAACAAAACAACAAGGGCATCATGAGAGAACAAGACATTAACTTCCTTCATAATAAACACTCATTCCAATTCAAATGACAGGTATATGCATATATACAATACAACCCAAAAACCCAATTAAAACCCAAAATTCACAACATATATAAGCATTGTTATCTTTCAGAAGAAAAAGAAAATATTGAAATTTGAATTGAATAGGATTGCTATAGGACATACAAGATAAGGTGATTCTTCCAAAAGGGAATCACAGAGGCAAAGAACAAAGGAAAATGGGAAGACTTTGAAAACCTTAATTCGATTATTGATTAGAAATTGAGAGGGGCACGCTGAATAGCAAAAGGAAATTTGGGGGAACCAAAACCAGCGACTTTGCGCACGCAGAAACCGTTGCTGACGTCACCGGAATGTGAAGTGTGAACCTATTTTGCATTCACACCTCACACCCTAACCTAAACTCAATCAGATCAATAATTTGGGGAAAGAGACTGTTGACGTTGTTAAAAAAATCGTGTTAATTGTTATAATTCTTCTGATTTTTATAACGTAAACTAAAACCTATCTTCCGGTTTTTGAAATAAATTTTTATATACAATTATATACTAAATTTAAAAATTAATTAATTAAAAATAACAAAAATAATTAAAGATGATAAATTTGCACTATTTTAAAATTATTCATAATATTAAATAAAAATTTAATAAATTATAATTAATTAAATAAATATATTTATTTATATAAGTAATAAATAAATATTTATTAATATAAAATTCACGATAAAAAAGATATAAAAATTAATAATAAATATATTTAAAAAATATTTTTACTTTTTATAGATTGGACTTGATAATTATTTTTTATACACAAAATGAAATAAATTATAGGATATCATAAAATTTAATAAATTAATGATATGAATATTTTACTTTTAATAAGTATTAAATTTTTATTACATATTAAAAAAATATAAATCTAAATATTTAAATTAATTTTATAATATATTTTTATAATAGACAATAAAAATTACTACTTTAATATTTCTATATTATATCTTTTGTCAAATTTATATCAACAAAAATTTTACCTATTTTCTAAAGATATAGATAATCTCATTTATTTAAGAGAGGTATTAAGAAGAAATTTTTTTATTAATTAAATTTATTCAAAACTATTGAAGTATAATTGATAATTTATTAAATTAGAGTAAAAATTATGTAATTTTTTTAATAAAATTTAGTTATAATAAAAATTATATTGCTAGTATTTTTTCATTTAATATATAAATAAGAACTTAACTATTTAATACTATAGATATTTATACAATATAATATAAATTTGTATTATATAATTTTTTTATTAGTCTTAATAAATTAATTATTTATTACATATATAGATAAAATATATTAATAAGTATTTTTTTTAATGTATGCCTAAAGCTCATATTATGAACTTATGAATATTAAGTTTGTATATTTTTAATGTTTATTAGAAAATACAATAAAAAATTATACATAGTAATATTTTTATTAAAAATAATAAAATATCATAAAAGTTAATACATTAATTACAGTAAATGCTGTAATTTTTATAAAAAATTATTATTTATTAGTTTCTTATTGTGTTACACATAAAAAAAAGTATTTTTTTTTAAATTACAAAGTAAAGTAGAGGTTAATGTATTTATAATATTAAATATTATAATTTTTAATGAAAATATTTTTATTAATTGTGCATCTTTTAATCCAATTAAAAAGACCAATCAATACGTGGAATATATATATATAATTCAATAAAAAAATAGTTTTAAGAGTTTAAATAAAGTTAAAAAAATCGTTTTTTAACCTTCTTGTTTCTCTATCCATTTTATACTTCTAAATGAGACAAGAAGAAATACTTTTTCAATTTTCAAAGGCTAAACCACCAACCTTTCAATTGGCAATTTTTATAATGATAACACCGTGTCAGACAAAGCTAAATTGGATTTCCTATGAATTAGTGCATAACTTAACGTGTGAGTAGACACACACTTGAACATTTGAATTGTATTTGCCCAATTATTAGGTGCCTTTATACATATTACATACAATATATCCTGTGAATTCAATATTCTTTCGTACTTTAACTGTATTTTATCGCTTTATTAAAAATATAATATATACTTATGCATTACTTTTTTTTTTATAATATCTTATACATTATTAAATTAACAAATTAATGTTAGAAAATATCCAAAATAGTATATTTATAATTTCTCTTTATAAATTATCCTATCTCAACATAAATGATTTTTTATCTTTTATTGGTCAAAAAGTCCGAATGAAGTAACACGTGGATGACATGAACGAAATAATATATTTAAATTTCAAAAGTTGTGATTTTTCCTTCAAAACTTTTTTGTTACATATTTATGAAAGATAATTTTTTTTGGTATTTTCTAATGAGTATATGCATCGTCAGGAAATAGAGTGAGAGAAGTAATTAGAAAAGGATATGTTTTATATAGATGACAAATAACGTAATTAGAAAAGGAAAAGAGGGACGGGAAAAAATATAGTGTTAAAAATAGGAGTGTGAAAAAATTAGAACGTTTACAAAAATGTCTGTAAGGAAAATATGATTAATCTATGGTTTTTCTTTTAAACCCTTTTTCTTTGTTCTTGATTTTTCCCTAGTTTCCTAAACTGCACTTAATAATCCGATAATTTCCCTCCGAAACCTGCCTTTTCATCTAAAATTTTGAGCTTAAGGTCAATGCTCTTATTTGTTTGTTTACTTTCTATCTCATTGTTATAATTGTTGTAGTCTTTATTAATTGCATCTACAATGGTTGTGTATATCATATAATGAATCTTGCAATACTATGAGCTACCATACCATGGGCAAGATATATCTTAAGCGCAACAGTATCTCAATCACGGTTGAGTCATATATTAATTGTTATCCTTGTCAAAACTTTTTTTATTAATCACTATGAACACTTTTCAAGATTACACAATCTTATTCCACCATCCACATAATTAATAACATCTCAATCAACAACAAAAGACAGCACAGCTCAAACTCAACGTCTTCTGAAACCGCTAAGGATACTGGGGCTTTAGGTTTTATGGTGTGATTGGATCAGCTAGGAATAACGGATGTAATCTTCGAAAAAAAGCTAACTGGTCCTCGCCTATTATGTATAATGTTGGTGATGCCACTTTGCGTTCATTATGAAAAGTAATGTCAGAGACAGCTTCAGTTCCTTGCAGCTTGCAACAAGATATTTTTAGCTCCCTCATTACATCTACTATTGATGGTCTCTTCTGCGTGTTGTCATGGTAATAACTGAGTGCCAGAATTAAGAAGGGTAGGAGCTCATTCTTCTGTCTATAATAATGGAGAATATCATGCCAGCCTGATAAGCACTTTGCCCTAATTCTTTATGAAAATTAAATCATATAGCAGAAGCATATGCAGTGAAATTTTCTTTCAAATTCTTCCCAAGTTGACGCAAATTCCACTTTAAATACATGTAACACAAATCTCTGTCTTAACATCACCTTAGTTGGAATATATCCACCAGAGTTGCCTTTAACAATTTTCTGCATAAAAAATATTGTCATGGATACTAGTATGACAAAAATCAGGAAAAACGGCAGGAATGATAGCACAGACAAGTTTGCTTCCAGAAAAAGGACTGACGGGAATATGCATTACATCCTATGTGAGAAAATCATGTGTAAACTTAGTTTATTAAAACAAATTATATGCTAATACATCATTTTATATTAAATACAGGTGTACAAATTTTCATGCCAAACAACTACATTTCATTTAAAATAATGTTGTGACTTCATAAGTTGTGTATACAAATTCTAGCAAAAAATTGCATAACAAGATTCAGTATTGGAAAAATTTTAAGAACATAATCCCTGACCATTGTATCATGATAGCCTCTTCTCTGTATTATCAGGAGAACAAGTCAATAACTGAGTGCCAAAGTTAATCCCTCAACACAATCAGTTGTAAAGGAAGCAAAGCATTCTGCAGTCTAAAATGAAAAAATCATGCCAAAATAAACAAGTTATATCCACCTGACACAATACTTTCCACAACATATATAAATTTAATTCTAAGGATATCATACCTAAAAAGGTCTAACAAATACAAAGTGTTCATGTATTAGGAATTTTGCAGGCAATTGAATGCAAATTTTATTATCATGACAATCTAGTAAATCAGTGTCTAACCATATCTTTGTAACATAACAAACAAAAATAGAAGTGTTAAGTAGCTTGAGATGTTACTTTAATAAGAAGGGAACACAACCTATTTTACTAGGGAAGTTAATATTTTATCTACCCTCAGTATAATCCTTCATAGAATATATGTTTAATGTGCGGAAATAAGAGATAGGACAAGAGGGAATTAACTGATGCTACAAAATGGATTACCTTGCAATCAATGTTCCTATTATGTGATATCAAAAGCTCCTGAAACACAACTCCAGGTATGTGGGACTGTAGGATATATGGGTCAGAGCATACCCATAACAGCTTAAAACCTTCCCTTAACCTCATTGGACAGCATTAGATGAGCCAATAAATTTGTCAGTAATTGGTATCAAGTGCCAGTTCTTTGAAAGTGAATGCCTTCATTCCATCTATTTAAATACAGATGTTCAAGGGTGCAACCGGTATAAGCAGTATATCTCTTCCTTTAATGATAATACCAATTTATCTGTCAGCAGAATGTACCATAATACTCACTCACGTTTGTTACAATTGTAATTTGTAAGTGAAAAGCTCAAAACTAAGGAGATTCTGTTTGATTCTAGAATACAGCCCACCAAAGTATGGGTATCCAAGTCCAACAAACCCAGGGACAAAGAAACCCTCTATTCCAAGCTTCTTCAACTCTTAGCCATAGGTGATCTGTTTCAAGGATCACCAATAGTCCTTGCAAGAACAGTAACCATCCTTAAAATGGTGAAATCTATTAGCATCCCTCAAAATGATCTCCCTTCCAGTGACTTTTGCAATCAATTTGATTGCAGTATGACAATCCCCACAAACCCGCAAATTTTTCATAACTCTAATTGGCATCCCTTCAGGAACTTTTAGGAGTCCATATGCTACAGCTAGTTTTTCACTATGATAACCCAAGCTATGTGTCTTCTCTTCCTCGTCCACATCATGATGGACAAAGGTACCATCAGGACAGTACCCAGCTTCCCTTAATAATCCACCTATCTTCTCCAGCATTTTCATGATAATAGGCTGCTCAGGGTGGGCTTTGCTGTCGCCCACAGTGAACATATGTACCTTTCTCTCCACCTCAATCCAGCTACAGCCTGGCAATTTAACACTCCTCGTTTTTATCTTTTTCCGAAGGACTTCAACATCCCTCCATCTTCCTCTAGATGCATACATATTTGAGAGCAACACATAAGGTCCAGCATTTTTGGGTTCTAGCTGTGCAAGTTTCTCAACTGCAACTTCAGCCAAATCCAGCTTCATATGGGTTCTGCATGCTCCTAATAATGCACCCCAAACAATAGCATCAGGTTCCATTGGCATCTTTTCTACTATTTTCATTGCATCATTCACCTGGCCTGCTCGGCCTAGCAAATCAACCATGCAAGCATAGTGTTCAACTCCAGGTTCCACTTGATATTTGAATTTCATTGATTCAAAAACTTCAAGCCCTTCTTTCACCTTGCCACTATAGCTACAAGCTGAAAGAACCCCTATGAAGGTAACATCATCTGGCGGAACTCCAGAGCAACACATATCACGGAAAACATTTAAAGCTTCCTCTCCCAATCCATGTTGGGAATAACCAGTGATCATAGAGTTCCACATAACAACATCCTTCAAAGGAAACCTGTTAAAAACCTGTTTTGCTCTCACAAGATTGCCGCACTTAACATACATCGTAATCAAGACTGAGGCAACATATAGATCTTGATCAAATTCAGATCTCACCAACTGAGCATGGACCTGCCTGCCATGGTCAAGACTGGCCAGACTGGCACACACAGAAAGAACACTGATCAATGAAGCGAAATTCAGCGCAACCCCTTCCCTTTGCATCTTAGCAAACAAACCCAACGCTTCCAACTCATACCCTTTCCTTTCATATACCTTAATCATAGCACTCCAAGTTCCCTCATCCCTCTCCTTCATTTGCTCAAACACACGTCTAGCTTTATCCACCTCCCCATAAAGCCCAAACCCCATGATCATTTCATTGCAAGCAACAATCGTTTTCACCAGCATTGCATCAAAAAGCTCAGAAGCCTCTCTTATCCTCCCACTATGAGTATACCCCATAAGCATAGCCGTCCAAGACACCTCATTTCTCTCTGGCATCACTTCAAAAAGCTTCCTTGCAACATCCACCTTCTGGTTCCGTGCATACCCAGAAACCATTGCAGTCCAAGTAACCACATTTTTCTTTGGCATTTCATCAAACAAAGCACGCGCTTCATCCAAACGACCCTCCTGACAATACCCTCCAATCATATTTGTAACCGCCACCACATCCTTCACAGGCATCATATCAAACAACTTGCGTGCATCCTCAAAACGAGACTGTTGCAACAACCCACCAAGCATTACGGTCCACGACACCACGTTCTTGTGAGGCATCTGCCAGAAGAGCCGTTCCGCTTCAACAACAATGCCGTTCTGCACGTAACCGCGAACCATCGAAGTCCACGAAACAACATTGCGGTCGGGCATTGTGTCGAACACCCTCCGTGCTTCACTCAGCATGCCGTTCTTGATGTAACCGGAAATCAAGCCGTTCCAAGAAACTGTGTTTCTGTGTGGCATTTTATCGAACAGAAGAATGGCCTCTCGGGGTTGGTGGGCTTCGAAGTATGCGGCGACCATGGCGTTCCACGAAGAGATGGTTCTGTGAGGAAGAGGCATTTCGTCGAACATCTTGCGAGCATTTTTAATTTGTCCAATTCGCGAATAACGTGCGATGGCTGAAGTAGTGGTGCACTGTGACCTCACTTGCACCATCGAGCACCAACGCAGAGTTGCGCGACCATGATGACCCATTTGTATGCGTCTACGCACCATTACAAAGCAAACAACAGTTGCTGGTGTTTCCTCTTCGTAAATAAATGATAGGTATTAGAATATTCATTAAAAATTAATAAATAAAAATTCTTAAAAATTACATTAAAAGAATATTAATATTTCTAATAAGTATAAAATTTATAAAATTGTTCTTTATACATTCAAAATTTATTATTTTAGATTTTTTTAATTGATAGATTTTTTTTTTTTTTTTTCATGCAAATCATAATAATTTTAAAAATAAAAACTTTTTCATATACTGATACAATTTAAATTTATAATAAAAATTAATTTTTGAATTAATAAAATATTAAATATCATTTTAAGAATTTTAAAAATTCTTTGCAAATCTTTATGTATGTAATTTATTATTTTTAGAATTAAAATTTTTATATTTACTTTTACAGTCTCAATTTATTTTTAAACAAATACTAATTTTGTATTAATAAATTGTCCAATGCTATTTTAAATTTTCTACATACCCTCTCCATACACTTATCATATATGCTAATGTTTACAAAATTTACTTATGCTATTTTAACTTCACTTAAACAAAATTACAATAAAAAAATGGCTCTTTGGATAAATATTGCTTAAGTAATAATAAATTCGCTTAAGTGAAAATATTATTAGTTTAAGTAAACTACAAAGACATAGAAATCCTGCAATTTTAGCTTTAAGCAAAAAATAATAATTTAAACAAATATTGACAAAATTAGTTTAAGTGAATATTATATAGCTTAAATAAAATTTATAGAGAATAATATTACTGCAACTATTTAGCATTCAACCATATCTCTTTAATCATTACCTTTTATTCCAATTTAGCCAAATTATGTTACTGAGAGAATTGAGATGAGTATTGTTTTCAAATTTAATTGATTCTACTTACTAATATCATCACAATTCAAAGTATAATAATGCAAATAGAGCATGATTATTTAAGTAGTTAGATTTAAGAAATAGGTTTGCATGCAATAAAAGAAAAGAACAAGAGGAACAACTAATTGACTATGTTTCAAGAAACAACTCTCACAATTCACAATGAAAGTTCATGAAATATATTTTTCACCAAGGTAAGTATTTCTCTCATCCAATCACATTATGCATATAAAGCCAACATTGATATTAATCTCCTTATCATCACAATTGCAAAACAAGGTCAAGATTACTAAGGTCTTTCAAGCTTGTAATGTGGTTGAGCTTCAAGTGAACTTAATTTTTCTAGACAAGAAATGAACATTTAAAAATTGAAGTGCATTTACATCTCATTTTGACTTGAATGTTAAGTACATTCACAATTTTTACTTTGTTTCAGACTTTCATCATCTCATTTAAGGTTCACAATCAAGCACTAAGCATTAATTTTTTTTCAACCAATTTTAACAAGAAAATTTGTTCAGTGAAATTCCAAACAACCCAATGTACCATTGTATTCCTTTCAAATCAAAGATCATCAATAAAACTTTCTAATGAATTTTCAAAAAGACAATTTCTATTATCCACACCAAAAGAGGATAAAGTCTAAGATAAAGTGGATAAACCCAAAATAAACCAACTAACATAAGTGACTTAAACATAAAACAAAAATTCGAAAGTAAAGCAGTAAACTAAAACATAAAATAACAAAACCATGTGTTCGTGCTCTCAATTCCCTCCCATGAATCTGTCTTTCATATCATCTACATCTTCCTCTTCACCATCGTCTTGTCCTTCTTCATCTTCTTTTGCATTAGCTCCTGGCCCCTCGAAAAAATTGGCCTGTACCTAGACCATACTACGTGAGCTGCAAATTGTTCTGGAGTGAGCCATGAGTTTAGAGTTTGCTCATGCCAATGTTGAGCAAAAAAAATGGTTGAAGGACTCGTTCAATTGGTGCTGTCCTATCTGATTGACTGCTTGCTAATCCTCCAAGTGATGTATATGAATTTCCAGCCTCTTGAGGTATTCCATCATGGCTGACATTGATGGTTGGTCTGGGATTGAAGGTGGAGGCTGGTCTGCTGTCACTAGTTTTGCCTGGTCGGGTGCTGGTAATGAGCTTTCAGGATTCATTAGCTGTTCTTGTGGGTTGATGCAATTCTTATCTATGAATTCTTGTCAAGTGGTGGCCTAATTTTCTCTGAAGGTGTGACATCAACACCATGGGCTACACAAAGGGTAGTGATTAGAGCAGGGAACCCCAATGATCTGCTGGATTGCTCCAGGTTCTGGCCAGCTTCTGTGATGACAAATTGATGAATTTTCTCTAAAATAAATGTTTCTATGTCTATGCATTATTGGCTCATGATGGAGTGACAAGATAGCAATGGGGCATGTTGAAGTTTGAACTATACCTGATTGACACTATGTTGGCTAATAGGAATGTCATCCACGTTTGGGTCAGGGACTTCATGTTCCCTTTTAGAATCCTTAGTACCTTTTCTGCTTGGTTTGCTTCATAAGAACGCCTTGCCAGAACGTCATCCACATAGTTTAATCATCAACCAGTGTGAACATCTCAAAGATTGCAAAGAAATATCACTATAAAGCACATAATCACAGTTAGAGTATTTTATCAAACACTTGGTGGGCATTCATCACAAACAAATAATTTATACATCTACCCATTCACAAGAATCACCAATTTCAACAATCTAAACATTGCATTCCTTTTTGTACAATACACTAAATCCAAAAATCATCACAATGCATAGGGTAATATTCTAAAGCAAAGGAAATGACAACTTCAAGAGCAAAAGAAAATTGCATTGAGATAATGAGTGAAGTAATCATGAAGATGAGGACATGTAACTTGCTAGGAGATGTTTTGAGAATGAATAAAGAGGGGAAGTAGGAGTTGTGTGAGATGAAAGCCCATATTAGAGTGATGTGAATGTTTGAGGGAGTGGGAACGGTTAGATTTTTAAACAATGAACTCCCTCCCCTTTTTTGAAAACTATTTTGCGATTTCTTGCTGCTCAAGCGAAGGAATCTTTACTCAAGTAAAAATGCTTTGGATGTTCTCCTTTCTAATTTTTCAATTCTTGTTTAAGAAAAATATTAGGCAGTAATTAATTATTATTTTTTTATATTTTTATTTAAGTAAAAAATTCTTTGCTTGAATAAAAATTAGACAGATTAAAACAAAAATTTTCTTTTAAATTTAATAAAAACTTAAAAGATTTAGAAAAAATCTTCATCATTATCTCGTAATCAAAATAAATGGGTTAATTTAAATTCTTTTAAATTAGAAGTAGATTAAAACTTAAATTTAAATAATTAAAGGTAATAAGTGTTCTAATTCAAATTATTATCTACTAAAACTTGATATTTAACGACAATATTATTATAAGTAAGAATTATTTAATTTTATTCGATTTATGACATTAAATTTTAACTATGATTATTGAATTTATGGAACTAACTATTTGAAATACAAAAAAAATATTTAAACTCTTAGAAATAAAGATAAAAATAAATTTAACTTCAAAATTGTTACAATTATGTTTTTAAAAGATACTTGCTTTCAAAAACAAAAATACTTTAAAGAACCTGTTTTAAATATATAATATTTTGATATTTTTAACTTATAAAATTTATTAATGACTAAAATATAAATATTATCTTTTAAAATCTGTTATAATAGATTATTTTGTTAATTTATTTAAATCGTATAATAGATCAACTCATCATAGTAATAATTATTATTATATTTTTAAAAAATAAATATCCTTTTAATATTAGTTAGTAATTGACAATTTTTTCCTTCAAGAATAAACTCTTGTGTTAGTTTTAAGATTGAAAGTGTTAGATAAATTGTTTATTGAAATATTTATATGAATTAATTAATTTTGACTTTGTTAAATATTAGACACTTTTTTTTTATTAATAATTTATGTTATAACAGTACGTATTAACTAGAAATTAGTTTTCAAAAGTCCCCCTCTCCACATGAACTTGGAAAAAGGTAATTTTCCTAAACTCTACGATGTTCTAAATTCGAAGCTCTAAATTAAGATATTAACAAGAAGAGGATAAAAACTCTAAAACCCTTTTAAACTTTAAATTTTTTAAGAGTATGATGATGAGTCTTATTGGTCGTTGGGTACAAGGGATCTACTTCACTGCATGGTCAATGCTGTTTTAGGGGCATTGGGTCTTCTTGAGATAGGGCAAATATTTCCGGATTTAGATCCTAAGTGGAAGGGTTGTGCCTCTTCCATATTCATCTAAAAATCTGAGTAATTTATTACAAAAAATAAGTTCCTTTCTACATTATTTCTTCCATCAAAATCTAATACTAGTTTTAGGCATTAATGTTTCTGTCTTTTCGATGTTAATTTGAATTCAATCCCTCACCTTCGAATACAATAAAAGGAAATTGAAAGTTAAAAAAATTAAAAATCACACCATCTCACACAAGAACTTGGTAAGCAACCCAAGAGACATAGGAAGGCTACCATCCTGGTGCTTTTAAAATTGTGGCAAAGAACTAGAGTTATCAAAGAGTATAAACATGATGATGCTTCAAGAGGAATCAGCTACCGAAGCTAGAGATTGGTGAGTAGTGTGTGGAGAGGAGAAGAAACAATGTTGTTTTAGAGTGGAAGAAATCGAAATAACCTTGTTTTGGCATTCCACATATCACTTAATGAAAAAAAGTTAACACTTAATAAAAATTATTAGACTAAAGTGTCCAACATTTAACAAAGTAAAAAACTAATCCATGTAAATATCTCATAGACTAATTTATCCAATAATCACAATATCAAATATTAATTCAAGAGAGTACTCATAACTGTCGACATAAATAAACAACTTAATTTTAAACTTCTAGTTTTCTTTTAGATTCATGTTTGAACAACACTATGTTAAATTACACTTAAAATTTTTTTAACTTGTTTTTAAATCCGTACTTTTACAGTGACATAGTAACATGGATACGAGTGAAAGTTTTTTTTTAATATGTTAAAATAAAAGGCTTAATTCCTTTAAAGTTTATTCATTTTAAATTTATCATAATTATTATTTATTAAAATCAAGACTTGTCCACATGTTTTTTTTTTATTTTAAAGATAAATTTACTATTATTTAAATTTTAAATTTGGCTTTAAATTAAATGACAGAGATTTCATTAAAATTAATGAATTGTCAAGAAAATTCATGTTATATTTTCAAAATACACAATGATGTCAGAAAAAAAAAAGGTGTTTCTTTCATAAAAATTAATGTATATGATTTTTAAATAAATAAAATGTATGTTATATAATTCACTCTTCCGCCTCTAAATTAGAGATATCTTCTTCAAATCACAAGTAAAGTTAGAACAACTTCTTGTCAATTGATTTATTAGGATGATTGGTGGTTTTTCACTCTTTTTTGACCGAAATAGTAGAGTATTTTGTTATAAATTACACGTATAGAATTTACAACATCCCCCAAGAGAAGGGTAATAGCTATTTACCTAATAAACTTCTTATCCTTTAATATTAATCAAAACCTTGGTATAAAAAAATCATAATTACATCTTTCAAAATATGTTGGCAATTAACATAGCAGACTCAACGAGGAACAATGGTGGGAGTGACATCACTAACAAGATCACTTCCTGACACATATGAGGACATGTGTTGTTCTTCTCTTATCACATGGGATCCTGATGTTGATGATGATGATGAAGGTGCCATTTTACCAGAACTATCCAAGGTAACATCAGAGAAACTAGTTTCACTTTCAGGCAACATTGCAATGATATCTTCTAATTCCCTGACCACATCTAGCATTGATGGTCTTTCTTCTGGATTGTCTTGGCAACAACTAAGGGCTAGTGTTAAAAACTTTTCCAAGCAATCAGATGAATAAAAACCCATACTGTTGTCTATGATGGAATATATCTGCCCAGATTGATATGCCACATTAACCTGACACCAAATTGTTACATTATTGATGATGATTTGTTTAGTTCACATTCTTCCATATGGTATGTAAGTAAATCACACGTCTAAAAGATTGAGAATTTAAGGGCTTGTTTTGTTTTGAAAAACAGTTTGTATTTATTTACTATTTTCACTTATAATTACAATAATGTGTAGTCATTTTCTTTTTGTTATATTTGTACGGAAAAATAAAAAATTGTAATTTTTATTGCTTTTCATATAAATATTTAAAAACAAGAAATAAAATTAAACTAATATAATATTTTTTAAAAAGATAAAAATTGAAATGTTGTCAAACTAAAGAGGCATACATGCCCCCTTTTCTGTACATTGTGCTTGCACAGTAATAAAATTTTCAAGACTTTTAAAGTGAAAAAATTAATAAAGGCAGAATGTAAATACACTAATAACTTGAATTTAAATATTTTATAAACATAATTAATTTTAAATCAATAATAAATAAATTTTTATTTTCTCATTTTACATGTTTTTTCCTTTAAAATTATCCAATGTTTTGTAAGTGAGATCTAAGAGAGAAATAGTGGAGTAATTAGGAAAGTACCTCACGGACAATGTTTTTGCCATGTGATATAGGTTGCATGCCCGTCAAAAGCTCCAAAAACACAATTCCTAAGCTATAGACATCACATTTATCAGTCAACTTATGAGTCAACAAATATTCTGGGTCCAGGTAACCCTGCGAGCAAAATTAATTCATTATATTAATCATTTTATACAACGTTAGAAGAAAAATTGACACAAAGATTGCACCAACTCCAATATCATATAATAAGAACATATTGGAATATTACTAAGGTAAGACATGACAAGCCAGAAAAATGTCAAAGTTAATTTGCCAGAATTGAATAAAAGGTATCGTTTGAATGATTTATATAGGCCTAGGATAAACTTCTAAAAAAGTTTTTGTAGGAGAAAACATAAATTGTTTTTAATTTTTATAAAATGTTTTATTATTTTTTTATACTAATTTATTTCCCTTTTTAAAACTTCAGTAGAAGTTTGTCGAATCAGAAAACTTTTCAGTTCTTGAACATTGGAATTGAAAATGATACTAACTTTTCTTTAACAAACTTACTGGTGTTCCCTTCACAACTGTTGACACATATTTTGGAGCAGTTCCTTCTTCATCTAAGTATGGTACAAGCCGTGACAATCCAAAATCTGCCACTTTAGCTGTAAACTTGGAGTCCAAAAGAATGTTACTGGCTTTAATATCTCGGTGGAATATAGGAGGGTTAGCTTCTGTATGCAGATAAAGTATGCCTTTGGCTGCACCCATTGCAATTCTCAACCTCATGCCAAAATTTAGGCCATCCTTGGTTTTTTTTCTTTTACCTGCCACATCACAATACCCATTAACTTGAATCATATCTAATTACATCATTTAAAGCATCAACAATTCCAAATTATGGTGCTGTATTATTATAATGATTTTTCTAACATGGTAGCAATGCACATGATAAGAATCTAGATATAGTAATTTTTTTATTAAAAATTATAGAATTCAATACATTTTTATTATAATATTCATTAGCTTTCCTTTCTTTCATATTTTCCTTTTTAACTTCTATCTTCTTATTCTCTACTTACAAGGATGGAATGACGGAACACTTCTGCACTATATTGATACTGCCACTATGATCGTCATTTCTTTTGTTTCAACATGAATATCTTATCTATTAGGAGTAAAATATAAGACTTCTAAAGAGTATTCATGGTAGTCATGTAGTTTGAAGTTATAACTCTATAGAAATCAATTTATCCTCAATCAATCAATTCAGCAGATGCATTTCACCATCCTCAGTTATGTGGTATGTCGATACACTAGAGTTCAGATTTGAAAGCTATCAAATTTATTATACAAATTCTAAACATTTACCATAAAAATATTCAAAATTGCATGAACATAGATTATATTTTTGTAGGTGAAGCTCAAAACTGGAGAGCAGAAAACATAAAGAAGAAAAAAAGTTAATATGCACAAACAAAATAAAGTAGTAGATATCTATTCATATTTGGCATATACATCATTGCTAATTTTAATACAGAAAATTCCAACAGTTTCATACCAGAAATCCAGTCCCTTAAGGTGCCATTGGGCATGAATTCATAAACCAACATCTGAACCAACAGAAAGAGTATATGAGAATAATATTGTTGTCAATGTCAAGATTCAACCTAATACGGCAAAACTTATGTTTATACTCAAAGTATACTGTCCAAAGATAAGCTTTCTTGAAAATACTAAAATAATAAAAACAATTCAAGAAAAGAACTACAGTCCACACTCCATATTGACATAAATATCTAGTGACAGTTTAAATACAGAAATTTGTGTCAGCATGCAATTCATCTAATGTGTGAGACATACCAAACCAGATCAACAGAAAGAACCGACAAAAGAAAAGGCTTAAACAGACTAAGACAAACAACATGATATTAGCTCAGGGAAATGGTTTAACTTAACAGGTAGATGAATGTTTATCATACGCTATGACATTGTTTAATCATTATGCAGATTCAAGCAGAAGAAATTCTTTTACCATTTACATTTGAATTATTAAATAAAACTAGTTGCAAGATGATATAGAAAACATAAGTTACTATAAGTTAGATACCTGCTCCCCTTCTTCATTACAGTATCCAATCAGTGAGACAAGATTCCGATGGTGTAACCTTGATAAAAGCTCAATCTCGGTCAAAAACTCTTTTTGCCCTTGTAAGGAACCTTCTTCTGCTCGCTTAATGGCCACAAATGTTTGATCAGATAAAATGCCTTTATAAACATTGCCATAACCTCCTTGGCCAACTTTAGTTGAGATATTAAATTTGTTGCTAGCATGAGCCAATTCTTTGAAAGTAAACACTTTCATGCCATCTATTTTGATAGATATATTAGAGGCTGCAGAAAGAAACAAACATTTAAATCTCTTTCTTCATAGATAATTCAATATGATATAATCAGCAGAAAACCGTAGAATAGAATACTCACACATTCGCTTCCTGGAAATCTTGTGCTGGTATTTCCAATGTCTTCTAGAAATCAGAAGAATGATTATTGCAGATATTGATAAAACACAGGCAGCAGCTGCTATTGTTGCGGCAACTATTATGCCCACACTAGTTTTTCTCTTCCCCGAATCAATAATTACTAGCAATAAAATGAAAGTTAAAATAGAGAAACTCAGAAAGTAGAATAAGTTTATTAACAAAAACTAACACTAATTACGAGATAACTCTATCCAATTCATCAACATACATGATTATTATGGACAAACAAAGGGAAACTACTTCTGTATGGACATTTATCTTCCGTGGATCGAGATATTTCCCTTTATTTGTTTTAATATGAGGATTTCTTTGGACTTAAGTGAAGAGGTTCTCTCATGTTTGCAATTTACAATCAAGAATAGAGATGAATACAGACAGTCATGTGGCTTCTCCTTTTGTATGAACAAAATGTCAGAACATTAAATAAATAAATATTATTATTTTAAACTTTCAAGAAACATTTCAAATCAAATAGAGAATTTATAATAATAGGAAGATGAGAATATAGAATTACAAATAATGTGCAATTTTTCTGCAGTATGCATATTAAATCGCCAATCACTTCAACAAGCAGCAATAGAATTTCTTTTGACTTCTTGTTATTGAACAGTACAAACATATTTGGTGAGATGCAATGATAATAATATATAGTCCAGTTGGCATAAATTTGTTATGCATATTGTAAGATGCCACAAAATAGTAAAAAGTTGAGATTAGGAAACTTACAATTTGCATAAGGTCCAAGAAGAGTGAAGTTCATGAGCTCATATGGTCCAAAAAGATCATTGCGAGCAAATTGCCATGATGTGAACAAGCCTTTAATGCGACGAACCTCACTAGTATTGAACATGTTAGAATTTGAATCATTGTAGGCAGGGAAAAGTTTTAAATACATTCTGAGACGAGGTCCTTCTTCCCAAGCAACTGAATCTATTGAAAGTTGATAAAGGTCTAAGTTTAAGGACTCAGTAATATAGTTTTCAAAACTAGTTTGATAGGGAGGAAAGTAAGAAAAACTTGGACTTTTCAGCCTGTATCCAATTCTCAAAGGTGCTGCACAAAAGCAAGGAACTGGAGAAGAGGGAGCATATTCATAAAAGTTATCCGTTGGACAAGATTGAACTTGACAGCTAGGTTTTGAGTTTGTTGAGTCTTGAGTTGCTTCACCTCCTTCAGGTCCACAATATTGACGAATTCCTTGCACGCTAGAATTCTTGCAGATAGGATTGCCAGAAAGCCTTCAAGGAAAAGAGAAAGAAATGATAAGAAATTTATGCCACACCAAAGGCAAAGCATAATTGTGACCATGTTTTTCATAGTTAACATGAAATTGAAAATAAAATTAAACAAAAATATATGCAATGTCCTGAACATGATATGAATTATATAGAGAATTAGATCATGTGGATGCACCAAATATATGTGATCATAATACCTCAAGGTAACATTTTTTGGGGGCTTCAAATTTCCCAAGACATCCAAAAATGAGTTGTTATGGAGATCACTGCAAAAATAGGACAAACATAGTGAATTTTCTTTGCAGACAACATAATCAGTATAATAATTGAATTCTAAAAATCATTTCTTTGACACTGAACTAATAATCCAGATTCAGAAGTTACATTGTAAGTTTAGCTTTCTCACTGAAGGACATGTTCTGCCATATGCTAGAAGGGATGTGCCCAGACAGTAAATTGTTCTCAAGTGACCTGTGTTTGACAATGAAAACAAAATATTCACCCAATGTGCCAAGAATTGCACATTTATAAAAGTCTGTCTAGATTCTAGATGCCAACTTGCTTCTCATAAATAGAGTTCTATTTAAGAAACTTCAAATATTGTTACATGATAATTAAATAAATATTATGTGAAACACAGGTTGATAAGTATCTTCTCACAAGTTCTGGAGATGAGGATATGAGAAGCTTTGAGGAATAGATCCATTCAGGCGATTATTGGACAGATCACTGCAACAGAAGGAAAGTTAGCACATCAAACTCAATTTTGTCATGGCTAGCATTAAGATAAATAAATATTGTGAAATAGATGAGGAAACCAAGAACATTATAAACATAAAATAAATAAAATTAGGCTATTTACATACATAGTTGTCATATTGTCTGCCAGTTTCTTTGATGGTAATTGTCCAGTGAACTGATTCCAGCTAAGATCTCTAAAAACCAAGAACCAATCAAATAAGTTGGTAGCTAAAATTGAATAAATTTACAAATAAAGTAAATCCACTAAATATATTCGAACATACAAATAGCTAAGCTTGGGTATTGAACTGAAATCAGGAACAGCACCTTGCAGACTGCAGTTTCTTAGACTTCTGTTAAATCAAAGAGGAAATGTTAGCTGAAAAAAACCACGGTTATGTTCTTATTTTCGTAATTGAAAACATGACAGTAAGATTTTGTGACCTTGTATCCTACTTGAGCTTCAAGGTAAGCCCAAAGTATGCCTTTCCAAATACAATTTTGTTAACATCCATTCCTAATGGCTGAGGTTAAGGAAATAGAACATAGCAGTAATAAAGGTTTTATTGGGAAAGAAAGCATTTATTACATCAGAAATACAAAAGTTATCTTTTATTTCCTTTCTTTCCCAATAAAAAACTTTCCTTCTTTATCTCCTTAACCTCAACCCTTAGGATAGTTGTTAGCAAAACTATTTAAATACTTCCAACACACACCTTTACATGAAAGCTTTGGCCATGAAGCATGGAAAACAAATGCTCTCTATTTTATATCAAAACTTTAATTTGGCAATGAGAGGATTAAGGATATAATATCAAACATAATCATCAAAAGGCTAAAAACAGCTTGAGGCCATTTCAAGATACCTTTTGATTTAAAAACTTAAGCTGTCAGTGAGGGATAAAGAAGGTCATTAATTATATGTAACATCCTACACTAAATGGAAAAATAATGGACAAGTAGCTATTGCTAAGAATACTTACAGTTTTACTAGCCTTGATAAGTTTGCATAGGTAGAAGGAATTCCACTCCCGCTGAAATTATTGTTATCAAGTTGGCTGCAAGGGAAACAAGTAAATATGAACAATAAGAGACTCTATCCAAAATCCTTTTTCTGGCTAACGGTAAAGTACACATGAGAGCATATAGATGCAAAATGTGTGGTACATTCGACTATTGCATTACATGATCAAAGAATAACCAAGAATGGTAAAGAAAATCTAAAGGCTATAAACTCTTAACTTACTCATATCCCATTTCATGTGAAACTCAATTCACACTTGATTCCAATACTCCCCTTCAAGTGTGAACTTATCTATTTATATCGGCTCTCTCCACAACAAAAGTTTTCTCCATCACGAGTATCCATGTCTATACCAAGTGGGCTGTCGTCTACTTAACGACACTTTTTGAGCTCTACACCTTCCACACATGGATCATCTAGTGTCACCATTTTCTAGTATTCATTTTTTTCAACACTCCCTTTTGATCTGTTTGCTTCTTTTAGATCTCTTGATCATACCTAGGACTCTGCTACTGATGTCCTAACTATACCCGCACAATTCCTCACCGTGTAATCATTTTATGGCTCCTTTAGCAAACATATAACCCCCAAGATCATATTAAACTTTTTATACAATAGTCCAGGCATGGACAGACAATATAAGTCAATCAATTATAAAAAGCTAAAACAAGAGAAGGTCTTATAAATAAATGGAGGAAGTCCATATGCAGAACCAAGTTACCTTGGGGATTATCAAGAGTATAATGAAGATAATATGAGTTGAGGATACATTACTAATTGCTTAAAGTTTCAAAGGTGCAATAGAGCATAATACTTCCATGGTGTTGCTTTATAAACTCAATTATATATACTAATAATAAATAGCTTATACAGTTAGCTCCCTTTTGCATTAAGTAGCAAATAGAAGGTAGGAATTCATGCTAAACATGATCTAAGATGTATAACTATGACATTAACATTAACATTAAAAACCGGAATTTCTATCAAGTTTTTATGCGCATGTGCATCTGCAAGTCACATAAGGGTGACAACAATAATGACAATCCTTTCTCCTAAACTCTGAAATGAATCCAGAGTCCTTCAGAAGAAAGGATAGAGTGCTCACACACACACACACACACACATTCTTCATTTAGTCCTGTCATCTGATATATCCTCCGATATTATTGTAACCTCTCTAGTAAACATGTATGTTCCTATATGTTTATAAACCATTTTGTTTAAATATCATGAGAATTTGGGCTTATCATATCAGAGCATGATTTTAACACGTTCACCACAAATCAAGCAAACGTGTGTCAACTACTCTAATATATAAAGATATAAAATGAAGAAGTTGATAAATGCGACAAATCTAAACAACGTGGAAGGAGAACATACAGTATTGCCAACCCATGTAACATGGAGAATTCTGGTGGAAGATAGCCAGATAAGTTATTGTTGTCCACAAGCCTGTAAAATCATTTCAACAAGCAAGCATTGACAAAAATGTAAGAAAGGTCAATTTGGAGATGCATCCTAGGATGCAATGGAAGTTTTAAACCACTATGGAAATGTAAAAAACTGACTTCAATACTCACAGGTGCATAAGGTTGGGTAGCTTAGAAAGTTTGGATGGAAGTTGACCATTAAAAGAGTTGTTGTTCATATGACTGCAAATATACAAAATGGAATAGATGAAATACGGATAAGAAATCCAGCTACAAGCTCAGTTGACAACGCATTTGGCTTAAAGATCCACTTACAGGTGTTTGACATTGATCAAGTTAGCAAATGACTCCGGTATAGGACCGGATAATTGATTTTCGTCTAATTGGAGTCTATTCAAATTTTTAAGGTTGCCAAGCTCATCTGGTAAACTACCAGATAACTTATTCCCATTCAGGAGCCTGCATAGAAAATACATCAGAATAAGTATTATTGTGATAGCAGAAAAGGAAAATTATGTACATATGTTGGAAACAGTATTTAATCTGCTGCATGATTGCATCATAAAACTTCATAGGTTGCAGCATTAGCTTGTAAAATTCTGTTCAATCATGAACACTAAAATATAGAAACTAGAATATCAGAAATCTCCCCCAAATATTGGTTTTATTTACTAGAAGTCTTCCTTGTATATTCAGCCAATTAGACTCCTCAACTGAATTTCAAACTTGTGCTACAATATGGTTATCTATAACAAATAAGGGTAAAAAGAAGTCCAAATTTAATTCACCATAAATGGATGAGCTAATAAGATCCATCTTTTAAAATAAATAAACATATCAAGCAGGACAGACAACACCACCTTAAAATAAAAATTTGATGAGGATCAATACTAATAATTCATCTTCTTTGGTAAAGTTCTTACAAGAGTCTCAATGCCGTAATATTTCCAATCTCCTTTGGTATTGATCCTGTCAGATTGTTCCACATGAAATCCCTTCAATCATAAAACAACAAAGATATCAGCATGTCATAAATATTACCATTGGTTCTCCTTCTACATAATTTGTTTCCAGAGAACAATTTACAAAATAACACAACTTACAGTATCTCAAGATGGGATAGCTGACCAAGCTGTGGTGCTAGAGTTCCCGAGAGATTCATTGTCATTAAGTAGCTTCAACAAAATTGGGATAACAAAAAGTAATTGAAATTTAGCAACCCCTTGAATATTAACTCTGTGAACTATATAATTAACACTTTACAATATCTAAATGATAACATTAAAATAAGAACAAAAAGAAAGTAGAAGGAAAAAGAAGCCATACATCTCACGAACATGGAAATATCCATCAGCACCCTTCTTATCAAAACACCATACTCCTGTCCAGTCTGATGCACATGGATCACCCTTATTCCAGCTCTTCAGATTGTCCTTGGGATCAATCAAACTTTTCTTGATGTGTATCAGTGCATCAACTACAAATATAACAAATATAGGCCAATTATTAAGGTTAAAATTTTCAAATATCAAGTCAAATTAATGAAAAGTTACACTTAGCACACTTTATCTCTAAGCTAATCATTTAAGATGACAAATCCCTTTCTGTCAAAGAAAAGGGATAGCATATCGCTCCCTATTTTCCATTGTGAACTGAAATTTCAATCTGAGCTCTCTTTGGTGTCTCGAATCATAGACCAAAAAGAACAAAGTAAAACAAAAAGATTCAGAAATTTGAAGGCATCAACCAAAATTACCTTCTGTAGGGTCTGTTCTTTGTGAGGCTGCTATGAAGATGATAAAACAAAACGAAACAGCCAAGGCATATCCATGACTTCTCAGAGCCGGCATCACAGTATATCCTATAAACCAACCAAATGGACGAAGGGATGATGAATAAAGGAAGTAATAAACATTGTAAGGAATAAGATTCATTCATACCGTACATTCAGAACAAAAAATGAATACTTTATTGGTCTAAAATTTCATCACAAAAATACATGGAAACCTTATCATGATGTCAATTTCACAGGTAAAATCAATTATTTAAAAAAATAAATAAATGCTGAAAGCAAGCCTCGTACAATAACTCCGGTTGATTTTTCTGGTTGGAAACTTGAAAGAAAGAAGTTCAAAGGTGGCAAACTTGTGGAACTTAACTTTCCCAAATAACTAAAACTCAAAACTATAGCATTAGCTTATGTTCTATTTATGAATCAGAATCTCAGTTGTGAATTGCTTAAGTAAATTCCTTATCCAAAAATCTCACTTGAGAAGAAGGGATGATTCAAAATGTGAAAACTTGGTAGAGTGAATGAGTTTGATATCTGAAAAGTGAAGTAAAAGGCTTGCAATGAAAATCCAAAGTCAAAAATAGTGAGCCCGTGAGGATCTTATTAGCTAGATCATTCTGTCATCATAAAATAATGATAATACTAAATGATTCATTGAAGACCCGAATAACATTTTTTTTCTTTTAAATCTTCATTTTTCATTGTTTACTAAATTAAAATGAGAAAGTTATCTGTCTAAGTTTCTGAAATGGCAATTTGCATTGTCATCGTGGTTGGTGTATCCGCTTTCTCATTAGTCAAACACACCAAATCGGAACACGCCAATATCATATCAATACAATATTAATATAATAATGAAAAGTTGTTTGTGTATCACTTTTTTATATCAACATATGAAGCCCGCCAACTCCTCCCCCACCAGCATGTACTTGTACCACCACCACCACCACCACCTTATGTAAGAATATAATAATTACTAATAACATAATATGCCAATGTCTTTCACTTTTAAAAAAATATATTGTTAAAATTTTTCATGCATATTTGTCTATATTTGATTATTGATATTTATGTCCTAAACTCCTCCATTTTAGTTTTGTATTATGTTATTTGAACAGAAATTGGATGGAACATGCCTTTTTTTACTATGTAAAAAGTTTACTATTTGGTAAGTGTGTATTAGTTTTAAAAAACGTACATATTTCATAATTCATTTTGTTATATTAAAAATTGAGTGAGTGCGTGTACGGAGTAATCAATTTTATGACATGTTATATTTTTTTATAGTAAACTATTGAATGAATTGAGTGAGTGTGTGTACGGAGAATGGGATGTTCTGCTTCGTCGGTGGATGTGCCCAAAATAATAATAATAATAATAATAATATCGACACACTTGAAATCATGTCAAATGTGTGATCCAGTTATTATGGAATGTGTAATTTTTTTCTCTTAAATAATATTTTTATATTAAAATAACCTTTTCTTTCTCACAATCAGATATAAGTCAACTGATTGATGTATCTACAAACTCTTCGTTAAAAATTAATTCCACCAAACAAACCTCAAATATTACTTACGCCAACTTTAGCTTATTTATTAAATTAATATGTTTTTAGAAATAATTTTTTAAACTAATAATATTTTGAAACTATTCTTCTGGTTGAAGCTTTTTTATCATATTACATGTGAGTATCACACTAGTTTTGTTTCTGCAATATGTGATATTAATTTTAACAATTTTAATCAGCTACAATCTTAAAAACTTTGTAATTAATATTGCATGTTAAAGAGACAAAATTAATCACAGTTTCTTAAATTATAGTCATTTAAAACTGTTACAACTAATATTACTAGGGTGATGAAGCATAAAATTGTAACGAGGGTGATTACAAAATAATCCTAGTAACTCTTTTACCAAATTTTATCCAGAATGATGAATAATTATAATGTGAAAAGGTCGTGTAATGTGAAAGCTGGCACTATGCTTGTTTTTATGTCACTTTGCACCTTCTGAGAGAAATATCAAAGCGTCCACTTTGATGTGCCGTCACTGTGTCACCCTTGTCTCTGTTCCTCAATTCCTCATTCGGATCAATCAAACTTTTCTTCATGTCTGTAAATGGATTCACGCACTACAAACATAGGCCAAGTATTATGTTTATGTTTGAAGATCCACCAGAGGAGTGGAAAAAAAAAATACAAATTTATCATTTAGATGAATAAAGATTAATTTTTTATTTATTTGAATAAGTAATATATACAAAGAAAAATTAGCATAAACAAATCTAAGTTCTTTATTGTACAGTTTTTTAATGTTATAAAAAATAATTTGATTTTTGAAATAGCTAAAATATGAATAAAAAGGAAAATAAAAGTCACCCATTATTGAGAGATTTTTTTAAAGGCTTATCTTCTCATTTCTTTGTTTTTTTTTTATATTTTTAAATATTTAAATAATAAAAAGTATATTTTTTTATTTTTTTCATCTATTTTTGTCCTTTCAAATGTAGACTTAAGGTTAAAAATTTTAGACTTATGAAATTAGTCTTTAAATTTCAATTTTTTTTTTGTTTCTGTAATTGATATAATCTAAAAATAAATTAATATGTAATAAAATTTTAATAGACTATATTAACAAAAAAGACTAAAATAATATATATATATATATATATATATATATATATATATATATAACTATTTAATGTTTAAACCATTTAATAGCTAAAACAAACTGAAGATTAAAAAAGGTCAAATATAAAAACCATTTAATGTTTAAGCCAAAATTATTTATGCCAAATCAAACTACATGAAAGCAGCAGTCAAATGGGAATGAAATGATATGCATGCAGCAGCTTTCTCAAACATTAAAATTACTAAGATAACGAGTTCCTCTCTTTTCAAACTTGGACTGAAGAACAGAGTGAAACACAAAGATACTCTTATTTTTTAAGCCTTTTGAAGGATCTTTTAGCTGTGAGGATGATAAAACAAAAGGAGAGAGTATAAATAAAAACATATATTGAGTATTTTAAAGAATAATAAAAGTTCCATGCATATGCTAACAGCATCATCGATAAAAGGTAAAACTAGTAAAAAAAGGATTCAAATTAAATGTGAAAAGCTGCTAGTTAGATGAATGAACTTGAAACTAAAAACTGAAAGGCATTATGAAAATATCCAAAGTAAGAGACATAAAATTCGTGGGAACTTTTTAGCATGATATCAACATCATTTTGTCCCCATGAGCATCAAGATTAATTTTTATTACAAATTTTTCAAAATCAATAATTTTGACCAAAAAAAAAAAACAAAACTTTGATCTTTATTTATACATTAAAGTTTAAATTAGCACAAAATTTGGTGGTAGCTAGTCCCACAATTTATTCTCCACACACGACTCCATCACCATGAATTGGCTTAGTTTCTTCAAAGTTTCAAGTAGAGTTTTTATTTTTTATTTACTTTTTGTATAAAAAAGTTTAAATAATTTAAATTAAAAAATGAGAAATTAATTATTACCAAAAATTTAAAAATTTATTAATTTTAAAATATTTATTTGAGTGTTTTTCTCTCTCTTTGTGTGTATATATATATATATATATATATATACTTTAAGGCTCGATGATGTGGCCAACTTTAAGAGTGTTGTCCCATTTGTAACCAACACTCATACGACACGTGTTGCTCAATGAACTTGTATTGTCTATTTTGGGACAATTTTTGTAGCGTCCACAACAGAGACGACTCCAATGTCGTCCAACTACGCCCGATTTTAATGTGACTGGTGGATAAAAATTTTGATACATTCTTTTGTCCAAATTTAATGTGTATAAATACGAAACCTTTCTATTGTAACCGTAGAGCTGGCGATCCAATAGGCTGGAGAAGAAATTGCAACCAGAACACTAAGGTTAGATTTTTTTAAGCATTATAAATATATAATTATTTTTTATTGGCTATTAAGAATTTATATTTTGAATAATAATATTTATTTTATATTTGGATAATATTTTAAGTATTAATGTTGTAATTTAATTTTTTTGTTATGTTTGAAAATAAGACAGATAAAATATAATGTTAAAAAATAAAAATTTAAATATTTGTAATTACAAATAAATTTTTAAACATAATTAAATTATATTAAAAATTAATTTTTAAATAAGCTTGACTTTTTTTTAATGTAGGATGAATGAAATTGTTGTTATATTATATTCAAATGGTAGAATATATGAAGGAAATGAAAGTATAATTTTTAAAAGAGAGAAAAAGATGATTAAGATAGAACGTGACATCACACTTGAAATGTTTAAAAGGAAGATCCACACAAAATTGAAATTGTTTAGTTGTCATGTAATTTCTAGATTAATTTCACGAATTTTAGTTAGGACAAATAGTCGATACCATACAACTCTGGATGTATGTGATGATGAAGAGATAGATTACATGATAAGTGCGTGTCAACAACCACATCATAAGAATGTAGTTGAGATATATGTGGATGTTGCGGTTAATGAAACATCTTCTGTTGTGGCACGTCCGTTAGAAGTGAATTTATCACTCCCAAACAATCATAGAAGTGATGATGATGATGATTATGCAATAAGAGAAGGTAATATGAAGTTGATGATTTTAAATTTTTAAAATTGATGCTGCAAATACTATTAATAATATAAGTTTACAATGTACGATCTACATATGAAGATGATGAATATAAAGATGAAGAAGAAGAAGATATTTCATTAAATAATTTTTCTGATACTGAGACAGATAATGATTATGATTCAATGATCAATATGAAGGGTATTGTAAGAGTTAGTTCAACGCAATAACAACATGGAGGTATGATTTTAGATAGTGATTTAAAAGATATATTTTCATAACTTATATTTGTAGTAATGTATAAATTGTTAATGAGGGTATAAATTATGAATTGTTGTAATGCAGAAACTACATTGCCCTTTTAAAATATAACCCCACATTACAGTCATATTAATTGGGAACACCCTGATCAAGAATTAGATTTTCTTGGTATGAATGACGTGCAATCATAGAAAGAAAGAGATGCATTATATGTTGGACAACTATTTGACACTAAAGAAAATGTAAGAATGGCTATAGAACATTATGTCATGAGGAAACATCAAACTTTTTTTGTGGTCGAGTCAAAAGCAATAACATGTGTTGTGAAGTGTGTCAATCACAATAGTGGATGTTCCTGAAGAGTTTGAGCATCGTTGCCAAAAAAATGCAGACAAGTGAAAAATTATAAAGTGGGGTAGTGCCATACGTGCGTACATGCTTCAATATCTCAAAACCACCAAAAGTTGGATTACAAATTTATTTGCTCATGCATTCTTGGTATGTCGAATCTTATATTAAATTTTATTATTTTGAAATAGAAAAAATATACTAATTTTCATCCTATTACATCACAATAAATTTAAAAACTCCCTCATTATATGAAATGCAGGTATGGTGAAAGAAGAACCATCAGTGCCTATTTCGTTAAACAATTCAATAATTACAAAGGATATATATGTAAAAAAAATAAATGTTTCTAAAATTTTGTAAAAGTTCTTAAGTTAAAGGTTGGCAAAAAAACATTCAAAGATGTTTTATTTCTTGGATTGAAAGGAATACTAGTTTTGACCATAGTTCTCACAAGTCTCTTTTCGCATGAAATTGATTACAAATAATAAAAATAAATTAACGTGTATTTAAGTTTTAAACTTTAAACTCAAATTAACTGTCAATAAAAATAACTCTCAAATTTACTTTTAAATATTTTTGGTCCGGTGCATTCAATCTTTCTTAAATAAATTGAAGTAGCTTAAACAAAAACAAATTTGTTTAAGAATAAAATGCATGTTAAAACCAAATATATATCTTATTTATAAAATCCTTTCAACTAAATCAGATAAATTATAAAATTTGTAAAAGATAATAATGTATTGTTTTTTAACGAATTAATTACTACAATCTTACTTAAAGTAAAACTTCTGTTATGTTAATTTTCATAAAATTATTATTTTCTTAATTTATTATAATTATTCAATAATAATTTTGTTTCTTAAATCATAAATTTTTTTAAAAATAAGTAATGTTTTAAATAAATTTTATGACATAATTATTATATTTTATTGCTAATTTTTATGAATATAATATTTTAAATATGTTTATAATTATTTTTTTTTTCATATTTTATCTATTCTATAATATAATTGTATATGTTCTTTTAATAAAAATACTGTATTTACTATATCTAATATTTTTTATTTCATTGATTTTTTTATATATCAATCTACTATCAAAATATGAAAATTTGTTATTTCTTCTACATTAATTATTTAACATTTTCACTGCATTCTATATATATTTTTTCATTATCATGCTTTTTATTTTTTTTAAACTATATATTTATATATATTATTCTTTCCTCTTAATTTATCAAGTTATTAAATTAGAATTTTATTTATTTATTTAATAATTAATACATATTCTGGATTACTATAATTTTTATTTATTACATTTTTAAACAACTAATTATAAATAATAACATATATATTATATAATTTCTAATACAATTTATCTAAAATTTTATTTGTTACAAAATAAATAAATTAATTTATAAAATATTTAAAAACTAGAAATAATTTGTACACCTCTGCAGCTTTGATATGGATTTGAAGAAACCCTCTTCTTCACGAGCTCCACTCACTCACGAGCTAAGCACTTACCCACAATTTCACCTGCACCACAATCTCAATATTACATACATGCAATTTCATATTTAAAAAGCAAAATATTTCAAAATATTCATCTCATTACCTTATAATAATTTTTTTTCTCAAAAATCTTAATACCAGAAGCTAACAAATTACCAATATACTCTGTATTTTTTTCGGCAACGGCAAAGCTCTGCAACCAAATGCGCAATGAAGAAGATGAAGGAGAAACGGAAGAAAGGAAGAGAAGTCTGCGCTCCAAACAGTCAAATTTTTCTGCCATGTGGACCAATGAAAAGAGTGTCGTTCCTGACCCTGACAACTGTCTTGAATCGTCACTGACTACTGACACTGACGTCGGCTCTAACTCAGACGATTCTTTACGATTTATACATTTAGCTTCGTTCTTCCTCACTGTCGATTCATTTTGAATTATTTCAATTTTTTTTTCATTTATTTGGTATGACACGTGTCCCACAAATACTAGAGTCGTCTGTTAATTAGACGATTTTACTTTTTGGTGACGTCCCTGTTCTAAATAATTTTACTGCGTGGCCACCCAACTCCAGGCTGAGAATTTGTTTGCATGCATGCCTATTTTGATAATTTGTTTTCAAAATAACCCCAAAAGGGGAAAAAGCCCACACTTTAAAGTTAATTGTAATTTAGAATTGAAACAAAATTATTTCTTTTACATTATGCGCAAAATATTATTTCATATATAAATTAATTTTGAACACCAATTATATCAAAATTAGTTCTACAAAAATGAAAAATCTAAGCCAAATGAATCTTAAACTGAGCAAGTATTTTCATACTTCAATTTACCACACCCAGCTGACCTATTGTGGTGTCATCGTTAGGTCATCCACTCTTTCAATAGAGAAAAGGGTTAAATCAATACACGTCTTTTTCATTTTTATTTTTATCATATGACCAATGTGCATCTGCCACCTCTAGAATTTTGGTTCGTTAAACACAAAAACATGATATTTTCAACTAAATTGTACATATATGGGATTTTAAAAAATTGTCATGAGTTTTCCTGAAAAAAAAAAAAAACATTTCTTTATTTATCAATGTCGTCTAATCCATCAAGTGTTGATTAGGAGATCTGAAAAAAAAAGAAAAAAAAGACGCTAATGACAATTTTTTGGGTTAAAAATCTCTCTACTGCAGTGTCAAGTTCTTCATATTTATATGATATTAAAGTTTATTACGCTCAGCATTTTTTTTTATTTATTATTATTATTATTATTATACAACCCTTATTTTATGTACTAATCTTGCATTATACTCTTACATGTTTCTTTATTTGACAATTTATATCTTCTTCAAGCATATATACTATTAATTCTCACGTGATTTTTTTTATTTTGTAAATAATGATTAAGGTAAGTAAATCCCATTCCTTACTAGATATTAAAATATAATCTAAAACAGTAAAAACACTCAACACACCAATTTAATTAAAGTAATCATAATATACCAAATTGATAGCTCAATATGCACACACTATATATAATGCTTACCGACGAACTTCTCTACCAAATTTGTCAATGGAAAGGGATACGTATTGACTTAATTGCTAATAATAAAGTAAAACGTGAGAAGCTCATCTGTTGTCAACGTTGTCTACATTATTGTTTTCTTTTTGTTTCTGTTTAGTGTCACCTTCTCATATATGCGTTGCCTTGAATATTGAAGGTTCATGAGTTACCCTTTTAATTATCTTCATCGCAATCAATTAGATAAGTTTAACTGTGAATTGAAAGAGACTTGCAGAGAAGATTAATTTAAGAAGATAAAGAAAAATCAAATAGTAAGACAACGCATGATATGATAACCATCAATATGCATGTAAATATCTTAGATTACCCTATCATAATAATTAAATAAAGTACACTCTGTCTAATAAATAATAAGAAGAAGAACGATAACTAGAAAATATAGAAAACTAAACAGTGCATGTCACGATGTGTGTATGATTGACGAACTTTTACTTTCTTCCCACTTGCAAAGTATATCGTTAGCTTAGTGTATACCATGTTGGGGACTTATTAATGCAAATTTCATGTTAGAGGGAGAGAGCATCTTCTTGTGTTCAAACTTATTTCCTTATCATATGACAACATATTTATTTATATATCTATTTTTGGTCTAGCCCACTTATAATAGGTTTTACTATTATTATTATTATTATTATTATTATGACCTAAGCTAAGAAATGATATATAATGATTATGACTTTCTTTTAATATAAAAAAGTGTAACATCGGATTGGATTGTAGGTGCTGGAATTGGATTCTGACCTGACACCATCCTTATTTAAAAACAAATAAATAAATAAATATATATATATATATATATATATAATCCCAAAAATACCCTCAAAAAAATATCTTCTATCTACTTCTGAAAAAACGTGAAAATTTTAGGGATTGCAGAATTTTTAGCTATTTAATTTTAGAAGCTATTAAAATGAAGTTTCAGAAACTTAATTTTCAAAAGTGTGTTTTTAAGACCTCTTGAAATTAAGTTTTCAAAATGTTATTTCGTAAATGATAGATCTTATAGAAACTCGTTTTCAGAATTAGTTTATATATATTTCCAAAAATAAAGTTTAAGAATAATATTCGATAAGACTTACGAAAACTTATTTTCGAATGTAGTATCAAATAGGGACACACATAAATTTGAGGTTGGTGTTAAATACAACAGTATTTTGAAAAACAAAAACTACAAAAAATTTAAGTGGGGTGAATTGAAAAAAGGAGGTAGTGAAAAAATAATGGCATAAGCCCAAGACATGTGGAATGATGAGTAATTGGGCAAACTCTTATGAGAAGTCACTTTGAAACGGCAGAGTTCCTAAACCCTAAATTGATTTTATACTTGTTTGATCTTTTTCTCTCAATTTTTATTATGCAATTTTGTCCCTTTAATTTATAATTTATTTGACTTTTCCCTCCAATTTTTAATTGAACAACTTTAGTTTTTATTTTTTATTTTATATTTATTAATCTGTCATTCAAATTTTAACAGAGTGATAAGCTAGTTGTTAATTATATTAAAGTGTTCATATTTATTTTGTAATTATTTATGTTGATGTATCTATGTTAATTATGTTGATGAGTTTACGTGCTTATGTTCGAAAGTGAACAATTTCTTAGTATTTAACTATGAAAATCAAAGAGCAAAACAATGACTACACATCCATGCATGTTATCAATTTTTAAAAAAAATAAAATAGGGAGACCAAAATTATGCAACTGAAAATTAGGAAACTAAAATTACGCAAGCATCAAAGTATTCTCAATTAATAATTAGATATTAATTGCACAAGTATCAAAGAATGGAAAGTTTTGTAATTGAACAAGTAAAAGAAAATATTGAAAAATTTAAACTTTATTAAATTGAATTAAAAGTTCAAAACCTTTCATATGTACATAGACAAAGATGAAACGACAAAGCTAGTTCAGACTATATTATTCGTACACTATTAACATTATTTGCATCCCATACTATTGGTACACCCTTTCTTAAACGTGTCTTATTTGGAAGAAAAAAAAAAGTATGTTATAATGTGTGTGCTTTATTTTATAATTAAAAATAATAATATAAACTTAATATATCATATAACGTTTTTTTTTCTCAAATATTATATCATATCATATCGTGACAATAGAAACAGTAGAAGAAGAAATCAGAACTATAAAATACAAACCATTCATCCAAATATGGAAAAGCATAAAAAGAATGAAAAATCACAATCAATAGGTTTGAAAATACGTAGAAAACCTATAAACATGCATTCAACATACAAATTACAATTAGTAACATTGCATTAAACATAAATCCTTGTCCATTCAAATGTGAATCCAAGCATGCACTAAGTAGTAACTGACATTTTCAGGTTTTTCATATATAAAGCAGTTAGACCAACAAAAACCTCACAATTGTCTGTTTGAAGAGTAGCAAAACTTTGGAAAAATGAATAACTTGTTAACGCCTAACACAACAATTACATGATTGAAGTCCAATCCTTTATACTTTCATATATATAAGTGTAATAGGCAAACTTGCCACTGCTGGTCCCCTATATTCTTCATGGATGCAATGTTAACCGAAGTAACATATTTGGGGGTTGTAATTAATGATTTGGGTACCAAAACATGCCTTTTATGCCCTCCGGGTCAGCTTCAAAACCTAAATTGCGGTAAAACTCCACAACTGCATTCACATACAAAAGCAAAGAGTGAAACTCCAATTTCTCATTCACACAACCATGAAAGAGCATGAAACTCCAAACTTCCAAGTTCCAACCAATACTAATTAAACTACATTCCCAACTAGGATGGAATATTCATCACGAAGGGAATGCAGTAGCCTTTAGTTGGATCAAAACAATAGCATTGATCAAGTTTATGATTTAATTAGGAAAAGACTGGAGGCAAAATATTCATCCAGATGAAGTCACAAACTTGCAGCAATAATAGTAAAAGAAGAACATTGTTAAGTTACATGGGTGAAAATATTCCTAAATGAAGGTTCTCTAATGTGGCCCTTAAAATTTATGACATTGCTTTGTATCCACTTAAACCAAACCATAGAAAGCATGGCACAAGCCAACAGAATAAGAAAGCATTTTGTATCCACTGAAATAAAAGAACATCAACGATACTATGCATAAAGCTATCGATGTTGTTATACCTTGACTATCTGCAAACAAAGTTATATTGCCAATGTCCTTCTGCAGAAGAGCTCGAATGAGTTTCTCTACAAGAGCTTTACCAAGACCTTGGCCCTATACAACAAAATCCACATCAATAAGTGGTACCCCAGCCCATATGTAGCCATAATTTAAGCTTACATTAGAACAGGACAAATGGAGGTATATAAGCCCAAGAACAATTTGGCATAATGCCTGAATCCTACACTGCCAAATGTGTTTTACAATTCATCCAACAATATCCCAGATTTAAGATGAAATAGTTAGCTTTCTCTGGGGCTGTGTTTGGGAGTTTTGAAGGAGATCAAGCAGAGTGGTTCATAATGGAGTTGTTTGAAATAGAATGGAGTGGAAAAGTTAAAGAGTACCACTCTGTTGTTTGGCAGATTTAATGAGGGAATGGATGGGATTCTCTTCCATTGTTCGGGGGTCACAGTGGCAGTTAAAAGAGTGGAGTGAATCACAAATTTAAATTCAACTACTACATTTTTATTTTATTGCTCACTCACTTTACTGATCATTCATCTTATAACATAATTGTTTACATCTGAATGAATCTCAATACATGTGTAAAATATTTCTTTACACAAATTGTTTACACCTGAATGAATCAAATTTATCTGTTTCCTTCCCATTTCAATGATTGCTTGAATCAAGTTAATGCATAATTATTTCAAGAATGAATGTACAAATACATTGCATGTAAGGGAAGTAAGCAAAATATTCACATGCAATTAGCACTTAGCTCATACACTTTTATTGAACTGACAAAAATTTAATGATGTCTTTTAACCTGAAAACCAATTCATTTTGTCGGTAATTGAGAAAATTGTCAAGAAATTTTGGCTTGATGCCCTCTTTGATTCTGATTTCCTCTTTATATAGTACAAGGTCATTTACAGCTCTTAATTACAAAAGGATTCTAATTGGTAATTTGTAGAACCTAAATTGGGAAGGCTACCTATGTGTACCAACTTTACAAAATTTATATGCACCACTGTGAAAACAAACAGCAAAGCATACTTGCACAATATACAAAGCAAAATAAGAGACTTGAGTCAGGAAGAAAAGCACAAGAAGAGAAGAATTACAAATGGAAAGGAGAAAAACTATGGAGAGGTTAGATTAGGTTTAGAACTTTCGTTAAAATGGGGAAATTCTGCAGACAAGCCAAAAGCTATTGTTTAGGAGATAAAATGAGAATTTGAGTGGTATGAAAAGGGTTAAGATATTAAGTGATCATAAAAAGCCAGAAGGGAGAAGAGTTCAATTCCAGATTCTTCTCAAATTGGGGGTATAACCATATAACTGATTGATTGATTGAAGGTCTAAGAGGTATCGAATGATTTAGGTTCGCCTTCAACCACTTCACTACATTATTTAGAAAACTGACAACCGTGGGTTATGCTCCTCTTATCACTCCATTCTATCCTTTCAAACATAGCCTAATTTCATGTGCATTTATTCTCTCCCCCCCCCCCCCAAGCACAATTCCAAGCTTATGATCGAAAATATGTTGTTTACAGAGCATAATTATTGACATGGTAAGCTTTCTTTGGCCTCAAACACCCCCTAAAAATATAGATTGACCGTCAATTCACTAATAATTCAATATATTACATTAGACTAAAATATATTACACATGAACGTGGGATTTACTAAATTTCACTTATGGAAATGAACTCTTTTAAGTAAATGACAGCCAAGTTTTTGTTCAAATCAATGTTTGGTTGACAGAAAATACCTGGTAGCTAGGATCAACCAGGACATCCCAAATTGTGGCATTGAAGGCATGGTCTGATGTAGCACGGGCCATGCCAATTAATCTCTTTTGTTCATTCCCCTCTGTGAAATAACTTCGCCAAGTACACTAAGATGTTCATCAAATAGGTTTAGATAGCTACAAGCATAACCAGCTAACTAATTAAATAAACAGAGGCACAGCAAGATGTCATACAATTTTTACCTGACCCAGGTGACTTTCTTATAGAGTGCAGTGAGGCCACTATATAGCTATTTTTCAAAGCAGCAGCTAATTTTGACAATGGTCTACGCGGCCACCCTACCTGTTTAAGAGATGAACCATCTATTTTACTAAGGGCATGTTGGATAAAACAACAAATTAAGTCTGAAAATTCAGTATTCAAGTTTTTGAGAAGAGAATTTATAAACTGTATCTGTAAATTATAATGATTAAAAAATGGAAGTGCTGAAGATGAATTTAAGGAAAATATACTAAGGAAACTACAGTCATGAGTAATGTACAAGAGGTAAATGAGTCCTTAATGTTGTTACACAATTTCTTCTAATATGATCTGAGTGTATGGATTTCTGTCTGAAAATTAACTTCAAAACTAGAATACACATAATCACTACCTTACATAAGAAACATTAAAACAAAACAACACAACATAAGGACACACTAGATAAACACCTTATCACAGAGGGCTTGAAGATCATAAACATCAATGTCTCCACCCGAAGAGAATACTATTTGCTCAATTGTTCCATCAGGTTCTGTCTTTTCCACAAGGACAAACTCTTGAGGCAGAGGTTCCTCATCTTCTTCATCTATTGATGGTGGATCAATGACTTGCGTTGTGTTATTCTTCATTAACCTGAAAGGGGGTACAAGTCGTTGAGCCAAGGGAATTTTCAAGACAATAGATATACTGATCATCATATGTGATACTCCTACACCTTAGGCTGTTTCAGCAGTCTTAGAATTCAATAGCAGGGAGCACATACATCTATCTATATTAATCAAAGAAAAAATATCCATATGCATAACATTGGGAGAATGGTATATCCCAAACCTACTAAGTCACATGACAAATGTGAGAACCATCCATGATCCATGCAAGTTGAAGAAATAATTATTCAATCCTACACACTCAATATTCTACCAAAATAAGGCGCAACCAAAGTTGCCAATTTGCTGTGAATTTCTAGAATAAAAGTCAAGTGCCCTTATTGAATTCCTTTTACATCCAACGTGAACAATCAAATTTGAAGGTACCCAGATTTAATTGATTCCCAGAATCCAGCCTTGAGCTGAAATGTCTTGAACTTTCTGGTTGCTGCAATCAACAGAGAAAGCATTATATTAAATCAACTATGCTAAGAAATTAACAGAAGGGTCCATAACCAAGAAGCAAGAGTGTGTGTGTGTACCTGTAGTAGCAAAGGAGTAATTAAGATTGGAAGGAACAAACAATTGAGTTTGAGTAGAAAATGGACAATGGGTATTAAAGGGAAGAACATAGAACCTGCAAAACCCATATAAAATAATAATAACAATAGAAGTAACTGAAAGACAGTTATAGAAGGTGTGAAGAGAAAAACAAAGAGAACTCACGAAGAAGAAACAGCATTGAGATTGAGGGTTAGCATTGTTTGATGCGGTGTGTGTGTCTTGGCCACTCAACCAGACACTCGTATAGATTTAGTTGCTGACGGATGATGCATGTATGTGTATGTGGGTATCGTATGCACCATGTTATGCGTATCTTGCATTTTTTTTTTTCGTGTGTGTTTTAGGCCTAACACATTCTCTCTTTCTTCTCTCAAACTGGGCCTACCCATGTTTTTTGGGGCTCCATGCATCCCTCAGTGCCACAAGCCCAAATTTAGGCATATCCACGCACATAAAGTAAGATTACTTTTTTTTTTTTGTTTTCATCTTTGACTCCATCATCTCTCATTTTATCATTTATTTTATTTTTATTATTCTTTTATTACATTTGACTCCTTTCTTTTTTACATCCAAACCCACTGATATTATGTCTATACTTATGCTAATCCATTCGAAAAAAAAAAGGAAAAAAAAAGAAGATAAGTTTATTTCTTATGTTTAAGTTTATGCTAAAAAAAAAGTGGAAGATTTATTTTAAATTTTATTGAGTTTTATGTTTAAAGAATTGTATTTTTGAGTTTTCTCTATTGTATATTGTTATAATACTTTTTATATTTAACATCTTTTAATTATATCTTTTAATTATAAGTGTTGTTAACCTTTTTAATCAACAAATATATAAAAAAAAAAAAAAGGACGATCAAAATGAAAAATTAGTGTCAAGAGACAGAAAGAAAGAAACCACTCTCTTATAGTCATTTGTGTGGAGCTCTCACTCTTCATTTAGAATTATTTTTTTGTGTGTATGTGTGGGACTTTTTATTAAGATAAGTGTCATATTTTAGTAGTTGTCAGTGTATATTTTGACACTTATTTGATTCTTTTTCACATAGTTTATACTTAAATTTCATAAAGTTTACATTTTAATATATTTAAGTTCATGTTATTTAAATTTAGCAACTTTAATCTTACTTTTGTCAAATAATAAAAGGTATTTGATCCACTTTTATTGTGTGAATTTTCTTAAGGACAAAAGCTTATAGCTTTATTATATGTTCAAAACATTCTTCACATGTTTTATTTTAAGAGTTTTTACCGTTTCTCATTAATAGAAATGACTTGAGCTTGTTTTATATTATAGTTTTAATTTCGTATTTTAAGCTAATCTGATGTTTGTCTACTTTTTTGTCTATAACTTTTTCTACATGTATTATTTTTGGCTGATTGTAGTTGCATTGAATTCTACACATCCAGGGCTTCAAAATACATATATGATTTGTTAGATTTAGAGTTATTTTCTATTTTTTATGATATTTAAAGATGAAACAGATTTGTTGTAGTTATCCAGATTTTCAAGTCTCGCTCAAGTGAGGTAATTCTCGCTTGAGCAATAAATGTAGAATTCATATAATATTTTTGCTGGTTTTCTTGTTTAAGCGATAATGGCCCTCGTCCGAGCAAGAAATCTTGCAACAAACTTTGCTCCCGGGTTATTTTTCGCTTAAGCAAGAATGTGAGAAATGGCGTTTAAGTAAGAATTTGAGCAAGAAATCTTATAGTAGACTTTTCTTTCTGGTTATTTTTCGCTTGAGCAACAATTAACTCGCTTGAGCAAGAATTCACTTATTGCCCTACAAAAATAGAAGATTTAGCTCCAAAAGAAAGAGTCAAAGAGGGCTTTGGAACCCAACACACAGTGATCTAATTTGACATTGAAGAGTAGTGGAGGGGCTTAGGAAAGTGACCAAGAACCATTGGAGAACTAATTTCTATCATTTTCCTTGCATTTTCTTATTGTAATACACGTCATGGCTATAACTCTCTAGGGATTAGATGTAATCTTCATACTCTGAATGTTTTTGTACTTGATTGTAATCCTTATTTCTACTCTAAAGGAATTGATTCATGATTCGAAAATTCAGAATGAGTTGAAAAACTACCTTGGAAATCAGTTGGAATAAACTCACACAATAGGTTAAAACTCTGAAATAGATTTTAATCTATTGTATATTATATAACTCTTACTAGTAATATTGGATTATTTGTTATTTAGGTAAGGAATAATCAGTTAATAAATATATTTTAGAATCTCATGTAAAATAAATCTAACGAGTGAATATAATGAGATTGCATCATAGAATTTTGGTAATTGTTAATGTATGTTAGAATAAAAAATAGGAAGAAGATGATAGATGAAGTAAAATTCTCAATCTTATCATAGTAGTTTAATTTACTTTTATTTGCATTTATTTTCTATAAATCAAACTATAAAAAATGCAAAATATTACTTAGTTGTACATTTATAAATATTTAAGAATTTATTAATTTTAATTTGGATAGTTAAAATCGTTTAAGTAGCCACATTCTCTATGGATAAAATAACCCTTTATATTACATAAAAAACTTAATAAACTTGGTAAAATCATAATATAACACTATCCTTATTTTTTCTTATTTTTTTATCTTTTTTTTTAATAACATTTTTGGAGCACTCTATAATAGCTTCTTCATTGTTATAGTACCATGGGTATCATTAAATTGTTATTGAGCATTTCTTGTTAATTTTGATTATTTGACTAATCTACACAATTACGGGTTATATACTAATATTAATAAAAAAATCAATATAAAAATAATCTTCACGATGTACAAAAGGATCATTAGACTTTTTTTTTATTAATATGGACTCAATTTTAAAACTATTTTTTAATATAGATTTAGTTAAAAATATATTTACTATTAAAATTATTTTTATCACGTTACTTTAAATATTATACATTGTGAGGGTAATATTTAATTTTATTTAAAAAAAAAAGTATTTCTCGTAAAGTCAAGATACACATTCTCTTTTTTCTCTTTTGGTACATTTAAAAAATTGAATTTCACATCAAATACATACTCTCTCTCTTCCATATTAAGATTGTTAAACAATGCGAAAGGAAGATTAATTTGATTTCTCGTTTTAATAATTTAAAAAATATATTTTTGCAATTTTAGCTTGAATTATATCTTGTAATTAATACATTTTTTATATTTTTGTTTTAAAAAAAATACACTAATTGGATGTTGTAGTTACTAAAAAAAAAAAATCTTAATCCAATAATCTTTTACAACCATGTAAAGCTACTGGTTTAAATGATAAGTTTTGAAAGAAGACTTTAATTCTTAAAACTTGATTGTTGCATGGTTTATAGAAACTTATATAAGAAATCATATGTAACAATTATATTTATGTTTTCTGTGATTTATTTATTAATAATTGAGTAACTACTACTCTTAAAGTCTTAGAAGTATTACTTAAAAATAATTAATAGTTTTTATCGAAAGACATTTTATAATTTTTATGTACTATATATTTATTTTAATAAATAAAATTAATAAAATTATAATTAAAGATATAAATATATTATCAGTTGTTATATATTCACAAGATTTTGATTTAAATATATTATTAGTTGTCGTTATTTTTATATTTATTATTATTTTTATCTATAGTAAATTAACATAGTTCACTAATAGATTGTTAAATGTCAATTTTTCTCCTTCGTGTAAGTAAAAGAAATTAAAAAGGCTAAATTTAAAAATATTAAGGATTAAAATAAAAATTATTTTAAAAACTAACAACATACCCTGAAAACTGTAATTAATAAGAGAATAAACAAATTTTTATCAATGACATTAACTATTGTTATAATTTACTTTACATATTTTATTATTTAAAATTTAATATACTCACTTCATAAACACTAGATATGATAACTTTAAAAAATAAATTAGCAAAAAGAAAAATAAATTGTGAGAGTAGAGGAGAAGTAATATGGAATGTGACTGACTATTCATGGATTTGATTGAATCAATTTTTTAGAAAAATTTTAATTTAATTCAAACATAAAAATATAGTATGATTTGATTTTGATTGCTTTGAAAAAAATTAATTTAGTCTGATTTAATTAAAGTAATTTGAATTGGATTAGATAATTCAATTTTTATAATTTTTAAATTTTATTAAAAAGTAATAAATGAATGATTTTATCACTTTTATATAATTTTGAAATAAATTTAATTTTGATATTAAATATAAATTTATATAAAAAAAATATGATATACAAATATAATTTTAAATTATTCTAAAAATAATTAGATAATCATAAAAATATAAAATACATTTCTAAAAGATAATAACATGATATAAATTAAAATATAAAATCATAAAAATAAAGTAGTGAGGGTTAGATTATACTAGTATTTTTGTATACTATTACATAAGGAAAACATTGGTGAAAAGGGAAAGTTATCAATATCTAACTAGACGCCAGACAGGAAGGAATATACCTCTGAATTCGCACGTTTGCCACTCTACCCACTATCTATGAAGTGTCTAAGATTACTATTTAAAGAATTGAAAATAAGATTTTTTATTAAAAATTATAAACTATTAATAATATTTTTAAATATTACTATGAATGTAGATAAACATGTAGAGAATTATTATTCCAGTAAAAAAAACTGGTGAAAATAACAGTATATAGACCAAATAATATTTTTTTAAGATTTAACTAGTATTTATTTTCAGTAATTAACAAATAATGTTGATAAATAAAAATAATTTTTTTAGTGTAATTTAAAAATATAATGAAAAATCATATAAAATTAATTTTATTAAATATTATAATTTTAATAAAAAAATAAATTTTTGATTAGATCATAAAAAATGGGAAAGAAATAAGAAGGAGGGGTGTGTTGTGTCTCTAATAATTGCATCTTTATTGAGTTCCGTGTCAGCTTGGTAGCATGGATCCATGGCACCAACACTACATGTCAGATGTCCTTGGACCACTTTTTCTTTTGAATCTTTCCCTTTTTTTCTGCCTTCTAAGCTCCAACATACACCATTCCCATCTCAGCTCCATATGGATTATGCCCTACCTGTCACCCCTTTTGCTTTTCACCCACAATTACTACCATTACCAATGATCCTTTCACACATTTTATCTTATATAAAAGCTAGATTAAGGTCATCTACAATGCTTAAATATACTTTTCATCTCTACATTTTTCTAATTTTTTTATTTTAATCTCTTTTCTTTTTAATTTTGATTGCTGGTTTTTGTAAATTTAATATGTTTCATTATTAGTAACCATTAGATAATAGCGTGATTAATCACATGTCTTTCTTTTTTTTAAAAATTACATTAAGAAAATGAATAATAACAAACAAAAAAATCATAAAAATATAAGATTCACAGTTTTTTCTGAAAGAAAATAACATTTAAAATTCACAAAATATTTTGAAACACACATTAATATATGCAATGACTTTAAGCATTTATCATTATTTTTAATTTATAAAAAATTATTCATTGTTAAAAAATTTATACTATCAACTATTTAAATTTTTTTAACTAGTACAATATTGTTCTAAATAAAATGTTATATAGTAAAATTTTATTAAAAATTCATACATTCAATACAATTTAATACATTAGGACTATTAAATATTACAATTTTTAATAAAAGTTTACTATATATAAATTTTATCACATGTAACATTATATATGTTAATAAATTAATTTAAAAAATATTTTTTATATAGCTTTTAATGATATAAAAAATTTTACATCATGAATCTATTTTAATTAATTTTTCTTGTCTAAAAGTTTAATTTTGATACAGATTGAAAAAAAATAAATTTGATCAAATGTCGTTACATTTTCAATTCATGTGATACACAGAAAGAGAATAACAAGAAGAAGAAATTCATTTTTGAGCTTTCAAGTCCACTGTAACTCCTATAAAAAAAAAATTAAAGCCAAGCAAAATGTAAGGCTGAAAATTTGATTTTAATTAGCAAATTAATCTATTCTGTGTAACAGTGATAATAATGGCGATATTAAGGCCATAATTGGAATGCATGGTTTTGGTGATTTCAAAATCAAAACCCAAAAAAGCAGAGTGACAAAGCGCTGTTATGTTTGCAAATTTGACCATTGCAGTCAGTGTTTTGTAACATAACGTGTCAACGTCCAAGGCCAACAGTGATACTTGATTGGATATTTACATGTGAACATGAACTCTGTACACTGTAGTGCATAGTGTATAGTGATAGTATTATTATACCACAAAAGCCAGAAACAAAAGCAACCAAAAAGCAAAAGATATATATGGCTAATGCTATACACAGCACATGTTATGAAAATGAAAAGAAAAAGCTATGTTGTATGTATGGCATGGCAATTGTGAATAATTGATGGGTATGATAAGGGTCTTTTGGGGCGTTTACTCCAAAATATTCTTCAACCTGCAGTCTACCGTACCCATCATTTGATAGTTTAATCATCCACATCCATAGGCCACAGTTTGTGTTGCTGTTACTGAAACATACACACTACTTTCTTCTTACCACATACAAAGAAAATGGTTTCTGAAAACTCTCTCTCTTCTTCTAAACGATCTCCAGCTACTCCTAAGTTTTGTAACTCATTCACTACTAGGTACTTCAGCAACACCCTCACCCCTCTTTTTGCTTCTGAGTTCTATATCTTTGTGTATGTTTTGATGTGTTTTTTTCAAAAGAAAATAGTTGTTTATTTCTTAAAATCTCTCTCATAAAACTATTGATAAATGATTTTTTTTTTTCAAAATAAGTTGAATTAAACATGCATTGTTATGTTTTCTATGTTTTGTGGGATTGTAATATAATTGTCAGTCTTTGTTTTATTCGACCGTAGATTAAAAAATATTAGTCAATGTGCTTGTTTTGCTAGTCTTCATTTCATTCAAGTTCTATATTACTGGTGTTGATAAGTTGAGGTGTTTGGTTGTTGTATGCATTTCAATTGTGATTATCTGAAGTCATGGGAAATTCAATAAGAATTTCATGCTTAAAGACAACATTTTGACATGCTGTTATTCTGAACTACCCCATTTCTTTCTATTGTCATATTGTTCTTTTTGATTGTAGGATTTTTGCTGATGTTGCTGGTGACATTACGATCGTTGTTGATGGGGAATCATTTCTGTTGCATAAGGTAAATCTTTCATGATGCTGTTGACAACTGTTCGACACATTCATGAGTTTGTTCTATTTGTCATTTTGAATTGCAAGTTTTATCTGGTAAAATGTAGTTGTTACAGCTTTGAATTTGGGCAATTCTCTTTTACCAGACACTATGATGAACTGTATGTCCTAGAATCCATAATATGTTAACAAGAAACTGAAATCAACCACTATTAGCCCAAAGTCTAGCCTACTTTAGAATATCAAAGAAAAAGTTGATAAATTCTATTTGGGTACATAGTCAACTCAAGACTATTCAGATGATTACTTCAAATTTACTTTCTGCTGGTTCATGTAGTTTCCTTTGGTGACCTTAAGTGGGAAGATTAGGAAGATGGTTGCTGAAGCCAAAGGGACCAATGTTTCAAACTTGGAGCTCCTCAACTTTCCAGGGGGGCACCAGACATTCGAACTTGCCATGAAGTTCTGTTATGGGATGAATTTTGAGATTACAACATTTAATGTTGCTCGGCTACGTTGTGCAGCTGAGTACCTTGAAATGACAGAAGAATACAGGGAGCAAAACCTCATCTCAAGATCAGAGATTTATCTGAATGAGATTGTCTTTCAAAACCTTCAGAAGTCAGTGGAAGTGCTATCCACCTGCGAGATGTTACCTTCAAATATAGTGGAGGAAATTGAGATATCAAATGGATGTATAGAAGCTATTGCAATGAATGCTTGCAAGGAGCAACTGGTTTCTGGTTTGTCTAAATTAGATTGTGATGGTGAATCTAGAGAACTCAAGGAGGAGGATTGTGTTGCATGGTGGGTTGAGGATCTCTCAGTATTGCGCATTGATTACTTCCAGAGAGTTATATGTGCCATGGGAAGAATGGGAGTTAGATCAGACAGCATTATTGCTTCACTCATGCATTATGCTCAATCATCATTGAAGGGTATTGGAAAGTGTCAATTTTGGAATCCATCAAGGACAAATTCAAGTCCAACCACTGTAGAAAAGGACCAGAGGATAATAGTAGAAACTCTTGCAAGTCTAATGCCAACAGACAAGAGCTCTTCCATTCCCTTGACATTTTTGTTTGGCATGTTAAAGATGGCTATTATGCTGGGTGCCACCATTCCCTGTAGACTGGAGCTTGAAAGGAGAATCGCGTTACGGTTGGACATGGTTTCACTGGATGATCTTCTTATACCATCTCTACAGACTGGAGACTCCTTGTTTGATGTTGATACAGTTCACAGGCTACTGCTGAATTTCTTGCAGCGAGTTGAAGAGGAAGAAACTGAAGATTATGGGTATGAATCTGATGGGCTTGGTTCTACTGGCCATGGTTCTCTTCTAAAAGTGGGGCAGCTAATTGATGCTTATTTAGCAGAAATTGCTCCTGATCCTTACTTAAGTCTACAGAAATTCATTGCTTTGATTGAGATACTTCCTTATTATGCTCGTGTTATTGATGATGGCCTTTATAGAGCTGTGGACATTTATTTGAAGGTAAATTTTCTAGGACTATATATAGGGAAGATTTTTCTCTGATTCCAATTGTTAGGCACTCCTTAATTTAACCTCTTTCTCTATCAGATAAAACTTAGATACAGTACCTTAGATGTTTATGGTGTAGTTATCTAATCAAAATTCGAGTTTCATTTTAGTAATCAACATTTTTGCTTTTAGGGTATTTTTGTTTTCCAGAAGTACTTACTCAGAAGTTAATTCAAACTGGGCTATAACAAAGGTCAATATAATATGTTAACACTGATTTTTCAAGATGAAACTCTGATTTTGACTGAAGAAGAAAACCAAAAATACTTTTGAGTACAGTACCTAAGTTTTGTCCGTCTCAATCATGCAGCAGTCACACTAGGAAAACTAATCAGTTTAGTGTGTTTGTTAATCATTTTTCCTTCTTCATGTTGACAATGGAAAACCTTTTTGCTCCATGTTCAGGCACATCCAGCAATAACAGAACAAGAATGCAAGAAGCTCTGCAAGTTGATAGACTGTCAGAAGTTGTCTCAAGAAGCATGCAACCATGCTGCTCAGAATGAAAGGCTTCCACTGCAGATGGTGGTACAAGTACTGTATTTTGAGCAGCTTCGTTTGAAGAATGCATTATCAGGGAGTTCAGGAGAAGGGCTGCTATCACAGAGAATAAGCAGTGGTGTTCCAAGTGCAGCCATGTCTCCTAGGGACAACTATGCTTCTCTGCGGCGAGAAAACCGAGAACTGAAGTTAGAGATTTCAAGAATGAGAGTGAGGCTGAGTGAGTTGGAGAAGGAGCAAATGTTCATGAAACAAGGCATGATTGATAAGGCAGGAAATGGAAGAACATTCTTAACATCACTTTCGAAAGGGATAGGGAGAATTGCAATTTTTAGTAGTCAAGGAGGAGGAAAGCGCCAGAAATCAGGTAGGAAGCCTAGGGGTTCAGATGGGAAAACTGGTAGGAGTAGGAGACATTCGGTGTCATAGATATTGTTCTTTTTCTTAGCTAAGTTTTTATAGCACTCTCTATTCTACCTGATCACAAAACGTGTAAATGAGTTAGTCAAAAGTTTTTTCTTCATCCTTGGTCTTTAGTTCGGCAATTGAACTTGAATGCCACATTTTCTCTCTTTTTCTTCCATGCTGTATATGATTTTAGCTGAGAAGCTAAGGTCCTAAACAGTGATACTGCTTGTTGCAGTGACCACAATTCAATGTGTAGCATCACCTTCTCTTAGGAACACAGTAACAGCACCTCCTTCTTTTCTCCCATCTTCTCACCCTCTACATGATAGAATGTACTGATTGTCATACTTCTTACATTGTTTGAAAAGGAAAATGTAATATATGCAACCATAGTTAAATGATTCATCATGGGTTTTAGTTTCCATAACGTTATCATATGGTAAGATAAATAATGACTTGGCTTGTGGATGCCTATCGGTGACACTAATTAATTATCTTCATCCCATTCAGCCCAAAATCTAATTAGTGATACATTACTGGCATGCAGCATGCTTCATAAATCCGAAACTCACATTTTTGTTGGTAGTGTTAGGCCATGCAACATTTTATTATCCTGGCAAAAATAAAAGCGTGAGCATGTAAATTTTACATTGTACTCCCTTACAAAATCCTTGATATATATGAACTATTTTGTCTATGCAAAGAAACGAGTATTTCTAACGAGTTCAGTTTTCCAATCTTGTTCATATTTGGACTAACGCCATCACAACTCCAAATATGTCAGTGGACTAATCACAAAGATATAGCACTCCAACGGTAGACGATGAGCCTTGGCATCTTAACGTGCTGTTTTTTCCCATAATGAAAAGGGCTTGGGTATCTTATTTCTTAGTCACAACCTCGTGTATGGAGCTGCAATGTCCAGGTTATGCAAGCAACAAAATAATCGTCCCATTCTTTCAAGTTTTATTAAAATAAAAGGAAAAAAATAACAAGTTAATCAGATCACTCAACTTGTGAACAGTCAAACACTTGCCTATAATCCTTTCGAGTTCAATAACTAACTACTAGTCTTCGGTTCCACCATTAACAAAATAAAATTTGATAAAACTGTGCATATCATACGAATATAATGGAGAAATATTATTTTATTTTCTGTGCTCAAATATCATGTCAGTAACCTTGTTTCAACTGTTACTCCCAAAAAAATAACCATAGGAACATATTTCAACATGCAATGTGTAAAACTCCGCCATAAACTAATTATCTCTGAAAAATTATTCCATAGATTAAAAAAGTAATCAGATACAACGTCCTAGGACCGTCAGATTTGGTATGCGCACAATGTTTGATAAATTGTTATTGCGCGTCTATATATTCTCTATGAGGCAAAATGTTCCCCTAAGATGAAAGTCTGCCAGCTAGAATTCCACCAAATATGATAGCTCCAAACCACTTGTTTGAGACAAATCTGAAGGGAAAATGAATCGAAAACAAAAAGGTAGCAGAGTCAGCTCATAATGTTCAAATTTAAGAGAATAGAAGTAAGCATTATATAGTAAGTTTATTGAAATGTCAGAAGTTTAACATATGGCAATCAATCAATCAAACAGTTGAAAAATAATCAATAAAAAGATTGAGCAATCACTGAAGTTTATATTTGAGGTTTGTAGCGATCACATAAAACATGCCATCAAGTGTTTGTAGCAAAGCTATATAATTTATTCTTTTAGAAAATGAAAATGAAGTTTGAAAAAAGTGTATCATTATCTCAAAATTGCTTTTCCATGGTACTATCTACCATTAAAAAGAACAAATCCAAGCTCCAACAGATGGTCTAGTGAAAAAATCAAGATTTCAGGTCCTTTCAAAAGCTGCTTTTAGATAACTAAATCATGAGTTTATGCAATGAACCATTCTAACATACTTCCTATTGCAATCAGCGCGTGAGGAAAGGTCGACTGTCCATATTTGCCAGCCTAAGTGTCCAGTTGCAGCTACCAGAGATGCATAATATGGCCAGCCTGCTCCACTTAAATGAATTAGGAGGTAAACAACAATCATGGCAACCTAAACAGTCATGAAAAAAAGAGAAAAAAAATGATGTTGACAAATGAATACCTATTTCAGCATTAAAACCACTGACACCAAGACCACCGAGGCATGCAATCCCAAACCCAGTAATCCACTCCTTTGTTGAATCACCAAAGCGTAAAGCTGTTGATTTAACTCCCACTTTCAGGTCATCTTCTTTATCCTGAATGCCAAGGTCAGAAATATTCTTAGACACTACAAGAATTTTGATTGCATTGCCTCAAACAAAAGATTCAAGTGGAGGATACCAAGTTGTATTGTCATTTAATTTTTGTTTCATAACAACTGTTATAGACAAGACAATCATCTAAACATGGGTAAAATTATACCATGAATTTACACCCTCCATATGTGAAGGAAACATTGATAAGCCCATTAGCAGGAAGAAATTAAGGAATAACGAAGCAAAAAACTCATAATGGTACTCCCCACATCAATGCAAATCATGAAGCAATTAAAGACGGAAGAGCAAAATCGTAGGGATTACATCTTACTAGAAGCAATGCTGTTTTTACCTGATGTGCATAGATAGTATCATACACAAGAGTCCAAAATACTCCAGAGGCATAAAGTGGCAACACAATAGATGGATCCAGGCTTCCTTTAACTGCTGCCCATCCTAACAAGGCCCCCCAATTAAAGGTTAACCCAAGATAGGCTTGAGGCTAACCAATATAGTTACAGAAGCGCACCATATAAAAGCATAATAAGATCAATCATCAAAATAATAATGAAGAGATGAGATATGGGGAAAAAAAACTGCTAGAAAAAACCATAAATGAGGAAACTCATTACCCAAAATGTAAACCTCTTCATGAGGGGATAAGAGAAGACAAGCAACAAGGATGAGGCACCCAAAACACGGCTGCAAGACGTACACAAGCCATAGAATAAAAAAAACTATTTTTTTGCAAAATTCACGTGTTCACGCTTGATATTTAGTTATGCCAGCATATGCAATAGTGATAAGATGGAACTAAAGTCGAAGGATGCATGTCACTTGCATTGCAAGCCGTGTGAAGAAACAAATTTCCATTTCTAATTTTCACTTCCAATTACAAACTGTCACCCTATTTTCATTTTGGTTTCCATTTTCAAATGCTTGCATAAGAAATAACGAAACCAACATTTTATTGTTTTTATTGTTTCTTAAACAAATCTTTGAAAACAAAATAATAAAATGAAAACAAAGTGACATTTTTATCATTAAAAATGAGAACTGAAATGGAAAAAAAATAATTTCCAAACCAAACAGACGGACCCTTATTTTCTTATTTTTAAAAAAGGGATGCATCTATAACCTATACATAACAGTGTTTTACAGGGTATACACCATTGCTGTATCTACTCTCTAAGATAGCATTGGTAGTGGATATAGCAATGCCACATCTTCTTTGTTCCCACATAACAGTATTTTCTAATCATACAATTGACTCAATTTTGCCCATGGTTGACAAGGAGGAGAGGCAGCTGCTCATTGTGAGACTCACAATGCTATGTAGAAACAGTTACCTTTTTCCTTTGCTCATAAGTGGCAGATTAAAGGAGATGGCCTTCTACATTTCTGTTCACATCACTTTAACCAAGTTTCCTCACATTTTTATTAGTTTCAAGGTCTCCTCTGGGAAAGAATCTTGGTTGATTTGCCTCAATAACTGTATACAGTATTTAATCCTAAAAACAATCAAAAGGATTTTGTGTTGCCAGCTTTGCCGATCAGGGTTACTCTACCACAATTGAGGACACGCAACACAGATCATAGTTCCAGCCAGGAAGATTGTATCTTTTATAACTAACCAGAATATTACAAATTAAGTGTCTAAAGCCCCAAAAGAAAAAATATAGAACCTGATCCAATTTAGAAATTCAAAACTAACACTAACCTATAATTGTTCAGTTGTAGAAGAATTCCAAGACCCAAAAGTAATTGAAAACCAAGAAAACAAAGTCCTTGAAATGGTGTCAAAAGACCACTTGCCACAGGTCGCAACTTTGTACGTTCAACCTGCATTTACGATGGTAAGCAATATCATTCAGAAAATAAAATCTAAGATCAATAATAAGTTTATAACCGGGAAAACAAACTGAAGCATTTCTGAAAAGGCTAAGGGAAGAAGTATGACATCACATGCAATAATAAGCTCAATAAATATGAAGTGTTTTTACTAGAACAAAATCATAAAGGTAATGTCATAGCAATAAAATCAAATTAAAAATGACAGTATCCCATGTCCCCAGTGCTAACCTAGGCCATATGAAAAAATATTAGACTTGGCATGACGTTAGCTTTCAGTTCATTCTTCTATCAGTATCTATTATACTAACGAGTTAAACACATCCACATAAACACCCGTCATAGTATTTGCGACACAAAATTATCATCACAATATCTCCTACCAGAAACAATTTAACCAAAAAGAAGCAACTATATTTACCATTGTATCAATATCCCGATCAAGGAGATCATTAATAGTACAGCCGGCACCTCTTAAAAGCAAAGCCCCACATCCAAACAAGGCCAACATCTTAAAATCAGGAAGATTCCCTGGGGTTGCGGCAAAGGTAATTGACCTAAGGCATGATAACTTAGAAACATTAAAAAAAAAAGTGAGAGAGAATTGAGTAAATTCATCGAAAAAATTTATAATTGATCAGAATTGAAAAAAGAATAATGTAGGCATAACAATTAGGTTGCAATAAATAAAGCTGCAGATGTAGATTACAAAACATAAAAAGAACTGGCTTCAGGCCACCAGAACTTCTTCAACTCATCATTACCAATGTCATTATATCAATGGGTTACAACAATATCTAACATTTCCAACTGGCAATTAGCAATCAAGTTCATATCATAAAAACTATAAAGCTCTCCATGTTATATCAATGAGAAGGCATAAAACTCTTACCACATACAAGGCCATAGAAGCAACCATGTCCCAATTGGCTTATCAACACGAGCAAGCCGTGCATATGGCTGAATCTGCCTAGGCAAGTACAATTCAATCCAAGAAACATCACCTCCACCACTACTACTACTCACATCACTCTTTTCCTTTGATTCCTCTCCTAAATTCGACGGCGATGGTGAAGTAGAGATGTGTGCAACAATATGGAAATTCGAAAGAGACCTAAGCCTTTCATGAAATTCAAAATTACAATTCTGAATCTGGGAAGGCTTGAATGGAGTGGGTGAGAGGTTTAAACTAGGGTTTTGGATTTGGTTTACAAATTGTTGAGTAGAAATCAGAGGATTAACAATGGAAATGAGGGAAGATTTGAGAAACCTACGCGAATTACGATTTATCAAATTCGACACCATTTTCTGAAATGCAATTAGGAGCAATCTTCCAACACCCAAAGAACTTTGCAAAATTCACAAAACTGGTTACTCTATAAAGCTTCAACAGTTAAATTACCCAAACCCAACATTGGATGTTCCAAAACACGCACAATACTCATAATTTATGATATATATGGTTTGATTTGGCAAGAAATGTGTAGGAAAGGTGATTTTTTATGTGTAAAAAGATGTTTTGTGCTAGTAGGAAATAATTTTTTATGTGAGATTTATCGTTTAAATTTGTTCCCATGATGAGATTTTTAGGAAAAGAAGGAAGTGAATTTTTTATACATTTTATTGATTTTTAAATAATTAAAAAATATAATTAAAAAAGATATTATATAATTTTTAAAATTTTGTCAGAAAAAACTATTGTTATTATACAAATATTTTTTTAACATAAATTACTTTTTTATTTATACAAATAAATAAAAAAATTATTTCATCTCTTATTTTTATGTCTTCAAATAATAATTTTTAACGTCATTTCTTAATTTTATTTATTTATTACTCATTTTCCATTTCACTTAATCATGACATAAGTAAACAAATCCATACAAGGATTATTTTGGAAAATCATAAACATTTAAAAAATAAGTAAAATTACATGAAAAAAAAAAAACGTAAAAAATCTTAACATCGTAATTTTAGTAACAATTTGTCCGTCTAAACTCTAACGGCAAGAAAATTGCGTTTAGGAATTACGGACAACTGAAGCGGAATGCCAAACCTGAAACCCTCTATCCTCTGCTATTCAGTAACTAAGACTAGTGTGATTTAATGGCTTTTAAAAATATCATAACAAATTAAAAATATAATAATTATTCTTAATCAAATTTATAAAAAAATTTCTAAAACATCCTTATCTTTAAAGCAGCAAGTAAAATTTATTAATTAATAGTAATTTTTATAATACTTTCAAGATTAAAAAGATATTTTATGTCAGTAAAATTATTATTGTTAATATTATATTAAATATGCATAATAAATATTAAAAATTAATAATTTATTATAAAAATAATAAATTTTTTATTTTAAAATATTAAAATAATTATATCTATCAATTTGCCCGGGTCATCAGGCCATACCGGGTCTAGTAAGCCCACTGTATCCAAAAACAAAGGGCCTTTTTTTTTCGTGAAAAACAAAAGAACTTTGTAATTGCCACCAAGAAGATCCAACCCATACTCCACGATGAAATGATTATGGGCTTATTGGTTTTTTTAAAATGGGAGCTTCATTTCCTATATTTTAAAATAAAACTATTAATTAAACTATATTTATTTGTAATTTAATTTGAATCAATTTTTAGATAAAACAATTCTATTCGAATATCGAAATAAATTGTGGTTTGATTTGAATTAATTAAAATATAATATTAAATATGATTCAATCTAATTAAATTTGACATGAGTTGAATGATTTATTATCTTTCTTTCTTTATTTTTATTTTATTAACATCATATAAAATATTAAGTTGACTCATTAATTCTTTTGACATAATGCAATTTCACTTGTGTATCAGTATCATCGAGCTTGGAGACAGTTCTATTCAACTCAAACATTGCCTTTGATAAAAGATATTTGTGGTTTTTACATTTTTATTTTTTTCTTTGATATATTTATTTTGAATATTTTTTATATGGCCTAACTTATACACACGTGATGATGAGTGGTGACAAATCTGAATATGGCAATAAACACTCACGGATAGTAAAAAGTTAAAAAATTGTCACATTAAGTATAATGAAAAATCGGGTGCATTTTAGCATGGACTTTGTGGCAACCTGTAGCATGATATACCATTTAGGAGAGAGCAAGAAATACCAGTAGTATATTTTTCACATACTATTTTAAATATTATGATTTATAAATCAAGAAAATATTATGTGACATAATTTATCATTAATTTTATATTAAATATGTATAATAAATAATAAAAATTAATGATTTATTTTTAAAAAATAAAAATTACAACCATCAACTTAAAGAAAATATATAATAATTTTTTTATAAATACTGTATTAATCATGCTTTTTTTTCTTTTTCTTTTTCTTTTTAATTTGCATCTCTTATTATTCCCATTAAAGTATCTCGGGTTACAGTTAGATGTTAACTCGAGAAAGCTTAATGCATGGAAGGGTGTGTTAGAGGTTCTTAAAAAGCGGTTAGCGTCATAGAAGCATGGGTATTTATCAATTGGAGGTAGGGTGACTTTGATTAATGCCGTTCTTAATTCTATGGCATTGCACTCGTTATCCTTTTTTAAGGTGCCGAAGTCGGTAATAAAGAAAATTGTCACTATCCAACAGAATTTTTTATGGAAGGGTATTAAGGATGGATCTAAAATCCTCTGGGTGAAATGGAAAACTGTATGTAGACCGCGGAAGAATGGTGGGTTGGGCATTAGGAATGTGCAGTGGTTTAATTGGGCGCTTCTTGGTAAATGGTTGTGGCGAGGTGTTAACTGTTCTAGTTCATTGTGGGTGCGGGTGTTGGAATCTAGATATGGAAGATTAACTTCTTCTCTTCAGCGTTCATCAGTTCACAACAGATGTTCTTTGTGGTGGCGTGATTTGCTGGAGGTTATTCATCGAGGGAATTCATGGCTGGATGAGAAGTTTGATAGAAGTGTGGGTGCAGGTTTACACACACTTTTTTAGAGAGATAAGTGGGTAGGAGAGATGCGATTGTGTGAAGCATTTCCGCGATTATTTGTAGTGGCGAGAAATGCTGAATCACGTGTATTGGAGAATAGTTTTCATGATGGCACTAGATGGATTTGGAATGTTAGTTGGCGAAGAGGACTCTTTAAACATGAGATCTTGAGCTTTAATCTTTTGTTGGAGCTTGTAGATGGAGTTTATTAAGTTACTACAAGAAGATAAATGGGTATGGAGGACATATTCTTTAGGTTGTTATTCAGTGCAATCTGCGTATTCATGGCTATTTGAACTTTTTTGTGGTCCTAATAGTGTAGATCAGTATACGGCATATGCCTTGCAAAGGCTATGGAGAGGGAAGGTCCCTCTTATAAAGGTTTACTGATTGATCGTGGTGTTCAAATTGATGATATAACTTGTTGTTTCTGTCATTGTTTGGAGGAACTTTCAACTCATTTATTTTTAACGTGCTCAGTTTCATCTCAAATTTGGTACTTTACTGCGCGTTGGCTTGGATTCTCACTGGTTTTGCCTTCATATTTATCGACTCATTTACTTTATTGGGTTGGTGTTGACTGTAGTAAAAGAGAAGAAATATGCTTATTAATTATTTGGGTAAATACAGTGTGGTCTTTGTGGTTGCATAGAAATAGAATTATATTTTCCAATGGTGTTTTGGATGAGAGGGAAGTCCTAGATTCTATTATTCTGATATCCTGGAAATGGTTATCACTTGTTAGTAAGGGAGAAGCTATTATGTTAGCTAATTGGTATTTGAACCTACGAAATTGCATCTGTCTTAATTTTGCATAAGTATATTTTTACTTTTTATTTCTCTGAGTAAGTAATTTTTTGTGTATATGGGTTTTGAGTTCCCTTTGAACTCTTTTTAATAAGATTTGTTTTGCTTATAAAAAATATATATATATCCTGAAAAGAATTATGTGAATGCGTTGTTCCTGCATGCTGGTGGTACCAATATAATTCCCCTTCCTTGTTTCACTTTAAGTGTTTTATAGAATTATAGTAAGAATTTTACATTAGTTTTTTTCTTATTTAATTAGTTTAAAAAATTCATCAAATCAGATCTATTTGGTAAAAATAAATTATTTTTGTAATTTATAGTATTTTTTTGGTAACAAATTTTTAAACATTATTTCATGTACTATTTAGACTTATAAACTCTTACTTTTTTTTTACTTTTTATTATCATAACTCCTTCGTTTATATAATTTTATATGTGTACGTCAATTTAATAATTATTTTTTTAATCATTAAATATAAAATTGGCACGTTACTCTGCATGGTGTGTCATGTGTTCTCAATAAATGAAAAAATATAATGTCCACCATATCAAATCTTTCAACATTTTGGTTTGTTCTTATATCATTGTCAATCCAATTTTCAGATCAATCACTTTGCTATGCTATTAATATCCACTGCTTCCTAGTTAGCCCTTCCATGTCGTTTTCTTTTTCCCTCCCCCATTTCCATTTCATACACATTGGTCGGTTACCCAATTTTTAAAAAAAATATTTTTTATTTTTAAGAGTTTTTCTTTTTAATTTTGTCAAACAATTTAGAGTTTATTTGATGTTTCTCCACTGCGTTTAATGAAGGTGAACCAACAAAGTCTATAGAGAAAAATGTATGTACAAAATTGATAGGACGAAAGATACTTTAATATTAAAGTAAGTATTTTTATCAATGGTGTAATAGCAAGATTAAATTACATATTATGCATCGCCAATATATAAGCGAAAGATTGCATGGTATATCAAAATGATAAAATCATAGATGATTTTAGATGCTTTATAATCATAAGTGTGAGTCTTAACTGTAATTTCCTGTAGTTAATATGTAAGAATATTAGATATGTAGCCACACATTGCTTACTAGACTATGATGAATGAAACTCTAAATCCATTTCAAATAATAAATTAGAAGCAACATAGAGATGTCAAAAGAGAGTATTACACCTTCTTTGGTTATTCCAAATCAAACTTATTCTTAATTAATATGGTTTATAAAAACTTATTTTATAATAAAATATCATAAAAAATTTAATTAAATTTTTTATCTTTATAAATATTAGACATTTTATGATATTTTTTTTACTAAAATTTATTTTTTTAAGTTAAAAAGGTAAAATTTAATTCATATCATCGATTTACTTTTGTTAAATATTAAGTTAATTGACAAAAAATCTGCACTCCACGTCACATGTCACCTTATTTAATTATATAAGAGAATGAAATTGAGAAAAAGATAGAAGTTGGAAGAGAGTGTGATGAAAGGGAGGGAGAGAGGTATGTAAGTGATAAAGAAAGGAAAAAAAGTTTTTTTTTTATAAATATTAAGAATATGTTTAGGGATTTATTTATAAATATTAATTTTAAATAATAAAAAAATTATATAATTAAATGATATAATATATCAGGTGAAAGTATAAGTGCTGAACTGATTATCTGTTAGCCTAACTAAACATTTAATTAAAAGAGTTGACAATAAAAATTAAATCTTAACTTTTTAACTTCATAGTAACTAAATCATCAAAAAAAAAAATTATAAGAATTTATCATAAAATGATCAATATTTATAGAAATAAAAAATATAATACATAAAATTTATTTTAAAAGAGTGCAAAAATATTTTTCAAACTCACAAATCACAATTAAACCCATTTATAGGAGAACTCGAAATACTTACAACACACATAATATATATTTCATTAGACATTCTAACTTGGTCAATGAACAATTAATGCTTAATCCTTAAAATACCTTGCCATTGATTTAAGTTTCGGTCGCATATCATCACCTTTGAAAATGTAATTATATAAAATATAGCATTCATATATCGTTCATAAAAAACAATATTGATTAAATTAAAAATATTCATAAGATGAGTTAGTTCTTAAAGTATTTGAAGAAATTTTTTTATCACTCATAATAATTATATTTAACTGAATAACGTCTCCAAGAAAAGATATATTAATTTTTTTAAAAAATGAGTTAATTCTTTTAATAATACTTTTTTATACAAAAAAATAAGTTTTAAAGTTTATATATAAACAATTAAATATGTATAATTTAAACTAATTATCTGTTAATAAACCGGTTTGTATCATTATAGAAAAAACAATTTGTATAAATTTAGGGTGTGACATATGTATTTTTATTTATTAAATTAACTTTGTAGTCTAATTATACTCTCTCTCTGTTTGAAAGATATCGCTTGCCACTATATCCAATCTCTTTCATTGTATTTGGTTAAAGAAACAAATAGGACAAAAAATGAAAGAAAAATAAAATGGAAAGAATATATAATAATAAAATACCAGACATATGATTTGGATGAACAGTAATAAAAAGAAAAAGAAAGTCATTTGGACTTTTTTTTAGTGGTTGAAAAACAATAGAAAAATTGTGTAGAAGACTTTTTTACCCTTATAACAAATGTTTTGAACTGAGTTTCAAATTAAAAAGGATTAATGTTATAAAACATGCATATTTTCTTCTTCTCATTCCTAAATATCTCCATGTAAAGATAAATTTGTTGATGTTTCTCTCCCATGTAATCTGCTCTCATCCAAACAACAATGGGTCTATATTTTATTTTAGAAATTCATTATTCACACTTTGCATACATCTTAATACAAGATATATAGTTGAAATTAAAGTGAACATACACATTAATAAGTTGAACCCTATTTTTAACATTACACATTGTCCTTCTGATTCTCTCATCTCAATTTCTCTCCACTCAAATCCACCCACCCAATAAATCACATTAAGGCTATACTATACTCAAATGCAATACAGTGTTAAAAACTTGTCATTAAAATAGAAACTACTCATTGGGTTTTGTCATAAAGGGACAGAAAAGAAGATTAGGTGGGTGCGTTAGAGCTAACGGTAGTTGCAACGTCCTTCGAAAATGCACCTCAAAAATGATATTCAAGAGAAGAATTAAAGAAAGGAGCCAAGTTTTCATTCTATGGGCCTTTATCTCACTTACTCTGTCGTCTCTGAAAAACCAAAAATATGATTATTTTGCAATAATTGAATGTATAAAATATTGAAGTGGTTGGGTGGGTTAAGAACGTTTCTTCACCTTTTGTGGATGGGACATGAGTATATTAGCAACCTTCTCAAGCAATTAAGTTAACCCACAAATAACAACTATACAATGCCATTGGAATTGGAAGTGGGTCCATTCATTCACACCAAAATGGTTAAAAATAACACACAGCATCTTAAAAAGTCTCTTCCTTTTTCCTCTCACGGCCACACAACCTTTTAAGATAGCCAAAGACTTAAGTTTCCTGGGGAAAGGGTAACACTTGTGTTAATATTCTTGTACATAAATTTCACACCTTTCGTGCATTAATTAATTATGATTAAATTATCAATTAATTGCATATCATATCACACTGTTAGCATATTTCTCATTATGGTAACAAATACCCCCCTTTATTCATATAAAATCATAGACAAAAAATGTCTATACTAAGATTTTATTCATGTTTTTGGTAAATTTGACATAAAAATAAAAATAAGAAATATAGAAGGAAAGATAAGAGGCAGAAGTGGAAATCACATGTAAAGTAACATGAAATGTGAATTTTGCATAGCAAGATTCTGCTGAAGAATGGAAGCGAAACTAGAAGTGGAAATAAATAGTAAAGTGTAAATAAAATAAAGAGGAGCACGAGAACTCCACAAAAGCACAACGGACAAGGGAACCTCCATCCCATGCCCATGTGCTCATGGCCTATCATCATCCCTATTATTATTAATATTATTAGCAAAGTGTTAACTGGTGTTCTTTGGATTCATGTTAAGAAACTGAAAACATTTTTTTTTTTAAATAATATCATAAATACAATTTTTAAGTATAATTTAACACAAAATTTAATAGCAATTTATTTTTAATTCTTTAATGAATGTCTTTTACCCTTATTATTGTGGTTTTAACTTAGATTTTATTTGGTAAAATAAACAAAATTTATAATATATAACTTATAGCTGATAAATCATCTAAAACCTTACAACTCTGCAGGTACTTAATTGAATCAGAACTATTTGGTAAAACTAGTTAAAATATATCAAATAAATAATTTTTTTAACTTGTGTAATTTTGCATAAAAAGTTGTGATATTTAATACTGTTAATACATTTAATTATGTAATTTTTATTGTACAGGATATTAAGTTGTATATTATATATGATAATGGTAGCATTTAATACGATTAATGCATATAATTCTATAATTTTTAATAAAAAATTAACATGTATAATTTATTATTTTGTGTAATGTTGCACAGGAAAATTGATAAATAAAATAAATCTGTAATATTATATTGATATAATATTATAATTAAATAAAAAAGAAGAATTTAGAATTTGTAATTTATTTGAAAGGATAAAAAAATATGAAATAAAATTAATAGTAGTTATAAACTATAAATTAAATTTCACAACAACAAATTTTCAAAAACTAATTTTTAAAAGATATACTTTTTTTTTTCTATTTTATTGTTGCCATACAATTTTGCTAACTCATTTTTCAAAATAAATAAATAAATTAATAAACTATAAGCTTGTGTTATTGTTCATAACGCGTCTTCAATTTGAATCATAGTAAATGTAACTACGCTAAATTCTAAAGGAGAACTTTGCTATTTGTAAATAGCAAGTGTGGGAGGGAAACAATGAAAACAAGCTTTGAGATCTTCGATATTTGATGTTGGACGAATGAAATACTATATATTGAAGTGGGCCATGAGAAAGAAGCCATGTGAGTATTTCTTGAGTTTTTATTTTTAATAATGTCTGACACACCCATCTCATCTTAACACAAAACAAATGTGGAGACATTGAACAGAAACAAACGAGTGTAGATCTAAACATGAACACATGAAACATGAATGTGTGCACTGCACCACTTTGAAGTTGTAGATCTTGTTACAACACAAGCATAAGCATGATGAATGGTAGGAATGTTAGAGAGTCTCTGTTGGGATCACTCAACAATCACCGAAGAGGCCATAGCTTTAATGGGGTGGCCAATAACAACGATGACAACCTCGATCTCTTCTCCAACAACCGTCGCTCTCTCTCTCTTGCTTCCTCAGATGATTCCTCTGATGGTGCTCCACCCTTTTCTCTATTCTTATTTTCTCCAAATACTTCCGTTTCTTTTTTGTTCTTTTTTATGTTAGTTTCCAATAATAATAGTAAAAACACTAGCTTGTTTTAATAATGATTATATAATTATACATAATTGTTATTTGTGAAGGAATTACATAATTTACATTATTATGATTTGTGATGGTTTTCAATTTTTTATTTTTATTGTTTGTGATGTCATTTAATTTTCCACTATGTATTAGGCTTTAGGCTATGGTTTTGATAGGTGATCTATCTATATGTATTATTATGTGTTTAATAATGATAGTTATTGGTGGATTTAGTTTCAGTGAAACTGGGGAGGCTCTCTGTTGGAACAGCAAAACCAGCTAGAAGTGGAATTGATGATCTGTTATCATCTACGGAAGGAGGGAAGCATGATTATGATTGGTATGCAAATTCATCATGATCTCTTGTTAGTAGATTCATTCAACTTAAATGACAATTGTAACGAAGAAATCATGTTTAAGAGAACAAATAGATCAATTATAGAAATAGGCAAGCAAATGTATTATGCATCATTAGGAGATAAGATCATATCTTCATGCAGTTTTTTTTGTTTCATACTATTCATAGATCTGGAATTAGTAGCGGAAAGATTTTCTTCATCTTGCTATTCCTATACTCTGATGGAACTCTTAGCCAGTTCAATTAAACTCAGATTAGAATCTTTTTATTCAACTTTTGAAATGACTGGGTGCTACTTTAACGATTTGGAAGTTATAAATTATCAACCACTCACACACACAAAAAAAAAAAAAAAAATTTGCATTGCTTATAACTATTTGATGTTATTAGGCTTCTCACTCCCCCGGGGACACCTGTTTTTCCATCATCAGAGGGTGAATCCCAGCCAACCTTAGTGCCGCCAAGAAGAAGTTTAAGTAGATCAACATCTACCTCTAAGGCCTCAAGGGTATGTGTGTCACTCATAATTTCTACATGTACTTTATGAAAAATGCATTTCATTTATGTTACCAATATCCATGCTTACATATTTGTTAGGAAGTGGATTGATACAATATTTGCTATAAACTTCAAGCAAATAGGGCATTAGATAAAGCAAATGTGGGGTTTTGGAGTGAAGCGTTAGATAATGGAAATGTGTTTGCTTTTGGTATTAGTGTGTGCGTAGTTCAGCTTATTTTGAAGAAATAATTGCAAAATTTTGACAACTTTCTAAGAGAGGTTTTGAAAAAATAAGCGATTACTTTTCTTAAACAAAGCTTTTCCAAACATGGACTAATAGATGTTTCCCAACTTAGCTTCTCTAACCAATTTGACTATGGCAATTCACCAGTACCTTTGAGTACATCAACAGCAGTTCAAGTGCTTGTTGGAATCCTTGTATCAACAACAGAAACTAATTGATATTTAATTTAACCATACCAATCACTCAGACAAATTTAGTATATAGAATATTGACCTGTTGAAAACGGTTTGCTAGATGCTGCTGAGTTTAACTTGATAATCATGTTTCTTTCAGCTTTCAGTCTCACAATCAGAGAACAACAATCCCTCTAGACCAGCAAGAAGCAGTTCAGTGACTCGCTCTTCCATATCCACTTCACACTCACAATACAGCACCTATTCTTCAAACAGACATTCCTCCTCAATCCTTAACACAAGCTCTGCCTCAGTTTCATCTTACATTAGACCGTCTTCCCCTATAACACGTTCTACATCTTCAACAAGGCCTTCCACTCCATCCTCTCGCCCAACAGCATCACGGTCCTCAACACCCTCCAAAGTGCGTTCAGTTTCCACCAATTCCGCAGCTGAAAAGCATAGACCATCATCACAAAGCTCAAGGCCATCCACTCCTAGCTCTAGGCCTCAGATTCCTGCAAACTTGCATTCTCCATCTGCTCCATCAACTCGGTCATTGTCTCGTCCTTCTACTCCTACACGTAGGAGCTCAATGCCATCTTTGTCTTTGTCACCTTCCCCTACAACAGGCTCTTTAACTTCATCTACGCGGGTTTCATTGAATGGACGCAGTTCAGCACCTGCATCAAGGCCTAGCTCACCAAGCCCGCGAATTAGGCCCCCACCACAGCCAATTGTTCCACCTGATTTTCCCCTTGAGACACCACCAAACCTTAGAACAACATTGCCTGATAGGCCAGTTTCTGCAGGCAGGTCTCGTCCTGGTTCTTCCACTTTGAAGGGAAATGGTTCTGAAACTCAAGCTTCAGTTACTATGCCAAGGAGACATTCATCTCCTATTGTCAGTAGGGGGAGATTGACAGAACCTGTAGCGAAAAGTCGAGGCTATGCCAATGCCAATGGCCATCATGCTGATGTCCCTGAACCTAGGAAGGTCTCACATGCTCCTGAGGTAGTTGCAAGGAAATCTGTTAAGGCCTCAACTACTGCTACTGACAACTCTGGATTTGGGAGGACTATCTCAAAGAAATCGTTGGATATGGCTATTAAACACATGGTTTGTATATATACTCTACTTTTCGAATTCTGCAAGATTAACAATCAATATTTACTTACTAGAACTATCAACATTAATGAGCTGCACATTTTATTCATGATCATAAGTAGACATTAGGCTGAAGCTTTATAATACCAAACGACATTGCATGAAAATCATGGCCCAAAAGATACAGGCATACAGCAGTACTTGCCATTAATGCCATGATTCATCATTTGATACTTTATGAATTAGGCTCATCTTATTACATTTTTGTCATGATACTTCAAATATCTTTATGCTGTTAGGCTTGCCATATTTCTTCTTATGATTTGTTACAAGCATTTATTTGCTTGCTGGAGCTTACTTTGAGAATAACATGCTTCAGGCAAGTTTGTGCTATCAACTTAAACGTGATTTTCTATGTGCTTTTCCATTAAACAGGACATAAGGAACGGTTCAGGAAATCTTCGTTCATTATCGAGCACCACACTCTTTCCTCAGAGTATCCGAACTTCCACTCCCAAGAGCCAGTCTCATCGAGTTTCAAGCGCTCCAGCATCCGTTGACATGAATGGTAGCCCACTAAGTAGTAAAAATGGAGCTAACTTTGATGTGGGAAATGGTATCAATAGGAATATGATAAAGGGAAGAGAGGTAGATGAAAGACACTATTCTGCAAAACTCAGTGAAGTGGATATCTATGAGAGTTCTCGTTATGATGCACTATTGCTCAAAGAAGATTTGAAGAGCACAAATTGGCTCCATAGTGCTGATGATAAATGTGATCAAGGCCCTATATTTGATAATGGATTTGAGCACCTACCTGAACCTTTTGGCCTCTTATAACATGTAGAGAGGTTCTACCTAGCACATTTGTAACATGCTATTTTATGTTCTATTTATTATCTCAATTTTTTGAAATGATGGGAATGGTTCAACTTATATAGCTCCAAGGTGGAGAAGTGAAGACGTATTCATATGTTTTCTTTTCAATCTGCAGAGAAATCAGTGGATTTAACTTTGATCTCAAACCTATACAAACAAAAGCAGAAGAAAATTACATAAAGCAGGTTCAACTTTCTTTGAGAGGGTGAAAATTTTCAGAAATGAATCATTTCTGTCTGTGCATACACAAGTATGTATTTGTCAAAAGGCAAATGTACTATTGTACGTTCGTAGAGATGGAATGTGATGTTCTATGCAAACACTTTGGTTGAGTGTTATTTTTCTCCTTTGCAATGAACACTATAGTTGAGTTGAGTTGAGTTGCATTCTACTCTTCAGTGCTGTCTGCTTAACGCAAGTACAATTGAAAAATTTTGAAAAATTCTTAAGAAGACGTTAGATATCTACGTAAATACTTTATAGTAAAACAAATATAATCAAAATTGTTTCTTTATTGATCCTGAATGTACAAAATAACACTGTCCATTCAGTGTATTTTTGTAAATAATACGTAATACTTTTCTTGGTGTTCATTTTTTATTTTTCTTTTGAAATATTGTTAGAATTTATATTATTGATAGCATTTTTAAGGAAATAAAGAACTTTAACGTGAAACTTGCCTATGAAATATCAGCAGTTTTTTTTAGGTCAAAATGAAGCTAATGATTAGCAAAAGCGTATTTAAAGTAAGAAGATAAAAATATATTTACTATTAACTTTAAGTTAGTTAGAGGTGTAAGTATTTTAATTTAAATTAACGATAAATAATTTTTATTTATTTACTTTAAATACATATTTTAAAAAAGTTAAATTTCAAAAAATTATAACTTAAATGCAAATTGATTTGTCGATAATTATTATCCATTTACAAAATTGTCACATTAGCTGAAAAAGCTTATTAATTTATGACGCTGTGCAAACATTTTTTATACTAATATAATCACAATTATCATTTTTGTTTTATGAGTTTTACTATTATGTGATTCTATTCATAAAGTATATAGTCACAATAATTGTCCCCATTCACATCTCATTCGTACTCCACTTCTCAAAGAACATGTAAGGACACTCAAATTGATGAAGCTCTAACGTTACTTCAAAATCTAAACTAAAATTTACTGTAGTAAATTATTATTCTAGGCTTCAAGAGAGCTTAGATTTCAGACACAATAATTGGGACACGACCATGGTAAGTAGATACGACTCTTCATGCCAGAGGGAGATGAGATGTTAGAGCACAATTGGGAACTGTTTTGACAGACCTTTGATGTCTATTTGATAAAAAAAAAATTATAATTTCACTTGTTATGTGACAAGATACTATAATTAATGTAAAAAAGTTAAGATTTCAATTTTAGAATAACTTATTGGTAGGTAATACATAATAGTTTCACCATAAGTCTTTATTAAGGTTAGTGACGTTTCTTGACCTTGTAGGGAGACATGCTTCTTTCTAATTTAAACTTTTTATAACAAATATATATATATATATATATATATATATATATATATATAATCATTTTTGTGGTATTTCCCTATTTTTTGAACAAAAAATAACACTAAAAATCTAAATAAAAGTAGCATTTGTTTTAAACAAAATTTTGTATCTTATTTCTAAGACTCTTGATGCCTTTTTTTTTTGCTCAACTAAATGTGGATGGGTAGCTTATTTACTTTTATGTAAGTGGTATTTATAGGTGGTGGACTCTTTTAAAATGGGTAACATATATTTTAAATAAAAGTTATAGTTATTGTTTAAAAAATTACCCATGGAGAAATTATAACAATTTCATAATTTTTTATTTTATATATATATATTCACAATCTAAATCATTGATTTTTTTAATTGAAGAGTATGACTGCATTTTATTCTTTAAAACATTATTCTCAATAGAAATTATATATCAAGGTTGAACAACAATTTCAATGCTACTTTTGGGTATAGCTTAAAATGAATTCTAACGTCTAATAACATAAAGGTAAATCAACCTTTCAAACGGATTTGGAGATTGGACCCACAAAAATTTGAAACACATAATTTGCAGACTTAGACTTTAGTTGTGGTCCTTTAGCTCTAAGGAGGGACACAGACCCACACCATTTTCAATTCAAAGAAGCCAAAGCCACACACTAAATCAATGTCACCGATTCTTGATGTGTGCCCTTTTGTCATTGATACGATGCCATTTTCCCATTTCCATTCCCTTGCACAAGCCCTTCCAAAGCCCCTATTTACTCCCAAATTGGCATCCAAAGCCCATAAGAGAGAAAGACAATCTTATTTAAATTAGTAGAAGCAAAATAGTGTGGAAACTCTTGTCTTTTATTGTGACACCTTTTGTATAAACTCACCCTCAAATAAGCAGCATCATTGTTCAAATTTAACCTCATTAACAGCTTTGCGTAATTTGAATTAGAAAAAAAGTAACGGTAAATAGTATTCCTTAATTGTTTTGCGTACCTTTTTATGTATGCCTAAAGTTTCTTTCTTTTCCTTAATTGACAACAGCAACAATTGTGATCTAATTGAATAGCAAAAATCTTCATATATATATATATATATATATGTATAAAGGGTTAGTGATTCGAGAATTCTCTTCACAAGATCCGAAACAAGAACTAAGCCCAAGAAATTGGGTGAATTAAATTTTGTAACTGTAACTGAGGTAATGGGGAAGTAAACCCATGACTTAGGTTTCATCGAGATCTGCAAGGGAGACCAATATAAGTATCATTCAATATTTAAAATATATATATTTTAAAATATTTGATCTAATTCATTTGACATAACCCTTACAAATTTTCTCTTACAACTTAGTTAACATTAGATCACATCTTTTACAGTTTAAAATAAAATGATTAAACAATAGAGGACCTCAGCTTATCATAAAATATTGAGACATATAATTTAATAAGTGTTATCGTTTGGATTACCTACAACTCGTTTTTGGACTCCATCTGATTATATTAACATGGTGGATAATATTTTGTTCCGAATAAAAACATGGTAAATGATTTTCTAGTGTAAACATAGTATATATATAGTTAAGTTTACAATCAATAACAGATGCACTATCCCTTTAACCTATTTGTGTAATAGAAGGATTAATAGACCTATATAATATAAACAGGCTTAGTACATATATCTTAGGTACTATTAAAGGGTCAATTATTATTACCACTGTACCCTCCCTCAGAAGGTTGGGTTAATGAGGAAGAAGGCTTCAAGTTGAAGCTGAGAAGTAAGTTTACTTGAACGTTGAATGATTGCCTCCCAAATCATAAACATTAAACAGGAAAACCAAAAGTAAAATCTATGCATAGAATAGCATAGTATGAAGTAATAGTATAGTACTATAATTATGCTTTTAATAACTCTTTCTTTCTCTATGTCTCAAATTGAGTGTGTATGTGTGTATGTTAGTTCTGGCGTGTTCCTGAAGTTATGCCGTTAAAGCTTGTTCATGCTTCCTCTTGGCCGTTGCTTCCGCCAATTACCAAATCAACACTGCTTTAACAAAAAACTTTTCTTTCTCAGCATCACTTTTATGGTTTACATTTCCATCTCTTATATTGCTCACAGCCTCAACACTTGCTGCTGTGGCTGTCTCAGTGCTTTCGCTTCAAACTTGCTTTCCCTTTCTCCTGTTTTCAAGGTTTTCATCTCTCAATTACTTGCATTTTTATCTTCTTTTTCATGCTTCATTTTTTCTTTTTAGTGAGTGCATGTTCTTTACACATGTAGAAGTAGAACAAATTAATGTTACTTAAAGTTATAATTCTTATAGTTGTTGGCCTGGCATTGTTCCTGTTTGGCTGCTTAGAGACGAAGAATGTTTATCAAGCAACGTTAAAGAGCATGAAAATTCAAAGGGTGTAACTAATTTCATTTTATAGTGAAACCAAGAAGAATGAATACTCTTTTAATGAATGACAAGCAAGTAAACTGCTTCTGCAATTGAGATAAGCCAAAAAATTTTAACTTGTCATATGTAACAATGTTGTTGTCTTCATTTTAAAAAAATGAGATAAATTTTAGTAGACAGATAAGTTCACTGTTTTGTTGCATTGCATACTTAGTTAATGGCCCAGTTGTTCTGTTTGATCAGTGCGTGATATTTTCTCATCTCCATTGTAGAGAAACAAGTGGAATTATTGAGATCAGACAACCAATCACAGCCTCTTATCTCAGGCACCTTGATTCATAGTTTGAACAATAAAACTTGATGATGCTACAGTCCGACATTGCCACAATATCAATTTTCCTAATCCTGCTTGTGTTTCCTCAAACTATAGCTGATCTACATTCAGAAAAACAAGCGCTCCTTGATTTTGCTGCTGCAGTTCATCATGGTCCAAAAGTAAATTGGAACTCTAGTACCTCAATTTGCACTTCTTGGGTGGGAGTTACGTGCAATCATGATGGCACTCATGTGCTTTCTGTGAGGCTTCCAGGTGTTGGGCTGCGTGGTTCTCTCCCTCCAAATACACTTGGTAAGCTAAATGGACTCGTTAGTCTTAGTCTTAGGTCCAACAGCTTGAATGGAAACCTCCCAATTGACATACTTTCTCTTCCTTCGATTCGATTTATATATTTACAACATAACAACTTCTCAGGTGATATTCCTGAGTTTCTGCTACCAAGGCTTATGATTCTTGATTTGTCCTATAACTCTTTCACAGGACAGATTCCAGCCTCAATCCAAAACTTGACATATCTAATAGGACTTAGCCTCCAAAACAACTCTCTTAGAGGATCTATTCCTGGTGTTAACCTTCCTAACCTTAAGAATTTGGATTTGAGCTTCAACTACCTAAATGGTTCAATTCCTTCTTGTCTTCATAAGTTTCCTGCCTCCTCATTTAGAGGGAATTTGATGTTATGTGGAGCACCTTTGAAACAATGTTCTTTGGTTTCCCTTAATACCACATTGTCTCCACCAATAGTCTCCAAAAAACCAAGTGATCTATCAAACAGGAAGCTAAGTACAGGTGCAAAAATTGCAATTGCTTTGGGGGGTTTCACAATGATGTTTCTTCCAGCTCTTATAGTAGTGTTCTGCTGTTTCAAGAAAAAAGTTGGTGCACAAAATGTAGCACCTACAGAGAAGGGTGGAAAGCTTAAGGAGGATTTTGGGAGTGGTGTGCAAGAACATGAGAAAAACAGGCTAATATTTTTTGAAGGTTGTTCTTACAATTTTGATCTTGAGGACTTGTTAAGAGCTTCAGCTGAAGTGCTTGGGAAGGGAAGTTTTGGAACAACATATAAAGCCATCTTGGAGGAGGGAACTACAGTGGTTGTGAAGAGGTTAAAAGAAGTGGCAGTGGGTAAAAAAGAATTTGAACAGCAAATGGAGATTGTCCAAAGACTTGATCATCATCCAAATCTTATTCCCCTTCGTGCTTACTACTATTCCAAAGATGAAAAGCTAATGGTTTATGACTACTCAAGTACCGGCAGCTTTTCCAAGTCGTTGCATGGTAATTGCTATCATTTTGAATTTTCTAATCACAAAAGGTTCTAGATGATGTCCAATAGTTTTATTTTTTATCATAGGGTCTAGACAATTAGTTCCTTTGGTTTAGAAATTAATAATTAGAATTTTTTATTAAAAATCTCGTTGGAGATGCATTAGAAATCACGGTAGAAGTGCATTGTCTCATTCTTAAAAAAACTTTTAATTCTTTAACTAGTGTTTTTAGGATATTGATTAACATTTTTACCTTATTATAGACTGTAGATGTCAAAACAAGATAACGGTATCAATATTACTATCAACACATTGATGTTGTATGCTTTATGTCTAGTTTCATGTTTGGGTTTACAGGATTTGTACATGTATTGTTAAATTGAAGATGGTTAAATGCAATACTATTGTTGCATTTTCTCACTATGGCATGTGAAACATGATGACAGGAACAAGGGAAACAGGACGAACTCCACTGGATTGGGATTCAAGATTGAAGATCATGGTTGGAGCTGCCAGGGGCATTGCTCATATCCACTCAGCTAATGGAAGGAAATTTGTCCATGGCAATATAAAATCATCTAATGTGCTTCTCTCAATAGATTTTCAAGGATGCATATCAGATTTTGGCCTAACTCCTTTAACAAATTTCTGTGCCTCCCCAAGAAGTCCAGGCTACAGAGCACCTGAAGCTATTGAAACACGAAAATCCACGCAAAAATCTGATGTGTACAGCTTTGGTGTTCTCCTTCTTGAGATGCTGACTGGCAAAACACCAGTTCAGTATTCAGGACACGATGATGTGGTTGATCTTCCAAAGTGGGTCCAATCTGTTGTTAGAGAGGAATGGACTGCTGAAGTGTTTGATCTTGAGCTAATGAGATATCCAAACATTGAAGAAGAACTTGTGCAGATGTTGCAACTGGCAATGGCATGCGTGGCAGAGATGCCTGACACGAGACCTTCAATGGAGGAAGTTGCAAGGACAATTGAAGAAATTGGAGCATTTATTTCTTAAAACCAGGGAATGACGTGTGGCAGACTACAAACTGCAAGAACAATACAAATCCACTGCTCGGTTTGAAACGTGCCTAGTCAAGATTCATTTGAGCTTGTAGCATCAAAAGAAAACCACGCGAATGTTTTAGCATCTTGCCATTTTATTTAAACTCCTCATGATTGCTTTAACTTGATGTTTAGAACCACACTGTATACTCAACATAAAATATTAGGATATATGAATTCAATAAATAAATACATTGTTTTTTAGAAAAAAAAAGTCTTATTACTATTTTGGTAATACATTGACAAAACACTAGTTAAGTCAATCTAGACGGGGGCCAATTTTGCAATTTATCGAAAAACCCAATAATCACAAGGCTTGATTGAGCGATACACATCACTCAACAAAATGAAAGATTTCATTACAGACCATGGCAAAAACTAGTGACCGACTACTACATTTTTATTCATGATGCCATTGTCATTTCCAACTGCGAAAGCAATGTAAAGCAAGAACATAAAATATAAAACTCTACACTCTTCCCTGGTACTATATATCAAAATGTTCAAAGAATAAACACAAGCATTAAAATGACCCAATTTAGGCCAACCTATATATTAGTTTTCTGCCTAATGTAAGTGAGGTTACTGCATGTTCAAGACCGCCAAAACAAGGGATACAGTCCAGTATTAAAAAGTTCAAGGACTAGTGTGTCTAAGAGCTTTGGTTAACCAAGTCAGCACCACTAACATACTTAGCAACAAATGATATCAGACGAAATGGAGCACCGATTAGGGGAGCATCTGTGAGTGACACATCATCATTTTCCACATTCTTGGCATCCTGCAATTCTAGATCCCGTACTTCATTATCATCCAATGGAATTTGCACAATTTCTCCGGTATCATCAGATACCAATGATGAGTTTGAAATTATCCCTACAGTGTCTTCAGCATCAAGAGAGTTCACATTATCCTTCACTGAAATCTCTTCCAATGAATTCAACTCCTGGGCTGATACAGATTTAATCTCAGCAAATTCAGGTATAGTAGTGGCGACATCAAGTGATTTAGTAAATTCAGCTGTCTCATCAGGCCCAGTAACTCCAGCAGCATGTTCAATTTCTGCACTTTGTTGATTCAGCTCAACACATAACTTGTTGACCTGAGGGTAAAAAACTAACCCAATCAATCTAAATCTACTAGAACAAAAATATCAAATCTTCTGTTAAGCCATCCAAAATTCATGATATTCTTCCACAAAAGTAATAAAACCATGAGGAACCCTGCAAATTACCTTCTCAACAAGTTCAGCATTTTCTGCAACCAACCTCTCCACCAACGTACAGGCTGCTTCAATTTGAGATTTCAAGTCCTCATTTTCAGCAGCATGATCCTTATCCACCATGGCATAAAGTGAAATATGATTAGAGGCAATATAAAGAGGTAAGCCGTGAAGGTTTCTTTCTCCTCCCTATTTCAAGTCACATACTCACAATTGAAAGGTTTATAGCATGCAACTCATGCCCCATCATCAGTTTAAGAAATTACAAAATGACAACTCAAAATGCAACGAGTAATGGCATAACTGCTAGACCGCCATCCACCACTATAGATTTGAGTATCATCAAGTATGACACATAAGAAGATCATTGACCATATGGTCATATATATACAATCAATGATCCTTTCCTTCTTTATAAATACAAGAAGTCAAGACAACTTATTTTCCAATGAATGAGTGGGTATTAGATTTTAACCATATAGGGTAACAAAAGTAAACCTTTACAGATGTGTCCAGTAAGCAGGGAGAAGCACTACTGTCTTCAAGATTCTGGACTGTTGACTGAAGACCCAACACTATTTCCCTCAACTGCTGGTTTTCTAGCAAAAGATTATTCCTGGACTCTTCCAACTCTGCCACCTGCCAAACTTTGTTTTTAATTTCCATATCAGAATTAACACAGGTTTGTTATGAAATGGACATTACCAAAAAACAAAATGTGAGAGTAATTCATCAAGCCAATGTTTAAAATCAATGGGAGCAAAAGGGAAGAATATTTGATTAATGATACAGCGTTGGTGTTAGAAGGCAATAGAAAATTGCCAAACCAAAAACAATGTGAGGGTAATTCATCAGGCCAATGTTTAAAATCAATGGGAGCAAAAGGGAAGAATATTTTATTAATGATACAGCATTGGTGTCAGAAGGCAATAGAAAATTGCCAAAAGAACACAAGACTAAATGAAGACATTCTAAAATTAAACAATGGATCAGTATTCAGTCCCAAAACAAGTGGGAAAAAAAAAAAAAACAGAATTGTCACAAATAGACACAATGTCAAAGCAAAAATAGTTGACAAAATAATTAAACTGGTAAGTGGTAAGTTCATATCTGCATGCAAGGAATCTGCTCTAGGGCAAATGAAACCACCCAAACTAGTTTTTGTATAAGCTTCAATAGTGTTCACTCTAAGCCAGCAACAGGAAATCTCATAGTGTTACCAACAAATACAAACTTGCAAGATAAAATTACTTGGCACAGGTAAAAGAAAAAATTGTCATATCTTATTTCCCCAACAGTTTGGTTCTGACGGTTACAAACTTGCAAGATAAAATCACTTGGCACAGCTAACAGAACGAATTGTCATAAGTTAGTGCCCCAACAGATAGGTTCTCATCAGAACAGGGAAAAGACAAAGAGCTGCCAAAGTCACGCCATTCTTATTAGCCTCAAAATGCAAGAAAACAATAGCCAGTAGACTGAGCGACACACAGGCTCACTTGAAATGATAGACCCCTATAACTGATTCCAAACCAAACACTAGAAGATAACATTCAAACGAGTAACAAGTTTATGACTCCTACATATTATGATGAGGAAATTACAGATAACAATAACGTTATATAAAAATAATATCTCTAATGCTTTCCTAGGTTTTTCGGTATAAAATGTTCGTGCATAGCCATATACATGAGTTACATACCTGCATTTGTAGCACAGTGATGCTTCCATTCAGGTTTGAAATGGTTTCTTTAGTTGAATTCTGTAAATATTACGCACAATATACTCTGGTGAGTGAAAAATTTACAAGAACTAGACCAGGCACTATTCTTCACCTCAGTCTCTTAAAGTTATGATGAAGAAAAATTATTGCTTTCAATTTGGAATAACAAAATAGAGGAAAAAGAAAAAAATGTGTAAATTAACAGTTTGCAGGCATATCTTCACATTTCAAATCAGTCAAGTCATGCAGTCCTTATTCTTCCTTTTAACCCCTATTGACTTTATGGTAAATCTCATTGCATTTTCTATGGAACTCCCCAAATTCTTTATTGACAGTTTACTAAGTACTACTAAACATGACATTAGTCTGTAACGTTACTATGGCCTTCTGCTTATCCATTGCCATTCATATGGAACTATTTGGGTACAGAACTAATGTGCCCTTGCATAAAAATTAATGGGGTCAGAGGTAATGTTTGGGATCATGGAGATTGATAAAACCTGTGCAGTTCATATGACAGCCTGGTGTGCAGTAGAGCCAACAAAGTGTATTGCAGAGAGACAGACCTGAGAGTCCAAAGAATGGGATACCAGGATTCCCCAACTCCTCTACAACCCTCTCTCTATGTTGTTTTCCCTTTTGTTTCCCTCCCAAATTTCACATCTGCTTTTGTGAGTAATTTCTGGGTAGTCTTGTAATACCTATTCCCTTGCACTTACCTAACTTTCTTCATTTGGTAACTTTTATTTTTTTTAATTCAAAATTGAAAATTTTAACCAGGAAAAAAACTAACCATACAAAGGCGGCTGTTGCTATTCTAAGGGAAGAAGTATGTACTAGGGGGAGGACCAAACAAATTTTCCTGCTTTCCAGCTTGGAGAGCTCCCTCTCGCACTGCCACAAAACTCCCCTTCACCATAATTTCAAAACCACCAGTATTTTCTGAATCAATCTTTTTTTCCCCCCAATCAAATCCCTAATTACCATCAAACAGAAAGGTACCCTGACTAGGGAGTTTGAGAGCACAACAAAGGATTGATTTGGGCTTCAAGGATTTATTTTAAAAATTAGGCTCAAATTTTATTTGTATTCATTGTTTAAAGAAATTTCTATCTTTTATTATCCTTTTTTTTTTTGGGAGGGAGGGGGTTCAAAATAGGTGCTAGCAATACCTAATATACAACATGAAATTTAAGATCATTAATTAAGCAAATAACACATTCCATGTAACAACTGATCATGCACAACAGGACAAGTTATTACCTCTTTCTCAACAAAAGAGCTCAAATCACTCTCCAGCAGATTTATTTTTTGTTCTAAACTCTCCTGTAGAACAATGTATATTGGATTTAAATATACCAAATAAAAATATCAAGATATCATATAGCACAACAGGGGGTTGGATCAGCTATGTTTAAATACAGTGCATGTAGGAAATGACAAAGTTAATGAAGCAATTCTTGCCCCTTTCAGACTCCAAACTGCCTTTGGTTATTATGATCCTAAATATTTTAAAAGAGAGAAAAAAGATATTAGATTACTCACCTCTTTTTGAAGTAAGGAATTATTTTCACTCTGCAATTGTGCAATCCTCGTTTCCAGTCCAACCTGCAGATAATAAGTTAAATATACCATTCAATGGCTAACATATATCAGAATAATACAGTTTCAGTAATACATAAGATCCATCCAAACATTCAGCAAAACTGTTCAATTCAAATTCAATTACCTATTTTAATTATTTTAAAAAAAAATTACCCAGTCAAATGCAGGGGCTGACTATAGCTAATCTACTACAACACAGTTAAGATCACCAATTAAGCAAACACTATATTCAATGCAATCAAACAAGAGTGAATAGAAAAGTTATTACCTCTTTCTCTCTAAAAGAACTCAAGTCACTTTCCAAAATATTTATTTTTCGTTCTAAACTCTCCTGTCAAACAATGTATATACGACTTAGAATTTAGCCTAACTTTCATCAACAGAAAAAAAAAAAAAAAAAAAGACCCTCAAAATATACGAATCATCTAAGGTTAAATATATAGCAAAGAAGCAACTCTTATCCCTTTCAGGCTCAAAGCTACCTTTTCATTCAGCAACTGATTAGCTTTTTCCACCCAACCAGCCTGCATATGATAAATGTTAAATATCAGGATATATAATTTCTCAAAATCTACACTCAGAAAAATTTTAAAAGGAAAAAAAAAATGATTTAGTCATTCACCTCTTTTTGAAGTAAAGAATTATTCTCACTCTGAAATTGTGCAATTCTCATTTCCAGACCAGTCTGCAGATAATTCAGTTAAATATACCAGTCCGTAGTTAAACATAGATAAGAATGAATAAACTAATTACAATAGTACCAATCCACACATTCATCAAAACTATTTAATTCAAACTCAATTACCTGTTTTTGTGCCTGCAATTCATTATCAGATCGTAAATTATTGATTATCTCTTCCAAAGTAAGCTGTAAAAGAGGCAAACCAAATGGTAGAGATCAAAATTTTGTAATAATAGATTTTATCAGGAACCAAACTTATTTTAATCATTTTTCTAGATTGCCTGTTGAGAAAGTAAATATATAGTTGCAATATAAGTAGTTAAACAAATACCTATTTGAGAATTGATAAATGTTAGTGCATGTGTGTATTACCTCTTTCTGAACTTGTTTATCATTTTCTTCTTTTAACTTTTTAATTGTCTCCTCTGATATGGCCTGTAGCAAATTAGGTCATAAACATTCACAGTAAAAATATTTGTGATATACACATTTAATAAATGACATAAATCTCAAAGACAAAGTTGGAAGTAAAATTACCTCTTTCTGAATGTGCATTTCATTTTCTTCTTTCAATTTTCTTATTGTCTCTTGTGATAGGGCCTGTTTTAAGATATGTTATACATGTAATGAGAATAATGCAAGATAAACATTAAAATGAAGAAACATCTCTTTCAGATATAATTTAAAATCTATTACCTCTTTCTGCATGTGGATATCATCTTCTTCTTTCAAATTTCTAATTGTATCTTCTGATATGGCCTGTCAAATGATAGGCTGTACATGTCAGGAAAATAATGAAATATAATGCTAAAAAATGGGCACTTATTTCTACATAAATCACCTCTTTCTGAACATGTATATCACATTCTTCTTTCAATTTTCTGATAGTCTCTTCTGATATAATCTGTGGAAACACAGCTTGAGTTAAAAGAAAATTGCAAGATAAAAACATTAGGGAAAAAATTCGCCCAAATAAAATTTAAAATATATTACCTCTTTTTGTGCATGCATGTCATCTTGTTCTTTCAATTTTCTGATTGTCTCTTCCAATATGGCCTGTGAAAATATTGGGATGCATATGTTATAGAAACATGAAACATAATTGCTAAAAGCCTAAAACAAAGGACAGGCATTTCTCAGAAAAAAATATTACCTCTTTTTGGATGTACATATCATTTTCTTCTTTTAATTTCCTAATTGTCTCTTCTGATAAGGCCTAGGGATGGATAAGCCATACATACTATAAAAACATTAAAACATAATCAAATCAAAGGACAGATATTTCTCACATATAGTATTACCTCTTTCTGAATTTGTATTTCATTTTCTTCTTTTAATTTCCTGATTGTCTCATCTTTTTTGGCCTATGGATGATATGATGTATAAATTATAAAAGCATCAAAACATTGGTTTTAAAACAATTGACAAAAATTACTCAGGTAAAATATTACCTCTTCAAGAACAAGCACATCATTTTCTCCTTCCAGCTTCCTAATTGTATCTTCCAATATGTCCTGCAGAAAAATAAGCTGTACATATTAAAACCTTGAAACTACAAAGTAAACCAGCATATATGTGAAAAATAAAACTTCAAAGACATCTCACTACATTCACTTTGAGCATATTATTTTCATTACCCAAATTTTTTAATTACCTCTTCTGAGGCGGCCTGTCAAAAGGTAATTTCATTTAGTTTAGCATAGCAATCATATCCACAAATGCTCAAATCAAACAAATTTGATAGCAAGTATGTCGGCAAGACACAGAGAGGGAAGAAGGGATGTCCAATTTTCTATGAACTTGTTTGCATAACTAGTGTAGATTCTGTAGAATTACTTCAGATAATAATGAATTTTTAGAAGATTTAATTGAAAGAATGACATTACATTTGGGAATGCTTAAGAAATTTACAAGAGGAAGTTTGGTTTTATAGAGTTTTAACTGTTAAGTAAGATCACCTATTATCAGTAGGAGTAATTTTTTTATGCTGACAAGACTATCCATTTTGCTCAACAGCAAATCATCAAAAGGATGTTTTAGCCATACATAGCTTGGTTCGTAGAAACTATTCAGAAACTGAATTAAGGAATAAGAAGTTTTAACTATATTCATCTGTTTCAGTGAATAAAAAGTAATAAAGTAGCCAAGGGAAATACCCTTTATGAACAAATATTTATAATATATTACATGAATCATGAGCATATACCTCTAAGCATGAAAGAAAATCTAAATTGATTGAAGGAAAACTTACACATTCTTTACCATTTGGCAGATGACCATTTGAATCTGTATTAGTACTTTGCCCATCTGCATCTGCAAACTCCCATGGTTGAGCACACTCCTCCTTTCCACTTTTCACCAGATTCGGATCTCTATCTGTGCTATCCACAACTCCATTCTGATCCACATTTACACTTTGCTCATTGGCAATCCCCGTAAATTGAGCAGGCTTGTCCTTGCCATTATTTTCCAGATTCTGATCCTGAGTAGATGTCTCTCCAACCTCATTCAAATCCACATTCTTCCTTTGCTCATCGGTAGTCTCAGAAAGATTAGTATGCTGATCCTTTCCATTACTCACCAGGTTCTGAGTCTTCTGACGCCCAGTGGCTGTTTCTCCAACCCCATTCTCCACATTCTTACTTTGCTTATTCTTCTTCTTCTTGTTTTTCCTCCTTCTCTTGTCATCCTCCATCCACCCACCTCAAATTCTCTATTCCAACTTCAAAAAGGCACTACACACACACATACACATATCACACACAGAGAACGAGTTTCAGGTTTAGAATTTTTACGTGCCAAAACAAACGAGAAAACCCAATGTCTAGTCAAGTCAGACCCCAAATCCAATTCAATGCAAAACTCAACATCGAAGACCCAGATGCACATTCAATCACAATTCGTCATAATTTTATATAAGAAAAAAAACCAAAATAACATTGATCTTGCAGTTCCCGGTTACAAAATACGGGCATCGTGAAATCTTAAATCCAGGATAAAAAATTTCATCAATTTGGAATAAATATTAAAATAAATAAATAAGCAGCGAATGGAATATAAAAAAACTTACGGATAGAATTGGAAAGTGTTGAAGGTAAAGAGTGAATGGAATGAGAAGAATGTTGAGTTAGCGTGACCTGCGAAACTGAGTTCTGAGAAATGAATCTGAAAATGCAAAGTGAAGGGGCGGGTTCAGTGAGTGAGAAGCAATTGCCATTCGAAATTGGTAATTGAAAATGAAGGGTAGGGGATGTGTCGTGTCGTGTCCACGCGCGGTTTTAGCGTTGATTTGATGCCACTTTCACTACACCTCTTGTTTGTTTCTTACCACAAATCACAGATCCAACGGCTTCTATACTTCCAATTCGTCGCTTACTTTATGGACTTGCCTCTACTTGATTCTTTTCGTTTAAATCAATTTTCAATATTTCCAAATTTAATTTTACTCTCTAAACAAAAATCTTTTATTACATTTCGGTCCACTCTTTTCAAAATAAATATTTTCTTTGCATGTACTGTGTTTATTACTTAAATGTTTTAAATCTTTGGACCAATAATATATATATATATATATATATATATATATATATATTGACTCAAATGAATAATAGATATATTTTTTAAATTTTTATATTTACTCGTTTTAGATAAATAAATTCAATGATAAAAAAACAATTATAACAAGAGTGAGTTTTTTTGTTGTCACTCTTCTAGTTTTCTTTAAGGGACATTTGATAGGAGGTTTCTTTTAAAAACATTTAAGAAATTTAAGTTAAAAAAATGTTAAATTATCACGTTTGATATGTATATTTTAAAAAGGATTCTTAATAAACTATCATTCTGAGAAATATCTTTTTAATTAAGTTTTTCGAGCAAAAAATTATGAGAGGAGTGATAATCTTAAACAAAATCATTTTAATAAAAAAAAGTTCTTTATAATATAAAAATACAATTATATTAAAATATTAAAATGCCAAATCAAAATCTATTTTTTATTTCTCTATTTTCATCATCTATTTTATTTTTTATTATTAACTCATCATTTTAATAAAAATGCTTTAAAATTATTGTGATTATAATTTTCGTAACCATATTAATCAAGTTAGGTGACTGTATTACCTAATATTATTATACATACATATATGTGTACATATTCTCATAATATATTATTTAAATAGAATTAAATAAACATGAATTTAGTTAATAGTGTTAATTTTTTTTAATTAATTATCATAGAGGTGAATGGGTATTTTTTGAAGAAGTATTAAAATTCTTTATAAAAAAATCATATAATAATTTTAAGAATATTTAAACATACCAAACATGTTTTTAAACATTTTCAAGAAATATAATTATGAAAAAACATAATTTCTATGAAAAAATACACTAAAGTCCCCTAAATAAATTTTATATAAAATATTTTTATTAATTAATTAAAGTAATAATATAATTTAAATAAAAATATTAAATTGAAAATGATAATAAACACTCTTATATTATAATGTATAAAAATCAAAATGTAATTTTGGAAACCACAAGTATAACTGGTTCGAGTCTTTCGTATCAGAAATGCAATTAAATCAGTTTAACTAAAAAAAATTGCTAAAACTCGGATCTTGTATAAAGTGAAGATACGCTTAGCCACTAACTCATATACATTTATATGTTATATGTATAAATTTTAATACTTATTATATACTGATTTAACTATATTAATTAATAACTTACTAGTTCAATCATTAATCCATTAACTTACAAGTTATTAATTGGTTTTTATAACACTGAATTGGAAGTTATTATTTATAAAAATAATATATTATATCAGAAAAAAGATCCTTTTTTTTTTCAAATTTGGAAAGGGGTGGAAGAAAGAAGGAAAAAATGGATAAGAGAGTCATTTGGTGTGGGTATATATTGAAACGAGTTATTGGTCTGAGAGAGAGAGGTTTCAGAGAGAGAGAGAGAGAAAGAGGGCTTGGGATTGGGAAGAAGGTGAGGGATTGACGCTACGTCTCTTCCTCTTCCTCTTCGATCCATCCCTCATTTCAACCACCTCAGCCTCAGGTCCTTTCTCTTCTCTCTCTTTCTATTTCCCGCTTCAATTTCATTTCTAGGGTTTCGTTCCATCTGATTCCGATCCCTATTTTTTCTTTCAGATCTGAACGTGTGATATACCACCCATGGCTTCAAAGCGCATTCTCAAGGAGCTCAAGGACTTGCAGAAGGATCCACCTACTTCTTGCAGCGCTGGTACCCCTTTTCTTCTCCGTTTTTCTTTTCCTTTTAAAATTTTATTTTCCCTTTAATCGATTCGTCATCTATGACCTACTCAGTTCGAGATTTTTAGCTTAATTAATTGTGTTGCGAAAAAATTTTGATTTTTTTCTTGGGTTTGTTTTCGTGCTGGGTTAAAATGAAATACAGTGAAACAAGGCACATAAAAATAAATTAAAATGCGTTTTATCATGTATGCATTGCTAATAAGAATGCTATAATAAAATGGATAAATAAATTGGAAAATAGAGCGTAGGGTAAATGATACTTGTGAGATAACGGCGGTTGGTGTGGGTGATGTCTGTTTGAGTGTATTATATGTTATTGAGTTTGAATGGTGCATGTTTGCTTGTGATGTGTCTGTTAATGTTAATCTCGGTGGTGTTTTTGTTCATTTTGCAGGTCCTGTGGCTGAAGACATGTTCCATTGGCAGGCAACGATTATGGGCCCTACTGATAGTCCATATGCTGGAGGTGTATTTCTAGTCACCATTCATTTCCCTCCTGACTATCCTTTCAAGCCTCCCAAGGTAATTTATATTTGTGGTGCCTGTGAATTTGAGGTGTTTTAGAAGTTTTAATGTGTTGGAAATGTCACATAACCGTTGCTTGATCAGGTTGCATTTAGGACTAAGGTCTTTCACCCAAACATCAATAGCAATGGTAGCATATGTCTTGATATCCTGAAGGAGCAGTGGAGTCCCGCACTTACCATATCTAAGGTTCAGTTTGCTTTGCCTTTAATGTTTAATCTGTGGGCATGAATATCATGGATCTTTAAATAGCATGGCTTGTATTGAGTAATGACTGTAGATGTTTACAGAAAGGTTTTAACAACTTAACATTTCCCTACTTTAGTGGAAAGAACAGAAGACAAACAGTAATTTTATGGTAGTAATGCCATGAAGAAACTGCTGATAAAATATTTGTAGCCCATATCGATTGTAGATTATGGCATAATTTTTACTTAGATGTAGTTTTTACTGACATGTATTACATGATAACCGGAAAAAGGAAACTTTGAACAAAGAATAAGTAGGGAAACGGTGTTTCCCTTTTAGGCTTTGTTTGGGAGTTAATTTTAGGGAAGGAAGAGAGGAAAGAAGATTTATTTGACAGTAACTCTTGTTTATAAGTTTTTAAATGTGAGGTCGAGTTTTTAAGTTCTTCCAAATTGAGAGAATTTTTGCTGACCCTTCATCTCCCTCCCGTTCCTTCTCCCCTCTTATCCCTCAAACCCTCTCCCTCTCCCTCCAAACTCAAACAAAGCCCTTGAGAAGGGAAATAATGGAGGTATAAGGAGGGTAATGTTTACACTCTCTTCCAATCCCTAATCAGTAATTACTTGACCCTCTCTCTCTCTCTCTCTCTTGTCACTCACTTTCTGAGAACTTTGTCTGGAGTGGGAGCTCTTCTGCATCAATCATCACTGGCACAGCTTGAAATGTTTCACTTACTAACCTCTCTTTCATCGATTCCTCAATAGAGATTAACCTGATAAAAAATTCATGTGGTGCTATAATGCTGGGTTTTGCTTCTCAATCCTCCACCACCATTCAAATTGAAGCTGCTTCCTGATTGGGGATTTGTCCAACCGAAGCAAATTTAAATCATTGTTCATGGGATGCTGCAGAAGAATCACTGCCATTGGTAGCTTCTGACAACCAAATGGAGGAATTGAGCAGCTGAGGACTGGTTTTTGAGGTTGACAAAGGAACTTTAGAATTATATTCAGACTTTACCAACCAAACATAAGAGTTAGATTTTACTCCATTTACTTCCTTGACAAATCTTCCTATGTTTTTCTCGATCATGTCTTAATTGTATTTCAGATTAACCCTGAATAATAAGGTTCATGCATTTGACTAATTGTAACTTGTAATTTTGTGCAGTCCATCAGAGGACTGATTTTCATTTGTGGTTAGTTGAGTCTGCTAATGCCAACATAATTAGGTGGACTGGTTCTGTATTGCTCTTTACCTGATCCAATATGGCTCTATGGCAGGGTGGTCTTTTTAACTGGAGCCTTGCTTTAGGCATGGCATACTTATGTCTCTGTGTGTTTCTGCCATTGGTAATATATTGTATTTCCACGCAATATTTATGCTAAGAATGCAAATCTCTATATAATCCCTTTTTGTGGGTGGCTTGGTGGAGGGGTTCCTGGAAGAGACCCCTAGATGGCGCCCTAGTAGGGCTGGGTTGGATAAGAGAAGGAAAATTGGGATGGAGTGTTGGCAGGGATTGAATCTCATCACTCTCACTAAATGTTTCCAATTCTTACGCATTGAGTTTCCAACAAGCAACATTCTTTTGCATTTTTGTGCATTTGATTACTAGGAATTTTATAAAATCATTTGTTGCATGTGGAACTGAATGCTGATATTGCAAAAATTTGAAGTAATTGGTTTTGTAATTGTCTTGCTTGCCATATCAGGTACTGCTTTCTATTTGCTCACTGCTAACTGATCCAAATCCTGATGACCCTCTTGTTCCGGAGATTGCTCACATGTACAAAACTGACCGGACCAAGTATGAGGCGACTGCACGTAGCTGGACTCAGAAGTATGCCATGGGCTGATGTGTGTATATTGAATGGGATCTATTAAAACTGTTATGGGTTTGCTTTTGTCTCTTCCTGTTTTCTGGAGGGAGATTATGTTTCTGTTATGAGGGAATGGGAAGGTGGTGTCTTTATTTGATAAAAAAAATAACTATGTTCAACCACTGATGTTTTATCATGATGCAAAGACACGAACAGGATGTTGTGTGTCATGGTTGTGTTGTAACGTTCTCTATGAAGCAATGTAGAAATAGTGATATGTCACTGACACCGACCGCACCCATTACGTTTCTGATTGTGATAACATATCATTAGTTCATTTCTATATTAGGTTAATATTTATGGAAAATGTTAACTTCCGTTTTTAGTGCTGAAATTAAATGCTTAATAATACTAAATTTTATTTGAGAAATGAAGTATTTCAATTAGGAACCATTTCCAACTTTTGTATTTTTAATGTAGTGATTTTTTTTCATTTTCATTACGAATTTGCTATATTTGGATGCATAAATTTTATATTTAAAGTTGAAGTTTACAATACCTATTATTTAATAATTCTACATAGGCAAGCTTATTTGATGTTGTTTTCAATATTACACGGGATTTATATTCTAAACAACAATTGTGAAGACTTTAAAAATGAGGATGGGGTAATTGAAAAATAGACAACAGAGGATGACATAATTAATTTAGGGAATTAACTTAGCATGCTTTAATTGGAAAGTGAAGCCGAGTTGAATTTTTTTAATTTGTCTTGCAACAAAGTCCTACGCAATGGAGCTTTTTGAAAGTGGTTCTCTAATTATGTAAATATTCAGATTTCAATTTTATAGTTTGAGGAAGTATTTTTTATTATGTTTTTCTGTTGTTACTTTTAATTGAAGAATTGTTATTTTGTTTTTAAAATTTTGTAGAGGAAATATTGAAAAATAACGTTTCTAAAGCCTACATAGTCCCTAAATTTCAGCGGCATTGGCTATGGTGTATTTTGAGAATGAGTGGTGTAGGAGAATACATGGCTTACCAAAAATGAAGAAAATAATACATGAAATATTATCTTTGAAAATCTCTGAAGATTGAAAAGTATTTCCTCCACGAACAAATATTTTAGAAAACAGTTTATATAAAACTATACTAGGGAGGGTTTGGATTCTTTGCCGTCGAAAAATGATATAGTTGATGCTATAAATAAAATATTGATATTTTATGTTTGTACAGATCAAATGTAATTCAACGAGTCATGGAATGAAGATGGAAGGAATGATGTTTTTCTTAATTATTGTTACAACTAATAATTTTTGAGGGAAGAGAATCATGATCAATAAGATGTTTAAAACGTCGAATGATCTCCAAAAAAATTTAATGTATTTTTTCTCCTTTATGTCTTATTTTTAGTGCGTCATATGTAGAGATAAACAAAATGCAGTCTATTTTCTTTAACACCAACTGTAATGATGAATGATTGTGTAATTTATAATCGCCCATAGAAATATACTAAAGCAACCCAAGACTTGACTCTAGTGGTGAACCATTATTGTATTGTTATTCTTATTCTTAGTTGAGTACAAAGTTACAAACGCAACATACAGTTAGATTCCTGTGGCACTGATGATTGTGTTTAGGAATTAGCTCTCTCTACTTATTAAGGTGAGAGTTTTTGTTTTGCCAATAATTGGCTATGGTGATTGCACAACTGTCTTTGTCTTGTAATGTACCTCATCTTGTTTCATAAAGGAATAGGTTGTGGGACTCAACCATTCATAATCTTTGAAAGATTAATTTACTGATTAAATATCTTCGAAAGGACAATATAGTAACATTAATTTTAAGAGAATCAATTTAAATATTTACTATTATAATTGTGTGTAAAAATAACTTACAATTAAAAAGTCAAAACTTGAATAAATTTGAAAATTTTGAACTGAAATAATAAATGAACAATGATATATAATGAGAGAGAGAGAGAGAAATATTTATGAAAGGGTTGGGGAGAAAAGAGAGTGGTGGGGAGCTTTCAATTTTGGCAAGGTGGAGTGAGAAGATAAAGAGATAGTATGCAGTCTCAAAGTCGAGTTCATCGTTGATACTTCATATCAGAAACCGCGTGATGACTGATCATATAGCCACTGCCACTGATTGAAACATGAAAATCATTGTCACATTCCTCATCTCACCTTCTTTCTTTCTTTGGATCAGACGTGGGAAACACTAACTTTCTTTATTACTATATATTTTTTAATATTAAATACCACGTGACACCCATTGATATGTACATTGACTCTGATCAGACCCTCTTTTTCTTTTCTTTTTTCTGTCAGAATCTGATATATTCATGTTCTATATGTAATCAATCATACATTCTATCTGTCAATTATGATATTCCATATTAAAAACTCACTTTAACTAACCAAGGCTTTCAAAGAATCTCAACTCTGAACATAGTTATGCCAGTGATTGAGATTTTTATTTTTTTTTTTGAAAAAATTAAGTGTAACAGTTTAAGTACCATCAATATTGTTTACTGATTAAATTTAAAATTTTACTTTGATATTATGTAATAGCATTAATTAATAAATAACACTGGCCATATTTAAGCTTTTTTTTTAATATTTATTTAACTTTATCCATTAAAAATAGTAACATTTTTTTCTACTTTATCAAAAGCAAAAAGGATTATGTAGAATATAGATATGTGTATAAGGATCACAAGGGACACATCAGAAGAACTGAAACCCTTCTTGTCCTGGTAGCTACTATTCTTAGATACATTTAATTGATATTATTTTACAGGGTTGTTTGTACTAAGGTGTTTTCTTTAAGCACAATGAAGATAATAAGTTAATGCCAATGGATGTTTGTGCACATTTTCTTTGCTCTTAGCGGATAATACATATCTTTAGAACTTGTTTCATGTTCCGATATGAAAGTCACAGATCATGGTTTGGGTGAAATTTCATCTTTTATAATTTTAATTCGAATCAAAATTTTAAAAGTTTCTAACAAAGAAACCAGACACGTTGGAAAAGTTGGTACCTGAAGAACACTTTTCCAATTTTTCAATATATGTAGGTGAGTTGTTGCGGCTGTTCTACTACCAGTGAATTAATATACCTTACATCTATATCAATATCTATGTCTATTTTTATATCTATATTTATTTCATAAAATTAACTACACTCACTTATTATTATTATTTTATGTATTTACAAAAAAATTTATAATTACAAAAATTTAAAATATTTAATATCACATATTATTAGTGAGATCAACATTATATTACTAAAGAAAAATATTATTATTTTATATATTTATAATAAATTTTATGATTATTAAGATTTAGAATATTTAAACTCACTTAGATATATAAAATCAACTAAATTCACTTATTATTCTATGTATTTATAACAAAATTTGTAATTTTTAAGATTTAAAATATTTAAAATTATTTGTATTATTAGTGAAATGAACATTACATCACTAAAAAAATATATTATTTTGTATTTATTTATTATTCTATATATTTATAGCAAAATTTATAATTATTAATTTAAAATATTTAGGATCAATTATATTATCAGTAATATGAATGTTATGTCACTAAAAAAAGATATTACATACAACATTACTTACATGAATGATCTATAAAGATATTAGTATATGTTAAAACGAAAACAAAAAATTAACTATAAATTATATTTAATAAAAAATTACTAAAATTAATTATAATATTTTTTATAAATTAATAATTAAAATTATAATTAATAAATTATTATTATTTTTAAATTATATTTAAGAAAAGTTTACTAAAATTAATTGTATAAAATTTTTTTAGTGATAATTGTACAATATTAAAAATAAAAATAACAAATTTGTTATAAATGATATTTAATAAAAAATATTAAAATTTATTATATATAAAACATTGACAAAGTTCATTATAAAATATGAAAAACAAAAAAAAATATTAATTAACTTGTATTAAAATAACTTTACAGAAAGTGAATGAAGTTTTCGAGTGGTACATTAACTAAAAATGAAATTGTATCATTGCTTCACATCATATTCAAATTTAAATAGTATTTATTTAAATTATTTTATTAATTAATTTAATATATTCGATATATAAATATGTCAAATACAACTATAAATCTACATTACAATGGTTAGAATACACTTTCTTATTATACCACATATTTTAAATCAAATTTAAATATGTTATTTTAAAATTATAGGTCAATAATTTTATGCATAATCTATTAAATAAATTAATATTAATATTTGCTTCAATTTTATTGGAAAGTAAAAATTAAACTCCATTAAACTAAACCTTATTTCAGTATGTCTCACATTTGCGTCTTGTAGTAAACATCAGGTTTGATTAGAAAATACTTTTTATTATATTTTTTATCCATTAGTTTATACTTTTTTATATATTTATTATAATAGTTTTGTAAAATAATTTATTTTCTATAACAATAAAAAAGCTAATATACATTTTTTTGTAGTTACAACAATATAATTTTTCAGTGTATTAATATTAAAGTTATGTTTATTATTTTTTAAAATAATTATAGACCTAATAAATAATGTACATTTTTTATTTATTTTTAGTTTAATTTAAATGTTTTTTATATAGTATTTTAAATTTATTTATTAAATTTTATTAAAAAATAATTTTTATTATTTAAATTATTTTTAAGCTATTAAGCTATCAAAAGATGTAAAATAATTTAATGAAATTTTAATAATAAAAAGTTCTATATTTTTTTAAAAAATTTACATTATAATTTATTTTAATTTTAATTTTAAGTACAATTAACACATTATTAAAGAAGAAAACAAAAAATATATACTATGTAATAATAATAAACAAAATTTAAAAATAATAATTAAATTATGTTAAATTATATTTGACAAAACTTAAATTTAGTTATTGTTAATTATAAATTATATTATTACAATAACATGAATACAAATTTTTATTATTAAAGATTATAATATATATAATATAATATAATATAGTATAATGTAAATAATATTGTTATGATGAAGTATTTCATAATCATTTTTGCTGTGATTATATTTTAATATTATTTATATAATAAAATTTTATTATGATTTAATCAATAATAAATTTATAATTTTGTTATAAAATATTTTTTACATTTAAATTATAAAATTTTTAATTATTGTAAATAAAATAATGTAATAGAAATATATAAATAAATATGTGTAATGCAAGAACATATTTATTAGTCAACATGTATTTAATGCTGTAAAAGAATCATTTAAATGTAAAATGTAAAATGTAAAAAAAAATAAATAATTTGATACTCCTCTTAAAAATACATTAAAAAAATATTTTTTTAGTTATTTAACTAGAATTAAAAAAAGATAGAATTAAAGATGACAAAATAGGATAGTCAGAACACACTTAATAAAATATAAATTTAATTTTTTTTAAAATGTGATGCAAGTTAAACCCGTAAAAATCTGTTAAAATCTACAATAAATAAATAAATAAATAAATTTCGCTCATTTTAAACATTAATTTTACAAAGCTTAAATTATATTCATGATTTTTTAGTCCAACCTGCTAAAATTTACTGCCTATCATAATTAGTCTATTTTGACAGTTCTAGATAGAATGAATAAAAGAGGTGAGTTTTAAGCTTTAGTAGAATTAATCTTGAAAGGATATATTAATGTTAAAATAAAATTTAATAAAATATTAAATCAATTCATTTCTATAACACACACATATATATATATATATATATATATATATATATATATAACACAATTATAAAAATATTTCAATTTATAATGTGTTTTAAAATGTAAGTGAATTGTATAAAATTTTTTTACGCATACAAAGGCCAGTGGAAATTGATTTTTTCAACCGAAGTTGCGATTCTGCCTGTAACCGACCTTACCGAGCCAAAATGGGTATCAAAATGTGAGCATATGCAAAATACCCTTTATATTAAATGCATGAAGCACTACATTTTAGGGGGCCATCATATTTTTCTTTTTTAATTATTATAAAAATATTAACCTATTTAATTTTAAAGCTTTCCCATCCAAAAAGGGAACAATTGGTTTGTCCAAGTTTGAAGACTTTTAAGGAATTGACTGAACCGGACATTGTTAATAAAATCAAGCTTCTGATTGGTCACTTATATTTATCTTAGTTGTCATCAAGGGGTTAATTAATATTAATTTAATAAATATGTTTGTCTACATTCCAAGCTGGAGGCTTAAAGATTCATTCATTATTCATAGATCCATGCCAAAAATTAATTAATTTACTAGTTTATATTTATATATAAAAATAGAAATAGCTTCCACTTCAAGAATCCATTTATTAGTTTTTATTTTGTGTTTAAACCAAAACCAAAACCAAAATCTTTGTTATTCACGCAAACTGCATCACCTCCTTCCTTATCTTCTCCGATTCTAAGGTGTAGTAGTGTCTGCTGCTTCACAATCACTCCTTTGTTTCAGCTCAAATCTGCAAATTGGGTTTGTTTTCAATCCCTTTTTCTACTATTAAGCAATCTCACACTTCAATTTTTGAGGGGATTTAGTTGTGCTTCTTTCTTCGTTTATCTGTGTTTTGTTTATTTATTTTTGATGGGGTTGTTTAATTGCATGGAAATTGATGGAAAGCTTCCAACTTTATGTTTCAGATATAGAAGAGTTGTTATTACAAGTAAGCTGATATGATTCTTCAAACTACTACTTTTTTGCCTTTGTTTTTAATGAGTTTCCTTTTGGGTTTCTTAGCAACAAAAGCAATTTTCTGAGCAAAAATGAACATTTGGGAGTTTGGTCCCCATTGGAATTTATTTACTTTGCTTTGCAATTTTTGGGAGCATTTGCATGTTATGGCATTCTTGCGAGTATTGGATGGAAATTTGAGGATTAAACCATATGTCATTTGTAAATATACATTGTAATTTTCATTTTGATTCTTCCCATTCTCAATTTGGCTTTCTATAAAGCACACCCTACTCCTGTAATTGTTGAGGAGGGGAGTGTGTTGTTAGTCTCTTCTTCAACTTGATAAATATGCGGGTGTTGTTTGAGGACTAACATATTTTCCTTGCCCCGATTGATTTTGACCCTTTTGATTTAACTATTATCAGATTTCATCTTTTCTAGCTCTTTAGTCCTCTTTTGGAAAAGTATGCAAGGAAGTGATTATTTTTCTGTGGTCTTGTGTAGCTTGAAAGCTGATAGCCCCTGATTGAGTGCTGTGACTTGGCTATTGTTTTCTGTACTTTTCGTTTTGTTGTGGTGGACTTGAGAGAAATTTGATCTGCTGACATTTCAGGCTTCCATTCATTAAAGTTTACGATTTTGTGGCTTTCGAACAGTTGTATGGGGAATTGCATAGCTAAGGTGAGATATTTTGATACATCAATGCCCGAGGCATTTCACCTATTCTTTCTAATAACTTTTTTTGTTCAACAGATAGCTAGTCTAAAAGCAAAATAAATTTCATGCAAAGTGTGTAGGGTGTTCTCTTTTTGATAGAATTTAAATGGATGGCATAAGGAAAGCCTGCTATTGTAACTTTGAACTGATAGTTTTTTACCATGCCTTCTCTTCTGCGGCTGCAGGCCATTGCCCATGTGATGAATTGTGTAGAAACGTATATCGTAATCTATAGTAGACATTAGACAATGATGATGAAAACAGTGATGGAGAAACAAATATAGCGGGCTGCAACAATTAATGAGAGCTATATAAGAATTTGAACTGGACAAATGTTATAAGTATGCCAGCTGTTCTAAAGTATCTAAATATCAGCTGATAATTTATAGTTCAAATCATGAAATAAGTAGCCATTAGTCTGGTAATACAGGTAAAATTAGAGAGGAAAATAATGTAAATAAGAACTAATTTTCTAAATTTCAACTTTCTTTCTAATTCTTTCACTTACTTCTCCCCCTGGCCCCAGTCTTCTTTATCTTTAAAGGTGATAAAGGGTTGCTCTTTAACTGCTGGGTATTTCTAAATACGTCTCTTTTTTACATTCCTATTCCTGCTTATATTTGGTATTGCGGTGTTTTTGGCTAATAAAAATCTTATTAAGTCAGTATGATGTTAATAGTACTCTATCTGTAACTAGAAGTTTGTTTCTTCCATCAGCCTCTAGCCTTTACTTTTCAGTTCCTCCCCCCTGGTACTGGCTGCCAGAAAGAACAACGGAAAAAAGAATTTTAGCGTATGATAGCTTTGTAAACTTTGTGGAACATCCTCAATGCTTCTAGAACTTTGTAAATTGTAATCTGTCAGTCCACATCTTTCATTTCTAAGGAAATTGACTGGGAAGTTTCATGTTTCTGATGTTTGTAGTCTCAAGCTAAGGATAATGATTCCGATCATGATGTGGAGTTTGCTGGTGGGAATGTGAAACTTATTACCACCACAGAATCTTGGGACCAGAAATTGGAAGAAGCAAGGAGGGATGACAAAATTGTAAGTTTTCCATCTTTTTTACTGTAAAATTAAAGAACCTATTTCCATTTTGTTGTGTTGTTTGGTTGAACCGTTGCTACCTTATCATGATTTACCATGCATGTGTATAGTTGGTAACATGTGTATTTTCAGTGCAAGACAGCAAAGCCTCACTAATTCCTCTAATGTTTCTATTTTATTGAGAGTCCATATTAATGAAATGTTGTGTCCCCTGTTCTCTTTCTTTTTAATGCTTCTATTTATTGTAAAGATAATTTATGGATTGTTTTACAATTATATTTCATAAGTAATCAACATGGTGCTGTCTCATTTCAAGCTTCATGATGAGTTGTAAGATTTTGTGTAAGTACCTGACCAAAAGTGCATGTTCTGATTCAGAATCAGGATACATCATTGATTCCCTGTTGTTTTAATTTGTCTAAAAAAATTGAAAGGATTTTTCATGTTAATAGAAAGACTTATAATGTATAACAGTCTAAGACATGTCTAAGGACATAAACTGATAGTCTCAATATTAATGGGGAGGCCCTGCATTGTACACTTGAACCTTGTAAAGCACAACATGACTTTGTCTCTCTTTTTACATGATTTTATTCTTTCTAGTCTAGTAGTGGCCTAGAATTGGTGCTGACTAGGTATTAAGATATCAAATTATTGCTGATTGTACTCTCTCTCTCTCTCCACACACACCAGCACAAATGCTTACAGAGACACTCAGAAGTTGATCCATCCCATTTTTATTAAAATATCGGTTTTTTTAGTATATGTTCAAGGGTGCACAAGAAGAAATTAATAAATTGTAAGTTTTTATAAAAAATTGTAACATTTAATGTTTTCAATGCATTAGATATTGTGATTTCCAATGAATTGTGTCCCTCGACATAGGTTAGAAAAACTGTTAAAATATATCATATTTTTGTTGCAGCTTTTTCATTATATTTTCTTTGGCCTTATTTTACTTGCTATGCTATGTAATTTTTTAGGTTTTGCTAATAAGGAGGATTCTTCTAGTTACCTAAAAAGAACATTTATCAATGACTTTCGAATTCCTAATACAAAAGATACTAATTTTTTTATAAAAACTTTCTATGTTTGTTTCCTTAATTATAATACCCGTAGGACATTAGTTGTTCGCATATACCTAATTTGTTTTCTTCAGATACAATAATTAATGCTAAAGTTCCATGTTTAACAGGTCATTGCAAATTTCAGTGCAACATGGTGCGGTCCTTGTAAGATGATTGCGCCATATTACTGCGAGTTATCTGAGAAATACACATCTATGATGTTCTTATTAGTTGATGTGGATGAGCTAACTGTAAGTAGCAAAGCTGTATATATCATTACATCTTAAAGTTATTTTGTTTGAACTAGTATTTCATTAAATGAAAACATAAAACAAACTCAAGTTCCACCTTTAGCAAACAGGAAAAGATCCTCTCATGTGATGTGATAGGTTATGTGCAAGTTCTGTAGCTATCTTTCCTTATACATAGTCCCACTTATTTAATGTCTATCAAAAACGATAAAACGAAAAATTTACACATGATCATGTTATCATGTTATGTGAAATTTCAACATAAGAATATCAATTCTTGTGTTCATGGTGAGTGTTGTTTCTAATACGTGTGTGTGTGAGAGAGATATACCAACACATTTTACTTGCATATGTTGCAGGACTTCAGCACATCATGGGACATCAAAGCCACACCAACTTTCTTCTTCCTTAAAGATGGACAACAAATTGATAAACTTGTGGGAGCCAACAAGCCAGAGCTGCTGAAGAAAATTGTTGCAATTACTGATTCAGTTCCTGAGTATAAGCAGTGAGTGTTGTTCATTCCTGGGGTCATGAGTGTTCTTACATGTCTTTTTTCCGTGAGTATCTTTGTAATTTTGTCCTTGGATGTAAATACAAGACTTTTCACATTAATGTCTATCATTCAAAGGGGTATTGCTGTAGTTAAACAATCCTGTTTTGCTAATATCAAAAAATTGTCTTTTGTTGTTGTTTAAGCAAAAATTTAACTTTGGTTCATGCCTTGTGGCTCCATTACTATAAGTCTATGGGTGGCATGGCATATAGAGAATTTTAAAGTGGTCACATAGAGAAAAGTTGCCAAAGCTAAGTACAAAGAAAGAGAGAGAGATCGTTGACCCACTTAATACAGTTTGGACAGCTGGTTTTGTGCTCATTTGAATTTAGTTTTTTTTTTTTTATGAAATTGATTTTAAGTAGTTGATGTCATTAAAATACGTTCATAACTTAATTTAAATTTCATATTTTTAGTGAAATATGAGTTTTCTTTTATTAAAAATACGAGAATTGGTTTTATAAATTTGGAATAAAGAAGCCCTCGTATGTCATTTGCCAGGTGCAACTTTTTCGAGTGTCACAAATTTACACGTGTCTAAGAAAATATAATAAGAAACTTATATAGTAAGTTTTTAACTAAATGTTGTAAAACATTACAAGATTTAATGCATTAATAATATTAAGTAGGGTTTTACTTCTTGAAAAATGTTTAATCATATTCAAAGTAACTGGAAGTGTTTAATAATTATATTTTTTGACAATTTTTTCACTTTTAATACATCGATTGTAATTGTCCTATAAATATTTTAATTTTTAATTAAAAATATTCATTGATTATTTGAATAAGTCGTAAGGAAAACAAAAAATATTTAAGCAAAGAGATGATTTATCTATAGATATACTAACATGACGAATCTTTCATTTTGACATTGGTTGTGTCTTGTGTGACCAGAATCATTAACTTTAAGGTGGCCACCTAAGCCGGACAACTATAGAATACGTGTGGCTTCAAATTTTTCAACAATTACTTTAAACTTTTTGCACCCACTTTATATTGTGAAATCTTTTAAATGTCAAAAGACAGATCAATTTGCTACCCAAACTGCAATGTTTTAGAAGTTCTTGTCATTTTTTAAATACTTGCATAAACTAATTTCCTACAAATAGGTGTACAAGTTGTTAGTTAAAGCTCGGGAAAAGGTGACTTTTAACTTGTATAATTATCATGTTAAGTTATATCTCACTTCTAAATTACATTAAATGTATTATTTAATTCACGTAAAAGAAATTTGTAAGAAATAAACAACGTAAACTATTTAAGATTAATTGTTGATGACAGCTTTAACACAGTTTGATAACTCATCTTTTAACGTGAAGAATGTCTGAATTTCGGACAAATATAATTATAAGTGCCACAGTAATTGTTTCAATATTTTCTATTTTTAATTGTTTATAAATGAATATTTATATTTTATAAATTATCAATATGTGACCAAATTAAGGTACTCTCTCTCTTTCCCTCCCCCGGTTTTTTTCATGCAAACAATGTTAAAACGGACTAATAATACACACACATTCATCTTCACTATTATTCTATCAGATAAGTTAAAGGTAAGTTATTATTTTTCTCTAAACTACTATATATTTTATTTGAGACAATCTAGCTAAATTTAAAAATATTGACAACATGATAGAATTAACCCTTCTACTAGATTTTTTTTATCAGACAAAATTTGTTCAAGAGAAATCAAGCATATATCACTTGAATCAACTACCCATTATTAAAATAAGTCATCTATGTTATAATTAGAGAAATTATAAAGATATTTCTCATTTTTTGATTCTAAGCAAGGAATTTCCTTTGCGATAATAATTTCTCTGATCTCCTTACTTTTATAGTTTTTTCAATAATCTCCTCCCAACCACATTCAGCTTATTTCAATTGTCGTGCCAATCTCATTCAGACATAAACTAATTTTCTTGGCCAATGCTACCTATTTATTTTTTTGTTTATCATAACCTAATTTATGGGGTAGCACAAAATTAAAATAATTTATAGGGTATAAACACCCATATACTAAAAGAAAGACACAAATGAATAAACAAATATGACGGTGGAAGTTTGGTGCAAGAGTCACATTCATGAATGAAAATGGACCCTTTCCTCATCCTTTCTTGCCCTTCTTTGTTATATACTCACAGCACAGGTGTCATTATTATGTATTCATACATACAAAGGCAACCGTTGAAAAATGCTCCTTCCCTCTAACTCTTTCACACGTTAGTGCTCATCCTTATATTTAATTCACAATTTAATTATCTTTAATATTCCTTCATGGTTAGTGGGATCCCAAAAAGTTTGACAACAGTGACATTTTTAGAAGATTTTTTTTTCATTTTAGACATGAGAATTTGTCATCACACACCCACACAGTTCATTCAACTGAACAAGGATCACCCCACATATAATGCATATAGATCATGATGATATATATGAAATGTATGGATGGTTACACGTCAATATCATGGGCATGCTTGGTTTAAGTCAGACCTTAAAGGTCAAGAATCAAGATACCCATTTCATTGCTATATTAACTCTTGACATGCATGATTATGGTATAATTGTTTTTTTCTATTACTATCATACTATAGTTATACAAAATACAGGGTTATAATTATAAACAGGAGCGATCAACATCTTCAAGGAAATCACTAGGTGATTATGATGCTGAGCCTGTTGACTATATGTAGACTTTATCTTATGACAGCAACAAAGTCATTTTCCTTTAAAAAGGGAGAGACACATGTAATCTTTGTCTTGCACGTCTTATCAATGGTGGAGAAAGAAAGGGAGGGGTTTCCAAAAATTAAGATTACAACAACCTCGTTACAACATGTTTGCTCTTCAATCTTTATATAACGTAGCCACAAATTACAGCTTACATAATCATAATAAATAAGAAACAAGACAAAGGAATAGAAATAATATTAAGAGAATCAATAGAGTAACATTCAAGTTTACTGAAAGAAGATTGCACTACAGAAGAACTTGAGTGGTTTACTGCATGACCTTAGCGCCCTTTTGGATTCATGATCTGGGAGAATACAGCACTAGGGGTTAATCCATCAGAGTCTTCACTAGCCAAGCTTCTACCTCCAATGCTCATTGAAATGCCACTGCTTCTGGAGTCGGTCACATTACCATCATAACCTGGCAATGCATCAGGGTCCTTCTTTCCTTTAGAATCTGCAAACATTGCCTCCTCTTCATTGTGAATGCCGCCAAAGCCATTGCCACTTTCTTCTGCACTTTCTTGCAGCTGCAAAGCGAACTCAAGGTTCCACAAGACATCACCCATGGATGGCCTATCAATGCCTTGGTCTGCTACACACTTCATTGCAGTCTCAGCAAACTTTTTGAAGCATTCTGGAGCTATCTTGCCCTTCAGATAAGGATCAATGATTTGGTCAAGAATGCCTTTCTTGTAGCAATGAGATGCCCACTCAGCCAGACTCACTTGCTCTTTAGCAAGGGCCGGGTTCAAAGCTGGTCGTGCACACAATATCTCAAATAGAACCACACCAAATGAGTAAACATCAGATTTGTCTGTCAGTTGCTGCCTCCTGAAGTATTCTGGATCCAAGTACCCAAAACTACCCTTGACAACAGTACTTACATGGGTATTATCCAATGTTGGACCTGTTTTTGACAATCCAAAATCAGAAACCTTAGCCACCCATTTTTCATCTAGTAAAATGTTTGTCGTCTTCACATCACGATGGATGATAGTGTGTTTAGCACCAGTGTGTAGGTAGTGTAAACCCCGAGCAGCACCAATGCATATCTCAAGCCTTTGCTTCCATGGCAGTGGAGGCTTCTGGGTCTTGTACAGATGCTCCCTGAGTGTTCCATAGGCCATATAATCATAGACAAGGATCATTTCAGTGTTTTCTTCACAGTAGCCAATCAGTGAAACAAGGTGGCGGTGACGAAGTTTAGAGAGCATTTCAATCTCAGTTTGGAATTCATGAACCCCCTGCTCAGATAGTGGATTTCCACGTTTAATTGCTACTTTGGTTGTTCCACCATCCATTTCTCCTTTGTAAACCTTACCAAATCCCCCCACACCAAGAAGCAAAGCCTCGTCAAAGTTGTTCGTGGCAGCCTGAATTTCAGCAAATGAGAAATGACGACAAAGGTTTGATGGGAGAGAGGATGCGTAACTTCCTGTGGTGTTGGTCTTGGCAGAAGCTGCAGAGTGTGAATTACCATAAAGAGAAAGTGGAAGCCAGCCAGACGGCCCTTCACTTGCACCAGAATCTTTTCCATGCCTACTGCGACGCGAAGCAGCAAAAGCAAATACCCCAATCACAAGTACTAAAACAACTCCTCCAACAACAACTCCCGCAATTATTCCCACATGACTCTTTGATTTTCCATGACTAGATGTCCTAGCCAATGACGGGTCAATTATATCTTGCAAAGGAGGAGGAATAGGATTTGTCCCTGCCAGATTACCTGTAGTATCATTAATTTTGAATATCTCCACTCCATTCAAGATTGCATCATAATACTGGGGCTTGTTACTTGTATCTGGATGCAGTGCAAGCCACAAGTCCTGCCGTGGTTCCCCATTAGGAACAAATACAACGTAGTCTTTATGCACTGGAACCCCATTTGAATGTGAAAGGCCAAAATCACGTGCCCAGGCAATAACATCAGCACCACCAGGCTGAGCAGTTTGATTGTTGAGGAATATATCAAATACTCTTTGATTAATCTGGGTTATATTTGTTGAGCCCTCACAAAAATGGAGTCTCACAAGATAAGAAAACCCAGAATCAATGGAGAAAATCCAAGTCAAGTTGTAATTCGAGTTGATATTGGCATCTGGGCCCATTGATCTGGCTGTAGTGTAGACATCTTGTGGAGCAATATAAGCTGGTGTGCCCGGAGGATACTCAAACTTCACACCTGGATCCGCAGGCTCAGTAACGCCAAATGCAGCCCCAAAGAGGTAGGGCACATCATCAGACCATGACCTAAACATTCCAGTATCATGTGAAGGTGAAATATCATTCCCACCCACATTTAACCTATAAAGATTTTCAAGTGCAGTGCTGTTATCAATTGTGAAAGGTGTATCGGTACCCACAATCACGGTAGATTCATCCGTGGAAGTATAAATATCAGGCATGGACACAACCTCAATCCCATTAACAAATGCATAGGCGTTCGAGGCATTGGTAGATGGGGTAAAAGTTACATTCAAGGTTTCCCCTTCAACATATATAGAGTATTCCTTCACAATGTAGGCAAAATTCAAAGCCAAGGTGGTCTGAGCAACACTGAAGTTCCTAAGCACGGTGTAGGATTGTGCCGTTACACCAAACAGTGCATTGGATGCATTGAGGCCAGCATAAGAAGCCGAATAAAAGTACAGCCGGAGGAATTTCCGACCGGAGGCCACCGGAAAAGTATAGGTATAAGGTGCGTGGAACACGCGTGCCGTCATGTAGGGAACCTGCGGGACTGCAGGATCTTGAGATGCAGCCTGCGAAGTCAAGGAATTTCCGGCCGAAGAACCAAACTTGGAACCAATATCAGTGGTCCATTGACGGCCATCAGTATCAGAACTAACCGGAGGACCACCACAATTCAGCAGAATTTTATCTGCAGGCTTAAAATCCTGAGCTAGGACAAGTTCAATAGCCAATACCAAGCACACAAGCAATGGAACACAAACACAGTACTGATTCATGCTCCTCATCGTAACACAAAGCTCCAAAGTAAAACCAAAACCAGAACCAAAAAACCCTGCTTTGTTTTCTCACCTGCAATTGCAAACACCCTTTATATGTAAGTACAATTTAAACACACCCAGAAGTTGAAATCACACAAAGACCTTAAATTTGATTAAAAGATCTGATTTTTATAGCACCCCAGATCAGGAAAGGAAAGTGGGGGATCATCATCAGTTTCGACCCAAAGTTGACAAAATCAGCAAAATTCAATAAGGGAAAGTGATGAACTAGATTTACAGTGAATAATAGACTCAACGAAAAAATGAGTGAGATGATGAAGGCTAAAATAGTGTAAATGGCGAGAATTAAAAGGAAGAAAAGTGTGGAACAAGAGAGAAAGAAAGGACTCACCTCATGCCATGGGAAGAACAGCTGAAAAAGCAACTCGGTGAGTCAAACCGCAACGATCCCGGAGCTTTAGGGTTGGATTGCAGTTGCCAGTTGTAGTTAGAAAGACTACGAGAGAGAGAGAGAGAGAGAGAGAAGGAAGGAAAATGGAGCGAGAAAATGCCAGAAACAGAAAACTGTCTTAAATACCACACCTTAATTGTAAGAGAACAATTTACTCTTTCACGTGTAGATGACACTATAAAAGTTGTATTATCTCTAACATTTATTATAAAATAATTTTTTATATTTATCTTTTATATTAATGATTTTAACTCACTTTTTCTTTTTAATTATGTTTTTTATTATATAAAAAAAATTATAAATTTAAAAATTTACAAATATAAATTGTCTGAACATAATGAGTTAATGAATGATGTGTTCTTCTTTTGAATCCAAAAGTATCATAAGTTTAATTTATTAAGATTTAGAGTCAAATGAATTCTTATTTATTCATTTTAACAACGATCTTATTTTGATAAATATATTTTAACAACAAATTTTTTTCATTTTTTTGAAAATCAAAATGAACGAGTTTTTAATCTGGGAATCAGACAGACAATTTACATAACCAGTTAGATGCAAAATTTCTCAAGAATTATTTGAAAAAAAAAACACACTAATTTATTAACCTAATGGGTTAATTTTTTTAAAAAATTATTAAAAAAGATTGTGGAATGTGTATCAAACTTAAGATCCTTTGAACGATGGACCCACTTCATAATTCATTATATATTTTTTTGTCAATTAATATTCTATTTTACTTTTTAAAATTTATAACATATATAATATAATTATTTTATATTAATTTATTATATGATATTACATATTTAATTATAATAAAATTAATAAGTGATGAATCAGTATTTTTATAAATTCAATGACCAAAACTGCTTTTATAAACTTTTGATGCTTTTTCAATGTAAACAAATGGAAGATAATTAGTTGGGTTTAGTTGTCTGTTAATCTTAGTTTAAGAGGGCCACCTGCTGACGATGTGACCGTTTTGACCTTCAGCTTGTAAGTCTGCTCGTATTTGTATTAAACTATACGTAATTTTCTTTTCATATTTTATTTTAGAATAAATATATATAATTTAAAAATTAAATAATAATATTTTATATTTTATAAATTTATAAAGAAAAATTATTTTAATTTAATTTTATAATTATAAATAATATATCAAAATAATAAATATTTAATAAAATTAAAATAATATTTTAATTGTATAATGTAAAAAATATATCAATAATTATAAATTTAAGAGATAATGTTTAAAAATATAATAGATATATACAATAAAAAATATAGAAATTTATATAAGATCTTTTGCTGGTTTTAACTCTAACTTATAAAATAAGTTGGAACTTCTATTATTATTAATACTGATTAATGATTAGGATACATATATTTTATCATCCATTATATTATTTTTACCATTTTTTTAAATGATAGACTTAAAAACTACACATTTTAAGATATTTAAATATAAGATGCATGGTATTATTTAATTTTAAGAAACTAATTTTGAGATGAAATTTTTTATTGAAAATGTTTTTTTTTCTAATACTAGTTTTTCTTTAATTTTAAAATGTTTATTAATTTTGAGATAAAATATTTCATATTGATGAAAATGATTCTTTTTATTACGAGATTATCAGCTGATATAAGGATAAAAATTTGATAGATTTATCTAAATTAAGTGCAGACCAATTATAATCATGAATATTATGAATTAATGAGACTAATCTACCTTACCTAATACACAGTTTACCCATTTTAAAAAAGTGTCGAATTTTCCATCTTTTTATCTTAATTTTGTTGAAAAAGAAATATTGAAATGTGAAAAATGCACGTTCATATTAACACAAAAATTTTGACTTATGATAATTAAAAAAAAAGGGTGCTGTAAAAAAGTATAAAATTTCAACCACTAAAGTTTAATATTAATGTATCATTAATATAAAAAATGATACCATAAATAGATTTAATACTTTATATTAATGAATTTCGTTACAAATTGAATAATTAATTTTGAAGGAAAAGAGAAATTCAATGAGGTGATGATTGGATGACAGATCAGTTTTGCAGTATCCAACAGACAAACGCGTTTATGAAAGTAACTTACAACTCACAACTTGCAAACGCGTTTTCATCGTTCTGCTGTCACTCACCTTTGCTACGCTCAATTCATTTGCTGACATAATCTTTCATTAAACTATGTATTAAATCAAATCATTGAATTCAAAATCATCTAATAATTATTTTGATTTGTACACAACGTGACATTCTTCTGTTGCTATACTCCAGATTCCCACCTTTCATTTTCATTTTCTTTTTCCTCCATATATTTGCTTGATTTTTCTTTTCTTTTTTTTTTTTTCTTCAAGGCCCCTTTAACTTTAATCATGATTAAGGAATAATCAAATTTAAGTCTAATGAATATTCAATTACTAAGAAATTATTCACAACAAATAAAGCATCTGTTTATTGAATAAATTTAAGTAATTATGTACTAAACATTAATTTATTTATTAATATTATGAATATTTTTAAAACAAAATATAAATCTATAACACAATTTTTATGAATTTAAAAAAATGTTAAGGGAGTATCAGAAATGGCTTTTTTTTTTCAACGGCAGGGACGTCTGGTTTTAAAAACATAAGCATAATTGCATGGAATGGGGAATTTAATTTTTGTGGAAATTTAAAATTGTTTTAAAAATATTTTGCTTAGATGTTTAATTTTAAACACTCAAAAATTAAACAATTTTAACTGAAATTTTAATAAATTAAAATTGAAGAATTATAATTTCATCAAAAGGGTAAATTTCATACCCACCTCCCTTCTCACTCCACACCGTCACACTTTATTGAGTTTGAGACTGTTGTGGCTTTCACAATAGAGAATTAGTGGTTTGGTTCCATAGTAATATCATCATGGATGAGCCCCTTAACCTTTTTAGTCATAGTAAAAATTTTAAATAAATAGACTTAATAATGAAGAAAATTACTCTACCCATACCAAAAGATAAAATTAAATGAGAAAAATTTTATTATTTAATTCAAACTACATATTTTAAAATGATATAAATTTATTTTAAAATTATATTTTTCTTCATATTTTTATATTTTTTTAATGAATTTTAGTTAAGAATCAAGAATGTATTGCTAAAAAATTGATGGCCAATTGAAAAGTGAGGATTTGACGTTTAAGAAAGTAAAATACTAAAATCAATTTGAATGCAACACCCTTAATTGATATCATCTTATTGACTGATTCCATTGGGCTGGTACACTAAATAAGGTAGCCACTAGCCAACTTCTACCAATAGAAGCAAATGAAGAATGTTTATTGAAGTGAAGCTGATATACAAATTAACACTTAAAAACAGTGGCTCCATAAGCTACACTCAAATGTGTTTCAGAACTCAAGCTTTTGGCTTCAGCACATACATTTTACAAGCATGTGGATCTACTGTGGCAGTCAATTTGTTCACAAACGGTCTCATCAATGTCTTGTGCTGCATGCATTAACATTACCTTAACAGCATCAGTACCCCCAACAAAATTGTGTTGAAAAGAAAGCATTCAATACAATGTTACAAAACAAAAGATTAAATGTATCATAAATACAAATTTACAATACCTCCCAAAGGTCTCTTGCTTCAATAACACTTTTAGGTGGAATACCAATATCCTTCCAATTGGCTGTAATAGCAATTCTCCAAGGGCCACGATTAAGCAAGACAACAGCTACCCTGTACCCTGAAAGAGGACCTGCCCAAATCTGTCCAAAAACATACCTATGAACATTTCTTGCTCACATGACATTAGAGACTAGAGATGACAAAATGAGCTAATTAGGCCCTAACCCAGCCATCAAAATGTAGGGCTTAGATTTTAAATTATGAGTCCAAATTAAATTTTTCCCTTTCTAGTTTGATTTGCATAGGTCTTGGACTTTTACCAGATTTAGACATTATTTTACAAGCCTAAATTGAATCAAAGCTTTTTCAGCCCAACTTGCTAAATTTCACTGCCCACAACAGACTATTTTTCCAACTCTATTAGAGACAAAATCATATGTCATATTCCAAATTCAACTTACCTCAAGGTCACCTTCCATCCTAACTTTTTTACCTTGTACACCTAGTGAATCTGACATGGTAATAGATAAACATTAATAACAGTAATAAATTACAATAAGAAACCATAGAATGACCGTGGTTATGTATCACCTTGGTTAACTGCAATAACTTCCTTATTTGCCACAATCTCCATAGTCTCTTTGGTCATATTTCGAACATCACATCCTAGAAGAAGAGGAGCCTGCAATAAAGCTCCATGTGAGGGGAAATAAAAAGCTCCTATACATGCTTTAACATAAATCAATATACTTGAAAACAAAAGAATAATAGTATTTACCTTGGAAATTGCCCATAAACTGAAGTGAACAATATATTCATCTTTTGTCATCCCTCCATTTCCTACCTCAAGCATGTCAGGATCTGTTGAATTTGAATGATTAATTTATACAATGACTCATAATTAGATTAAACCCAAGGAAATGTCTATTACCACACCGTATGTTTATTGTCCTCAAATTTTAAAAAAAATTATGCAAAATAATCTTAACTTACTATTGATATAGTTATAAAAATAAAGATATTTTAGACAAAAGTCACTTAAAAGGGAGTAGTAATAGACGCATGAGTGTGGCAATAGACACACCCTAAACCCAAACATAAAAATCTTAAATGTTGTGCTGATGAAATTCTAACCATTCCAACCACCAGGTCTTGCATACTCAGCATAAAACTCATTCATGTCTGCCTTTGAAATCATACTGCCAAAGGCAAAAGTTAAGATTAATAGACAACCTAGTTGCTAAATATCCAACTTTATACTACAATTTTGATGAACAGCTACAAACCCTACTTCACATTTAAAAGACTAATTGTATAAACTGAATGCATTGTTTTTACCTTTCCCATGAATCACTGATGTCATTAGTAGTTCTCCAGCTATTTCCCACTTTAGCACCCCATAAAGCTGGATGCATGTCTCCCCTAACAAACAAAGCATATGTGATTAAAGGGAAGGACTTAAAATTGGAGGAACAATAAAATGCTAGCACAAAAAATTACCATTCACATAGTGAGAAGAAGATTGGACGACCAGCCATCATTAAAGCCCGAGTCATAATAGGGTATCTATTCACAAGCAGACCATAGTTTTCAAAATTATATATGATGACTAAGGGGGAATACTGAAGAAAGTATTAACTACCTAACAGTTGGGTTTGATCCACCATTGTTACAGTTATCATACTTCAAATAATCAATACCCTGTAAATAAAGCATAACAACCACATTTTGAATTGCATTAAATATGATGATGTCAACGAAAAAGATGAAGAAATGAGCACAATGTATAATACCCATGATGCAAAAGTCTTGGCATCTTGAAACTCATGACCTAAGGAACCAGGCATCTTTTTGCTACAAGTAAAATACCTGCGAAATTGACCAACATAAAAGTACAAAACTTAGTTAAAATGTACATGGAACTAACTTGGTCAGGTGATTGGCCAAAGATAGGTACCCTGCATCTGAATAAATTCCAAGCTTAAGACCCTTGCTGTGAACATAATCTGCAAGAGCTTTGATGCCAGAAGGAAATGTTGATTTTTTTGCTACCAGATTGCCCTATAGCAACGAAGAATTTTTCTTTAATTGAATGTGAGAACTTTCAGGTAACCAGCAAGAAAATGCAAATGCATTGAGGCAACCATACCTTATCATCTCGATTTAATTCAGCCCAACAATCATCTGCAGGAATAGAAAATTGCGGATATAGGTTTACTATATGAGCTCATGACATTTTGCAAAGTAAAAAGTGCATAATAATAAGGGTTTTGCTAACTAGTACCTTAAAGACATTGGTTAAGAATTAAATAAAGAAAATGTTCATATTAAAAATCATATAAGGGGTACATTAAAAATCATGGGAGAAGCACGTTATCATGCTTTTTAATTAAAAAAAATTCTACTTTTGATTCCTTAACCAACGTCCTAAAGGCAATAGTTAACATTTTTCTAGTAATAGAGGTAGTACTAATAATAAGAGACTTGAAAAATGGGTGTTTTCATGTACCTATGTTGACATAGGTGTATCCAAGCTTGGAAAGACCAGTAGAAACGAGGGCATCCGCTGTAAACCCATATTGAAGAATCACACTACTAATCGTTAATAAAGTTGATCTTTAACAACAACTCATATAGTTTTATATGATAAATTGACAATGATAGATGAATACAAAATTCACATAATATATATAGATGACCCAATACCAGTTTCTCGGATGATTTTTTCATTAATTTGACAGTTAAAATGATTCCAACTGTTCCACCTGCACAAAACAAAAATGTTATGACAACTAAGTATCATAAATCAAGGGATACTAACAAAATAAAGAAATGACTCATCTCACAGAGAAGAAATTTACTGATAATTAACACACATACCCCATAGGAGGAGTTCTACCAAGGCCATTAGCAAGTAGATTCCTCCTGAATTGGTCCTCATGGTTGTGAAGTTTTGTTGCAGTGACACTAGTCAATGAAAAAAGCAAAAGGGTCATCAAAGCCACCACCATCTCACAGCCAATCCTTCTCTCCATTGCGTTCACTTCAAGATCTTTCACTTCCACAATTGCAGCGAGAAAAACAAGGGTACCTTAGGCCTTATCTATTTATACACAAAGAGGGTCTTCACTGATTGTGCTCCTCAGTCCAAACTCCAAAGCCATGTTTTTAACTGTTCTCCATGACTTACCATGATTTTATGACATAAAGTACATGTCAATATTAAACCCTTCAACAAAATCTTCTCATTAATATTCTCACATGCTAGACAAAGAAAATACTGAATGTTTAATATATTTTTGAGACATTAAGAGTATTTTCTTCATTTGATTCTTTCTTTATGGGAGTATGTCATTATGCTGAGCTGTGAATAGCAGTAATAATTTTCTTGAAAATAAAAATAAGAATAAGCTAAATTATCCTGCGCCCGGATTCAGATAATAATGGGTATTTATTGTTTTTTACCTGTATAGATAAGAAGAAAACAAAAAAGCTCGGTGTGTGCCCACCCTATTGCAGTCATCATATAACTGATTTCATTTCAAATGGAGAATCGCAGTCCTTAATTAGAGTTACATCCCTCGTGGCTATTATTATTACATAATATAACTTTTATTATTTATCATATTCTTAAATTTGTATTTGACATAACTTAGCCCTCAAAAACAAGTTTATAAGACTTGTTTTTTACAATTTCTACTTTGAGTATATCCACATTCATAGTCAATATAAAATTTCAAACCACTGTTTTACACTCAATATTAAACATTTAATATGTAAATGACGCAAAATCAGATCGAAATCCTTTCTTTTTTTACGCAAACTACTCCCTGGACTGAGCAATTACCGTAGAGAATGAGGCACATTACATTGAAAAAAACCGAAAGATGAAGTAAGTTGTACAAATATATGGAAAGGTAGGGGAGGTGATGCTAAAACCACATAAAAGTAGCGAGAAAGGGACCACTAAACGGGCTTTGATTTCCTTTTTGACCAATGCATGTCAGTTCAAATCGGAGGATAAGGATATCCCAATATTTGTTTATTCACCAAAAGCAATTGTTTTTCATCTGTGGGAACTCGCTATCCTTATAAATAAATAAATATTTATAAATAATTTTTTAATGAAAAATATGTATTTATTATATTAAATTTATAAAATATAATAAATATATTTTTATAAATTATTATTATTATTAATTATTTATTTTTAGTCTTTTAAAGTTAAAAAAATATTTTTAATTATTAGTTAAGATTTATTAAAAATTATAAGAGTATGGGAGAATATATATATATATATATATATATATATATATATATATAATTGTTTTAGTATTTCAAAAAAAGTAGTTAGATATTAGTATTCCTCGGGCAAAGTAAGATGCTCTGCTCTATCTTATTTTAATAATAAATATGTTATGATTTGAAGCTGTTGAATTTGCTTGCTAAAATATTCAACTTCCAGCAATTTGATAATCAAGTGCTACCAAATTTTATGGAGTTTTTCCACTGCTACCAAACTATTTTACTATAAAAAAATATTAACATAGTATCTTTAAAATGTTAGTTAAAAATTTTAAAATAAAAATATACTCATTTTTTATAATTTTATTAAATATATTTTAACACTAATTTTAATAAAAATTTATTAATTTTTAACCGGTATAGTCTATTATAAGTTTTTCCTGAAGCTCATGACTTGTTTCTTTTATGTTGTAAATATTTCTAGTCTTCTCTTAAATTTCAACTTTTTAACTGCCCCAAAAGAAAAAAGAGATCTTCTATGAATTGTTTATTTGTTAAGCTGTGTCAACGAATTTATAATTGAAAATTTCTAAGGAAAAGCGATGATTAACCTTTGGCACTTCATGACCTGTGTATAGTTAAATTCACAGTTCACACTTCACATCTATTAAACGCAATATTTTTACAATTATAGTAAATTACCTTTATATGAATTTGAAAATAGTATACAATGATGAATAGTAAGTTATCATTACCATTGGATATAGTTTCCAAATCGAAACATTAGACATTCATATATAATATTGAAACTCTTCTGATCGAATTGGTATATGATATTTTAAAATTTTAAAAAATCATTACTTCATTTTTCTTTTTATAATGTTATGATAAATATAAAATATAAATAGTATCTTGATTATATTATAATTTATTTTAGACTATCTTTGCTTTTTTTAATTAGTTAATATTTCTATTTTTTTCTCTTTTCTTTTATTTATCTAATGATTTATTTATTTATATAAAATGAGATAGTGTTTTGTATTGATGATTTAATTTTACTTAGGTGCCGGTGCCATTTACCTATTCTAACTTTTATGATTATATTATTATTTTTTGAATGGTTACTTTAACTTCCTATAAAGATTATATTTACTATTTATATATTTTTTTATGACTTTAACCTAAAAAAATATTTTTTTTGAATAAAAAAAATAAAGTATTTATTATATTTTAAATTTTATTAATTAATTTAATAAAGATTGTTCTCTACTAATTTTAAACAAGTTATCAAATGGTTTATATGAGTTGTTATTTAAGTGACTTCAATGAATTTAAAGAGGATGGTGAATTAAGTTCTCAAACTTTTTCTTAATTTATTTATTTTAATTCTTTTTTCAATGAAATATAAGAAATTAGATTAAAATATAATAGAATGAATGATAATGCAAAAGATTTAGAATTTTAATAATATAGATAAACAATATAATAAAACGTAAACTTAGAGTAAACATAAAGAGATAAAAGAAAAAAGAATGCAAACTCAATTTATGTTAGTTTGATACCTTTTGTGACCTATATCTAGTCCCAAGCAAGTAACATGCTTAAGAATTCTACTAACTTTAAATTTTTTACAACTAAAAAATACACTCTTATACTTTGGAATTAGGAATGGAAACGAGTTAAGACACTCGTGAGGGGCCTATAACTTATAACTTATCTAAAGTCTAACTTGGCTTGACTGATTTTTAAAAAAGACAGACTTAAACTTTTGAAAAGACCTATTTATATAAAGAGGTCAGATTTAAGTTTTTTTTAAAAAAAGCCTTTTAAGTTTATTGGCCAGTCCAATTAAATAATTATATTATTTTATAATTTATATTTATTTGTAACAATTTAACATAAATATAATTATCCAGAAAAATGATTGATATATATATATATATATATATATATATAAGATTTAATTATATTTTTTGTCCCTATAAATATAGGCATCTTTGTTATTAGTCCCTACAAACATTTTTGTTAAGAAGTAATCATTCTAAAGTAGGAAATTAAAAAATGATCTCTGCTGTTAACCTCCCTTCTGCTAAGTGCTGAGCTGACTGACGGAAAGTCAGTTCAGCACTCCACGTGACGCCACGTTGTCATCTTAAGTCCCAGTCATAATCTACGTTATTATTTTTTATTTAAAATTAAAATTTGCAAATAAACCCCTAAACTTATTTTATATATTTGCATAAAAATCCTTCTTCTTCTCCATTCCTTTAATCTTCTACATACCGGCACCTCTCCACCTCCCTTACCCCTACTCCTTTCTCCCATGACCACTCCCTCTCCTTCTCCCTCCTTACACCGCCACTCTCTCCCCTTCTTCCTCTTTGCCCTATCACTCCTACCTTTCACCTGCACACTCCCACCCTCCTTCTTCTTCTTCCTCTTCCCCACACTCTACCTTCCTCACCCAACCCCAACCTCCACTCCCCCTCCTCCCACCCCTTTCCAACACTCCTTCTTTTTCCCACATTCCTACCATTTCTGACATTTATTTTTTATTCTCACCTCGTGCAGAACCCTTGTTCAACCCCAATTTAATTCTCTCATGCTTTAGGGTATGATGCGTCGTATCATGACGGTTCCGTTCTTCGCCAACAAGGTGGTGCAACGGTATCGATTCGGATGAGAGGACGAAGCGGCACGCGTCGTCGACGATGTTCACCGGAATCCAGATTCAGCCACCGGTGGCATTGTGCTCCGGCGAAGGCTGCAATTGATGATGTATAACAGCATGTGTAGAATCATGTTCGATATAAGGTTCGAGAACGAGGAGGATCCGTTATTTCAGAAGTTAAGAGTTTTGAACGGTGAAAGAAGCTGTTTGGCACAAAGCTTTGACTATAACTATGGTGATTTTATCCCTATTTTAAGACCCTTCTTACATGGCTACTTGAAGATTTGCAAGGAAGTTAAGGAGAGAAGGTTGCAACTCTTCAAGGACTATTTTCTTGAGGAACGAAAGTAATATATATTTTTTATTTTCTTAGTAATTATTATTATTTTATTTAATTATTTTAGATTTGGGTTTAACTTTATTGGGAATCAATTTTTACAGGAACCTCGAAAGTACAAAGAGAACGGACAATCAAGGACTCAAGTGTGCCATTGATCACATTTTGGCAACCATGTTGCTCGAAGTTGGTAATGACAGTGACCAATTTGTTTGGTCGACCTACCTCTACTTTAGTGGGAGGGTGATTTTCAGTATCATTATCCATTAGTTCAACAATATCACCTCACGAGAATAATAAAACAAACATCACCAACACCCACTTAAATAGAGAAAGGTTTCTACAAGGGTCTGCAATCGGTTTTGGACTTTGCTTTAGCGTGCGAGAGAAGCTTGGGGTACTCTTTGGTGGTGAACTGGATGGAGGTAGTAGGGGTGCTGGGTGGAGGTAAGAGAAGCATGAGAATAAGAAATAAATGTCGAAAAGGGTAGGAATGTGAAAAAAAAGGAGGAGTGTCGGAAAGAGGTGGGAGAGGGGGGAGTGGAGGTTGGGGTTGGGATTAGAGGAGGGAGAGTGGAGGTTGGGGTTGGGGTGAGAAAGGTAGAGTGTGGAGAAGAGGAAGAAGAAGGAGTGTGGGTGTGGGTGGGAGTGTGCGGGTGAAAGGTAGGAGTGAAGGTTGAGGAAGAGTTAAGCAGGAAATGGTGTGTTCAGTAACCATATATCAAGAAAGGGGTGAGGGTTGGGGAAGAGTAGATTTTGTTAACAGGAAAGAGATAAGAGAAGAAGATGGACCTTTTTGTAATTATGTAAAAGTATGTTTGAAGACTTATTTATAATTATATAATTTTAAATAAAAAAATAAAAAAATAAATGATGTGGCATATTACGTGGCGCCACGTGAAGTGTTGAGCTGACTTTTCGTTAGCTAACTCAATACTGAACAGAAGAGAGGTTAACAATAGGGATCATTTCTTAATTTTCTACTTTAGAAGTACCATTTTCTAACAAAAATATTTGTAGGAACTAATCACAAAAACGCTTATATTTATAGGAACTAAAAACATAATTAAGCCTATATATAATGTAACATTGATTAACATAGTTTAATATTTATACTTTAATAATATAACAATTATAATTATACTATTAGAGTACCAAAATTAAATTTATTGTAAAAAAAACTATCAATTAAAACTTTGTCTAATTTCTAAAACATCTCAATTCATTATTAGAATTTATTCTTTCTTAATTCTTATTTTAATCTTTTTAATTTAAATACTTTTCAGTTTCTTAGCCCTAATATAATTCTTTAAAGTCATGGTTGCATAAACAAAAAACAAAAGTTGCCACTGAGGCATGTCACCGACGATTGTTTGTGGTGATGTTGTCGCATGTTCTGAGGTGGCCATTAAAAATTACTATTTGATAACCCTAATATATAATTACTTATGTATTTTTTTTTTGCTAAATATAGTATTTAAATATAATTACTTATCATATTTTTTTTATTTTATTAATAATAAATTTTTCGGCTTGTTAGCCTGTTAGTTACTAATTCATTGGCTTACTAGTCCATTAAATATAAATTGTTAATATTATTTGAAGGTCTTATTATTAAATAGACTACTGGATCATGTCAGATTTTTTAAAAAGACAGAGCAAGCCTAAAAATTTAGTCTATGTCAAGTCATAGGCCTAAGTTTAAGCTCTAATTTTATGTAGTAAGCCAGACTCATTTAACCTCCAGCATAATCCATTCTCATCCCTATTTGGGATTCCTTACCATGTGTGTTTGAGTCTTTCAAGAATCAAGAGATACATCACTCTAGTTCTAACAATAAATATTTTGCCATTTTTATAATCTCAATAAAAGAATATAGGAAATCATTCTCTAACTAGAATATATATTATAAATTGAAACACTATAATGTTTCTCAAGAATAAGTGTATTTGGTCAAGAATTAAACAAACAATTATTAAAATGATATTTGTAATATTTTTTTTAATGCTTTCAAAAAAAATATTAAAGAATGAGTATTTATAGAAAATAATTTGTGCAGATCATTTGGAATTAATCTAAAAAAAAAAACTATCTTTTCAAAAATACTTATTTACACATTTTTAGGTATGTTAATTGATCATATGAAGTAGTAGTTAATTACACAGTTCAAATTTTAAATTCTGGCAAGGCATGGTAATCAATTACAAGGTATTTAATTGATTACTACAAAATATTAAATTATATATCTTTCATTTCTAAAAATACTTTTAATTCTCATTCAAACATTTCTTTTTAAAACATACTCATATTTTCACAATAAAAAAATAAAATTATTCGATAGCAAAACAAATAAATTCTTTCAAATTAAATTTTATTTAAATTAAAACTTTAATTAACTTAACAAGGATTAAATAAATTTATTAAATAATTTTTTTTAATAACGTGATCTAAGTTTTAATTATTCTAACCATGACTTGATTATTTGACTTAGTTCATCTCTAAGAAACTTCATACTCTTATGCTTCAATCTTTTTGGCATCATCAAAACTTATAATATAATATTCACATAGGTTGTAGTAGTATTATACAAGACTAGATAAATAACTTTTGTTTACTTAATAATAAATTTATAAATGACTAACAATATTTACTTAGTAATGAATTTACCTTTTGTGCTAAAATAAAAGTAATTTTTTTAAAAATTTCACCTGATCCATGTTAGAAAATTATTATAGGATAAACTTATTTTGAAGAAATTAAAATTAGTTTATCTTTAAAAAATTATAAATTAATTCAATAGTTCACCAATAAGCCCATTTAACACTCTTGTGTGAATATTTCTTTCATCCTATAGATAATTATTTATATGTATTTTTTTTTATGTTTCTCTTTATTAAAAAAATTATAAAAAAAGGTATTTATTTAATTTTTTTTATCTATTTTTCATGACAAACAACGTAACTACAAAAAATAAATTATAAAATATAAAAAAATATATAATATAATTCCAAAAAATAATATAAAATGTTCTAAATATAATTAATATATTCTAACATTCAAAAGGGAATGATTCAGTTCCCACTTCACACAAAGTAAGTAATTTTTTTTTTTTATTAATATGCAAGAAGTAAACAATCATGAATAGTTAAGTTACCATTGTCATTGGGTATAGTCTCAAAATCAGAAAATTAGACATTTATATATGATATAGAAATTCTACCACTATAATATTTTTAATATTTTAATCTTATTTCAGTTTAATAGAATTATTATGGATAATAAAATATTTTTTAAATATTTAACATAGTTATATTTATTGAAACTTAAAATAATTTTTTTTATTTTTATTTTACTATGCTTTATTAAAAATATTAATTTTTATTATTATATCTTCATGTTTTAGAGTATCTTAAATTATCTTTTAAGATTAGTTTCTCTAATAATAATAGAAGTAAAAATCATTTAAATTTTATTTATAAAATAAAAATTATATTATAACATTTTATGCTATAATATAATATAAAATATCTCTTTCATTATTAATAGAAGTTAGTTTAAGTAATAAACGATTTATTATCGCTCAAGTAAAATCTTAAGTTTAACTCTTTTTTATGTAAATTTTTTTTAATAATATATTCACTCACTATATTTTTTATATACTTCACTTTAATAATTTATGTCTATTTAGATAAATTATTTTTATATTATAAAAAAATATGTTTATAATTAATGTTTCGTTAGATATTGTATGACAATAATATATTTTTTAAATATATAATTTACTATGATTTATATTTTTAATTTAATATAACTTTACAGTATACGGGTGATGTATTATAAAAATACAAGTGATATTTTTTTTTAGAGTTGACCTTTGTCATTTCCAAGATATTCTGTGGGCCTTTATAAGAAAACATTGCTACGAGCATTGTACCATACGAAGTCCGGTTGGTGTTGTCTTTGGTGCAAACCAGTCTTTGTTTAAGGTAATAATATTAATGGCTTTGGTTATTTCCAACTTTCTCATGATTACGTCCCCACACAAAAATAAATATTGGGTATATATGGCACGAAATATGTAGTGGCTTCGAATCTATTAGATATGATATGATATAAATTATTAAATCATTTTTTCTCTATCGTGATTAAATAGATACTGTAATACTAATTATGAATGTGAGTAATTTATTGAATTATTGACAATTCGATAAAAAAAAACTAGGTTGTTTGAAAATATCACAACACATTTTGTTTTTATATATTATTGGATTGAAATCCATGTTAATATGAGAGAGTATGAATAAAAATATTCTATGATTTTATGAATAAAACTTATTTGTATAAATTTTAATGCATTATATATACGAAAATATGATTATGAATGAATAAAATTATAATGAAAAATATTTTCTGATAAAATAATTGATTACGCTAAATGGGAAAAATATTATTTGTTGTGTGATTGTTTGGTGGCATTTTTTTTAACTCTTTAGTCTTTAATTATGTTTAAAAGTCGCAATTTCTATGTTATCATTGCCAAATATAAAAATTTAAAATCCCCAATGTCAAGTAACTACTTATAAAATCATATACCTTTGTATTTTTAAAAACCTCATCTGCCCAATGAATGCTGAATATGCTTTTTTTTTTAATCTCTAATTTTAATTGATTTTTTTCAACCTAATTTAGTTTTTGTATTTATAAATTTAATAAATTTGGTCTTTTTATTGATTTTCTTTTACTTAAAAATTTCATTTTTTTTATTGATTTGTGTGTGTGTGTGTGTGTGTGTGTGGAGGGGGAGGAGGAGGTTATAATAAAATTAGAACATAAAATCATCTTAAAAGCAGAAAAATAAGAAATATAGTAACGATTTGAAGGATATAAGATATGGATTAAGGTTTGACGAAAGAAATTCTTTAGTATTTTAAAAATTTTGAATAAAATTTGATATTTTAATTAGTTAATTTTGAGTAGAAAACAATTCAACTGATTCAATTATAAATATTTTGAATGAAAGTATGAGAATTCGAAGTTTTTGATAAAATAAAATTTTTAAAAAAAATTAAGGAGGCCAAAGTTGCACGTAGGCTTAAAAATACAATTAAACCTATTATTTTAGATAATTAAAATTAAAAATGAGGAAAGCATGGAAAAGTTAGGAGGCAGATTAAGTAACATTAATCACTTTGGACAGTGAAACCACAACACGAAACGTATAGAATTGTGTTCAAGTATGAGCAACAGCAAATGACTGGCAGAAGCATCACCCATAGTTTCATAAGAAATTTGTTGACTTTTGAGACTGACATTTATTATGAAAATCGTTTTATGTAGAATAATTATAGTTGTTTTTTAATTTTATATTTTAGTGTAAAATTGATATACATGTGTAAAGAAAAGATAAAAATAATTATATATATGGTATTAAATACGATGTTAATTTTTAATTAAATTATGGAACTGATTTATTTACATATAAAAAACAAATATCATAGGCGAGTGGTTAAGTGTGAGCATCACACAAGACACTGATAAATGTTACAATGAAGAGTGCCAATTCAAAACTGACCCTTCTTTGCATTGCATTGATCACTTCATTTCACGTACACTTCTCTGCATTAATTCTCCTACTTCTATTCTACTCAAACTCCTGAACAAAGAATCAACCTCCTCCAAACTGCTTTTAGCAAATAAAATGCATCACATCACACAGTTAACCTTTCTCCGTTGGAAAAATTCTTATCTTAAAATTCTTCACGAAATGTATCTGATGGTGACATCACAACTAGAGTTAATCATAAGGACCTAGTGTTAGATAAGGGATGATAGATACTAGATACTAGGTGAGTTTATCCCATGTATACTTTTAAGTTTTAACCTGTAAATTAATAATATTTAATAATCTTCACATTATATTATTCATATAATACAAAAAATAGCAAGTTCAAATCTAAGAACAAATCTATATTCCAAGGTCTAATTAGTGGAACCCACTTGAACTTACCTTAAAGAGTTAGTGGTGGAGTTTATGCAACTTTACTCCTAAGTCCTACCCTTCCCTGGTCTATCTATCCGTTGCTAAACAATGGAACACAGAAGTTTCTTTGCTTTAAAGCTAGAGCAGAAACATGATCTCCACTTGCACACTACTCTTCTGAATTTGATCCATTTTTATGAAAGAACACGTAACACGTTCACTGATATATATAATGTGGTCCGATAGAGAATGGGCAACGTGGCTAGGTAACCAAGCTCAATGGAGAGATTTGGAGTGTGCATTCCTTCTTTGATCCTTTTTTTTATGCTAACTAAAAGTTTAAGTTCTAATGCATTTGGTGGCATTTTGAATGATGAAGAAGCACTCAAGGAAGGCAACAATGGAATAGAAAATTCTATCACAAATTATCGGTATGTACTTGAAATCCCTTTTCCCTCTAGTTGTTATATTTTATGTTTGGGAATCTATATGTTTGTTGTTTAACCTTGGCACTTGCATATTTGGTGTTTGTAGTGAAAAGGGGGACATGGAAGGTGATGAATGGCAAATGGTGCAAAAGAAAGGAAACCAATTTGTGGTGGATGACAAACCTTTCTATGTTAATGGATTCAACACATATTGGCTTATGGTGTTTGCTGCAGATGAGTCCACCAGAGGAAAGGTCACTGAGGTGTTCCAACAAGCATCATCAGTGGGTATGACAGTTTGTAGGACTTGGGCCTTCAATGATGGCCAGTGGCGGGCCCTACAGAAATCTCCATCAGTTTATGATGAAGAAGTTTTCAAGGTGCTCTTTCACTGTTTTGTTATTTTATGTATTACTACACTAACTTGGTATATAGTGAACAACATTATGTGCACACACACACTTTAGTCATTTATTCCACTCAATAGCGTTTTATAAAATACAAATTTAATAAATTTCACCATTAAATTATGAGATATTATCTTGGTGATCAACCATACCAAATTTCTAAGCTTCCTATGGTAATTGAAATCAGAGTATGATACAGTCAAACATCAAGGCTCCCCTTTACTGTTTTGTTGTTTTATGAAATACTACATTAACTTGGCATACAGTTTACAACATAAAATATTATATAAGAATTAGTTTGTATAAACTATTCAAGAAGAAAGGCTTTAAATTTGTATAACCCCCCACTGCACTATAATAATATTGTCAACTATTTGTTACTTTTGATTGAAGCATGTTAAACGGGTTAGACACCAACCCTTACGAATTGTTTGTTGTGTAAGCTTCTTATGGTAACTGAAATCAGTTTATGATACAATCGAACTTCAAGTTATTAGTTATCAGTGCAGATAATTAGCATTCCTTACGTAATTCCATTTTACTATGGGAATTGCAGGCCCTGGACTTTGTGGTAAGTGAAGCAAAGAAATACAAAATCAGGCTCATATTATCATTGGCCAACAATTGGGAGGCATATGGGGGCAAAGCACAATATGTGAAATGGGGCAATGCTGCTGGCCTTAACTTGACCTCTGATGATGACTTCTTCTCACATCCAACTCTTAGAAGCTACTACAAAGCCCATGTTAAGGCAAGTTCTTTTAAATTAATGCAACAGGCTAAAACCACCATTGGTTACTTTGATTTGGTCCCAGAAATTATAGCTTGTTTGTATTGTGTTACAATGACTAACTGCCTTGAAATTGCAACCAGGTTATGACTGCAGTTATGTTATCTATTATTATTATTATTATTATTTATCTTTTTGATAAATCCTCGTTACTAAGTTGGTTCCAATACTATTTTCACTGTGTAGACCGTGCTCAATAGAGTTAATACATTCACAAACATCACTTATAAGGAAGATCCAACAATTTTTGCTTGGGAATTGATGAATGAACCTCGATGCACCTCAGATACCACGGGTGACAAGTTACAGGTTTGCCACTTGAAAACTTCTTCTGGTTTCCAGAACAGAAGGGAAGGATCATATGGTATTGAAAAGAAAATATATAATGCATTTTGTGATGTCCTATAATACATCACATCAAACCATTGTATTCAAGCAATTAGTTCTTTCCATGATATCATTTAGTGCACTCAATTCAACTACTAACTTATGTATAGGATTGGATACAAGAAATGGCATTCCATGTGAAGAAAATTGATCCAAAACATCTAGTTGAGGTAGGACTAGAAGGATTTTATGGCCCCTCAACACCTCAGAGAACTCGGTTTAATCCCAATGCATATGCTCAACAAGTTGGAACTGATTTTATCAGGAACCACCAGGTTCTTGGTGTAGACTTCGCTTCTGTTCACATGTATCCTGACTCTTGGTAAGTCCCTGTTCAGTAATGATATTGCTTTATTCAAATATGTAAAATTGTCATAAGACTTTTGTCAACCATTTATACAAACTGCTACATTTATACTCTCTTCGGCATTTTTTACAAGTCTCCTTTAAAAAATTTGTATGTCTTTAGTATAAGACCCTTTACAAAATTTTAGAAATATTTATTATTTCTCACATGTACCCTTCATAAATATTACACTTTTCTAATTTCTTAGCAACTACTATGATAATTGAGTTTGAGTTTAAATAGGGATAAACTTGAAATATTATAGTTTTTAATAAATCATGCACTAACTAATTTTAACAACTTTTAATCTGGGAAAAGACCTAATAAACAAGACCAGAGGGAGTATCAATATAACATTCATATGCATGCACATACTTATCTAGTTTGTTTGTACAAGCATTGATAAATTTTTTTAGAGGGTTTTGTCATACACGAGTTTATTCTTTGTCTTGTCCATTTAATTGCCTAACATGTACTCTTTAGACATGAATACAACAATTTCTAACTCAATCGATTCCCCTGTTGAAGGATTTCACAACAAATTGCTGATACTCATCTCCCATTTATAAAATCTTGGATGGAAGCTCACATAGAAGATGCTGAAAAGCATCTTGGAATGCCAGTTGTTTTTGCTGAGTTTGGTGTATCTTCCAAAGATCCTGGCTACAATTCAACATATAGAGACACACTTTTAAGCACTGTGTACAATACCATCCTAAACTCTACAAAGAAAGGAGGTGGTGGGGCTGGAAGCCTGTTGTGGCAATTTTTCCCTGATGGAACAGATAACATGGATGATGGGTATGCCATTGTTCTCTCAAAATCTCCTTCCACCTCGAGTATTATACAACTTCAATCTACTAGACTTGCCCTATTCAATTCCTTGTGCTATACCAAATGCCAGTGGGGTTGTAAGAAGAAAAAATTGTTGGAGAAAATACTCTATCATGATGAACTGTAACACCAGAAGTGGATAGTTTCCAATTGTAATGCAATGGCCATATAAAGCCATGCTTGGATAAATATGTGACATTTTGTTTGTATTAATGTCAATAGTCTGTATAATTTGTATGTTGTGACATTATAGTCATTCAAGGTCACCACAATGTTAAACTAGAAGCGTGCTACAGCATTCATCATTGTTTTATGTTAAGAATATATACACTTCAGTATCATCATATGGCAATTGGTAAAATAATAAGGCAGCATTATAGGTGTATAGTATAGTGGTTCTTATGCGGAAAACATAACTCATTTTTTTATGGGGATATGGAGAAGAACCATTTCGTACAACAGCACAAGTTGAATATAAGTGCCAAATGAAATTGAATAGGCCACTATCTCATCTTGAAAGTAACTTGCATTGAATAAGTAAAACATTACATATCAGAATGCCAATTGATTCTGGCCCTTTATCTATATTTTGTTTTAAGAATTGGCATTACTGGTGATGTCTTGCCAAGCTTTGAAACATTTACCACTTGAAGAAGGAAATCATGAGAGAAGGCTGATCAAGCCATTGCAACCACCGAGTACTGCTCCCTGAGTTTGAATAAGCCACTGATTCTAAGAGGGGATATGTTATATCATATAGATAGATAGATAACAAGGAATATTCATAGTTTCCTTTCATATCTTTCTGGAGGTTCTCTGGCTTAAACAGAGAAAAAATGGAACAAAATCCAAGAACTTCTGGTTGTCAATTCATATATTAGTTGACCTTTAGATGGTATGCCATTATATCCATATCATATAAGCCCCACCTGAAGGAAATAGACATTTTGTAATAACGTAGAGACAGAGAGCTTCAATTTACACTCGTATGATTCTTACACATCAAAAGTATAAACAAACAAGTAAACCATCCCTGTATATCAGTAATCCTAGGCCAAAAGAAACCTGTTATCTTAGACTTGATACTACTTTTTGAATGAACAGATGTTACTACCTTACTTTACCTGGATTAGAGAATAGAGATTGTATTTCTTAATTGCAAAACAATATAACACAGTTAATAGATCACTCCTCCAGTGGTTTCCCTATCACAAAGGATTTCTCCTTTAACAAAGAGCAATTGCTCAGTTTACAAATGATACTGATCTGAATGCCCCTTCCCTCAAATCCTCCTCCTATTTATTTACCTCACAACCCACTCTAACTGACTAACCCCTTCTACCAACTAACTATTATAACTGTCCCAGCTAATTTTCCTAACACCTTAGGGTGCAAAAGACAATCATAAAAAGTGCAAGTTGCTCACACTAATGATCCAATTGCATCCTGTTTAATTAAGTCAAATAGAAAGCAGGCTTTCCATATTCAAATCCAATCATTTTGCATACTTATATACACATTTTCAGAAGACAACAAGGACAGTGAGAAGAGGAGTAAAGTTCTGCTTAAGCTTACCTTTATAGAGTCAGAATTATCAACCAAGTGCAAAAAAATGAAATAATCAGAAACTGGAACAAATTTACTTACATAGCATTTCATTCTAGGCAGCTCACTTTGTGCTTAAGCTTAATTTTGAAAGGGCTGCAGCTGCCTGATCTCCACCCAGAAGGAAATAAGGATGCCTCAAAGCAGCAGCAGCAGATAAACGTCCTCTTCTTTCAGAGGAGATAAGCTTTGTTGCCAAGTCCCACCCTCTACCAGAGTCACCATCAAGAATTTGGAAGTTGGGCTTGATGCGAGCAGACTCCCTCCATTTGTTCAAATCATACCCACATGTTTTCATCTGAAAATTGAAATTCTTCAAGCCAGCTGGAGATCTTAAGGTTGGTATTGCCATTTGCAGGAGTACAATCCCGGCAGAATACATATCAAACAGATCAGGACTGTTTAACTGCAAAAGTAATCAAAGACTCCACTTTATCACTTCCTAATATATTTCAAACAGACAGGGAAAAGCACAATGGATACACTTTGAAAAGTAGTAAATGGCTCCAGTCATATTAAGTAGCAAATGATACGTTGAAAACACAGTCTGGAAATTCTAGATGACGCAAAAACTATATAGTAAATGGCTCCAGTCACATTAGTACGATTTAGAAATCCTAGTGAAGATATTTCTAATATAGAATCAACACCCAAATTAGTTCTTAATTAAATCAATGTTGGCTTGAAACACTTGTTTAGTTGTTTGATATTCCAAAAATTGAAGTACCTTCGCCAAAATTCGTATATTGAAATTCTCCAAAGAATTATATTGTGATTCTGTGAAAATATCTTGGTGTGTATACTGCTTTAACTAATTTCAAAAATTGTTTGACCCAGTATTATATTGTTTTACTAGAACTGATACTGTGATTACCCTATGAAAGAACCTTAAGTTTGACAACATAAATATAGAAATAAAACCTGCCACAAGATTGGTGAAAGGAAAGCTGCAATTGGCTCTGGTGGAAGATTTATTGTTTCTTCTGGTAGCACAGATAGTTCAGGGGGACAGTAGTCAGGATCCAGAGGGTTACAGTTGGGAACATAATTCTTTCCAATCCTAAGGTCTGTTGCTGAACCAAAATCAATGAGTTTAATCTGCCCCCGTTTGGTAACCACCAAGTTAGAAGGCTTTACATCCCTATGCACAATGCCTGTGTCATGTATTTTCTTAAGAGATGTAATGATCTGGCGCATTATTTGCTTGATGATCAATGCATCTCGTTTAGAAGAGTCTACACCTTGCAAGACACGTCGAAACATGATAGACTCTAAGTTTGAAGGGAAGGTTCTATCTGCCATGTAATCAGCAAGAGAACAGTCTCCCTGTGATATGGACAACCCTGCAATTAGTGTATAGAATAGTTGGTATATCATAAAATATATTTGGAGCATATCTGCATGCTTTAATCTATGCAATTCATTTAAATAAATGAAGGGATAAACAAGACTCCCAAGGATGGTTATTTTGTAATATATCCATGATAACATTTAAAAATTCAGACCACCATAACAAAATTGTTACAAAACTTTTAAGTGGTGCACAATGGCATGCATAGGTAATCAGTGCCTACAGTTTATCTGAATTGGAATATTTGGTAGAGCACCTCAAACTTCCAAACAAGCCATTTTCCTCCTTTTGTGAACTGTGAATTGGTTTTATCAGCAACAAAACTTCCAAGGAACTTAGCACATGTTTCAGGAGCTGCTCTAGAGACCCTGTAATTGAACCACTCCTCAAAATCACCAAATTTTTCTGCCCCTTCAATTCCTACCTTTACCTGCATATTCCATCAGTCAGCTCCTGAATACATTTAACATGCTTTAAAATTAAAATCAGAAAAAGAAAATGAATTACATCATCACATGTAAGTTGAGAAATGTTAAGTCAAGTCAACGCACGATTTGGAATTTACCAACCAAAAAAATAAAGATTGGGAGTTCAAGTTAAGTATTTGAACATCTACATATCTATTTTCTCTTCATTAACAAAAGGAGAAATTAGTAAGAGACAAAAGTCAAGAACAAAAGGATCGATAATCCTCCAAAACCAGAGAAACATGGGAAGAAAGAGTCCTCCAACAATGACCGTGGTGGCTAAGGAATCATTGGTAAAAAAAACGAAAGGAAAAAACTTAAGTGCAGTGTTATAAATACTTTTGGGTACTTTTTTCATTTAAAATTAGAGTTTTACAATAGTAATCCACGCAATAAAGGTGGATACACATTATCACAGTAAAACTCAAATATCAATTGGAGAACAACACCAAAACATCTAAGATACAGTACCAAAGTTTTATCCAAAAAGAAATATATTAATGATACCTTTTTAAGAATAACTTTATCCATAGATTTAGCTTCCAACTTAGTGACCTTGCCTCCTCCACTCTTCTGCAACCTCTCTTCTACATCTAAATTCTTAGGGACCAAAACACCTGAATAAACAACACCAAATGACCCTTCTCCAAGCTTATCTCCAATAAGAAAATCAGTTCTCTTAAGATTTCTCCTTCCAGATAAACTGTCCAAAAGCAGTTGAAGTGGAGCCAAAAGGAATGCATCAATGGCACCAACAAGAACACCAGGCCTTGCAGTTAAGTAAACCCATGTCATTCCAGCAAGTATCACAAACACCCACCTCTGCATCTCTGATAAGTCTTCAGTTATAGTCTGAAACTTCACTAACACTGATCTCAGCACAGGAAACTGGTCCATATAAAAGGTGTTATCCAACAAGTCTTTGGGGATGTTATCAGTGCATTGCACTTTGTAGAGTTAATCTTAAAACGGTTTGTTGAGAAAGGAATGAGAATTGGGGTGGTGGGTTTGGGAGGAGAGAAGAAGATAGTGTGATTATATTGAAGTGTGGTTGCAGTTGTAGGGAGCAGAGAAGCCATAAACGTTATTTCAAACCAATACAATGTTGCTCAGCGCTCCCTCTCAGACACAGCAACGTTGGTTGTTGTTTGTCATAAAACTTGAAGCTATTTTCTTTTGCTTTAGTAAACATAAAACTAGAAGCTATAGATCAGTAACGTCAGCATGGTAGCTCTTGGGCCATCTATTCCTCCTTACTTTATCCACCTTTTCTATTTATTTTCTAGCTTCAAGATCACCTCAAACCTCATCCAAAAAGCACAAGCAATTTCATAATAATAATAATACCTTGGGATTTTCTAATAAATAGATATCTTTATCTACTGATTTTTTTATACATTTCGCGCTCATTATTTTGCCGAATTTAGCAAAAAGAGATTACTTTATGCTAAAAAATAATAAAATTTAGATTAAATTAATAAATTCGTAACTTATCTCTTGATTTTATTTTGATTAGATCATGTTTCTTAGTCTATCAACTTATAAAAATATTTGAAATAAATTATTTTTTTTATTAAAATGTTAATTCTACTCAAAAAGCATTCTTCATTTTCTTTCTTTTTAAAAACTTAAATAAAGATACAATATACTCAGGGATTTATTGCCTCATTTTTTTTTCTTTCTCTTTTTCTCTTTTTCTTACTTATCGTCCACACCTACACCTACATAGTGTATATCTATATGCTTATGCTATTGGGAGGCCAAAGCTAGCTATAAGCAACTTACATACCGAAAAATTTATAGAATGCTTTTTTGGACTTCATGTTGTTCTGCAGCCCAATCCATCCTATACCTTGTGTATTCTTCATCCAGTAAATGAGAGAGTATATTAATCACAGCAAGAAGCTCTCTTGAGTCCTCCAAAAATTTATTGTCCTATAGATTCTCCTCCTTAAGCAACAATTTTTTCATAAGTAGAAAGTGCATTGAAACATGTCAAATAAAGAGTATTGTCGAAAATTCAGTGTTGAATGTTAAATTGAAACAATATGGCATATTAGTGTAGTGAGTATTAACTTAAAAAGGAGGAAAAAAAAAAGCAATTAAAAATTTTGTCAAAATATAATATGTTTTTGGTGGAGTTCAAAAGAGAAAGAAATGAAAATATAATACTTGTCACTAGAAGTGCAGTTATGAGAGAAAGATGCTGCTAGCATTTTCAATTTTTTTTGTTTATTTAAAAATTAAATAATCTTTTTATAACAAAAATATAGAAAAATAATAAATTTAACAATAAAAATATATTATAAAAAAGTAATTTTTAGTTAAATTCAATTTTTAAATTAATATAAAAATATTTTTTATATATTTTATTTATTTCATTTTTACTCATCCAATTTAAGTGGAAAATATTTTGTTTACTTCTATCTCGTATTTTTACTCATTCAAATAACGTATCATTTTTATTCTATTTTTACTCTATTTATCACCCATATTCTTTTCTTCTATATTTTTTCCCTCTCTATTCAACTCTTTCGTACAAACAAAGCGTAAGAGCATTTTTCAACTGATAGATAATTATGAAGCGGAGAGATCACTAAAGTAGGTATGGTTTTTCTTGGTAAATTATTTTTCTTACACACAACCATGTCTTTATCCATTAGTTAAGATAAAAAAAAAAGAAAAAAGAAACCTCAGAATTATTATATTTTTAATTTCTTATTTGAATAAATATCCTCTTTATATATTTCAATGTAAATAAAAATATTAAAACATGCATTTTTATTTAACTGAGTCTACAACTTTGTGCTGTTTTAGGATAAAATTTGTATAATGAAGAGACCAAATAGTGAAAAACCGATTTTTGCGATCACATAATGTTCCACATAGTTAAAGACTGGCAATGAGAAATTATAGTTATTTGTTTTAAATTGTTATGTATCGAAAACAACTAAAACGAATGTGATGATAGACTAATCATAAAACTATAAGATCTCAAGATTTATTTATTTTTTTCGCGTGAAAGATCTTAAGATTTTGGAATGAAGTTGAATAGACAAGTATGTAACTCAACTTCTCTACTATAATTATAATTCATAATCATTACGAAAGTAAATCTCTAAAATTAATTTTTGAAACAATATTGATCATAAATTTTAATTTCTTAAAATTTAAATTGTCTTTTGTCAATCTTTAACTTAACAAAATAAAATTGATGTTAAGTTGATTTTAGCGTGAAACATCAAACAAAAATAAAATAAGAAAATATTAAAATGAATGACATTTTACGGAGTGATGGGGACAAGATAGACGAAGCGAAATATCTTTCCATCATAGGGTGTTTGAAGTGAAATGATACGACCAAGATGAATGTATGGTCAATAAAGAATGCATGCATACCTTTACATGGATGTGATGTTGATCAATTTGGACATCTGTAAATTTGGTCTTATAACCGTCTTGTACGAAGTTGTACTCCTTGTTAGTAGGGAATGTCATAATCCGTCTGAAAAAGAGAGTTTATCTGTTACAGATGTTAAATTGTAGTACTTGTATGAGCGCAATGGAGGAAGTGTTTGAGCCATTTTATGGAAGAGGATGAAGATGACAAAGACAATGTCGTTTTGGTAGGAGTTATTTATAGGCGTGGGTATTTCCAGGAACTAGAGTAGCGAGGGACTTTAGGGGTGGATGGTGGTGACTGGTGGGAGCAGAAGAGGATGGGAATTTGAGATTTTCCGGCAGCAGCGAGGGAGGAGTTTACCATCTGGTAAGAGTTGGGCGATGGGGATCACCTCTTCCTTTAACCGGAAATAAAACTTTCGAACTCTCCTTTTCTTTTGTGCCAAAATCAAGTAATCCAATGAATGAGAGTATGTGGATTGCATATAATGTCACACATTTTGTGCTACCTTTAGTGTTACAATTTAAATCATCATTTTTTTTCCCATTTTGACCAAATTTCAAATTTTAGTTTCATTTCACATTAATTTAAGTTTAAATTCAAATTTTAATGTTTCTTACCTTGGCCAATTTCATAGAAAACTTTAATTTTAACTTTTTAAAATGAAAATGAAACTTAAATTCCATTTTTAATTTTAAAATTTAGTCTAAAGTAGAGAAAAAATTAAAATTTCAACACTAAACAATGTGTTTAGAATGTGTTGTTTGCCAATTTTTAATTCGTGGAGCAAAATAAAAATAAGAAACACACCAAAATGTGAACGTGATTCGTGTCACACGTGTTATATTTTAGAGTTACATCTATTCTTCTTACTCAATATAATGGAAATATTGTTGAATTCACCCATTTAATAAATTTTAAATCATACTATTTTAATAAATCATTTTTAAAATTGCCTTACTGTTTGGAGGGGGGGATGTTAAAGGAAACAAAAACAAATGCGTGCGAAGGGATCTCATCGGTCATTTCAATCAATGCCCGAGACAGCAAAGTTTGCCAGAACATTTTGAAGACAGACACGTAACTTGAGAACACAGTATTTGTAACAGTATAAAATAAAGCAATTTATTTGCTGCATATAAGACAGCTCAACGTAGCTGTAGAGCCGCAAGTCACATCGATAAGTAACTGAACTCAAAACCTGCAAAGTTCACACAAGTCCTAATGGCAGAAGAAAACATTTCTTGTTGGCAATTACTGTGACAGTGTACCACTGATCACGCATCCAAATACAGGTAATACCTAATGAGAAGGAAGACAGTATACGAAAACATGTGCATCTTAAGCCAATGCCATTTCAAGCTGCAAAGTTAGCAAGCAGGGCTATGGCTTTGAAGAAAAGAGGCTGCAGGCCTCACATAAGAGAAGTCCTTGAAGGGATTTCCACCATTTGGGCTGGCAGCTGGAGAGTCCACAACAGGCATATCAGTCCAGCTCTTCTCAAAGTTGGCAATACAGGTAATACCTAATGAGAAGGAAGACAGTATACGAAAACATGTGCATCTTAAGCCAATGCCATTTCAAGCTGCAAAGTTAGCAAGCAGGGCTATGGCTTTGAAGAAAAGAGGCTGCAGGCCTCACATAAGAGAAGTCCTTGAAGGGATTTCCACCATTTGGGCTGGCAGCTGGAGAGTCCACAACAGGCATATCAGTCCAGCGCTTCTCAAAGTTGGCAACACAGTGCTTCCCAGCTACTTCTGGCCGAAAGCTTGGTTGGATCTCTCGTGCTTCCAACCTTTTCCAATTGATTGGTTTAAACCACTTGTGGCCTTTAATTTCTTCAATCCCCCGGGCTCCACAACCTAAGCGCTTAGTTGCTTCCTTCTGTAGCAGCTGTAACAGGTATAATCATCTTTGTTTAACTTTTGTCAATTTACAAAGTAGCAAATATAGAAAAGCTCAAAATGAAATGTCAATCAAGGAATTAACATCTCTAGTAAAGAATATTTCTCTACAGCATTTCAATAAAAGATTAAGGGTACGTGAAGATACACAGCTTAATTAAATGCTTATTTAATTCACTCCTTTTAAAAGATGAATTAAGTCATAAATTTAATGAAACTTATTGAAATAAGCTAAAAAAAAAAAATATTTAAATAATCTATACCAATAAACTTATTAAAATAAGCTATAAGCTCATAAACTATTTCCACAAGCTCTTCCAAAACTGACCTTCGTAATTCATCTTTGAAACCATAAAAAGCATCACAATACATGCATTAGTTATCATGCTCAAAGGAAACCTTGATTATGCTGAGGCCCTTCAATGTATGGCAATTAAACATCTTACAGCTATGCTGAATTGACAGTAGTATTTTAAGACAGAAAAGTTATCTAGAGCTTATTATGCGCCAAATAATCATATGATTTCAGATGATGAACTGTTCTAGAGTAATTACCCCTTTCAACAGTGAATGTGCTTCACTTGACAAAAATGCTGGCAGCTTAATCTTGTCTTTAACTATCTTTTGCTGAATTCTGTCACGGCTCCCAACACAGAAAGGTGGCTGCAGAGGAGGTGAAACAACAAAAACAATCATTTAGCAACTCCAAAAGGACCTAGCAGTTATTCAGTTCCCAACTCCCAAGTAATTACAACTTACAAGTATTACTTTACAACAACAAAACAATGAACCAAAAATATCTGTGGTAATGTTAATAGAAATTCCCAAATTTGACATCCTCCATTTCCTTTATTTTCTCCCTTTAATTTGAGGAAAGGGGTAAAATTGTCTCCAAGCCAAGACTAATAAGCTTGACTGATTTGCGCAAATGAACCAAGGCAGGCTGCACTTTTTTGGTTAGCTAATAAAATAAGCCTGCCATGGTGCTTCAGCAGATTCAGCTTCTAAGCTTAAGAACATGTAAATAAAAATAAATATTTATATAATTAAACTTTAAAGAGACAAACATTGTATAGTTGGATAAAAAATGTTTTAGCAGTTTACAAGTAATTAAGAAGGTACACTATTATTGTCCTATGGCCAATTAAACATTTAAAAAATCCTGCAATCGTAACTTCATTAGAACTAAATCAGAACTGGAAAACTTGAACAAGCCACATTTATGCAGCCAAAAGTACTGTTTAAAATCAAGTTGTTGGAAAGAAAGAAAACATAAGATTGTGTAAATGACTTAGTACATGTCTAGTTTGGCTTATTTTGAGGAAATAATTGCTTATTTTTGGCAGCTTTGTCGAGCATTTAAAAAATATATGATCATTTCTGCGAAGAAAGATATTCCAGACATGCACTTAAATTAAGCTTAGTGTTTTGATCTCAGACAGCCTATAATAGTTAAATATCTTCCAAATCTGGTCTAAACATGCAGACTTTAGAGAAGTTAATTGCTTGCACCCTAAGTAGGAAGGATGGACACAACAAAACAAGGACAGAGAAAAATTTGAAGTCTAATATTGAGCTGTGGTTAGTTAGATAGTTAGATGCAAGTTTGAGTCTGACAGTGTGTTTGCAATCATAAAAGTGTATTTGGTTAACTTATTTTGGAAAAATAATCACTTATTTTTGTTAGCTTCCTGGAGGGCTTTTGAAAAATAAGCAGCTATTTCCCCAAAATTAATCAATCTCAACAAACATGCAACAAATTTAACAACTGAGATTTTTCCTCAACCAGCTAGTACACAGACCCTCCTACCCACTAAAAGATCATCTAACTATGAATATCCAGAAGAACCAGAGTTACAAATTAACAAGGAACAAGATGCAAACCTTTCCAGTAAGCATCTCAAACAGTAGGACACCAACACTCCACCAATCAGCAGCCTTGTCATGGCCCTTGCCAAGAATAATTTCAGGTGCCATGTACTCTAATGTACCACACATCGAATTTGATCTTGTACTATCTTCAAACTGTTTTGCTAAGCCAAAATCAGTCAGCATAACCTAGTAGATCAACAAAGAAATCAATGTTCAGCTAATACACGTATAAAGCAGGATTTAAAAGCCACTGTATGAAAATCATGAGGGAGGAAGGACAGAGTACATGGCCATCAGCATCCAGTAGGATATTTTCAGGTTTTAGATCCCTGTGCATTATTCCATTTGAATGGAGATGTGAAACTGCAGAAACAATCTCAGCAGTGTATACGCGTGCCAGATCCTCTCTGAATATTCAAAGAAAAATGGGACAAATATTAATCCTGCAAATTAAAAACAGAAACAGGAAAAAAAAAAAAAAAAAAAAAAAAAAGCCTCAAAGCTAAGCTTACCTGAAAAGGCCTTGATGATAAAGCTGGAAGAAGAGATGGCCGCCATTTACAAAATCCAGCACAAGATATAGTCGGTACTTTGTCTGAAAAAGCATTTCAAGAACACACAACTTTTAATTTCTCTTAATGGAGACTGGAGACCATTTTGTTTTACAAGACAGATAAACTTAACAAGAGAAAGCATTTCACTAGCAAAGAACACAATTCTGGAAACAAAGAATAAAGTAGTTAAAATAAATACCCATGCCTTAAACTCATATTGTTCATTTATATTTTGGTTAACATACACAATTACACTACGACAAACCCTAAAGCGGGAAGAAATCAAATGAAAGTGGCATGGCATTGTGCAAAGCTACATCATTAAAGATAGACCATCAACAAAAGACAAAAGAAGCTACAAAACCTTATTACAGATTCAAAATTAAATACCTGAAAAGAGTATCTGAGCTTAACAACAAAGGGGTGCTCTATCTTTGTCATAATATCCCTCTCAGCTTTCATGTATTCAGCATGATTCTTCTCCATAATTTTGTCCTTCCGCATAACCTTCATGGCATATATTTCTGATGTACCTTTTTTCCTTACCTGATATACTTTTGCAAATGCACCCTGCCCCACAACCTTCAAAATATCGAAATCCTCAATGCTAACTCTCTGGATCTTCATGAGATTCCCATCTTCATCTTTCAAAGATTCCTCCACAAAGGAAGATTCTTTTATGTCTTCAATGGTCTCTCCAGTGAAATCCTCCACTAATTCTAATGAATCCTCAGTCTCATGTATGGTGAGTTTTCCAAGCTTAAGGGATTGATTAACACAAGTAGAAGGGCCAACCAGAGAATGAGAGCGAGTGTAAATGACTTCCGGGTCATCATAAACCAGCTCGCTCACTTCTTCTACAGGCTCACCAGTAGTGGAATCAATGTTACTCAAATCTACTGTAACTGGACCAAAGACATCAGAGAAATCTAGCTCAATATGCTCCGTGTTTACCGTATCAGGAAGGTCCGCAGGAAAGAGTAAATGAGTCTGTAACGGTTTGTATGCACCAGCCGTCGTCAAACCAGAAAACTGAGAGGAAACCATTTTCACCACCTAAGAATAAGGGATCTAAATATGCTGATGACCAAACTAATAAAGACTAAATATCAACAACCCCAAAGCTCCCCAAGACCCTCACTGCAGATGGACTCCTATCAATTGCCTGAATGAGGAGAAAGTTAATGTAAGCAAAAGGAGTTCCCAAAAACTTAGGCAGCAAGCAGAGCAAAATCCAGCAGAAGAGGTCGTTGTCGTTGTTCTTGTTTCCCGAGCCACAGGAAACGAAGTATGCTCCAGTAATTGTTGAACTCATGAAGATCCAATTGACAGTCTGCGTTTCAATTCACCACCAACAAACAAAAGTCACACAAACAAACACAACTGCATTTGTTACCATAACCTAATCACAATACCATAAAAACCACTTCCATAAATCAGACATAACAATTCACAAAATTATCACGTGCATAAAACACCATAAGCATACAGAGAAAGAATTCGAGTTCCGATTCTCAATAAATAAGTAAAGAAACGGCTCGATCGTCATGGAAGAAAATTATTCGGAATTCAATAACTGAAATCTATATAAAAGCGAGATCTAACAGAGACAAAAATTTCCGAAGCACCGAGGTAAGGTTAGGGTTATCATAAAAGAAAAAACCAATAAGAAAATTAACAATTAACAAACAGAATTAAAATTAAAGGCAACCTAATAGATCGAGAGAGAGAGAGAGAGAGAGAGAGAGAGAGGGAGAGACCTTGGAAGGTTGCAGGGTAGGGGCAGAGAAAGGAGGGCGTTGTTTTCAGGAATATTTTGATTTAGCGGTGAGGCACTCGCGTCGCCACTTATACCATTTTTATGGTTATCTTTTATTATTCCTCCACACGTGGCATCATGTGAATGGGTCAATAATGGGTGCATTTTGGGCCCACTGCTTGCATGGACTCTCCCCTTTCGTAGGGGGGAATGAGGATGCGAATATGCGCTTTCCTATGCTATTTTTGGATCCACACTTTGGCCCGCTTTTTTTTTTTTTTCATTTCTTTTTTGTGGAATTTAAATAATTTGTAAATTTTATTTACCAAAAAATTTAATAAGGAGAGGAGCATCATTTACGTTTAAGAAATTTTTTGACAACATTTTTTGTGATTTGATACCTATTTTTACCTTCTAAAAGTTCATGAACAAATTGAGCCTTACAATAAAAGTTTTATTATTGTTATTTACTTAAATGTCTTTGTCAACGTTAACATTGTTTTAACTTAGTGTATCGCGTTATTTTTAGTTTATTTTTTAAGTGATAAAAAAAATTGATTGAAGTGAATCGTAATATATATTATATATTGAAAGAAGTTAATATATTGTATATAATTTTTCCTTTAATGTTAATCTTTAAATCTTTAACTAAATTATCAATAATTATAATTTAAAAATAAGAATAAATATAAAATTACAGATTCTCTTTTGATTTATTCGCAACAGTACGATGATATAAAATTGAACACAACCGAATGCAAGGTGGTGTTGTCTTTCACGTCGGTATCTAACTCACCTTTTGACAAGTTCTGTGCATAAGGGAGAGAGGGTGATTTTACAACTTTGACTCTCAAAGTTGTCTGCTTTTACAAGAATTTGTATTAGATTGGTTAAGCTAAAAGTTTAGTTTTTAGATTTAATGTTGTTGTTTTCTAGTTTTATATAAAGAAATTGTATTTTTGTCTTTACGTAAAAACAAACATTTATGAAATCATCCTTATTATATATATAAGAATTAAAATGATATTAAAATTGTAAATTTAATTCGTATATTTAAATCTTAAATTTAATTCATATACTTGATATTTACTTATTTTTGTTATATTATCAACAAATAATAAGAATAAATTTATAAAAATTATCGTGGAAGAATTAAAATGTATTCTTTTTATATAAGAATTAACTAAATAAACATGGTCAGTTACGGAGATTTAATCTTTTTTTATTTTGGTATTATATTATATTCATTTTAATAATTTTATCTCTAAAGATGGTTTTTTGTTATCTAAATGAAAATTAAGGGCTTGTTTGATTTTTTAAAAACAATTTTTTATATTTTTATTTTTACTATTTTCATTCTATTTTTAAAAATTTATACAGAAAATAGCAAAAAAATAGTTTTAGTGTTTTCTGTAGAAATCGTTAAAACCATAAAACATAATAAAAATAAAAAATAACAACAAAAAACATATTCTATAACCAAAAAGTCCTCAAGTTTTCCAATTCATTTTTAAAATATATACTCAAATAACTAAAAGAAAAATCTTATCATAATTTTTAAAAATATAATTTTATCAAAATCAATTGATATGATTTTATTTAGATATTTTTGCTTATGTTGATGCTTCAACTTTTTTTTTTAAAAGAAAAACCTGTAATCTACAATGAGATGCATGTAAAGAGGGTGATGTTTAATCCAAACAAAATGTTATAAAAGTGAAAAGGTTATATAACTTATGTAAGTTTATAGACTCTTGTGAGAGCTAGGACTAGTCTTCCAATAATGGTTTTTAGCTTTTTGTGCAATTGATATTTTGTTGAAGGAGGATGATTTTACGAAAAAGAAAGAAAAAATCCTCTTGTGCTCAAGTAAATAAAAACTTTGGCAGAATTTTCACGAGTCAATTTAACGTAGATTAACATCTCGTTTATATAGACGTGAGTTTGTCTGAATTTTGAAGGTTATATCATTACGTTAACGTTAGCTGATTAGGTAATTTCAATCGAGATGGATTGCTTTTAAAATTTATGACTATAAAACATGAAATTATATTTTTAAAAATAAATATAAATGTTATGGCATCCAATGATTTTGAGTTTGTGCAAATGCGAAATAAATATGTATATTTTGAAAACTGGAATCTCTTAACAGTTCATATGGTTGTTTCCTTTTGCATGGGGATAGTATTTTTATTTTTTTTTTCAATCTCTTAGATGTTTGTATGTATCTTGCAATTTTAAGCGATAATTTGTGTGGGAGTTGTTTTTTCATGAAAATAAAAAATTATATTCAAGCAAAATTTATTATCCTTTATATTAAAATTTTACATAACTTTTTAGTGTAAATTTGTTGTATTTACATTTTATAGATATTATAGAAATTTAATATTTTTAAAAAACGCAAATAAAAAAAATCGCATAATAAGATTAGCACACAATATCCATTCCCAGTTAGGCAATTACACCCCTTTTTATCTCCAACAATAATTTTCCACTCCCTTCGTATCATTCTGGTTCACTTCAACACATCATCCCCAGTTCCCCACCATATTCTGACGCTGTAGAATTTGTACCCATGCAGCAAAGGGGCTCTGCCTCTGCTTTTCTGCTTGGTCTCTTTGTGCTCTCTCACTCACTATGACTGAATTTCTCGCCACAAACCCTCTTACCATTTCAGCAGCAGAATCTCCAAGATTCCCCTTTCTCAATTCATACCCAACTCTTACAGCTAGAACCCAACTCAACCCAAATTCCCATGCCCCCTTTTCTCCCAAACTATCCAAAACCAAAAACAGTAAAATGATCGTTTCCGCTGCACGCCCATCGAGGGGTTATAGCTTTTACAACGAACTTGAATTTGAGGACAGAAAGGAGAAGACTTTTGGATTGGAGAGAAACCCTGTTGGTGAAGAAGATTCTCCCAGTGAAACTGGGTCAGTCCCATTTGTTGGAGTGGAGAATGATGATGACAAGGGAAGTGGGAAGAGGGAGAGGGGTTTGGAAGGGGATGATTTGGTTCGGGTTCAGGGGGATGAAGATGAGGTTGATTTGAAAGAAGGTGATGAACAAGTTGAGAGATTTGGTGGAAAGCTCAAAGTCAGAAGAGGGAAACAGGTGATAAGAAGGTCGAGTTTGTTGGCGAAACAGGTGATCAGCATTCGCTCTGCTCTTAGCTTGGGATTCATCTCGCAGCTTTGGGTGGACACTACCTCTGTGAGTCTTGAAAATCTTAATTTTGTGCAGCTTTGGGATTCTTTTTTTTTTTTTTTTTTTGGAATTTGTTAATAGTAGTTGTTTGTTTTGTTGATATGAATATGATATCTTTTTGTGGGGCTGAGAAATTTATTTTATTTAATGTTTTTAGTAATTTCATTTCAGTGGATGGTGTTATTTGCGGAGGTGAGGCCAAACTTACTTTCTGGGGATTCAGAAAAGTTCCTTCTGGAGGATATTAGCCAGGTATAGGAAGTTTGGAATCAGGGGAGATTGTTTATCTTAGTTAAGATTGATCATATTCTCAGTTGAATGTGTATATACTTGCTTCAAACATACTTTACTCCCCCTTACGATTGCTTTATATCACTTCTGGGGAGTTCTTTTACCTGCGCAAATATGAAAGATACCTTCTGTAAAAAAACATTTGCATTGTATGTTCAAAGGCAAACTCTTGCTTGCCTTCATAATTTTGTCTTGTGGCCTCAACTGAACTCCTGATTATATTTGGTATACCTTTTTGCCTTGCCAGCAAGTCACTTCTTGGATATTTAACTATGGCTAAGTTAGGATAAACTTCTCAATAAGTACTTATAGGAGTAACAAATTAGTAGTAAAATAAATCAAACATTTCTCATAAGTTAAAATCAACTCATGTTTCTCTATTTTTTTAGAACACTTTCATTTAATTTCTCTAAAACTTGAAGAGTAGAACTTTTTCTGAATTTATGAGAATTTTTTTCATTTTTCATATTAATTTTTTTCTCCTATAAGTACTTATCTAGAAGTTTATTCAATTGGTCTTGTATTGAGTATACTGCTTGTACCTGTTTCAGGTTGGAGATGTTGTCCTTGTCCAGGATGAAAGTGTGATAGATAACGAATTTAAAATGGTTGGATTGGAGACACTGGTATGTTTCGCTGTTTTATATGGATCAAACTAGTGAATTATTTTTTTATGTGATTTATTGGATAGTTCATTGTCCGGCAGAATTTGGATAAGAAGTCTTCTTTCATCATGTGGTACTGAAATGCTGGTGTGTTGTTGAAACAATGCGTATTAGTTATGTTTCATGCTAAGACTGAAATCTTGCATTAGAGGAAAATATTTATATTTCTTGAAGTATCAGGGCTTATGCCAAGGGACTTTCTTCCCATTGTTTGTAAATTATGTGAACTCAATCTCTCGTATGATTTGATGTTTTCAGATGTTTATTTATGGATTTGGTAAGGAGAATGTGATCTCCCCTCTTTGGATATTTCTTGTCCTTCTTGCTGAAGAGTAAGGACCTGTTTGGTTTGTGGAAATGATTTCTGTTTTAATTTTCTGTTTTTACGTTTAATTACAAAATTGTCACCTTGTTTTCATCTTGTTTCCTGTTTTTGAAGATTCGTGCAGGGAACACTGAAAGCAACTATTTTAGGTTGTTTTGTTTCCTGTACAAATCTTTGAAAACAAGAAACAAAATGAAAACAGAAAACATTCCTGAAACCAAACAGGCCCCAAATTTCTCTATTTGTCATGAGATTCCATAGGTTTGTCATGTCAATCTTGGCTTGTTTACCATGTCTATTAAATTGATACAAATTAGGAGACATTTTAATGTGTTTGAATTTGCTAGGTTGGATACAAAGTTGTAACACCCTCTCGCCGGAATATTGGAAAGGTGATTATATATATCTTTCGCCATATTGTTTTCACTAGTTTATTTATCTCCATTATATAATTAGGGAAATCTTAACTTTTAGGTGCGCGGGTACACTTTCAGCATCAATTCAGGTGCTGTTGAAGAACTTGAACTGGATTCATTTGGACTATCCATCATTCCATCAAGTTTGGTAAGTGAGTAGCTTCTTTGTAATACAAGTACAGAGTTACAGATTGCATGCAAGTTTTGTCAATTAATATTGCCCTTTAATGAAATGGAAATTCCTGCTAGTTCTCACTTGACAAAGGTATATAAAAAAATTAGGCAAAACCTTATTGTTAGAATATACGAAAAGCAGTTCATGATATCAATATTATATCTTAGTATATTTTAGAGTATCTTAGATTATCTCTTAAATTACTTTCCCTATTTTCTAACATGATTTGTTTCCTTATTTAGATAGGATTATGGTCTAGTTTAGTATAAGTATGGATTAGTGCTCTATGTGTTATCATCTTATTGTAGCATATCATACATAATACATGAGAAAATTTTGTCACGCTTTGGTTCGTGTTGCTCCCTCCCATTAGATGTTCTTGATTACTGTTCATCCCACCCACCACCACCCCTTCCTCAAAACACATATTTCTGAGATCAATGACCTCCAACACTACTATCAACCCATCCTAAGTAGTTTCAAGTTGAACTGACACCATCTGTTGTCTGTTACTGCATGTTGGCTCCTCTTGGTTCCATGTTTACCTCATCTGATCTTTGGGCATGTCTTCTACGATGCCTCTTGGTCTTGTTTTGCCCTGGCTGTCAACTGTGGCTGTTTTTCCCTGGCTTTGATTTGCAGTTTCCTATTTGGCTGCACCCCTAGCTTCAGTTTGCTACTGTTTTGTTTCAACATTTTGTGCTAAGTGGAATTTGGCCTTTGATTATTGTCTCAGACATAGGCCAGAGACCTTGCCAATTTTCTGTCCCAGGAAGATGATCATTCCAGCCATGTTTGGTAGAGCCCATATGATAATAAAGGTTTTGATTATAACATTAGAGAGACCAAGTACTTATATTATCAAATAATTTCTCTTGACATATATATGTGTGTGTGAGAGAGAGAGAGATTATAAGATTGACAAATCTAACTGTTGAATCATCTTATATATCAAATTTCACATAATTTGGATATTTGTAGGTATGTTATCCAAAATTTGATATATTTTAATATCTTAAAATCATATTATTTGTTAAAATAAAGTAATGCAATGAAATATTTATTAATTTTATCTTTGTAAGAAATTTTGTAAAACTGATCTACTTGATAATAACTTTCAAACTAATTGTTATATTGATTAATTTCACATTCTATAAAAATTATTCAGAAATGTAAGGGGTCAAATTTGACACATGTTGTAATTGATTCAGGATCCTTTGACATAAATATTTGAAGACATATATTCTATATCTACTTGTTAGTCTTGGCTCCACCAGTATTAAAATCCTTTTGCCGTCTCTGATCTTTTGTTGCCAGTCCAGGCCACAATTATGCCACCTTGTTAACATAGTGCTCCTGAGAGTTTACTCTACAAATTTATAATATTTAGAGCATGCTTGGATTTGATTATTTCCTGTTTTTTTTTAAGTTCTCTCACAAAGCTTTGGATGATAAAGTGTTGAACAAAAAATAAGCTCATCCAAACACACACTTGCTAAATTTTAGGTGAGTACCTACTCTTTGCTGGTTGAGGACGTACTGGAAGTAGTATCTGATGCAGTTGTTGTGCACGAAGCTGCAGCTTTACGTATACAAAGGCTTTCAAAGGTACTATTTAGTTCAAGAATAAAACTGTCAGGTTTGCTTGGAGATTTCATTCACTTCTGTTTCTTAGCTGCTGAAAATGTTGCTTGGGTTTCTACTGACTCCGTGAATCTGGATTATTTCCACTTGTCTTGCTGGATACATAAATATAAGCGCGTGCTTTTAATGGTTAATGCATTGAAACTTACAGTTCTGATACCTTCTTTTGATTTCTTCTGCTTATAGCATATTAAGTTTATGCTTTATGTAAAGCCATCTATTTATATTCGTTGGCAATAATTTGCCATTTTGTATCTGAAATATTTGATGCCATTTTGTTGTAGAATCTTCCTTTTTTAAATTATTATTCTGGAAATTAAATTTGAATTCAGTGGGGGAAACTGGCTGAACATTGTGATTTCTCATTAAAACAAAAAGTGCATACATTCAGGCACCCTTTTATAGCTCTTTGTTAGTCATTCTTTTATTTTGTCCTATTGATAATAGAGCAGCCTATTTGTTTGTACTAGGGCTTTTTGGGGAACCAGAATGTGGGAATTTCAGTGGATGATATTGAAGATTATGAATCTGAACAATCTGAGACGTATGGTCATATTTCAAGAAGGAAAAGTTTGGGAAGAAGAAAACCCAATCAAAGAGATTGGGCTAATGAAGATAATTGGGAGCTTCCGATGGACTATCTTTGACTTTCATGGATTTTCTACTAAATTCCGTACACACACCTTCTATTAAAAAATTATGAAAGTTTAAATAAGCCTATTAAAAACACCAAAAGGATTTTCTTTTCTTTTTCCTTTTCGGTGGTAAGTAGGCTTTCATTTGTACAGTTTCGTTGAATTTCTCTATATTTTTTTGGACATATATTTTAACAATATTTAGCTTGTAATGCCTATTCACTCTGAATAAGTGTTCGGTATGTAATTATAAACAAATGTTCCATAGTTTGACGGAGATGATATTTTTTCTTTTGATAAGCAATTAAATACGTTTCCATCTTGAATAATAATGCGCACTTCAAATCTAAAATGCTTTAGTTTTCTAATCAATAGTAACATGTGTAATTTCCGTGTAAATGTAAAACATGTTTAACGCAGGTAATAATAACAATACGTGTCTGTTGGTGAAATTTTTGGCTTGCAATTATACTTTTTTTTTTTGGCAACCGGGAGCTTTCAATGACATTTGTGCTACACTTTTAACTATAAAATTTTTAAATTGTAAATGCTTAATAAAAAAAAATTAACTATGTAACTTCAGATTTTATTTCGAGATCAATGTATGATTAAAAAAATTACTGTTAACAGAGATCTACATATTAGTACTTGGCCATATTCTAAAAAAAAAATCTCACACCTAACAAGTGATACTTTAAATCACGCTACAAAAATGACAAAATAATATGTAAAATATTTTATTAGCATTTTTCGTTAAATTAAAAAAAACAAGTTGCCCAACTGTTAAATTATTTTGTAATATATTTATAACTTTTTAAAGTCCACGTTACAAAATACCAAAGATACTTCAACTTGTTAATCATACGAGCTATATAACTTAAACTAGTTAATGTGAGTTAACACCTGATAAGTTTAGATCTAAAATTTAATCAAAGTTGCGTGGGAATCTTTTTTGAAAAATTTCCATAGAATCCAATGTGGCTTTTTTAAAAGCAAATATGATTGAGAAAGCACTAAAAAAAAAAAAAAAAGGGACTAGCCGTTTGCGCCTGTCTGGTTTCAAATTCAAAACTCGCCTCAAGCCCTCAACCTCTTTTATTCACCACTTTCTTTCCCTTCTCCTTCAGCTCCCTACCAGACCAAAATCCCAAACCAATAACAAACAAACCAAACACGACATAACGCCGATGCAAACACAAATTCAAACGCAAATGCACACTCCGACAACCGGACCACCAAAGCTGCGGCCGCGATCTGGCCGGACGCCGCTTCAGCTCAAGAACTCTCCCGCCGATGTCATCCACCCTTCCGCAAAGCTCAAGCCCAAGCCCAATCCCGATCAGCCATGTTTGGAGATCTCAGCAATCGACAAAGAGAACAATCCAATCGCCGCCGCCGCAGCCGTAACACCTCTAGCTCCGCCGCTAGAGACATCGCTGGCGGAGGAGCTTAGCGCGATCAAGAAAAAGCTGGAGAGGCTGAGAGCAGACAAGGAGAGAACGGAGAAAACGCTAAACGAGAAACAGGCGATGCTGGACGTGAAGCTGAAGGAGATGGAACAGAGAGGAGAGATTCAGAAGAACCTCGAGATCGAGGTCGATAGATTGTTCCGATTGAAGGAACTCAAGCATCGATGCATGGTGCTCACTGTTCACAACACCTTTCCTATTCTATTTGTTTTCAACTTCGATTTCTCAATGCTAATATTTGTGCTTCCGTTCGTTTTTTAATTGAATCAGAGAGTTTCTCCGATGCGAACGCTCAGGGAGAAGGAACAAGAGAAGATCGTCAACGAAGCACCGTTGCAATCCGAGGTACGTGCATGTGGTGTTCATGAATTTTGAATTTAATTTGCAAACTTTTTCATACAGAATTCGATCGAAAGAGAGTGGGAATTGAGAAATGTACCTCTGTTTTGATGTTGTGAAGGTGAAAACCGAGGAAACGGTGAAGTTTGAATCTGAATCTGAATCTGTTGAAGACGAATGCCACGTTCTGCAAAGTCCGGGCTCAGCTTCTTCACAAACTCATACTACACATACAACAAAATCAGAGAATTGAGCAAAGCCGTATTTCAAGAAGATTCCATACATAATTTCTCGTTATGTTCTTTATTTTATATTTATTTTAATTTCTCTAAAATTCACATTGCAGTTAGTACCCTTATTTTATTTTTGTTCTAACATTTTAAGAAAATGGTCACTGTTCATAGTGTTATATTGCTAATAAATAAGCTTGAGCATTCTGTTCATATTTCAATCTGTCTGCTTCTTCTTTTCTTTTTTCAGTGACTGAAAAATATAGTAAATCATATTTACTCGATCAAATTATATTTACTTGGCAAATTTCACAAATAAATTAGCTGGAAATTAAAAGCTAAAAACTCATTAGTAAGATGAATGAATTTAAAGAGTTCGATAAATTAGATTCAATTAGTTAATAAGCGTAAAATGATATAAAAAGGATAAATTTAATCACCAAATCATAATTTAAAATTTAATTATTATATATTTTTAAAGTTTAATTTATTTTATACAACTTGTTATAAAATATTTAAGATATAAATTTTTTAAATTTTATTCTCTTCATCATAGTTATATATTACATTTGTCCAACGATAATTATCTATGTGGCAGCTTAATTTTCACTCTTTTCAGGACATTATTGATGATATTGTGCAATTAAAGGATTTCTTTTTTTTTTTTATCTGAATGGGGGTAATGTACTGTTCGCTGTGCAGTACACAGGTATTGCTCTATTTTTTATTTTTTATTAAATAAAATGAGATAATAAAATTATATTTATAATATATTTCTAAAATTTTATATCATAAAAAATTTATTAAAATATTAAATATATATATATATATATATATATAGCAAGATCTCTCTTACACCATTGTAAGTCTAAAAACTCTTACACTCAATTTGAGTTTTTATTTAATTTAAATTTAATAGTCAGTGGAATAATAAATTATAATCTGTTAAATTTAAATTAAATGAAAAGCTTAAATTGAATGTAAAATTTTTTAGATTTATATCGCTATAAAAAGATCGTTTTCCTGTACGTATATATTTTAAATTTTTAAATTCAAATGTTACAGAAAATAATATTTCAAACACCTTCAGAATTAGAACTACCCATCCATAATTTTGTTCTAAAAACTATCATTGTCCCTTTCGCTGTAATATCAGATACACAGTAAACAATTTGATTATGCAGAATTAGAGTTTGTTGTTGCGATCTAAGCGTAGAAATGGAACTGGAAAGTACTTAAATTTGAAACTTTGTAATTTATGCCTATACTTGAGTATGCACGACATTTAATTATGTTAATTATATTGCTAAAAAGGCTTTTTACAAATATTCCCTTTTCATAGAAAGTATAGACATTTTCTTAAAAAGAAAGTAACAGACATTTTATTTCGTGCTTGGATAGGCTATCGTTTTCCTTAAACGCATATTCGAATGAATACAACAAAATGATAATTTCTGCTTAAAAACATGCTATGAATCTAAAACATAGACTCAAGTTTTCTAAATTTTTATATATATTTTTATCAATTTTGTTAATCTCAACTTTTAAAATTGGGTTTAAATATTTAAAAAATAATATTTTTATTAAAAACAATACTTGTTATATGTTTTTGCTAGAAAAATACTAATCTTCTGGTCTTTAATCTGAAATAATGACATCCCTCTGACCGTCGCTGACGTGGGGAAGGTATTTGGAAAGGACAGTAATCCTACCGGCAAGTCGTTGAACTTCCTTAACATTCCAAGGATTAGCCATCTCGATGATAGTTTGACATTTATTTAGGATTTGCCTCGATCTCCTTTTTGGATAACATGAAGCCCAGGAATTTATCGTTGGCTACTCCAAAGGTACACTTCTCAGGATTAAACTGCATCCTATGTCGCCGAGCCTGATCGAATACCTCTTTTAAATGCATGAGGTGGTGCTCTAATTTGGCATATTTGATTACCATGTCATCAACATATACTTCCATGCATTTTCCTATTTGTCCTTCAAAAATTTTATTCATCAGTCTCTGGTATGTCGCCCCAGCATTCTTCAAACCGAAAGACATTACTCGGTAACAAAAATTAGCCGAGTCAGTGATGAACGCAGTTTTTTCCTCATCCGGTGGGTACATTCGGATTTGGTTATACCCAGAGTAGGCATCTAAGAAACTGAACATTCTGTGCCCTACTGCACCGTCTACGAGAGCGTCAATGCTCGGGAGTGAGTAAGCATCTTTTGGGCATGCTTTGTTGAGATCTGTGTAATCGGTACACATTCGTCATTTGCCATTTGCTTTCTTGACCATGACTACATTGGCCAACTAGGTAGAGTATCTAACTTCTCGGATAAAACCGACCTGCAGTAACTTAGCAATCTCCTCCTTTACCGCTTTTGCTCTGTCGCCTCCCACTTTCCTCTTCTTTTGTGCTATTGGTTTTGCTGCTTTATAAACAGAGAGGTGATAACAGAGAAATGTTGGATCAATACCGGGCATGTCTGAAGCTGACCAGGCAAATAGATCAGCATTTCGTATCAATGTTATCTAGAGCTCTTATTTTTCTTGGCCAGATAGGCTGACTCCCAAGTAAGTAACCTACTCAAGCTTTAGTCCAAGCTGAAAATGTTGCTTATTTTCATTAGGCTCGACCTGACACCCTTTGTCAGCCCTAGGATCAAGTTCAATATCTATGTCCTCCCCAGTCCTAGGGGTCACAATGTTGACATCTCGTCCGTAGTCTTGCAGTGGTTTGATGCGTAAGCTTGCAAAATAGCACTCCCTCACTATCTTCTGGTTAGCATGAACTGTAACTATTCGGCCCCTTTCTGATAGAAATTTCATAGCCAAATGTGGAGTTGATACTATGGCTTTAAGTTTGTTAAGAGACGGCTTACCGAGTAATATATTGTACGAGGTATTTGCATGAACTACCAGGTACATGACCTTGATTTGCTTTCCTTCATGTTCTGATCCAAATGAGGTGTAAAGGTCAATACACCCACGAGTCTCTACTCGTTCTCCTGAAAAATCGACTAGGGGTTCACGATATTCTTTGAGTTCCTCTTCTGGTATTCCCAGTTGCTTAAAAGTATTCCAGTAGAAGATGTCAGCTGAACTCCCCTGATCAATTAGTGTTTTCTGAACGGTGCAGTTGAGAATATCTACACTTATTATCATGGGGTCGTCTTGTACCAGGTCCACTCCTTGAAAGCCTTCGTCAGTAAATGTAATAGGGGGGATCCAAATCCTATTACCAAGTGACATATTATTGACCGATCGGACTTGTCTCAAATGTCTCTTTCTAGCCGAATGAGTAGGTCCTCCACTGGCAAACCCTCCAACTATGGTATTAATGACCCTTTTGGGATACTTTTCACGTTCATCGTAGCGTCTAGTTGGGGGTTCCCTAGACCTACTCCTCTATCGTTCAAGTCTTTTATCATCGTATCTCTTTGATGGTTCAGGGTAACGGTCTCTTCCTCTACTGAATTGACCGACGGGATTTGTCTGCACAAAATCTTTTAAATGTCCTTCCTTGATTAATTCTTCAATTTTATCGTTCAGCGCTGTGCATTCCTCGATGGTGTGACCCCTGTTCTGATGGTAGCGACAAGCCTTGCTTTCATCTGCCCGAGGAGGGGTGTTGGCGCGTCTAGGCATTCTTAGTATTTTTGTGGCCAATGTCTGATCAAGTACTCTGGACCGATTAGTGTTGAGCATAGTGTAGGAAGGGTACTTGGGTCCCCTGGGCGGCCTTTCAAGTTCATTCCTTCATTCCTTATTTTCCTGCCTAGACTTAAAAGTTTTTCTCCTATCTGTATTTTTTGAATTGGACCCCTGGTCCATCCGTACCTGGTTTCGATACTCGGACAATTCTTCCATCTGCATATACTTTGCAGCCTGACTTCTCAACTCGTCTAGGTCAGCAGGTGATTTTTTGCAAATACTATTAACGAAAGAACCTGGCTTCAGAGCCGTTGTGAGGTGGTGCATGGCCACATCTGGTTCTAGATTGTGGATGGAAAGGGTCACTTTATCAAATCGTTTCATGAACGCTCAGAGCGATTCTCCTTTTTCTTGACGAATATTGACAAGCGCTAGGGATGTCAAGGGGTGAGGGCGGCTTGTGGTGAACTGCAAATTGAACCGTCTTGTGAGGGTTGTGAAGGAGTCAATAGATGAGGGAGGGAGTCAGGTAAACCAAGTAAGCGTTGGTCCTCTTAGTGAAGTGGGAAAATCCTGCACCATAAGGAGTCATTCTCTATGTACAAGTTGACTTGAGTCGTGAAAACATCCAAATGCTCTCCAGGGTCAGTTGTGCCATCATATTTTTCTATTGTTAGACCTCTCCAGTTGTCAGGTAGTTTAGCATCAAAGATATGATGAGCAAACGGGTTTCGATTCACCGCATCATCTCGGTCATTCTTGGTTTCAGACTATTGAGTTAGCCTCGATTTCTCTTGTAACGCCGAGGACTCCCCCTGATCCTGGGCTAGAGGTGTGGTTTGGGAAGGGATGTGTGTTCTTATTTCTTCTCTTAAGTGGACATTTTCCCTTCTCAATACCGAGAGCTCCAGGGCATCTTTCTCCCTGTCCTTTTTCATCTCCATTATTTCTGTTTTGAGCTGCATTAATACCGCTAAAAGGCCTTCGTCAGTTCCTCCTTCCATCAAAATTTCGGGTGTCAATTGGGTAAGGGTGATATCTTCTTACTGTTGCGGAGAGGTTCCCCCTGTTGAGCATGTCCGTCCTGTTGGCTTCTTGTTAGTATCATGTTAATAAAAAAAACAAGGCAATCGTGCCTCACGGTGGGCGCCAAAATGTTCCTGCTAGGGAAACACTAATCTTCCAGTCTCTACTCTGAAGTAATGATGTCCCTCTAACCGTCGCTGACGTGGGGAAGGTACCTGCAAAATGCACTCCGATGCTGAAGTCAGTATTCGGTTCTGAGTAATAAATGCTATTTAATAATGAAAAGTCAACAATGTACTTGTACTTCTTATCTTCCTTTTATAGGCGTTATTATGGGCTAATGGGCCTGCTGGGTCAGCCTTAAATTTGGCCCTTTCCTTAAAGTAGATAATACTTTGATTATTACCCTTAATTGAGTTAATTACCTTTAAGTCCTGAGAGTTGTATTCGGCCAATCTGGGTCAAATAGGTACTCACTTTCCTTTTTCTTATACGTAGGACCGAGTAGTTCCTTATCCAGTACATTATGCTTTTATACTTTTAAAATAATAATTTATAATAAAAGTTTATTATTTTACTTACTTAAACCTCAACTTAAAAAGTTAAAGTTAATTGGTTTTATTGATCTATTATAAGTTATTTTCAATTTGTTGGTATGATATTTTCTCACATCAATTGATCAACAGTTGAGAGATTATTATATCTTTTAAGTATATAAGTAAAAAGTTTGTTTTTAGTTGGGTATATAGTTGGATACACGGACTTCCCTTTTTTTTTTCTCATCTCGCCTAAGTTCCCAAATCAAATTACGTAGGTTCACACATAAATGGGTATATATTTAAAAATTTTGCATAAAGTTAGCAATTAAATGAGTCAGTTAGTTTATGGTACAGCACATTTATATATTTTTTATTTATAGTATTTTATTTATATTTTACTATTTTGCTTAAAATTAAATTTTAACTTAATTATATTTTTATCTCTATAAAAATAACATTTCATAAAAAAATCTTTAAAAATATTAAAATTTAATTTTTTAATTAAATATAAAAATAATATTTTTATTTTTATGCTGGACTTGTATTTATAAATTATATATAAACAAATTTTAAATCAGTCTCTTTATATGTATATTTATTTTTAATTTAATTCATGTCATTGCATTAGTCATCTTCACCTTCTTCTCCATCCAACGCCATCATCTCCAAACAACCTTCCTTCTTGCTCTTACTCCTTTACTTCCTTACCGCTGCTGCGAAACACGCCAATGAGAAAGGTTTGAAGAAAGGCTCCACTTGATGACATTCTTTGTGTATGACTTTGATGCGGACGCTAGGGTAAGGCACCTGAAAACAGAACAGTGCGGGAATAATTGGAATGACATCAGAGAGGTTGTTGCTGAAAGTGTCAAAGATTTAGAGAGAAGAATGGTTAAACGGAGGGATGGAACCTTTGAAGTGGTTCCAACTAAGACAAAGGTAGTGAAGGCGGTCAAGGTTGGTGAAAGCTGTGGATATTGATCTGATGAGGTTGTTGTGAGAGAAATTTAAAATTCGAAGGCAGTGAAGAATGAAGAGTGAGGAAGAGAGAGAACGAATGAAGTAGTTGTTATTGAGAAAAGGACTTTTGAGATTGAAGAGATCAGTGAGTCCAGTGAGGTAGTTGTTTTGCAAACTAAGGAAGAGTCAAAGCAAGAAGGAAGGTTGTTCGAGAATGATGCATGGTAAATTTAGCAAAAATAAGATGAGCAGTTGGAAGTTAAAATATGAAACGATATTACATTTTCAGATTTGTCATTGAAATTTATTATACACAATAAAAAAATTAATAAAAATGTTATTTATAAAATTCTAGTTAAGTAATTAAAGTAAAAAAATATATAATGAATTATCTATAATTATAAAGTATTTAGTTGAAAAAAAATTATCATATTATAATAAAATAATTATTTTATATGATAATAAATGATGGACTTTAGAAGAACAATATAAAACAAAAATAAAAATAATATAAATGAAAATATTAATATAAATTAATGGTTAAATAAAAAATAACTAAATAAGAAATTATAGTATACATAAAAATATTAAAATAGTAAATATAATTAATAAAAAAATAATTAAAATTAATTTAAAATAATTTGACAGTGTATATATTAATATTTTTAGAGGAATTACTGAAAAAATAAATTACATAATTTTTAGTCCATTAAAAACAGTAAAACCTAAAACAACTTTAAATAAAGTTATTAAAAAATATTTTAATCAATAAATTTTTAACTAAATTTAATGGTTTATTTAGCCCACTTTATTTAATATGTTAAAGTTTGATTACTGGTATTGTACTTTATATATATATATATATATATATATATATATATATATATATATATAATCTATATAATCTCTTAGTAATAAGAAAGATGAAATAAAACTAAACCTTACCCTCTACTGTCCCTTCAAAATCAGAACCCTTTCAGGCTTTGATACCAAGTGGGAAAGGATCAAGTACAATATTTTGGTTCACAACATTTTGGTTTAAACATTTTGTAAGAAAATGAGCAGAATAATTTTACAAAATAATAAAAGATTAGTAAAAGAACTTATAGAAATATTGTTCTTCTTATTGAAACTTCTTGAAAGTTTTGATACAACGATATTGTAATATTACAAGTATTGAAAGGGTACAAAGCTTAGAGTGCAATCTTAAGCTTGATAGTATTGGAGAAGGGTTTAGGCTAGTAAATTTTGCTGTGTCTTGAAATGAGAAATGATCTTATTTTGTAGAGGCTTTAGTTCCTATTGGAGGATTCCTTCTTATCTCTTGTATTGTTGCCTTGTCATTTTTTGTTTACTTTTGGTCATATCTTGTTTGCCACTTCTGATAATGTAGTATTGTCATACTTGGTGTGATCTTGTCAATGACTTGTCATAGTATCTTTTGTCAATTTCTTTAGTCTTCTAGATATTCTAAATCATCAAAAGCTAACATCTTTCTTGTTGGATTTTTTAGAACATCATTGTAATGTAATAAGGATATATTTTTGTTTAAATAAATATTGTGATGTTTTTCACCGAAAGCTAATTGATAATTGGTCATATCTTGGTCTCTGACATCCAATCGATAATGTTGTTTATGTCTTTTGCTGTAAAATGCATCCTCTACATCTTCAATATTTTTTCATACTCTGGTTATAACTAATGGTGCCTTATTTGTTGAAATAGAAATGTTGTTTAGGGTTATCCATATATGATTGAATGGTGGTATTATTCCAGTCAATTCCCATACATGTGGTATTGATGAGAACAAGACTTTTGTGGTATCAGTATGGCTAAGAATATGTTGAATACTACAAAATGCTATTATTTGTCTTCCCAAAGATGAGATTTGTGATAAGCTAGTGAATCTCGTGGTATCCAAAAATCTCAAATCTATAAGAACTTGTATTGTTATCTTTTTATAAGTAGTTGACTTTCCTGGAGGAGTATAACTTATAATTTTTTCTTAAAATATTGATAAATCTAAGATTACTTGGGGCTAGAAATAGCTGGTAAATTTTTTTAGGATCTTTCTAGATAAAGGGTTTTAAAATATAATCCAAGAATTTTTATATTGGATATAATATTGTATATGGATAAAGCTTGGGTATAGAAATTGGTTTTTATTTTTTTCTAGATAATTTCTTGTATTTCTTAAGGAAAAGAATAGACTATTGGAATAGGCATACAAAATAGTTTAGATGTAAGATTTTTGTGACTAAGATTGATAGTTTGTTGACAAGACATTTTTTGTGAAGGTCTGATAATCATGTTTTGTAACTCTCATAGTTCTTTATCAATCTCTTTATTTATTTATTTTTCTAATTTGTCATACCCCCTCGAACTTTACTAGAAAAACATAAGAAAGATGGATTTAACTTTATTCATTTAGAATTAATTCAACTAGTAGTAAAACCAAACTTTAGATTAGGAATAGACCTTCCTATTCTAGTATTATTAAGACATAAAATTTAATAAAGTACAAGATTCAATAATAGCAATTTTAGAAATAAATTTACATGATAGACCAACTTTCTTTAATTGTTATCCTAACTTTGTCATGAGTCCCAATAATGAAAAAATAGCTAAAGTAATAAAGATCTTTATTAAAACACCAGAAAATATAGTAGATAACTCGTATGATCCTTTTCATTTAATATATAGGGTTTATTACAAAGTTACAAAAGTAGACAGAGCTCTTTACAAGATTTCAACTAATGAAACAATGGTGATACAAGCCAATTTACAAAGAAGTCTAGTACAAACTATAGTGATACAAGCCAATTTATAAAGAAGTTTAATACAAACACCTAAAAAATTAAAACATAATGAATTAACAATTCCTCAAGAATGAGAGTTAGAAAATATCAAAGAACAATAAAAATTATCAATACAAAAATAAGAGATATAATAGAATCTAATAGAAAAATAAGATTAAGAATGAATAGGTCTTCATCCATTAGAATAACAAGGTCTTATACTCTGAGCGAGTCTCCCACTCTGTAGATAACTCAACAATAGAATTAAAGGGATTAGACAATATATCAAAACCAAGAATATCAATACCAATTTACAAATCTGTAGAAAATAATAGTGAGGACAATTATAGTCCAACAGCATCCCAAATATTTAATACAATAACCAAAGTAAAACTCTTCATAATAGATAAACTATGGATAAAAGCTGAAATAGATGCAGAGTATACTAAAGAATTAAAAGAATGGTTTTTCAATAAATTTTTAGAACCAGAAAGATTAAAAATCAGAACAAGATTATATAATTATTTAGAAAAAAATAGAAATATATACTATTTTTTCCATGTTAGAACAATATTGTTTAAGAAATAACATAGAATATTTTTATTCCAAACAAATAAATCCTTTCCAAAAGAAAACAACATTAGGAGAAATATTGAAATATTCTTCGATAAAACAGAACAAATTAGAAAGTATAAATAAAAACTCAAAAATCAGTAGAAAATTAAGAAATTTTTTAAAGAAGATAAAAAAAATAATATAAGAAACAAGAAACTCTGCAAATAAATGTAATAATACAAGAGAACAAACAAAAATGCAAAAAATTAATAGAAAAATTAGAAAATTCAGTAAAAATAGATTTTATTAAACAATTAAACACTTTATAATCCTCTTTTGAGGAAAATAAAGCTCTAACTATAAAAGATTTACAACATGCAATAAAAACAATAAAACAAGAAATTAATAATCAAAGAAATGACTCTAATGATAGAGAATTATTAAATCCAGTAATAATACATATATGATATTGTGAGATAAAACTAATAGTAAAACATGAAAAATACAATATGATAGCTCTTATAGATTCAGGAGCTGATATAAACTGCATACAAGAGGGAATTATACCAACTAAATATTATTTTAAAACTACATAGAATTTAACTTTAGCTAATCGATAAAAAATGAATATACAATATAAATTACTTTATGTAAAAATCTGTAAAGATAAAATATGTTTTACAATATTCTTTGTATTAGTAAAAAAATATAACAACACAGATGATACTAGGAACCCCATTTCTAACATTACTATATCCGTGTAATATCAATAATAATGGAATAAAAGTGATGCAATAAAAGGAAAAATATTAGAATTCAAATTTTTAGACATACCTATTGTTAAAGAGTTAAATAGACTTCAAAATTCCTCTTTATTAAAAAACAAATTAAATTGATTAATAAAGAAATAAGTTATAAAAAGATAGAACAACAATTAAAAAGTCACAATATATAAAATATTATTAAAAACTATGAAAAAAGGAATTGAAAAAGACATTTGTGAAACAAATCCAATAGCTTTCTATTTTAGAAAAAAAAAATGAAATAAGTTTACCTTATAAAGAAGGATTTAATGAAGATAATATTCCAACAAAGGCTAAACTCATACAAATGAATAATGAACAATTACAATATTGCAAACAAGAATTAGGAGAATGTTTACAAAAAGGATTAATAAGAGCATCAAAATCCTCCATGGAGTTGTACAAGATTTTATGTAAATAAAGCCTCAGAACAAGAAAGGAGAGTTCCAAGAGTAGTTATTAACTACAAACCATTAAATAAAGTTTTGAAATGGATTACGTATCCTATGCCTAATAAACAAGATTTAATTAAAAGACTAATATATGCTAAAATATTTTTAAAATTTGATATAAAATCAAGATATTATCAAATATCTGTAAAAGAAGAAGATAGATATAAAATAGCTTTTGAAGTACCTATTAGGCATTATGAATGGAATGTTATGTCGCAAGGATTGAAAAATGCCCCTAGTGAGTTTCAAGAAATTATAAATAATATTTTTATCTATACATACATTTTCTATTGTTTATTTAGATGATGTGTTAGCATTTTCAAAAAATATTTCTCAACATATACAACATTTTAATAAATTTATATAATTGATAAAAGAAAACGAATTAGTTGTATCAGCTAAGAAAATAAAAATATTCGAAGAAAAAAATTAGGTTTTTAGGGTATGAAATATATCAAGAAAAGATTACCCCCAATACAAAGGTCAATAGAATTTGCAAATAAATTTTCAGATAAAATAAACAAAAAACAAGAGTTACAAAGATTTCTTGGGTGTTTAAATTATATAGCAGATTTTATACCTAATATTAGAACAATATGTGCACCTTTGTATAAAAGGTTAAGAAAAAATCCTCCTATATAGGATATAGAAATGACTAATTTTGTCAAACAAATAAAAACTTTAGTACAAACTCTTCCCTGTTTAGGAATTCTTAATCCAAAAGCCTTTTTTATAGTAGAAATAGATGCCTCAGATTTAGGATATGAGGGTGTATTAAAACAAAAAAATACAAGAAAAGGAACAAATAGTTCAATACCATTTAGGGATATGGCATCCTACACAACAGAAATATTCTACTATAAAAAAAAATATTTTATCAATTGTTTTATATTTACAAAAGTTTCAAGATGATTTATTTAATAAAAAATTTCTAATCAGAATTGATTGTAAATCAGCCCCTTCAGTTTTACAAAAAGATGTTAAGAACCTAATTTTAAAACATATTTTTGCTATATGGCAAGCTTTATTATTTAATTTCGATTTTGAAATAGAACATATCAAAGGAAACAAAAATTATTAACCAAATTATCTCACAAGAGAATTTTTACAGGATAAATATGTCCAAAATGACTAGTTCTCATTATGATACTCCAAAAAAAAAAAAGGAGGATTCAAAACCTTCCTTTCCTCCTACTCCTTCAAAACTGAAACTAGAAAAAGGGAAAAAGGTAATGACAACCTTACAAGTTCTACAAACTCCAACTCAATCTACCAAACCAATTACCCCTTCAGAAATTATACAATCAGCCAATAAATTTATAGTATTAGGATCTCCTAGTATGACAAAGCAAATATCTCTAGAATACGTTGAAAAAGAAAGATGTATTCCAATAATGTTCATAGACCCAAAGTGGTTTTCATTTCCTAGGAATGAAATAGTAAAAAATATCTTTCCTCATAATTGTCATGTTATTCCCTTTTCTGAGCACAAAAGAGAGAATTTTATGAGCTTATTTTAGTAGACATTCACTCTATTGAGTTAACTCATCAACAAGATGAACAAACTCAAGAAATAATATTTTCTAAATTTAAAATAAATAAGATTTTAACAATACAGAATTGGGGTTGTCCCCTTTTCCACTACAAGCTATTTATAATAAATTATCAGCTAACATAATATAATTACTTTAACTATATCGATGCTTGGAGAAATATAATGTATTTACGACCAACCACCCATTCTTGGTTTATTTGGTTCCGAAAAGAAATTTCTCTTAAATTTTTGAGATGGTTTCATTATTGGTTCCATGATTTTGGACCAACTCTGCAAATATTTCCTGAAGTAGTCAAAACCTCTTTACAATATTTTATTAAAAACACCCATTTTACTCTGGAATGTCAGTTGATATCTTTGGTAGCAAATTTTGGAGTAACCTGGATTACAATGTGGAATATGACTCAGCCAAGCTAGAAGAAAAGCTAACAATACAAATGCTAGTCAAAACTGTTAAAATAAAATGATGAAATAAATTCAATATGGACTTGTTCAATACACAAAAAATAGATCAATGATTGATTCAACATAGACAAACTCTGAAGAAAAATATAGGAATAATTACTAGTGAAAAAGCTAATCAAGAGTTCATTGATCAAAAAACTCAAATATTGACAAAATTATTTGTAGTAGGAAATGAACAAGAATTTAATAATATTCTGCATTATTGTCTCCTACTAATACTGATAATAATTTCAAAGACAAAAATGATAGTCATAATTTACTGGAAGATTATAAAGATTTAACTGACAATAATGAAGATAATTGTTACGGGATTTATTTACCCTTTCATCAAATATAAAGACAAAAGACAATCTTTTACTAAAAATAAAGAAAAAAAGATAACATAAATAAAAATGACAAGACAACATTATCACAAGTAATAAATAAGATATGACAATAGTACAAAAAAAAAAATAAAGAGTCCTCCAATAGGAGATAAAACTTCTATAAAAAGATCACTTTTTATTTGAAGACACAGCAAAATTTATTACCCTAAACTTTTAAGAAGTTTTAATAAAAAAATAATATTTTTATAAGTTTTTTTACTTATTTTTTATTATTTTGTAAAATTATTCTACTCATATTTTTATAAAATATTTAAACTAAAATATTATGCTCAATTCTTCCTTACTTGGTATTTGAGCTTGAAAAAGTTTTGATTTCGAGTGTAGTAGAGGGTAAGGTTTAGTCTTGTTTTATTTTTTTTTATTACTAACCTATATATATATATATATATATATATATATATATATTGGATTTGATGGGATGGGCGATAACTTTAATCCGCCAATAACATGCACTTTGATTACATATTTTTAGGTACAAGTCTCTAAAAAATCGAAACTTTTTGTATACTAATTTTGTAAGTCAAAATCATATATCTACCTCTAATTGTGCATATAAAAAACACTTTATTAAAAAAAAAAAATTCACTTTAATAGTCTTTACGTTTCAAGAGTCTTTAGTTATCCACTACAGTGATTATTAACCGGAGAATACACTTAGTTAGATTAATATTTTGTGTATATATATATATATATTTAAAATCTGATATGTAAAAAATTAAATCGCATTCTTAACAATCATTTGTGGCTTAATTTTTAAATCCCCAAAATTCAAGAATGTGGCAAAATCATTTCTTAGAATTTATGTCGAATCTAAAAATAAAAGTAAATAAAGATGGATATATCCTCCAAATTGACTGAAAACAAAGAAAGGTGAGGATAATTGTTGATGACTCTCATGGTTGATGAAGCAATTGTTATGATAACTGATTAAGGTACTCTGAGCAAGACAAGTTTGCTTTTGAAAGGACAAAAAGAGTGCATGATGCAGATGCAGGTGCAGGTGCCTTACATGCAGAAGTAGAAAGCTGAGACAACAAGACACACGTCTCATTCATGACTCCTGACGCATCGGTTTGAGTGAAATGACAGCAACCCATATCTTCAATTGACAAATGCTACAAATGATCAATAATTTTCATATATATACACACACATTGAATGAAGTGTAATCCATGCAAACGAGACTATAGTTAATGTAACGCGTGTTAGAAAATAAAAAATATATTATCCCATTTCATATTATGTTCTCTTAAATTATTTTGTTTATTTTAAAATATTTATTTATTAAAAACTTATTTTACCATCACAGCTTATATAATTATTTATTTTACACTTTTTAATAAAAAATACGTGCTTCAGTATAAACGTATAATTAGAGTTAATTTACACACATATATATAAAAGATAAATATTTATCATAGATCCTCATGCTACTATTGTGTTGTTGCTACTGTACTGTCATTGTTTTGTTTCTCTCTCAAATACCCTGTGTGGCTTCTTTTTATGTTTTGCAAATCATTGAGTTTGAGTTTTACCTCTAAACCCTTTTGGTCTCCGATTCTTTCCCTCCTGTTCTTCTTCCATCTTCATTCCTGCTTCTCTCAGTCATAGTTTTGTATTCATTAAATAATTTTACTTATTTATTGATTAAAAATTTATAAACATATAAATAAATTATACACCTGTGTTACTCAACACACTATGAGAGAGAAAATAGAATAAAAATAATAATAATATGATTTTTTGAAATCAAACACATACTAATTTATAAATTATAAGAAAAAATAAACTCAGAAGTTAAATTGTAAGCTAAAAACATCATCCGCAATTTTTTTTAATAAGTGCATGTTCCATTATATAGGTGTAATTTTTCCTTTCTCAATTCAAAAACTTAAACAATTATTCATAATTTATATAAACGCAGAGGGAACGAATCATATATATATATATATATATATATATATATATATATATATATATATATATTACCATTAACGTAATATTTCTTTCAGCTAAGAGCTTTTTATTGGTGTATCATGTCACTATAAATAAACATTAGTCTCTTTAGTTTTTATTTAAGATTTTTGTTAGCAACAATTTTTAAAATTGATTTTAAGCATTTAAAAACAGCAAGCTTTTAATAAAAAATAAATATTTTTTAATCAAATCTTGTTATTATTATATATTTAAATTCAGTTTTAAAAATTGTTATTAACAATTTTTATTTAATTAAATAGTACACGATTACAATACTAATCTTATATTTTTATCTTACTTACTTCTATAAAATTAAACAACTTAAAAGTTTACACATTTTTTACAATTATTTTCTCAACTTTCACACCTCATTTTTCCTATTTTTCCCATGCAAACACAGCCTTTTGTCTCACTGATCATTCTCCGACAGACATCACGTGTCTTACAGACATTGGTTTTCTATTAAAAAAATAAATATTTTAAAAATTCGTGTATGCATGCATCCATCTAAAAATGATGTATTTTAAAATTGGTCTATCTTGAGCTGCCTACACTAATTTATTTTGTTTTGCTTTTAATCTCCAAAAATGTAAAGTAGCGGTGCATCACTTTAACACTAAAATTTTGAGAGGGCAATGTTCACGAGATATATTAAACTCCTCTCGTGATCTTTTTACTTAATATTTTAAAAAAATATTAATGTCAATCTTAAACGATAAATTTAAATAATTAATAATAATAAAATTTCATTAAAAAATATTTATTATTTTTTTATAACTTTAATATCATATATATATATATATTAATATTTTTAATGCTTAAATTTAACTCTAAAAATTAATAAATTAAAATTTTAATAAACATTTATAAAAATGCAATAACTAAATTTTTTATTAAAAATTATAAAATTTAATATTATTGAATTCATTAGTACTATTAAATACTATATTCACAGTAAAAGATTATTATATATGATTTTTTATTTATGTACAATATTATATAAGTTAAAAGAAATTATTTATTAAAAATTTATCATGCATAAATTTTTATTGTATATTCTTATACGTAAGTTAAAAAATATTAATTAACATTAAAAAAAATTTGTTAACAATGTCCTCTTGTTCCCTCGTAACATATTAATTATTATTAAGTATTAATTTATATATTTAAAAATAATTAATTTAAATAATTATTATAATAAAATGTTATTAAAATTTCTTTATAAAAATATTAAAGTTATTATAGTATTTAAGTAAAAATTAATATTTATTAATTGATAAAAATATTCTTAATGAATAAGAATATTAATAAAAATAATCAATACTTTTAATATTTTAAAATAATAAAAATCTAAAACAAATAAAAAGTTATTGAAATAAAGAGAAGTAAAATAAAAGGAGTAGTTTTTTGGATTTATTTATATATATATATATAATATGTAAAAATAATATATATTGAAATGTAATATTTTTAAAAATTACAAAAATATGAAATTTAAACATTATTAGTGACGTATTTTTTGTATAAGTAAAAAAATTTAAAATGAAAGTGGTAAAATATTCAAAATAATTCATTTTTAAAAATTAAAAAATTAATATTTAAAATTTGTCATTAGTGATTTTTAAATTTTTTTTCATATTTTTATAATTTTGTTAAAAGTAGTATATTTCAGTAATTATTTTATAAAAAAAAAAGTCTAGTTTTTTATTTTAAAAGAAATTTGAGGTGGCCCGTGCATTGCGTGGATTAACAAGAATATGTTAATGGAAAAGAAAGGGAGAGTAATAATGATATCTGGAAAAAGAAAGAAAGAGAAAACACTGAAACCAATAGCAGTGTGAAAACAGGAGAAGGTGAAGCACTCAACTACCCATCTTATTCATATCCTCTTTATTAAATACCCTCCTCACCTCACCCTACCCTCCACCTTATCCCACTTAAACATCTTTAACATTCAAAAGAAATTATTAAAATTATTAAAATATCATAAATAATATTTTTCAATAAATATTATAATTAATTATTTAAAGACAACTTAAGATTATTATTTTTTGAACTATTTCTCAAATAAAATCATATATTTATTTGCATATACTTTAGTCATCAATTTTTTTTTATTGAAACAATATATATTTAACTATAATTAATGTGTTTTTAAATATATAATAAAAAAATATACATAATATTTTTCATTAAAAATTATAATATGTTTCAAAGTTTAATGAATTAATAATATTATTAACTTTTTAACATGTAAAACATTATATATGATAAAAATTAATAAAAATACATTTTTATTAATTATTATAACATTTAATATATTAATATATTCAATTATGAAATTTGAATAAAAATTTATTATATATAAATTTTTATTACATTTTATAAAGTATTTCTTTTAAGATACGAGTCTCTGACTTCTTCTTAGTGATAAATACTCTTAAATGTGACTTGATTAAAAAAAACGCCTCATCTATTTTATAGGTCTTTGTTAAAGATATTGATTAAAAAATTAATAAATTTTTATTTCTAATTCGTTAACTGACATTTTTAAAACACTGGATACATTTTGGTTATTTTATATATTATTTTTACTCATTATTACTCGTCATTCTTTAAAATCGTTTATTGTTTTTATGTACAAATCATGTGTACAATACCCCACCCTTAATAATAGCTAATTAAGCAAAGGACATGAAAGCAAGTTGGATATATATTTGAATATAAGTGTACGCATCGTCAATCATATACGAGGATCATTTATCGCTTTATTTTTTATGAACAAAAAGTTTCTCTTTTTATTTTTATTTTTATTTAATAGTATATTTCCATGATAAACTAGATGAGTATAATTATAGGTATTTAAATAAAAAATATTAAAATATCGAGAATTAATTCAACCGATACATACTTGAGTCTTTTAAATAATATTTTCGATTTAAAATACCTATATTTTATACTAAAACAATAAGAAAGTTTTATACGTATAGAAACAAATTTTAGCCAAAGATAGTAATAAAAAAATATTAAATCTCCATGTAAGAACTGATCTATTTCGTAAAATTATTGTATTTCAATATTAATTTTGACCGATTTAACTTTTAAAAATTAAATTTAGTATATTTTGAGGATATGTTTGAGTAATAATTTTAATTATTCTTAGTTTAGTACTTAAAAATAAATTATGAATTAGCAATTAGATTTTAAGATGTGATATGTTTATATTGATATTATTTAATTTAAAATATACATTGTAAAAGTATGCTTTAATTTTATTAGTTAACTATATAATATTATGATTGATAAAAATTTCTTTTTGATAAATTGGATTGATCCGAGCTCAAATAAAAAAACCTCAATCAAAATTTTAGATTAAGTATTCATAAACTTGTCCTGTATACTTATAATTTGAATATAATTATAATCACAGTCTATATATTAATTTTTAAAAAAATTATCGTATTAATTATTTTTAGTTAAAAAAATTATATTAATTTGTAATGTATATCATTATCATTGTATTAATATTAACTATTAGTTGGACTAACTAAATAACTGGTGTGAAATGTTAAATATTAATTAGAGCTATATATGTGATCTAGTGTTGACCGACGTACGTAGAAGAATTATTTTTAAAATCCATTAATTTTAGTTTGTAAAATTCTAAAAGTACCTCATCAAAGTATCTTGTCATTTTGCTCCTTATTCTTTTCATCTCTTTTTAGTAATATTTTTTTTCCTGCTTTTGGTTCCTTTAGCAACCATTATTTCTCTTTTGACATTGCACCTTCATTTGAGACTTTCACTTTGTGATTTGTTTGACCCAAGAAACTTAAACCCAATTTTAAATGTTAATGGGATTAAAAATCGTCAGCTATAGTTGCAAAAGCCTTCATCCCTCATTCTCTCTATAATTTATTCATTCATAAGAGATTTAATAACTCCAATTTCATCACAAACCACATTGTCCGATATTGATTTTTTAAACTTAAACATAGTTAGTAATAAGAATATTTTAAAATTAACTAAATTTACTAAAACTAAACTAAATTTATGAAAAATAAATGAATTGAAACTAAAATTTAATCTATACGATAAGATCTTAAATGGATATGATTTGGTTTTATGCTAAAGCAATCTATGTACACTCTTGCTAAGTGCACTTCCTCAATTTTTACCACATCTCAATTATCATTTTAGTCATCTTTCTTCTTCATGCTATCATCTCATCCTTTAAACCTCTTCACACCTTATCTCATTCTTCTTTTTTATTAGTAACTTCACTTATTTTCATCGATATATTATTTCTTTATCACAGACATTAACATGTTTAATAACATTTTCTTATTATTTTTCAAATCAATATATTTATTTCATTTAATTTCTTTTACAATAGTCTCTTCATGAATCTCTTTTTATACTTTCAAACAATGGTCAGTGAAGTGAGACACAAAATATGAAAGGATAAATATTAAATGAAAGAAACAAAAATGATCAAGATACAAATGACAATTTTGTTTTAGTTTTATGATTCTAAGCATTAGTTTGATAGATTTTAAATATAAAAATCTTTACGTCACTCAATAACAAAACTTTATATATATAGTCTACTTAACACTTAATGTTTCACATTAGCATTTTGGTTAGTTATAATAGTTGACTATTTTAAAAAAATTGTAAGTATTAGAGATTAGTATGACTATTTTTCTAGTTTGAAGACTATTTTAGTGACTTTTTAAAATGATAAAATCTAATACAATTATTTTCATTATTTTTTAAATATCAGACAATTTAACTCTTAAAAAATATTCAAACATCTTTAAAGACCATTAGTACAACATTAAAAAAAGATAAAAATAATATATTTGATGTTTAAATTTTTTTAAAAATAATATTGAGAATAATAAGAAGGTTTTCAAATTTGTTTCTAAAAATTAGTGTTAAGACACATTAATTCTTAAAATAAATATTAATAATATGTAATATACTTTTTATTAGTATTTTATTATTAAATAAAATTTATATAAGACTAATTAAATAAAAAGTAAAGTATATTGAACAAGGAGTAAACTCAATAATTTAGAAGATTTGAAATAAATTTTCTAAAAAAAATTAAAGAAGTGTCGTATAAGCATATTTTTTTTTATAGTTTTTAAAATAAAAATTCTTACCCTAATACCTAAAAATCATTAATGTTAGTCACATTAGATATTTTTTTAAAAAAAAATCAATACTTTCTTTAAAAAAAATTATTCTAGTATTTAAAGACTAACATCAGTGAAATTTATTTATTTTTAATAACTTTTTTTTTTCTAAAACTTCGGTAGAAACTCTTCTAACTTCTTATTTTTATATAGAAGGCTAAATATATTTTAAATAAATCAAATGTATTACTACCTCATACAATATTGGCACCGTGTATCTTTATACTATCGAATATTAATGCACTTATCATCTATGTTTTTTACAAAGGAATTGAAAAGTGTATATTATTATTATTATTGAAATTATAAGTAATCATAAATTTAATTCTTAATTTTATAAACATCTCAATTTAATTTTTAATATTTTTAAAAACCATTCATTTTAATAAATTTTTATTTTATATAAAAATCAAAATAAATATTATTTTATAAAGTCACAAAACAAAGTAATTTTGTGTAGTGGAGGAACTAAGATAATTTATACTTATAATTTGAGAAATTAAAATAAATATTTACTCTTATTATTCCTATAAGTGTTTGAAAAATATTTATTAAAAAGTTAATCAATAATTTTTTTAAAAATTATATACAATTTAATTAAAAATAATAACACAAGTATTTTTTAATTTTTTGATTAATGATATTTAAATACTAATTAATATTTGTCTAATAATATTTTATTATATTTCTTTAAACACACATTAAAAGAATATTTTTATGTTATAAAAAGCAAATGTATTTATTGTTTTACTTTTTACAACGGAATTGAAAAGTGTATTCTAATACAATAGTCATACTTAGGGATGGCAATGGGTAAAGTACCTGATGGGTACCCGCAAAATCTACCCTCAACGGGTAGGGTATTTACCCGCTACACGGGTATGGGTATGGGTATGGGGAAATACCCGCAAATTTCCATGGGGATGGGGGCGGGTATGGGTACCTAAGTACCCACCCTGCCCCATACCCGCATATACTATTATTATTATTATTATTATTATTATTATTATTATTATGCTACTTATGTGAGGGAGGCCTTAACCCAAAAGCCCATAATGGGAAGGAATTAGGGTTAATACTTTATGTTATTCAAGGCTAGGTCTCTTTTATAATCATTGATAATTATATAATTATATGAGTTGCTCTACAATTTGCCTATCGAGAGTTTTGCTTTAGGAGTGTAACTTACAGAAAGATCTCACCATCACTTCTTATAGAATTCAGAGATCAAGTACAACAAATTTTGCAAGTCTTCAACAAGTAAGCTTAAAACTCTATTATAATTATTATTGATATTTCTAATTATTTTTTATTGTTCTAATTTCATATATTATAGTTTGAATAATTTTTTACTTATAATGGAGGAACTAATAATTTAAGAAAACAAGAATCTAACCTACTTTTATATTTTAGAAAGTTTTTGTGGATGCTTTTGTAAAATTTTGGTCAAGATAAAGATTTTATTATTTATTTTATATAATTTCATGTCTTATATTTTTTCTCAGTTCAGACTTCTTTTATAGGTCATATTTATTTTATTTTATAATACTATATTTTCAAAAAAATTTCTATGCAAAATAAAAGGTTGAGAAATTTAATATAAATATTTATGTTACTCAAATAAAAGAATGCATATTTAAATATATAAAAATCTATCTAATTAAATTTATTTTATAAGATTAACATAAAAATATATTTATCAATAAAGTAAACCATAAAAATAATTTTTTTTCATATTTTTAATAGAAAAATTTATTTACTATTTTATATCGTTTAACTAGACTAATACAATTTAATTATTATATAGTTGATATGCGATTAATTTTTTTTAAAAAATTATTTCTATATGAAACATACAAAATGTTTAGAAATTTAGTGATTAAAATTATGTGATATTATATTGACTTGGGTTAAATAAGATTTTTTATTTAAGTTCTTGCTTTTATATAGGTAATAACAAATGGAAAATGTACGTGAAATAACTCCTTCAAAGGAATCTGAAAGTAGCTCTTCTCCAATTATTTTCATTACTCCTACACAACCTGAAAATGTTCCTAAAAGTACACTTAATGATTCTGGACCGAGTGACAGTTCTGATATTAGAGATCAATCTCAATCCCAGTCTGATACACTTCCTATTTAGGTGGATGGAGATGATTGTGATGCAACTCATGATGAAAAAAAAAGAAAGATGTCGATTGTATGGAATCACTTTAAGAAAAAAATTATTAATGGGGAAGAAAAAGCTATATGCAATTATTGTAACAAGCAACTGACAGGTAGAAGATCAGATGGAACAAATCATTTGCATAAACACTTTCAAACTTGTAAGAGGAGGTCATATAAGGATATAAGACAATCAATCTTATTGAGAGAACAAAAGAAAGTAGACGGATCATCCACTTATTTGAGTAATTATCACTTTGATCCAGAACAATCTAGAAGAGATCTTGCTTCTATGATAATAATTCATGAGTATCCGCTTTCTATAGTAGACCATTTGGGGTTTAGAGCATATTCTGAAGGCCTCCAACCTTTATTCAAGGTTCTTAGTCGGAACACAATAAAAGGTGACATTATCAAAATATATCTGAATGAAAAGTTGAAGACTATGGGACTCTTAGAGAAGATTGGAAGTAAAATTGCTTTAACAACAGACATGTGGACAACTAGCAATCAAAAGAAAGAGTTTATGGCTATCACAGCTCATTACATTACTGATGATTGGGATATGCAAAGTCGCATATTGAGGTATAATTTTTGTGATCATTATATGATATATTCATTTAGTAATTATTTGCATTATTTCAATTTTTTATATATGTATATAATTTATTTTTACATTAATAGGTTTGTATATGTGGAATGTCCACATATAGCAGAAGCTCTGTCTAAAGTATTAGTTGAATGCATGCTAGATTGGAATATTGATAGAAAGTTATCTACCATCACTTTGGATAATTGTAGTACAAATGATTCTCTTGTTGGTTTGTTACTAAACAAACTTGATTGTTCTTCTCTTATGCTTGATGGTCAATTGTTTCATATGAGGTGTTGTGCACATATTCTCAATTTAATTGCTCAAGATGGTTTAAATATTCTTGGAGATGGTATAGAGAAGGTTAGAAGTAGTGTTGCTTTTTGAACAGCTACACCTAAAAGAGAACAAACCTTTAAGGAAGCAGCACGTCAAATCAAAGTTTCCATTACAAGGAAACTTGTACTTGATTGTAAAACAAGATGGAATTCTACTTATCACATGCTTGTTGTTGCATTGGCTTATAAAGATGTTTTTATTTGTTTGAAAACAAGAGAGCATATGTATATATGTATCCCTACAACAAATGACTGGGAAATTGCTAAAGAAATTTGTAGTAGGTTGGAAGTCTTTAATCGTGTGACTGAGATGTTTTCTGGGACACAATATCCTACAACAAATATTTTCTTCCCATTGGTTTGTGAAATAAAGTTATCTCTGCAATAATGGCAAATTTGTTCAATTGAGGCTATTAGAAATATGGCTACAAAAATGGTAACCAAATTTGAGAAATATTGGTCTGTTATACATGAAATCATGAGAATTGCCATTTTTTTGGATCCAAGATATAAATTAAAGTTGTTAGAGTACTTCTTTCCCAAGCTCTATGGAAGTTCATCTTCTTTTCAAATTAACAATGTGAAAAAATTATGCTACTTGTTGTTTGAAGATTATTAAGCTAAAGCCATGGGAATAGTAGAAAGTTCAACTGAAAAGTCTAATGAGACGGAAATGAATTTGGATATACTTAATGTTAACAATTTTTTAAGTGATTATGATTCATTTGTTAAAGATACAAATGATATGCAATCAAAGTCTGAGTTGGATATCTACTTGGAAGAGAAGGTATTGCCTAGAAGTGCTAGTTTTGATATCCTTGGGTGGTGGAAATCAAATGGGATCAAATATCCAATATTGAAAAAATTGCCAAGGATATTTTGGCCATCCCAATTTCAACCGTTGCTTCAGAGTCTGCTTTTAGCACATGAGGTAGATTGTTGAGTCCTTATCGTTCTCGACTCCATGAAGATACTTTAGAAGCACTCATGTGCGCACAAAGTTGGCTGAAACATGAAAATGAAGGTATTGAATACTCTATTAATATATTTATTTAATTAAATATTTTTGTTAATTTTAATTTGATAGCTTAATTATTGATTTTCTTATTATGTACTTGTATGTTTTAGTTTCTATTGGTATTACTGGACCAAAGCAATATGTAAACTTGAAAGATAAACATTTACAGTCATTTGGAGAGTCTGATTCTGATGAAGAGGTAAAATAGCCTAACTATACTATTTTGACTTTATAATAAATAATTAACTAATGCTATTTTTTTAGGTCTTGCAGAGTGACAATACAGGAATATAAAGTTTAGGAGTTGGTTGTTTTACAAGATCTTGAAGATTATGTGTGTAATTTTGTTTGATTTTTAAGTACTTTAGTTTAGAAAATTGATGTCTTAAGATACACTTAACACTTATGATCTTTGAATATTTATTTTGTATTTATACTTAAACTTTGTTCGATAAAATTATATAAGCATATTTTTTTTATAACTGCTTTTTTTTCTTAGACATGCGCGGGTAATAGGGGCGGGTATGGGTATGCGGGTACCCAGAGGGTACGGGTACGGGGACTAAAAGTACTACCCATGCGAGTATGGGGCTGGGTACGGGTATTTTTTTAAAATGCAGGTATGGGGATGGGTACTATAGTACCCTACCCATACCCTACCCATTGCCATCCCTACTAACTATACTATTTTGACTTTATAATAAATAATTAACTAATGCTATTTTTTTAGGTCTTGCAGAGTGACAATACAGGAATATAAAGTTTAAGAGTTGGTTGTTTTACAAGATCTTGAAGATTATGTGTGTAATTTTGTTTGATTTTTAAGTACTTTAGTTTAGAAAATTGATGTCTTAAGATACACTTAACACTTATGATCTTTGAATATTTATTTTGTATTTATACTTAAACTTTGTTCGGTAAAATTATATAAGCATATTTTTTTTATAACTGCTTTTTTTTCTTAGACATGCGCGGGTAATAGGGGCGGGTATGGGTATGCGGGTACCCAGAGGATACGGGTACGGGGACTAAAAGTACTACCCATGCAGGTATGGGGCTGGGTACGTGTATTTTTTTAAAATGCGGGTATGGGGATGGGTACTATAGTACCCTACCCATACCCTACCCATTGCCATCCCTAGTCATACTAACAAGTGTCTTAGAGATACTAATTAGAAAATTGATAAATAATTTTTTATTAAAAGTTATATAAAATTGTATTAAAAATCATAATAAAAACATATTAATTAATATATGTCTAATAATGATAATAATTAAAAAAAAAAGGGCGCAGAGAAGGGAGAGTAATGGCATTGGTGGTGGCCCGAAGAAGTGAAGAAGCGAGAAAGAGAAAGAAGAAAGGAAAAGCAAAGCATTGGATTGGATTGGATTGGTGGTTCACCGTTCCTCTCTCTCTCTCTCTCAACCCATTCCTGATCTCACACATCCCTTCACTTCCCATCTCAATTCTCACCCTCATCTTCAGGTATTCTTCTCAATTTCATCATTTCGTCTTTTCAATTATTATTTCCTCAAAATTCTTCTCAATTTTTTTTTAAAACATTTTGCATTTAATTCAATTCCACGAATCTAGCTATTCACATTTTTTTCACCAATATCTTAGATCTCGTACTTTCGCGAATGCCGCCACACGAACTCGTAGCATGATTGGGGTTTTTTCGATGGTGGTTTTGTTCACTGATAATTCTCCAATGTCGTTGGAGGACCATATATGAGTCCTGATCAACCCTTGCTTCTCCAATCGGATCATCCTTCAGTGGTTCATCATCGCCATCGCAAATCCGGATCCTGGACCCGCCACTGCACCAATGCTTCCTTCACATCCTCTATGTTCGACGATGCTCAAGCTCAGAGCGTCGATTTTGATGTGAAGGACAAAGAGTCAGAGGTTGTGGTTTCTAGGGATTCTAGTTTTCACTCTGCATTTGGGAATAATAATAATAATAGTATCACTGAGAAGGAGTTTCAGCGTGTCGAATCACGCTTTTCTGGACAGTTTCCTTTGGAATGCCCCGCGCACAAGAGGGGACTCTCGGTGTCGTGGGGCGGGATGGAACTGCACGATACTGGAAGCCAGAGTGTGCCCTTTGAGATATCTGGAGCTGGATCTTTAGTTCAGGATAGGTTGAGTAAGTCTCAGAGGATTAGGCACAAGAGTGTGCAGTTTGATGATGCTGCATTTCATGAGGATAGTGCTAGGTTGATTTATATTAATGATCCGAAGAGGACGAATGATAAGTATGAGTTTACTGGGAATGAGATTAGAACTAGCAAGTATACGTTTATAACATTCTTGCCCAAGAATTTGTTTATTCAGTTTCATAGGGTTGCTTATCTGTATTTCCTTGCCATTGCCGCGCTGAACCAGCTTCCTCCGTTGGCTGTTTTTGGGAGAACGGTGTCTCTTTTCCCGCTGTTGTTCGTGCTTTGCGTAACAGCTATTAAGGATGGTTATGAGGATTGGCGTAGGCACAGGTCAGATCGCAATGAGAACAACCGGGAGTCTCTGGTGCTTCAGTCTGGTGATTTCCGGTCGAAGAAGTGGAAAAATATACAAGCTGGTGAGGTTGTTAAGATCTTTGCTGATGAGACGATCCCGGCTGACATGGTCTTGTTGGGGACAAGTGATCAAAGTGGGCTTGCCTATATTCAGACAATGAATTTGGATGGAGAATCGAATTTGAAGACGAGATATGCTAGGCAAGAAACAGCTTTGGCAGTTTCATCAGAAGCTTGTGATGCTTTTGGGATAATTAGATGCGAGCAACCAAACCGGAATATTTATGAGTTCACAGCCAACATGGAGTTCAATGGGCTTAAGTTTTCCCTTAGCCAGTCAAACATTGTTCTGCGTGGCTGCCAACTGAAGAACACGGATTGGATAATTGGTGTTGTAGTTTATGCAGGACAGGAGACAAAAGCAATGCTGAACAGTGCAGCTTCTCCTTCCAAGAGAAGCAAACTGGAAAGTTATATGAACAGAGAAACCCTTTGGCTGTCAATTTTTCTCTTTATCATGTGTTTGGTTGTGGCCCTTGGGATGGGTCTCTGGCTGGTACGCCACAAGAACCAGCTTGACACCTTGCCTTACTACAGAAAAAGATACTTCAACAATGGGCCGGATAATGGAAAGAAATATAAGTATTATGGGATACCTATGGAAGCGTTTTTCTCCTTTTTGAGTTCTGTTATAGTGTTTCAGATAATGATACCAATATCTCTTTACATCACAATGGAGTTGGTTCGACTGGGTCAGTCATACTTCATGATTGAAGACAGGGATATGTATGATGCAAGCTCTGGATCAAGGTTTCAGTGTAGATCATTAAATATAAATGAAGATTTGGGTCAAATACGCTATATATTTTCAGACAAGACGGGAACACTCACAGAAAACAAGATGGAATTTCGGATGGCTAGTGTACATGGGAAGAATTATGGGAGCTCCTTGTCCATGGCTGATATTACAGGTATCCAGTCTCCTCTGGAGATCGTTATGTAATTTTGGATTGCTAAATGATGTGGTAGAACAATACAGTGCCATTATTTCTTATCTTGCTATTGCACTTTGAAATCTTTGTGACTAAAAGGCAAACAATTGTTTATGGATTAAGGTTAGAGAAAATTTTGGTTTCTTGTGTTAGTCTGAGAAATGCATTAGTTATGCTTTTTGATTGCCTTTGTTTATGTTAATGATTATTTAGCTGGACAGTTTGATGAGAATTGGTGCCAATGTAATATGTGCTTCTGGTTGTAATTTTCTTCAGTTACTTATATATTTGATTGTGGGATATACCTAGCTATACTGCTGCATGAATATTTAAAGCTCTGTTATTATTGTATGAGGGGAAGAGCTTCTGATGAACTAGCTGACATTTTTGTTTTCCGTGTTCAGTCTCTTCTTGTTGGTTTGCTTATTTGATGAAATTGCTTTGTTTTTCAATTATTTTTCTATTATGAACTTACAATTCAGTTATATATCTTGATCCAAGTCTGAAGGTGTCAGCTGTGTAAGTTGTCGTCAGAAACCATCTGTGAGCTTATGATGAATTGATCAATTTGCTGGTGCTTATGTGTAAGACTTATTTGTGGGTGATTTTTTGCAGCAGTGGCAGCTGTTATTCCTAAACGGAGATGGAAGCTCCAATCTGAAATAGCAGTGGATTCTGAACTGATGACAATGTTGCGGAAAGACTCAAATAGAGAAGAAAGGATTGCTGCTCATGAGTTTTTTCTTACATTGGCTGCTTGTAATACTGTAATCCCTATACCTGGTGGTGGAAAATTTTCTGGTTGTGGAACTAGTGAATTTAGTGAAGATGTTGAATGCATTGATTACCAGGGAGAATCTCCTGATGAACAAGCTCTAGTTTCTGCCGCCTCTGCATATGGATATACTCTTTTTGAGCGAACATCTGGACATATTGTTATTGACGTCAATGGTGAGAAACTCAGGTAGATAGTGACTTCCTTTTGGTGGGGGACTACTTGTTTTATTTTGCGTTAACAATATTGAACTTATATAGTTAATGAAACACTATTATGTACATTGGATATTGTAGTTCAGTCTTGCTCTTCGTGTGTAACCTAAATCTGTATTATTTAGTAACTCCATTATCTTTGTGGTATATAGATTGGACGTATTGGGCCTGCATGAGTTTGATAGTGTGCGAAAGAGAATGTCTGTTGTTATTCGGTTTCCTGACAATGTGGTGAAGGTGTTGGTCAAAGGCGCTGATACTTCAATGTTTAGCATTTTAGCAAATGGAAGTGAGAGCAGCAATAGCTTATGGCATGCAACTCAGGGCCATTTGAGTGAATATTCTTCACAAGGTTTGCGCACTCTTGTAGTTGCCTCAAGGGATCTTTCTGATGCTGAACTTGAGGAGTGGCAAAGCAGGTATGAAGAGGCAAGCACTTCATTGACTGACAGAGCTACTAAACTACGTCAAACAGCAGCTCTTATAGAATGCAATTTAAAACTACTTGGAGCAACTGGAATTGAGGACAAGCTACAAGAGGGTGTACCAGAAGCCATTGAATCCCTGCGGCAAGCTGGAATCAAGGTTTGGGTTCTTACTGGTGATAAACAAGAGACGGCAATTTCAATTGCTCTTTCCTGCAAACTTCTCAGTGCAGATATGCAGCAGATTATTATCAATGGCACTTCAGAGGTCGAATGCAGAAATCTTTTGGGTGATGCTATAGCCAAATATGGTGTGAAATCTTCAGGTGGAAGGCGTCAGAATCTGAAGCAAAAAACCAATGCTAGAGGTGGTGATCTTGATATTCCCAATGGTTCAAAGTCATTGAGCTTTCCCAAATGGAATCCTGGAAAAGAAGAAGGAACTAATGCTCCATTGGCACTCATAATTGATGGAAACAGTTTGGTTTATATTTTGGAGAAGGAACTGGAGTCAGAGGTAAAAGATCATCCTTCCTCATTTGTTGTTGTTTGGAAAGTTTGTGTATATTGGATCCAATGCTTGCCTTTGCTGTTGGTGTTGTTATAGGTGCATATACCACTGCTTAGACTTGACTTGTTAAATAAAACTTAAGGGTAAATATTTACTGATTTTGTTTTTCCTTTCAACAGCTTTTTGACCTTGCAACTTCCTGTCGGGTTGTGCTGTGTTGTCGGGTTGCACCATTGCAAAAGGCAGGAATTGTTGATCTAATAAAGAGCCGCACAGATGATATGACACTGGCCATAGGTGATGGTGAGTTCTTTATATGAAATTGCACTTAATTTGCATTTGAATTTTCTTGTGGGCCCTGGTTGATCGTTGATAATAATTTGCCTATAGGTCGAGGTCACTGGGCTTTAGCCCATCTTGTCAGATGCATTTTGAAATAAAATTTGATTTGATATGAACTTAATATTTTTAATTTTGAATACTTTTGACAGGGGCCAATGATGTTTCAATGATCCAAATGGCAGATGTTGGTGTTGGAATATGTGGGCAGGAAGGGCGCCAAGCAGTGATGGCATCAGATTTTGCAATGGGGCAATTTCAGTTCTTGAAAAGATTACTTCTGGTTCATGGGCACTGGAATTATCAGCGTGTTGGTTATTTGGTTCTATACAACTTCTACCGCAATGCTGTCTTTGTATTGATGTTATTCTGGTATGTATGGTTGTCTTTGGATATTTGAGTTACTCATGTTTATATGACTTTTCCTTTTACCTGATGTCTTAAGACATTTGGACTAAAGCTTGGACTAGAAACATGTGATTTTCATTATTTTTTTTTTGCCTATGATATTAATAGACCATGTGCTGATAATTTACAAAAGGCTTTTTCCATATTTAGATGTTAACTTTTTTCCTGTATGACTGTCTTGTTATGTTCTGGTGCCAAAATGTCTGCCAATAATATATTTCTTCTCTCTGTGCTATCCTTGTTGATATGTGTAATATGTAGGTTTATCATAAATTCTGGGCCTAAAGATGGATGTTACTGCATTTTAATAATAATTACAAGTATTTTGTGATTTTAAACATTCTGATATAGTGTCTTCCTTGACTCCAGGTATATATTATGCACAGCTTTTTCTACAACTTCTGCGTTGACAGATTGGAGTAGTGTTTTCTATTCTGTGATATACACATCTATACCTACCATTTTTGTTGGTATTCTGGACAAAGACTTGAGTCATAGGACACTTTTGCAGTATCCAAAACTGTATGGTACTGGTCACAGGCAAGAAGCTTACAATATGCAGTTGTTTTGGATCACAATGATGGACACAGTGTGGCAAAGCCTGGTTCTCTTCTACACACCATTGTTCACCTATAAGGACAGTTCCATTGATATATGGAGCATTGGAAGTTTGTGGACAATCGCAGTTGTTATCCTTGTAAATGTACACTTGGCTATGGACATCAACCGATGGGTATTAATTACTCATGTCGCCATCTGGGGATCAATAATCATTACATATGGTTGCATGGTGGTATTGGATTCTATACCTGTATTTCCCAATTACTGGTTAGTTACATGTGTTCTCCGGTGTGTATTTTGTACTATAGATGAAGATGTACTGTTTGGCATAATAGCTAACTAGTCTGTTGATATCATTGCAGGACTATTTATCATCTTGCAAGGTCCCCTACATATTGGATAACAATTTTGCTTATAATTATTGTGGCATTGCTCCCACGCTTTACTTGCAAAGTTGTTTGTCAAATCTTTTGGCCTTCAGATATCCAGATAGCTAGAGAAGCTGAGTTAATGAGGAGACGACAGCGTAATTTGCAGCCCAGGCAACGAGTTTCCGGTTAACTTAGGTTATTGTCCTGTGTCTTATAGAGACTTAAGGAATCTCAATTGAAATGGCTTCCCTTGCATTTGTCTATCACAATGCATTCTTGTGGCAGTCAGTTGTTAAGTAACCAGGTAAGGGCATGATTTCTCCCTTCCGTTATTTTCTGCACATTAGTTTCCTCGGGTTTGGTGGTTATCTATTGTAAATTGTCCAAAACCTGTTAATAAGTTAGTTCTTCTTCTGAGGGTATACAGTTTCCCTTTCTTCATTAACGTGGCAATTTTGAACCAGTGATGGATCCAGAAAATGCCTAAGGAGGAGTAGAAGCCTAAACATGCATAATTGCATTGAAATAAAAGTGACGTAGAAGTCAAAAATTCAAAATAATGGACTTGAAGGCTATAAAGACGACTAATTGAGGATGGGTGCCCACTACTCCGGATCTGTATCCATGAACCTAAATCTGCTAATAGAGATACTTGTTGATAGTTGATTTATTGAGAAAAATATGTTAATTTTTGTAGACATAATATACAATTAGAGCATAAGGTTGGTTGGTTGAATGATGGAGTATCACTTGTGCACTTCATGTGCTCACACTTGCTACATCTGCATGATTAAAAAGATGACTCTTTTCATGTGCTCAAAGTTGTTTGTGCTTGGTTCTGATATTTTCTGGTCTAAATTATCCAGATGAGTTGGTGAAGCAGATTGCAGTGATGTAAGACAAATGCTTGACACCCTACATAGTAACCGATATGTTGTGGGGAAGCACATGGCAAGTTATGATGGCATTGCCAAGGGTAGCAAAATCGCCTGGCTTCTCAAATGCACGGGGTCAGGAGAAGAGGCTCAGTCAGACTCGGGTAGCTGTAAGTATGTCCAGCAATTGATGTATCAGGGGGACCAGTGTCGACATGGTAATGATCCACGATCTGTAGAGGAGTGTAAGAGAGAGTAAAGTGTAACTATGTGTACTATAGTTCTGTAAAAATTAGCCTCCAAAACGTCCTTTATGAGGTAATTATATCCAAGAAAGGACAAAATGAAAGGAAAGGTAAAGGTAATTTTCACAATTCCTTCATCCTTCATCTCTTCCTTCTTGCAATCCCCCGTCTCACACATAGAGGTTTAATTAAATGCGTAATTTTAGTTTCAGTTTTTTACTTGAATTTAGTCTCTAAAATTATTTTTAGTTGTCACAATTAAGTTACGTTGTTTTTTTTTTTGTCTAAAGATACTTTATTTAGCTATTAAGAAAATATTTTATCTATTACCCTTAAATAACAATAACAAAGCTTTATTTTATCAGGTGAGTAAATTTTTTTTAATAATAAGTCAGATTAGAGATATGTTGATAACATTATATGTTATAGTTTTCATTAAAAAATTTACTTTTGATTTTTTAATTATTGCATTAAGGGAATTAATTCGAAAGATTGATTTAAAAAAATGTTAAAGTACACTAATTAAAAAAATAGATTTTTTTTTTTATTATTAAGTGTGACGATCATTCTTTATATGGTTTTTAATGCATTTCTTATACTTGATTATTTTTTATTTATTAATAAGAAGTCACTAAGACCCTTAAAAAATTAGGGGCGAAAGCAAGTTTCTTTACAGGTGCATATTTTCGTGTAAAGACCTTGAGAAGTCTAGGCCTTTGGACGTTCTTGGGAACTGGAACACGCGGTGGCTATATTTTAAGCAATGTTTGAACGAGGACGAAGATTGTCCTAGTTAAAAAAAAGCATATGATATACTAAAATAAGTCAAATAACCAAGTAATTCTAGTGCGAGTAAAATGTTTGTAAATACGATTAATTAAAAGTGTGAAGTTATTTTATGTTATTTGAATGATTTTTATATTAGTTGTGTTTATTTATACTCTAGGCTTTTGTAACGAGCTGATGACTCTATGAGAATTGTTGTCATTACTTATTTAAATTATACTTGTTATTTGAACAATTGAAAGTTTATACTATGTGAAATGTTGACATATTGTGTATAGTTATTTTTATTATTTATTATTTTATAAGAACACGGAGATACATAAAAGTTGTCTCTCTGTTGAGATGTTTAAAAAATATTTCTCTTTAAAATCTCATAAAAGAGAATGAAATGTAATAAAACTTATTTTATCTAACATATCTTTTACTTTTATTCGTAATTTGAGAATTGAGATGAAATTAGTTAATTGCCTAATTTCATGTTTATCTTATTCACCTATCAAATATTAAAATAGAATTTTTTTAATTTAATTTTTTTGAGTTCAATTTAAATGTATAGTTAGTGTTAAAAATTTTATAATGTCAAGTAATTGGAATGCAAAAGTCAGATTTTTGCTTACATGTCAAGTTACGATCAGATGATAGTATAAACAATTGTTTTACTGTTAATGTATTTTATTTTAATTTAATTTGAGTCTAATTCTATTATATCTCTCTTGCTCCCCTTCCCACCTTAAAAAATAATGGTTGACGCAAACAAAAAATGAAGTAACACTAAAACGCTCACCACTCAATTTGTTTATTCAGTTACAATCCGACACTGCATTTCTAACAATGCCGCAAAAAACTTGAACGAAAAATTGAACTAGAGGCAATACTGCAGCATCAGATTAGTTTCTAGTTTTGACTTAATTCCATTATTTTAATATATAAATTTTCTTCCCAATTGAGGAAATTAGGAAATTTGAAGGATGAGGTAGTTAATTGATATGAATTATTTAAAAAGATCAGAATGTCATTAATTCCCTAATAGTGCATTAATTTTTAAATATGGTAAAATCATTTAAAAAGTATCCGATTGAACACTCTTTAATTAATTTCACCATATTGTACCCTAGAATATAGTTGAGCCAAAATACTTCAGCCCAAGTTGCTTTCATTTTCTTGAATGCGTCTTCTTGACTTTTGATATCATTCTAGACATGTAAGTTTTAAGAAAAGAATAATAATATTGTAAGTAAACTGAATGTAGTCTGGCTTGACCTGTCAACAATTTAACGACACGATTGAATCATACAAGAAGTCTTCTCAGCAATTAATTAGTTCACACTTATTTTTTTCTCAATTCATTTCTTGAGTTCCCACCAACAGTTACCCACCTTTAATTTGTTTGTTCTGAATTCCTTGTTCTCCAAGGTTGATTGTGTGAAATTATTACATTACCCCAATAAAGTTTACTCTATTAATCATTTACAGAGACCTTGTTTAGAACAAGTGAAAGTCTATTCACCAATTCTTTATGCCCACTGAACACGTGATTACATCGGAATTCACTAATCGTTAGATCTGATGATCATGTGGTTGGCTATATATAAATACGGACTGAATCTAAACTGGGAATGGAATAGAAAATACTCTTAAGCTCACGAAACTGTTATACTATGGTTTTAAATTAAATAACTTATTGAATTCCTACGTCATACCATTATTTTGTTAAAATTTTTATAAAAATGTCTCATCGTATACATTCTATGATATAATAATACGTTATACTCCTTCAAAATTATTTTTAACTTGTAATATGATTTCTATCATTTATGATAAATATTTAATTAATATTCCTTTACAATCTTAAATAAATAAAAATAATATCATGCTTAATTTAAATAAATTATTATTATTAAAAAGATTTTATCTTATCATTACATTAATATTTTTACACTTGATTTAATGTATTTGATTATTTATAATTGTCACGTGCAGTGCACTATTCGGATCCTTATCCAATCTTACACTGTGCATCGGATGAGTTGTTAACTACCCCTCTTCTGTCCGTACCTCAATGAACTCATCTAAATCTAACATAAAATTCGCTGAAAGGGTAAATCCGTCTTTGACAGACCCTGTTCAGTGGAGATTATTACTCTTTTCACAACCAATCCATGAGAGCCACGTGTCTTCCTGACGTCTATAGCTACGCAGGTACGATGACGTCATCCCTCAACGTACTAACCATCTCCGACTCGCCATCCTTCCACATCGAAACCCCAAACCAGTTCTTTACACGTGGCATAATCACAACCGTCGCGTTTCACACGCTCCAAGTTCGCGCGTGAGAATACAATTTCGTGTTGGAAGGGGTTGGAATTTTCGTGCCAAGGTTCCTTTGAACTTCGGAGCATGTGCATATGGCAACAACTTGGTTCCTCGTTTGTTTTTTTCTTCATGATATAAGGTCTCTCCCACCATATAATATATATAGTTCAGCTCAGTGTCTGTGTGAGTGAGAGAGTGACAAGAAAACCTCGTAGCCAAACCAACAAGGGAGGTTCAATCTTGTGAGGGAATAAAAATTTTCCAAATTGGAACATGGATAATCTTGGGTATAGTCGTAGTAAGGCAATTGAGGAACTTGTGAGAGGGCGTGATAGTGCCAAACAACTTATAAGTGTCATCAATGGAGGTTTTGATGATCGGTCAACAACCCCATTTGCTGAACAACTTGTGAAGGAGGTTCTCATGTCCTTTACCAACTCCCTCTTGTTTCTCAACAATCCCACTTCTGAACCCCATGATGTCTCTGATGTGCATGTTTGGGACTCTTCCAAGTCTGAAGACTCTCAAGAGAGTAATTGCAAGAGTTCCACAGTTAAGGAAAGAAGAGGGTGTTACAAGAGAAGGTAATTCATTAATCCATGGTTTTAATTGTATTTCTTGTTGGTTAATGGTTTTGTAAACAAAAAATAAATCCCTCCCTTGTCAATTTAACATACACGATGTTCAATAGTAAATACCCTCAACTTATCAAGTTGTCTCTTTGATTTGATAACGTAATACTTTGTTATTATTTGTCCTTAACATATGTGTACAATTGGACCCCATCAATTATTGTTCCATACATGTGATGAAGGACTATGTTGTAATTAGGCTTGTCTTTAATTTATTTTGTTTGTTTGTTTCTCTTATGGTTTTGTCTGTCTGGCACTGTAAGGATGATTGCATACCCTTCAGTGATTGGTTTGGAGTTTTGGGAACAAATTAGAAAGTTTAATTATCTGAATCTTGAATTCATGTTTGCAGAAGAACTGCACAAGCATGGGAGAAGGAGTCTGAAACTCCAATTGATGATGGGCATCATTGGAGAAAGTATGGTCAAAAGGAGATCCTGAATACCAAATACCCAAGGTATAGATATGAATATGAATATTCCTTTACTTGCTCTTCTACAATATCTCTTCTAGGCCTAAATAGACATGTCTTTTGTGCCCAATTTTCAGGAACTACTATAGGTGCACTCACAAATTTGATCAATGTTGCCAAGCAACAAAACAGGTGCAAAGAGTTCAAGAGGAACCACCCCTTTACAAGACCACATACTATGGCCACCACACTTGCAAAAACTTTCTAAACCCTGAGATCATACTTGACCCTATTTCCCCTTCTGGTTCTTCCAAGTTCCTTAGCTTTGACAGCACCTTTCCAACTCCATCCCAACAAGAGTGCCCCTTTCTCTCATCAGTGAAAAGAGAGTGCAAAGAGGAGGTTCCTCCCTCATCTTCCTCCAATGATTACCTCTTCTCTTCTGAGCTCACTTTTGATAATTCACCAAGGCATGTCACTCTTTCATCAACCCTTGACTCAGAATACAAGGGTGTGGATCTTTCAGATGTCTTGTATGATTCTGCTAGCCTTGATGATGTCTTCGAGCCCTTTCTTGAATTTAGATGAATGCCTATGTTTTGGTCTGTAATTTTTCTTTTCTATCAAGTTTACTCCACTGAAAGTAGTGCAAATTGTGCAATATATAGTACTTTTCTTAGATAAATTATGTGGCTAGCTTGGGTTCCACGGATGTAAAATCTCTACTGTTGTCCATTTTCAATGAATGAGAAATGATAATATTTAGAATTATTTCTCATTAATTTTACTTTAGTTTGTAAATGGAAAAGTATGCTTTAGTCATATTGATTAAAGCAACATGCACGAAAGTGCATAGTACCTCTACCCAACGGGTGGATGGATCACTTGGAAAGTTTAAGGGTAGGTTCAAGCCAGACCTGTTGAGTTGCCTATTCATTATATGTTTTGTTGTTTTTGAAGACTGAGCTATCCAACTAAAAAGAAAAATATTATTCTCCCTCCAATTTTTTTAAAATATTTTTTCATCTCATTTATAATTGAATAACTCATTAAAGAAAGACCAAAAAAGGTGATGGAGATGGCATGTTTGTGAATGTTTGATATCCAATTTGCATTGGGCAAAATTTACAGGCTGTAAACCCCTATGCTTAATGATTACTTAATTAAGCACGCTTATAAGGATTGGGTTTGTATAGAAAATGAAAAGAATATACATATGCACCCCTAAACTGTCATTACTAAATCTTATCCTCGTCTATGCATATTCAGGAGATACTTGATGGTAAAAGTACAAATTATCCTCATTGAAAGGATACATTTTAGATATGGCTGAAAGGAAATTTGCACATGGCCTTTCACTTGAACCGAAAAAAGAAATCGAATGAGAAGTTCCATTCTTATGATAAGGCTCTTACTACACAAGACACTTTGCCCCTATAGACATGCATAAGAAAGGAAGAAAAAGCTAAAGACACTTAACAAGTAGAGATTTCAAACTCCCTTTTTTTTTAAAGTTCATATTGAATAAAAATTATATTTGACAAAAGGCACATATTTCTAATAAATTAATAAAATTTGATATAATTGGTAAATGATTGTGTTTCTATTTTCTTTTAATCTTGATAGAAGTTTAATTAATGATCGTGTGATAGAAAAAAATTAACGACAGAAACAAAATCTATTTCGATAATTTTTGAATTTCTAAAGAATTAATCTTTGATTGTTGGCTGAAAAATACCTTTTTATATTTCGATATTTGCTGATAACTTTTATTTCATACTCCAATAATTTTTATACTCACCCTTTTTAAAAAAATTTATCTTTTGTTATTACATTATGTGGTATATCTTTTGTTTTCTCTTATTTCCACTTTATCCCTCTTCCCTTCACATGAATATATAAACCAAGAGGAGTGTGAAATGATATTTATCCAAATGACATAAAAAAGCACATCAAAAGGTGATGCACTATCCAAGTATCATTCTTTGTTTGCGTTACCAAGAAGGAGTGAACGTTTTGGTTGTGACAGCATGATGGACACATGCATCTCTTGTACAATAATATTTGACACTCGCACATGTCTAACCTTTTTCTTCATTGTGATTATATTTTACAGTAAAGTTTTTATACTTTCTTATTTAACATTATAAAATAAAATGTTAAAATATGAGAGATAAAGAGGAAAAAAGTTTTTTTTTTTTACTCAAATAGGTTAATTTTAAAAACATATTTTTAAAAGAAATTCATCTAAAAAATAAAATATCGAAATAGATAATTTGAAAAATAAAAAATAAAGAATAAAATATGTAATACATATGTCATATTTTAGTATGTGAGTCACAGGTCTTGCAAAGTGAACTACTGTTGGATGATTTTATTTTACTTTGGTAAGCTAACTAAATTTTTGATATAGATGGTGAATAAAAAGTTATTGTATTTATGTGAATTGACAAATATTTATGTAATTTTTATTATTTTAATTAAAATAACAAATTCTTAAGTATTTACAAATTTATAAGTGATTTTTAATTAATTTTTAGTTGTTTGAATTCATGAAAAGTAATGTAAAACATAAATGAAAAGAGAATTAAACTAATATAATTAGATTAGGGATTTGATTTCATCAATCATTCTCATCGTACTTTGGCAATTACATACATTGAACATGTTCTATAGTTATAGATGCATTTTCTTTATATTTCCTTATTTTGATTTCTTGCACCCAAGTTTCTAAGAATAATTCTTTGAATAACAACAAAAACTCCAACATTACAATCAATAGTGATTTAGCATACAATACATTGAAATCTATTCCTAGGGTTCTAACACATTGCATGAGTTTCATTTAAATAGAGTTCTAAGATAGTTTTCCAACTCACCCTAAATTCTCAAATCATGAATAATTTCTTGCGAGGTAGAATCAAGCATTACTAACAAAATAAAATCACCAATAACATATAGAAATGAATAAATATATTAAAAATACCAAAGTATTCAAAGTATGAAGATTACATCCAATTCCACCAAGGGTTTAACCACTCATAACATACATTACAATAAGGAAAAAAAAAGGAAAAGGGATTTTGAAAATGGTTATCCAATGATCTTTACTGCCTCTCCTAACCTCCTTTATTATTCTGCACTTCCTCAATTAGGTCATGATGCGAGACTCCTTCTTCTTGAGTTGGATTTTCTTTCTAAATGAGTAATTTAATGAATTCTCACTCAAGCGAAAAATTCTAACTCGAGCTAAAATGAGATTCTTGCTCAAGTTAAAAGAATTTGTTTGAGCTAAAATTAGACAAATTCTAATTTTTGTTTTTTTGCATTTTTGCTTAAGTGAAAAATCTTTCACTTCAGCAAAAATTTGACTGATTTACTTCTTTTCTTTCTTCCTTACTTTTCTTCTTCTCTCAATTCCTGTAAAATAAAGAATTCAATAAGAAGAGATCAAGAAATTTCTTCATCTTTATATCTAAATTAAAATAATTAATTAATTTAAATTCTTTCAAATTAAAAAAGAAATTAAGGTTTAAATTAGTTCATTAAAGAAAATATATAGCCGAATTCATGTTACAAATTACAAAAACTTATCACTTATCAACTACACATAAGAGTGTGACATGTATTACACATTGTAACTACTTTTGTTTCTCTTAATTATTTGCAGTTTAAACATAATTCTAAAATCTGATCTATAAACTAATTATAATAATTTTTAAAATTACGAAGCTTTTAAATTGTGGCGGTTTTAAACAATTAGAAATTAGGTTTAAATCACTTGGGTCACATTTTTTGGTGTAATGTGACACATTAATGTAAACTACATACGAAAGTGTGTTATGTGTTGCATTTTAATGAGTTATGCATTTTACTTTTAACTTTTTAAATACTTTTAATTTGTAAATTATCCATTTTTATTATACTTTTTTTAAATACTTTTTAAATATTTTTAATTTGAAATAGTTTTACTTTTTAAATACTTTTTAAATACTTTTAATTTGAAAAAACATAAAAATTTAAAATAATTATACTTTTTTTTATTATCATTTAGTAGATAGTACTGCTAATATTAGTGAGTATTAAGAAACTATCAAGTAAATATTAAAAAATAAAAAAGTAACTTTAGCCTAACTTACCATAAATTGACTTAATATAACCTATAAATTAAACAAATTAAGTCATAATAACGTAAGATTTTTGTGAACTTAATTTTTCGCAGCTCAGTTCACTAGTAACTTAGTTCAATTTATGATCACAAATCATCTTGACAACTTAATACTTATATTTAACATTTGTTTTTTTTTTCTATTATTTTAATTATTAATTATCACTATCGAGTGCATGTATTAATTAACATAAGAGTATTCCAGGGAAGTCTCAAATTTAAATATTTAAAAATACTGTTGTATTAAACCCAAAAAAAATTAAGAGTCGTCATCACTATAATGTACGTTATGAAAATTTAAAATCTGTAAGTCTGTTGAAAATAAAAAAAAAAAAATGAATATGTTTGGTATATGACTCCAAGATGTTTATAATTATTGTGAGCACTTGATTGTGGCAATGGCGACAATTCTACTAACTCAAGTAGCATAGAGAGGAAAAAAAGGAATATGCAAAAGGCACTAGCTTGAGAGCTGCTTCTAGAGAAAGAATAAATATATTAATTGTTTTAATTTGAAAAGCAAATTAAAATAATTTGTTCTAAAGTTTTTAATTACACAATATAATTATGACTATTAATACTATCTTATGCCTGTTATTTCCAATTTAATTTTCTTGAAAGCAAAACTATTCGCTGTACTGTAAAAAAAAATGGTTTTGGTCGAAGTTCTATTTCAATTTATTGAAATAGTAATCCAATCTGGTCATACACATGTTAAGAATATCAACAAAGTTTAACGAAATTGACAATGATTGTGTTCTTTAAATATACTAATTAAGATTATATATATATATATATATATGAAAAAGACTTTGTAAAGTGAAAGATTAGTGATATGCTTTGAAAGCGAATAATTTAAAAATATATAAACTTTTACACATTAAGAAAATATTGGCATTTGGAATTAGAATTCCAATCCGAATCCATTCACACGTCTAGAAAGATCCACCTTCCCCCATTCACCAATGATCACTATTTTCCAGACAATAAGTTTATAATAATTTTGTTGATATAGTTTGATCTTGCTTAGCTTTATCACACAGACAATGCCTCGCCTATTATAAGAAAGATAAAATTCAAGTATAATTTTTTAAATATTTTAAATAATTTTAAAGATTTGTTTTAATAAAATATTTAACATTTTATAAATTATTAAAATAAAATTTAATTAAAAAATAATGCTAAAACTACTTAAGAAATTATTCTTAAATTTTGTCTCTTAAAAAAATTGCATTCTAACTTCAGCATTATGTGTAAACCCATATCATATGTTCACTTACAACATAGAGACTGTATATAATTGTTATGATATTATTACAAAAGTCACTACTAAAAAGTCTGTTTATACAGACGAATTTATAGACAGATTTTTAGAGTATTACAGACAATTTTTTCTATTACAGACAGATTTACAGACGGATATAAACCGTCTGTAATATCCTCGTCGGTAAATAATTACAGACGGATTTTCAAATCCGTCTGTAAGTTACAGACGGAAGAATCCGTCTGTAAGTTACAGACGGAAGAATCCGTCTATAAGTTACAGACGGTAGAATCTGTCTGTAAGTTATAGACGGTAAAATCCGTCTGTAAATCACAGACGGGAAAATCCGTCTGTAATTCACAGACGGAAAAATCTGTCTATAAATTACAGACAGAAAAATTCGTCTGTAATCTGTCGGTGATATATTTTACTATAATTGATATTTTTTTATTTGTATAGATAGTTATTTCCTGCTGTTCTTGATTATCACAATTTATAAACAAAATAGAAACTATAGATTCGGCATCTAAACATTCCAAAATGATTTATAAAATATAAAATTTAAATGTTGTTACAAAGGAAGAAAAAAAAGCATCTAAATAAATACATTTAAAAATAAAATACAAGTCTTCATCAGGAATAATCTATATGGTCAGAATCCGAAGGAGCATCATCATCAGTAGAAGAGGAGTCAGTAGAGGAATGATGCATGGAGGTGAAAACCGGTGGTGCTGGAGCTGGTGGAGAAGGAGAAAGAGGTGTGGAGCTGCTTGCTCTCATGAGCTCAAAATAAGCATGCATCTGCTGCATTTGCATATGCTGCTGCGTCATCTGCTGCTGGACCTCCCTTTGCATTCTCGACGCCACCTTCTTCTCTATCTTCTTCTCCATTTTCTTTGCCCACTTCTTCTTCCATGCACTTTCTTTGCTCTTCCACATCTCCTCATTCTGCTTTTGGAGTTCTTCATTGAGGGCATGGACCTGAGTGTGGACCATGTCCTCCACATCCTCGGGTGCAAGAGAAGAGGCATCTCCAGTGACAGATGCAGGGGACATGGAGTCTGCAAAGCGGCCCCCCATGCCATAAATGCGACCTTTATAAAGGCCACCCACTGTCTGTGACCACATAGCATCCTCATCTACTGACTCTGGATTCTGAGAAGATGCTTCCTCAAGCCTTTGAATATAGTCATCCTACAGTTCAGTTCAGATAATTAGATATTAGTTTGGAGAACTATTTAATAAGTCGCTAATAATAACATATATTATCAATAACTATGACTTACATATGTGGCCTTAGATTGTGTATCAACCCACAGGTTTTTGTCCTGCCTGCGAGTGTGTGTCTCTTTAAACAACTCTCCAGTAGTAGGTGGCCTCTTCAACGACTTCTCCTGTAATTAGAAATAAATCACAATCTTAAATATGAAATTATAGATAGAGTAAACTGAATTTTAAAATCACATACCAAGTTTTCCTTACTGCCAGCCAAAGTCGTAGACCCACCAGTATGCAGTGACCCCCCTTTATTAGATGCCTTGTTTGTCTTGTTCTTTACAGAGAGATTTTTAAACTCATCTGTACCCCAATACTCCTGCAAGGCATGAAGAAAGTTGAGTGCTATCCAATCAACAGTAGAAGGGTCCTGGCGAGCCTCAGTGTACATCTGTCTTAGTCGCTTTGCAGTGCGACTCTTCCAGGCCTTGAAAATCATCTTTTCGTCCTGGGGGGAATGGAGAAGTTGCTCTACAGAAACACAATTTCATTAGAAGAGGTACAAACAGTCATATGTAATTACACTTAGTTAAAATTAATACACTATTATTACCTTCCAATCTTTGAACCATTCTATCTTTGTATCATTTGGCACCTTTGCAAAACTTCTGTAAGGCGCATCAAACATCTTCTTAATCGTATCTGTGACCTGATGGAGACCTTTCTGTGGTGGTATCCAATTGATAACACAATAAAATAAAACATAACTACTAACATTCACATAAAATACGCAATGTTAGGCATATTTGATTGAATTACTTACCAAGTGGACCCATCCCATCTCAAAGTTTGTAACGATCTCGATGATGCCTAGGTCTGTGATGACTGCTGCCTGCTTACAGATGGGACAGCAGTGGATCCATCTCCTGTGCCCTGTGTAGCAGGTGACTGTGTGGCCTGTGTAGTAGGGGGTGCAGAGTGTGAAACTCGCTGTACTGGAGGGGGAGGAGCAATATACCCAGGATTCGGCACCATGATAAATTGCTCCTGTCCCCTAACCTGGGAGGTCTGCACTGTTGCTGGTGTGGACGTCGAAGTCGGAGCGGTAGGTGAAGAAGTGTTGCCACGATCAGTTTGCTGAGTAATACCCTTCTTACCTTTACCTTTACCTGCCATATCTGAATCAAACCATATATATGTTTAGAGACAAATACTATAATTTGTTTAAAATATAAATAATATTGGTGATAACTCAAATTAAATAATCTTGGCAACATAGTAAATTGACAAACCTACTTATACAAATCATATCTAATTGAATCAATATCCAAAAACTTTCTACACTTGCACTTAGAACATGGACACCTAACGACCTGATTGGTGATGTATTGCTGCAAATTACAACAGACGCGTATAAATTCCTCTACACCCTCAAAGAATTCAGGTTTTATTCCCCTGACTTGAGTGCAACCTATCATACATCCACTGACGATTTCTGAGAAACATCTTCCTCAAGAACTATATAAACCTAATACAAATATACAATGTGGTATCAACCTTCTAAAATACATTACAGAAAATTTTAATATAAATTTTAGCAGAATCTCCCCTAATACATGTTAATTTCCTTACATTTGTTTACTATTTTTTTACAAAAATGAAAATTTTACCTAAAATCAACTAATAAATTATATAACAATAAATTATTCGATACATCAAACACAAACACATCACAATCCTAAACCGTTCTAGAGCACATCCCCTTGTAACTCCACAACATGCATATTCTACAAACTCCACAAACACAAATAATCCCACAATACACAATAATCAGGTTCGGAGAAGGACCTCTACGTCCTTCCCCCCAGTCATACAATCTCCAATCCTAAACTCTATCTTAGAAATTTTAAGTCTCTAAAAAACATAAAAAATTAAAAAACTAAACCGATTAAAAGTTAGAGTATCGTACCAGGAATACAATGATGCAAAAAAACTTTCAAATGGTTGCTCCAACAACTCGCAATGGCCAAAACACTGAGCTCTTAGAGAGAGAGAGGGGGGAGCGAGAAAGAGAGGGTTCTGATAATGGGGGAGGGGAAGAGGAGACGCGGTTTTAATGGGTTTCAGTCATTACAGACGGGAAAATCTGTCTGTAATGGGTTTAATGAAACGGTGCGTTTCAGGAGGCACATTACAGACAGATTTTTCCGTCTGTAAATGCGTCAATCCCATTTATAAACAGATTAATGTGCCACCTGAAAGGTCGGCTAAAACCGCCATATTTACAGACGGTAAAATCCGTCTGTAATTTCCCGCCATAATATTTCATCCTATTTTCAAATTACAGACGGAAAAATTCATCTGTAATTGCTGTCTATAACGTTTGGCGCCAAAAGACGGGCTAAATACAGACAGATTTTACAGACGGATTAAAATCTGTCTGTATTACAGACGAATTTTTCAGAAAATAAAAAAAAATTTATTTCACAAATCCGTCTGTAAAGCTGTCTGTAATACAGACGGATTTTACCCCGTCTGTAAAATTTGTCTGTATTAAACGCTTTTCTAGTAGTGAGTTATCAGATTAGTAATTTGTTAATAAAAAGTTTATTAACATAATATTTTATTAATCATATAATAAGTTTGGTGAGGTTATATGACTAAACATTATCATTTAAATAAAATCTAACATTATTTTCATTCTTAATATTTTTAAGTAAAATTTATTGTTTTTAGGCGTTTAAAGTTAATTCTAAAGGTTTATATTAACAAAATCGTAAAAATTATTCATTCTTTCATATTTAATAAAGAAAGATAACGAAAAATGGTTGTTTGATATTCAAATTTAAAGTGTGACTTGGGTGGAGAAAGAGAGAGAAGAAAAGATAAATAAACAATGAACTAAAAGAAAGTGAGAGAAAAGAAGGAATATTAAAAAAACAAATATAAAATAAGTAGATGTACAATTATAAAGATTATGCAACGAGTATGTGCATTTTCTAAAAGACAAATTGAAAAATAAAATTCATAACCTTTTTGTAGCATTTAAAAAATAGTGAAACTTTGATTGAGCCCCACTCTGGGAGGTACCTGAGGCCACATACCATTGAAAAGCAAAGTTTCCTTATGTCCACATAGTTATATGCAATGCAAGTTCATAATTGTACACTTTTTTTTCCAACATTTTTAAGTATTATCTCAACATTTTTTTGTGTTCACATTGACCAGAGCAAAAGGTTAGTTGAATTCTTTGAATTGAACCACACGATTTGGCATCTTAGCTTACCCTTAAATGCTTCAACCACCTCTTCTGTATTCCCATTTCTTTAAATATCAATATCAATCTTTAAAATTTTTAAATTTTAGTTTAATTTAATCTTTTTAAATTTTAAAATATTTTAAAAATTATATTTTTACTTATTAAATGTGTTATATAACACGTTAAAATAGTAATGATTGCTCACATAATTTTATTTAATATATATTATGTTATTATTAATTTAATGATAAGGCTTAAAGGCTATCTTAAAAATTTTAACAATAAAAATAACTTTAAATATATTTATATAAACTAAAACATATTTAAATTTGCTATTAAAAAACATAATTAGGTTCTAAAGTTATTTATTTCTCAAGATTTTAACTGGTTTAGTAGTTATGTGTTTGGTTTGATTCACCATAATCACAAAAAAGCATTGAGCAACAGTACAAAAGTGTCCCTATCTTATCGTTTGTCTTGTTCTTGTTTTGGATAGGCATGGCGTGCGATGTTGTCATGTCTTTTATAACAAAACAATTGTCAATGGTAGCGTTTCTTGTAATTGAAATTTTGGAATGAAAAAAGATATCGTAGAGTTAAGATGTGAAAAGAGGCTTGATTTATAAGGCTGACTAAAATTAGACACATATATCAGTGTGAACTGTAGAAATGCCATAAAAGAACTTTGCAAAATATAGAAAACTTATAATTCATTTAAATGAGAATTTTAACTTATATATCAGTATCCAGTTCTTTTTAAATCAATGTTTGTCTTTAATTATTTAGAATGTGTATTCTTTACCCTTTCTGTTTTTAATTAACATAATTGTATGCATAATTATGTTTTTTATTATTTCTTTCTAAATATTAATTATTATCTTAATAATTAATGGTATTGATCGATTCATTTTTTATTAGAATTACATAATTAATTTAAAGAAAGACAATTTTTAAAATTTAAAAAAGTTATTTTTTAAAAAATAAACTAAAATCTAAGCTCCATTTAAAAGAATATATTATGTATAATATAATAAATATGCAAATTTAATATGACTTTAATGTAGAGCCTTCTTGTTTGTCCAGTGTTAAAGAATACAAGATACTTATAAGCCTAATTAACTTAAAGACTATCTTATTTTGAGTGTCATGCTACTGTTGGTTAGAGAGAATTTTACACATAGTAGAGGTTGAATATAAAATCTTTTGCTAAATAAATTGATTACATATCTACAAATGTAATGAAGTTTTATACCATTGCCACCAACCCTTTGAATTATCGTACAGCTATTTAATAAGATAAAATATATTTAAAGAAAAATTAAGAAAAAAAATGAAGTTTCTTTCGTCAATCCTTATATCTTTGAAGAGATTGGTGGTTATCATGCATTGATATTTCACTAGTTCGTAGCTGTTCTCAGTCAATATCCTAAATGTTGTCTTTATGATATCCAAATCAAGATTGGCAATGACCCCATAATTCGTGGGGCATAGAACCATTATCTACATAAAAAGTCATGAAAAATCGAATTCAAATTCCAAAAAGCCATTTATCTTGATCTAGAGTTCTACGTAGAATGAGTTATGCCATTGTTTAGGGTAAGTAAAATTTTTTCTAAGTTATAAAGACCTTATTAAGTTAAGGGTCTTAGGTTCACATATTCACAAATCAAAGACTTAAAAAAATTATTGAAGTCCTAAATTCATCTTAAAAATTCTTCGAGGAGTTTTGGGAGTATTTAAAAAGTAGTTCTGTCCCATACTAAATAAATTACATTTTAAGAAGTTTTAAAAAGTCAGAGAAGGAATCTCATTCTTTATTGAAAAGTAAGCTCTAACCTAAGAAGTATTGGAAGATTTTTTAAAACCTTAATTTCTATTGAAAATGTCACATTTCGAGTTATTTAAGAAGTTTTTGTCAAACCTCTAAAGGTCTTTTCGAGGAGTTCCTACGGATTTTCTAGTCGTTAGACTGAGAATAGTTAAAATTGGTCAAAAAATAAGACTGAAAAGAAAATTATTCTAAGTTCACAAGACCGAAGGTCTTTCGAGGAGTTTTTGAAAGTTTTAAAGTCTCAAACTTTCCTCAGAATTGTTTAAAAAACAGTAAGTGATTAGAAAATATTCTAAGTTTACAAACTTAACTGAGCTCCAGACCTTCTCCAGAATTGCTCGAAAAACAGGGAATAGTCAGAAAATACTCCGAGCTAGATTGAGTTCCAGATTTCTTCTAGATTTGCTCAAAAAATAGAGATGAGCAAAGAAAATATTCTAAGTCCACATGACAAAAAAGTCCATAATGCTAAATGAGCTTTGTTGATTTCTCTTAGAACTACTCAAAAAATAAAAAAGTCTGTAAGAGTCATAATAGGACTCAAAAGGTTAACACAAGAATCAGAAGTGGTTACTAGCAATTACCACCAGACGAAGATCCAACAACATAAAGAAAGATAATGAGCAATAGCAATTACGGAAAGAGTCTCAACCGATAGCACGATTATAAGCAATCGTAGATAATGGGCAGCAGCAGTTGAAGGCAAGCACGCATGGAAAACAGTTACTGAGAAAGTGATACTTTTGCCTATAAATACTTCAAAATGACATTTTACAGGGGACAACTTTTTGCACCTAGACACTGCACCTAAAATTCTCATCACGTTGAAAACTTACACCGCGTTAGACACTAGCTATAAAAAGATATACAATTGTTGCTTGCCATTGCTAGAAGTCGTACATTTACATTTCTGCACATTTATGTTTTTTCATTTGTTTTAGTTCATTTTGCTTATTTCTATTTCTGCAATTTAGTTCTTGTTTTACATATTTTTGTAAAAACCTCTATGTTTAATTAGTTTCACGTAATTATTGCTTATTATTCTTGTTTAATACTCTATTTTATTACGTCAATTTAAACATTACATTAAATAACATACTTAAAAGAACTCAAAAGAACCTAAATCTAATTTTCAAATTGCTTTTTAGATTATTTGTTTATAAATTGTTATTTTTCACCGTAAACAACTATTACGAAAAAAGCATCCATAACTAGTCTTACCCTAATATAAAGGTGGCAAAATAAGTTTGTTTTGATGTAGTTATCCGCTTAACTCTTCTAAAATATAAGTTGAACTGAAATTTTTATATTTAGTGGCTTGTTAGTTTACAGGCCTTTTAAAAATTTTATTTAGTGGCTTTTTAACGTGTGTTAAGAATACATGATACATAAGAAATTAATAAATAATAAGTTTTTATTAAAAAGTGTAGTGCATTATAATATTAATATATTAAATTTAGTGATATTCTATATTTTTTAATAAAAATTTGTTATATATAAGTTTTTATTGTACATCATTAAACATGCATAAAAATTTATTAAAAAATAAAAACAAAAATGTTAGTATATTTCTTTTTGACTAACTTTAAATTACATGCTGAGATTGACTAATTTGTTTTATCACCTTTTTTTTAACATGATTGATTAGGAAAAGATTAAGACTAAATCCGTAGATTAATCTTTGAGATTGTAGGCGTTAAGTAATATAATTCTTAGGATTTTAAAATAAATTTATTAATTTTTGACTTTATTAAATGTTAGACATTTAAGTTTAACTAACATTTTCTATTCGTAACAGTGTTAACATTTACCTAATAATAACTGAGATGTTAAAACGACGTTATTTCATACAATTTTAAGGATTAATTTAATCGATGTAAATCATTATGATTGTGTGTTCTTTTTCTCTCAAAACTACCTTTCATCTCCTCCCACAAACTCAAGGACCAGTTTGCTCAATACGAGCTCTAACCACTCCCCTTCAAAAACTCTCTTCTCCTTCCTAGTGGACATTATCTCTCCTCCATTAGAGCCTAAACACGCTGTCATATTCACCAAATAGGCTTTAATTGTCATCAATGTTGCCTTCCACCCTATTACTCCTAGATCTTCCATATGTCAAGCTAGTCTAAACTTGAAGTCTTCCCTTCTTCATTGCAATGTTATCAGCTATAGAAGCTCCATAATGATGACAGTAGCGATGATGAGATTGAAGAAGTTGAAGAATAGATAAGGAATGTGTAAATTAAGAAGGGGAGGGCAAAGATAAAGTGTGGAGTCCATGGATAAGGAGGAAAGAGAGTTTTAGGATATGACAACAATGAGAAAGTGACAACATTAAAAGAGGAAAAGAATACAATTATAGTTATATATATCAGTCAAAAATTACCTTGAAATTGTGTAAAACATAATTATTTTAATATTTCAAGTGTCACTTAAAAATAAATATTTAATGACAAAAATTATTAGTTGAATGAAAGATATTAACATTTGACAAAGTCAAAATTATTGGTCTTATTTTAAATTCTTAGAAACTAAATTACTCTATGTTCACAATTTCATTAAATTACTCTGAGAGTTTACTCAAAAAATTAAAGTAATTATCTAACAACAGAATCTTAATTGAGTATATGTAATTACGGTAGCAACACGATAATTACACAAGACATCAAGCAAATTGACGTTAGTTGATGGATCCCTTTTGAAACTTTTATCATTAGCCAATGCATGAAAGTAGCATATGCAATTAAACTTATGAAAGTATATTATTCAAATTTTTTATGTTATTTAGTCAAAAATATTTTGAGTGATTTTCATACGGTACAATATAAGTCAGAAGCAACAATCAAAGTAGTAGTTATGTATCTAATTTGAGTGATTTTCATCAATAAATTAGTTTGAAAAACGTTCGAGTGTAACAGCAATTTGAATAAAATTGATAAGTTCATGGAATAATACTTTTTATATGTCGGGTGTCTTGTCTTAGAATTTCTCCTTATTTTCATACATGAAAATTTTATACAAATTATATGAAGGGACCATGTATTGTACAGCACTACAGAAAGTAACCACTTAACCCATATTCCCATTTATGGGCTAATCAGGCAGTGATGGTCTTAATCACTTAACTGGAATACTGATCTCATTGGAATCCCAAAATGATCAATTTTCAATTTTGTAAAAGAAATGTTAACATCTTGAATTTTCAGTACTTGGAAAATATAAACCCTTTCTTTATAATGGAGATAAAAATCACGTGGACTATATATCAAAGATTTTATTATATAAAGAAAGAATTTAATTGAAATACAACTATATTATCATTTAATTATAGACTATTATATTAATAAAATTTATTAATTTTTATAATAATTAATTTTAAAATTATATTTATCGAATGTTTTAATTGGTTAACACTTGATAATGTAAATTTTTTATTCTAATATATATCATCAACATTAAACTCATAAAATAGCAAAAAGCCCTCTGGAATGGCCAGCTTCTCAAAGCCCTTATTCAATAGTGACCCACCAACCCAAGGAAAACGGAAAAAAAAGAAACTACACTGTTATGCAAAATCAGACCAAAAACAAAACAATGTGTATATAGATAAAAGAAAAAAGAGATAAACTCCTAGTCCAACAAAATAAAAAATATATATACTTATATATATATATATATATATATATATGTATGTATGTATTATCTAATCTAATTTTTAAAGCATATTATATCATCTTCACAAATTTTACATAATTGTAATATTTGCAAGTATATTATTTAAATTTTGATTATTTTTATATTTTAAAAATATATATAAATAAGGTAATACGATGAATTATTTATTTATTTTATATAAAATTTTAACAAATTAATCTACTTAATTCACCTTTCAATTTCACAGCTTATAAAATATATTAAACGATACAAATGTTCAAACTTAATATTTAGTGTAAACAAATCCTACGCATACAAATACACGACAAGTTTATTTTGAGAATACAAAAAATATTATATAGATAAACAAGATTAAAAAAATTAGTTAATTTGTTACATAAAGTCTATATTAATTATTATTTTTATTTCTTACAATAGTTAGGTATTTTCACTTAAATAATTCTCACCATATACATATTATCCACTTTAGCTAGGCTATTTTACAGTGTTACATTGCTTATGGTTTTCTGGGAATTTGCAGACAAAATCAAATCCGTGCAAGACAAAAACCAACGCTAAGGAAGCTAAAAACACTGGCACTGGACCCAGCATCCATAGCATCAAAGGAACAGCAACACAAAGTACCCTATTTCCAACAAGAGCTAATGTGAACCCTTTTTCTAGTATAGTTTGTGTGTAACCCCCTGACAAGAAATCTCCATATGCATTCATAAGAAAATTTGCATCAATCAGAAATCCAATGGCCATGGAACTGAACACAAAGCTAATCACCAAACAAATTGAGGCTGATCCATACTTCAAAATGAAGATTTTATCTGACTTTGAGCCAAAAAGTCCACTGTTAAAGAGATGGCTAGCATTGTAGGCGTTGTTGGTTAGAGCTGCCAAAGCCAAGTTAACAAGAATGGTTATAGAAGCTGTGAGTATGGTTGCCATAAGAGCGTTTCTCATGCTTTGCACTGTCAACATAGCCTTACTGGCATCACCCTGCACCATGACAAGCCAAATCTAATAAATATTCGAGCTCCAATAACCCAATTCATTAATCTTTTGAATCCTCTCCTGTTCAAATTTTACTTGAAGTTATTATGTGAATTCTCTTTATAAGCATTATATTGGTGTGCCCTTGTTAAAATTGGTGAATATTTAAGAAAGGAGAAATAGATACAAAGGTTTTGCACCACGGGTTAAAATTTAATGCATGAGAATTTATTCTTTAAATAACAGTTATTGTGATTGGTGTGAAATTGATTCAGACGTAGATATAATATATAAGTTTTATCTTAAAATGTGATTTTAATTCATTTTCAAATATACATTAAATCTAAGATCGTACTAATTAATACCCTTAAGAATTAAAACAAATATTATGTTAAAAATCATGTAAACTATACATTAGAAATTACCATAAAGATGTATCAATAATCGCTTTAAGTTGAGACATTGAACATATTGAATATGCTATTCATCACATGCAATTACCTGATTTAAGTTGAGACACCAAGCTGTTCTTCTGAGCTTACTGATTCCATAAGTTGTACGTGAAGGTTTGTTCTTGATGGTGTGGCAAAGATAGGCATGGTAACCCACTGTAATGAAAAGACTCAAAGGGACCAATATGGTGTCCAAATAAGCAGTGACTCCCATCTTTCCTGGTGATGAAGGAAGAAGGAAAGCTATGGCCTTATGGTTGGTTGGTTTGGTAACACTAAATAAAATGAGAGATCTTTTTATAATGGTCTCTTCTCGCAGAGAATGCCATGGAAAGCAGAATGGTATATTATAAGAAAATGAATGATGCATGAGATATTATTTTTTAATTATAGTTAGTGCTACGGCTCCTCTCTTTAGTGGAAATGATATAATGGACACTTAAACTTGACGTGGGGTTTGAGTCATACGTAACTTATACTAATTAATTTTTATCTTTCGGTGTGCTAATAACATTTTTCATTTTATTGAACATTGTTTTGGAATTGTGCTACTTTTCTTGGAACCATCAACAAAAATTTCATTGATGTCTCTATTGGTTTAGGTACGGTGACATCACTTCAAGAGATCATGTCTACGAAAGTTATAGTTTTGGTCATTCTTGCTGTTTAAGTGGATTCCCTCTATGTTGTGTGGACTTTCTCCTATTTTTTAATTTCAAACACATTTTTAATTTTTGAGTAAAATTCATTAAAAATTATATAGATATTACTCTTATTTTAAATATTCCTCACTCATATTTTTGTAATTTTTAATAGATTTTAATTAATAATAAAAAATATGTTAGACAAAATGCGTTTAAATAAACCATATTTCAGATTTCTGTTCTTATTTTTTTTCTTTGTTTGAGTTAACTTTAGAATCTTTGTAAAAGTGTATGAGTCTCTAAATGCTCCAAAACATGCTAAGGACAATTAATTAAGCACAACATTTATAGTTAGTCATTGTTTCCTTCATATTTTTTGATATAGCTATGGAAAAAATATGGGCTTGGTTGGAATTTAGAGCAAATTTATGTATACTCTTGTAGGGTTTGTGCTATTGTCCATTTCATTGTAAGGATTAGCTTTGATGCAGTCCCTAATTTGAAAAGATATTTGCTACATGCAAATAAACAGTTTGAAAAAAGGACTTAGTGGCAGTGTCAAGACATGTTCTTTTATGCATTTTTATTTTCATGTGAGTCATTCTTGCTAACTGGTGCTTCATATTGTGCTGAACCAGCTATACTTTAGTGCAACTGACATGTATATATTTTGAAGTTAAATGCACCATTTCGTTTCTTATTATTAGTATTACCTTTTAGATTTCCCATATTTCCAGTGATTTCGTACAAAAGGAATTTAAGAAAGTTACAATCCTAAATTAATGTTAATGAAATGCAATTGCATTTAAAATAGGATTATTTGCTGTATTTAATAGCTTAAACAAATCCTATTCAAAAAATGTTTGGGGATATGGGTACACAGAGAGACAGGGGATGACTTGAATGAGTAATGAGTTGGGTATCTTTGTGACAAGCGTTGTAGTGGTGAGGTTATTGGGGATATGACACCAAAAATAAGTGTTCACACTCTCTTGTCTGTGTACGTGTTCTGTTTTCCCTGCACTGAAGGCAGGGGAAGCAAAAATAGTTCCATTTCCAATAATAATATCTAATGCCAAATATTATTTGATCTTTGTTTGTTTGAAGAATTGTTGGAGACACAATAAAAAGTAACATTTTCACATGTTGAGATATTTAAAGTGGTACTTTATATTGTTCGTCACAACATATATGATCATCCCTTCTAGAAGGGCCTTTTCAGTGGTTGTGACTCTGTCTTCAAGTGTTTTGGACTTTGCTGAATACAGAGCATCACATTGAACATACTCAACTGTTCTTATTCCAATTCATCCTCATATATCGGTTTGTCGTCTCCTATTTCCTGTCATATATATCAGTTGTGAGTAAACTTATCTACTCTAACACACTTTTTACTATTAATTAAAATTTATTAAAAATATAAAAATATAAATTTAAAAATATTTAAATTAATAAATTATATGTTTAAAGTGTCTAAATTATTACCTCTTTTTTACATGAAAATGTAAATAAAAAAATATAAATAAAGAAAAAACATGATTTAATACACAATTCTAGAAATAACTCTTCCATTCAATGACTATAAAATTTAATTTTTATTGATTAAATTGTTAAACTAATAACTTTTAATGAATAGATAATTAAAGAAAAATGTAATTGACACTTTATCAAATAATTTTATTTTAATATTTAATATACTTTTTAAAATATAAAAAATATTAACAATAAAATTAGATATATATAATTGTTTAATTTATCTAAAATCTATATAAACAATTAACATGTCAATATCACGTTGTTTAATAATTGAATAAAATAAATTTAATACACACCGAAACAAAAGTCCATTTTTATTTGAAAATAAAAAAATAATATTCAATTTTAACTTTAATTTTGAATATTAATTTGTTTATTTTCTGAATTTTTTTTACTTTTTAATTATAATTATCTTAAATTGCTATGTTATATTTTTAATTTTGAATACTACTTTGTTTATTTTCTGAATTTTTTTACTTTTTAATTATAATTATCTTAAATTGCTATGTTATATTTTTGTATTATTTTTAGTATTATAATTTTATAAGAGCATTGTAATAGAGAAAAAAGTGCAAGAAAGTGAACAAAATAAGAGTAAAATTAAAATCAAAGTTAAAGATTTGTTTTATAATTTTAAATTGAAGATAAAAATTTGTTTTTACTACACAAACACACAGAACAATAGTAAACGAGTGCTGAAAATTAGTTTTCGTGTTAATTTTTTTGTTAATAACATTTTTTTTTTGTTTTCTGCATTTAATTATCAAGTATGTTTACACACTCTAAAAATTAAATTTTGAAAGTTTTTTATAAATAAAATTTAAAACTTAATGTTAATATATTTTGAAACAATAAATTTTAAAAAATAGCGTAAGTAAAATAAGAACAAAAAAAGGTGATGTAAATAATGCAAAAATGATAATATACACCTGAAAGCCTGAAAGAAAAGGAAGAAGATTAAAGGAAAAGAGATTTGGATTTAAAAAATGTTTATCCCATTAGTATGAATTTAATTTGCTACCAAATATCCTAATTAAGCAGGTTGGCTCCCTCCACTGTCTTCTTTCATTAATTATGAAGTTCATAGCTTGCAAATGCTATGTTCTTGCCAGCAAAAAATTATTTCTACAATTTAAAAAAAAAATGAGTACATGAAACGATTTTAAAAATAATTTTACTAACATTAATTTTTATTATTTATTTTAAGTTATTAAAAATAAAATATTTTATTACAATATAAGTATTAAGTGAAAAAACAATAAATAATTTTAGTTACCAGTAATATTTTAAAAAATATTAACTTGTTAACCCTTAAAGAAAAATGAAGAGAAAAATTTCACTTGAATTTTTGAGTTATTCTAATTTGAGTTTTTTTTAAGTAATTGTAAAATAACTAATTTATCTTTTTAAATCCCTGACTCTTTTGCGCAAACTTGTTCTCACCCTTTCATCTCATCAATCAAGTTATTTCTTTCTTCTCTTAAACTTTAGTTTTGTCTCACTGTTACTCTCTTTCTTTCTCTACAATTTCAAATCCTTGCAAACTCTATTTCTTTTCAATTGCAAATCTTTGTAGTTTTGTATGGCAATTTTAATTTGTACAATGCTATCGAATCTAAGCAAAAATTATGTTCAGATATGCTTCTTATTTGGATTGATTTTTCTCTTTACTACTTGTTGTGTTTATACAATTTTGAATCACAGCTATATCTCTCTTTATTTTGGAGTTCATGTAATTTTATGCTGATAACTTTTTTCTACAATTAATAATATCATTTAAAAATGTTTTTTTTTTTTAATGATTTAACTCTGGATGTGATGCATCAATTGTCTTTGATTTTGTTCCATCTTTTTCTAAGTAAAGGGTTTTGATATTTGCATTAATGTCATTTCTTGAATTAATGGTTACTTGATAAGAAAACAGTTAAATGTAACATCAACTACTTTATATTTGCATGCTGATACAGGGATAAATGCTTTCTGTATTATCTCATGTTTTGTGTCACTGTTGTATGATTCCAATCCTTTCAATTTGATACCTTGTCAACTCAGATGTGAACTTTGATATGTTAATTTTTAGAGTGGGAAGTTTTTAAAAAATTTATAAATAAAAATAGAAAAAAAATTAAAATTATTAACTTTCAAAGAAAGAAAAATATTTAATTATAATTCTTAAATTATAATTATATATTATCATAATTATTTATGTTAAATATTATTAAAATCAAATAATTATAAAAATTCAATCAAAATGTCCTATTTTTTTATATATTTTAAATATGTATATTATTTTAAATTTAATATATAAGAATATAGTATTAAATTATTTTAGATTGATCTAATGCTTAATTTTACAATTAAATTATCCTGTAAAAAGTTTATATAATGTAAAAGTATATTCTATTGCAATTTGATTTATTGCCTAAAAAAACATACTCTGTTACATAAGACTTTATTATTAATTATTTTTTAAATATTACTAATAGAATAATGTTAACAATTTTTATAATTTTTGTTTTAGCCAAATATTTTAAAACTAAAAATAATAAAATTTTATCTAAAATTAATAATATTTAAAAAATACATAAGTTAATGGATGCTTGTGTTATGGCTGGAGTGGAGAAAATCCTTTAACCTGGTTAAATATGAATAGACAGTCCCTTGTTGATTTTGTTATCTTTTGACTTTTCAATTTATTAAACTCTAGATTTAAAAAAAAACTAAGAATTTAAGGGATTTTAAGTTAACATGACACAATTTGAAGTTATGGGAGAAAACTGAAGACATTAAGATAAATAACTGCACAGAAACATTGCTACACTATAAACTTAAAACATTACTCATCAATCACACTCTTTTCTTCTCAAATTGTGAATTAATAAATCACAAAATAAGTTTTGCTCACCTCCGTTTGGTTTAGATTGATAAAGGGTTGAGGAAATTTGTTAAATTTTTCTATTCACAAAAATAATATATATCTTCTAAAAATTATAAATTATAAATTAAAAATAGCTATATAACAAGTCACTAATCAACATAAATCAATTGACCAAAAGTTATACGTATATAATTATATTTTAACTTGACTTATAATTTAAATTTAAGTCATATTAAATATAGTTATCTTACTGCTTATCTAGTTTTTTTTTTTTAAAGTGACCCTAGTTTTTTTAATGCCAATTGCCGCCCATGTGAATCACAAGGGCACTGTCAACGTCTACATTTTTTTTTCTTTTTCTTTTTTTAGGTTTTTAAAACTAGTTAAGTGCTGTGTATGTTCGTAATTATGTCTTTATCGCAATGATGATATTAAATAATTAAAAATTGATACTTTAAATTATTATATTTATTTATTTATATTTTTTTTGTATACATGCATCTTAAAAATATACATAAGTATGAAGAAAATACTTTAAGTATTCCCTCCAATGGTTCAAAAAATGTTTTTCATGCTTATCAAGAAGTTATGAAATGAGTTATTATATTATTATTAGAGCAAGTTTTCTTCTTATGCTTTTCTTTCTTTTTCTTTAAATTAAATGTTAGATAATCAGTGTTGTTTCATTTTAAAAAAATTTGTTTATTTTTATTTTAAATAATTTTATCATTTTAAAAATAATTATTATCATTATTAATTGTTGAGACTTGAGAAGAGGATTCAAGCCTTTTCGTTACTGAAACCACACAAGCACAGTCAGTATTTATTCAGAAAATAAAAGTTAAAAAAAAAAAAACTAATTTTACATATTTATAGATAATTATCCTAATTAATTATAATCGTCTAATTATCTTTTCATGCAATTATTATATTCTAAGAGAAATGATTGTCATAAAATCCATCGGAGCTTACAAAAACTAAGAGAAACTAAGGGTGGGTTTAGTTTATAAAATGTTTTTTTATTTTTATTTTAATTATAAAACTACCGCCTTATTTTCATTATATATTTTGAGATTTATACAGAAAATAAAAAAGAATATCTTTTAGTATTTCTTGTACAAATCTTTAAAAACATAAAATAAAATTAAAATAAAAGAAATATTTCTTGAAACGAAACAACTTTTAAAGTTTTTGTGTTTAGCCTTTGAAGATCTTGATAGAGTGGTTTTTTTTTTTCCCATGAGAGAAGAAGAAGCAAGCATGGAATTAGAGGCAAAGAAGAATCTTCATGAAGGTCTTTACCAAGAAACACAATATTAAGATCGATTTAATTTTTAAAACCGCTCTTTTTTGTTGTAATGGCCAGAAGAATCTTTAATATGGTGAAGTGTACCATTTTTAAAACCAAATAGTTTAATTAACTTTGGTATATAATTTCTAAATTTTTAAACATCAGTAGTTTTGGAATCTTTTTAAAACAGAAGTACTTCTAAGAATTGATTTTTTTTTCACCATGTCAAAATATTTTTAATTTAATAAAATTTTGAATTTTGTATAATTTATATTTATCTCTTCATTTAATTTTATTTAATATAATAAAATATTTATTATTAATCATTATAATATTAATCTTATTTAAATTTATTAATTTTTTGAAATTCGTGTAATATATTTTTATTAATTAGTTAAAAATTTATTTTAATTTAATAATAATCCTACAATAAAAAAAATTACTAAATTGATATAACCCTTAGCAACCAGTCTTATTTTGTATTTTTGAATACTTCCGCAAGCACGATGCTTGACTTTATCCATCCATTCGGTGTATATATATATATATATATAATAACTTAATCACAACTTAATATTTTAAACTATTTATTATTTATATTTTAATTTATTTTAATAAGTTAACATAAATGGATTTATAATTTTTTAATGGAAAAATATATTTGATGATTTTTTAAATCCTCCTTAAGATTATAACAATCTTTTGCTTTTGAAAGTAATGGAAGTTATAACAATTATTTATTTTATTTTTGTGTTTTTTGAAGCATTTATTTTATCATTTTTAAATTAATTAAATAAACTTACATTTAGTAATTTTTTATTAAAAAAAAAATCAACTTACATGTATGATAACACAAGCTTTTAACTTGTTTAAAAATTTGTAATATTTTGAAAGTTGATTACAAATTTTTTTTCATATTTTTATTTTTAACCTTGTAGATAATTTACACACATTAATCTTTTTTTAGTTATTTAATACATTTTAATCAGTTATATAATATGAATAAATAAAGTTATATTTGGTAACACTGTCTTATAATTTTTTTTTTATTTTGACAATAAGCTATTAAAATTATTTAATAAGAAAAATTAAAAATAACATTTACCTTATAAAAAATTATTTCAAATAATATTTAACTTATTACAATTAGCTTTCAATATTTTTATATTTACACCCTTAACATTTTAAACAAATTACATTTACATCAAAATTCTTACATATGTTAATTTTTATCATTTTTTTATTGTAAAAACTAAGCCTTTTATTTAATATTTTGTCCTATAAATTTTAAAAAAATGATGAAAATATGATATAATATAAATTTATATTGGTTACAAAAAATTTAAATAAAAAATAAAAATATACCTTAATTAAAATAACTAAAATTTAAATATTAAATTTGAATAAAAATATTAAAAAAATAAAATTATATATCGATTATATAATAAGAAAACTTGAAGCATAGTTAAGTCTGAACAAGTCCTCATAAAAAGGAAAAGGAAGAAATTGTCTCAACAAGTTATTGGCGATTAAAAAAATGGGTAAAAAATGGGTAAAAAAATGGAAATTACAATAGCAGCATCTGTAACAATGACGACGTTAATAATAACAAATCTTCGTTTCTGTTTGTGTTTGTTTTTTTCCTACGGCGACGATTTCAATTACAGTTGAACGTAACTGACACGTTTACACCATTTGGTTCTTCATTTCGACACCTTTAAGGTTTCGATGCTTTTCCATTCTCACGCATCACCTTGCTGACCCAGAAACCAATAAACCTTCCAGAACCCGAAAAGCCTCATTTTTGGGCCTCTATTCTCATTTTCCTCATCTGGGTCTTCACCCTTTGATCACACTTGCATAAATTCCACTTTGAATTTCAGTTTTTATCGTTGATCTCGATCTTCTTCCTCTTTTGCAACGTGGGAAGAAGATGATGAGTGCAAAGTCAAGCTTTTTGTTGTGCGTTTCGTTTTTGGTGTTGGGGTGTTGTTTGGGTAGGTTTGTGGTGGAGAAGAACAGTTTGAAAGTCACTTCACCCAAATCGTTGAAGGGTACATATGAATGTGCAATTGGGAATTTTGGGGTCCCAAAGTACGGAGGAACATTGGTTGGCTCTGTGGTGTACCCAAAGGTGAATCAAAAGGGATGCAGAAACTTCAGTGATGTTGATGTTTCGTTTCAGTCCAAGCCCGGAAGTTTTCCCACATTTCTTCTAGTTGATCGAGGAGGTGAGTTTTTCATTAGTCCTTTTAAACTCTTTAGTTTGTGAATATCCCATTACAGAAAGGGAAAGATAAACAAGTATATTTTTTATTAACAAGTTAAATTACTAAAGATGGGAAGTCTTTATTGGGAATGAAAATATTTATTACATTAAAAATGTAAAAGTATAATAAATGTTATATTCTAAAAATAAATTTACTAGTTTTAGATGCTTAAAATCAGCCGCCTTAATGACAAAGGTTTGCAAAACTGATTAATTACTATAGAAGTCAACAATTTTCAATAATATGATAATTTATAATTAAGTGGCAATGTAAAAACTTTTAGACTGTCAGTGTGATCTAATTAAATTTAAAATAAGAAGTCAAAGTTTTATGAAATATTTGGGGACTGTTCAGTGGTTGCTCGCATAACATGTTATTTTGAGGATGTAAATATGTACTGAGCTACTGTTTCAATTTCCATCCTTTATTTTGATTACGGTAATTTTGAATATCTTGTGCATTGGAATTCCGTTTTATTTTAGTTTCTAGTGCTACTTTTGGCTTAACACAGAAAGTAGGAGTTACTTATTTAATTAATTGAATATCATTTTCCTTCTAATTTTGTTATGTTCTGGTTTTAAGTAATTAAGTTGATATCAGAAGAAACACTGTAGATCTTCCCAGTATAATGTAACAAGTTCGCTGGGAGTTTCTGCAAGAGATATTGTAAATGTTGCATGCAATGCTAAAGTCAAGGATGCAGAGTTTCTCATGTCTTGAGTTTATGTTAATTTGTTTTTCTTGGGTATGAATGATGGTGGGAGTAGAGATAAAAGTACACTAGACTGCATGGTGCTATGCTGAAGATGTCAACACATTGGTTGTTAGGAACACAACCACACAAAAATGGATTAACCCTTTAAAATTTTCCCATGGTCATTTTGGTAGATTGTTACTTCACTTTGAAGGCGTGGAATGCACAGAATGGTGGAGCAGCAGCTATTCTTGTAGCTGATGACAAGTCAGAAACATTGATCACCATGGACACTCCTGAAGAAGGGAATGGTTCAAATGATGGTTATGTGGAAAAGATTATTATTCCTTCTGCTCTTATCAGCAAATCTGTGGGGGATAAAATCAAGGAGGCTCTCTCTAATGGAGAGATGGTTAACATAAATCTTGATTGGAGAGAGGCACTTCCGCATCCCGATGATAGAGTCGAGTATGAGTTATGGACAAATAGCAATGATCAGTGTGGTCCAAAGTGTGACAATCAAATTGATTTTCTGAAGAGCTTTAAAGGTGCAGCTCAACTACTTGAGCAGAAAGGGTTCAGTCAGTTTACCCCTCACTATATAACTTGGTATTGCCCTGAAGCATTTCTCTTGAGCAAACAGTGCAAGTCTCAGTGCATAAACAATGGAAGGTACTGTGCTCCAGATCCTGAACAAGACTTCAATAGCGGGTATGATGGCAAAGATGTTGTTGTTCAAAACTTACGCCAAGCTTGCTTCTTTAAAGTGGCAAATGAAAGTGGAAAGCCTTGGCAATGGTGGGATTACGTGACTGACTTTTCAATTCGTTGCCCCATGAAAGAGAAAAAGTACACAGAAGAATGCTCTGATCAAGTTATTAAATCTCTTGGTACGTTGAGCATTCCATTTTTCTATGCATACACTTTGAAACTGGCTTGTGCTTTTCTTTGGTGTTTGATTTTGAATGGCTTGCAGCAATTTGCCCAAAAGAAAAATCATATAATGATTTTAATTTCAAACAATATATTATGTATCTCCTTGGTTTCATTTTTTTTTTTTTAATAATTTAGTGCCCCCAGCATTGCATTGTTTTATAAGGAGGCATTTGTTTGAAGGTATATTATTATGATCCAAGGAATTACATTCTTAGGGAAGCTATAATTAAAATTGTTATTCCAGGGTAAATTCAATAAATATGTTTGGCTAAAATTTAATATTTCATAATTTTCAAAAAGCCAAATGAGAAGAAAAAAGAGAGTGAAAATTGAAATTAATAGTTGGGTTATGAAACAATATCCCATATTACCATGAGAAAGCAACATAGCTGCCCTTCACCATAGGAATGAAAATTTAGCAAAATATAGATTTTGTCACTCTCCTCAGAATCAACAGTACTTAGGAATTCTGTTTTTGGGCTTGTATCAAACATGGGAATGTCATATTCCCAACTTTACTTTCCCAGGTATAACTTTGTAAACCTTGAAATAATCACTCAAAAATGATAAAGCTTTGGTATATATGACAAACAACCCAAATTTGTATTAGCACTGATGGAAGTATCACTGGCATTCTCATGAACCCAACATAAGAATCGTGTACCTAGCCATTGTCTTTTTCCTTTGTTGTATTTTTAGCATAAACTAAACTAGTCTTTCGTTATCTCAAAAGTTCTTTTAAAAAGGTTTATGGCATCATTCTAATAACTGATATGCTTGTCCCTCTCTCCCTCTTTTTGTCTTCCATTTAATTTACAGGTGTTGATCTGAAGAAGATTAAAGACTGCGTTGGAGATCCTCATGCAAATGTTGACAATCCTGTTCTTAAGGCTGAACAGGAAGCACAGGTTAGTTTTCAAAAGTACAAAACATTTTTTTATGGTAATTCTTGTTGGCTTGTTCTTTCATTTTGGCCTTTCTTCTGTTTTATGATTGTATTTTGTTCCAACTTCTGTTTCAGATTGGCAAAGGCACTCGTGGCGATGTTACTATACTGCCTACTCTTGTTATAAACAACGGACAGTATAGAGGTATGAGGCAGCTTTTCTAGATATCTTGACTGCTATCTGACCATATTATATTATATAATGTGTGTTTTCATCTGCTTTTAGGTAAATTGTCAAGACCTGCTGTTCTTAAGGCAATATGTGCAGGTTTCCTAGAGACCACTGAACCATCAATTTGCTTAACTCCAGGTCCTTTTTTCATTTCCATTTTAATTTTTACTTTTCACCCTGAATCTTCCCCTCCCCCCAAAAAAATATTATAGGAAACTGCAGGAATTTTTTTCTGCCTCTACAGTATTCACTATTTTTTATATCTTTTAGGAGAGTTTGCTTTTATATATAGAAGCTTCAAATGATCTGGATTATTTGTTGCCTTTTATGTATCAACAAGCTGTGTTTATTAGGTAGTTCTAGAAGTCATAACATTGAAATTTTCTTCTTTCCTCGTTTTTTCATTCTGATGCTTTCATCTTTCAATTTTGATAGAAGAACTATCTGGATTATGATTAGATAGAATCATAGATGTACTGGCAGCTGACTCGTTGAAATTGAATCTTGTTCAGGAGCTAATGATTTTACTAATCATTCTTTGCAGACATGGAAACAAATGAGTGTTTGGTGAACAATGGTGGTTGTTGGCAGGACAAATCTTCTAACATTACTGCATGCAGGGTATTTGGTTAACTGAACCTTGTTAGGCATATTATTGTGAAAAGTTCATTATGTTTTTACTTCACATGAGATCTTGCTCTTATGGTTTCAATCATCTGCACGTTTTTCTAATTATAGGACACTTTCCGAGGAAGAGTATGTGAATGCCCTATTGTGCAAAATGTGAAGTTTCTTGGCGATGGATATACCCACTGCGAAGGTAAATTAGATTGTCAAATTCAGATAAATTGCTTCATTCTACATATTTTAAAATCTATTTCTGCCAGAAACTGCACAAACAGAAAATATATAAGTTTTCCAAGACATTAAGGAGTCTTCCAATTTAACTCACAAATAGAACACATATTATCATCATCTCACCAAATTGATGTTTGGGGTTTATATTTCTAACTCCTTTTGTTCTGTCTACACTTTTAATTTTTATCCATGATTGTCATTCTACATAATTTGTTTCTTGTCCTTGTAGTCTATGTGGCATGGAGGTTGTGAAGTTTCTACTTATGTTAATTTCAATTTCTTTATGGGTTTCATTTTCATGGAATTTGAATTTTTCAACAGCTTCAGAATCCTTGAGGTGTGAAATCAACAATGGTGGTTGTTGGAAGGGAGCCCAACGTGGCAGGGTTTACTCTGCCTGTATTGTAAGTTGTCTTGGTCATCCTTTGGTGCATGCTTTTGGTTAGAAGGGGTAGGAGCAAGACTTATGTGCTAGATAGTAACTGTCTTTTGTTTCTTAATTGATAATGCAGGATGACCAAAAAAAGGGTTGTACATGTCCACCTGGGTTCAGAGGGGATGGAGTCCAGTCATGTGAAGGTACTTCCTGTCCTAAATTCGGCGTATTATTCTATTATCTGACGAACCACAAATACACATCAGAGAGAGTTACTTCTCTTAGTGTACTAGTGTTGACTTTTTGAATGTGATCTAGATACCTGCAGTTATTATTAATCATGCTATTAGCTGTTCTTGAAAATATTGCCTTTTCTATATTCTTCTTCTGATTATGTTGCAGATATTGATGAGTGCCAAGAGAAATTGGCCTGTCGGTGCCCAGATTGCAAATGCAAAAACACCTGGGGGAGTTATGAGTGCAAATGCAGTAGGGGTATGATCTACTCGCAAGACAATGACGTGTGTTTTGGTGAGGCTTTTTTAGTTTTTCTATCATTTTCTGTACTGCTTTCAAAACTGTCTTGCTAAATGCTTGTTTTTGTATAATATCTTATGATTTTGCACTTGTCACTGGACAATTCTCCCCTGGCATTTCCTTTTCTATCCGTGAAGTATCAAGTTTTTCTTTGAGAAGCACATCAGGTTCAAATTTCCATTTTAGTTTAAATTTGCTTTTAAACTAAAATGGAAAATTCTAGTGTGCTTTCCCTTCCAAACTCGCAGTTCCTTATCTTGATCGAGTTGTAGATACTCTATGCATGCAGTTGAGGCTTTAGATTCTATTCACATGTATATTATTTGCAAAGGTTTCAACATTTTATTCCTGCCGTTCTAATCATCAATGTATATATGCAGGTGCAGGTTCATATACTTCTTCAGTAAACATCTGGATGGTTATCCTCGTTGTGGTGGTTGCTGTTTCTGGAGGATATGCATTTTACAAGTACAGAATCCAGGTATGAGTATGCAAGTTTGAAGTTTTGTTCATATATTAATGCCACATTTAGACACTAGTGTCAGAATATGAACAAAAGTAACTTCAGTTTTTATTTTATTTTTTTGAGTCTTGTTGATTTGTTGCCAACGATATGTGTCAATTTTTATGCATTGTCATCCTTAAATTGTTTGTTAATTCTTTAAAAAAAAATTTGGCAGAGATATATGGATTCCGAGATTCGTGCAATAATGGCTCAATACATGCCTTTGGATAATCAACCTGAGGTCTCTAATCAAGTTCGTCATGATGTATAGATCTAAGTATTCTACTTCTTTGAGAAGTCTAAAGATTACTTAGTAACTTGGCGTGATCTCTACACCTAAATGGAGATGAGTGATATCCAAGCTTTCATAAGCTTGCTCAGTATGTTATGATCCTTCCTCTAGTGTTTTTTTTCCTTACCTCACTCTAATAGCAGAATTTATTTTCGTTTTTTATTATTATTTAACTTTGTAAATTTCAAGCCAAAATAGTGTTGGCATATTATCCTTTGGTTTGTTTATGAGATAGTAACAATCTCTTGATAAATTTATGTGTTTTTTCTCTTTGGCTCCAAAATGTTGCACCATTTTCTGTTCGGGACATTATACTTGGTATGGAAGAGTAAAGTTGAAGACATAAATTATTACTTAGTTCATCACAAGATTTTTATATATGAAACTATTAATTTTCTGGAGACTACATGGCGCATGTTTTCGTTTAAATATTAATTTTATAAGATAATACTAATCGAACAAGCTAAGCTTTCATTTTATCAATGCCGAATATTTATTATAGAAACGAAAGACGATGTATAGTTTTTGAAAAAGAATCGCATTGAGATTGATAGGAAACATGATTTATTGAAGGAGATACCACCTTTTTAATACTCTGTTATAATATTTTTAATTTGTAGAAATAACTACAATTTTTAGCTACTAATCAAATATATATATATATATATATATATATATATATATATATATATATATATATAATTTTACTAACCTTTTAAAACATGTTTTTACTAGTCAAAGTTAAGTAATTTATGTTTGATTTTTCTTAATTAAGATTTTGGATTTGAATCTTGTATGTATATAAAAACATTATTTTAGTTTAATTTTTCTTCAAAAAATCATATAAACTACATATAAAAATAACATGCGATTCAGTTTAGTTTTATTTAAATATAATTTGAAAATTGGACCAACTCAAACTAGAAAATATTAGTTCAATTTAGATTGATTTTTTTTATTATTAATTTTTTTAATTATTATAACTTTTAATCTATTTTTAAATTTACAGTAAGTCGTAACTCAAAAATTTAAATGAGTTTGTTGAAAAAAAATAGAGAAAAGAAATGATCATAAAAAAATAAAAAATAAAAATAAATTATTGATAGAAAAATATTTAATTGAGAAAAATAAAGTTAAAATAAATAGAAAGGATGCACTATATATTTATATAATGTTATAATAAAATTCAATAAAAAATATTTTTTATATAAAAATGCAATAAAAAATATAAATTTATTATAAATCCAGTTTGGTTTGATTTTAAGAATGTGAACCGAATTGGAATATAAAATGTAATTTTTTCAATTTTTGGTTTAATCGGTTTAATCTTTTTTTTTTTTCATTTCTCTATATCAACTTAGTGGTTTAAAAATAATTTGGTTTAATTTTGAATACATTTATCATTAGCAATTAAAATTTACGTTTTAAAAAATCAAAACTCAAACAAGCATCCCTTTAACGATGGTTAGCAAACTAGTTTTATTTAAAGACAAAACACAGTTTAATCATAAAAAAGTGGGCTTGTCCAAAGGTTATATATTACTTCTAAATTAACATCAATTTAGTCTTGAAAGATAAAAAATTTGAATAAACTGTCAAATTAGTAACTAGAATTATGACCATAAAAAAAATTAAAAATTTTTAAACTAACTCATTAATTCACGATTTTACTAGTTCAACTAAAAATTTATATCATAATAATATTAACTTTTGTTAAAATATCACGCTAAATAACACTTAAAATTAAAGTAGTTAAAATAATATAGCTTAACACTCAATCTCTTCCTCCACCAACTAAAAAAATAACTCTGGGATGATATATTCCTCATAGTTTGTGCGTCAAAAATGTTGTTGTCTTTAAAAACTCTTTCTACTCCACTTAGAATCTCTTCCAGGACTATTTTAGTAATAGGTTCTATAGAAATTCTGATGAACTTGTTTGGTCAAATACTTGGTAACAATCTCCAATGTTCCTTTAGTCAAATACCTAACAACAAACTGATCCTTTCCTTTCATTAGTATTTCTAAATTAAGTTCCTCAGTAACACTGTTTTCTTACTGATGATATTCCAAATCGAAAGACAGATGTGAAAGCTGTTCTACACCAACTTCTGCAAGTTTTTTAACATGGGCATGCAACTCACTACGCCTTGTGACACCTGGTGACGTATGGGTTGCTAGTGATAAATCTTGTGAATGTTGTGTTAAGCCAACACTACCATCAACAGCGTTGTCAGAAGAGTGAAACTTGATATGGTCACAAAATCACAAGCAGTTACGCAATATCAAAGACGCTTGAAAAGGCAAACGGTTAAGTAGCCCATTTCTCTTTGTTCCAAACACTCGCATGGGTCTACCCCCTCCCAATTAGGGATGAAAATAGACTATGTTAATTTTGTATATATATGTCTTATTTATTTAATAATTTTAAAATTTAGATATGACATTATTTATTATAAACTTTTTATTAAATTTAATTTTATCTTTTTAAAAGTTTAATTTTATTTATTAATCTTTTTAACGGCTTATTAAAATATTTAATAGGTCATTAAACTTTTTTATAAATAGGCTATTAAACTATCTATATAAATATATCCCTTTAAAAGTCATAAAGCTTATAAATAAATAAACTATTAAAAAAATAATAATTGAACATCCTGAATATATATAATAAAATTACATATTTTTATTTATCACTTTTAAATTACATAAACGTAATTAAAATAACACAATGTAAATCATTATTATACATATAAAATATGCAAAAGACTTAGTCAATAAAACTCTCTCTCTTAAAAAGTATTTAGTAAAAACTCTTTTCAACTCTAACAAAAAAAATTAGAGTTTTTAATTTAAAATTTTATTATTATTATATTATAATTTTATATAAAATTATTTAATATATTATTATAAAATATTCTAATAAAAAAAAATTTAAGCTCAAGCTTGATTTATTTCATTAATTAAACTTTTTAAAAAACTTAAATTAAACTTATTAATTAAATAGATTAAGTTGAATTAAACTTTAAAAAAACTAAGCTATAAACCCTTGTCAAACAATCAGGCTTATCTTCATTCCTACTCGCAGTGCCTTCGTTTATAATCTTTGTAACTTCTTTGATGTTCCTCTCGACCCTCCCTTCCCTACCCACAAACCCCACACATCTGGCACAACCCCAGAAGAGGATCCCAAGCCACTCCATCCCAAATCCTCATCCGAGCAGCACCAAACATCGTATTTTACAACGGAGAGGGGAAAGAGTTTTGACCGATGGCAGCACCAAACAATACATTGATAATGGCCTTCAACATATAACAAATTTTGCAAAAAAAATCATCGACTATTCAATAATGCTGGATTAATTATATTTCACCCATATGGAACAGATCTAATCAGCATCAACTTCACTCCTTTGGCACGAGCATTTTCTAATAGCTCTGATTACACGAATGGGAAAAGATTATCAATGCATAGGTTACTTCAATTTTCATTATTTTTTTTGGGTTAATTTTCATTATTTTATAATACATTATATTGCACAAAGACATGCTTTGACAATAAATCAGTATTGTAATTTGTTCAACTGCTAAAAGAAGCTAAAGGGAACTTACGTCAGCTGCATTTGTTCTCATCCTTCCAGTTTGGTACAGAAGAAACATTAATAAAAAAGCGTTTTAATCAAATTAGTTTACAATCCCACGCTTAAGTTAACCTTTACGTTTTAAAATTTCCCTTCTTGCGGGGAGAAAAACACAAGGAGCTAGGTACTTATTTTGATGTTTCTAAAGTGCATGGTCAAGGTTACTCTCCCCAAGCCACACAAAGATCGAGGAGAAATTGACAAACACAGAGGGGCCCCAAAAAAAACTAAAATATATCTAGATTTTAGTAATATCCCACCTCAGAGAGGTTACTCATAACATGATATTTGTAATTTTCCAAATAAACCACAACTAAACATGAAAGTACACATGAAATTTTATCCAGATTTTCCGAGCTTCATTTTTCCAGGCATGGAACCAAAACCCTCAGCAGGGAGTCTTTAGTCTATGATGACCCAGCCCGTGAAAAACTATATAAAAAAATAAATAATCACCAAAATTTACTCCGACCATTTTCAAGTAGATCTTCAGTTTCTTTATCTGATCTTCACGCAGATCTTGATTTTTTGACACTGAGTGGAATATAGAAATGAATTATTGACACTAAAGAAAAGTGCATGTGTTGGAAGGGAAATATTTCTCTTATATGTTCCCCAGAAGATTTTTTGGATTAAAATATAATATCTATGAATTTTAATAGGCTAACCTTATCGTGGAACTAGTTTTCTGGTTCACTTTCCAAGTTTGAGCCCTTCTGTTGATTACGTTCCAGTAATATTCTATAGACATAAAATGCCACTACTGCAGTACTGCAGATGTAAAACAAAGTTGTCACATAACAAAATATTAATTGATATGAAAGAGCAAACAAAGCATTGAATCAAAGATTAGAATGTCAAAGAAAAACAAAAAAACTAGTGTAACAATTAACTTCAAAATGAAGATATATAAGTCCATATATAAGCTAACTAATAATAAAGTTTCAAGAACCTGATCAAGGCAGTGAAATAAGTTGATCCCTGAGAAAAGAAAAACAGGAACAAATTAGCAAAAGTTTTAAATTAATATCCATTTTATTGGCATGAAAGTTAGATAATTTTGATAAATATTCAATATAAAGAATGTCTTACTTTGCCTAGTGATCTTATCTCCCGCAGAAACAATATAGTTGCTATGGCTGCAAGTCCAAGTAATTTAAGATAAGCCTCAAGATTGAGAAACAAACAAATACACATAATTGAAAAAGAAAAATACATGGAATGTCCAGAAACCAATAAACATAATTGATTTTAAAAAAAAAGTTCATGTTGTGATAAATGATGTAACCATATTATCGTCACCCGGATAAGTGTAAAGAATGATCATAATATATTTGGATGCAATTTGTTTAGTATTTAAAATATGACCAAAACAAATCATAGCAAAAAGAGTCTTGAGTTTGAGTCTTGTAAATGTAAAAAATGAGTGTTGAACTTTGTCCTTTCAAATGGGTACACTGAGTGTAACTTAAATTAGTCAGGATCAACGGTCCCAGCCAAAGAAAAATAATAACTCAAGGCATATATATAAGGCATCAATTATACAGAAAAGCAAGATTAAACCCTAAAACTATGCAACAGTTCTGTGAAACAAGTGCAAGTTGGCATTACAACAGTTAAATACACAGGCTAATTGTCATTCCAACTCCTTTTAAGATTTAATAAAAAAATAAGCTTGAATGAGCAAGAAAATTGGTTAATCGGACTGTGTAAGCAGCAACTCTGATTTTAGCAGAAATATTAAATCCCACCCCCTCATCAATATATAAATTCATGCATAAAAGTTTGTTACATTCACAAAGTCAATTGGATGTATTTTCAATTAAACCAACTGGTTGCATAATAGTATAATGCTGTTGCAAAACCAAATCAGTATGAATATTTGTGGATGTTATTGTTTGGTTTAGCTTACTTTTAGAAAACAATCTGTTCTTTGTTTTGACAGTTTGCGGGGAAAACTTATAGAAAAAACAATTTTACCCAAAAATAATTTGTTCTCAAACATGTGCTAATTATCGTATTCGTATAACCCATTTAGGGTGGGTTTGGATATAGAGCTTAACTAAGCACTTGTTCAATAAACTCTTTTTAAATGATGACTTGTGCCTTAAATTTAACCATGAATACAAAGCATATGATCTTACCAGCTTGGCCCTTCAAAGCTAGAGGAGAGGGGTGTCCTCTTTTGTATGATCTCAGACTTGAAATGCTTAAAGCCAAGAGGACACCACCTAAAATTACACCAAACCTTATGGCTGCAAGACTTCCTGTTACCATAAAGGTAAGAAAGCCACCAAGAGAAAGTATCAAACCTGCAAAGAATATGAATATCACATAAATATTAAACCAAGGGAGGGCAAAGGAGGCAATAAAATATTCTCAGTCAACATAATGGAAGTCATATCAGTATTAAATGAGATGACATCCATATGGGACTGATACTGAGGCCCAATAAACCAGCACCATTACATCAGCCCAATGTCTAAAAAGATGCCGACAACATCAGTCCTTATAATACTCTTCAATATCAATCATTAGCATATATATAACTCCTACCAAAGGCTATTCCTTGACAGGTACCAATCCTAATCCTCATAAGGTGCCATCCCTCCTTGCAAGCTATCTATTGTAACATAAGCATCGTAATATGTTTCCTTTGTTGTGCAAGCCCCCTACCACAAGACTACATCAGCCTCAAGAACAATATCGATATCACGGAATCACAAATCATCATCTTACATTCAAATGCCTCTTAACACACTTCCTGCATTATATTAGAAAACATACTATCCACAATAGGTGTAGCATTCAGCAGAAAAATATTTTTTTGCCCATTTCAAAACTGACCACACAAAACACAGTCACATTATTACATACCATAAGGTACACCAACATAGAAGTCACGAACTCCAGATATTTTGTGGAGATCATCCGGTGGAGAGGTGAATGTCTCCACAATGTCCTTCACCTCAGGCGAATTCTGTGCAGCTGCGGATAAATACTCTTTGCCTTCATCAGTGATTTCCTTCGCTGCCACACTCAATTCATTCCCCGTCTTATCGGCCAGCACCTTCAACTGTTCTGTAGTATCCTTCAGAATGACAATGGCCTTCTTAGAATACAATTCATACGCTTCTTGAGAAACACCTTGAAATCTCAATGCTTGTTCCCTGCACGTATCCATAACCTGCTTCCATGCTTCTTGTGACTCTTCAGCGCCAGCGTGGACCCCCTCATCATGCCCCTTCTCCACTTCAATTTCTTCATGCTCCTGCACAGTTCCCCAATCCAAATTAGTGTGTTTGGAACCTAATCCAAATCGAGTTAAATAAACATGAAAGTTATAACTTGTAGCATTGAAATGAATCCACGCTTGAATGGATTTGACGGGAATCCAAACACAGTGAGTAATTCAGAAACATTTCCGTTGAATCTAGCTAATTAACTAACTAACTTTCAGCTCCAGATGTAATTTGAAACAAACACGCATTGGTTAAGCAATGGCGTTAACCAAAACACCCCATTTCACGAAAATGAATAAAAATCGTTCCTTTTTCATCTTACCGAGCCTTGGTGCGAAGCAGCAAAAGCGACGGTTAACGGGCGTCGGTGGAGGGTGAGAAAGCAGGAGTTGGGGGAAACGGCGTTGACGGAAAGTGCGAAAGCGCGAGGTTTGAGCAAAGGGTCGAACTTAACGCAATGGGAAAACCTGTTGAATGGAAGAGAGAAATGGGTGCGAGCGAGTTTAGGGTTCAACACCGAAACCGAATCCATCGTGAAACTCATCGACGCAAGAACGAGAGAGAGGTTGAAGTTGAAGAGAGGCGAAGGTTACGAAAAAGTAGTTAGAGAGGTTTGAAGGAAGGAATAGGAATCAAAGTGAAAGGGAATTTAAAGAAGGAAGAACGGAAACTGAAATTGGAGGGTAAGTGTCTGTGAAAAGTCCTAAACGACGAGGAAGAATGTGTCTGTTTTTTGTGAGTAGTGGAAAAAGTGAAGAACTGGGCGTGAGAATGACACCTACACCTAATCAAATGAAACAACAACAAATACTTACTATGTTCCCTTGGGCCCCTTAAAACCCCAAAGTCCAAGGAAATGGTCCACTTTAATTTCCTTTCCCTCGTGCTGTTTCTTCCCTGTTCTTTTAGAGAAAAGATATTTATTAAAGTTTTAAATTGAAGTGGACCTAAAGACCATTTAAAATAGTACCTAAAGAACATTTTTTAAAAATATTTTTTATCTTATTGTTTTAAATTTCTTTATATTTATATTTTGAATTTTCTTTTAGGAACTGTTTTTAAGTTTCTTCTCATATTATTTTTTTCTCAAAATTTAATTATCTATTTAAAAATATTTATTTATTAAATTAGTTAAAAGTATTATTTTCTCTTCAAATGTAAACTACTTTTTTTTTTACTAAAAGAGAAGACATAATTAATTAGCATGAAATATATATAGATAGAGAGAGAGAGAGAGTTTTGAAGAAAGAACATTGTAATTGTAATTGTAATTGTAATTGAGAAGGCTTCCTATATTCAAGTCGGGGGAAGGAATAATTAAGATTAAATTACAAAAAAGATGCACTTATGAATTGAATCTGCAATTCTTACAGAAGTTACACAGCACTTAATTTCCCAAAGAAACATTTGCTTGAGCTCCAAACAAAAATGGCCCTTCTTCGCGATTCTAAAGGTAGATAGTGAATAGATGCAAGAAAGGGATAAGATTCTAGTAATTGCCTTGTTTATTACACGCTCTACCTTTTGGTTCATAACAAAAGCAAAGAACCAATAGCCAAATCAAAAGGCTAATCCAAGTTTAAGGCTGATCATCAAACACAATCGAATGCTGAAGCAGAAAAAGCAACCAAGTGGGATTAAACGGGTACACATGAATTGGATATCAAAAGCTAAACAAAAATGAAAGAATAATGAAAACTAGTAATCACATGCCCCGTATAAGAGATATCAACTTTCGGTATTTGTATATGCATGTAATTTTTATAAGGGAAAGTCATCCGGAAATAATTTTGGGCATGCTTAGGAAAACAATTTTACTAAACTCTTAGGATAAGAACTCATATAATAAACAATGTAATTTTTTTTGTAAGTTTCATCATAAAACTTATAAGAGGGTCATGCGTTATATATTAATAACATCAATTTAATTAAATACTTTTAAGTTTCAAGTTAGGTGCTAGAGGGAAGAAGATCTTCTAGAACAGGATTGAAAGGTTCCTATTTTTATAACCTATTTATCATTTAAAATCAGTTTGATCTTTGACTATGGATTCTTTGTCAGCTTCAAGTGTTGATTAGAAAACAACAACACAGGTGTAGCGAATAATTAAGCATGATTGTAATTTAACAATTAAATGTCGTGACTTTTATAATGGTCTAGTTGAAGTAAATTTTTAATCACAAGTCTTTGTAAGTTTAAAATCTCTCGAACAACACTCACCTTACTCTAGAACTTAACAGTCATGAGTATATTCGAATCATGACAACCTTATTAGAAATGAGATGGGGGTCTAATTCCCTTTCTTAAGTTGGTCTGGAGATTAATAAAAGAAGCCAGCTCAAGGAGCCCTTAGTAGCAATTGGAGGGCAATTAATACACATATAAGTTCTTTTATGGGTTGTTAGAGACCATTGGAAATTGCCATGTCTTTTTACAATATATCAAGAAAAGTTAAATGAAGTCATTATAGCTTGACCATTTTGATGGAGTTTTCTTGCTCTTTGAGCATTGAGCCTTTCTTCTTTCATTCTCATTTAACATCTTGACATTTCATTTCTGAATACATAACTTGATCAATTCTTTCGTTGGACATAGCATACATACACATTTCCTTTTAGGCATGGGAATTCTTTTCTAATTTAGCTTCTTCTTTTTTAATTATTGTTTTAGAGCTTAGTTCTATGTATTTTTTATTATTTTTTTCAAAAATTTGTGTAAGAAACAATGAAAATAATAAATAAATTTATTTTTTACTGTTTTATACAATTTAAAAAAACCAAAAAAAACAAATTTGAAGTAAAATTGTCATTTTATAATTAAAATAAAAAATTAAAACCACATAGGTTCTTAAGTTTTTTCTTCAGTTTTAAGGAGATTTACTAAAATAGTATTTTTCTAAATAAATTATCAAAATAATATTATCTTAAAATATATTATAAAATTAGGATTGTTTCACTACTAAAAACATTGTTGTTGTTTAAAGTTACCAAAAATTAATCTTCACAAATTTGTGTGAAGTGTGTTTTTTCTTTGGGGCCTGAACCATTGCTTCACTTAACTTTTTGTATTTGTTACTTTTGGGCTGAAAAGGCTGAAAAATGGACACTAGAAGAAGGATGGCCCAACAATAAAACTCTATGGGCCTGTAAACCGTTTGTACCTTTTGGTTCTACAAACTTTAAAGCTATACATGACAACAACAACAATAATAATAATAACTCTGAAAGTTATTCTTTCCTTATGTTTTCATTTTCATTTTAAAGAGAAAAATGCATGTTTCATGGTTACTTGGATCCTGCGCCATTTGCGCCACAAACAAGCAAAACAGAGCAATTCCAAATAAACAAAGTTTAAATCTAAACAACACTTTTAAAATCACAAGCATGTGAATGTGAAATTTGATTGTCTGTAATCAACATTCAATAGGCACAGTTACAATGGAAGGAAAACGTAGCACTTCCTTAGTCTCATAACTTTTTCTTGCCTTCTAAGGCAAATAGCAAAAGGAGTCAATCTATTAGACAATATTGGGTAACAAAGTCAAATAAAAGCAAAGGTCCAAAGACCAAGTGCAAACAACTTGGACCCATAAATAAGAACTTGAGGGTGGGTGTTTCAAGTTTGAATCTTTTAGCTTAAAGACACCCATTACAAAACAAAAATGGCCCAAAAGGACATGACTGACTCTAGTGTTTGCGTTACCGTCTTGGCTTGAAATTTCCCTAAAGGGTCTGATTGAGACGTATATGTATATATATATATGGTTACTTATATGGGGCAAGAGAGACAAGTATGTTTCACCAATTTAAGCATCATATGCAGCACATTTATATCACAATTCAAATTCGATATAATAAACTTGTAAATGCAATTAGTTATGCTAAGATCAAAACTTAGGATTGTTTAATTGAATCCTAGTTTAGTAAAACAAGCATTAGTACTATTTCAAAGTCAATGACAAAATTTGACAAAAGAATAGTAGAAAAAAAGAGGGGTTTGACACTCATTGGAGCGAGTGACGTGGTGACATCATTTGGTTCCTTCTTTTTTATTCTTTTCAAACGTATCATTGTCTCCTCTGGCAATAAATTCTTCCCATGAGGCATCAATGTGCTTTGATCTAATTCTAAATTTTTGAATAACTCTGCACAAATCAGTGGGTGAGTGAGGACCATCTTTTATTCTATTATATCATGTGAAATTTTGAATACTTGTACACCATACGATAGCAATTATGGTCACAGTTGGATTTTGTTATATAAAAATATCTAATAAATAGAAACTATAATTACCATATAATGTAATTTCGGTAACAAATAGTACTATAATATTATGACTGAGAATAATATGTGGGAATTCTAAAGGTAATACAGTTTTCTCCAACAATACAAAAAAATCTTTTTTCGAGTAGATAATGAAAAAGTGATTATTTTACTTATTTTTGCTTGTTGATATTGGGATAATCATTGAACAAACATGCTTTCAGATTAAACTTGAATGATTGTATATATTTGAAATTATGAATGGTTAAGTTAAAATGACACTGTGCTGTACAACTTGGTTTGATAATGATATTTTCATTTTCATAGGAAATCATGTATATAGTCAGGAGGTGCTTAAGAAATTTAATATATTATCATCAAAAGATAACATTGGTTTTGTACAAAAAATAAAACGAAAATACAAATGTAGCTTGTGACTTTGATGCTGGTTTACGATATCCAGGAGTTGGGCATTTGTGATTTCTCAACTTAAATTTAAATTGGGTTGTTTTTGGCATAATCCAAAAACAAAACCATTAAATGAAGAGTTTCTTATGTTTTGTAATACATGAATTAATAAAAGTACTGTGCAAGAAGATGCATATTAGATGACATTTTCAATACAGTATCATGTGTTAGTAACACACATATATTGTTTTTCAAACTTTTATTATTAATACGTAAGTCTCTCAAGATACGATTTAAACACTAAAATATGAACCCCTTTCAACATCAAGTGTTTATAAATTTGAATTACTCTGACACATATTGATTAATCTAATTTTTTAATTTAATTTTAAAATTTTTACGTGATAAAAAGTATTTTTAAGAAATATTAACTATGATGTTTAATAATGTTTTAAAAAAAATACTAACAATATATTTTCAATATATTTTTTAAAACAATTTTTTGTTTTCAGTTATTAATATTTTTTGGAGTTTTGTTAACCTTAATTTTAAAAATGAGTTTGAGTATATCAAAGTAAAAAAAAAAATATTAAAAAAATATTTATTGTATAAATTAATAAATACTTCTATTCATAACAAAAATTTATTACTTTTTCTGTCTCTAAAATAGAGTTTCTTTAGTCAAATTCATTTTTCTCAAAATAATAGTCATTTTATAATTTTAAAGTAGTTTGTTGCTTCAATTATATTTTTAAAATAATTTTTATTTTAAAATTTATTTTCTGTATTTTCTCTATTCATTTATCGTATACATAAAATCTAAAATAATAATAAAAATTATAATACTTTTAATAAAAATTAAATATATTTCTTAATTTTTATATTATAACTTTGAACTACTATTTTTTAAAGATGAAGAGAGTATTATTATTTGTTTATGTTTAATTTTAAAGACTAAAATTAATATTTCTTTTACTATTTTAAAGATTATATTTTAATTTATAAAGTAAAAATCATTAATGTCCAACACTACATTAAATATCATTAATGATAGTAGTATTTCTTGTTTATTAAGAATAATTATTATAATTTTGTATTACACAGGTCAAAAAGTTGTATATAATAATTTATTATAAAAAATTATAATATTTAATAATATTAGATGATATTAACTTTCTTTATTATTAATAAAAAATTGTTTTATAGATATTTAAACCTTTATAGTAATACACAAGTTAAAGAATCATAATTAATAATATACTCAAGTGTTTAAACGTTTCAACCACGCCAGACAGAAAAATGTTACCAAAAGGGCCACCAAGATCACACATGGGATATTGGATTGACCATTCCGATGAAGTAAATTTTTTATTTCATTATATATTTATAAAATTTTTAATGTATTTTTAAATACACATTTTGTCATATTTTATCCATCAATATTTAATGACAGGCCATTCAACTAATACTTCAAAGTATTAATTAAAAAATTTGAAAATTTACCAAAATAAATAATTGTTTTTCTTTCAAAATTAATATATTTAAATTTTTTTTATCTAATATCTTAAAAATATTAGTTAGCAATATATATGTTTAGATGAAATTATTTATAATAATTATTTATTATTTTAAAATTTTATAAAATTATTACAAATATTTGTTTTGTCAAAATAAATATAATTAAACATGCATTGTTACAATTAATTGAAAAATAAGAAAAATTATTTTTCAGAAAAAAAAGTGAGACCTTCTAGAAAAAAAATTATACATAAGTTTTTATTTCAAAATATTAAATTTGAAAATTTAAGATAATAATTTATAAAATTATTATGATATAAAAATATAATATTTTAAAAATTATTACTTTTACATATTTAAACTAGTCATCAAATTTTATTATATTCTCCTATACGTTTGTTTTTTAATTTTCTATTTTTTAAAAAAATAAAATTACATACATTTATTATTTAAGCATATATGAAAATATGATAATAGCTAATTAAGTATTTTAATGATACTGATTAAGAAAAAATATAAATTTTAATGCAATTTAATATTATTTTTTTTATAAAAATTTATCATTTTAAAATTTTTAGCCATTTTTTAAATGCACTGGCTAACGAAAATTAAAAATATTTAAATTTTTTATTTAGAATTAATAAAGTTTATAAACAATTTTAAAAATAATTATTAATAATAAAAATTTAAATAATTTAAACAATTTTTATATTATAACTTCAAAATTTTAGCTTAAATTTAAATAATTATTAATAATAAAAATTTAGTAAAAAAATTATTACATTTAATTTTTAATATATTAAATTTAATAAAATTTTAAATGCTTAATTTTTTTCGAGTAAATGCTTAAATTTAAATTAAGATTAACAATACATTTTGAAATATTTACAGCTAAAGTGAGAAACATTAAATACTAAAAAAACAAGAATACAGCATCATACCGTAAATGAAGCACCTTTGCTGTACACACATGGCAAATACAAACACACACACTCTCTCTCTCTTTCTCTGTCTTTGACGTTCGAAGCTTTAAATGCTTCACTTTACTCTCTCTGACACTAACCAGAAGGCATAGAAGCCTTGGAATAGAAGTAGAACCGCACTCATTTATTTATGCTTTTCTCTCTCTCTGTCCCTCTTCCATTAATGGCTTCTCCAACCCCGAGGCTTCTTCTTTCTTTAAGATACTAATAACCCTCTTCCCTCTTTGCGCCCCTTTCGCCGCTTTCCCTGGGAAACTAATTCAATATTCATTTTCTTCTTATTTTCTTTCCATATAGTAACATCCTCAAAAAAATAAAATATTTTTTTTTTCTGTTCCTTCTTCCACCCTTTGAAATTTCATTGCTCTAAGTGGAAACACATTCCTATTCTCTACTCTGCTGGTTAATCTTTGAGTGTTATTTTTGAATGGAGGAGTAAATTTGAAATTCTGAGAAGCAAAAAAGCCATAAGGGAATTTCCTGAACTTGCTTTAATTTTGTTGTTCTCTTTTTCATCTCACTCACATGGCTTTTGTCTAATCTTTTTTTTTTTTTTTTGGTTTTTTGCTTTTTTCACCTTTTGTTTCTTTCTACTCTTCTCTTTTTGTTTATATCCGCTGAGATTTGTATTCTTGCAATTTCAGCCTCCATTTCGTGTCCTTTCTACAGTTTCTGTGAAGAAACTTCCCCTTCTTTATGTGTTTGAGGTGGTTTGGTGGCGCATATGTTGTGCTTTGCTTGGACCTACCAACCGTATATGCAAGTAAATGAGAGTGGTGTTGTTCTTGTTAAGGGATAGAGTACTTTGTGAGAATTCATGAGGAGTTACTAGTACTACTCCTTTCAAAGTTTGAACACTACCCTTAACTTAATTGTAGACACATCAATACATGAACATGATGCAACAATTCAGCTTGTGTATGTTGTTTTTCATTCTTCTTGCCCCAGTTCTCTTGGTGTTCTCTGAGGACCCTGGTTTCAACGATGATGTGTTGGGGTTGATTGTGTTCAAGGCTGGTTTGGAAGACCCAAAAAGGAAACTTTCTTCTTGGAATGAGGATGATTATAGTCCTTGCAATTGGGAAGGTGTGAAATGTTATCCTTCAACCAACAGGGTATCTGCTCTTGTCCTTGATGGGTTCTCTCTTTCTGGGCATGTTGATAGAGGCCTATTGAGGTTGCAGTTCCTTCAAATTCTCTCACTCTCTGGGAACAACTTCACTGGGCCTATAAACCCTGATCTAACTCGCCTTGGGAGTTTGCAAGTTGTGGACTTGAGTGACAACAACCTCTCCGGGTCAATCCCAGAAGGGTTTTTCCAACAATGTGGCTCTCTCAGAACAGTTTCCTTTGCCAACAACAACCTCACAGGTAAGATTCCTGAGTCTTTGAGCTCATGCTCCAATTTGGCCACTGTTAACTTCTCCTCTAATAAGCTCTATGGGGAATTGCCTTCTGGGGTGTGGTTCTTGAGGGGACTACAGTCTCTTGATCTGTCAAATAACTTGCTGGAGGGAGAGATTCCTGAAGGAATTCAGAATCTGTATGACATGAGGGAGTTGAGTCTTCAGAAGAACAGGTTTAGTGGAAAGCTTCCTGGGGATATTGGAGGTTGCATACTTCTGAAATCACTTGACATGAGTGGTAATTTTCTCTCTGGAGAACTCCCTCAGTCAATGCAAAGACTCACTTCTTGCACATCACTTAGTTTGCAGGGAAATTCATTCACAGGAGGCATTCCTGACTGGATTGGAGAACTGAAAAATCTAGAGGTGTTGGATCTTTCTGGTAATAAATTTTCTGGATGGATTCCAAAATCAATTGGAAATCTAGACTCTTTGCATAGGTTGAATTTATCATGGAATCAGTTAACAGGAAACTTGCCTGATTCAATGGTAAATAGTACTAAGCTTTTGGCTCTTGACATCAGCCACAATCAGTTGGCAGGCCATATTCCTTCATGGATTTTTAGGATGGGTGTTCAAAGTATCTCTCTTTCTGAGAATGGCTTTGGCAAGGGCAATTATCCTTCACTTAAGTCCACACCTGCATCTTATCATGGTCTTGAGGTTTTGGATTTGTCATCCAATGCATTTTCTGGTGAGCTTCCGTCTGGCATTGGGGGACTTAGTAGCTTGCAAGTCTTGAATATTTCCGCCAACAAAATCTCTGGTTACATTCCTGTGGGTTTAGGGGAACTTAAGTCTCTATATATTATTGACCTTAGTGACAACAAGCTTAACGGGAGTATTCCTTCTGAAATAGAAGGAGCAATTTCACTCAGTGAACTGAGGCTACAGAAGAACTTGCTAGGTGGGAGAATACCAGCTCAAATTGACAAGTGTTCATCTCTAACATTTTTGTAAGCTCTCTAATATCCTAGTTGTCCATCTTTCATGATTTGTTCTTTACAGCTTAATCTGACTGATTTGTATTTACAAATTAAAAGGCTTTCGTTACTTCTATTAAATATAATTGTGAAAATTTGAATATCTCTATAATAGTTTTCATTTTTTGTCTAATTATTTTTTGTTTGTGTATTTCAATTGAATTGTGCAGGATTCTTTCACACAACAAGCTTACTGGTTCAATCCCTCCAGCCATTGCAAATCTAACGAATCTTCAGTATGTAGATTTGTCATGGAATGAATTCTCAGGAAGTTTGCCCAAGGAACTGACAAATCTTTCTCATCTTTTCACATTTAATGTATCCTACAACCACCTTGAAGGTGAACTACCTGTGGGAGGCTTCTTCAACACCATATCCTCGTCATCTGTTGCTGGTAATGCGTTGTTGTGCGGTTCTGTTGTCAACCACTCCTGCCCATCTGTTCACCCCAAACCTATTGTCTTAAATCCCAATTCTTCCAGTTCCAATTCCAGCATTTCCTCACAAAATCATCGTCATAAGATCATACTCAGTATCTCTGCTCTTATAGCTATTGGAGCAGCTGCTTTTATTGCCATTGGTGTGGTGGCAGTTACTGTCCTAAACATCCGTGTGCGCTCTTCAATGGCACGTTCTGCTGCTCCATTTGCATTATCTGGTGGGGAGGACTATAGCTGTTCACCGGCAAATGATCCAAATTATGGCAAGCTTGTCATGTTTGCTGGTGATGCAGATTTTGCTGATGGAGCCCATAATCTTCTTAACAAAGAAAGTGAAATTGGTCGTGGTGGATTTGGAGTTGTTTATCGCACTTTCCTTCGTGACGGGCATGCTGTTGCAATCAAGAAGCTTACAGTCTCCAGTTTGATCAAGTCCCAAGAAGACTTTGAGATAGAAGTGAAAAAGCTTGGGAAAATCAGGCACCAGAATCTCGTGACACTTGAAGGTTATTATTGGACTTCATCCTTGCAGCTACTCATTTATGAGTACCTATCCAGGGGGAGTTTGCATAAGCTTCTACATGATGATGATAGCAAAAATGTCTTCTCATGGCGACAAAGGTTCAAGATTATTCTTGGCATGGCAAAAGGGTTGGCTCATTTGCACCAAATGAACATAATCCACTACAATCTTAAATCAACCAATGTTCTCATTGATTGTTCCGGTGAGCCAAAAATAGGAGATTATGGCTTGGTGAAACTATTGCCAATGCTAGACCATTGTGTTTTGAGCAGCAAAATTCAAAGTGCACTTGGATACATGGCTCCTGAGTTTGCATGCCGCACAGTTAAGATAACTGAGAAATGTGACATATATGGTTTTGGGATCCTAGTGCTGGAGGTTGTCACTGGAAAAAGACCTGTGGAATACATGGAGGATGATGTGGTTGTTCTTTGTGACATGGTGAGGGGTGCATTGGAAGAAGGCAAGGTAGAGCAATGTGTTGATGGAAGGCTCCTTGGTAATTTTGCTGCTGAGGAAGCAATTCCTGTGATAAAATTGGGGTTGATTTGTGCATCACAAGTGCCATCAAACCGTCCAGATATGGCTGAAGTAGTCAACATATTAGAGTTAATCCAATGCCCTTCAGAAGGACAAGAGGAACTAGAATGAGTTTTGTTGCAGTCTTTGAGAAACAGCACATAATGTAGTACCTGGTGAAGTACAATCCGGTTTAAAAAGAAGCTATACATGCAAAGAATATTCAGTCAATATCTTCCAAACTTTTGTTTGTTTAAGTTGATGAAATTTTCTTCTTTTTTTGGTCTCTTATTTTTGTTCATCTCATGTTTGTATTACTGGATTTTTCTTCACCAGTTCAACGGCTGATACAAGGATATAATATATATCTCTTAACCATACTTTTATTACCTCCTAGAATGAATTGAATTTTCTGAATTATAAGTATTCATTGCAATTTTATGGTTTCTATTCATGCTGGGACAAGTGCGAGTTACTGTTGATACTTGGTATGAACCCCACCTAGTTTGGTACACTGCTAAATGACATTGAACTTTTTTAGTGTAAAGGTATGGTTCATTCAAATACACGGTTGAGTTTAGAAGGGAAGCACTAATTCACTTTAGGCTGAAAAGAATTGTTTGTTTTTAGAAAGACTTGAATATAGAAGACATGATAGACAAGAATTGGTATATTATATAGTTTTGCTATGTGCCAAAATCGTTTTTAATTTGATCTCTATATTAATATTGTCAACACACGAAAAAAAAAAAAATAGTCATACCCATATAAATATTTTCATCTATTACCATTATTAAAATATAAGGTTTGAATAATTTTTTTACTCAGTACTTTTTGTTAATTGTTTTGAGATTAATCTTTTTAAGATGTTGAGATTATCGAGATGAAATTTGTTGTTTTTTTCCCTTTTCTAATAATGTTATTTTTATGCATATAATTAGAAATTGAATCCTTGTCAATTTGGTTAAATGACTTGACTACCTATTATTTGTATTCAAATTGAAAATGAGCTTAATGTGCAGGGATAAAAATAAGTTTTATATTTGATAACAATGTTTGAGTTGATCTTTATATTTTACGCTAATTCTGTATTAATTTTAGTGTTGTAAGGCAAAAAACAGTGGATATGATATTAAAAATGATTTCACGTATAATGTCTAATTTTAAAAATAATATAAGAATTTAATTAAAGAAAGGTTACATATAAAAACTGAAGAAATATATATTTCTTATAATGACTGAACATAATTTGAACGAAGACAAATGTTAACAATAACATTTTGATACTGTCTTTTAACACGCCATCATTAAATAAAATTCATATTAATTTCCCTGAATAACTTGAAATTACTTTTTATTCGTATAAGCAATAAGAGATTTCCTAAATAATAATAAAATTTTCAGTCGAAAAGTGTTGTACAACTTGCTTTTGCTTTTACTCTTTTCGTATGAAACCAAACTTAAGATTTAGAATAAACAAAAAGAAAAGGGGAACATAGCTAAACCCTCACAAAATATAATTAGATGAATACATTAGCCGCTACCACAAATAATGCACCGAAGAGAAAAGTAAAGGGAAAAAGCACTTACTTGCTTTATTGACACTTTTAAACTTAATACTAACATTTTTGCCTCTTTTTAGTAAAACGTTTCTCAGCAAAGAGTGTGAATAACTTTAGCACTTGAAGAAGATAATAATAGTTTACTTACCGAATTGGAATCTATCTCAGTTTGTGCTAGTAAATTTAATAATTAACGCTTGAACGTGAAGTAAAATATATTGTTATTGCATAATTAAATAGTTGTAGCAATGCCACACACAACCTTATCAAATAGGCTTCTTCGACATCATCAAAGCACATCACAAGTTGTCCTTAAAAGCACCACCAACTAACAAGCTTTTTCAAATGGCAACATTTGGTGCAGTGCATGGCAATCATGGCATGTTCCACATTTTGAACTGTTTCAGTTGTGGTCTAATTGAAAGAGGGCATAAAAAATATCACACCCTTTAATCATAAAAAATAATGTTCCATGTAGCTTGTTGATTTACGTTCACGCTACCATACACTAAGATGATTATGTCTACACATTAAAATAGTAAATAAAAGGAATATGTGGATGACTTTGCAATACATTATCATCACCATTAACCTTATAGGATAACAATGCAGAAATTTTTGCTTTACGCCAAAAATTGTTGATTAATTCAATTGCCAGTTGGTAAGAGCCTTTGTTTAAATCATTTTTATCAAAATAGTAATAAAAATGGATGTTCTAATGTTTCTAATATTTAACTTACTTAATGCTTCTTTATGCGCCAACTTCTTTTTGTGTATAAGTTCTTGTAGCAATAAATGATAAAAGAAACAAAATGATCAAGGGCTTGTTTGTTTTACAAATGTTAAAAATATATACTTCAAATTAATTTATGTATGTATTTTCAATTATATTTAATAGATAAAGATCAATTTTATTGAAATTAATGCACATCAACTTTAAATTAAATGGGCACTCCCATGAAGTTAAATCCAATAAAATAAAAAATGATCCCATGTTCCTATCCATGCACTCCCACCTTTTGGTTTACTTTGTGGAGACAGAATGACATTGAATCCATAGAGTGAATGAAGAGGTACAGAACAAGATGATGGGGCAGTGGAACCTTGTGCATCAAAATTTGAACAACAAATCCACTCTTGGCTTTGAAGAAGTGTAGATTACCATAATAATAATTATTGGGTGTCTATGACTTTTGCATGCGCACGCGTAGCTGAGAGGCAAAAGAGCTCAAGAATGATATATATATATATATATATATGTGTGTCTGTGTCTGTGTCATAAATGCTATGATGCCCTGTATATATTTAATGAATCACCAAAAACCTCAATAGTAGAATCATGTGCTTTCTTTAATGATAAATTATTTTTTAAAATGTATTCATTCCCTCCTCCTCCTCCTTCTTCTTCTTCCTCTTTCTCTTTATAAATTATTTTTTAACTAAGGATGAATTTAGAAAGCATGTAAAAGAGGAACCGAAAATTAAAATAAAACAATTGTATTAATTAGTAAATTTTTTTACATTATATGGGTACAATTAAAATAAATTTTTAAAATGAAAATTTAAAATAATGAAATCACATGTTTTTTTGAGGGTAATGAGAGATATTTTTGTTGTCCAAAACAACACTTTCAAAATTAAAGAATAAATTATGAAAATAATGTATATGAATCAATTATCAATTTGATGTCAAACTTCAAATTTATAATTATTAAAATATTTTAGTATAAACAATTGAATATGTTGAGATTGATTCAATTAAAGGAATATCATTCAAGAAAAAAAAAGAGATCAAAATTTCAAAATTTGAGATGTTTAAGGTGAAAAACGTTAGCACATATAGAGAGAGTAGGTTGAAAAAGTCTTCACTCTTAAAAATGAATACTTAAATTTAATGTTATATGTATAAGAATAAATTAATGAATTAGAAAACTACATATAAATTCTATATATGAAATATTTAAAAGAAATGACCAAGGGAGACCCTTGCTCTTACTTAAATTCATCTTTGCCTTAAGGGCACATATTTGACAATTATGTGCAGAGGAAATAGGTATTGGAAGAGCTTTTCTCTTAAGTGAACCTACTTGACTAAACTTAAGATTATTTAGGGTTTAAAGTATATCTACGACTTAAGACCTAAATACCTTATTTTTATTGTGAAAAAAATATTTACTCTCCTAAACTTTATAGCTTTTATAATTAGATATTTTAAATTTTAATTTTATATCAATTGATTCTTAAATTTTATACTTTTTGCAATTAATTTTCATTTGCTAATTTATATTTTAAAATTACAAACATTAAAATGTGTGGTGCATTTAAAATTTCACTATTACAGGCACCTTATTATGCTGTAGTTCATTCATACAGTTGCATTTACCTACAATTAGAGATTACAGGACACTTTTTTGTCAATTAGTTGTCAGGGTTTGTCTAAATTATCTAATGAAGTAAAAAATAAATAATCCTAATACAATGTTTTAATTTCATTAGTCTACATAGGATGAAGTTATTTATTCATGAAATAGCTTAAACAAACCCTACTCCTATTTTCCAACATAATTTCCAATGAAACTTATCATTTATAATTGATTCTTTAACTAATGTTTTTAAGACACTAGTTAACAATACCTTTTTCATCTGACATATGACCACGTGAAGCCTTAGCATTTTCACAAAAAGTTGGCCATATCTGAAATAATTGATAAAACAAGCACATCCTTCATGCCCAGAGTCCACCATTAATGACTTGCAGTCAACAAGCCAAATCTCTACTCATCATATATCGCCTTTAATAACATGAATATTAGAAAAGTTTAGTCTTTTTTTATCATTTCATTTTCTCATCAATTTAAGTTTAAAAATTTCCCCCTCCTCTTATTTTCTTTCCTTTCAGGTGAAGGAAAAACCATCAACCTAAAAACAATACATTACAATAATAACAAATATTTTATTAATGCAACTACATAAATCACCCGATAGTATTCAATTCGATTGAACCTAAAAACAGTACATTAGTATGGAAAAAAGGGACTCCAATACTTCTCACAAGTCACCCCCAAACAACCTCTAAGAAGAGAAAAGTAGCCAAATAATAACAAAAGTTTTTACATTTGGTACCACAAGAACAGTATGTATAGGGAATTGATAAAGCCCAAAAATATACTCTTATCTCCTATGTTTCATTTACAGTTTCTTTTATCTCCCGTTTGGGCCAGGGCATTCACTATTACATGTTCAAAATAAAAAATCCTGTGTTAAAACTATTACACGCTCTTTTCTTTTCGGTTGTCCTTTGCATGGACACACATCAAAGTTAAGCCCCAGCACAGTCACATTTGTCACATCCTTTCTTTTGAACCCTTCCCAACTTCGATGTTTCACCTTGCGTTTTCCTTCCACCTCTTCCTCCTCCTTCACCACCTTTGAGATTAATGTCCCTTCCCTTATCATTTTCCGTATGATAACTAATCATCCCAGCTATTCTCCCATCCATCTTTGTTTGATGATCTAGAAGTAAGGCCATTTGCAGAGATGCTTCCTGCATGATGTACAGAAGGTGACTTCACTGCAACGTTGTCGTCCCAATCATCATCCCATCCCTGATCCCAACCTTCAGCGGATTCCACATTGGTAGCCGAAGCAGACTCAGGCAAAGCCATTTCAAGTTCTTGATATGGGACCTCATCGTGCCGCTTCTTCCTAAACATGCAGCAAGCCCATGTCCCTCCAAAGACTAGTACTGTCAATATGAGGAAATAGGCACCATTTACTGGTGTTAAAATTTTCTCATATGAAGGAAGACGCAAAAAGAAATTCCTTTCAGATTTATGAGTAACCATGTGAAGCACACAATCCCCTTTTCCGGCATTTAAAGTCAGTTGGGTAGTTTCACTTCTAATTCGTTTGATGTTGACCTGAAAAATAAGAGTGCAAAACCAGTAAGGCAGTTGCTGATCTGAGGCGTAAAATGAAGGCTTCAGCAAAGAACCTATGAAACCAAACATCTTAAACAAAACATTGAGCAAACAAGCTTGAAAAGATGGTCTAAGTACAAGAGATCACCCTGCTCTTCCCAGCCAGAGGCACAAGGAAAAAGGAAGAAAGGATGGGCACAAGTTCAATAGTGATGATGGAAGAGCAACACAACCACAAAGGAGGTGGTGGAAAGAATTGACAGGATTTCTACGTATTACAATTTAACTTACTACAAGGTTTGTAAAATGCATTCCTTTCTTATGGTAAGTAGATACAAACAATACATTATAATCAAACTTCATACATAAAGGAATCAGATTTCATAATTTCAATTGTTCCGGAGTGTGACAATAAGTTTGGGGAGATTTAACAGAATGAACTGAAATGGAAATTAAAAGAAAGGAACAGTTATTAACCCTTCATTTCAATGGATTATAGTAGTAGAAAGAAGGAAAACCAATGGAATGATGTGTTCCTTTCCTTAGGAACACCTCACTTTCAGCCTACATCCCTTCAATGGAAGGAGAGAAAACGTAGAGAAATTGGATGAGATTTAATTAACAATTAGTTTACCCTGCCAACAATAAAAAAGGTTTTAAAAAATATGAATAAATTATATGGTAAACAAAAAAATATCTAAAGTCTCTTTCCTTAACTTCCTTTCTTCTATGATCCAAGTATGTTGATTCTCTTCCATTCCCTAATAGCATAATAACTGTCACATTTCTTCTGTCCATAAATCCAAATGAACTTTAAGATTCCGAAATTTCATTCAACAGGGAGTCATGAAAATGATTAAATTGATTCAATAGTTGTCAATTTATTCAAAACACTGTCAAATGTTTACTTATATCTTTTAGCAATATTTTTAAGCAAATGAGATGAGACTGTGACCGGGAATTTATTTGTCCAAAGTAATGTTATGTTTCGTTTGCCTCACAAAATAAAACAATGAGATGAGACTGTGGCTAGGAAGCAGTACATCTCAAGCTGTGGTTTCAGTTTGAAGCAGAAGGGTATGAAGAATAAAAGAGTACCTTGTACATAATAAAAAACATCAATTAAAAGAAGGAAAAAAAACTGTCAGCTTAAGATAAAATGACTGATACCTTCTCTGTTTTACTTTTCTCAACATCTACAACTCCAAGGTTATTTTCAAAATCAGTACGAAGCTTCACTTTGATGATGCCTTCTCCTCTATTTTGAAGAAGAACAACCAAGTATTTGGAATCTGGTGGTTTTTACAAGAAATAAGAATACAAATAAGTACATAATGCTAACTTTGTGAAAGCAAGTAATATTAAATTAATAAATGTCATTGACCTATAGTTTTAACACAAGGACTGTGTTTCAGTACACCTTAAAAATTACTGGATAATATTTCTTCAAGTGCCCCATTTACTGGAAATATAAATACAATAATTCATATTGTTTGTGTGTCAAATAAATAGTACACAGCAAAACATTAGCTACTAGTTGCCTAGGGCCCTCAGAAAAACAAAGGGTTATACTAAAGGAATATTCTATCAATAAACAGCATCTAAAATAGAGAGGAGCATGCAGCACTATTGCTTCCTTGGTTTGTTCACATGATGATCAAGGACCAAAAGTTGCAAACCCACACACTGAATAGTCAAAGTTCTGATAGTAAGTTACAAATTAGCCCATCATGCAAAGAAGACCGCTGGAGGCACCAGTGAAAAGAATGGATGACATGACTTTTAATTTGGTGAAAAGTGATAGCGAAGACCCAGGAGAACTTAGAGGAAATTACTAAAAGAGATCTATTGATTAATAATATTTCTACAATTTGGTTTTTAACCGAGCTTATGGCATTGTGTGATCTATATAGCCGACCTAATTTAGTAGAATACGACTTGGTTGTTGTTGTTGCTATATAGAAGTTTAGTCTTTATCTTACAGGCAATCATTTCTTAAATCAAAGTGAATAGGATTATAGTAATCCACTAACCCTGATCCAGCATCTTAAGCAGAGGATGATTGGTCCCAGTTCATGAAGTAGTTCTAGCACTTAAAAGGAATTATTGGTTAAAATAAACAAGTTATTTCTACTTTAGCAACAATGAACCACCTTCTTTTTCAACTAAGATTATCAACACAAAGGGAATGGAAGATAATAAATACTCCAAAAACTAAAGAAAAGAAAAGGCAAACAAAAAAAGGATCAAAAGTTGTCAATGTAGAAAAGCTACCCAGTCCCTCAGCATTCTGTAAAAGCCACACCTGTTAAAAAAACCAGGTGCTTCACAAAGTATGGAAACCAAATGCCTAATCTAGTTCAAAAATCTGATTACTTAAAGAGAGGTACTAAAAAAATGAGAGAAATTCACTCCAACAAAGTGTAAGTATAACAAACAATGCACATTGCCACAAGAAAAAAAAATGCCCTTTTCACTTCTACCATAACCAGTAAATTAGTCATAAAAAACTGGTCTGAGAATTTAAGACACCAAAAATTCTCTGAAAAAGCCTAGCAAAAAATTCCATGTAGACTGAATGCAGAACAACATAAAAATAGAGAATGGACAGATTAGTTCAACCACACAGAAACAATTGATTAAGCATTTGGTCACTGACTTACCAATCTCTGAAAATAGTTAACCAGTTGAGTGGCTGTTGTTCTTGAAATGCAACTACCAATAATTCCATTTTTTTTTGTAATTTTTATAAATTTTACTTACAGAGAGCATCATTTAAACTGTCACAAGTAATAGTTTAAAACTTGAATCACTGGACTACGAGCAATCGCAAAGGCTAACAGGGAGGGATGGAGGGGCTTTAAGAAATAAATAACTACAAACAAATGGGCCAGTTTTGAAGTCTTTAGCAATTATTTCAATTTGAAAAACTAGTTCTTTATCTCACATGATATTGTTAGCTTCTATCTCAAAATTAGTTCAAATAAAATAAAAATAAGTTTTACTAGTCAAAATAAAAAGTTCCCTTAATTCTCTTTTGTTTCCTCTTTTTATCTTACTTCAAATTTCTATAGAAAAAAAGGTCACCAAGATTTACTTAACAAAATTTGTTATTAAACTAGTTCAAAATCAAAATTTAGACAATCTAAGAATTATTAACATCTAAGAACAAATTCCATTTTTACATTGATTTATGAAACCAATTTTGAGACTTGCCAAAGACTTCCATAAGAATGCAGATTATTCATATACATATACATTGCTCAAAGCCAGGCATTTAATGCAAACATATGTAAAAAGAACATAATAATTTTGAATCAGTGAAAATTTTAAAACCAAGTTAAATTCAATAAACCAAGTTGTTCTTTTCTGAAAATTGTCCTATAAATAGTAGAAACAGGAAATTTTTTTCAGTACTCATGCAGTATGTAACCCCCCTCCCTTCCCTTTCAAGCAGAACACTTGTTATGTATGGTTATTTTTCCATAATGTAATTTTTTTTTCTAAAATAAACATTAGAAAAAACTGCTAAATCAGGAAATACCAATAATTTGCTCCAAAATAGCAGATGAACTTCATCTTCCATTTTCTTGCATAAAAGGTGAAAAATAATGTTTGCAGAAAAAATGGCATCCAGAGCTTTGGAATAAAATAAACATCCCTGACAGCAACATTCACATTGTTGCATATACAATAATCCTAAATCTATGTCCAAGGGTAATCTTTCAATCTATATTCTATGGTATTGCCGAATGGTAAGGTAGGTAACTTAATTACCAGTATTCACTTTTCAACCACACTTAATTTTCTTGTAATTGTATATTCTAAACTGGAACATACAGTTAAAATGACACTGCCGATTTGGTTAATACTATCTAACTAGAATTCCATATCATTCAAGGACTAAGTAGTTTAATAAGGCCATCCTGAACTAAGCAAACATTTGTCCTAGAACCAAATTCTCTCTTCATATGTGTCTGTCCTCCTCCTACTTTTTAAAACAAAGTACAACTAATAACACTTGCATTGAAACATTAAAAAATAAATAAATTAAACACAAACACACACAAACAAATATTGATTAATGGAAGGACTAAATGAAATGATCAAAAGCAAGACGGAATATTGAAAAATACCAATTTTAGAAATGCAAGCAACCATGTCCCCTTCATCTGCGCAAATATTCAGCTCCTTACAAGTCTCAGTGGTTGTAGTATGTGAAAAACTTAAACCCTCTTTTTTTCCCTTCTTTTCTGCACCCTTGTCAACAACATCAGGTTTTTTGGGCACAGGAGGTGCAGTTGCAGGAGGAGGTGTATCATTGCTCCCATTTTTACCACCTTTTCCATTGTCCAATTTGGGCACAGGTTGTGGCTGTGGAACTGGCGAAATATTAGTGTGTCCATTAACCACTTGGCCCTTGTTTTTTTTACCAACAGAGTTTGGATCCTAAAGGAGACAACTTTACTCAACCATCGTAAGAAAATAAAAATGAAAATTAAATTGAAGCAATTCAAAGCAAGAAAGCATAAATAAATATAAATAAATAAATAAATAAATAAATAAATGAATAAATAAATATATATATATATATATATATATATATATATATATATATATATATATATATATATATAAACTCACCTGTTTTATGTTGTCCTTTGGATCCAAAGCAACCAACTTTCTGAGTTCCTGAACAAAGGAAGCATCGGAAGCATCAAACAGAATCAGAGACGACAACAAAATTGCCACTAACACGTGTCTTCCCATTGTGATCGAGTTGCAACACCCTCAAGCACACCTTTGATTTCAAACCAAAAAATAAAATAAAATTGCAAGGAAAGCGGGAGGGGAAAAAAAACCCAGAAACAATATACGAAGAGAAATCAGAAGAAACCCTCTTCCGGAAAATCAGTAGGTGGCGTGGAAGTGGGTAAACGGATGAAAAAAGGGCAAAAGCCTTGGGAATGGAATCAGAAAGAGAAAGAATAAGAAGAGAAAACTGGGCTATTTTCTATTATTACTATTAATTTTGGATTTGGAATGGAACGAAGACTCAGTGATTTGGGAATTACGAAAAAAGAGATGACTTGACGCCAAGTCTGCTTCAATAACAGATACTCTCTCTCTCTCTCTCTCTACGTTGGAGGAGAGAGATGGAAACGAAACAAAGAACGCGTAGACGGAATCTATGGGCCGTTTTTGTTTTGGACAAGGGAATCTATGGGCTATGTTCATTTCGAAGTGGGGTTGGGTTTTGGGCTTGAGGATGGATACTAAGAATGCATGTTCATGGGCTTCTGTTCATTATTTGAATGTCTAATTTTTTTAGTGTATACTAACCTAATATTTATTTGGTGATTAAACAGAACGGAAATAAAATGAGTTAATTGTATTAGGTAACTATAAAGCAGAGCAAGACCTAAGATGTTTTTTAAAACAGAACATAACACTATATTCAATTACATATGTACTTAATGTTTGGTTGAACATAAGAATATAGATAATTAATTTATAATATAGACCATTTAATTTTTTGTTATCACACCTTATGCTTTTACCGGAAATTTTTAATTCGCTTCCATTTAATTGAGTTTCTTGCTGTTATGGATTCCTGGCTCCATGTATTTTGTTGACATTGTTGTTGATGAGGAATTGTAATAACATAATCGTTTATGTATACATATTGAATGAAATTGATGTGAATTTTGTTAAAGTTCTATTTGTATTAGATTTCAGCCAACGTCCTTAGGTAATTTTCCCAGAAACTGATATTTGTTTTGTTATTTATCTTGAACTTTATATCCATTTTACTTGACTTTTTTGTCTTTTTGGTCTTGAGCACCTATGTTGTTTGGTTTGCTATCTATTAGACATACATGTTCTTTTTTGCAACTTATTTGGTGGCACATAATATTCCTAAAGAAGCATGCAAGGATGAAACATATTTCCCTCAACAAAGAAAGAATAAAGCGTTGCTGGAATACAGACTTATATAATCCCACTATTCTTTTGTCTATGCAATTTGTGAAGTATTTTTATTTTTATTTTTATTTTAAATCTAGATGTCTAATTAATAACATTTTTGGTAATTATTATACTGAGGAAATAAATTTAAAAACTAATATAATTTTTATTAAAATTACAATAAAAACTAATAAATTAAATTTTTAATTTTTAATAAAAAAATTGTACTTTAAACTCTTTAAACATTGTCATGATTAGCAAAACTAAATTAATAAGTCAAATATTAATCAATGTCTTAACGAAAATCAATATTAAAGGTCAACATTGATTTTTACTGTGAAAGTGGAATGTTAATTGAAAATAATACTAAAATTTGAAAGTATATATTTAAGTCTCAAGATAATGATATTTTTATTTCTAATTCTGAAATGAGATTCTGGTATGAGAAAAAGAAAATAATAATAATAAAGAACAATAATATTTTGACACCATCTGTTTGAGTGAAAGAAAAAGAAGGATAGAAAAAAAAGAAAAAAATATGTGATAAGTAATATTATATAAAAAGACGAGAGAGATAAAAATAAGTTATAAATAAAAATGTGAAGAAATATTATTTAATGAAAAATAACCGTTGATGTAATATAAGAAATAAATAAAATGAAAAAAAATTAAATATATATAAAAAAAGAAACTTAAAAATATCATTAGTACAAAAGTACTAAAATTAAATGACAACCATTGAGTGATTACTTTAATCTTGTTTTATTTAATTTTGATTTTGGATCCTTTAGGTGGGAGGTTGGTCAGATACAAAAATATTTAGGTGGATTGCATCGAATTTTCTTATAGCTAGTAGTTTTATAACTTCAGATATTACTTTCTTGTTTTAGCCAATACCTTGTCATATGTACCTTTATATGTTCTCACCACATAAACAAGTTTGTACTTAGCGTATTTTCTATCAAAACTCTTGTTAAAGAACAATAAGAAAGGAAGAGAGTAAAGGAAGTAAAATGCTTCAAGAAACTCCACTCTATGATAGGGAGAGAAAGAAAAAGGACATGTATTTTTTTTGTGGTGATGATAAAGTGCAAGAAGGAGAGGGAAGAGTTAGAGAATAAAGACGAGGAGAGGAAGGTGAAATTGGTGTCTTCATTGATGAGTGAGGAAGGAGTATGACTGACAACAAATGTAAGCATATTGTATAATTTATTAAAAAATTATCATCTGCATTTGACAAAGTTTTTACAGGAAAAATATAGAAAAAATAAAAAAATACATAAAAGTACCAACCACACATATATTTACGGAAGCAGACCCATTCACTACAGTATGCATTGGGACAGCCAGAATTCGATTCCTCGGGAATCGAAATCTGGACTCTTTTTTTTCAATTTTTTAATATTTTTATATAATAAAATAAATTTTATTATTTAAATTATATTATTATATTTATATTTTGTCGTGTGACAATGAATAAAAATAATAATAATATTTATTTTATATGTTTATTAAAATTTATTTTATATAATTATGATAATAAATAATATTTTTTAAAAATAATTAAAATATTTAAATAATAAGTATATTATTTTAGATAATAATGTCAATGCTTAAATTTTTTATATTTAAAGAATAATAATTATATTTTTAAAAATTAAATAAAAATATTAAATTTTATTCTGTTTATTTATTTATTTATTTAAATATATAATTTTGACTTAATATTTAAAAATATTAATATGATAAAATGATATTTTGAATAAAAATTTTATTTTAATTAAATTAGTTTTTTAAAAATTGATATTATTTAATATAATAATTTTAATACCATAAACCCTAAAACTTTACTATTATAATTTTTAATAAATTTTATTTGAGAATAAAAAATTTATTTTTAAAAAGTAAATAAAATATTAAATTATAAATTATTTATTTATACTTGAGACAAATATTTTAAAATTAACGTTTTCATATTACTAAGGTAAAATTGATAAAGATAAAGTGTATTAAGAAAGATGATAACAAATTCATAATAACATTAATAGTTAACTATCTCCGTTAATGGTGGTCAGTTCCACAACAAGGGCGACGTCTGTGACGTGATGAGTTTTGTCGTTGTGATTATTGCTCTGGGATTTCAGGATGAACTTGTGGAGGATTTGGATCATCATGAAGGTCTAGCTGTTGGAATGTATTTGATGAATTACCAGATTCATTAGCAAAATCCAGTTAGTAAAGAGACTGCATGTAAGTTTGTGCTGAAGATGGAGTTGTTTAATAAGTTTGTAAAAAAAAATCCTCCGATATTGTTGCAAACGAATGTCTTGTGTTAATTATGTTTGTTTTTGGCGTAATGTTCAAAGAAATTGATGTAGTCTCGTGGTACGACGGTGTGGAAGTCTTATCAATTTCAAATGTGTTGGTAGTCCTTAATTGTTGGTCGCTCCTCCTTGGATCTTGTAGTAGTGGTGGCACAGATAGGAAATAGATGAAATTGACAATGTACCATTCCATGTATTCTTATATGTGACACAATGGGCCTTGCATTGGATGACCCGTTAATGTCAGCTCACATCTGTTGTTCCATCTCTTGATTCATTGAGCATGTCTTCTAACTCAATTTTCATCATGTCTTCCTCTCATGTCAATTTTATGAAGGTCATTCAAATTATTCGGTGGAGAAGAGACTTCTTAGAAGAGACAAAAATGTAATTTGACTTTATCTGTACATGAAGTCCACAGTTGGACATCTCTATATGCTTCCATGGGTATTGATGTTTACAAGTCTTGATATGGCATCCATAAAAACTACAAATAAACTTAACTTTGTTACTTAAGATGATGTGTAAAAGATAAGAAAATAGATATGAAGAGTTACCTGATTAGCTTGAATATGATCAAACATTGATCTGTACCCCACAACATCATTGTGAGATTTATTTCGAAAGTTTAGTACTCTACCCCTGCTCCATCTGCACACAAGAGAGTATGTTGGTAGATTACTAGAAATTGGCGCAATATATGACATGCGATACCATGCCCAAGACATTAACAGTGATGAGCAACCACCCATTGTTTTGCTATCAATTTCCGTGGCTCTGCACATTTTCCTGTACAACATAGCTAAATAAGCATAACCCCAACTATATCGTCTTATTCTTCTAAGATTAGTTAATAAAGCTAAATACATAAGATGTACTTTATTGCCTGTTTTGTCAGGCATCAAAACACCTCCAATTAAACCTAGTATATAAGTCCTACAATGAGCGTGAACTTCTTCTTCATATAGTTCTTCTAGTAATGGCAACATGTTGTCTCTCAGCTACTTCAGTTTAAGCATAGAGCCAATAAGTGACTCTCCCTTGACTGGCACGATACCGAGATATGCGTAACATATTTCCTCCCAGTCAAACATTATTGGAGCAATGACTGGTAAATCATCAACTCTTAGCCCGAGTTAAAGTGCAACATCCTCCAGGGTTATGGTGCACTCCCTTGTTGGAAAATGGAATATGTGAGTTTCAGGTCTCCACCTCTCAACCAAAACTGTTATCAATGCGTGATCCACCTTAAGATGTCTTAGTTTTGCTACCCCAGCAAAACCAAATTGTTCAAGTATAGGAACAATTAAATGACTGAGTTCTGGCATTGAATGACAGAAAGATGAAATCATGTTTTCAATTTCCTGCATTTATTAATACATTAGCAACATTCTATGTAGAATATTGATTTACATATACAGTTAATAATGCTAATGTGTAAAACTTACCGTTCTTCCAATGAAGGCGGACCTGTGTTCATTTTGCTTCCAGAACAACATTTTTAGTAATGGAAGCAAAGACAGAGAGACAGAGAGAAACAGAGAACAAAGATAAATGCAAGTTTGAATGAAAACATGTGGCCTTGGATGAACATATTTATAGATAAACTTTGTACGAGAGAGTAGCCTTGGAATCTTGAGAAGTCACTATCTCTTGATCTGTATGAATAGAGAGGTCACCATCACTCGTAAAACGTGGTGAAGCATTGAATGACTGAGAATCCAATGTACCATTATAAATAGCCATATTCATATTCATTTTTTTCATTCAACTTTCTAAGCTTGTTCTTTGTTCTTGTGAACCTTCTCCTTCTAATTCTAAAAATGTCTTCAATTTATGTCATTGTTCACTCTGATAATGTCATTAACCAATGTCCTTATGAAGGAGTCACGTTCACCTCATCATCAGCCAAATTGGTACATCTAAAGAGAGGAGTGACTCTACAAAGGCTTAAGAAAGTCATCCACACAAAACTCAACTGAGACGAAAATGAAAGGGTGACAATTGTACATTTTTGCTACTCAATTAGACTTGACCCGGGAGTCAGCAGTTAAACATGTGTTGAATTAAACGATGATAAAGATGTCGAGACACTCTTCAACATCCACAATTCAAATCAATTTCAATCAAGTATAGAATTATATGTTACATTTGCTACAAACGTAACCCATCCACCATGACTTTCACCTTCACCTTACCAAACTTACGAAACCATAAATCGATCTTTTCAACATATGATATGAATTTTGACCTTCAGTCCTATACACAACTTTTAACTGGTTCATTTATGAACCTCAATGAAATACCCTCCCAATCATTTGAGCATTCCCTACCCTCTCAGCCTCTTAAAGAAACCCCTATTGAAGAACATGTTGTTGTGGGTCTCTCAATCGAAGTATTTAATCCTTTTAGCGAGGACGAAGATGAAATCATATCGTAACAGTAGGATGATGAAGAAGACTTCATCCCACTTCCAAATATTCCACCATCACAACCATTACCATTATACAACCCACCTCTACATTTTCTAGACTTTCCCAGTCAAATACAAGAACATGACTCTGAGTTTGGCCATGTCCTTGATTGTGAAATGGTAGCATATCTGTCTGGAACACTATTTGTTGGTCAGCGCTTCCTAACAAAAGAATAAGTGCAAGACGCCATAAATAGATTTTACATTGTCAATCATTGCACTTACAAGGTGAAGATGTCAAGCACAACTAGGCTTATCGTGGAATGTGTTCACAACGACTGTGCCTGGAGATGTCGCGCTATATTACGTACCAAAAAGCAACACTGGAAAATTATGAAGCTTGAAAGGTGCCACACATGTGCTTCCCCACACACTGGGAAATAACAAAAGAACAAGTGCAAGACGCCATAAATAAATTTCACATTATCAATCATTGCACTTACAAAGTGAAGATGTCAAGCACAACTAGGCTTGTCATGGAATGCGTTCACAATGACTGTGCCTGGAGATGTTGCGCTATATTACGAACCAAAGAGCAACACTGGAAAATAATGAAGCTTGAAAGGTGCCACACATGTGCTTCCCCACTCATTTCACAGGATCATAATAAGTTGGGATCACGAATGATTTCTCAAACCATTCGTGAAATTATTGAGACTGATCCATCCATACCCATCGCAATCATCTTAGCTCACATAAAGTTCACAATGGGTTACACAATCAGCTATAGAAAGGGATGGTTGGGGAAACAACATGCCATTAAAAATATCTTCAAAAATTAGGATGAGTCATACCATAAGTTACCTAGACAGCTGTTTGCAATACAACTGTATGTTCTGGGCTTCATCTGAAAATCGAGTATACATCTGGCATATAAGGGTAGCATGCTTGACGAGGGGAATGTGTTCTTCAAGAGTTTGTTTTGGACCTTCAAGCCATGCACTGATGGTTTTGTCTTCTGCAAACTAATTGTTCAAGTGGATGGAACATTTTTGTATGGCAAATACAAAGTGACTTTATTAGTAGTAGTTGCGCAAGACGGCCACAACAATATAATTCTCATTACCTTTGTTGTGGTTGAAGGTGAAACTAGCGCTGCGTAGTTCTTTTTTAAAAAAAAAAACTTAAGGAGGTATGTAACTCCGCAAGAGGGGTTACGCCTTATTTTGGATCGTCACAAGGTCATAAGAAGTGAATACTCTAGAAATGGAAGTGGTTAGACAGAAAACAATTTTGTCTATGTCTATTGCATTAGACACATTGAACAAAACTTTATGCGATAATTTAAAAACGCTGCACTGAAGAAAGATGTCATCAATATGGGTAATTTTAATTTTTTTATGTACTTTATATTATCATTAATATTTTATACAATTGCTTAGGTAGTTATATTAATTTAATTTGTAATCTTGTTTCTGCTACAAAATTGGAGAACTAACTAGCAAGTGTACTAGGTAGTTGTAGCAAGTAATAAGATTTGGAATTCAATATGAGCCCCAAGTATCATCTACAAGAATCTTATTTCAATTACCACTTCACAATTTAACAATTAGTTGAGAAAAATAATTCATTTGAGGGGTTTGTAACATGTGAAAGTAAGAAATAAAGACAATAAAAGGTAATAAACTTGTTGTAAAAATAGAATACGAATTTTGTACTAAGAATGCTATATGGAAAATAGTTAGGAATTACTTCACTAGATTTTCAATTGCAATGTAATCATATTCTGAACTCTTGAGAATTTTAATTGATTGATAATCAATTTCACTTCTTTAACCAAAGGACAAATCCTTGCCTAATTGATCCTAATACCTAATTAAATTTCCCTAATCCCTTAGGTAAAATTTAATCAAATACTGCATTAAGTTCTGAAAATTATAAAATTACTAGATCATGATACTTATTCCTAAGATCTCAATAACCTAGGCATATGATTCAAATCTGAGAAATAAACTCAATTTCTATTAATGAAAATTCATCTAAATTCAATTGAATGAAGGATTAGTTCACAACTGCATTAAGAACAGAATCACATTCTCAATTCAATTAAAATCTCAAGATTCAATCCATAATTATATCACAACATCAAATTTGGATCCATAGATCCCTAACAAAAAAGGTTTAGAACAACATTACAATAGAGAAAGAAGAAGTAAGAGAAGAAGAAGACAAGAAGCAGAAGAACATCTTCTAAGACCCAATCTTTACTCTGATTTCTCTAGAAATGAAGCTTGAAAGTCGCTTTCAATCTCTCTCTCTGACTTCCCTTGGGAGTTAAAACAGTTACAAAGTGAAAAATAACAAAAATAAACCAAAGTCCCATTTTCTGAACCTCTAACTTCTATTTATAAGATTTTTCCTGCCTTTTTCCTTTCTACACATTAATCTCTAAGAATTCTAGCATCAAAGGTCTTCTAGAAGCTTCTAAAACTGATTTAAGAACTCAAATCGTCTAAAGTTGACACTTATGAGTGATATTTAAAATTCTGTTACTTTTGCGTAGACACTCTAAGTGGTTGAAATGTTTACGCGCAAGTGTTCTACATAGGAAGATTCTCACGCGTAGATACTCTGAGCACTTGAAGTATCTACGCGCTCAATTGTGTAGCAACTCTGATCACTTGAAGTAGCTACGCGCACTGTGCAGTTCTGAATTAGCCTTGGGCGTAGCTACTCTGAATGCTTGAAGTAGCTACGCGCACTGCGTAGCTACTCTTGGTACTTGAAGTGACTACGCGCTCAATTGTGTAGCTACTTTGAACACTTGAAGTAGCTACTCTCTTGATCTTCATGAATTTTTTTCTTCAAAGTGTTCATTCTATGTGCTTAGAGTGATTACGCCCTACATATAATTCTTGATTCTTCATCTTTTAAACTCAATTCCTCTACTTTCTTCACTTCAATCTTCAACTCAAATTCTCAGCTCAAGCTTCTGCACAATAATTAAGTCATTTTTAAGTCAAATTGTTTAGAATTGGACTAAAAATCTAAAAATCAAAACTATTTACACAATTATGAATATTAATACAATTTTTATGATATTTTCAAGTTTACTTAGTACTTTACTACTTATTTATTAACAAAATTATACTAAAAATATGGTAAAATGTGGATTTATCAGTTTCTAGCATATGGAATGACTAAACCGAGATTCTTTAATCATTGGACAAAAGTTGGACAACATCCCAAGGGAAAAATAGACACTGGCATAGAACAACGGACAATGCTACAGACACATGACAACAAATCTAGCGGAGTCAATCAATTTGGTCTTGAAGAAAACCAGAAACCTGCCAATTTGCTCTATGGTCATGGCAACATACACTCGTTACAATAAGTTCTTCATTGACAGAGGCAAGAAAATAGATGCAATGATTAATGTTGGACATATGTACTCAGACGTTGCAACTAAAGCAATTCAAGATATATAGTCAAAGGCGAACACTCATAGAATCATCACCTTTGACAGAATAAATACTAGATTTTTAGTCGTAGAAATGCAACATTCGACAGAAATTTGACCCGTGAAATCTTTACAATACGGTTAGATGAAATGTGGTATGATTGTGGCAAGTTCCAAAAAGTTCACATCCCATGCTCGCATGTACTTGCTTCATGTTTACACACACCACAACTTTGACATCTATATATCTCCCGTGTATACCTTACAACAAGTTTCTAAAGTAAATGTTAGTTTGGAGAACTCAGACATGAAGACTATTGGTCAACTTACACGGGCTCAACTTTGTATCCAAATCCAAAACTGAAAAGAATTTCAAAGGGTCAACCCAAGTCCAGTAGAATAAGGACAGAGATGGACATTAGAGAACAACAAAGTCAGCCAAAAAATTGTTCTTATTGTCACACTCCTGGTCACACAAGGAAGACATGTTCAAACATCGTTCAAGCTTTTAGATCCCGCCATTCATTTATATTGTTGTTATTACTTTAAAATTTTCTTCATGTAATTTTTAATTTTATGAATGTCACTGCAACTTATAAATTTTTAGTATTAGTAATTTATATTAAATATAATTATATATATATATATATATATATATCTACATAATATTATTTAATAATGTTTATTAATATTAATAATATATTTTTTTAGATAAATAATTATGTATAAATTTTAATAAAGATAAATATCTCAAAATAAATAAATAAACTTATTATTATTTAATACTTTTATTTATTTTATAAAAATATAAAATTAAATAAATTATTATTATAATTTTTATTTTATACAAATTTAAAATTAATTCAATTATTGTTGTAATTTTTATTTTTTAAAAAATTTAATATTAAATAACCAAAAATATAATTTCAGAATATAATATTAATATCATTTTACAGAAATTAAAATTATATTAAATAATATAATAAGAAAAATAAAAATATAATTTATTATCATAATTATTTAAAATAAATTTAAAAAATGTAAAATAAATATTATTATATTTTTATTCATTTGCACATAACAAAATATAAATATAATTTAAATAATAAAATTTATTTTATTATATAAAAATATTTAAAAAATTAGAAAAAAAAAATCCAGATTTCGATTCTGCGGGAATCGAATTTTGGCTGTCCCAATGCATGATACAGTTAATGGGTCTACTTTCATATATATATATATGATTGGTCCTTTTATGTGTTTTTTAATTTTTTTTATATTTTTTTTGTAAAAACTTCGTATTTGATTAATTCAACCTATTTTAAAATAAAAATTAAAACAACTTTTATCTACATCTGTGTTGACCCGCCTAACAAGCCTTATTTAATTTTTAGTTTTGCTAATTTTGATGAGTTGGCAAAAATCTGCCAACCTTAACCAAAATTATAAGTATGAAAAAAAAAATTCATTCTATGATTTGTTAAACAATAAGTTATAATAAAATAAAATAAAATTTCATCTTTAATAGAAATTATAAATGGACGATAATATATAATTTTAGTATAACTTTCATGTAATTAAATTTTAGGTTTAAACATGTGATTAATCTCTATAAGTATAACACATTTTACAATAAATTTTTATAAAATATTTTATTAGGATTCAATCTATAAAATTGAAATATTAAAAAGTTAAAATTTAATTTTTACTATCAACTCTCTTTAGTTAAGTATTAAGTTAACTAATAGAGAGTTAGCTCGAACACTTCCACATATCTATGTTATTTAATTTTTAATATTTTATTATTTAAAATTAATATTTAAAAATAAATCTTTAAATATATTTTAAATATTTATACTTTACTCCTCATCCCTTTTCTCTCCCCTCATCCTTCCTTTTCACACACCCCCGTCCCCAACTTTACCTCGTTTCTCACTCCTTCCCCCTCCGAACCTCGCTCTCGCCCTTATTACTTCTTAAACACCTTAATCCCTTCATGATCTATGGCCACTTCTATCACTTTTTATATCCTTCCCACAAATGACACTTTCCATCATCCATGTTAGCTCACACTAACCGTGATTTTCTCCACCATTATATTCACATTGTATGCTTGTTTTGTAGTCAATGACCACCCAATCAAGGACACCCAATTATCAAGACTTTCCAACATAAAACTCCATCCACAATGACTTAAACACCATTATTAATATATGTGACAAAATCTCTAATTATAGTCCTTATTTGTGCAGGGTGGGGAGTGTAGGGTGGAGTTAGAGTTGAGAGTAGAACAAGTGTGGAAGATGGGTGAGGGAGGGTGTGGGGTTAGGGGTGGAGATTGGGGTACAGAGAAGGGGTGAGGTTGAAATTAAAAGTGTGGAGTGGGAGAGTAAAAATAGGAATGAAAGAGAGAAAAAGCGTAGGAAAAAATGGGCTTTCTTATTTTAATATTGTAATTTAAAAAACTATTTATCAAAATATATTAACTTTGAAACTATTTCTCTATCTAGGGTGAATCTGCCAACGTGGCAAAGGGTTTCACCAGAAAGATTGACGAAAGTAATTGATTTATAATTATTTTATATATTATTTTTCCAGAAAAAAAGTGAAAAACTTAAAGATGAAAGCACGTGTCAAACTATGATTAGCTTCGCCATTTGACTGACGAAATGAAGACAAAGTTTCACCACCACCGGCTCGAAAACAATTGGAAAACCACATGTGGCGGTAGCGACAACAGTTTCGCCACTGGAATGGCGAAAGTCACCAAGTAAAAATTCCAAAAAAAGAAACAGTTAAGGAGTTTATAGGACACGTGGCATAATCCTAGCTATTTTGCATTTCTTATGGCGAAGAAGTGTTTCCCAAGAACAGTGGCAAAACCAATGATGTGTTGACACGTGTCTTACCACAGTAATCGTCCCTGCCCTTCTTCCTCTTCTGTTTTATTGTAATACATAATTTTTACACCTATATATGAATTTAAATAAAATTAAGAAAATATAAATTTTTATATTCAGTAATAATATAAAATGTTATGACATTTAATTATTTATATAAATTATATTAAGAACATTTTTATAAGAATATTTATTTATAAAATAAAATTGATATTATGTAAATTATAATTTATAATGAGATTGATATTGATGTGATTATAGCTTATATTAATGTTTAGAATATATTCCATTGAATATATATGCATGTCATTACAATGTTCTAGTATTTAGCTTGTAAATGTGTTTAATTATTATAAAATATGTAATATTAATTATGTTAGTAAAATATAAAGGCATTATTATAGAATGAAATTTTATAATAATTTTGTTGTATAGATGACATCATCTTCATGACAAAGTAGGATTATTAATCTCGGGCCAAAAGATCCATCACTCATTCGGTTTCAGAGTATTCATGTTTCTGAACATATTTGGGATGGACATGATCACCCGATATTCAGGGTCAAGAAGAGTCAAAATATTCCCAGTGGAATAGAGGGTGTTCCAGAAGAAATCATTTCGCATTTGGAGTTAATAGGTTTTATTGGAGTAGCAAACTTATCCCAGTTTTTCCTAGATGTGGGATTGATTACTGCTTTAGTAGAGATGTGGAGGCCCAAGATGCACACCTTCCACATGCCCCTTGGTTATCGCAGGGTATAAGAAAGGGGAAGAAAGATGTGCAATACTCTAGATATATTTTTTATCGTCTAGCACATGATGAGGTGTTATAGTCTACTTTTATACTTTAGTTTTGATTACAATATAGAACTTTGATTCGTTATTAATCATATTTTTATGTCATGATACAAATTGTATGGGTGTCATACAATATGAAACTCATCAACATTCTTCCACCTATCTGTAGAGATGATATGGATTTATGAAGGGCAGTGGTGCCACTTATATGTTTTCAGGTATGCGAGTGGCATCAACCTGATTGAGTAATGCGTCAGTTTGGTATGGTACAGCACATACCTCCGGCTCCTTACCAGCCTGACCAGCTACATGACCTTACCATTAGAGGAAAGACTGGAGAAGATTGATCATTGAAGTTTAGTTCTAAGTTAGAGATTTGGGAGAGTAGACAACTTTGGGTGATGACCAATGAGCCTCAGTATGGTTTACTGAGTTCAAATTCAGAATACATGTGATGGTATGTTAGTCACACTCGTCGTTGGATGACTAAGGATGCAATTATATCAGCTTTATCGATATGTTGAAATTTGATTCACTCTTTTCACTATTATGTTTTTTTATTAGCAACATTTAAAAGGAAACATTTTTGTCATTTTAGGGTGATGCGATGGAGAGATTGCACTACTTGAGCATTGATGAACAAGATTGCTTTACCTTTCATGAATTAAAGACTTGTCTGAGATGCTCCTATCACTTAAAAAAGAGTAAGATCGCATATTAAAGCCTGTGTTATCTTCAGATCCTCCTGCACAGAGTGGTAATCCTGCCCAACCAGACTTACATATAGACCAACCGCAACAACGAAGAGAAAGAAAAGGTTTGGGACGTCGACGAAGACAAGTACAAGCAGCAGAGTGAGCTATCCCGCCTACACCTATGCATATCAAGTGATAATTACGATAAATTACATTCCAAATAAACATTAAAACATTATGAAGGAATACATATTGTATGCATTTAAAGTTAAAACTACAAGTTGCCAACATATTTAACGGACATTGTTATGTTGAGGACAATGGCGTCGATTATGACCTACTTCGTTACATTTGGAACACTTTTTTCTTGTTTGTGACATAACCCAGTCCATTTCATTCCTAATACTAGTTGACTTTGGTCGGCCCTTACCTATTGCTCTGTCCACATCAGGCACCAACTTCCATTCATTATTTGTAACAATGTTGCATTCATTTCCAAGGGAGAACCAATGTGGCGAATACGCATTTACAACATATTTCAGGGAATACACTGGGTCAACATATTGCCAAAAATCAATACTCATAGCTATACAGGCCTCTATCACATGCAAACAAGGAATTCGGTAAGACTAGAATCTTCCACATTCACAATATCTCTTATCCAAGATAATTGTCTATTTGTGTCCACCCCTTTGAGTTATTGAATTAAAAGCTTCTTCAACCTCAAAACTTTTTCTTTGTATGTCATACTGACGAACTTGATGTGATGAAGCTTCTTGTTGATTTTTTTGAATTTGCAACATGACTTTACAACAAAATATGCTTCCATTATGAAAGTCAGACATTGCCTCTTCTCCACGCTTCACAAAATATTCAATCAATCGTCTATATGTGGCTTTAACTTATGCAGTAATGGGCAGGTTTCTAGAACCTTTCAATACTTTATTGACTGCTTCTGAGAGATTTGTGGTCGCGTGTCCATAACGTCATCCTTTGTCATCGTAAGATAATGCCTATTTCTCTTTTGATATGCAGTCAATCCACCTTTGTATATCTTCATATTCATTATGAAATCTAGTTAACTTTTGTTCAAATATGACTTTCGATGGTGTATAGCCTACATATATAACAGAACCAACATTAAAACCATGTGAAATAAATGTGACATGATGAATAATTAGGTAAAACAAAACAATACATACTCAATTTGATGAGGTCTTTCTTCAGTCCTATATTTTTAAACCAGTGATTAAAGTTGCTGGCAATATGACAAATGCAATATACATGATACACATTTGGAGGTTGCCACCCAATGTGTGGATTTGACACAGCCCCTTTGATACTTTGATGCCTATCTGATATCAAACAAATTTCTGATCTATTCGTAACATGCAAACGAATCAATGCTAAGAACCATTCCCATGCTGACAAGGTTTCTCCTTCAACAATTGCAAAAGCTATTGGAAGGACACAATTATTTCCATCTTGAGTTGTTACAATGAGCAATGTATGACGATACTTACCGTATAAGAACGTCCCATCCACTTGTAATATAGGTTTGCAGAATTTAAAAGCTTCATGACATTGTTTAAATGACCAGAATAACTGTTCAAATACTTTAAACCTGTTATCCACTTGATGACCAACCACATACTCTTTTGTTTCAATTTTATAAACAGATCCAGGAGCATGTAATTACATGTATTCTAACCAATGTGACAACATAGCGTATGATTCATCACAATCACCAAATACTTTAACAATGGCTTTTTGCTTTGTCTTCTAAGCTTTTTCATATGAAATTTTATATCCAAACTAAGCACATATTCCCTCTTGTATCAATGAAATATGTACGGACGGTTCTTCGTTCACCATTCCTACATAAAATAAAATTGGGCTAGTTAATAAGGATAAATATGTAAAAAGAAAAAAGAAAAATTAATGTTGTCTTACCAAGTATGCATGAACAAATTAAATCAGAATCTAACTTTTGATGATCTTGAGAAATTCTCATATTAACACATGTATGTAAACCACCCCACCTAGTATTTTTTCACTTGTTTGAATTCTTCAACAATGAAGCCCTCATTCTCCATGGACAACCACTGCTATGGTATAAGCATTTAACATATAAACATGTTGGTTTAGACTCAGCCACAAAATAACTTTGATGAATCTTCATTGAGTAATGTTTTAATGCATTCTTCACATCTTCTTTACTGTCAAATAACAAGCCAATGAATAATGGATCTCCTTGAACCAATGAATTCACTTCTTGATAATGTTCTTCATTCATTTCTTGATCAGGATATTCTCAATTAATATATTTATACTGTGGAGTATCATTCCATAAAGGAATTATAGTATCCCATGCATTATATTTTTCATAAATCTTTGGCATTAATATTTAAATAAATAACTAAAAACAACTAATTTTTAAAATTATTCTACATTACCTCCTACATTTTCGATTACTTGTATATTTAAGTTAGAATGAAACTCGCCTCAACATCAGTAGAAGAACTACCTAACGAAATTTCCGATTCATCATCTTCATCACTGTAACTCTCATAATCTGAGCCTTCATTATCTTCATCAACATTATTTCTAACTCCTTTATTGCAACAAATTTATCATTTTTAATTCCAACAATTAAATATATTACTAAAAGATATTACAACATAATTATTTTTACCTCCACTATAATGACGACTGACATTAGTTCCATCGTTTTGCTGTAAAAATGATAAATTTAAATTCATCATCTGCAAGGGCACAGATGAACTTCTACCAACAACAATATATACATATAACTCAATAACATTTCTACTAGATTGTTGTTAAAATGCACTTATCATGCAATCAATATCTTCATCATCACATATATCCAAAGCTGTATACTGTCTAATATTTTCATCAATCAAAAAATGAGAAATTAATCTAGAAATAACTTCATTCTGATTGAGATTAAGTTTCAAATGAATTTTTCTCTTCAAAGCTTTAAAACTCACTCCTCGCTTTATCTTAATTACTTTCTTACTTCCTTCAAAAATCATTCCTTTATTTCCTTCATAAATTCTATCATTCCAATACATAATAATAACAATTCCACTTATCCTACATTTTTACAAATAAACTTTAATTAATTTTTAACAAAATATAATTTAAAAATACAATGCTCATTCATTTACTCAATAATTTATTTAATTATAACTAACTAAATTTATAATTTAAATTTAAAATGAAATAAATCATAAATTTATTAAATTATACTGACCTGAATTTCTTTTAACTTCCTCTTATTCAATGATAAATGAGATGTTTGGTGGGATATATATAGACGTCAAGTTTCGCCACATTATTTGCGAACTTCTTCACATTGGAGCCATGTGGCAAGTGCCTATCTGTTTCGCAATTTAGGTGACAAAATAGTAATATTATTTCGCCATTCGTAGTGCGAAATTATGTAGATGTCGACATGTGTCAAGCCCCCACAAGTTTTGCCAATCTTGTGGCGAAAATATATTACAATTTTGCCATCACCTTTGCAAAATTAATTAAAATGAGACATGTGGCATCCTTGTTAGTTTCGTTGTTCTTTTGACGAAACTTGATAACATTTCGCTACCGTTTTGGCGAAACCCTTTGTCACGTTGGTAGATTCACCTCAGACTGGGAAATAGTTTTAAAGTTAATATATTTTGATAAATAGTTTTTTAAATTATAATATTAAAATAAAAAAGCCAAAAAAATGATAAGACTTATTTATAAATATTTAAAATATATTTATAAATTTATTTATAAATATTAATTTTAAATAATAAAATATTTAAAAATAATAATATAATATACTAAATAAAAGTGCTGATGTTTATTATTAATAAAAAGAGTTAATAATATAGACTTAAATCTTAACTTCTTAATATTTAAATAGACTAAATACTAAAAAAAAACATTTATATCATTTAACTTTTTAATTAAATATTAATTTTACCCCAAATTATAACATCGCTGTTTTAGAAAATGTGACAATGTCGTCATCTAAACAATAACCGAATCTATACTTTGTTTAGACAAGGACTCCTCAAACAATCTTTAAGTTAACAAAAGTAGAAAAAAAAAGAAAGAAGAGATATTACATAGGAAAAACAGAACCCTTTATGCTTCCAATGTTACATTATGAAATCAGAACTAGAGTCACATAGTGAAACCAAACACTTGGGTAAAACAAGATGGCAGTGATTGGAACGAGGTTCGGAGACGAACAGAGTAGTCTATTGGACGAGTTTGAGAGGGTATCCTTTGAGGCACACGCAGCACAGTTGAACCGAGTCATGTTGGGTCGAAGCCTTTCAGAACCGAAGTTGCCAAAATCACATTCACGACTCATCAGCATGGCTCCAATGCCTCTCGTGACTCAGGTCATGCAAGAGCCTCGTCGTCATGCTCGTGCTGCTGGCGGCTCACGATTCCATAAGGTAGTCAAGAATTTGCTCAAACCCATTTTTGGTAGGAAGAGGGGACCAGGAAAACCTGCCTCCAATGATGCTAAGGATTTAATGTCTTGCAAGGCCTTCAGTAAATCACTTCGGTTCTAACATGTCAAATATTAGACACTGTATTATTATTATTATTACTTGTATGTCAAATATTATAATATTAACTTTTTTATAATTATATTATAGAGTTCGTTCTATGATGTTTTTTTTTTCCGGAATGTGTCTCCACAATTTTTATATTTTATATTTTGAATAAAAAAACAATGGTAATTATTTTCTATAAAAAAATAGCATGTGAAATTTACATATATGTAATACATAATGTGTATCCAAACATATTATAAGTGATTGTTAGCATTTCAGTAGAGATAAATTTTAGTTACTACCATTTTCTTTAGTTCAATCATCAAACAAACATAGCATAACTGAACTCTTCACATCAATTACTTTTGTTAGGCTGTTATTTTTAATAAGATTAATATTTTTTTTAAAAAAAATTATGTGAATTGAGTCTTAAAATTATGAGACTAATATTTTTTAGTACTCTTATCATCAACTTTGAGACTTTAAAATATAAAAACTCTCGAATGTTTATTTTTATTTTTTAAATTCGATAAGTTAATAATAGAACTTAAACTTAGTCATGATAAAATAAACTAAAAAATAACATATATTAATCTATGCAAAAGAGAATAATAGAAGTAATACTTAACATAACGTAATTTAAGCATTTCTTGAAAGGCTGTAAATTACATGTCCCCTTCCTTTTCTCTCCATTGGAAAATGACATGCCGACAAAAAAAAATCTCTTTTAAATCTCAACAACGCTTTCTTTCATAGTTGCTTATTTACTTGATATAATAAATTGATTCATTATTCTTTAAAATAAATTAAGATAGCCTTTATATGTACTACAAATAAAATAAGATAACCTTCATCTCATACAGCCACATATATTCCTCATTTTATAATTTCTTTTAACTTTTATATAAAATTCTCTAAAATTAATTATTCAATAATTTTTTTTAACATATATAGCCAATCCTTAAATTTTTTCAATTAACATTTAGCAACAATGTATCCTAAATCATTATTAAATTAATTATTTTATTAAATAACCTGATTTTTATTTAAAAAATATCTGCTTGTATTGTTACCTTATAATGTACATTTTTAAAACTTAATATAATGATCTTTTTCATTAATTAAATTATTTTTTATATACTTTTAAATTCACGTTCTAATATTTTTATCTAGAATTTTAAATATTTACAATATGCAAAACAAATTATTATTCGCATACAAGAGGAAAGAAACTGGTTAAGGTAATTTAAATAAGTGCAAAGAAAGCTATTGAAGATTCTTCAATAAAAGTAATAGAGAAAAATCTAAAAAATAAAAGAAATTATATAAAAATAATAATTTCATAGTTAATAGTATATTTGATAATTTAGTTTTTATTAAATCTAATAATATCGTTTGATTCTCAAAAGCAATCTCACCAAACAGATAAAATGATAGAGATGTCAATTTTAAATCGAAGGGGAAAAAAAGTAAAAAAATGAATTCATTTACCAGAAGAGGCAATAATTTACTCTTGATTGTTACCACCAGAAATTGAAACGAAGTTACGTGCCAAATACATTAAAAGACAATGTCATCTTTCACCCTTCGATCAATTAAAGCGATATATATGTCACCAAATGGCATGCGAAATGCCTCTTCAGACAGACACTGTTACAATTCTTCCTCCATCAGAGTCCATGCTCATGCCTTCTCCAATTCCCACAAGCTACAAAATTTTTCAGCCCTATACACTAAATACCCCTCTTTTCACCAACAAAATCAACAATGATAACATTACTATCCGACCAACTAAAAGCATACTCTCTTTCTCTGCCACTGACCCTTCACATGAAGACATAAACCACTCTTCACCCTTCAAACACACAACAACAAATGACCTGAATTTTGAGGATTCAACCACTAGGTTTCGAATCAAAGGTCTTGTCCAAAGGATTACAACATTATTCTCCTCCAATTCCAAAACCCAGATACTGCAAATTCTAGAGAAAGATCCAGAATTTCAAACCATATCAGATTTCAATCACCTTCTCATGGCTCTAGTCATTGCACGAGAGTTTGACATTTGTCACAGAATCTTCACAAAGTTACCATCTTTTCAACTTATGCCAGATTGTTGCACCTATTCCATCATGATAAGGTGCCACTGTGAGAAAAATGATGTGGAAGGAGCCAAGAGAGCATTGGACACCATTCTGGAAAAAGGGTTTCAACCAGATCCTGCAACTTTCACTGTGCTCATAAACTCACTTTGCAAAAGGGGGAGAGTGCAAAAGGCAATAGAGGTTTGTGAAATCATGGGTAGAAAGGGTTACAAACCCAATGTTCAAACACAAAATTGCTTGCTTAAGGGGTTGTCCTATGTAGGGAAGGTGGAAGAAGCATTTGAGATTTTGATGAGTATGAAAGGAACCTCACTGGAGCCTGATGTTTATTCTTATACTGCTGTAATGGATGGTTTATGCAAAGTGGGTCGTTCAGATGAAGCAATGGAGTTGCTCAATGAAGCTGAGGGAACTGGGGTAGTGCCCAATGTGGTAACTATCAACACACTGTTACAAGGGTATTCTAGGGAGGGAAGGCCAATGGAGGGTGTGGTTATTTTGAAGATGATGAAGGATAAACATGGGTGTGTTCCTGATTATGTTAGTTATAGCACTGTCTTACATGGGTTGCTGAAGTGGAATGAAATTGTAGCAGCTCTTGGAGTTTACAAGGCAATGGTGAGAGTTGGGTTTGAAGTCGATGTGAGGGTGATGGGGACATTGGTGGGGCGTTTGTGCAAGATGTCATGGAAGGAGAGAGGACTAATTCAAGATGCATGTGAAGTGTTTGAGAAAATGAAGGAGAGGGATTCAGTGGTTGACCAGAGGACACTAGAGGTGATGGTTCGGGCACTTTGTGGGGGAAAGAAGTTTGATGAGGCTTTGGAAGTTTTGAATGATATGGTTAGGTTGGGATATTCCCCTGAGTCAGTTACATTTGACAAAATGATTCAAGGCCTTTGTGGATGGGGAAGAGTGGACGATGCAATGTCAACTTTGGTCCTTTCGCATGCAATTGGAGGAATTCCTGGTAGAACTTCCTATGACGTGTTGATCAAAGAACTCAATGAACAGGGTAGATTGTTTTCTGCTGCTTATTTGTTTGGTGCTGCACTGAAGCAAGGTGTTGTTCCCAACAGGAAACCTTTGCCAAGTGTTATGAAAAGGGAGGAATTACAAGCTCACCCGGGGATTTACAGCATGTTTGGGTTCAGTTTCATTTCAAGAAAATAATTACTATTTTTTAAAAGCTTTTTCCGAATCGGTAGGAAATAAGTAATTATTTCTAAAAGTAAGTTAAACCAAATATACACCAAGATAATTTGGTTGCAATATTCTACGCTATTCTTTTGGATTAGCGGTTTTTTTTGTTTCTTCGTAGCCAAACACAAGGGAGTTTAAAAAAAAGTAAAATCAACCGTTATTTATTTGCGAGCACAAGATACGAGGTACCTTAGATGATTTCAAATTTTTTCCATTTTGCAGGTATTAATTGTGATAGTTTTCATGGTGAATGTGAAACCAATCAGACTCTTATATCAATGTGCCGTGGCAATTCTACCAAAAGGGCAAAAAATCATTCTGACAAACCTTGTTTGGATTGTCAAAAAAACAAGCACAGGTGGATGAGGAATTTCATAGAAAGGATAAGTGTGGGAATGGGAAGTAAGGTGGCAAATCATGATATGAGTCTCAAGATGAAATGTATATTATTAGTATAGTGTATGGATTCGGGTGTCTTTGGTGCTGTGTATACTTTGGTGAGTCCGACGTACTCATGGGAGTCATGAATCCATGACGGAGGAGTTCTAATTGAATGAGAAACTAACTGATTTTTGGATTTAATTGAAATAAAAAATTTAAGGAGGCAGAAAGAGAAGGATGAGAATAATTGAAGATCTGGATCTCAAATGTTAGTGTTTTAGAAATCTTCAAGGTTTTACTTTTCATCATAGTGTTCTCTGCTTTTACTTTTTATCCATCACGTTTTAGAAATCTCAAACGTCATTATTGTTATAATCAAAGATAAGTTCGCAAAAAAATAAAAAAGACGAAATACAAAGAAAAAAGAGAGAATGGAGGTTAAAATTCTAATATATCTTGATGGTAAAGACTAAATTTATGATTGTTAATTTCAAATATTAATGTTTAAACTATTAGCTTTAGAAGACTACTACCAGTCATGTTGCACATTTCAAGAACTAAACCGATGGTTTATCCAATTTTTTTATATTACCGCCAACGTGTGGGAGTGTTTTCTTGAAAGTTAATTAAAACCATGATTCTTTTATGTACGACTTTTTACCTAAAAATGAAAATGAGTGACTTAATGGCTAGTTTTCTGACGCAACAGTGTCATGCTGAAGAAAAATGCTGCTAGAGCTTTAGTTTCGTACATTAATTACAACTCAATTTTAACTCGACGTTGTAAAATCAAGGCCAGTTTGCTAAGCTGAATATTACACGTGCTGCATTTTATGAATGATAAATTACTTAAAAATAAAAGAACAAAAGAGATGGTAATTATCTGGACTTCAACTACAAAACTTGAAGTGAATTCTCAGGCACGACTCATGTACTGCCCAGTTCTTGAATCAACCAATATTTCGTCACCTACATTTACAAAGAGTGGGACATTGACAACAGCGCCAGTATCAAGAGTGGCTGGCTTTGATCCACCTGTCAATCATGTGTTGTTTTCAAGGGTTCAGTAAGTTCTACAAGGGAATGTAAGAAAAAAATAACACAGGAGAAAGGAGGAAACCAAGCAGAAAAACCATAATAACTATCAAAGTTTTTTTTTCCTTGACAACAAGATGAGGTAAACAAACCGATTTTGTCCTTTTGAAATTTAATACATCGCATTTATATGAGCAACAATAAAACCCAATCATGTTTTTCTTTGTTTGTTTCTGATGCCAAATTTGTGAAATATGCATGAAGGGAAATCTTAGTCATGAATTCATCCCTTGACAAATCTAGATAGAACATGATGAGAAAATCATCGTCTAGCAGATGGTTTGATCATTTTCGTGTAACAGAAAATTTTCTTGGCTACGTATATGATTGGCATTTTCAAAGTTTGCAACATGAATTTTGTCAAAATAAATATCTGTAGCATAAACAAAATGGCATCACCTTGGGCTGTGTCACCCTTAAGTCCTGGATCCACATCAACTACAGTAAGTTTGACTGTGATAGGGAGTTCAACATCAATAACCTGAAAAAATATCAAGAGACAAATTGTTAAACAAGATCAATAGCAGTAATTGTACATATCCTATTAATGATAAATTCCATATAGCAAATTGGAAAATGCTCCCTAGTTTGAGTTTGTCTCTGAAGTGATCAAGCAAGAGCGTATCTATTCTCAAATTTTAGTGGGTTAAGATCAAAATGTAGTTTAAATACTTGAGTAACAATCAAATTAATTCTAGGCAGTCTAGGTAAAACACCATTAGGGAGAAGAAAAACTCACAAAGTGTATAAAATACATAACCACACAGTAGATCATTCAAAATTTCAGAAAAGCATGCAGTCCTTCTATAAAGTGAAATACCCCTAAATCAGATAGAACCATATCAAGTTAAAGACACTAAACAAATAAAAAATATGGAATCTGCAATAGATTCTGGATTAGTTTTATCCATTAGCAACTATACACCAACAAGCTCCTCCCTTTGAACAAATAAAATAGAAATTAGTTTACCTCTTATTTATGAATATCAAAACTATATTAGTTCAAGTTTTCAAGAACCCAAGGCCGCTTCATGTCCTAGAACTTCTCAATTACTGGTCTACAAAAATATAAGTTTGAGATTGTGAAAGATAGTAATAAATAATGAGATGACAAGGTTACCTTTCCATTCCATAACAGCAAATTGCAATCCATTCCCTCTTTTAGCCACTTTGTTCTGTCTCCAATTTCTGATTCACCCAGACGAAACTCCTCATACGTATTCTGATAAAATTAAAATACAGCACGTTATATAGACAATGAGAAAACTCAGTACATTAATTGTTAGTTGACTAATTACTAGTAATAAAAACAAAACAATTATTGGAAAACAAAGTATAAACCTAATGGGGTAACTCTTCATCATAGTCACTGACCAGTGGGCGGAGATTATATTTAGTTAGAGCCAAAAAATGCACATATCTATAACTGTTAGATTATATAGTGATAGATTCCAGATAATACCAAGTCCATGAAGACAAATTGAGAACCGTCTTTATATGTGAACTGCTTTGTTTCCTTGAATACATTTGCTTCATCAATCTGTCAAAAGGAAATAGAACAGAAAATTGGAAAAATATAAACCCACAAAATCTAATTCTCAATCAGAAATTATAACCAATAGACAGAAGAGAGACAGGAAATTATAATACTTCACAAGCCATACCATCATTGTGAATTCTTTTCCACTCACATCTCTTGGATACATGAGTGGACTACCTCATTAATTCACAAGGAAACCCCAGAAAATACTTATATTTTAGGGAGAGGGGATCACATAAAGGATACAATCCTATAAACTCTCAGCCATTCTTTAAACATAGGTTGTAAGACAAACAGCAGAAACCCTCGACATCAAATACTTATATAACAACGGTGGATTAATCTACTCATCGGCACACCTCAATTAGGCCATGTCTATTCTAGCCCCACAACACTTGGGAGTGGGTGTTGACTCACATTGCTCGCCTGTGCACCAAAGATTGCATGAGTCTGTCCACTCCACATTATAGCCCAATTTAGATTAACTTCACAATAAGTAACTTATTGGAAACAAAATAAGCAAGTAAAATAAACAAAACTTTTTCATGTGTAAAAATCAACTTATACTCCTCTATTTTTAAAAAGCTCTGTCATCTAACTTCTACAAAACATAAAATGCACAAGTTGATTTTAACTAATGAAATAAGTTTTTATTAATCTTATCTCCTCAGTTTCTTCTCCTGTAAGTGCTTGTGTGGAAACTTACCCAAATAAATTATGCATATGAAAAACCAATAATTTTATCACTTGTTATTTTTTATGTCATTAGCTTTAAAGATGTCTTAATTCATTTGACTAAATCTCAAATAGAGATAGCAAATGTATTCATATAAGACATTTTTAATTTCATTAAAATATATAACAATAATAGTTTAAAATTTTAACGAGGGTAAAGCAGGTAGAATGCAGATTATAAACACTTAATTTAAATAGATTAATTTCATGCCACTAAAGAAAATGGTGAGAATTTAGCGTGCATTACCGTGCTTCCAGCTCTAAAGGTTTTCTCAACCGTATTCCCTGTGATATAGTTCTTTAGTTTGGTCCTCACAAATGCCGCACCTTTTCCCGGTTTAACATGAAGAAACTCTGAAACAAACAAAACAAAAAGTGCAATGCAAGCCAAATTAAGAGCGTTATAAACACAATCCATAATTAAAATCACAGTTCAGAAATAATAATGAATGATACCTAAGACACGCCAAGGAGAACCATCGACTTCAAGGTTGGAACCGACCTTGATGTCGTTGCTGGATAAGGCGTAAATCTCTGAAAGAAACGAGCAAGTTAGCGAATAAGGAAAGGCTTGGTTGTTAGAGAGGGAGGAAGAGACTCACTGAGAAATCGAGGTTTGGAAGAGGGGCTTCGCATTGGGAGAAGAGAGGGAAACGAAGAAGAAGTGGAAGCACTGAAACTCAACATTGATGAAGAAAAGAGCTTAAGCTTGAAGGTTGCGATTGCCGCCACCATTGTTAATGCTTCGTTCTCAGTTCTTTCTCACTTCTTACATAAAGGATAAGGAAAGGTTCTTCTGCTTCACCTTTTCACCCACTTTCACTCACTTTCAAAACAAATCAATTGTGTATATGTGTTTTGATATTTTTTAAAAACAAATAATTTCACAAAACTTTTCTTTTTTGTGTATTCGATAACCTGATAATAATTTTCTTTATGCAAATTGTTTAAAACTTTAATTGTATTTTATTTGTTATATTTTAGTTTATATTTAATTTTAATTATTTCCATTTACAATTATTAACATAAATGCAATGAAATGTAAAATGATATTGATAATATAAATCGATAATGTAAACAGTATTCATGTTTTTACAATAAAATTATTCAAAAATAATGCAATAATCTTTTATTATGATTTGTACAAAAATATTTTATTACTATTTATATAAATTAATACCGTTATTGTCGTATTATTTTATTTATAATACTCTTCTATTATTATTATTATTAATGTAAATTTAAAATGCATATTATGCATTAATCTTTTACCAATGTTGTAATGTAATTTATTTTTTAAAATTTTATATGATTAAATTTTATTTTTACTATAAAAATATTTTTAAGTTTTTTTAATAGATTTTTTTCTAAAATATATTTAAATAAAAAACTAAAATAAAAATATTTTGAAAAAAATTTAAAATTGACTGTTGTCAACTTTATACACATTATACTATCTTAATCATATTCTACACTAAAAAACAAAAAATTGCACAAAAAAATTTGTAATACTTTTAAGATTTCTTTGATGAATAAAATAAAAAAAATTAAGATAAGATATCATTTGTAATCCTATTTTAATTCTGACATTTGTTAAATCAATAATCTTATCATGTGATTTTATTTAATGTAAATTTTCTCTCAAAGAAATTGAATTAAAAATAAATAGAATAGATAATGCGAAAAATAAAATGTTCTACTTTCATTCTCTTCATTTATATCTTTCTCTTTTTCATCTTCATTATATTCACATTCTATGAAAATAATTTTACTACTAAATTCTTAAAATTTAGCTTAAATAATATATAACTTATGAACAAATTATTTTCATAAATTATGTAACCTTCTTTGATTTTTTCTGGAAACAGATGATTATTCATATGCTTCTCAAGTTTCATGAATAGTCAGCATATTAAGAAATATCGAGAAAGACTTTTAGAGAATCACTCTGATTCTATCTCTGTTCATTCCGTTTGAAGAAAGGAAGGATTCCAATAAAGAATCAATCTTTCTTTTAGTTCCTGAATCTCTCTTTGATTGATTCATGTGTAATATTTCGAATCCTCATTCCTAATAGAATGAAAATGATCTTTGGATTAATCAGAAGATCCTTTCGATTGGCTAGAATACGTTATTTGAATCAAACTAGATCTCGTGAAATTATATTGAATATTTGATGATACATTTTGTACCTTGCTAAAAATTCATAATCATGAAAAACAACTTATTACTATTGTAAATTGTTTTTAACTTATTTTAATACATTACTTAATATAACATATTAAAATAAATTATTTTTAACTTATCTTAGTAAGTTTTATTACTAAATTTATTATATAAATTACCATTTTAAAAAAACTTATTTACTAAGTGCTTAAATAAATAACTTTTCATGACTTTTTTTTAATTCATTCTATTTAAAAATACAATTTCCACGTAAAAAAAATGCTAAAAACACACTTATATATTTCTTTCTTTCTTACCCCTACATTAATGTTTACCTCTAAATTAATGTTTCTCTCATAATTCTATAATTTGTAATAAATTTTAGTCAATAATGACAATGTTGCTAGCATTCTTCAATAATTATGTGGTGCTTCTTATCGCAAATATTTAGCATGTTGGCAAGGCTACTTACTCTTTGCCCACATATTTTCTTGTTGAGGTGCAGAGAAGGGAGGAAAATGCTAAAACCATATAAACTTTTCATATAAATGGGGTAACTAATTGAACCCGGTCAGACCAACCTTTGCACTATCTACAAAAGAACATCCTCTCAGCATCACACTAAGGGATTCAAAGGTGGAAGAACCACATCTTTATCTCCTATAAATTTGTGTTGAATCACACCAAAAATAATAAATAAAAAATGAACATTATAGACATTCAAAATCCTTCAACACTAGCCCTTCTAGAGGCTGAGGATGATGACTTGCGACTTTCTTGCCTATCAAGCTCCTCCAAAGAGATACTGGAAGAACAAGCCCTAGGCGGAAGGAGGATCGGCACTCCCGACCATCTTGGAGGTGAAACAGATACGGGGGCAACACCCGATGGTGGCGACGGAGAGAAACTCAACCTTGGAGCAGGGGTAATGATACCATTAAGACTTGGTGATCTTGACATCTGCTTTCCAGCATTTGATGCTGGCTCCTGCAGTGGGAACCGGCACGAGTATTTCAAATCTTGAATCATCTTGAGATGCTCAACAACAGTTCTCATGGTAGGTCTTTCTGATGGCTCCTTTTGAAGGCATCTTTGTGCAATGTCAGCTATTGTTCTTGCTGCTTTGGAAGGAAACCGACCTTTGAGTTGAGAATCCATGATCAACGACAGACGATGATTATCAGCTAGGAAGGGCCGGCTCCACTTGACTAAATTTCTCTCTTCCTTGGGGTGACGGCTGTCAAGATTCTTCCTTCCTGTGAGTAGCTCCAGAAGGAAAATTCCAAAACTCCATACGTTGCTCTTTGGAGTGAGCATTCCTTTCTCCAGTGTCTCCATTGATAGGTTTCCAACAGCCTGGACAATAATAAATAAATTCATTAATATAATGAATGAGAACAAAAATTAGGGAATAAATATAAATACTCAAGAAAAATATGATGATAAGGTACAGAATATTGGCTGAATATAATAGACACTAACTGAGGCTATTTTAGAGCACAAAATACTATTAAGTGAAAGAACTTACAGATGAACTGCTTGATATCTCTTCCTCTGGAATATGTCCAACACAACCATATCCTGAAAGCTTTGCACTGAAATCTTTGTCAATCTGTATGTTGGCTGTTGAGAATTCATTATACATCGCCTGCAGACAGAAAAAAGTATGTGAGCAAAGATGAAGGTATAAATTTAGCTGAATAAGAATAATGTACTGTCTGTGGAAATAAAATATCTAATCATAACATCCTCACAATATTCCGTCCATGTACCATGAAAAACAAAACAACTCAGGTCCTTCAGCACTCACTTGGAGTGATCTGAACTCCAAACAAGTAGGAAAGGCATACATATGACCACACAAGGCTTCTTCAGTTAAACATATTCAATATAATTTTATACTAATTACCTGAAAAGGCCCTTCTTCATGCAAGAAAGTTAGACCTTGTGCAGCACATATAGCAATTTTCATTCTTGTGTTCCAATCAATAGATGGCCCATCAGATCTCCCATACAATAAGCGGTCCAAGCTTCCATGGTATAGCCTCTCATAAACCAACATCCTATGTTCTGAAGCCTCTCGTGCATGAAATCCTAGCAATTTACAGAGGTTTGGATGTTGCAAAGATGCAAGAGTATTAACCTCATTAATGAATTCCTTCAAGCCCTGAAAGAAGACAGATACTTTTAGACCACTACAGAATGTTTTCATATAATTGACATTTGTTTTAATGTCCAAAACACAAAACTCATAATTCTAACGGTAACTGATTTAAGTTTCAATCCACAGGTATGTACTATGTAATTCATAACAATTTCAAGCATTTCAGTTTGGAAGGGTTTAACAACATTTTCATATGTATGGCATAGAAGAGTAAGGTGGATAGCAAGAAGAACTATGCTTACAAGTACAACTATTTAATCAAAAACTTAAAAACACTTTGATGCCTGTCATAATTTCGCTGCTGCATGTATATGTTAAACCCAACCAAACAAAACTTACGCATAACATATCTCAATACATTACAAAAATATATAAAACATCGAATTCTGGCCATTCTAAGATAACATGCGTGCACCATTAATAAGACAAGTAAGCAATCACCGTACATAAGAATACCAAGAAATGAAATCAAAGCAGCATAGTATGGAGAAAAGTACCTGAGATGATAGGTGAAGCCGTGTGACAGTGGCTTCAAACTTCTTTGAACTTGAAGCATCATCGCCAAAGGACGCTTTATATATTGTGGAGGAAAGACATTCGGACATGCATCTATCTGAAGAGAAATTGTGGCAAGCAGCAGCAATTTCCTCGTACATAAAGTTCCTAAGTGACCCAGTTGGTGGAAGCGGCAAAGGTCCAGAAGCATATAGAGGACCACTAGCTGTCACTGACTTAAAGCTGCCAACAGCCTTCAATACACCACCTCCCTGAGGAGATGGAAGGGGTAAAGGTTGTGGACTAGATGAACGCTGCTCCTTCATTGATGCAGCCCGGTGTTTTGACTCTTCTTGTTCCTCATACTCAATTGAGGCCAAAGCTTCTTGTTCTGCTGCATCAAGAGTTGATGGAGCAGATAATGTTCTTGTTCTATTGTTACTGACTTTATTAGTGGGTTGAATGGGTTTCACTCTGGTCCTAAAACTAGGAGGAGCAGACTGGAGTGAGCGAGTATGAGTTTGAGGTTCGGGCAGAACTGTTGGTACATGCTCATTATGGCTTGCCCGTTTTACATACAAAATCTGATCAGACTTTTTCTTCTTGTTCTTCAATACAGTGAAACACCCCATCTTTTGTAGAGAACTTTGTCGCTGAAAAGAACTCTATGTCTGCAAAAACAAAATAAAAGGTGCATAAATAAAAATTATGTCTACTACTAATTTAGTGTACTTCAACATGCCACAGTTAGAAAACCCACAAGTAATGCAACCATCTGTTTTCCAGAGTCCAGACACATAGTTTAAGTTTTGATTCTCATTGATATAAGATAGGCACATGCAGTCATGTTTGAAAACAAAAACAAGAAAACAAGGGGCAGTCGAGAAGCATTTCATTGTCACCTTTTTCTATTAATTTATTCCTCACCATGGTTATCAAATCATGAGTCGTACCATGAATCCAAGCATATCTTGAACGGTAAGATTTTTTAATAGTTAATTGTTAAAAATCCATTCTAATAATTGAAATAATATTTTAACATAATAAAACTAGTATTGAAAATTGAAACAGAATGATTTCTTTATTCCATTTTCTATTTCCATTAACTATTGGATTCTTTTCATAATTCTCCACGAACATTAATTACTAGAAACTGGCTAACCATGTTTCAAAGCGCATTTTATTTTCAAATTCTCTCTCCTTGGCAACTGCGTTTTATCTCTCATTAACTCCCCTGCCCAAATAATCAGCCTGAAAGCATCCTGCCACTGGAGACTCATTGTCCACAGGGCCCCATGCCCTGATCGTTCGACCACTGCATCCTTGCAGCTTGGAAGCCATGCACTTTTCAGTAGCCATCTCACAGACCTCTGTGCAAACAAGAATCTGGCCACACCCACCCATCGCTGCCTTGGTTCATTGCTCTGTAGTAGCTGTTAGGAACTTAGGATCCCTGTCGCTCTGAGATCCATACCATTGGAAATACAACAGAATGGAAAGTCTACGATTCTGGCACCATTGCTGCTGTGCATTTCCAGCAACATAACGAAACATCATGAGATCTGAATCAATGAAGTGAGCAGTCACATCGAACGTGGTTCATGCCATTCCAGCTACCACATGCCTGACTATTAATTATTTGCGTATCAATGTTTCATTGTTTAATTTTTAGTAAACATCCAATTTGATCCTCAAAAGATTTTCAAACATCAATTTGGTCCAAGAATTGCGAGAGCATGGCATTGATTTGGTTAAACAAGCAGTTAACTTCTGCACTACATATATATTGAAAATCTTTCAAGCCCCAAAATAGTTGTTTACTCTTTAACTTTTCTGAATTTCATCTTCTCCAGTGAGCACATCTTAAAACAATAAAACACCCAATCTTCCTCTACTCTTCATTTCATTTCTCTTTTGATTCGTTGCTCCCAAGTCCCAACATTTCTTAAAACGAACCCATAAGCACCAATCACTCTAAATTGAATGCAAAACACTACAATTAATCAACATTGGGTTAACGGGACACCATATAAGCCTTATTTCCAACTTTTGTCTATCACATTCCCATTAAATAGTATGATAAAATTACTTCAATTTCTGCCATGTCACTCACCAATTTTTACAAGTATTGAAGTGAAAAAATAAATAAAAACAAATGGGCAAAATGCTTTTTCAAATGAACAGAAATACTAAATCGCTGAAGACTCACTACCTCCATCTATTCAACTACACTAAAACCAATTAGATCCATTAAATTAAATAAAAAAAACATTAATTCCATTTAGTTTCACTTAACAAGGTAAACACCAAAAAATAAAATAAAATTTTCCAAGCCGCAAAATTTCATCTCCACCAATAACTTTCCAAATAAAACGAAAAAAACATAGAAAATCAAATCAAGAAGAAAATGAACAATGAACTGGCAAAAAAATCAAACGACAAAACAAGCCCCGAGATCCAAGAAAACCAGCAGAAAACGAAATTCCCAAACAAATTTACAACAAAAAAGGGTAAGATTACACGAATCGAAAACAACGTACGGAATTAAACGAACCTGCGCGAGAAATGGCAGCTCATGCAACTCGGAGTGAAGCGATCCAGGGGCAGCAAAATGGGTAAAAATCGGAACTTTCTGTGGTTTTGATTCGTCTACGAAAAACCCCTTATCGAGTCAAAGAAAGCAGATTGGAAAAGCTGAAGAGTGGAGAGTTTAGCGAGAGAGAGAGAGAGAGAAAAAAGTAGAAGAGAGATTAGAAGAATATTTAGAATTGTAGAGAGAGAAAAAGAGAGAAAATGGAACCCAATGAGCAGTGGTCAAACCTACCCAAAACCCAGATTTAATTAAGTGATTAAAATAATATTTTCATTAAACACAAACAAAAGATGTGCTTTTCCTTTTTTCTTTTTTCCAACTTTGTCCTTCTTTTTTACTTTTCTTTAATTTTTAATTTTTTTCTATTTTTTTAATATATGTCTCTCCAACTTTTGATTCCACTTTCTTACTTCCAATAATCCAAATTTTTATTTGAACTTAGATAGATTCTGATTTTGTAGATTTCTTATTTTGACAGTCAATACTTTAAGATTTGGTACATTTTGTTATAGCCTTAATTATATGGTTTTATTCGTATTTTGAAAATTTATTACCATAATATTCTTGATTTGAATCATGATATTTTCAAGCAATGTCCTATTTTGATTTAAAAATATTTTATTTTTTATCAATCTAGTTGCTTAGTTGTCATTCATATCTCCATTTTGATTTAAAAGTATAACTTAATTAATTAAATAATTTACCTCTTCTAAAGCAAAAAAAAAAAAAAAACTACACTTTAGAGTATAAAATGTAATATCATAAAAATTACTAAAATTTTGTCCAAAAAAATACTGTAAATAATTTAAATATTACACAAACATTTCTAGTGTAACATGCAAAATTAGTGAAATTATATTATTTATAAGAGTTTAATTTTAACACATTATTAATAAAAATGTAATCAATAATTAATTAAAAAAATTTTAAATACATTTAAATTTTATCTTTTTTTAAAATAATAATTTAAAATCTACTTCAGAATAGTCAAGTTGATGTTGAACATTTCTTATTTCGAACATCAACAAAAAAGCTGAAAGCTATGGTGGGTCCATGGGTATTTTGGTAATTTAGGGTGATGCACGACTTTCAACGAAGTTCACCTTGTTGAGGGTGACAGCCCAGTCAAAGTTGTGAAATTTTTATTTAATTTTCTAACAATTATTAAAAAAAAAGGGGCATGTGTTGGTCAAAGAGAGCCATCAAGATAGGTCTTTGACTATGAATCTTTGCCATTGGATTTGAGCACATCTCTCAGATCGACGGTAGCTAGGACCGAAGTGGGCCCCGCCTGATATCAACACATTTGTCTTTTCACGCGCCGAGTACGCGTGGCATGGATTTTCTGATTCATTTCCATTATCAAATAGAGACGTGGGTCCCAATGCTCAAGTGCTCAACTCAACAACTAGCCTTTTGTTGTTTCGTGTTATCAAGAAAAATGGACCAAAGTTTGACCACCTTAAAACGGAAAATAAATAATTAATAGAAATAACAACGGCTTTTATGATAATTTAATTCACCTTGTTTTAATCTGTATCATCAGACACGTATTCAAAAATTATTAATATTTTTTACTAAAAATAATAATATTTAATATTATAATGTTTTAATAGAACTATTATATATAAATTATTATAATATATTTTACACATGCATTAAAAAAATTATTTAATTCAAAGTAATAAATGAATTACTTAAAAACTAATGCAAACATATATACGAATAGCAATAATGATATTTTTATGTCTGTTTAAAAGCATATTAAAATATAGGTAAACATGAATTTAATAAAAAATTATAATTGATAAATTAAATTTATGTTTATTTATACATAAATCTTAATATGATATATGAAAATATTAATAGTATATTTTTTTAATACATTATTTTTAACATATTTATTATTAATTAAAATTTATCAAAACTATAAAATATAAGAAAAATATTAAATTTTTACTAAAATATACCAAGATTCGTATTTTTTTTATTAAAATGCATATTACTAATATTTCTCTGTGTTTTATATTTTAAAAAATGAGAATTTGAATTTTCAAATCATACATAATTTAAAACTAAAAGTTTGATCAAATCACATGATTATATATATAGATAGATAGATAAGAGTAATCAATTTATTTTTTATAAGTTATTTTATTATTAAAAATAAAATCTAATAAATATAAAACATTAAAAGACATAAAAATAGAGAATTTAGAAATATTATAAAATTAATCAAATATAATAAAAATTAGATCTAACGTATCATAAATGTCAACATATATATTTATAAAAAAAATTAAAATTTTATATAAGACAGTAAAAAATATAAATATAAAAATAGATATTCACAAAAAAATTGAAAATTTTATATATGATATTGAGAAATTTTATAATAATCTCTAAAATTTAAAATAAAATTAATAAAAAAAGTGAGTAAAAAATTTTATATAAAATGTTAATTTTATATAACATATAATATAATTATATATTATTTTAGTTATTTATGTTAGAATTTGTTAAAACTAAATTATTATGAGAACATAATTAAGTAATTTTTATATATTTTAATATTATATATTATATTAAATTTAATATATAAGAATAAAATATTAAATAACTTTAAATTACTTTATAATTTTGTATATTTTAACATATGACATATTATTTAAAATTAAAAAGATAATTATTATTTGGTTGGATATCTATAAATATTTAAATTATATAAAATTTTATGTATATGATATTTATGATAATAATATACGAATCAAAGGTTAAATTAATAAAATTTATTTTATTTAAAAATATTATATATATATCATTCCCACTTAGTATTTGATTCACACGCACATAAATGAAAAATTATTCATATTTTTTAAATAACTCTTAAATACTTATTTTATTGATATAAAAAAATTACTTATTTTATTTAATAATTTAGCTTATGAAAACAATCATTAAATTAAGAAGATAAAGATGAAAATCGTGCAATGGTCATTAAAAATTGAATGGCAATTTAATGAAACGATAAAATTTACTTAATTAAGAAAATAATAAAATTAAAATTGAATAATTAAAAATTAGACTAAAATTGAATAAAAATAAAATAATTAGACAAATTTTGTTTCTAATAGTTTAAAATTATATAATAACCTTAAAGAACAATTTTATAAAATTAACAAATTGAAACTTGTTTTGAAAGCTCAATTATACTAAAAAGTTTAAACAACAATTGTGGACAATATTCTCTTTTGAAATAAATCATATTAACAAAATTTGAAAACTTTTTTATTTATAAAATAGATTTCATTAGTGTATAACGTTTTATTATTTTTTATTTCATACAAAATAAAGTAACTTAATATTGTTTAAATAGGAATACACATACACAACGGAACACTCAATTTTGATGAACTCTAATATAAACTTGCTGAATATGATCATGTTAAACTAGACGTAATTTATTTGTGGGTGAAAAAATTTTATTTGATATTGCGAGAAAAACTAATACAAAGAGTATGGGTTTAGAAATTGACCTTAATAAAACAATTTATTTGCATTTTTTTTATCACTTCCGAGGTAAAAGCACGTTGTGAACTTTACTTTGTGACTTATGTATTGTCCAAGGACACGTTGATTCAAATCTTTGAGCAAAAGCTCTTCTTAGCAACTTTGTTTTACACTTGTGTAGCATTTGTAGGTAGAATTTTTCATTCTTAGGTTGACATCTAGCTGTTTTTATTGAAAAATCTATCTTAGCACATTTAATTGTAAGATAAGGGTTAAGGAATATTCTCTTATATGCTTTGAACTCCATGTGAAGCTCTATATATAAGACGATTGTCTTATGAAAGGCTATTTGTCACAAATAAGATGTGATGTAACCCTAGTCGTTGTAGATGAACTGTGAAAGAACAAAATTCTTTTTTTTTAATTACAATTTTTTTAAGAATGTGATATAATATTCTAAAGCAAGGAGAGCAGTTAAGTTTAAAGAATGCTTATAGAAAACTATCATATTCTTACAAATAAAGTTTGATTAATTAAAGGTGTAAATTGCATGTTTTATTCTCTTAGAAAAATTACTCAAATTGTTTATTGAATAAATTAGAGGTGCGCATAAGCTATCTCTTGAGTCTACTAATTGAATAAATTAAAGATTACTTTTTTTAGACGAATAGATTACTGAAGTGGATGCAACTTATGTTAATAAATTTTTTACATATATACAGTACAAGAAATCAAATATCTGTTAGTGTATTTACAAGAACTATCTACTCATAATGTTAAATTAAAAAAAAAAAAAGTGTCACGAAGAAGTTTCTTAATGCACTTAAGTTGTAGTTGAGACTAAAACTATACATCATAGTAGTTTTAGATTATTATTTTTTCTACAAATAGTGATTTCTATTTGATAATATTGTCTGAGTACTACACAAAATAACCACACGTCACTAATGGGTTTTTTTTTTTTTATTGTTTCTGCAAAAATAATATCCTTGCTCCCAATATTTTCTAATTTAGAAAAAAATGTAAAACATTATTTGAAAATTTCAAAATTACTATAGAAATATACATAATTTATTATACATAACTCAAATTTAGGAGGCAAATAATTTTTTTTTTCAAAAAATACAATATTTAAGATTTGAAATGAAAAGGAAAATTTTAACCAACAAGAAAAAAAAGAGTAGAAGTAATTATTCTGAATAGACTGAGATTACGAGAAAAATATTTTTTTTATGTAAAAAAATTGAGATTAATTAATTATTACAGAATTTTAAAATTTATTAATTTTAAATGGCAGTGAAGTTACATATCTAGAAGAAGAAATATGATAAGAGATGCTTTCACTTTAAAAAATACAGTCTTTATTAATATAAGAGTGGATTACAAAGTTAATCATCTTTTTTTCATTATTTAACATAATTAACATAAATTTTTATGACAAGAACATTTATTTTCATGTAATTAGTAAATTAAGAGATAACAATGTTTGAGACTAAAATAAGTTATCCAAGCATTATTTAGTCATTATTTAAGTAAGATTTCGATTCTCTTAAAATTCAGATTTTTTTTATTTGATCTCTTACTTTTTAATCATTTTCAAACACGTCTTAAAAACTATTTTTCCTTTTCATATAATTTCTCAATTAATAATTTATAATTTTTTTCTGTAATGAACTAATATTGTATTATTTAACTTCACTTATATAATATGACATATAGTTGATGTAAATGATGATGTAACATTTGTACTTTTATTTTTTTATATTTTTTTTAAATATTTTACCTTTATAAGCTAAATATTTTAAAATAAAAAATTAATAACACATTTTCAAATATCAATTTTAGAAATCTTAACTTTATAAGCTAAAATTTCAGTTAGAAATACAAAAGATGTGATGTTATTAATAATACATTTCATTCATGTCATGTGTTGATTAAATTATGAGACAACTCAAGCATTTTGTAAGCAAATAACAAAACAAGTTGAAAAATTACGAATACAAGGACTAGATAAAACTAAAAAACAACTTTTTTGAAAGATTAAATTGAAAAAGAAATTAAAATAAGGAGTAAATGAGAAAACTACAATTTTTTGAGGTAAAAAAAAATTTAATTATGGAATTGTCAACAATCCATGGGACCAAATCTCTTATCCTGTTGGTTAAGAGTTTGAAATCTTACAATATACATTTTATTTCTTTTTATTTTTGGTTCAGAGAATCCATTTTCTTGATGCATTAGTTTTTTTTTTTTTAAAGAAAAAACAGTATATACCCTAGATTTTGGAATGGGCCAGGAAGTGTCATCCAAAGTAGGAAATATATAGTTCATTGGGCTCGGCCCGCACCAAACCATCAAAACATGCCAAGCAAATTACAGCACCCAAAACATGTTGCAACTTGCAAGCTAAATGTAAAAAATATGTTATTTGATATACGTCTTTTTAATATATTTTTTTTTACATCATTGAGTAAATTTTATGTTTAACTAATAAAAAATATATTAAAAAACATTTGATGATGCATTATTAACGTTCTTAACAATTATATTTGAAAAATATTAATAATACATTTTTAATACATTATTTTCAACATTTCTTTATTGTTAAGGTTGTATAAATCTTATTAAATAACTTACAAATAAATACTAATCAATATCTTTAAGATACTAATTAAAAAAATAAACAATAACAGAACTAAATTCTTTTAAATAATGTCAATTAAATTACATGATGCAATTGGAATTAATTTAAATTTAAATTTTTAGAGATATTATTTATTATAAAACATTTTTTAATAATTTTTTTTCTAATATTTATAGTCTTCTTCTATTTTTTTATAGGGTTAAAGATCATACAACCAACTCTTTTTATTAGTGCCTCTAATGATTTTTTTTAGACATTCAAATTTCTTGAACCAATTTTCCATCATCTCTCTTCTTACCTGAATACTTATCTATTTTAATAATTTTTGTATGTAGTTTTTTAATTTATTTTTATAAGCAAAATAAATCTTATTAAAAAAAGTTAAAGGGAAACTCAAAACTTATATACATAAAAAATTACTTACTCAGAGAAATAAAAAGTAAAAATATACTTATTCAAAATTAAGACAGATGCAATTTCGTGGGTTCAAATATCAATCAGCTAACATAATAACTTCTCCCTTACTAACAAGTGATAACCATTTTCAGGATCTCAGAATAATAGAATCTAGGACTTCTCTCTCATCCAAAACACCATTAAAAAATATAATTCTATTTCTATGCAACCACAAAGACCACACTATACTTATCCAACTTTAACTGCTATAAAATATAATTAATTATATTTCTACAATTCAATAAAAAAATTACAGAATAAAAAATAAAAAATTCTATTAAAAAGTATTAATACACCATTCTATAATTTTCAATACATCATAATATTTACTATCCAGCAATACCCTAATATACATTCACTTTGTTTTTAGTGAAACATGTAGCAGATTTAACTAATCATAAATGTTTAGTATAGAATTCAATTAATAATAAATAAACTTTAAAAATAGTGGGTTGACAATATTCCTCGGATTAAACCGAACCCAACCAAGAAAAAGCTAAAAGAGAGTTTTGAAATCCATTTTGTATGTTAAGAACGACGGATCTGTGAATATCAGAGACAGAAAGACAACATAAACAGCATCAAAGTTTCTGACGAAAAAAAAAAAGAAGACAGCATCAAAGTCCTCCTCATCACGAACATGAACACCTATCTACAAGAAATTAACCATTTTATTCCACGCATACCTTCCAATGTCATCCCAATAATTACAATCAAAATTAAAAAGTAGGTAACAAAACATTGTTCCAACGTACACCACTAAACAAAATGTTGCCAAAGTCACGAGCTTTACCATCTTCAATTTCCTGAACAGAAGCAACAAGGACCCAACAGAAGCAAGCATCACAATTCCCCTTTGATCTTTCTTGTTGATAGATTGAGCCAGAGATGCAACAAATCCCACAACCCAGAAGCCAATACGAAATGGGTCCTGCAATTTCATTGATGGAATTGAATTGTAAACATAGTGAGCTCAAAACAATTAATCCTATTCCTCATGCCCTTGGAAAATATATTTCTTTGATTTAAGAAAAGATGCATTTTTTTTTTCATTTTTAATTATAAAAATGTCATCATATTCTTATCTTATTTTATATAAGAAACAGTAAAAATCAAACGATCGCTAATCTAATAATCAATATGTATATATATACATAGCAAAGAAGGCGTTAATTTGTATTAGTAGGATAAGTAACAGTAACCTTCAGATATGGAGGATTTGACTGTTTCTTCTTTGGAAATCGAGGTCGAAATTTGTGAAGAATTGTAATGAATTGGGTTGAGAAGAACGATGGTGGATGTGTTGGGTGCGAAGTGATTGTTAAGGCGAATTTATGAAGCTTGAGGAGAATGGAGAGGCGGAAAAAGGAGAGAGTGGAAGTGGGTTTGTGAGTTAAAGCAGCGAATCTGAGTCTGAAGTTGAAGTTGTTGGCTTTGGCAGTAACTTTGAGTCTCCATGATTGCACTTTCTCTGATTGCATTCCCAGCTACAATGGCTATTGTGATTTGAAATGAAGGAGACACTAGCTAGCCGTTAGAGCCTTTCAGGTTTGAAATGGTATCACATGTGATGTGGCAAAGTGGAAACAGCTTCAAAATATTTGAGAATCAAAGTGTATACAATATCTTAAGTGCTTCTATTATCATTTTTTAATTAAATTATTTTTTAAAATTATATCATATATTTTTTAATAATCTTTACTGGTTTTTGTTAGAGTTTGAAACATGTTAATAAGTACCTTTAGAGTACTATTTTAGGAATTAAAAGTTTTTTTAAAATACTATTAAATGCATACTTGTTATCATTTTGAATACATTTCTTCTGCAACCCTAACTGGTAAAACTAACTCAAAATTTATAGCTTGCGGCTGACAAGCTAATAAAAATTCTAATTTGTAATTGAAACATGTTTAGTAAAACAACCAATTGAAACATGTGAAATGGTTAAAAAGAAGGATTAATGTTATTTTGTAATATCCATTAAAGAATCAGCGGTGTCGTGGTGTAGTTGGTTATCACGTCAGTCTAACACACTGAAGGTCTCCGGTTCGAATCCGGGCGACGCCAATTCTTTACCCTTTCTATTTTTATACAATAAAAATATAATATTTTTTAATAAACTAAACGTTACTCGAAGTGATTTTTATAAGTTAACTTTTAAAAGTTATAAATTTTATTTATTTATTTAGTTTATTTTTTAATTAAATTCATATATTTTTAATTTTAATTAAATTCTTAATAATTAATGTCATTCATTTTTTTATTAAATATCAATTATATGGCATTTTTAATTTATCAACTTAATTTTTTTATTTTTAGTAATACTTTTTTTGTCATTATTTTTTAGAGGTAAATTTTTCTAAATTTCTAAATCTATTTGTTGTTAGTGGTTAAATTGAATATTAAATTGAAAATTTATCTTTCAAACTATATTGATGCTCACATACTTAATATGCAAAAATTAAAATATTATAAATTAATAAATATTACAAAAAAAAGAGATTTTAAATCACTATTAAAGTCTTAAAAATTACTTCTACAGAAAACTTAAGTTTCGAATCTAACTTCTTTCGTCAATAATTCAAGTTTTTATATGCTTTTTTTAATATTATTCTTATAAAAGGAAATTACTAAAACATAAATTTTTTAATTTTTTGTCAGGAGTTTTTTTTATTTCGTATTATAGTTGACAAAACTTTAAATTTTTTCAAAAAATAATTTTTATTATAAAAAAATATGAAACTCGTAAATTTTCAACACATCAAATTATCTTAAATTCTAGAACTGTGATATCAAAATATAATATTATAAAAAAATAAATTTAATATTCAAATATAAATGAAAAATGCCCATCATATGACTTTCCATCTTTCCCGTGATAAGTGCTAAATGCTCATGTCCCACAAAGTGATAAAAGGTCAGTTACTTTCCCATGCAACATTAATGATGAATTTTTTTTTTAAATATTAAGTTTCACTATAAAATTTAAAATAATATGACACGTTATATTTTTTATTTTTGCATTTTTTCTAGTGAAATTTATTTTTAAATATAAAAAATTTAAAATTTTGCACAAAATTTATAACACGTAAAAAAAACATTTTAGACAAAAAATTAATTTTAAAAAAGTTATATTTTAGTAAATTGTTTTTAGAAAAATAATATTTAAATAAAAATATTTTTTACACAAACTTTATATAAATATTTTATTATAATAAAACAGTAAAAGAAAAAAAAATATTTTAAACTTATCTCTATTAACATGCAAAATCTAGAGTGTTAACAATAATTCGACCTCAAATATATCATTACACAATAAAAATATAATTTATGTTTTTGTTGAAAAAAAAAATATATATATATATAACAATATCAATTATTGATGATTTAATTAATTTTTTAAAAACTATAAGAACTTAATAAAATAATTTAAATCATTAAGATTTAATTAAAAATTTAAAGAAACTACAGGACTCACAGTTAATTAACTTAAATCATAAGCTTATATTATCAAATATATTTTAAGATTATTAATATATATTTTAAATTTTTTTCTAATAATTTTTTATTACAGTAAAATTCTAATTTTAATTTTACATATACTTAAAATATTCCAAACATGTTTGGAAGGATGAACTTTTGTGTCCAACATCAGGTTAGCTGATTGTTAAAGGCATAATTCTATATAATATAAATTATTTGTGTTAAATTTTTTCAAAATTAAATAATTAAAAGATTATAATAGAAAAACTTTTATTTTTTTAATGTATTTTAAATTTATATATTACGTTAATTTTGATATGTATATAACTAAAGCAATTAATTTAAAAAAATTATAATTTTTTATCTAATAAATTAATTTTAAAAAATTATTTAATAAAAAGTTACTAAATATAAATTACATCGATGGAAGTTGATATCTCTCCGGGCATATAAATATTTCTTTGATATATTACTTAATTTATTTATATCTAACATAATATACATGTGGAATAAACTTATAACTTTATCTTTTACGGTGAAGAACGTAATCTTTTGATATAATATTCATATTTAAGAACGGGACATGTTTAAAAAATTACCTAACGAGTTTTGTTTTTAATTAATTATATTTTATAATTTTTACTACAGGAAATTTAATTTTAATGACCATATTTTAATAATAAATGTAAATTTTGTCACTAATAATTAATTATTTGTGACAATTTTTTATATATTATTATTAATTTTATTAATAATAATGACTTAATTAAAAATTATTAATAATAATAAAAATTTATTAATTATAAATAATAGTGTTTCAATATTTATATGTGTTTAACTTTAATTTTTAAATATTAAATATTAATATTTAGTCTCTTCAATTTTTAAAATTTTTAAATTAAATTTTGTATCTTAAAATTTTATCTAATAATTCAAAAAATATAATAAATACATGATATTTTATTAATTGATTTATACAAATAAGTAAAGAAAAAATATAAAAATTATAATAAAAATTTTAATTTTGAGGTACACTTAATTTGAATTTTTGAACAACTAAAAATATAATTATTATAATATAATTGTAACAACAATGTTAATTTTAAAAAATAATAACTAACATTATTAGTAATATAAATTTGATTAATAATATATAAATTATTAATTTAAAGTATTTATTTATTAAATATTAAATTTTTATTTTTTATTATAAAAATATTATTTAAAATAATTTTTAATAATAATAAATAAATTAGTCATTATTTTTAGAATGACAGTGACTAATAATAATGTCTAATATTATATATATCAATAATAGATTATTTTGTTATTAATATTTATATATATTAGTGACGTTAATTTTTATTATAATAAATATTTTATTTTAATAACTACGTATATTATAAAAATATAATAATAATTTAATTATTAATAATGATAGACGAATTTAAATTTTGTCACAAATTTACATTAACGACCACTTTTAAATGTGATTTCTTGTAGTGTTCGAATAAGTTTTTGACTATTTTAAACAAAGTGTAAAGACATTCTTAAATATAGAGTTTATAAATAAAATTATAATATTCTTCTACAAAACGCATCCATTAATTGTGTGTTAAATGTATGTAGTATGTAGTTGAACTTGAATAATATCCAATCTTGTGGGAACAATTCATCCTGGTCACGAGAACTATCTCCTATACATTGAAAAATCCTATGGCAGAAGATTGGCGATTGGTTTCAAAGTGAAAATAGTTTTATCATGTTGAAGATGAAGATACTGTCGCAACACAAATTTTGTGTCTTTGGTTGCTAAAATATGTATTGTAGTTTGCAGATAAGTTTCAACCATTCAAACATGCTAGATTGTAAATTTAATTTTACATGAAATTAATCACCTCACCAGTCAAACAAGCTAATGTGATTTTAAATTTTATTAGACTTTGATTTTACAAAAAAAAAAGTTATTTATTTTAGTTGTTGTATTTTATTTTATTATCATCATTTTAGGCTAAAGAAAAGCAAATATAATTTTATAAAGTTAAAAATTAAGAAAGAATTTGTAAAATTTTTAAAAACTAAATATATAATATATAATTTTAAAAAGTAATTTGAAAAATTATTGTTTATCTACCTAGAGAGATATTTTTTTAATATTTTTATTTACCTGTCCAATTCAAAATATAATACAATATTAACTACAGTTCTCTATTATTATTAGTATCCTTTTGTTCATATTATTATTTTAGTATTATAAAAGTCAAAAGAAAACGGTTAATACAAGGTAAAGTAAGAACTTTAGCAATTAATTTTAACAATATAATCTTCATAATTTATTTTTTATTTGGAAAAATAAATAAAAATAATATATTTATATTAATACATTAAAATTTAATTTTCATCTTATAAAATTATTTTTAATTTAAATTTTTATATTTCTAAAAATTATTAATTTTAATGTTTCTTGTTCACGTGACTTGACAAAAATATAACATATAGTATAAATATTAATATGGGATAACAGGTGAGTTAATCCCATAATCATTTATAAGCTACCAGAGACAAACGATAATTTTTTAAAATTTAAAGATTAAAAATAAAAAATTTATAGGAACCAAGATTAAAATTTAGCCTAATTTAAAAATTAAAATTATATTTAACTTTTTCTAGACAAAGGGCTATATGATCACTTCATATTTATTAATCAACTAATAACTACTGCTAACTACTAACATTAATTTCTCAACCTCCGTTCCCCAAAACTTGTCCTGGACCACTCACTATTATTGTCTTTCAACTTGCCTGCTCTACGACAACGACCACGTTGCTCCGCCGGCCGGGCCCACTTTCCGGAGAGAACTCTCCGGCGACCCCTCCTCCACCGTTCTGAGTAACATCAGAAGCAGAACTGGTAGAACAAATGTTGGGTTTCTCTAACAGCGAGTGGCGACAATTGGGGCACGAAGAATGCGACACGAGCCACGTGTCAATGCACCTCACATGAAACCCGTGATTGCACTTTGGTAACATTCGAACTTTGTCCCCTTTCTCGAACTCCCCGAGGCATATGGGGCACTCCGTTGCCGGAATATCCTCTCCGCCGCCGTACACCGCGACCGGAATCCGACTCAGGTCCCGCTTCTTCAGCCCCGTTCCGGCCATCCTCGCCGCCGCTTGCTCCGGCGTCTCCTCCGAGAATCTCCGGCTACACCGTAGAGCGCAACGAGCTATCGAGTTCAACCCCAACGCGCATATCAACGCGCACAACAGTGCCGCCAAAATGATAACCATGTTGGTGTCGAAGTTCGTGTCGTTAATGAACGAATCGCGGGTGTTGTTTCCGTACGACGGTGGCATCGTAAGCTCGGTTTCTAGAAGACGGCGTTGCATGGTTCGATTTTAAAGAAAATAAAATTTGGATCTTTTTTATTTTGGGGAAAGTTTGAAGCTTTGGGATATAAATCTTGATGGGGTGGTGTTTTGAGGTTTTTGGGTTTCTTGGGTTGTGGGTGATTTGATTTTCTAGTGTGTACTCTGGAGTGTTCTTAAGATTCGTAGTAGTAAAGGACACGGAACAAGGGGAGAATCTTTTTTTTTTTTTTTCCCCCTTTTGTGGGGTGAATGGGATAAGGAGAATGAAAGGGTGAAATTTTGTAATGGGGGTTGGTTTGTTATCCAAATTGGGGACCGTTCTGCTGCTTGATTCCCAGCTTAATTCCTTCCTCGGATATGGTACTAGTGGAACAAAACTGAGCAATAGTGTAAACAGGCTTGAGGTTGGAGAACATGAGAGAGTATGAAAACTTTTCACTGGAGTTTCATATATATAATTATATAATATATAGTACCACTCACAGGCATGGTGACCCTGGGAGAATGATAATTTTATTATTATTATTATTATTATTATTCACGAGAGATCTGTGGTGCATATAGTCTTAAAAGGGCAACTTACAGTAGGTGGGGCTTGTTCAGTTTTTGGCCTTAATAGGGATAAAAAGTTAAGCCTAGCAGAGGAGAGATACATAGTAACATACCCACAGAGACAATGTGAAGATATGGTAATGAAAGTATGTAGTTATTTTAAGAATACAGTGGGGTCCGGTGGTCACAGATGGGTTTACTTGCATACCTAATCACAATTAAAATCGTTTAAAATATTAAACAAGGTTGGTACCAAATCCATAGGTAATCCCTTTGATTTTACGGTTATACTACTATGGTGTGGCAAGTAGGGCAAGGTATGGACCAATGCAAAATGACCTAGTCCCAAATATGAATGTGACTTTGGTATATTGGCAAGTAGTGGAAATTTCGTTGCCATTGTCCCATTTGGCCGTGTGCTTTGCTTTTGACATCAGACTTGAGAGAAAAGAATCAAAGATTGAAAAGAAGATACAAAAGGAAAGGGAAAAAGGAAAGCACAACCTTCAAAATATCTTTCTACCTTCCTTTACCCTCTTCACAGTCTGCAATAGCCAGCTTATCGCCTCCTGCAAACTGAAATTTTGTGGCACCTTTTGATGTCCATTTCTGAGAGAAGGGAACTATTCAGTAAATGCATAATTTTTACCCTATAAAAACAACAGTAAATCTTTACTATCGATCATTATTTTAATCCACCTGGTGTAACACCACACCATTAATGATAACTGTTGGATGTATATAGATAATTTTCAAACACTATTTACTAATTATTTAAAAATATTTTGTGAACATTAAAATGATACAATAAAAAAGTTGTCCTTTCTAATTCTGAGATGTATTCAAGATGCATGTATATTAAAAAAGCAAATGAAAGATAATAATAATTATATGTTATTGATTCAGATACAATGCATAAATTTGTTATTGGTGTACCTAATGAGACGCCACCTGAAAATGCATGGATGATAAATCCTTAAATTGGGGTATAACAAAATTGCATATACAATTGAAGGCCACTTTATTTTGGATTATGGTTTTCGTGTTTGAGCTTAACAACTCAAGTTATTCACAAATACTTAATGATAGTTTCAAGAATTAGACAAGAAATAGATTCGGGATCACAAATTAAATCAACAACAACAAAACCAATTTTAGTCTAATTTATTATGACCAATCTAGTTGTATACTTAATCCAATTCGACAAATATTATTATGGTTCAACCACCTGGATGAATCCAACTTTTATAATTATACACATTAATGATTTCTTTGTCTACTTAAGCAAAATATTTAAATTTTTTCTGAGAAAAACCAACTCCACAAAAATTTGTGGTGCAGAAAGATATAAATATAAAAGGGAAATTATGGAGCTGGTATTAGTTAGCCATGCAAATGATGTGCTGGTGTCATGTAAGAGCAGGTGACAAACGATGAAACGTCACAGGGGAACAGAGAATTTCTATGCAAAGGACCTAAAATACTATATGGTATGTCAGATAAGGCTTTTATGTCACTTGCGTTGCAGCAGGTGGACCCTCAAAATCAAACGATCAAATTCATGTTATGCAAAAGCCGAATCCAAACAACTCCTTCACAGGGATAGTATTGCATATGCCCATTTTTTCTTATCAATCATATGCACTTTACACGTCTCTCCTTTAATTCAAGATTGTACCGTTGGATACCCTAAAGCAACTAAAAGTTTGGGACTTAAGTGCACTTAGTGGATACACAACTTCTCAGCGAATTGCGTGAGCTAATGAAATTATATTATATTATCAAAACCTATTGTCTTTTGTTATTTTTTATCTTCCAAGTTTATGAAAACTAGTTCCAAACTTTTTGTTTAATGTCTGCCAAGACACCAGTTTATAATTTAGGGCTTAGCATTTTCAGCTTATAATATATACTATTTTTCATATGATAATAACTAATTAAACTGATAAATTTAGGCTGTATAATTATATATAAATAATTAAATTAAAAATTAATTAAATTTATCTTACTTTCAGTTATTGTTTTTGAAGTTATTTGACGGAATGGCATTTCTGAAAATGTATTTTTTTAATTAATTTAAAAACATTTAAAATTATTTTTAAAAATTTTAATTGTAAATTCTTTTAAAGATACAGTAAATTAATTTAAAAAATGTACTATCTCTGTATAACAATAACATAAAATTTTTAATAAAAAGTCATTGAGAGTAATAAAAAAGATGTCGTTTTTTATCATTATGTTATGCAGAGTGACTGATAAAAAAATTGTCAAATCAAACTTTAAAATATAACTCTTGCAATATTATGACGCTTTGATTTTCATATTTCTCCAACACATCTTATTTTTAACAAAAAGAATGTCAATAAATTTCTTCCTCTTCCTTCTCTATAATTTGAAATTTGTCTTTTCTCACTTTTCTCCCCACTAAATCTTTCTTTTATTTCTTTAAATATTTTTAAAACCTGAATCAATAAAGGTACTAATACGATTTGTTTGTTTTGTTATAGTTAGAATAAGTAATGATACCATTTTTTTTAATATTATATATTATTTCAAGTAATAAATCAGTATAAATATATATAAAATTAAATTTATTGAAATCATAAATTAATATAAAAGAACCATAATACATATCATGAAAGTATTATACTAAGAGTTAAATAATAATCATTGAGCATTCATGTCCTCAACTTTTATGGTGGAGTTTAAACATGGAAAATAGTAAAATTTTATTAAAAATAAATTAATTATATTAAAATTATAAATATATAATAAATATTTTTTTTGTAAAATTTTATTATTAATAGTTGTTTAAATTCAACCCTAAAATTTTATTTATTTTAAAAATATTTTATAGCTAACTTTAAAAATCAACAAATTTTTTTTTATGTAAAGACTGATTCCTTATTTTTAATCAATTCTTATTTAATTTTAAGTGGTTTAAATAAAATTTAAAAATTAATTGATTAAATAAAATTTTTAAATTTGAATAATTTTCAATTAATTTCTAAATTATCCAGAATTTACTCTTAATGTCATCGGTCAAACTAATCGATGAGTTCCGATACTAATAGTTACGATTTGTTCACTTTCTTCTCGCGATCTTTCTTTCATATTTATTTATAATTTTGGTATCAAAATGATATAAAATTATAAAAAAAAATTAATATAAAATTTTATAATATCAATCAATTAATTAATTACGATAAATATAATTCTTAATTAATAAGTTATTAAGGATGGTGCGAATATATTGCAATAACTTGTTATGGCATTTTAACAAAAGAATTTAATAAACAAGCCATCTCTGTCAATAATTAATAAATCAGATATAAATGATGGTAGTTTACAAATTCTCATTGTTTGACCAAACTTATGCATGGGTTGGTATTTGTATTTAATGAACCCCTCAACCCCCCCTCTTTAGTAAAGTTAATAATTATAATCTTAATTAAGGCATGACTTTTTTTTTTTTTGAAAGAATGTATCTTTATTGAATTTTGACTTTTTTTATTGACACAAAACTTTTAATAGGAGTGTGAACACCAAAATTTTAATTTTTAAAAAAATCTGAATTCTAATATTATAAAAGGACAATGAAAATAAAGTATTTTAAGAAAAATACAAAAATTTATCTTAATAAAATAGAAAAATTCAGAATTAATTTTTAAAAGAAAAATAGAATATGACAAATAACCAAACTCTTAAACTAATATTACTTTATACATAAAAAAGAAAATTTTCAAATTTTTGACATTTTATGAAAATTCTAGCAATAAAAGAGGAGAAAAACATATTATAAGAGATTTATGTATAGCTTATGTTATCTTAAATTCTCTTTCAATATTAATTATAATTTAAAATATAAATTCAAATATTTTATTTACAAATAAAAACATATTTTAATGATTTGCAATATGGTTGTATGATCTTCTTTTACCTTCTATATTATTTCTCGTAAGATACGTGTATAACCGCGTCATCTCATATCTTAAATATTATTTTATAAATTAATCTCAAAATAAATCTTCTTTACTAAACTTAATTTTAATCAACTAACTTCATAATTTAAAGATAGAATTACGTCACTTTGAGTTTTTCATTGCATCGAGAATACATAGGAGTTGGAACTAGATCCGTCAAATCAAAATAATTTTCAAAATATATTTTCTTAAATACTGAGTTAACATTTTAATAAATAATTTTTTTCTTTTAAAATAAAAATAATTAATGTTTGGGGGTTAAATAAATATTTTTTCAAAATTAAGATGAATTTGCACCATTAATTTAAGGTAACAATTTTTAAACGGACGATGTATGGTGCTAATACCTTCCTTACACGTAAATGACTCTCAAACTTATTTTTGGTTTTAAAGATCATGTTATTTAAAAAAAAATAAAAATTTAGTGGCGACTCCTCTAATTTTTAGAAAAATATTTTTATTTTTGAAAGATATTTTTTTTAAATACATTTTTTTGCCGTACTGTTGCGATTGTTCAGTTGCGACAAGGAGTATTATACAAGTGGATGAAATAGATATAATGTAAGTACACAATTTGTAATTGAAAAAAAGAACATTATATACTTAAATGTAATTTAAAATCAATCCTAGTAGTTTTTAAATAGATTCTTTGATAATTAATTCAATTCAATAGTTAATTTTATTGCAATCAAGGTTTAGTAATTTTAAAATTAATTAAAGAGTGTCGGATAAGGGAAAGAGAGAAGTTATTTTACATTCTCTATTCCTAAAAGTATTATTGAATATTTTTGAATTTTTGATATTATTTTATTATTTTAAATTGAATAAAATTATAAAAAACTGTTCATTTTGCACATAAATATCCAAATTTATAGTGCGCTCAAAGAACTATATATTATATAATAAATAAAATAAAATTTCATTTTTATAATTTTTTTAGCGTTTTAAATTTTTTAATATGAGATTTAATTAAATAACTCACTTTAATCTAACAAATATCATATTTCTCTTGCTAAGTTAAGCTTATTTAGGTAACACAATGTTTGCATTATGATTTTCAAACTAAAAGACAACAATTTTTTTACCTTTTTCTCTTTTCGAAGTTAAGATGCAATAACATATTCAATTTTTTTTTTGTAATAATCTACAACTTATTTAGGATATTGATTTGGCCACACTTAAAAGTTGTAACAATTCTTCAATCTAATGCATTAGCATCTGGGATCAAATCACTTGCTCCCAATTCTTGCTATGATAACTTTATATTGAATATATTCCAATCAATTCCAATGTTTATTTCATTTTTTATATTTCAAATATGGTGTAGAATGTATGATCTCGATTGAATTTTTGTGCACATTCATGACTCTAGCCGTATTCTGTATATTTTTCCTCGTTAAAATATTTTCTCACTGACAATATTTCTTAGTGGAGTACTTTTACCACTTACAAAACATCGAGATATATACAAACTCTCCTTTACACAAATGCTAGACTAAGGCTTGGAAACAAAAGTGAAAATGATGATATAGTTGTGACCAAGCTTTTATATGGACTTAATTTGAAGCATTGATCAAAGCCAAAACAGATCTAGCTAGCAATTTTGCATTTGGTGCCAGCAAATGTGGACCCTAGCTACACCAACAACATTATTCAAAACTAGAGAACCATCTTTTGATGTTTCTTGTTGTAGGTGTAGCTACACCAACAACGTTTTCCTTTTGATGTTTCTTGTTGGAAGACTCAATTTTTAGATCCAGTTTAGTCATGTTATCATTGTGGGAACCATGAAGGTAAAGATGGTTAATGATATTCAAATAAGCTTCTCTTAAAAAATATGTACTAGAAGTCAAAGAGGATTAGATCAATGTATCATTAGATACATTGTCTATACAGTTACCAACAATTTTCATCCTTAACTGAAATATTGGTGTAAAGCTCATCAAAATACCATGCTTCATCATAAAAAACATCCTTCACTCGATGGATAGTATCATTAATGTGGGCAAACAGAACAAAATCACAAAGAGACCCATTGATTAACCAAGGCTCAAAAAACTTCACCCTTACCAAGTTGCATCTTAAAGCTAGGTTTCAGTAATTGTAAAGAGCACACGCGAATACCAATTTTTGCATCTCAGAAATTACTTTCAAAATTTTAAAAAAATAAAATAAAATTATTTTACAGCAAAATAATTTTTTTTTGAAAAGAATAATTTTGCTTCCTAGAAACAGCAGCCTGCACTACACACACGTTTATACCCCAAAATTCAAAACTATTTTTGAGCATGAAAAAGGAAAAGAACTCAAGATTTTGACGTTTTGTAAAAATTCTAAATGAACCCAATATAAAATCTCAAACAAGAGATCCGGTGAGAGAGGGTTTTTTTTTTTCTAAAGGAAGAAAGCAAAAAAAATTTTCAGGAAAAAGAGATCGAGTTTTCAAATATTTTAGAAAACAGACAATAAGTTTCTCTAAAAAATCAGAGAAAGAGAGCTTTTAGAGGGGAGGAAAAAATTTTAGGATCGATAACTTTGTTTAAAAATTCTTTCTTTCAGAAATTTAGAAAAAAAGAAGAAAAAGGGGTTATTCGAAACAAAACTAGCAAGGGAGGAGAAGATTTTTCAGAAGAGAAAATATCAAAATGAGAAACAAGTGTTTTTAAAGAGGAAGAATATTAAAAAAAAAGAAAAACTAGTGCTATTTGCCTACCACAAGAACTTCCGTTAGCCTTGACCATATTTTAGCTACACCTTGCCAAGGTAAGTCTTACTTCATGTAACCTTTTGTTCTCAATAATTCTTTGATGTATGAAAGAAGGAGTCATATGTTAAGAGAGCTACAGAATAACCAAGTGATAAAAAAAACAAACATGACTTTCGGTTTCTATTACATTTTATTTTATTTTTATTAAGTAATAGTATATTATGTTTTACTGTTGTGAAATGAAAGGTGCTCTCATCCCACTATCATACGCATAGCTCGATGGATAGGAATTAAATTCAACTTTTGACTTTAGCTGTACATTGCTTAGTGTTTTCTTTTTTATTCTTATTGGATATAGTACATTGGTTGCTACTCTCGTAGCATTTTACTTTTGGATTGGATTTTATCTTAAGTTACTTTATTCACGGTTGATAGATTTGTGAAATTCTTTTTTTTTTTTTTAAATTTTAAGCTCTCTTTTCTTTTTTAGGGTATTCTGATTTAATTCAATAAAATTAAAAGGATTTGCCTCTTATTTTTTTAAATTTAGTTGTTTTAATTTTATTTATCAATTAAATAATAATAATAATAAATGATCAAATTTAATTTATGTGATCTACAAATTTCCATAATATATTTAGTCTCATCTTTTATTTAATTTTTTAGTTTGTGTTCTATATTTTTTTATAGTTTTGTTACATCATTTTTATTGTATTATATAATTTTATATGTTGGTATAATTTAATTTTATATTCTATATTTTATTTTTTCTTTTAATTATTATTTTACTAATCAATCAATTTAAATAGAATTTATTTTATTAACACAATAATTTAGAATACTAATGTGTAGTGACTCTATCTTTACGCATTATAAATTGTTAAAACCTATATGTACTAATGTTATCTTAGGTTCTATACAACATAAATTTATCAAACAGAGTTTTATTTATTTATTATTTATTAAATAATTTTTAATCAATTCAAATTAATTTTATTCATTTCATTAAATAAAATTAATTTCATATTTTAAATTTGCTTAAATCATACTTCTAATTTAATAAATCAAGTAAGCAATCATCTCTTCATTTTACCATAAATTTTTGCAACATTGATGTGTGATTTACATTACCTTCGATTGTCTAATAAATTATAAGAGATTTATGTATAGCTTATGCTATCTTAAATTTTCTTTCAACATTAATCGTAATTAAAATTCAAATTCAAATACTTTGTTTACGAATAAAATATTTTAACGATTTGCAATATAGTTGTGTGATCTTCCTTCACTCTCTATATTGTTTCTCATAAGGTACATTTATGATCGCATTATCTTGTATCCTAAATATTATAATTTTATGAAAATAATTTTAATTTTAAAATAAATTTTCTTTTACTAAACCTAATTTTAATCAACTAATTTCATAATTTTTAGATAGAACTACGTGACTTTGAGTTATCCATTGCACTCGGCGATACGTAGGAGCGAGAACCGGACCCGTCAAGTCAAAATAATTTTTTAAGGCATCCATTAACATTTTAATAAATAATTTTCTTCTTTTGCAATATAGTTGTGTGATTTTCCTTCACTCTCTATATTGTTTATTGTAGGGTACATTTATAACTGTGTTATCTTATATCCTAAATATTATAATTTTATAAAAATAATTTTAATTTTAAAATAAATTTTCTTTTACTAAACCTAATTTTAATCAACCAATTTCATAATTTTTAGATAGAACTACGTGGCTTTGATTTACCCATTACACTCGGGAATATGTAGGAGCGAGAATCGAACTCGTTAAGTCAAAATAATTTTTTAAGGCATCCATTAACATTTTAATAAATAATTTTCTTCTTTTGAAATAAATAATAATAAATGTTTAGGGGTTAAATAAATATTTTTCAAAATTAAGATGAATTTGTACAATTAATTTAAGGTAACTGTTTTTAAATGGACATTGTAGGGTGCTAATACCTTCCCTACACGTAAATGACTCATAAACTCATTTTTGGTTTCAAAGATTATATTATTTTTAAATTTTTTTAAGATTTTCTTAAAATAAACTTTGGTGACAACTCCTTTATTTTTTAGAAAAATATTTTTATTCTTAAAAAATATTTTTCTTAAACTTCATTCTTTTCGTCTCTGTTGCAATCGCCTGATTGCAACAACATATAATGAATTTTCATACATAATTAAGAAGCATTCTTGGGCATAGTAGCATGAAGAATGGTTGCGTCTTTCAAATACTTATCCGTCAACATAGTAACCCGAAGCTTATCCTTACCATGTATCATATTACACGATTACCCATCATAGAGACATTAAAACACCCTAGCAGGATGAATACTGTTATGACCTAAAATATGAATGTTGACTTAGATAACTTGGAGGAATATTATGAGGATAACAGCCCAATTACGCAACTCAGACCCAAACGTAATAAGATTAGACCCAAGTACCTAAAAGACTTTATTACTAATTAGTTAGAAGGGGTACATGAGATGATAATGGGAGTATTACTGTAGGGAAGTATTTTCTTAGATTTGTTAGGATATTTTTGTTGATTGCTGTAACGTGTCCATTACTGATCAGCAAATCCTTACTATATGTATGTGAATATTTTCATTCAATAAAGTAAGGAATATTTCTGTTTTGTCTCTTTGTTTGGAGGTAGTCTTCCCTCGAAGAAAGGCCTTACAATCTGGTGCTTTCGTTGAGAGAGCCATGGCTGATTCAACAAAAATGGAGGATAAGCTTGACACCGTCATCAAGCAACTTTTGGAGAGCCAACGAATATTCCAAGAAGAGATTAGTAATTGCATAAGCAATCTGGAAGAGCAACTTAGTTTTCATAGCAACCTTGGTCCGGGTACTTCCCATAACAATGAACTTCAACCCTTCTCTCGTACTACAGTGAAACTAGACATCCACGTTTTGACAGATCTGACCCATTGGGGTGGATTTTTAAAATCACCCAATTCTTTACCCTCCACAACACACTGGAGGAACAACGACTTCGAATAGTCTCATTTTCCATGGAAGATGAAGCCCTTAGTTGGTTTCAGTGGATGCTTGCCAATAACCAGCTAACTTCTTGGACAGTTTTCATTCACGCCGTGGAAATCATGTTTGCACCATCACACTATGAGGATCCCGAGGGGGCCCTCTTCAAACTGTGCCAAACGTCCACGGTGAGAGAGTACCAAACTCAGTTTGAGTCATTTGCCAATAGGATTGTTGGATTGCCGCCCCCATTCTTCTTAAGTTGTTTTGTTTCGGGTCTAGAACCAGAAATTAGGAGGGAAGTGCAGGCTTTCCAACCTATTTCCGTATCACAAGCAATTAGCTTAGCCAAATTGCAAGAAGAGAAATTTGCAGAAATTGCAACTCCTATGCGTTCCCAACGATTTACATCCGTGGCTACAGAACCGGCCGTAATGACAGATTTTACCCCTTCACCTTCACCCAAATCCTCAACCGCCCTAATCTCAAACACTTCCTTATCTTCCAAATCCAGCCCTAGTGCTAATTCTTTGCCGATCAAGAGACTCTTTGCCGCTGAACTTCAAAACCAAAGGGAGAGGGGCTTGTGTTACTATTGTGATGACAAGTACAAACCGAGACATAAATGTAAGAGGCAATTTCTGTTATTGATTGCGGAATCTGAAACTTGTGAAAATATAGAGGAGGATTTGACCCGTTTACTTCATTCTGAAAACCAGGCCCACATTGACCCACCTGATCCACCAAATAACACCTCAGCCCAAATAAGCCTCCACGCCTTGTTGGGCCATTTGATTCCGCAAACGTTGCGTGTTTTGGGCCACATAAACTCCTCTCCAATTGCCATTTTAGTGGATAGTGGCAGCACGCATAATTTTATACAGGATCGTACGACCAAGTTCTTGGGTCTTAAAGTGGTTCCGGAGCAAGGGTTCCATGTCCTTGTTGGTAACGAAGATGAACTCTCACGCTCCTCCGTGTGCAAGCAGTACTCACAGATTATGAACAATTAACAATGAGTGGTGCAGAACTCGTACTAGGAGTTCAATGGCTGACTACCCTAGGACCAGTACTAACAGATTATGAACAATTAATAATGAAGTTCATCAAGGATGGTCAAATGGTGCAATTGAAATGTCAAAATCATAAGGCTCCACAAGAGGCTTCCTCACATCAATTGAGGCACATGATTGTCACTAATGGGATTGCAGAAATGTTCCACTTACAACTTGTACCTTCTTCTTAATTGCATGATGCTCCAGATGCTATATCAGAAATTGAAACCCTCATAGACAAATATCCTCAGTTGTTTGCAACCCCACACGGTCTTCCCCCAATTCGTGAGATTGATCATCACATTCCTCTTCTTGAGGGATCGAATCCAGTAAATGTCAGGCCTTATCGGTATCCTTATTTCCAAAAGCACGAGATAGAGAGACAGGTCAGAGATATGCTTAATGAGGGCATCATTCAGAGGAGTAATAGCGCTTTCTCTTCACCTGTACTGTTAGTGCAGAAAAAAGATGGGTCGTGGCGATTTTGCGTTGACTATAGAGCTCTCAACGCCATCACCGTGAAGGATCGTTTCCCAATTCCTTCAATAGATGAATTGATTGATGAATTGCATGGAACACAATACTTTTTCAAGCTGGATTTGCGATCTGGCTACTACCAAATCCGCGTGAGCCCAGGTGATATCCTTAAAACTGCCTTTCGGACTCATGAAGGGCATTATGAGTTCTTAGTCATGTCCTTTGGGCTATGCACCTTCATTTCAGTCAACCATGAATATGTTGTTCCAACCTTATTTAAGGCAGTTTGTTATAGTATTTTTTGATGATATTTTAGCCTACAATAAATCCTTAACAGACCATATCTCACATTTAGATACTGTTTTTCAGTGTTTGAATTCTAACCAATTCTTTCTCAAGAAATCTAAGTGTTTGTTTGCTCAGGAGTCTATTGACTACCTTGGTCACATTATCTCTAGGCATGGAGTGGGTCCAAATCCAGAGAAAATTAGGGTGATGAAGAATTGGATAGTACCTTCTACATCGAGGCAATTGCATGGTTTTCTGGGTTTAACTGGGTTTTATCGCAAATTTGTGTGTCACTATGCTTCTATTGCTGCCCCACTCACTGATCTTCTTAAGAAAGATGCATTTACTTGGTTTAATGAGGCTCAAATTGCTTTTGATAAATTGAAGAACGCAATAACCCAAGCTCTTATGTTAGCTCTTCCGAATTTTCAAAAGGATTTTGTTTTAGAGACTGACGCTTCTGGGCAGGGCATGGGTGTAGTGTTGTTGCAAAAGGGGCACCCTATCTATTATTCTAGTAAGAAATTTTGTGCCAAGCTCTTATCTACCTCTACTTATGTAAGAGAATTGCATGCTATTACTACAACAGTCAAGAAATGGAAGACTTATTTGTTAGGCAGAAAATTCACTATTTTTACAGATCAAAGAAGTCTCTGCGAACTCATGTGCCAAGTGGTGCAAACACCTGAACAACAACACTACTTATTGAAGTTGATGGGATTTTCTTATGAGATTGTGTATAAATCTGGAGTTGCAAATTGTGTTGCGGATGCCTTAAGTCGAGTGCAGGAAGACCCTCCTTAGTTTTTTGGATTAACAGTGCCCCAATGTGACCTTGTGACAAAAATACAAGCTGAATATTCCATTGATTCTGCTTTAAAAGACTTATATCAAGCTGTTCTGCATTACCCTACACAACAACCTAAATTCAAAATCATCCGGGGTGTTCTGTTTTACAACAACAAAATTTTTATTGCTGCTAATTCTCCTTTGAAACAAGTGTTGCTTGATGAATTCCATTCTACACCTATGGCAGGTCATGCTGGAGTGCAGCGAACTTATGGTCGACTTAGTGAAAATTTCTATTGGAAGGGCATGAAACAAGATGTCACAAATTTTGTCAAAACTTGTGTTACTTGTCAACAAATTAAGTCACCCTCACACTTGCCTTACGGGTTATTGCAACCCCTTCCCCCACCCACTGCAGTATGGGAAGATATCTCTCTTGACTTCATTACATGGCTTCCTTCTTTCCAAAATTACACTGTCATTTTAGTTATTGTTGATCGTTTCTCTAAAGCTGCCCATTTTGGTATGTTGTCGACTTCTTTCACTGCAATGAGAGTGGCTGAATTGTTTGCCTTTATGATTTGTAAGCTCCATGGTATGCCTAAGAGCATAGTATCAGATCGTGACCCAGTCTTCATGAGCAGTTTTTGGCAAGAACTCTTCAAACTTAGTGGCACTAAATTACGGATGTCCTCAGCTTATCATCCTCAAAGTGAGGGTCAAACAGAGGCACTCAATAAAATTTTGCAACAATACCTTAGAGCTTTTATCCATTATCAACTGAAGTAGTGGGGACGGTACTTGCACTGGGCAGAATGGCATTATAACACAGCCAAACATGGTTCCACAGGTATGATCCCTTATGAGGTAGTATATAATAAGCCCCCACCCTCTTTACCTCATTATATTGCTAGAATCAGTAGGAATGAAGCAGTAGATGCTGAGATGTCCACCCGAGAAATGCTTCTTTCTAAGTTACGTTCTAAGTTACTCAAAGCTCAAAATTCTATGAAGTTTTATGCTGATAAAAAACTTATTTCCCACTCTTTCCAAGTTGGAGACAAAGTTTTTGTTAAATTGCGCCCCTATCGCCAAATCTCAGTAAGTGGATCACGAATTCAAAAGCTGGCTAAACGCTATTATGGGCCTTTCACGATTACAAAAAGTATAGGTGATGTGGCTTTTGAGTTAGCTCTGCCTAAAGTATCCAAAATCCATCCTGTTTTTCATGTTTCTAAATTAAAACCATGCCATGGAGACTCTACTGAAATAGCTCTATCGTTGCCTGCTGAAGCCCATGGCAGCCAGCCTAAGGTTCAACCTCTAGCAATCTTGGATTGGCATAATGAAGGGGGTTATGATAAAAAGGTCTTAGTTCAATGGCATGGGTTATATCCTAAAGATGTTACATGGGAGTCTATTCCTGAATTGCTCACTGAGTTTCCTAATTTACACCTTGAGGACAAGGTTTTTGGTGAAGAGGAAAGGGATGTTATGACCCAAAATATGAATGCTGACTCAGATAACTTGGAGGAATACTATGAGGATAACGGCCCAATTATGCAACTTAGGCCCAAACGTAATAAGATCAGACCCAAGTACCTAAAAGACTTTATTACTAATTAGTTAGAAGGGGTACATGAGATGATAACGTAAGTATTACTACATGGAATTATTTTCTTAGGTTTGTTAGGATATTTCTGTTGATTGCTGTAACATGTCCATTACTGATTAGCAAATCCTTGATATATGTATGTGAATATTTTCATTCAATAAAGTAAGGAATATTTTTGTTTTGTCTCTTTGTTTGGAGGTAGCCTTCCCTTGAAGAAAGGCCTTACAAATACTTAAGCTGAAAAATCTCACTCCACAAGATGACAAGATTTGCCAGATTTTGATTGACCCTTCCATATAAAGTTACAGAAAACAATATCAATAGAATCATATATATCCTTTCTGGTAACTAGAAATTTTACACAAGAGTACATGCGTGTAGAAGTGAGGATAAATTTTATCAAAGTAACCTTGCTAATCTTCTATGAATTTTATCGAACAATGTAGACAAAATCCCCTTTTCTACCTCTCACACTGAGCAAAGAAAAACTCAAATACTTGTCAAGATTATAAGTATACCAAAAGCAAAGATTCCTGCGTCATATTTAGAGTAATTTTAAGAGGTTTATATAAATATGAAAATTATACAGAACAGTTGAGGAGTATTTCATTTATCCAATAAGTTGATTAGTTTTGTTGAAGTTTAGGTATATTTTTCAGTTAATTGATAAGTGTTAAAAAACGCAAGTGCATGGAGCTCAAACATTTATAGAATTTATACTCTCCATTTTTGTAGCTTGTTCCTTGCAAAAATATTTAAAATTTAACATATCCAAATAGAAGTTATCACCTTCTACCACAATGTTCTTCCTCACTTCTGTTTTGGTCTTTCAAAATTGTTCGTCTACAATCAAACTTGCATATCATTTCCTTAATCTTTCCTCGTAAGTCAAAATTAAATTCTGCTATTAATATTCTTGAGTCCAGGTAAGGTTTTTTCGATGGATAATCTAATCCACAACACATTTTTACAATATCTCAACACACAATTGATATAAATAATATAATATTAAATAAGACAATAACTAAAGTTTTTTAAGTGTTGATACTAATAATAAAAATATTATAAATTAATAAAATAATTTTTCAATCAAATACTTATGTATGAATTAATGAAAATTATATTTCAATGCCAAATCTCATACACATTACCACGATGCATGTTCGGGTCAAAATTGGGGCGTCATAAATTATTATCCCTTTTTCATATTCCGAAGAAGGAAAAGACACTTAAAATAATGGAACACATTTCCGGGAGAACGAGCACGAGCTATACTATATATATTCACTATTACAACTGTTAAATAATGTTATTAATTATATATATTAAATATAATATAATTTAAATATTTATAAATATATGATTCAAAATTAATATTTATTGTATTTATATTATTTATTAAAAAATAATACGATAAATATGTAATAATTTTAATTTTTGTGAAATTTAATAAAATTAATTTATTTGATAACAGTTTTAAAATTAATGATTAAATTAATCATTCTACATGAAAATTATTAAATTGTATAAGTGTTAAAATTTGATACCCAATGTTAATAAATCTTAAATTAGTTATAAAAAATTAATTTAAATAATTAAAAAGAAACTGTGTTTTGGTAATTTATATCGAGAGATCATAACTTTTTCAAGGGTATGTTGGAGAGAAGATTTAAAAAAAAAAGAATTACATATTTTTAAATTTTAAATTAAAATATATATTATTTATAAAGATTAGTACATGTTTTATTTTTTTTAAAACAAATATATTTTAGTTAAAATTTTCCTCCTAAAACAACCTAAATTATTTAAAAGAAATAGACATTTCCTTCGTTTCTCGATCGATCTGTTTATTTCAAAAGATAAAATTATTTATTTAAAGAATAGTATTTTCTTTATCTTTTGAAATATATTCTTAAACGTTTTTTTATTGGTAAATATTTTCACATTGATCATGAATAAAAACTAAATTTTTTTTAAGATAAATAAATATATAAATTATGTTAGTAATACATATATTATTTTTAAAATGAATAACTTGAAAGAAACAAAAAGCAATTTTTTTTTAAAGTAAATGATAGACACATGTACAAGTTGAACTAAAGCAGCTCGGAGAAGGTAGATATAATAGGACAAGGTTACATTTATTATAATGATCTTTTGTTAAAAATTATAACGTTATAATGTTTAACACTATCGTTATTATAAAAAAAGAAGAAGTGCAAAGTACATTGTTTTTATTTATATTATGTTAAAAAGAAAAGCAGAGTAACAATAGTGGTCCTTTTATTGTATTTATTTGAAGCATTAGATAGAGTGAAAAATGATCCCTTAACTTATGTGTGGAGGATTTTGCAATTGAAAGTAACAAATGGCATATCCTGCTAATTCATAATATTTTAATCTCATGAGCTATTCCACCTAACCCATTAAGGTTGATAGTGGCATGCCCCAATTGTTACATGTGGAACATGCAAATACGGCTTCAAACAAGGATTAGGGTGCTGTTATATATATATATTTTACAATTTTTTAATTTATTCTTTAATTGTTTTACAAAAAATGTATTAAAGAAAAACGCGTTTACTATTTAAAAAAATAGATATTTAATTTTTCTTTAATAAATAAAAATTATTATGCGATAATTTATAATTATTCTAAAAATATACGATGTTACAAATTTGAAACAGAGAATGCTGATCTGATACGGCAACACATGCTACTGCTTTTAATGAAATTTTGAAGAATACTTCTAAAACTAATTTAGATTGATTTGAGTAATTCAATTGGAACTAGCAGAAAATAACGTGACCATATCGTTATCATATTAACTATTGGATTGTGCATCCTCAAATCCAATGAATGTGTCTTGACCCCCTTAAATTTGATCATAGTTTTAAATATTTTCATAATTTTATTTAACTTTAATATCTATTAATATTTAAAAAACATATATCTGTATGATATAAAATTTGACTTTTTAAAGTATTGTTTTATTTTTTATAAAAAAATTTCTAAATACAAATAAAAATGATCCAAATCAATCTAACTTGTGTTTGATTGTCGAGTCAAATAGTTGAAAATTTTTAATGAACATAATCTAGATTAACCCGATACAATTAAATTTACTCAGTTGGATTTTGTTTTTTAGTTTTATCAATTGAATTAAATCAAATGATTTTATCTTACTTATCCACCCGCAATTCTTAAACATTTCCAATTACGTAAATTTTATTTATTTATTTATAAACCTCAACCCAAATAAAAATTGAATAATATATTTTTTAACATATTTTTTTTAAGACGTACTCTTAATTATTGATTATAATTTATTAAAAATTAAAAATTTTATACATGTCTTATTTTTATTTCTAAATCAATAAATTTATCTTTTATTTTTATAATTTTTAATAGATTTCAATAAAAAATAATTAAAAATTACGTTTCTAAGTGTTGTTTGGCAAATGCAATACTTGGTGCTTGGATAAAGCGGGAGACAATTAATGTGCATCACGGGGGTAGGCTACAGTCACATGAATTCACTCACGACTCACAATTGAATCACTTGATTTAAGCGTCACCGTGTCTTCTGCAGGGACCTACTATGCTGCACTTTGTTACCTAAGGCCATGTGTAAAATCTTGTCAAGAACTTTGATCCTTTCACTAATTTAATGTTGTTTCCTTCTCCCTTGTATTTTTTAAAGTCTTTTCTTTTCAAGCCTTAAATATACAAGGACTCCCTCCCAATGTGGTAGCTCGGGTAACTTAGGGAAAACATGTCAGATTTTTTAACATTAATATTAATATTTATATTAATTTGTGGATTAACATTATTAAATTATTATAGTTATATTGCTATTAATTATGACATAAAATAAATGTGTATAATAATAATAATTATTATTATATAGATTTTGTAATTAGGCTCTTAGTATGAATAGTACGTGATGGGTTGGATTATTCTATGTGCCTAGTGAGAGGTTACTGCTCTAATCTGATTAGGCTTATATAACTGTTGTCCCATTAGACAGTTACCAGAGTGTGGGATAATAGCAATCAGATAAGAGAGTAGTACACGCTCACTCAAAACAAGGATTGCTTATGACTCATGGTTCTCATCGGTATTACTTATGACTCGTGGGTTCTCATCAAGTACGCGTTTAACGCAATTATTCAATTATATATAGTTGAAATTGTATTGAGTTGTTATGATGTGTATTATATATAATTGTGTTATCTTTAATAATTATATTTAAAATTCCTGCAAATGGTATCAGAGCCAACTTAATACACATCATAATTTTCCAACTTTGAGCAACCAAAATGCTATAATTTTATGTATGGATTTGGAAAATAATTTAGGTTTTTTTCTTCTTCTTATATTCATAAATATCATATCCAAAAATTGTTAATTTCCATCGGGTATGTTAAGAGAATTTCCCAATTTATTAATTTTTTGAAACTATGAACCCTAAAATCGTTTCCTTTCAAATTCTCTCATCAGGGCAAAGGTTTATTTAAAAATTGATTAAGGGCTTTTGTTAATAAATTGAACACGAACATAATCTAATAATTAATTCATTATTTCGTTCAATTTTAGTTTAAGAATTTATTCTTTCTTTCATTTTACGTTCGTCATTGCCCTATTTTTACAAAGAACGTAGTGGACCCTACTCGTTGAAAGAAACTGTTTGGGTTGCTTGAATTCTCAATTACTTTGAATCCTCCATGGTTGCGCGTGTTTTAGCCTTTGAAACTCTCTTTTGTTGTTCAAAATACACCCTTTGTAACAATATGAATTGGTACTTTAGAATGCAAGATTGAACTGGGTTGAGTTTCTGAATTTGTTGGACCTGTTTTGCACTGATGGGTTTTTTTTTGAAGTGTATGAAGCCCCCTCGCATGGCTGAGAGAGCGTCGAGTGGATGATTATTTTGATATTAAATTTTTTGGACAATTTTCATAATTTTTTGGGCATTGTAAATATTTTTTAATTAATTAACTCATGCATAAATTAATTAAATAATTATTGTATTGATGGAATATGATCCAATTTTTTTTTATATACATGATTATACTAATATTTGATATTTATGACATTTTTTTATACTATTCACTCTTTTTTTGAATGTCATATATGTTAAAAAAATAATAATTTAGTTTTATATAAATTATTTGATGCAATTTTGGTATAATTATGATTTCATGCATAATATACATATTTAAATTAATTCTGAATGCATGATTGTTCTGTATAAATGTCATCCCACCTATCGTAAGACCATTATACATGACTTGTGTAAATTATATAATTATATATTGCATTAATAATAATTATATCCTATTGATGTATTGTTATTAATGTGATTTGAAAATACTATGCAATTGTGTTTTGCTTATGTCAATTTTGTACTAATACCCTATCGGTGTTAGGATTCTTGTGACATGAAGTTTTGTGCATTGTATTCGTCTTTCTTATTTATTGTGATCCGGGACCCTTAGGCGGGATTATAGTAAGTAAGAAATTTTGTGATGGGCATATTATTGTTGCACTCGAGCTAATTGCGCATATTAAACTTTGTTGTTTCCCATATCAGTGTCTATGCCCACCTCGGTGAAAACTTTGAACAGGACCAATTATGAGGAGTGAGTTGACTCTGTTAAATTGTTTCTTGCCATTTTCTAATGTGAATGTTGCCCTTATTGAGAATAAGTCTAAAGTTTGTATACCTGAATCTTCCGCTGCGGTTATAGTAAAACATGTTAAATGGGCTCATTCTAATAAAATATGTTTAGTAATTATGAAGTTCATTATAGACAATGTTCTTGAGATGAGTAGTACTAAGAAGTAAGTTTAGTCACAATATCCGTTGCCGATAAATTAGTGACAAATTCTTTGGCAAAAATTTGTCGCAAAATTGTGAAATCTTAATAGTGCCTCTAGGCAAGAAACTTAAGGAATTTGATAAGACGGAAAAATCTTACTATCTTTGATTGTTCATAAAATTAATTAGCAGTTTCTTTGTAAGATATTGTGTAGACTCCAGGGGTTCTAAATTTTATTGTCCAACTTATACTATTAGAGTTGTTGAGTCACATGATATAAGTATCTTATAATGTATGATATCACTACTCCTTGGAGTATGATTTTCTGCATTGTTAAGATGTTTATAGTTCGTGTTAGTTTATTTTGTCATCTTGTTATGGCCATATATTGTTGATTAATTTAGAATAATAAAATATTTTGATTTATGTTGTCCAAGAGATAAATTGTTGAATATTTTGTGTGGACTAACATAAATCAAATTTTGTTATAACTTGAATTTAATTATAGAATAATAAAATCCATTTATGGTTTAAAGTAAGTTTCTAGACAGTGGTACTTGAAGTTTGACCAAGTGGTCATTTCTATTGGCTTCAAGGAAAATGCTTAAGATCTATACATTTACTTGAAGATGAGTGGGAGCAATTTTATCATCTTTATCGTACATGTTGATGATATCTTTGAATAAAACAAAGAATATATTGAGTAGCCATTTTGATATAAAAGACCTTGATGATGCTTATGTTATTCTAGGCATCCAGATATGTTGTGATAGGTCTTGTGTTACTCTTAGATTGTCTCAGAAAGGGTACATTGATAGGATCCTTAAAAGGTTTAATATGTATTCTTGCTCCCTATGTGTCGCGACTGTTCAAAGGGGTGAGAAACTCTCTAATTTTTTGGTGTCCTCATGATGATAGAGAGTTGTTTGAAATGGAGAAAGCTTCATACGCTTCCGCTGTTGGGAGTTTGATGTATGCTTAAGTTTGTACTCATCCTGATATTGCTTATGTTGTTAATGCTTTGGATAGATACTTGAGCAACTCATGTTTAGGTCATTGGAAAGCCGTGAAGAAGGTCTTGAGATATTTGCAGGGAACCAAAGATTACATGTTGACCTATGCAAAGTCTGATCAACTTCAGGTCATTGGATACTCCAATTTTGCAGGTTGCCCTGATGACCGTAAGTCTACTTCAGGCTTTATTTTTATGACGGCGGGAGGAGTTGTATCTTGGAAAAGTGTCAAATAGATAGTTATAGCTACTTCTACTATGAAAACAAAATATGTCGTTTGTTATGAGGCTACACGCTAGGTTACGTGACTAAAGAATTTGATTTCTGGCTTCCGCATTATTAACAGTATATTTAGGCCACTTGTGATTTATTGCGACAATACTGCTGCTATACTTCTCTCTTAGAATAATAAGAGTTCTATTCGTTTGAAACACTTTGATCTAAAGTATTTGTTTGTTAGAGAGAAAGTACTTGAGTTTTAGACTCAAATTGTGTACATTGCTACAAAAAATATATTCGCATATCCACTAACCAAAGGCTTAACCATTAGAGCTTTTTAAAATCATGTAGCTCATATAAGTCTGGTCAAGTCTTTTGATATTTTGGATTAGTGGGAGTTAAATTTTGTATTTGTTTGTTGACATTATTATCTACTTTCTTTATGAGATATATGTTTTGTTGACGTCACTTTTATGACAATCTTTTTATACTTGAACCTTTGTGAAAATGATATTTATGTTTCCTTTATCTATATTGTGATTGGAATATAAGTTGCTTGTAGTATGTAATGTATATCTCTATCGGATATAATTGTATACTATCGAGAGCTTACTATTTCTTTGGTGATAATTAATAACTTGTTACGACAACATAGTTTGTGGACTTAGTAATTTAATAATGCTATTCAAGTGGGAGAATGTTAGATTTTTTAACATTAATATTAATATTTATATTAATTTGTGGATTAGCATTATTAAATTATTATGGTTATATTGTTACTAATTATGACGTAAAATAAATGTGTATAATAATAATAATAATAATTATTATATAGATTTTGTAATTGAGCTCTTAGTGTGAATAGTACGTGATGGGTTGGACTATTCTATGTGCCCAGTGAGAGGTTCCTGCTCTCATATGATTAGGCTTATATAACTGTTGCCCCATTAGACAGTTACCAGTGTGGGATAATAGCAATCAGATAAGAGAGTAATACACGCTCACTCAAAACAAAAATTGCTTATGACTTATGGTTCTCATCGGGATTGATTATGACTCGTGGGTTCTCATCAGGTACGCGTTTAACATAATTATTCAATTATATATAGTTGGAATTGTATTAAGTTATTATGATGTATATTATATATAATTGTGTTATTTTTAATAATTATATTTAAAATTCCTGCAAAACAAAGTTATGTGTGATAAGAAGTGGTGATAATAAGATAATAATAATTAATACTTTATTCAAACACTCGAGTAGAATGGGTACGTATGTAAATATTGCTATTTGTTCCAAAGAATTGAAAATTGCAAATCAGAGAGAGACTTGGTATACAGTACCAAAGAAGTGTCGGTGTATCACTGGCTCAATACGAAGCTTATAAAAATAAATAAATAAATGAGTGAAAAAGATATATCAATATGTAAATGTTTATATAAACAAGATGGATGAAATTTTAAGTGTTCCTAGATCTACAATATCATAGCAACAACGTAACGCTAAGATTGCAAAGACTATTTTCAATCTGCCTGTGCTCAGAAATAAGCACCATATTAAAGCTAAAAAAATGATTTAGCTTCAATGTTTAATGTTTTAATTATATTTTCCGCTAAAGTTCAATAAAAGTTTCAGGGACAAAATATAAAACATTTTCATATATAAACAAAATTAAGTTATTTCGTCCAAAGAGGTCACTTGTATAAAAAATCACACATGGCCCAAAATCATTTTGGGGGAAGCAGAAACTTGCCAAACCACATGGCTCTACATATATAGAAACAAATGATCAAGTTTTAATTAGGACTGCAACCCATCTCTGAACTGTGACATATTTGTATAAGCATTTGGTACTCACTCTATTTTGTAATAGGTTTTAGCTGGTGACCAGCCTTGGTTGCATTAAATGTTAAAGATATATATATTCTCATGTTAGTGGGTTAATAATAAATTAAAAATTATATAAATAATAGGATTTTAAATTTAAAATTGTTAAAGATATTTTAAGTAAATCACTTAAGTTTAGTTCAATTACTCTTGTTTATTGTTGGATTATACTCACATTTAAAATCTTAATACGATATTAGAGTCTAAATTCAAAGCCAAAAAATAAAATAAAATTTAAGCATAAAAAAACAATATAGACGTGTGACATAAAAAATATATGACTCAAGGGTGGAACGAAAATTTGAAGTTACAAATCTAGGCTTAAAAAGAGATTAAAAGTCTTATATTAGTGGATTTGCAACAAATGTTATACAAGCAACATTTTAAACAAGTAGTTCATTCAACTTTTCCAAATTATAATATTAAAAAAACAATTTGCTTAACATGCGCAATTAATTTTAAAAATTATAATAATTAATATTATTGATATAATTAATTTAAAAAATATTATGTATAAATTTGTGCATATTTAAATGTACGTTAGAAAAAAATTTTAAAATAAAATGACCTACTATTCCATGCTTCACCTTAATTTCATTTAATGAAGGCAAGTGGAATCTATATTCTCTGTATAAGGTCTTTAAATTGACAACATGAAAAGCATAACCTCCACACTCAGAAACACACCCTTGAAGTGCAATTTCGACCTCCAATTAACTCTTGGAAATCATGGCTAGCCCACTGCTGATGAAGCTTACCTCCATTGCCTTGATGTGGATGGTATTGGGTAGTCCTATGGCAGAAGGTGCTCTTTCTTGTGGCGCAGTGCAATTCGCAGTGGCACCATGCCTTGGGTACCTGAGAGCTGGTGGTGGAGCTGTCCCTGCAGCATGTTGCAACGGGGCTAGAAGCGTGTACAACCAAGCCAAGACCACCCTTGATCGTCAAGGAGTGTGTAGGTGCCTCAAATCCGTTGTGAACTTTCCTGGACTCAATCTTGCAACCCTTGCAGCCCTCCCTGGCAAGTGTGGGATCAACTTGCCCTACAAGGTCACCCCCTCCGTTGACTGCAACAAGTGCGTACATCACTCTTCATCAACCCCTCTCTTTATTTATATGCCATATTTATGCACCAATAGTTTTGCAATTGGTTTGCCTCCATTAGTTCGTATTATCTTAGTCTAATAAAAATAAGGAAAGCATCTTTTCAACAATATTGTAAATTTAAAAACTTTTACCCTCGAATTGAAGTTTTTGTTTAACTTATATTTAATAGTTAATAAAGATATAAATTATGACATGTTTGATATAAATTAAACAAAAAAACTTATGACAAATATAAATTTTTTTAAATTTATACTAATATAAAAATATTATTTTTATAAATATAAATATTGTGAGTCTATAACTTTTAATATAGTTCTTTATAATTCACTTTGCTAATTAATTGCAGGATAAGCTGAGCAGCTTGCATGAACCTTTACGTTTGTTGACTACTTGTTTCGTGGTGATACGAGCATAGAGAGAATAAATATGGTTTAATTCTGTTGAAGAAAAAAGATGGTTTAATGCCTCTATTGTGTGTCTGGGTCCCCACTGGGGACTACTATATACTACTATTGTGATTTGCACTTCGAAAAGAATTAGTAATGTTGATCCTCCAATGTGATAATGGATTTCTCCTCACTAATATTCCCTCTTCATTCTCTTATTATATATGTTTAATTTTTTTGTTGTTTTAAAAAATTTGAGAAAATATTTCTTCTGTACTTTTAAGACACTTGCACTTACAATATACACTTATTAACAATGAGTACAATTTAAATTAACAATATTTATCTATTAGCAGGGAAAAAGGCAATGTTTTGTAAGAATATTACTTAAATCTATACTAAAAATTAGAATAAAATAAAATCAATAAATTAATTTTGTATAAGTTTTTCATCAATTTGTAGAAACACATGTACTTGTTTATTTTAAGAATAAGACATTTCTTTCTTATTTTCACTCTTACAATTAAGGTTCTTAATGGAAAAAATATGCTATCAAAATATTAAAAGAATAAAAGGGGAATTTTGACGTTATAATGACAATAATCCTAAGTTGCTTAACTCTATATTCTTATGCAGTACACTTATCGATCTAAAGTTGAAATAAAAAAAAACAATTTTTTTTGCTAGTAAAAAAAACTTTTAGTTCCTAAAAATATTATATATTTTCATTTTAGTTCCTATAACATTGTTATTTGATTTAGTCCTTAAAAATGAAAAAAAATTGTGATTTTAATTTTTAATAAAAATAAAATTACATGCTTTTTATTAAATATTGATGCTAAAACTAAATAATTTTTTTATGAAGACTAAAACCAAAATATATAATAATTTTATTTAAATCTAATAAAAAAATACAATTTGCAAAAGCAAATTTGACAAAAACCAATAATATTATATTAATTAATTGCATAAATCACAGCAACAACAATGTACTGATAATATATAATATTATAATATTAATTATAAATAATAAGAAATAAAAATTATTTAATTTTTATTAACAAGGCGTTGCAAGAATTAGATAAATTCATACGAATCGTAGTACAAATTAGCATAAAATTACAACACAGACATAATTGAATTGCTTATTTGTATATAACATTTTACAAAGTCATATTCATAAAATTATAATTATATAAAATATCTATATATATATTAATGAAAAAATATTAAATCAACATACATGTATGAAACATTTGATTTTTATAAGGGGCAGAGAAATAACTCTGCAGCAGTAACACATTATTAAAGAGTCTACAATATAGTAAAATATTATCATCAAATCAAGAAATATTCATTAAAAAAATCAGGTTTCAAAATCGTGAACAATGATATTAAAAAAAGCTAAGTTAGAAATTAGTATTTTATTTCTTAGTTTTGTTTTGATTTAGTTTTTAACAATTTTTTTCATTTTAATCTCTTAATTTACAAAAATATTTTAAATAAATTATTTTTTGCAAAAAAAATATTAATTCCATTAAAACATCACTCTTCATCTTCTTCTTTATTATGAACTCTAAGCATTTTTTAGCAAATATTTTTTTTTGCTTTCTTTATTTTTCTTCCTCCTATTATCTCTTATTTACACCCTCATATATAACACATTTTCTTTTCCCTTAAAACTCCAACAAAAATATTTTTTTTTCTTTTTCTTCATCCTTTTACTAACATTTACAACTCTGCAAATCATTTCTCACTCCTTTCAACTTTGATAAAAATATTCTCTTTTTTTTTTCTCTCGTTTTTTGCCCCTCTCACCCTTCATCTATAACTCTTTGAACTTAAAAATTCTTCCTCTTTTTACGGTGACCTTTTAAATTGGATCCTTCACAAAAGAAGAATGTGAGCTAGGCCATGATAAAATTTATTCATTTCAATTCACATAAACTTGAGTTGAATTTGGATAAAATTCTCAATAAATATTTATAAAAGTCAAATTCCTTCAATAAATTAAAATAAATTTATGTTTCTCTATTTTTATAAAAATTCTCTTATTTAACTGTTTCAAAATTTAAGAAGATAAGTTGTTTATGTCTTATGAAAAAAGTTTTATTGATTTTTTATATTAATTTTTTATAATAATTTCTCCAATAATTTACACAACTAAATCATAATCATGAAAAAAAATTACATTTTAAAACTTGTATTATGTGACTAACAAAAAGATGTAACTATATGAATTATTTAATCCGTTTGTAAGTAAATGAAGAAATAAATTAGAACTTAAAATATAATGGGTTCAATCTTTGTAACTGTGTTAAATGAGAGAGTATGGAGCAATCATTGAATATTAAGTGAATGACTCAAATTTAATTAATTTTCAAAATTAATATTATTTAGTAGTCTGAAATTATTATAATAATTAATTAATAATACTAATCCATAAAAACAATTAAAAAAATCAACTTAAACAGAAGATATACGCTGCGGAAAGTGGAAAAGCCAAACATGACATATATATAGAAATGGATTATCTACTTTTAATTTGGATCTCAAAAAGTGGTCATTTATTAATGCATTAAACTATTCTATGAAATCAAAAGGTAATGACTTACCATTCCTTAGCTCACCTCATATTTAACGAACTCGCATTAAATCGGTAATCTCTATATATAGAGACCTTGCAGGAACAAAATCTAAATCATCACTCACTAACTCTTCAAGAGTGCAATTTAATTCTACCACCAACACTCCCAAATCATGGCTAGCCCACTAATATTGAAGGTTACCTGCTTGGATTTCAGTTAAGTTTAAATTAAATTAAAAATTTTTAATATGATCTGACAAGTTTAATAATGTAAACTAAATTTGTAAAAAAAAAATAAAATTACTTATTTTAAATATCATTCTTTAAACTTAAATTAAAATCAGACTCTGAAATCATTTACCTTTAATGGACTGGCCTGAATAAGGCGCGCCAATTGTTTAAAATAAAAATATAATAATTATTAAATTATATTTATAAATTTTAAATTATATAAAATTTTATTTACATAATAAAAAAATAATATCACGTAATTCAAAAATAAAATTTGATAAAATTTTTCTATGATAAAAATTATTTAAAATATCATTTTGTAAAGTTTAATATTTACTATTCATTAATCACGAATCATATTAAATAGCCATAAATAGTGTTTATTAGTCTATCCGTTCCTCTTTATATTTCGAATTACATACTTCTAAATGAATTTAATTTATTTTAAAATTTCACTTAACTAGAAAGAGGGTAATCTTAATTCCGTCAATCTAAAAGAAATATGATTTTATTAAAACCATCTTTTAAGAATTATTTTAAATGTCTACAAATATTAAAATTTTATAAAAAATATTTATTGAGATTTAATTTTTTTAAATACAATAAATATTTATTTTTAAATAGAATTTTATTTCTTGGAAATACTTAAATTAGTTTTTTAAATTAATGTTAAAATAATAATTATTATAAAAAACAGAGGTATGAAGCTAAGATAACTTTTGACACTACTGGCCCCTTTTTTAAAGATTGAATTACGTTTGATAAAATAAACTGATTTAAATTCAGCCTATTTAAATATGGTAAATTATAAAATTTGCTCATCCTAATTTTTTTATATAGTAAATTTGAGTCATCTTGATTTTTGTTAAATATAAAAGGCTGATTTAAGTCAAAGTTAAACTTTATTCAAAACTTTGGAATAGTTTGGATTTCAGTTTTGCTATTTACTTCATTTTTGTTTTTCTTGCTCAAACCCACACAAAATCTTCTTCTGCTCCATCAAATTCATGTGATATTAGCAATAACATCATGTTACTTGATAAAAATAATCAAATTTCATGGGTGGTTAACTCATAAGAAATATAATTTCACAGTGGTGATAAATTCTCTCTAAATTTAGGATTGGATTGTGTATCGAGATAAAGTGAAGATAATTATAACGAATTTATTTGTTAAAAATAAGAGCATGGTTAAAAAGTAAGAGCATACGTGTTAAACTAAGTATAGTTAATTAGTTGACATTGCATGCAGCTATTTATATTATTATTTTCAATCGTGATTCTTGTAAATGTGGGTTAAAATTGGCTAAAATGCAAAAGATATGTTTGATAGAGATAATAAGTTATCTAGGTTTATAAAGATTAAATAGATTTAAGTGTTTTTAATATTAATTAATCCATATTATTTATAAATATGTATGTAACGCTGGGTACAATGCAGACTTAAATCAAAGTCCAAAATATCTGAGGCACAACATATATATCACTTTTCAACTTATTTAAAATTATTTGGTAAAGATGGAAGCATCCGTGCAGCTTCAAGCGCAAACCCCTGGAGTTCTTCACAGGCTGCCACAAATTAAAAAGCAGAAATAAATAAGTGAATTTGAGATTAATAACACTCGGTAGAATTTTATTCTGCAATTTAAATTTAGCTATTTTTATAATTTTTTTAAATTTTAAAACTTTTGAATATAATTCTTATTTAATAGTTAACATGACATATATTTTGACTGTCACATCATATATCATCTTAAAATAGTCATTCATGTAAGATAATTAGATGCTTATCGCACCATTCATGTAAGAATTATTATAAAAATCAAAATAAAAAGATTAAAATTAAATTTAATCTTATTTACAGAAAGTAAACCACATTTAACTCAATAAATTTTTTTATCTATTATATACATTAAAATATTCTTGCAGAAAAAAATAGACAAAACTTAATTAGTTGTAGTTGATTAAGTTTTTTAATCAAAATTAGAGTTCTATTTATAATTATCAATAACATTAATGATAAACTTTTTTATCAAAATAAAATCTAATTCATTAAAAACAGCAGAAAATAATATCTAAAAACTTCACCACAATTTTTATCGTTTTAAAAGATGGGAAAAGGAGAAGGGAAATAAAAAAAGAAAATGAAAAGAGTGAGTAAGGGTGTACAGGTCGCAGTTCATGCTGTAGGAGAATTGGAAGGGCAAGGGAACGCCACACTTGTCAGGAACGACAGCATAAGCTGTAGCATTAATATAAGGTTGTCTTCGAGCAGCATCTTGAAGGCAATGGCAAGCTATGCGGCGACTCTGGCTACAGTTCATGACTTGGTCTCTCAATGCTAAAACCGCGTAGCAACAATCTGTTGGAACCGTGTCTCCACCACTTTTAACGTAACACGCGCATGTTTCCAAAACAGGTTTCACGTCACAGCATGTCAATGTGGCCATGGCCAATAAGGGTGTACCCAACGCCACAATGCATATGATCAGAGCCACGCCACTTACCTTCACAACCTGTACCTTGGTCATTTGGTGAGTAGCGAAATATTGCGAACAAAGGTTAATTAATTTGGATGAAAAGATTGGTGAGTGCTTGGAAACTCTGACGGGATTGACTTGAGTTACGATCGGTGTTTTTATAGAGATGGGTTCTGGTTCGTGAAAATCACCAATGTTGGAGCTAGCAACTCGGGAAACCGTAGCTATTGGTGGTTCATATCGATCATTTGGTGTTTCTTGTACCTATTTTTGGAATGTCATGACTGTATGAAAATTAAGGTAAAAAAAAAACAGATATACTGCTGGGCATGGAGAGATTAGGAAACTAAAAATTTAATATCTTGGCTGTCTTTTTTTTATACATTTTAAATTTGTTTTTATATTAAGAAAAAGAGAAAAGAAAAGTAAAAACTATAAGGTATCATACATTATTACTTTTAATAGATTATTTACAACGTAGAGAATAATCTATTTATAATATGTAAGAACTAAAAATTTGGAGGCAAGCTGTAATGATAATATAATTAAGCATGAGTTTTGACTTATAATTAGTCAAATTTAACTATTTTTAAGTGTCATTTTGTATTACAATTGAAACTGATTTTGTTGGAAGTAAGATTTTTTTTTTCCGTTCAACGTATTTTTACAAAAGCAAAATGACAACCATCGATTATCGTATCCAAAATCGATAGTGGGCTTGTGAATGCCGATTCAAATAACAGCTCTAAGTTTCTTATTTTGCTTCATCGATCAATATCTATATCCAGTCTAAGTTTGTTTTCAATTTTAGTAAATTGTCTTGTCAACACCTCAATTATATATGTTGTAGTTGTATCTGTAAAGCTTCAAGTTATGGTTTATTATTATTATTTAAAAATTTACTGTGAACAAGTTTGTAACTTTTTATATGTACATCTGAGTGATTATGATTGAAAAGAATGAAGAAATAATGTAGCTATATTTCCTACATTAATGAATGAACAATGATAATCAATCTCAATAATGAGCATGCCTAGTACTTGTTTGTGTATTGGTGACTAACACTACGAACAAATTGCTTAAAATGTGTCATAAATCAGAATTAAGGAGCCCACTTTCCTCATCATTTACATTTTCTTCCTCTATTGTTCTTTGAGCTAGTTGTTCAGCTCTCTTACTTTGGTGCCCCCAATCTGTTTGTATCACTGTGTACAACATCATACAAAAACAAGATATTTGTGCTGCTAACATTCCAAGCCACAAACCCCTCAATTGACATCTACGTATGAAAGCAGCAAAAATTGCAACTGGTAATCCAATTAAGTAAAATGCACACAAATTTATTCTTGCACCCACATAAGGGCGTGCAGTTCCTGTTAAAATCCCACATGCAGCAGTTTGAGGCCAATTACCAATCTCACACAACCCCAAAATTGGAAGTATGGTAGTGACCATATCAACAATTTGTACCTCACTTGTGAAAAGTTTCCCCCACATTTTCCTCATAAACATCAAGAAAATGAAGGCTGAGACCCCTAAGCCAAATGCGAAGAAAAGGCCTACAGTGGCAGTACTTTGGGCACGAGAAGGTTGTCCCGCACCTAATGAATGACCAATTCTTGTTGTCAATGCAGCACTTATTGAAAATGGGAACACATATAAGAACCCAGTTGTTTGAATAAGCACACCCATGGTAGCAACCGTGGCCTGTGGATTGCTTAACAGACCACATAGAAAAAGCATTATTTCGTAACACCACCACTCTAAGCACACTGAAATGCAACTAGGCAATGCTAGGCTTAGTAATGGTCTCCAATCATGGAGAATAGAGAGAATTGTAGCTCCTTCCCATGGTTTTAGAGGTTTCTTTGACACAAGAAGATAAAGAACCAACCCTAAAATCATGTTTATGGAATTAAAACCTGTGGCTAATGCAATGCCTTTTACCCCTAACTTTAAATATGTTGCCAAGAAATAATTGATGGGAAGGTGTAAAATGGCTGCAAAAGAGGCAGCTATAGTTAGTGGGGCAGTTAAGCCTTGGGTTCTTAGGAAGGACCTTAGTGGGTTTAGATGAACTTGAGCAAGCAATTCTGGGATAGAGAAAACCATGTAAACTTGGGCAACTTTTGTGACTTCAGGGTCTTGGCCTAGCCATTGAAGAAGGGGTCCCATGTTTAGCCATAATAGTGAAATGGGTATGGCAACAAGAAGGAGTAGACACAAGGTTTTGCAAAAGGTTTGGCTAAGAACTGACCATCTCTTTGCTCCATATGCCTGGCAACAAATTGGATCCATTCCCATAGTAAGACCCTTTAGGAATGAATTGGCAGTGATGTTCGCAAACCCAATTGCAAGTGCACCTCCAGCTAGCTCTACTTTCCCTTGGCGACCCAAGAAGAGCATAGAAACGACAGATCGAGAGTATATAAGTGTATTAGTCATCATTATTGGACACGAAATTTTCACCAGTGATTTAAACTCTTCTTTCACCTGCATCAAGTGCATTTTATATTTGTCAAAAGATAAGTGGCACGCACTTGTTTTTCAGCCAAACAAGGAGATGATCTTTTCATTTAAAATAATTAAATGTGTGCTTCATTTGGTAATTATAGTTTTAGTTACAAATAACTTGTAATTTCAACACTACAATCTACAGTTAGTTACAACAAGTCATTGTTTCTAGTTAATGAAAAAAGTTGGGCTGTGTTTTTCTAAGGATTAGTAACGGGCTTAAGAAACGGACAGGTATCTATCTTCGAATGACGATAATAATAGTTATTATATCTATGTTCTTATATGTTATTTAAAATTATAACACAAAATATCTATACATATTATTAGCGGATGATCTGCTTAGTTATTTTTTTCAAGAAAATAATCGCTTATATTATACAATCTGTTTCATTAAATTATATAAAAACGTGATTATTTTCTTAAAAACATCTAATATTCTCCTTTATATTAAAATTATTTATATATTCTTTACTGCTCTTATTTATTCTAATAATAATGTTTTATTTAATGTCTAAAAATTATATATGAATGTTACTAGATTCTTTTAGGAACTAATATTTCATTATTTAAAGACAATCTGACCGATGTTTAAATTAAGAAAAAATGATATTTTTATATTATTATACATTGATGTGTCTCACATTAAATTTCAAAAAATAATCAGACGTTCCACTCTAACATATTATGTGTCAACGCACTAATTACCTATAGAAGTTTATAAACTTATATTTTCTAATAGCCCAAGAAAAAAGTGGTTCTGATCTGGCCTAACCTTTGTTGGTTGCTAAGGACTTTTTTTTTATCTATTCATAAGTCCAATTTAATTTACTATTGTGTTGCATATATAAATTGACCAATTCGTTTGAATAGGACTAATGATATTGGCTTGAAATTTATCTTCATAAATTTTTCAGAGATTTTGATGCAAGTCATTAAATAATTCATTAGTCTTATTGTAATTTTTTTTATTAATTCAAATGATTTTACCGTGAAGTCCGTGAAAATAAAAATCTAAAATTAAAATATATGGTATCATTATTGATTGCCTAGAGAACACACGTTGAGTCTAGAGTAACAACAGCTTCCACCTTAAAATGCGGAACTTGTATGATTCGAGCACCTTAGCCAATTAGACAAAGCTTATGCTATGTATTGCCAACCTGTTTCTTATTTTATAATCAAAGGCAGTGTAGTTGTGCCACTTTTTCTCAGTCCAAAATATAAGAGCAACAAACACATTTTCTATAGAGGAAATTATAAAGAGGCCTGTAATAAAACAGTCTTTAAAGAAGGAGAATTCGTAACATTATCACACTAAACTCTTATCACATTAATTTGAGTAAAAAATTAAATTAGTGATTGAAAAATGGATCGATATTGATTATTTGTATAAAATTAGTCTCTACAAAAATATTATTAATATTTATTTTTATCATTTTACAAGTGTAAAAAGTTAGTTTTAATCGTTCAAAATTTTTGTTAATGTTTAATTTTATATAAGAACTAATTTTACCTTAAAATATTAGGAATTAAATATTAACAAAATGTTTTATAAGAACTAATTTTAAAGATTTAAGTTTATCGATACTTATCCATGATATCAATAGAACCAAAAAAGTAAATGTTGAAACTTCAATTATTGTCATTGACTTTTGTAGTTTTGGCATTTTAATACGCTACCGTAAAATTATTGCAATTACTTTTAGTATTTTTGAATTACTGAGGAAGAGAAAGAACAAAATAACATGATTAAACCCTACACCCAACAGCAGCACCATCATCTTAACAACTATGCTTCTGGAGGGAAAATATCATAACCATGGCCAGGAGTACAATCAGTAATAACAAGAAAGAAACAAAAAAAAAAGCTTTTACCATGCTAAATAGTATTATTTAGTTTATTTTATTCAGTTAGTATAATTATATTTTGGTTTCTTGAGTTGAATTGTGTGTGATTTTATAATTTTTTGTGTCACTTAAAATTTTCATTATTAAAATTACATAACTTTGGTATATTTGTGTATTTATTATCTAATACTCTTAAGTTTATTTTCTTTCACATACATTCTTTTACAGACTGAATTAATTAAATTTTTAACAATTTTCTACTCAAAACTCACCAACCAACACATCAATTTTTTTCTCTTCAAATCCTAAACTCACTATATATAAAATCCACAAAATTTCATCAAATTTTAAATAAATTTCTGAAGTTTAAACTTTAAAAATTATTCCAATTTCAAATTCATCAAAACTCTCAAATATTTTAATAAAATAAGAATTTAATAGTTTTAAATAAAAAAATAACAGAAGGACTTGATTTATTAAAATTTAAAAATAAAAGACTTAGTTAGTTGAAAAATCAAAATCACACAACCAACAAATAAAAAGCACCAAAGTCACGATTAAATTAATTAAATAAAAAGTATAATATTTTCAAATATTAACAATTTTTACCCAAAAGATAAAAGTAAACACTCTTAACAAATAAAAAAAATTACTATTTAACAACATTTAAGTACTTACAAAAGTTTAATAAAAATGAATAGCATACAGTCTCCTTTGCAGTATCTATGTTGTAAGAACATTTTCCAGAGGCAAAATCGCGGCAACATAGAAACTTACGCAATGAAAAAACAAGCACAGGAAGAGATTGTTACAAACCTCAGAGAGAGAAAGGGTAGGGAGAAGGGCTCTGAGGAGGTGATGTAAACGTTGAAGAAGGCCTTGAACATTTCTTGCTCCTTCACCACTACCTTCTCTTGTTCTCATTCCCCCCTCATTGTATTCTCCTCCACCCTTTGAAATCACAATGTCACCATCTACTATTCTTCGAGATTCAGCACCAGTGCACATGTTTATCACGCTTCTTGCTAAAGTGACACAATGAAAAGTACCAAATAACACCAATTTCAGAGATTAAATATACAATTACACTAATTCAACTCTTCAATTATCTTCAAATAAGTAGGAGTTTATCTTTATTCTATTAGCTTTCTAAAAATTATTCTAACTGAAATATATATATATATAAACCACATTTGTTTATGTAAAGAATCAAAGTCCTTGTACAAAAAGGTAAATTTGATAACTATTTGGTATGTTTGAAATATTAATTTGGTATAAAATATTTTACAGGAAAAAAAGAGAGAGAGGTAATAATACGCTAACTCTTGAGAATTAATTAAAAGAATACTCCATATTATTAACACAACCAAACCCCTAAGAGACGAAAAGGAATAACAAAAAGAACCGATGGTCTTAAAAGTGGTATTAAAAAAGAACTTGTTGAAAAAATGTTACTTGGTTTTAATTTGCTGTATGCTTAAAAAAAGATTTTGTTGCCAACTGAGCTATCATAAAACAAAAAGACTTGGAAAGAAGAAGAAGAACCGAACCTTGATATCTAAAAACTACATTTCTACCAACATTCAAGAATGTAGTTAGGCTTTTCAGCACCTCTTGGTGGGTGGCATTGGAAGTGTAAGGGCAAGAAGAAGAATACTCTATGGAAGTGTTTGGGGAGTCGTGGAACAAAACCCTTTCCAACTCGATCAGTAATACATCCCCTAAACCTTTGTGTTTAATTTATACTCGTATTTAATATTATAATTCCATAAAATAATAGCAACTGCTAGCTACTACCACTTCACTTTTATTGTTTGCTTCGTGGGATTATTTTATCTTATAATAATATAATGACAGAAGATTGTTGGCAATGTATTCTTTTTATAAACTTTTTAAACATTTTTTATTATCATGTAAAATTTATGTGAAATAAAGAGAAATGAGTCCCATTTCTTTTTCAACCAGTCCCACATCAATTTTCCCACAAGTGTGTAATTAATTTGTGCATTAATTAGGAAGTGATAAAAAATTTATATGTACAGTTGCGTGTGTTTCTGTCTGTGTATTTAAATGTAATCTATATGCATGCACCGTATGTATATAAAATATATATGATCAAGTGAATCACTGCATCAAATTTTATTTATTAATAATTTATTATTAGATTAGATATTATTAGTATAATTTAAAAAAATTAAATTCATAATATGATATATTATTCAAACAAATAATTTTATTAGTAAAATTATTACTATATATTATAATATATCAAATATTAATATAACGCATTATTTATTAAAATAAATCTCAAAAATGTATACTAGTAATTTAGTGTTTATTAAACAAACTACACTATCAAATAGTATCTGAACTCTTAATTATTTTTATTTGTAAGTAAATAAAATTATTTTACAATGATATTAAGTGTTAAATTTAATAAATCATAATTTTAATATTTTTATAAATTAAAATAATTTGATCAATCAAATTATTAAATTAAAATTTTTTATAAAAATAAATTAAGTTTATAAAAGCTAAAATAAATCAAAATTAATTAATACTCAACTAGTGCACCTTCTTTATCATAAAATTTGGTATTTAAAATATAAATAAATAGCACTTATTTATATTATCATTTATATAGTTAAGATTTCTTTGTCTTATTTTTATATAAAAATAATTTTATCATTATTAATTATTTAAATTTATTTTAAAATTTGATATTAATACTTTTTAGGTTAAAATAGTGGTTGATCTTTTAACTTTTAAAGGTGTTTCTAATAAATTCTTTTTTAAAAAAATGTTAACTCTATTAAAAAACACTATCACTCATTCATGCTTACACAACTCCTTTCACTCAATTTGAAATTCAACAAAAACACAACAAATTACAATAATTTTTTAGTTGAGTCATTAAGTTGTAGAAAAAGATTGAGAGTGACTATAAAAGAACATTGTCAGCATGGTCTAAAACAAGTAGTTTAGTGCCACAATTATGGTAGTTGCAGCAAAATAACAGCAACAGGTGCTAATAATGTGCAAAGGAACATATATATGAACATAAAATCTCATCATCCTCATTGTCTCGCTCTCCTTCTCTTATAACGTCAAAACTTAGATAAAAGAAAAACCTGCAAAAATGTATTATGTTTGGTTAGAGTTTGCAGAAAAAAAGAAGATAAACAATACTTTTTAAAAGAGTTAAAGTTTTTTTTAAAAATCATTTAAAATACTTTTAAAAGCCAAATGACTAAAATAAAATAAAAAATCAAACTAAAACAAAATAAATATTGAATAACTAATTTACTAATTTAATATCCAAACATCTTATGAAAAGCGAGTGTCTGAAATCCTAGTTGGTGCAGTTAATTTTCGGATTATAAATTAAGCATCCATTTGCTCTTTCTGTGTACGTGCTTTATTTGTTTCCCTCCTTGTATTTAACTAATTTAACATCAAATGGGGGAAAGTATCGTACGTACCAGCTATCACTTGTCAACATATAATTGCTAAATTTCAACATAAAAAGGGTTGGGACAACATGAGTAGCATGATTAAGAATTAAGCTATTAGCAGTCCATAATGGAAGAACTGTCATCATGTTGCAAAGTAAAGGCACGTGAAGCCTTTTTCCTCCTTAATTTGGTCGAGCTAGCTTATTAATTAACTGTTCGGTCATAATGTTCTCACATGTGTTTCGCCACAAGTGTCAATGGTTTTCTATTAAAATTTTTAGTATATATGACTAGTTATTCAGATAGTTTATAGTTTATAGTTTATTTAATTAAATTATAAGTTCATTATATTCAAATAAATTTATTTTGCTGATTTGTAACATTTTTTAAACATTAGTAATATTTGAACTTATAATTTATTTTATTTTTACTTTTAATTTTATTAATTTATAAAATTGCATTTATTGTTTTTATTCAATATTATATTATTTATTTAAATCCTTCTATAAATATTTTTTAAAGAAAAAGTGATAAGAGTTCAAAATTAATTAAATGCCTAAAACTATAATTATTTAAAAATAAATTTACCTGCAAAACAATGTTTTAGTGTATATAAATTTATTAAATTAAGATTTTTTTGTCAGAATATACCAGGAATTGAACTATGACTCTTGTTTTTTAATATTCTGACTTACCTTCTATGCATATATACTTCAGATTTATGTGTACAAGTTTTGGAGTTAAAAAAGTTGACCCAATGGAATTTAACATTTATGTTTTAAGTGGTACTCATGAACGGTTTTTTTTTTTCCTTTCCTTTTCACTTTTTTATGGAGTATTATTTTTAAAAAAAAATAGTGTGTTCACATCTTTAAATTGTGGTGTGAAATACGTTGTGGAAGATAGAGATAAAAAGAAAAGAATCGATAAAAGTATAATAAATGATGTAATAAAAAATAAAAAATTGAAAAAAAAAAAGAGAGAAAGTACATTTAGAAATATAATTACTATTTCTAAATTTGTAGGAATGTTATAATCAGAGTCAAATACGGGAATGACTTATTCTGATTTCAAGCATATATATTTGTTTCCAACAATTATAAGCTTGGTGTCTACTACTTATCACTTGAAGTCTTCAGCGTTGGAGTTTTTATAGAATGTACGTGGCTTTGTTTCCGTCAAATCTTTATATAGGACTTGGACAACGTTTGTTCAGAACACTAGAAGGAAATTTGGATTTACTTTTCACTTTCTTCCCAATTGATTTTAGATGCTATTATTAATCTTGAACTGAAACTTATTTATACTCAAGCAGACACCCCTTTTATAAGTATGCTTTAAGAACATAAATAATTATTTAATTTTATTTAAAAGTAATACTTTAATAATAGTAAATGTAGCAAAAAAAAATTTTGGTGTCAATGTTTTTTTAATGTCATTAACAGTGTTAATGTTTATCATCAATGTTCATCTTCAATATTTAATATTCGTTATATTGAAAATAAAAAATATATAGTATTTATCGTAAATGTTCATCATTATATTATATTTGTTATCAATGTTTAGCAACATATATTATTTATGGTTAATCTTTGTTGAGTCTATAAAAAATATAAGTAAAAATTTGTGTTTACCATTTCCAATTTATATTACTTCATTAACGTGTGTCCTTAAAATATTTCATTTTGAATTGATTCTACAAACAATCTATATAAAAAAATATTTTTTTCATGATTTTGAAATCACAGTAAAAAAATACTTTACATAGATTTTAAAATAAATCAATATAAAAATTACACCTTTTTTTTCATTAATTCTAAAAACAATCAATATAAAAAATATATTTTACATAAGTTCTCAAAACATTTTATATATAAAATACTTTTTACATCAATTATTTAGCAACTCATATAAAAAACTGTAATTTCTTATCATTATTGTTGTAAACTATAAAAAAAAACATAATTTTTAACACAAAATTGAAAATTTTCTTCTTTATTTTTTATTTTTTTATTTTTTATATTAATTCAAAAAATAATTGATATATCAGTTATTTTAACGATCGATATTACAAATTTTATGTTATTTTCAAAAATTTTACTATATATATTTTATTATATTGATTAATTATTAATCAATTTAAAATCTTGTTGTATAAATTTTTTTTATTAGTGTAAGATAAAAAAAAATAATTCTCTTTCCTTTTTTAATTTTGTACAACTTTTTTCTTGATTTGTATAACAACATTATGTACCATTTTTTATAACATAACTTAATTGCTTCGATTTTTTTTTATGAATGTAACTGAGAACTCTGACCATGTCAAACTTGGCACGATTATGTCTAAACTAGTATTTAAAGATTGTATTTATTTAAGGATTGATCTTCCTTTAGTTATTGATGCTTATATACAATGGCTTCATGGTGGAAAGATATAATTAAATTAAAGTAATGCAAGCTGCATTCTAATTGAAGACCCAAAAAGTTCTTAACAGTGAAAGTGGACTAAGATCCTCTTAAGTAAATGAAGAAAAACCCTAAAGTCACTCCCATCCTTTATTTGTTAATTTTGTAGAATAATTTGCTTTAAAGTACCAAAAGTTCTAAAAAAGCAATGAAGTGCCAAAATGGAAAATATGCCTTTTCCTAAAACTGGAGTATGCGTGGAACATTGGCTGGTTTGTGCCGCTCAATGCATTGCAAGAGCATTCAACCATTGATCCCATATTTTAGTAATTTATTTTAAAACTAATGTTAACATAACAACACCTTGAAGCATTCATAACAAGTACAAGTGAAATTATTAACAAAGATTGAAGTGAAATTTTTTATAACATCACTGTCACTTAATACATTTTATTTATTTATTTATTTTATTATTATTTTTATTTCTCTCCATACTTCACATCGATCTCTTACATTAAAAAAATTGAGGTGCACACTTTTTATTTTTAATTTTTTTAAAATGTTTCAATACTTAATGAAATATTAAACTTAACAAGAAAGGTTGACAAAAGAATTCTATCAGCTAATATTCTACCTTTTTTCACACTGATAATTATAAAAAATTAACATCAATTCTTATATTTAATTTCAAGCAACTGAGAATAATAAGATTTTATCGATATATACATTACATTTTTATTGGTTTTAAATATTTAAAATTAACAACAAGAGATAATATAATATTACCAAAACTGTTGTAAAAATATAAAAACAAAGTGATAAAAATTACACAAGAATAGTATTGTTATCCTGGTCGATTTCTTTAGGTTTCCAAGACTTCAATTATATGGTGGGACAAAAACGAAAGGATAGATGGGGATACTTTAGATTCATTTCGGAACACTTGCTTTGATCTATGTTTGGACCATAATATACTTCTGTACTGTTGAATAATTTTAAATTTTCAAATAATATTTTAAAATTCAAATTTTTCTATAACATAAAAAGATAAAACATTAGTCGTTTGATATTATATATATATATATATATATATATATTGTTATACTAATTATTATATCATCAATAGTTTTACATAATATATTTATAATTCTAATAATTAAATTATAATTATATATTATTTTGAATATCAGTATCAAATTTTGATAATATTAAATAATTATAAACATATAATCAAAGAAATTATATTTGTATATATTTTAAGAATTATATTATACTAATTCTTATATATAAGAATAAAGTATTAAATAATTTAAAATTTTATAAACATAATTTATATAATTAAAAATTTCACTTCAAATATTTTAGAATAAAAATATTTAATAAAAAAATGAAATTTGAAGAATATAATTATGATATATACAGACTAAGAGAGAAACTAATAAATATTAAGTTTCAAATTTAAAAAATAATATTTTATAAATATTTTTTAACCAAGTATTGAATTTATCATAAATAGATAATTATATAAAGTTTTAAAATTATTTTTTATTACACTATTTTATTTTAACGTGAATATATTATTTAAAATATAAAAAATATAAATATTAAATTAATTATTTAAATATTTAAAATTTTTGAGTAAATATATATATAACCATCGAGAGAATTATTAGAATGATAAATTTTATTTTTTCTAATAAAATTTTATACATATAAAAGTAATCTGAACTATGTTTATTGTATTAAATATATGAAAACATAAATAATAAATAGTTATAATAAATTATTATTAATAATTTTATAAATTCAACTCTAAAATATGTTTTTGTTATTAGACTCAAATATGTTATTGGTTTCTATATATAAATATAGTGTATTTTGTAATAAGTTTTTGTAAATTTTTTTGTTAGGTTTTAGTCATTACCATTAATAAAAAAAATTTTGTTAACTACTTACCTATCTAATAGAAAATTAGTTTAATACTCATGCTATTTAATTTTTTAAATATTGTAAGCTTAGTTATACTTTTGGTCCCTAAGAATGTAAAATATTTTGTGATAGATCTTTGTAAAATTTTTATATTATGATTTAATCTTTAAAATATTCAAAAGTTAAGATTTAGTCTCTATTGTTAAATTTTTTTTCTGTTTAAATACTAAAAGGTTAGCTCTGTTATGTATTATCATGTCATTTAATTATTTAAAATTAATATTTATAAATAAGTTATTGAACATATTTTAAATATTTAGAAAAAAATTCTTATAATCTTAATCCTCTTTCCTTTCTATATCTTCTTTTTCTTTTTTCCTTTGTCTCTTTTTTCCTTCCTATATTCTTAAGACAAAGCTTCTTAATGAAACACTTAAAACTGAAAAAAGATAGCTAACAATAAAGACTAAATTTTTTTTAAAAATTATAAGAACCTATCACAAAATATATTACATTAATAAGAATCTAAAATATAATTAAATTTAAAATATTTTAAAAAATTAAATAATGTGAAAGTACATAGGCTCTTTATTAGTCAACTTAATACATAAGAATAAAGATTAAATCTTAAATATTTTATTTTAAAGATTAAATTCTAAAAAAAACCTTATAAAAAACTTTTCAGAGAAAATTATATCGATAAATCTCGTATTTAAGTCTTCTTATTATACTAAGGAGCTAGGACATCATTCGTTGGAAGAGTAAAAGTTCAAAGTGGCATGTTAGACAAACTCATCAAATCTACAGTGAAGCCTCTGCGTAGGAAACATATAGGGGTACTTAGATATGTATATTTTTCTCACTTAGGGTCCAATTGTCAATTATTGTGTCAAGAAGATCCACTCGTGCACTTTTTACTCATTAATGGGCCACCAGATCATGTTTCCCAACATGGTTTACATCCATATAGCCATATCACGATTAGATAAATGCACAAAATGTTTTATACTATAAAAAAATTAACCACCAAATTAGTTTGCTATAGATGCGAGTATTTTATTTATAAAAATAAATGTGAATGAGCTATTTTACTATTTAATTTATATTATACATTATTCAGAACATTAAGTTTAAAATAAAACGCTAATATGACACTTATTACCTTAAAATTATGATCACAACTCAAAAATCATATTTTAGCGACTTAATATAAAATTTTAATCTAAAAATTGAAAATTCTAACTCTTTGTCATTAATATTTAACTTAATAGTCGTGTTGCATTATTGTTGCAGGCATTGATACCGAATTTTTTTACTTGTACGGTTTGAAAACGTGTATTTTTATTTTAAATACATATATAAAAATGATATTACTACAATATTCTATCCAAACTCATATAAGTGCAGTCCCTACTCAATACAACTAACTTGTTTGACAAATTCTGAGCTGAGAAATATGATTATGAGCACAAGCTACAAGGGGACAATGCCACTGTCTAAGAAAGTTAGTAAGAAGCTTCAATTTCAGCAAGAAGAGGGTGGCGTAATTATTGGTAAATCTAGTTGATGTAGCCCCATATGATGCGTTAGGATCATTCTTTCTGTCTATCAGAAACTGAGACTACAAAACACTAAACTAGTTTATCTGTGGATGTTATATATATTTGTGTGTATAAGTATGCATTTTCTTCAAATAACGGTGCTCTTACTTTCGTCATGTATCATGCGTGGTGGGTAGTTGATAATATTTATACCCATCACGTTAGTATTTTGTTGGGACCAGTAAATATGGAAATCAAGGTCTATGTACGAAGATACTCAATAACACCAACCAGTCCTTCACCATATGCCCTCTTTTTCTTTTTCTTTTTTGCAATTTTTTAGGAAGAAAAAACCTTGTTTTATTCTAAGCCATAGAATGTTATTAGACTTGTAAAGGGTTTAGAAAAAACTTATATTTACCTTATTTCTAAGAGACTAGAGAGGGTTTAAATTTGCAACCTTGTGAGACCTTGACTTGCTAATTCAATCAACTAGTAAAAGTTTCAACATATGCTAATTAATTACAGATAAATATTAACTAATGTTTATGAACATAAAAATAATAATATTTATTCAAAAATATTACTAATGCATTTTATTACAAAAATTATTAATTTCACACATAATATCTTAAAAGTACTAAATTAGTAGACGCTTAACTATACATGAGAATTGCCCATTTGCCCATTTTATAATTTAGACACAACCTCTTGGTTTCAGCATCATAATTTTATATGTTTCTAAGCTTCTAAACCAATGCTTTTGGACAAAGATTCATTTTAGTTGGTCCTTTAAATAAAAAAGATAAAGAAGAACTAGACGAAAGAAAAATTGAAGGTCCAGCTTTTGATAGTTTCTTTGTCCAACTCATCGTACGTTTATCTAACTTTGATCTTAACCCTTTTGTGCTACAACTCATCGGAAGCAAACTAAGTAAAGGTCAAGGCCTATAGGTTCGTTCTTCCAAAAGGTGGCCAACACGTTCAAAAGTAAAATTTTATTACAAAAGAATGATTCGGTTAACTCTTTCGTGCCCATCTTACACAATGCTGAGGAGGATATGCTATAATAAGGACATATATAGGACACTTTATTTAAATTATTGTACCACTTAGGGAACCTAAACATAATAAAATATACCCGAACACTAGTTTTCCATGCCTCAATATCCCTCCATGTCCACATGTGTGAGCATTATGACATGAATTGGTTTTTCAAAATTAAAGTATTCTATAAAGGAGTGATCTTAAGAAAGTTGCTAAAAAATTAAAATACAGTATATTTAAGACATCAAATTTAAATTTTATTTATTATTTTAAATATTTAACAAGTGTATTAATAATACTCATTAATATTCCTCTTTTTAAAAGCACAACGCAATTTTTAAATTAATTGTGGTCTTTCTTTCAAAAGTATAATAGCACCCATCAAATTCTTATTTTTATACTTCAAGTTTTCATAAATTGAATCCAATATATATATATATATATATATACGTACATACATATATATAATTTATTATCTCACATCCTGTAAAATTCTTCAAATTTTATTACTAAATATTTTTTCTTGGTTATTACTAATACTACTAAATATTTTACTTCTAAATTCTTGAAATTATTTCATACTTCAAATTTATCATAAATTCCCAATAATTTAAATAAAAAATATTTTTACAGATCGTGATAAAAAAATTTGACAACAGATGCATTTTTTATTTTAAAAATAAAAAGACTTAATTTATTAATAAAAATTGAAGAAATCAATATCGATTACAGTATAAATTAGAAGAATTAAAAGTATATTATCAGGCCAAACTTTTAATATTGGGAAAAAAAGTGAGAGAAAGAGGGAGAGTGCCATATGGTACTTTTGATAAATGTACTCTTTATAAGACTATATATATACTCTCAACACAATAACATAAACCAACTTTACTTGAAGACCTTAAAACAATGAGACGGGCTAATACATCAGAGTAAAAAAAGAAAGCAAAGTTCTAGGGTTAGGAGATTACTATCCTGGAGTGAACATGTATAACTACATAGAGTTAGACTTCTCAACATGCATTTTTGTAATAACAACAATTTTATTTATTTTAATTTTTGTCCTTATATTTTAAAATTTTAATTTATATAACTTTAGTTTTTTTAAATTCCGATCCTTATATATAGTTTTCTTTTATTTTTATTCATTTAAATTTTATTTTATTTTATTTAAGTTATGGTCACTATAACTTACTAAATATTAGTTTTGATAGTTGTATCTTTAAAAACAATTGTGATGGTATATTTCGAGTATAATAAATTTAACCAAAAAATTTAAAGACTAATAACAAAATTTTTAAGTCAAAATTATAGCTAAAATCAAAATAAATTCAAAATTAAACATGTATAGAATTAATATGGTGAACCATTACATTATATTAAAATGATATCAAATAAACACGCAAGAATTAAAATCAAAATATTGTTTTGATGAAGTATGCATGAAAGTCATTGTTAGAAGTCTTAATATGGTGAAATATTGCATTAGCTTAAAGGAAACGTTTGCCTATATACATATACATACACATATATTATATAGAGGGAGAGGTGGCATATTATCTTGACTCAATTAACACTTTAACGAACATAATATTTTAAGTATTAAAGTATTCTAGAGTTTAGGCAGAACATTAATAATTGAAGGCTCCAGTATAATAATATTTAATTATAGACATAATAATTTTGTCTATTATTATTTGTTATATATGATAGTAAATGCAAGTTAGTTCCTTCACTCGTCACTGCTGTTTTCATCATTTCGTTTGTCCCATGAATCAAAATGGGGACCAACTAGCAGCCATCAACGACCACCCACTCATGTATTATTTTAGGGCAAGTAGTGCTTGTTTCTCCTTTTTTTTATACTGTGTAAATGCAATGTACGGAAAAAGATATATATATATATATATATATATATATATATATATATATAATACAAAAAGATTATAGGAAAAAACATAGGAAGATTAAAAGTCATTGTTTTATTTCAATTTTATAATGTTTAATATTTTAAATGTATTATGTTTTGTGATAGTTTATGAGTTTTAATAATAATTTACTATGTTATTTATATATAGTTGTTATTAATTATATACTTAAGGCATGTTACAAAATTTGAAGTTATTCCTTGGTTCTCAATTATTGTCAGAGGGTTTGAAGTTTGAAGCACAGTAAGTGGGTCATCACTTTGAACCTCGTCCAGACAAGAGAAAAAAAAGGTTTGATAGAATAATTGATGAAAGGCATGATCTGATAATCTTGGGGGAAGCATTGCCATTAGGTCTTAGTTTGCCTTCAGATCAAACAGCAACACCTGTCCATGCCAAAATATGGGTGGCAAGCAACTGTCACCTGATTTCGTTCACCTTTCCCCTCTCTCTCTCTCTCCACAAACCTTTGCTTTTGTTACACCCACGAGGGAGATGAAGAAAGATAATATTTTGTTAAAAAATTGGAAAAGTGTACTTATTTTATATTTTTAATATGTTTTAATACAATTTAAATTAAAAATTCTATTTATTAATTATTTTAACTAGTATTTTTAATCGTCTATAATGTTCTGGTAAGTAAATAAATACAGACAAATTTAAAAATTCATCTATAAATTATATATGAATTTTTTATTTTTTTTTGTATGTTACAAACTGATTTTTCTATTTATAAATTACAAATAAATTTTTTCATATATGATCCGTACGTGATATTTATTTTTATTGTTTTACTTTTATTTACTTGTATAATTATTTTTTGTTATTTTTAATTATCACAATTTGTAAACATAATAAAATGATAAAATTATAAATTAAAATTTAAAATTTATTTAAAAATATTAAATTAAGATGTCATTATAATTAAAGATATAAATATTCAAAGAAATAACATTAAAAATAAAATAATAATGTCTATTATAAGTAGTCGGTGTAATCATTGTCAATAAGAGCATTAACATCAATAAAGGAAGAGGAAGAATGTCATATTGAGCCAACAACTAGTGGCACTAGAACTAGTAGAGGAGGAGAAAGAGGTGTGAAACTGCTTCCTTTCATGAGCTTCAAGTGCATTTGCATATACTGCCACCTTCCTCTACATCCTTGATGCCAAATTTTTTTTTCTTTTTCTCTATTTTCTCGGCCTACTTATTTTTCCATGCACTCTCCTTGATTTTACACATCTCTTTATTCTGCTTCTGTAGCTCTACGTTTAAGGCATGGACCTGAGTACTAACCATGTCCTCTACCCCCTCAGATTCAAGAGAAAAGACATCTCTAGTGACAGATGCAATGGACATCGAGTTTACAAAGCGCCCCCATGCCATAAATGTGGCCTTTATAAAAGGCTGCCCACTGTCTCTGACCACATAGCATCTTCATCAACAAACTCTAGGTCCTAAAAAGATGTCTTTTCAAACTTTTAAACATAATCATCTTATAGTTCAGTGCAAATAAGTATATATTGGCCTCAATAATATTTAATAAATCTTTAATAATAAAATAGTGTTAGTAACCTCACTTACATATGTGGCCTGAGATCGTGTATTAACCCACAAGATTTTGTCTCTCCTGCAAGTGTGATGTGTGTCTCCATAAACACCTCTCCATGCATAAGTGGTCTCTTCAACAACTTCTCTTACAATTTCAATTAAACCACCATCTCAAATATTAAATATAAATTGAATAATATAGATTTTAAAAGAAAATTAAAAATCACATACCAAGTTAGCTTTAGTGTCAGCCAAAGTCGTAGAGCCACCAGTATGTAGTGATCTCTTTTTATCAGACATCCTGTTTATCTTGTTCTTTATAAAAATATTTTTAAGTCATTCATATGTCAATACTCCTACAAGACCGAGAGAAGTTAAGTGTTATTCAATCAGCAAATGATAGGTCTTGACGAGCTTCAATGTACATATGTCTTAGTCACTTTGTGGTAAACTCAAGGTGTAACTTGTCGGGTAGTAATGACTTGTTGTGTAGTAATGACTTGTTGTGAATTACAACAAACATGTATGAATTCCTCAACACCCTAATAGAATTTAGGTTTTATTCTTCCTAGCCTAGGTGCAACTTATCATACATCTATGAACTGTTTCTAAGAAACATGTCAATCAAAAACTATATAAAATTAATACAAGTACACAATACTATATCAACCTTCTATTTTATATTACACGAAATTCTAATATAAATTTTGGAAAATCTTCCTTAATTTATGAACATTTCTTTATGTATGTTAACACCTAATACAAAAATATACATTTTCAATGCACACAATCTATATATTATATTAAAATATGTTAATAAATAAATCATAAACATACACTTCACAATCCTAAACCGTTCTAGAGTGTATCTTTTTATAACTCCACAACATATATATTCTGCAATCTCAGCAAGCACAAATAATCTCAAATAATAATAAGGTCCAGGAAAGGATCTCTACGCCCATCCTCCAATCATACAATTTTTAAATCTATAACTTTATCTTAGAAATCACAAGTCTCTAATCTACATCAAAAATTGAAAAACTAAATTGATTAAAAGTTAGAATATCATATTAGGAACACAATGATGCAATATTTTTTTTCAAATGGATGCTCAAACCACTCGTAATGGCCAAACAACTGAAGATGCTAGAGAGAAAGAGGGAGGATGAAAGTGAGACAAGAAATTATGGAAACTGAAGAAGAAATAGAAGGCGTAGTTTTGATATATTTCACACATTACAGATAAATTTTTCCATCTTAATCAAATTATTTTAATGAAATGGAGTGTTTTAAAAGTTCAGTTATAGATGAATTTATCCATATATAAATCCACTAAATGCAGTTATAGACAAAAAAAACTACTATATGAAAAGTCAAAAAAATTCTGCTAAAATATTCTTGCTTCAGTTTCAAATTATAGATAGAAACTTATGTTTGTAGTTTCTATCTATGATATTATGTGTCGAATGGCAGAATGTTTACAGACAGATTTTACTGATGAATTTTTCTAAAAAAATAAAAAAAATTATATTTACCATCTATAAATTTATTTATAATATATGTAGAAAAAATATGTCTGTAAAATCTACTTGTATTTTGTGTTTTCTAGTAATGAAAGGAAATATGAATGAGACTATTATTAATTAGAAATGCAACAAATAATGAAAATATTTACTTAATCAGAAAGGGATGGTCACCTGATTAAGATATGTCTCGAAGAATTTATGAAGGCAATGACATAAATGTTAGAAAACAAACAAGCTTTTGTATTAATAGTCAAATTTGTTGATCAACACACAATAGTGATGATTACATATTGTAAGACTATGAATTATAGGATTTTTTTTAAAATTTATTTATGAAAATCTGAAAACTTGAATCGGTTATATGCCTTTATGTAAGAAATATATTATTTCAAACATAACAAGAGGACGTTGATAGATTATTTTTTGGAATTCAAGAAATACATTGAAGAGATGTTTGCTCAACAGAATAAGCTTATTACATTGAGTTGATTTTTTGGACTTAATTTATAACATGAGGTGGTAGGGTCTTAGTTTTTGTCAAGTAAACATGTTGACAATTTCACAAGTGTCTTCTTTAAAGTTATGTAGTCTTCCTTTGAGGAACCTAAAGATCCTACAAATAGTGAAACTTTTGATCATTCTACATTGGCAATTCAATCTAGGATCCGTGATGGCAAAAGCAAAGGTAAAGATGAAGAACTTGGTTACTATCGAAATTAGTGTACTCATCTTCTTTAGAATCAACAATTTTCTCAGCACCACATTTTCTCTTTTTGCTCCCTTATGCTTCTATTACATTTTTATTCTTTTTGCTATCTCGTGCTTCTGTTACATTTTTCTTCTTCTTGCTCCCTTGTGCTTTTGTTGCATTTTTCTTCTCCTTGCTCTCTTTTGCTTCTCTATCACTTTTTTCTTCCTCCCTTTTGATTTAAACTTTGCCCCTTCTTCTTTTTAACACTCTTCTGAACTATGGTTTTTATTACTTCTATAGTCTCTTGTTCTACTAATTCATGATCTATAGTCTTGGTTTATGTTTGGATGTTAATAGTACATGTGCATCTCACCATCATTTCTTTTTTATGCACTTGTCATCTCTAACAAATTAACATCTTTCTTTAATATCCTTAATCCTCTGTATAGCTTCTTATTGGGTTAAAATCAAAACACCTCTACTTTATCATAGCCAATACATGGCAAAAATTATTGAGATGGAACACATCCAACATTTCATCATCTGTTTCGGGCCAAAATTCAACTTTTTCTCCTTTATACTTCTATCATCTTGTTCCACAAACTTATTTTCATGGTGGATGTGAATTGTAATAAAGTCTATTCTATATGATAAAATACACTCAAATTAATTATTAACAAATAAACAAGTACAAATTTAAAAATCTAATGCATATGTGAAAATCAATCACAAGTTAAAAACTAAAAAACTCTTGGGACCACAATCAACCGATATAATAAGCACAAATGATTATTTTTCTAAATATATTTACTCAATCACACAAAAAAAAAACATAAAAATGAAATATAAAAGTAAAATAGGGAACCACTAGAATGGAGGGACATTTGTACATATATTTTTCAAAGCGAAGAAAAACAGCAAAAATGGATGAAATAAAATTTGAATACACGAGAATGGTTGAATTCAAATGGAGAAATAAGAGAAAGTGAAGTGAGGGTAGGGTAGGGAGTAATAAGTTAATTATAGCATAATAAGTTAATTTTTAGGAAAAAGAATAAAGCAATATCCCAATACTTTAATATCTCTTAACGCTATTGACTAAATTGATTAACAATTGTTAATTATGAAGACTAACATTTTAAAATTAAAATTTGATATTTGATCGATCCTGCATATTCTAAAGACTAAAGTGAATGCTTGCTTTATGATTATTCATTATGATATTTGGGGTCTTTGTCAAGCTAGTCTTAGAAACTTTGTTTCTTGTGTGGATGATTATATTCATGAAACTTGGCTATTTTTAATGAAATCTATATCTTAATTACTTACTATTATTTTGCAATTTTGGAACTAAAGTTTATGATCAATTTAATTTTCATATGCATATTTTTTATAGTGATAATGTTAAGGATTATATTCTTACATCATTGTATAGTTGTTAAATGACCTTGAACTTCCTATAGTTGTTTGCAAAGGTAGCAAACTTGTTTCTTATCCTATTTCTTTTTATAAATTTGTTACCCATTTGTTATCTACTTCAAAATCCTCTATAGCTAGTGAGAATTCAATTTCATTTCCTAAGAATCTTTTAGATGTTTTAAATCATGATAATTGGAAACATGTTACGGAGAAGGAAATAATGACTCTTGAGACATGCTATTTGGGATTTGGTTCTTCTTCCTAAAAGAAAGAAGGCTATTTGTTGCAAGTGAGTTTATATTATGAATGTGAATCTTGATGGTTCTATGGTTCACCTCAAGGCACGTTTTGTTGCAAAAAGTTATTCTTAAACACATGGAGTTAACTATATTGATCCTTTTTCTCCTATTGCTATTTGTCTGTATCTTTATCTCTCTAGTTGTTAAGCATCATTGGTCATTGTATCAACTTGATGTAAAGATAATGTATTTACATGGTGATATACACGCAACAACCACCTAGAGTATAGTTTGCGATATTCAGTGACGTGATTTTAGAATTTGAATTACTAAGGAGTCAGAGTGATGATAAAGTATTTCATAACTAAACTAACCTTGGTTTCACATTACTTGTTTTGTCTGTTGATGATAATGTTATTGAAGGTAGTGATAATGAAGGAATCAACAAGCTAAAGATATTTCTTTATACTAAGTGTCAAACTAAGGACTTGGACATCTCGAAATATTTCCTAAATATTGAATTTATATGTTTAAAGAAAGAGATATTTTTTTTACAGAGAAAATATATTCTAAATATGTTGACTGAAACTAGCTTGAAGGGAGGTAAACCATGTGAGATGCCTATAAAGTCAACTATGAAGTTGACAATAAATGAAATCTTCATTTTTTATCAATAGAAATACAAAAGATTGGTTGAAATTTTGAATTACCTAGCAATCCTAGGTTAAATATTGCTTTTCTAGTAAGTGTTGTAAGTCAATTTATGACTTATTTGACTAACACTTACTAGGAAGCACTTATTTGCATTGTTAAGCACTTAAGGAAGGCTCTAGGAAAGGGTATTGTGAAGAAGGATCATGGAAATTTGTAGGTGAAAATATTTTTTTAATGTTGATTGGGCAAGATCTCCTATGAACTGCATATCTACTACAAAATATTATGTGTTTCTAAGAGGTAATTTGATTCCCTAAAAAAGTAAGACACTAAATATTGTGACCAAATCAAATGCAAATGCATAGTACAAGACTATAGCTTTGACTACTTGTGAGCTATTATGGATTAAGCAAATCTTGAAAGATACGAGATTTGGTAACACTATTTCTATTAAACTATGGTATGACAATCAAGTTATCATTTACATTACATCGAATCTAGTTTTTCATGAAAAATCAAAGCATATTAAAGTGAATTATCACTTCATTCAAGGAAGATTCAAAAGAATCTTTTATTTATCTCTTATGTTAGAACAAGTGATCAACTAGTAAATGTATTTATAGTGGCATAGAATCAGATACATAGTGATTTTATTTGTAACAAGTTAGATATAATTAATATTCATGCTCTAACTTGAGAGAGTGTTATGAATAGTCATAATAATCCTGACCTTTATATAATATTCATATGACCTATTCTAAATACAAGACCTGCTTACACCAACAAAAAAAGATAATCAAGCCTCTCTATTAAGCCATAGGATGACATAAGTATGACAATGGGTGTCTTTCGCATGTTATCATTCTAGAAGTAAAAACACACTTTCTTTATTTTATATTTTATTTTTGGCATAATAAAGTTTTTCTCTTTTAACGAAATAAGAGCAATTGATAAGATTATAATATAGGTAAAATATAAGTAGTCTCTAAACTAGGACATTAGCATAGCAGCTTCTACTTTTCTACCTGATAAGTTGTCTTTTTTTTAAAAAAAAAATTGTGCAGACATGTAAGACTTCGTGATTTATGATTTACATTGTCGCAATCAGGCGGTCATAACGATACGGATAAAATGATATTTTAAGAAAAATATCTTTTAAGAATAAAAATATTTTTCTAAAAAATCAGAGGAGTCACCACCAAAGTTTATTTTAAGAAAACTTTGGAAAAAACTTTTTAAAATTATATGATCTTTGTAACAAAAAATGAGTTCGAGAGTCGTTTACGTGTAGGGAAGGTATTCGCACTCTACAACGTCTGTTTAAAACGGTTACCTTAAATTAATTATGCAAATTCATTTTAATTTTAAAAAGTATTTATTTAACCCTCTAAACATTAATTATTTATATTTTTATTTTAAAATAAGACAAATTATTTATTAAAATGTTAATGGATTCCTTAAAAATTTATTTTGAAAATTATTTTGACTTGATGGGTTTGATTCTCGCTCTTAGGTATCCCCTGGTGTAATGGGAAACTCAAAGCCATGTAATTCTATCTAAAAATTAAGAAGTTGGTTAACTAAGAAAATTTATTTTGATATTAAAATTATTTTCATAAAATTATAATATTTAGGATAAAAGATAACGCAGTTATACATATACCCTACGAGAAACAATACAGAAGATGAAGGAAAATCACACAACTATATTGCAAGTCGTTAAAAAGTATTTTTATTTGTAAATAAAATATTTGAATTTATATTTAAATTATGATTAAAGTTGAAAGAGAATTTAAGATAGCGTAAGCTATATATTAATCTCTTATAATTTTTAGACAATCAAAAGTAATATAAATCACACATTGATATTGCAAAAATTTGTATAATAAAAATAGAGAAATGATTGGTTATTTAATTTATCAAAATTATAAATATGATTCAACAATTTTTAAAATATGAAATTGATTTTATTTTAAAAAATAAAATTTATTTGAATTGATTAAAGAAGATACTTATTTAATAAAAAGATTAAACATTCCATTTGTTATATTTATATTATATAAAATCTAAGGTAACGTTAGTACACATAAGTTTTTGACAATTTATAATGCATAAAGGTAGAGTCGATACACATTAGCATTATAAATTATTTTGTTAATAAAACAATTTAGATTTAAAGGACTGGAATGTGATTGACACATGATAAAATAATTAAAACAATAAAATAATTGTTAAATAAAAAATTAAAAATTAAAAAGATTTACGTAATAGCAAAAGTTAATCTACAAATTTGTATTTCTTTCATTCGAGAAGTCTCATACTTCTTATTGTAGCATTCTAAACTAGCAGGGCAAGCAAAAACAAGAGTTTTATCTCTAAAAAGAATATACCTTGTAGTTTCATTCCCTCACAAAGATATAACTTCAAGTCTGAAGAAGAATAGAGGACAAAGATTTTATTCATGGTGTAACTTCTCTTCTTTTATCTCTGATTTTCTTAGTATTCTCCTTCTTGATTTTTTTCTCTTTTTGCATAACTCTAAATCTTTACTCTCTTTTCTGAAAACTTTGTGCCTCCTTATCTTCCTCTCCAAAAGCTTTTCATTTTTTTAAAAAAAGATTTTGCCGCTCTTAAAATTTTTTGTTTCTGAAAATCTGCCGAGTTCCAGATTTCTTCCTTGTGTTTTTATATTGGTCATTTTTAGGGTTTCACATGGAGACAAATTTCTAAACTTTCCCTTTCTCATGTATGGAGTCGGTTTTGATATTAGAGTATAGACTTGCCTAATGTAGGATTTTCGTTTCTGGGGCCAAATCTCTGTTTTTAAAAGTTTTCTATTTTTTTGTGAAACAATTTTATTTCTTTATTTTTATTTTTTTTAAATTTGGAGGCAATTTTAAATTTGAAAACAATTCGAAAGAGACAAAAATTAGTATTTACATATATATCTGTAACTTTCCTTCTATAATATGAAGGATGTATAAAGTTGTTACAATTATTAACTTTTAAATAAAAATAAAAATTTCATAACAAAATTACTTAAAATTTTAACGTGTCATAATTTTTTAAATTTTATTTTTTTTAATATATAAAACTCTTTAAAAATATTAAAAAAATAAATTCCATCTATTTAGTGTACAAAAGTCTTTAAAAAACTTAAAAAAAAGAGTTTCATCTCTTTAACTTACAAAACTCTTTAAAATAATAAAAATTAGATTTATACCTTAAAGGTACAAAAAAACTCTGAACAAATAATTTATTTTAAAATAATATTATAATAATTAGTCTTTTAGAAAATATAAAAGCCCAATTTTTTTAATATTCTTTTTGTTTTTTTATTTGTCAAATTTTAATGATAAATTTATTTATTTACCTATTTCTTTAAAAAATTTAAAATAATATTATTTTTAATTGTACAATTATTTTAATTCTTAAATACTTGACGCTTGAATTATAAAAAAAATACAAAAGATACCATACTTCGACTTTTACGCGGCATTTATTTTTGGACAGAAGTAACTAACATTTCATGAAAAAAAAAATCTATTTTTTTATTGAAACAAACTAACATTTCTTCTATTTATTACGTTATCATCGACTTTAATGCTGTATATTTTGGGACAAAAACAATTTTTCTAGGAATTTACTTTTTTTTATTCTTACGAGACAAAACAGTAAAATTATAATTTTAAACTATTTGAGGAAATAATAAGAATTACCACAATTAAAAAAAGAGATGCAAGGGCCAAATTGAAAAAAGAGAAAGATTCAAATGACTGGAATCAATTAAAACTAATACGCTACATTTTGATTTATTCTTATATAGCACTTTTAAGCTTCAAGGTAATTGTCTAGTTACAAATCCAGCCTTCCCTATGAGTTAATACCCCTCCAATCTCTTCAACTCCCACTCAACTTCATCAAAAAAGAAACAGGTTCATAGCTGTGTATATGCAAGAACAACACCCCCTCTATCCCTCCTCCAAAACTAATCTTGTTGATTCACAAATACAACAATACAATGTGCATATTGCATCATTGGCATTAGGGATGCATCATTCAACCTTTGCTACCACTTCACCAGGCAAGCTGCTTTCTACAACCGTTTCCCTTACAAATCTGGGAATTCAAAGAGTACGAAAATTACTGGAGTGAATAAACAAAACAAGAAAGGAATGTTTATACAAGTTGAACCAAGAATGAAGTACCTTTCCAATTTGTCACGTGATGATTGCAATACGTAAATTGAAAGGATGAAGGACAACATGAGTCCTGGATTTATAAGCAGTAACAACAAAATGCACTCTCAGTAAAATACAACGCTATTTATAATTCACCCTGCCCATGTTATAAAAAAATCAAGTAATTTCAACCCTCAGCTTAAAAAAAACGCATATTCTTGTAATTATAAGAGTCAAATCACTACTAATACTATTAAAAACAATTTTGGTGCAGCCAGGTATTTTGTCTTTTACCAAACATATGGCAGATAAGGGTTACCAAAATAATTGCTCTCTAGTCAATGGATTTGTGCGAGAGAATAAAGGAAGTCAGTATTCCCAACTTACAAGAACAAAATACTCCATGAAAGCTAACAACTCTCTCTGTGTGTGCATGTGTCTGTGTGTGTATGGGAAAATCTAAATGTTACCATTAGGTAAAACTTAAAGGACCGGATAGTTTTAGTTGAAAAGTTAACACTCACGTGACCCACTATTCTCCCTAACGTTTCCCTCCCCCACATCTTCTATGCAAGAATTCGGCTTAGCAAAAAGCGTAGATGCTAACAGAATTCACTGATGCAAGGAGTCACATCTTGCTTATTTATAGATCTATACTTACTCTTATAATAAATGATTAGGTAAAATCTGGGCCAAAAACATAAAATTCATTGGTGAAACACGGCAACCCTTAATGAATTGATAAGATTTAGGGAACCAAGATTAGATTGAATATTTCAGGCGATAAGGCAGAATGAATTTTGGGCAAAAGCTGTTACACATGTTTGGAACCAGAAGGAATTTTGGGAATCCATGAAAAGGAAATTACGATAGAATCATAAGGTGATTTGGCCAAAGCAATTTCAGGAACCTGCTGAAACATGGAACCGGAATACAGGGAGAGGAAGGGAGGGAGAGCAGAGAGTCACATGAGCATTTTTTTATTTAAAAAATTAACTCTGTCCCTTTATTTTTGTCCAAGGATGATAATAGAATATTGTCATTTCTCACAATAATCATGTGTTCACACTTGATTTGTCCCATATATTTAAAGAAAGGTGAAAAAGGTATTTATTTACCTGAACCAAACAGAACCAAAAATCCTGAAGTTACATCTATCTCCGATTGCTCCTTCCTGAAATATTTAAGATGGCATCCTGAGAAATTTTATTTTTCCCCTCAAATCTATAATACATAAAATGCTGAAAGACTAAAGCATATATTTTAAAATTCAAAATGCTAGGTTACTTTTGAAGGGTAAAAGTTGATGATTTAGATGCATTTAATTCCTACACTACATGTATATAACTGGACAAGGTTTATTGTCAAGTTTCAGAACAGCAAACCAGAAAGAAATCAAATAAAGGACCACGTAGTAACAGCAACTTTTGCCATAAACACTACTATTTAAATTACAATTTGTTTACTAAATCATTAAAATAAATATGAAAAAAAGGTGTTTGGACATTCTATACAAATATTGGGAAAAAAAGGGGGAAAAAAAAACTCCAGAAAATTGATATTATTATATATGATGTGTGCAAAATGCTAAACAGTGGTAAAATGGTAGGGTAGTACTGGTAAAAGTCCCCCAGAATAACACCACTAGTATAACAAGGTTTCAAAGTCAATGAGAATAAGAATCCCAACATTATAACCCACTCCCTAAATGCCAGAAAATTGGGTCAAGGGCTTGACTAGCAATAAAATAGTTCAAAAGTAATGTTGACCATCTATATATGAAAAATGAACATATATAGCTGCAACTCAAATAACACACACCATGTATATCGGACAATTATATGCTTTGGCCAATGCTGAGCATCCCAGAATTGTTTACGAATCTCAGGTTGAATCTCAACATCTGTAATGGTAAAACAAAAGCTGTAAGCCCAATCAAAGGCTCAAAGTCCTCTGAGTTATAAAAGCATAGCTTAATTAATCATATTACCGAATGTTCCTCGTAAGTATACCAGATTATCAGCACATTGAAATTCATTTAAGTAAAGCAGTATCAACTTATTTATAATTTACTATGAAAGGCAAGGTCTACAGAATATTAAAGTTCCACAGAATCAGTTTCACTACCAATATTTTAAGTATATTTATCTACACTAACTACATGTTTCTCAAAATTAATCAATAACAATGAATGGAATGCCTTCAGACAGTAGTAAGAAAAAGAAGTGTCTTCACTAAACATTTAAATACTGTCATGGGGATTAACAGAGAATATTAAATGCAGATATGGGTACATCCGTACATGAATATATCAGATGACAATTGAAACTGTATAAGGTAAGTAAAATTTATAAATTATACAAGTAGAATGATCACCTTATAAAAAGAAAATAAAAAAGCTTAAATAAACATAAAAACTAGGGGAAATGATGATTTAAATGGTTAACGGTGACAAATTTCCACAAAACTTAGGAACAGTGAATAAAATATCTCTTGGATCCACAGAACTTAATGATGTTTTCAAATGTATGATTAGAGAAGAACAACATACAGTGATGAGGCATATCCACAACTTTTGCTGTGACACCATGCAAATCACTTCCTGAATACCTCTGCATGACATTAAAATTTCAGTTAATTCATTTCCGAGCAACAAATTCTCTGTTTTATTGTTTAGCATCCGTGGTGTTAGTCACAAAATACAAGTTGGATAGTTAAAATGGAAAAAGGTATCAAGAATTATTTGTGACCGTAAAATAGCTATCAAGCTGAAAGAAAAATTTTATCATATAGCAATATGACCAGCTATCGTTTATGGTAGTGAATTTTGGGTCTTAAAGGAACAACATGAGAAAAAAATAGGAGTGACCAAAATGAGAATGCTAAAGTAGATGAATGAACACACGAGAAAGGAAAAGATATAAAATGACAGTATACGAAAGAATATTAGTGTAGACCTATAATGAAAAATATGACTGAAAATCGGCTAAGGTGTTTTGGTTATGTGCAAAGAAGACCTTTGGATGTGCAAGTAAGGAAAGTGAATGGCATGACTCTTAGTCCGATAAAGAGGGACCGAGGGAAACCTAAAAGAACTTTAGACAAAGTTATTAAAAGAGACCTTTTGATTAACTAGATCTATGGAAGTTTGGTTTTTGATTGAACTCAATGGCGTTGTGTGATCCATGTAGTTGACCTCACCTAGTGAGATAAGGCTTGGTTGTTGTTGTTGTTTTGTATTGTTTAGCATCCATGGACTCAGAGTCAGATAATCCAGTACAATAATTGGATAAGCAGAACAAGATCATGTACATGCCTATCATGAACACAAAATTACCAGATCTACTTCAAGCATTGGAACCTCTGTACTTTTCCGGTTCACCACAAGAAGCCATGGGATTAAAAATTTCTCCCTTCCAACTTGAAATGATCTGCAGATAAATTCAAAATAATGAAAATTATAATCACTTTTTATCTTGCAGTTTAAGACGGGGGAAGACTAGACAAAATCAGATAACAACAATGCAATCCTCCATATGGTATATGACTAGTAAGATTACACAAATAATTTCATTTCATCGTGTTTAGTAAATGATACATTATTGCTTAATTTCCTATGACAACCATTCCAACTTCACTTCTCTCACCAATGTACTATAAGAAAATCACCACCCCTTGCCAGCACTCTACTCATTTTATGTGGTTAAAATTCCACAGCGTCAGATTCAACCGCGCTGCATCTTCAGATTTTCATTTTATCTAACATTTCAGCCTAATCATTCCCAGAACAGAGAAAATCAACCAGTGAAGCACCATTCTTCCACAGAGAATAAGTATTACTATAAACAAAATCTTCATTTTAAAAAAGAGTCACAAAACAAATTAACATCCGAAACTGATGCATTACCTTTACTTCTTATTTAGTCTGAATTTGCATTAACTGAAGCTGATAGTCAAAATCTTTCTGAGTTTTTTGGAGGAAAACTTAAAAAAATAAAATAAAACAAAGAGTCGATTATTTTTTCCGTCATAATTTAACCAAATATAGAAGACTATTAAAAATCAGATCAACGTAAAAGGCACAAATTATACAGAAGAAAAATTCTCACATTTTATAAGGATCAGCCCCAGTGAAACCCGTAGGCTTGGGTATGGGCATCAACACCTACAAATCCCATCATTCCCAGAAACAACCAATTAAAAATCGCAATAAACAAACAAATTAGATAATAAAAAAAAAGACATTTAGAAAACCCTAATTTAACGAAGTCAGAAGATGCGCACCTCGCGATTCACTGCGAAGATGGGGCAATGGCGGCCAATGAGGTCCTGCCACTGGGTTCGCGACTGCAAGAGCGAAAAATGAAAACAACTTAGAGATGAAACGGCACCGTATGGAAAAAGAAGAGAAGTGTGAGCAGGGAAATGGGGGCGAACGGAGTGGTATTGACCCATGCGGCTCATGGGGACGATGTCGCCGGGTCTGTAAGCAAGAGCGATCGAAAGGAGCGACGGCAACAGCAGTAGCAGTGACGGTGATAGTAGCGGCTTCACGGTAGCTGCAGCCATGGCTACCACTCAAGTCTCTAAGCTTCAGCTTGAAACAGGTTTCGAACCTTCACTCACTCACTCGTGTTATCGTCGCGTTCCGTTTTGGAGCCTTTTTTTTTTTTTTTTGTTAATCTCCTTTTTGGTTGTTCAAGCACTTCGCTGATGGAACTTTTTTGGGCCCAGCTATGGCCCGTTAGTGATGGCCCAATAGGTTTAGTCTGCTAATTTCTAAGACAATTTTCTATTTACGGACATTTTTTGTAAGTATTGACCAAAAAAGAGGACATGTTTTGTTGAAAAAGGAACAGTAATCAAATCCTGTTATATGTAATTATCACACCTTTACTCCTTCCTCCACCCATATTTCTTGGACTAAAATAAAGAAAGTCCTGTGTTAAAAAACTTATTGATGAGCATCACACTACCACTCAGTATTTAATATATTTATTGACAAAACAAAAAGCATTTAATATATTTTTTTCTAAAATGAAAAAAATGGTGAGTTAATTATTGGCATTCTTATGATATTATTTTTCGTTTAACATTTTTTTCTAATTTTTATTTTAGGAAAATGATTTAAATGCAAAAAAAAATTAATAATCATAATACTAAGTATTTATCTATACTATATATACAAGAGGATTTATCAAAGGTGAAATCTTTCAAGTGTCTCTCTATGAAGCATTTGGTTCTTTTTTTCAAAATTATTGCCTCCCTCATTAACTAATAACATTTTTTTTTATATTTTTTTATCTATAAAATTTTGTTTTAAATACTCTTTTCATTCACCTATTTTTCAACCAATAAAACTTTTTAAAAATAATTCCAATAAAACTAGAGAGTAGATAACTTTTGAGTTTGAAATTCAAATCTCTTTAACTCTTTCTTCTTGCGGGGAATCTCATGATTTTTCTTTTCTTTATATTCTTTAAGTTAATTTATTTGTTTTAGAAATGGAGAATAATGTGAATCTCAGTCTTTTTCATTCTTAATTTAATTTTTTTTCTTTTACTTTTATAATTTTTAATAAATTTTAGTAAATAATTAAAAATTTATTAAAAAGAGTGTATTGGATAAGTTGTTATTAGCTTTCCTTATTTTTTGTTATGAACACAGTAGATCCTCTTCTTCAAACAGCTTTCGTTCTTCATATTCTGCGAAGATTCCTTTTCTCGCAATCCTCGATCATATTTCAGCGTATATATGTTAAAAAGATTCAAATTGGTCACTCTACATTGAGCTCTCTAATGTTATTGGTAATTGGGATTACATTATTATATAGAACTCGCACATAAACTAATATTCTATGGCGCACAAAGATTCTTGATCTACATCTAAGAAGTCATTGGTAGGTTCACCTAATAACCCAATCACACAAAGACAAAGTGTGGGGGGAAGGTAGAACAACAAGCATCAAAGCTTAACAAATCAAGAACCAATGAATGAATGCAATCAAATTGGAGGTGGTGCATAACATACTTTGGGTTGAAAATCACCACAAATTGATTTGACAACCACAACAAAAAGAATGAATTGTTTTGGTAGTGGTTACAATACCAAGGTGATTGTGCCTTTAGTTGACAATCGATCACTTCTTCTTGATAACCTCTATGCCTTCATTCTCCACCATATTCACCTATCACTTCCACTTCTCAATTTTATTGGTTCATTTTGTTAACTACACATTGAAACTTATCTATCACAACTTCAACTCCTCCTCTCTCTCTTTCTCTTACAAACATATCTTAGATTTTTCTTAGCTAGGTTGCACCTGTTCATCAATTGGTTTATCGAATCACAGATTGAACCAATAAAAACATACCAAATTCACCAAGTCATTATGGAATTAATTTGAGATAATGCTCATATTAATAAGATGACTAATTCACTAATTTATCAATCAAGTTAACTAATTTGAAAATTTATAATTTATTAAATTTGAGGTGATAAGTCCTTTTTTAAATTTACAAATTACTCGTGAATGTAGTTAATAATATGATTACTATAATTTTGTAATTATAAAACAATTTTGAAAATAAATTGTCCTGTTTAACAATCAAGTCAAACCAATAACTCATTAAAAGATTTGCAATGATACTTGCCAAAGAAAAACTTTATTAATAAGAACTTACAAAACTAACATTTCAAAACAAATTTATAAATATTGTTTTTCATCTTCTTTCAAGTTGATTATTAGGAAAGATAGTTGAATTTAGATTAAACCGATATATGTTAAAAGTATTGAAAATAAGGTGGAAATTTATTCAGTAAATAAATTTGAGTCTAACTACAAAGATTTAATTAACAAAATTTATAAAATAGATGAACATATAAGTATATAAGTATTAAATTTTTTTTAAATACAAATATGGGAGGATATATATTTGTTATTACCACAAATAAATAGTAGTTATTATCACCAACGTTGAACAGCATACGCTGAAGGAAAAAGGCTTTGGAACAGGGATGTTTGCGGATTAGATGAAATTAATTTTTGCATGAAAAGTTATTTTATTTTATGATAAATTATAGCGTGATTTGCTTTGGATAAAAAAATGATCCAATTAAAAGCCGATTGAATCGAATAATTTTATTTTTAATTATTTTAAAAAGTAAATTATTTTATCATTTTTACACTATATTTAAATAAATTTAATTTTATATAAAATATAAAGTTATATAAAAATTATGATATACAAAAATAATTTAAATTATTATCAAAATATACTTAAATAATTATAAAAATAATAAAATGTGCCCTAAAAAATAAAAATATAGTATAAATTTAAAAATAAAATCATAAAAAAAAGTTCAGTATCTTAAACTTTTAATATATAATTTTAAAATGAAGGGACGGTCCCTTTTTAAAAAAGGCTAAAATATTACTTCCCCCTGTTTAGGGTTTGACTTACGAACTGACAGTCAAAGATTAAAAAAAAATTAAAAAATAAGCTGTTAGATTAATTAATGGATTTACAAATTAGTCTATTCAAAAATAATTTTTAAAAATTATAAAATTAATGAATTTAAACTAATAGTAATTAACTAATAAATAAAAATAACTATAAATTTCAACTAACAGATTAATCTATTTTGATTTATCATTTACCCATAAGTTAAAACAGGATAAGCTAGACAAATCGGTTAATGTAAAAAGCCTAATCTACTATTCTAAATGAGTTAAACGAAATAATCCGTCTTAACCTGTTTTTAATGTTATAATAGAATAATAATTTATTAAATAGTTCAAATTACAACAATACTATTACACCACACAAGCATGCATTGGATATAATTTTATTATTATTGTTATATACTATTTCATTCTTGTATTAGATTTGACAATATTTTACACCGAACCAGTTCAACCTATCATGAATATACTGATTAAACCATTAACCCAATCAGCTAGTACCAGCAATCGATGACTGCTGGATCGAGTTTAATGACACCGATTTTATCATTAAATAAAAATTATCATTTTTTATTTTTTTTGTTTCTCTTGACAGATAAATAAAACCATGTGTAGTAGATTTAGAAATTTGAGTGCGTGGTTAAGATTATTCTCCGCAAGTTGCTGTACTGTGTTTCTCTGTAGTTTTTATTCTATGTGCTCTTCCATTCTCCGGGGTGCAGCAACCATTGTCGCCGCTTTTACAAGCAAAATAGGCAAAGAGCAATTCAAAGTACGTCTTTAATGGCACTGAAAGCTACAAATGCAAAGGCATGCATGCATGGCCATTAATTGTTGTCTCTGTGATGACATTGGCACCATTAGCTCTATTATTGCCACCAATGAGCACAGCAAAAGCTTAAGCCAGTTGGGAGCCAAGTTGGCGATGAAAGGATCCATTTAATATATATCTGGCCAAGAGAATAAGACTTGCCTACCAATTGAGAAGAACATAAGTTATTGGCTACGTGTTGTTATGCCTTGAAAAAAACATGGTAACCTTCATGATCATGATGCACCTTTCTAGCTATCCAAATCACACCCCAAATAGCCAATAGGATATATCTCAACTCAATTTGGAAATGTTACCCGGGGATATACCTCGTTATTTTTTATATATGAAGAGGAATTATTTAGATCAATATTATTTTGGTTATATTATATTCTTATATTGTTAATATATAACTTTACTTACAACGGTAATGAAGTGAAATAAAATTTATTGGGATGATTACATAGATAAATACTTGGTGATTATTTAACTTTAATTACAACTGTAAATTAAAATATAAATTTAATCTTATTACTAAACTCGTAAATTAACTAATAAAAAATCTTAAATTTGAGTGAAACAACAGTGAAATAATCTCAACAATATTACCTGTAATGAAAAGTATCTATGTAAATAAAAAAACAAATTTATTTCTTATTTTTTATGATAACCTATATGTGTTTTTTTTCTTTTAGTAATTTTTATATTCGACTTTAGCTATCTAATTTTTACTTCTTACAATTAAGTTCTTTATCAATTTATTTTTGTACAAAATTATTATATCTTTATTGTAATAATTAGGGTTTATGACTTATTTAAAATATGAAATTATTTAAAAGGTTTTAAATATTAATGAATTTATAAGATGTGAAGTTATAGTTTTCAAAAAGATAAATATTTGTATTTTTTTTATTTCAAGTAAAATATGCTGTTTTTGATCGGTGAGTTTTAAGTGAAAAGAAGTTTAGATGATTTAAGAGAATTAGTTTAGTTCATGAAAATTTTGAAAATAAAATTAGAATTTAAGAGTTAAAAAATAAACTAATGAAAAAAATTATTATAATAATTAAAAATATAAATTTAAACAAAAATTATTTTGAGTTGAATTCACAGATTAATTATTCTAATATAATAATTAATATTTTTGTTACAATATAATAAAATATTTTTAAATTAATAATCAAAGACATTAATTATAAATAAAATTATTTGCCATTATACACTAAATTTTAGTTTCCTTTTTGCTCATAAAGAAATTAAGAAATATTTTTATTAAAAAATACTTAAATGTCTTGAATATTTTTGTGAAAAATAATATTTAAAATGTAAGATGTACTATATTGTATATTATTTTTTATATTTTTATTTAAGGTCTTTTTATGTAAGATAAGAAATATTTATATAAACAATTTAAACATATTTTTCTTTTAAATATCATGTTTAATATAGTTTTATATTATGATTCTATTAACTTCACCTTTTAAATTTAATTTTAAACATTTAAAGATAATAGCTTTTTATTGAAAATGATAACATTAACTAAGAAAAATTTTTATTAATGAAAATTAGTCCGAGTGGTAAGTAGTTTGATATCATTTAAGTAAATTTTTAAGTTTAAATTCTTGTGTATGCAAAAAATCTCCAATAATAGACTTACTTCCTATATCTAGCTGTGTGACTCAGGTCAGATCCGTAAGCAAAATTACATCTATAGTGTGATTAAGGCACCCTACCTATACCGGAAAAGTACATTGCATATCCAAATTTTCTTTGACCTGTATATATTACTCAATTAAATTCTTAATAGGGTATTATTGGTTGCAGATTGACGCTGGTGTGGTTGAAAACAATTTGAATATCTAGTGCTTAGCAAGTAGCTTTCATGTATATGTTTTTTTCTATTTTCAAGATTGTAACATCTAATATAATCTAAAGATAGGATATCATTGCCTATCGTCAACAATTCTTTTGGGTGGTAAGAAATCGATTGAGAGTTTTAATCATTTGACACATCAATTTGGACTTGATTCTACATTCTAGATCAACCTGAGCTTAAAAGTAGTTTTCGAAAATTGATCAATTATTCATACCAAAACGATAAACGAAACCATGACCTATGCATTTATTTTTGGTAAATTTTATGGTAACCTAATGTTTGACTGGGGTTAAGTTACTGTATTGATAATTTTTTCTAAATATTTAATATAATTATATTTATTACAATTTAAACTCAAATTTATAGATTAATCTAGAATGATTTAGATGCTCATTTGTAGTTATCGTATCGAAATGAAGCAATTAAATATTTTTGCCTAGCATTTATATCTCATGTCAGCAATGAGTTCAGCAAATTATTGTATTTAAAATTAATAATTTTTAAAATTTATATATTTGGAAAGGATAGAAAGAGGAGGAGAAAGAGTTGTTTTTGTAGATACTATATTTTCTTTTAAATCGGTATTTGTTAGTAAACCTGCAAAATCATTGTTATTCATTGTTGATCTTCGGGAGAAAAAGTAGGATCAATTTGGTACCATTGGCCATGGCATCGCTAACTTTGAAATGCTGAACGTAGATAAATATATTTGAAGTTAATAATCTTTTAGATTATAAAAATATAAAATAATACATTAGCATAAATTTATTTATATAATTATTGTCAATATTTTTAAAATTAGACTGGTGATTAAATCGATAAAAATACTAGCCCAAAATTCAAATGGTTCAATGGTGGATTGATGGTTAAACTGGGCCAAACCAGCAATAATTAAATTATATTTTTAATATTATATTATAAATTAAATAACAAATCAGTGTAAATTTTTGAAAAAATTAAGTAAAGTTTTAAGTTAATATAAATTCATATTTCATATTTTATTAGATACAAATTTACAAGAAATAGTTAAATAATAGTAATTCATATATAAATAATATATGAGTCTTCATTTATTTAAAAAAATCATCCATTTAAAAAATTTGATTTTTTTTTTTTTAAATCAGTTCGGATGGTTTTCTAATATCAGTTCATAGTTGATTTTGACTAATTGTTGACTCATTTTTTGTTCCACCAATTTTTTTAAATGTTTCAAACGGATGACCTAATTAGTTCCTAGTTTAACCGATTTCGTCTTGTCTAATTTTGGAAATTATAATTATTATCGCAAATAATATATAATTCTATTAATTTAAAAAAAAATAACCTCATCCTTTAAAAAAATTATCCTAAACAACCTCTTAATTAAAAAGTACTTACACACCGGTAACTTTAGTCGTTGCTCTGAAAAATTAAAATATTACATTATTCAATGAAATATTTTTATTACTGAATGTATTTTAAACAAGTTTAAATACAAAATATAGTCATTAATAAAGGATGAAATACGAAAATGAAAAGAAATTTATATAAAGAATTAAAGTAATTGTAAAATTTGGACTCAAAAGTCGAACTGCATGGGTAGGAACAAATCGTTGCCCCCTCAATTTTAAGTCATTCAAATTTTTGTTCACAGAATTTTGATTAACTTTGATGAAAATGATTGTAACCATGAATTAAAAGATCTTCATGATGATGGTCGATGACTCAAGTTGAGGCGTAGAGGGAGGAGTGACCACAGCTAAAGTTGCCACTTCTGATTGTCTGAACCACTTGACTATACAATAATATCTCAGCTTTAAAATATTATTTTTAAAATATATTTTATTTATTATCATTATTAAAATATTTTTAGTGAGTAAACAAAAATTCAAAAAAGTAAAAATTTAATTTATAAAAATTTAAGGCTATTTGATTGCTTGATCCCTGTGAGACTTGAAATAGTTTATCATTTAATGTTTGGCACAATAATCAAGAAAAATATTACATGTTTTAACGACTTTATTAAAGTGTTTCTTTTGTTCTAGGTTCTAGCTATAAGAGGGAATTCTTATTGAATTAAGAACATTAAAAGTATGATGAGACTGGTCTTCTTAAGGAAAAAAGAAAGAAAAAAAAAACTTTCATACATAAGATTTAAATTCAAAACGTTATTTTAAAAGAAATCAAGGATATATCATTTGAACTAATTTTTGCTGATCCTTGCCCTTTAAAAGTAATACTCGTTTTTAAAATATTTAATAAAAAGGTGTTTCATTTAAGATATTAAAAACTAAAACAATTAATCTTTTAACATTTTTATTTATAAATTATTAATAAGTGCTTTAAATATATTCATGTTAGCATTTGACTTTGATTTAATAAAATATGTATTTATTTGACGATATTCTAAATATTAATTTGATGTTTTTTAATATTGTGAAGTAATAAATATGATATAAATTTAAAATTTTATTAAAAATATATTTAAAGCAATGATTAAAGTAATAAAAGTTGAAAATATTTGCATTTTTTTACACTTTAGCAATTTTACTATGTTCATCTTTTATCATAATTTTATAAAATTATCGAACTTTTTTTAATTTATTTTTATTAATTTGTATTTGTTTGAAGAATGTATTTCTTGAATAATATAAAAAACGATGAGTATAATAAATGATTAATATATACTTTTTATAAAAATTAAAATAAATTATTTTAAATTCTCATATAAAATTTAAAACCTTATAAAAATAGAGTATATAATAAAGATAAACAAAATATATTATATTAAAAATATTTACTAAAATTTGTAGAATGTCCTTAATTAGTCTTCATTACAAAATATTTGAAGTGACAATCATTTTGCAATTTTGAGCCCTATTTAAATTTAGACTTTAGTGATTTGTTTATGATCAAATCACAAAGGGAAGAAAGGAATAGGCGAGGTGACAATTATTTTAAAATAAAAGAATAGTTATTTGAAATAGAAAAGCTCGATAATATGTGAACAAAGACAGACTCATCTTATCCAAACCGGATATCTTTCTCGTCTCAATAATCACAGGAATAATGATTAGGTGATATCCCATGTTCCATTAATAAAATTAAGTGGATCTAACTTATTCAGAATTAATACAAAAATTAACTTAATAAGAAAAAATGTTAAGAATTATAAATTTTTTTTAATATCATTAGCATCCCTCCATATATGTTTTTTGGTATAAAGGTATTTTTCAGTTAATAATCAAAGATTAATTTTTTTTTAAATATTCAGACAGGCTTTGCTATCGAAGTAATTTTATACGGGTTGAACATAATTGTTTCTAGTTATGTGTTGTTTTTTAAAAAATAATTTGTTTTTAAAATGTAAATATTCAAAATAATCTTTAACATTATTTCCCATACACTGTCAAAACTTAAACCCTAGTAGCATCACTATCACAAAAAAAGGACCTTTATTAATTGTGAAATTTCAAATGTTCCACCAAAGTGACAAACTGTTACTAGTTGTATTTTAAAAATTATTAATATCCGTTTTTTAAAAAAAAAAGTATAATGGAAATATTTATTAGATTAAAAATATAATAAATGTGTTTTTAATAAAAATTTATTACTTGTATGTACTTAACACAAGCTTCAACGACAAATTTAACAACACGATATTGTTGATTCCTATTCAATCGTGAAAGAGACGTAACCAATTTCCTCATGTGCTCTAAATTCTACACCATTGAACATTACACCAACCACCACCCTCTTCTACATTCCACAATTCACATCACCAAATTTAAATTGAAAAATTAAGTACAGTTTTTTAAATTTTATGAGTACTATTTATCAATTAAAGTTAATGTATTATTTTAATCATTTATAATAACATTAAATATAAATATTTTTAATAATAAACAACACATTAATATCTTAAAAATAACATATAATTTTTTTCCATAAGACTCCTGATTTAATTTTACCTTCTCTCTCTCTCTCTCTCTCACTCGCCTTAATCTCATCTTTCATAACCATAAATGTTTCTATCAAAGCATGCATACCCACCAGTACTTCAAATATTGCAGCCATGTTTCCATGGCATGTCTCTTACATGGTCTTTTCATTTTCTCAGCGACTCTACAACACTCTTTGTCTACAATAATCCTCATCATAAAAAAGCACCAGCTAATAATTAACTAACACCCCTGGGCTCAAAATTCACACTCTCTAGTTTGGTCTCATTCCGGGTCACAAATCATAAACATTATAAATTTATTATTCATGTCTGATTTATACACAACGGTTTCTTTGTCCTCCTATCTTCCAAAAGAATCTTAAAGTGTGTTATTACTCTCTGTCTCTTTGTCTGTGTTTTCTTTCTCTTGAAACAGTTGAGCCAATGGTTAACATGCCCATAAACGATTTTTCACGTGGGGTTGTTGAAATGACAAGGTTAATGCTTAGTGTTGACTACTCAAGGCTCTTCTGGCTTTTATTTGGCGTTTTCTCCTATCAGAACCATGAGAGGAAGCCTCGGATTTTCTAGCACCCACTTTCAAAAGCTTCTTAGCGTTAGCATGAGATTATATATAACTGTATTGTTCTGTAATTGCTGAATATTCTGAGTACTCGATTATATCATATATATATATATATATATATACACACACACATTAATATATATAGGGATGGAATTTTCTGATACAATCAATACAGCCATGTACAAGGGAAGATTTTGCACTAGTGGTGGAGTTAAGGCTCAGCTTGGATATGTTGAAACTGATCCATCTGGTCGATATGGCCGTGTAAGTGTTTTTTTTTTTTTATTGGTTCTTATTTCTCATCTTGCTGGCTCTTGTGAATTGGGTCATGATTTTTGTGACTAATTGACGTGCTATGTGGCATAAGCTTATAAAGTTGTTGAAAAATGAATTAGTGGATGTTCTAGGCTAATTAATGCCTAATGGGTGTTCAATTTGAATTGAAAATTTAAACTGAATTTTAAATTACACGGGAAATTCACATACTTAAGAACCTTTTAGAGGTACTTGAACAGTAGTTTGTATGTGCAAGTTGGTTTTACCTTTTAGATCTACTACTCTAATTCTAATATTAGCCTATTTGAGCTATTAAGTATAGTTTGCGTGACTTCTGCTTGAGTTCGATAGTTCTAAAGATGCAAAATGAATGAAGCTTACTATTTAGTAATAATTAATATCCATAGTTATGTTTGAGCATTTATGTAATATGTTGTTACGTGTCAAATAATCTAATTCACTTGGTGTGTGTTGGTGCTTGCAGTTCAGGGATATTCTGGGCAAAGGAGCTATGAAGACTGTGTATAGGGCATTTGATGAATTACTAGGAATTGAAGTGGCTTGGAACCAAGTCAAGCTCGGTGATGTCTTTCATTCACCAGAGCAACTTCAGCGCCTTTATTCAGAAGTTCATCTCCTTAAGCACCTTGACCATGAATCTATGATGATATTCTATGGTTCTTGGATCGATGTCAATAACAGAACCTTCAACTTCGTCACTGAATTGTTCACCTCTGGCACCCTCAGAGAGTAATCAATCATTCCCTGACCCTTGTTAATTAATCCATTTATCCCTTCATTTTATATATATCTATGTTTTTCATAGGTTTATATAATTTAATTTATTTTAACATGCTACATATTTTATATATATATAGGTATAGACAAAAATATAAGCGAGTAGATATCCGAGCAGTTAAGAATTGGGCTCGCCAGATTCTAAGTGGTTTGGAGTACTTACACAGCCGTAGTCCTCCTGTAATACATAGAGACCTCAAGTGTGACAACATCTTTGTCAATGGCCATCAGGGTCAGGTCAAGATTGGTGACTTAGGTCTTGCAGCTATACTTCGAAGCTCCCAACATGCCCATAGTGTCATAGGTAAATCTCTCTCTCTCTCTTTTTTACTAGTTACATTACATGTAACTAATAAAGAATAAAAGGGTGTCAGAGAGTGTGTATTTAACACTCAAATATGCAAATTGATTCCTTAATATGTCAATTTGTAAAAACTGCTACTTTTGGAATTGTTTTTTTTTTAATAAAAAAAAGTAAAAATTTGAAACTTAAAAGAACCAAAGCAACACAAGTATTCATTTTCAGGGACCAAAATTACATTCAGTAACGTAGACCATGTTTCTATAAACTGAAATTTTGTGTTTGATGTGAACCATCAGGTACACCAGAGTTCATGGCACCAGAACTGTATGAAGAGAAATACAATGAGCTGGTAGATATATACTCCTTTGGTATGTGTATGATAGAGATGCTTACTTTTGAGTTCCCATACAGTGAGTGCTCCAACCCAGCTCAAATATACAAGAAAGTTACTTCGGTAAGCTTAACTAGACATTGGAATAGCACTTCCTTATATATTCTCGTTTTCCCTTCATTTAACATGAGTTCCTTAATTTCTTAAACTTTGGCTAATTTAATGTACCAGGGGAAGCTACCCGATGCATTTTACAAAATCCAAGATTCGGAAGCCCAGAAATTCGTGGGAAAATGTTTAGCAAATGTCTCTAATAGACCATCAACAAAGGAACTTTTATTGGACCCATTTTTAGCCACGGATCAACTTGAATCACCATGCATACCGTTATCTACAAATCAAACTACTAAGCTCAACTACACTGCAGTATTTCCCAGTGAGAATCTTCCACCTTGTGATCTAACAAAGAGCGCAGATATGACAATCACAGGGTCAATAAACGAAGAGGACAACACAGTTTTCCTCAAAGTGCGGATATGTGACAAAATGGGTATGCGCAGTTTCATCTCAAAATTTGTTTTTTTTTTTTTTACAACATTTCAAGTCTCTTACTCAAGAGTTTTGTTTCCAATTCAGGGCTAACAAGACACGTGTTCTTTCCATTTGACACAATAAAAGACACTGCTATTGAGGTGGCAATGGAGATGGTACAAGAACTTGAAATTACCCACTTGGAACCATTGGAGATTGCTGCAATGATAGATCATGAGATATCAAGTTTGGTTCCAAGTTGGAGGGATCGGGTTAAGTGTCACCATCAACGACAATACAGCTTTAACTATGAAGAAGATGAGGATGTGAACAACCATCATCCTTTCTTCATATCATCTTCTCCATCATCCCCCCATGGGTCTCTCCACGTGTCTGCTTCCCCCTCCAAGACCCACTTGCGTGGAAACCATTACCCTTTCACTCAAGAATGGCCTCAAGGTACATATGTTTATTTTTACAGCTTATGCTAGTAAATATTGTATATATTAACTATTTCATTTAGTCTTTAACTTCGTAAAATAATATTCACTTTATTCTTTAACGTTAATAAAAAATTTAGGTGGAAAAAACTAAATTTCAAGAAACAATTATTGAGGATCTTATATTTAGCACCATCTAATAATAATAATAACCCAGTGCTACTATGAACTATTCGTAGATGATCTATTTATGAACGACGACACAGGCTCTCAAAGTTCAATGAACTCCTTAAAGTGTTCCAATTTCCAATACTGCGAGCCAGCCCATAACGAAGACGAGCCCGGCCCAACAGTTGCAGTAGAGAGAGGCGAACCAAACAAGTGTACAAGAAAACACGCAGCAGCAACTAGTTTCACGAAACAGTTTCAGTACCCGACGAGAGTGGACCCTTGCAGTTGTAGATGTGGGTCGAGCCAAGGGTGCGCAAGGCTAACAAGGATTCGTTCGTGCCCACACGAGCGTAGGAGCCAGTTGCTTCAGCGTTCGCTAATGTTGGAGGAGATGTACAAATACAAGAGAAGGTTGTATAACACTGTTGGGGCCGTTGAGAACATTGGGTTTCGCCATCCAGAGAGAACTGCATGCTTAATCCCTCGTTGAACCTTTCTGATTTTGGTTTGTTAACAACAGCTCTGGTCTGTGAGTACAAGTATTAATAATCTTTGTAAAATGAATCCTGTAATTTATATGATAAGACCGTATCAATCTGGTCTTTATCTTGGATCCTCCCACCAAATTTAAACGATCAAAATCAAGTGATTTTATTATACCTTCGGTTGATATATTATGGTCAGTGCATAATTTTAGTTTCTCAATAATTTCCTTTCAGGACTGATATCTTTACACAAATCAATATAATTAATTATTTTTTGTCAGTACCCATCACAAAATATAATATTATTTCATCGATCAAGGTTGAATTAAATCCCTTTCCTATGAACTTCTACTTAGTACCCACCAATCATTATCCTATCAACAATCACAGAAAGATGTCAACATGAAGAAACTTTGCTACGATTCACATACAATCTCATTTATAGAGTAGAAGGTGCAAACAAACACTTGATAAAATTGCATCTACATCTCTAAAATACTGATCATACATAATAATACAGCACGGAAAGTTATTTCATTTGATTGACTCGTTGGGTATTTTTCTCAAAATGATTCAATGCCTTTGCTTTATTGACTGATGAGTACTAAAATATACCTTCTAATACACTCTTTTTATTACACAATAAATTGTTTTTTAAAATTTATTAGAAATTAACAAATATAAAAATAATTAAATTAAGAATGAGAACGAATCAACAATTAAGATTTTGTTAAAACAAATGTGCCAGAAAATTTAATGCTAACATTTTTTTGGTTAGTTATATAGTTTTATTCCTGGTCCTAAAAGAAAAGGCATGCAAATTTTATTATTGGTTTTCTTTTTTTCTTTTTGGTCCACATTATTCTTTCTTTATTTGCTTTAGGGTGGCCCAAGTCGAGTGGAACCAACAAGAAAGTAAGAAACAAGATAGGCCCATTAGCTCATGAAATGCACAGAAAAAGCATAACAGGCAGAAGACTGCAGCCTTTATATTTATTTTTCACTTTTCATCCCTCAAAGTCAGAGAACAATGAAAATCTATTAGCAGTTAAGCTTGCCTGCAGCAACCTACACCGCAGTCCATATAAACAAACCAAAATCTTGTCCCCAAATACACGTGGCACGAGGATAGACGTACGTCGAGGATACACAATAGACCTTCGCTGTAGGGAAGCACGTAATTCGAAAGTCGTGTTCCCCACGCGAAATGGAGTGCAAAGTGTGCAACCAACGAGAGGGTCCCTCGCGTTCCAATTTCAGCCTTCGAGAAAAGCTCCTTTCTAAATCTAACCATCATCGCCATTGCAACAATACTCCTTCATCGAATCATTTCTTCTCCCAACGACGTCGTTGCCGTTGCAACTTTCCATCACCATCATCTTTTCCTTCTCATTTCGTTGAAATCCTCGGCGGTGATTTCATGATTTATCCAATAACGCATTCATAGCAAAACATTCACAGAATAAATACGCAAACCACGTCGTTCCGTCCATCGCCAATTTCTTCATACGCAATCGCTTTCGAAACTCTCATCGGCGATTCGTTAAAACTCTCTAAAGAAACTTAAACGACGTCGTCGCCATTGCTATTCTTTTTCATGATCATCATTTTTTTCTCGCTTTTGAAATTCTCATCGGTGATTCTGATTTTTCACGCGCGGTAGTTTTTCCGCCGTAAAAAAAAAAAGGTTCAAACGACGTCGTTGTGGTGGCAATGCCGTTCGCGCGCTGCAACAGCCAGATTCCGGCGCCGCTGCCGTCACCGATCCCCACCGGCAGAGGCTCGCGCTCCGCCGCCAACGAGATCTTCAGCCAATTCCTCGAAAAGACGCTCCAGCTGCCAGAGCTGACCCTGCCAGGACATCAACTATCCCCGGCGCCGGCAGAGATCGATCTCCGGTCGCTGCCGCTTGCCTCCGGCGATATGATGCTGCGGTCCACCAGGGAGTTTGGCGCGTTCCGGATCCGATGCCACGGGATCTCCGGCAATCACTTGGGAACTATGGCGGACGAAGCCGAACGCGTTTTCCGAGAATCGAAAAACATCGTCGTTGAGCATGATGGACATGGTGGAGAGATGATTCCCTGTGTTCGCTCATGCAAAGGAGAGCTGGAATTCACCGGTCAAAACATAATCGGCGACCAAACACATCGGAACTTTTGGTATACATATATGCTCTCTTTGCTTTATTTATATGTTTGCAGATTGTCATCGTTTTTCACTTGTTTCGCATCGTGATTTTTGTTCTTTTGGATTTTACTAATTTTTAAATACACCTCTCTGCAATTAAGCATACTCTACTTCACATTGAAGAAACTTAAGAAATGCTTTATGTGATAGTAAATTTCCACTTTTGTTTGTTTTCTATCCAAAATAATTGTAACTTAATCTTCATCATGGAAATTTCAACAAAGACAAAAAAAAAATTAGAAAAAAAAATCATTAAAGATTAAATACATTGTGAAATTAAAAAAATCTTTGAAAGGACTTGTTAGACGTGTTTTTCTTTGAGTGTAAAGTGAGAGGGGGAAAGAAAGAGATAGAAAGAAAAGAAAAGAAATAAACAGAGATGCAATAAATAAGTGAAAGAAAATAAAGAAAAAGAAAAGGTAGAAAAGTTGGTGTAAAAATATAAAGTTTTATGAAATTTTAAATTTTTTTTAAATAATGTAATGTAATAACAAATAATTAAAAAATATTAATCGATGTTTTAAGAGTACTAGTTAAGGAATAAAAATAAAAATAAAAATATTTTGTTAAAAAATATAAAAATGAACTCACTCTTATATTTTTAATTTATTTCAACACGATTGTTGGTTTACAATACTCATAATTGAATAAGGCTAATATTTAAGGGTAAGATTTTGAGTATTTTTGTATTGTTTTTTAATTAAAAATTATGTTTCAGCTTGATAACATGTATTATTTTTATTGCATGAATTATTGAGATAAAATTATAATTTTAATTAAAAACAATAACAAAAGTTCTTACCGCTAAATTTTATCTATTAAATAATATAGTATTAATTATCTAATACATAAAAATTCAACTCAGAAAGGGTAAAAAACACTTATCTTTTCTGTAGAAGTGAATCACCTTACATTGAGGTTAAAAGTTTTACGTTAACGGGTACAGAAGAGGAAAGACAACTGGTCAACGACATTGTCATTTGTCTTTAATGGAGATAAACAAGGTGTTAACTTGTTATACATATCATGCAGGATTCATATGGGAAACGTTGCAAGTAGATTGGATAGTATAGTTGAGCAAGTGGCTATGGTTCTACAACAGGACACAACTAATGAGTTTAAGGAGCGGATTCAAGATACAGAGTCTATGATTTGCATGTGCAGGTATCCGCACGATAATGTCCCCAAACAAAATGAAGGCGTTTCAGTGAAAAGTAAAGACAGATTATGTGATCATGTCTTGCGCTTCTACCTTCCCATGGAGCATTGTATATTTTACATCCAAACTGAAAGAGGTCCCCTATCATTTGATGCAGGTCCAGAGAATATAGTTGTCACCGTTGGCAAACAACTAGAGGTAATTCCATCTTCTGTTTCATTCCTCAGCAACGCATATGGATATGGGTGTTTTTATATTTCAAGATCAAATATAAATATGCAATGTAGGTGAAGTTCTTTATACTATTAGGTATTTGGGTCTAGCTAGATTATTATTGGTTAAGGAATAAGAAAGAAAAAGTTTTAATTAAAAAATACATAAAGAATGTATTAGAAATCATATTAAATATGCATTAAACTATTTTTAATAAAAAAAATTAATTCCTTAGTCAGCATTTTCTGAAGGACATTGGTTGGTATTTATCAACATAATTAATGTATTAACTTGTTATAAATGCTAGTGATATTATCCTATAGTAGTTAATTTCAATGAGTCACTAAGCAGAAGATGATCTGATAACTGGTAAGAATTGAAAGATGATTTCCTAGCTCTGTCTAAGTAACATGTAGTGATTAATAGACAAAATTTGAGGCTGGAGGAAGTAATAATCAAGTAATAGACGTGAACTTGGGTCCTTAATTTTATTTCTAGTAAGCCCCAATAATAATATCAAACATGATTTGTACTGACCAGAAAGCCAGAAACTAACCATAATTTCACTTAATGAATATAGGAGTGGAGCCAAGGTGTATACAAATGTGTTCCTGGGGAAATGATCTTCATGCCGAGTTTCCATAGTAGCTCGGCCTCTTTCGCCATAGAGCTTAAGTGCTCAGCATATTCAAATCTAAATCACAGTTCAAATAATTCTGACAAGATAATATCCCTGACTGATCAAATCCTTATTGTATTTTGTCTTGCATTCTTATACAAAATTTTATACTTCATTTTTTCCTGATCCTCAGAATATGGTTGCACCATTTTTCATTTATTTGGATGCCCGTTGCGTGGTCATGATGTTGCTTTATCCAGTGAGATCGATTTTTTTTCCTCTAATTTATTTATAAAAGTCATTTTGATGTACAGTTTGAGTGTAAAAAGACACTGGGTCTTGGTTAAAATACCAGTTATGACATATTCTGTTGTAAGTTGAAGGTAGCGAAAATGTTGTATGCATAGATATTGAATAGTGTAAAAACACAGGAAGCAAAGATTTGTAGATTGACAATTTGATCAATCATGGTTTGTATTTTTGCCATATGAGATAATTGCTGGATCTACAATGTCAGAGTTTGGATTCAAACCGTAGTTAATCAGTGCGCGCAACTATGGGATCTTTAGGACTGTTTGCATTAAGAGTAATTGTCATTTCTTAAACATCACCATCTTTTTCCCATTCTCTCATCTTACACAAACTTATTTTTAGAAATGAAACAAGACAATTTCTTATGATTTTTTTTTTCTTAAAGAAGGCGGAAGATAATGTGTAAGAGTTGTGTAAGAAGCATCTTCCTTTCTTAAAAATAATAAAGCTAGGCAATTTACAAAATAAGATAAAATTGCTTGCATTGGGCCGAAAATATTGTCATGTAGCCTTGCTTTACACACAAATAATTACGCCGTGAATTTACGGCCCAATAAATCAGGCCTTCTTTGAGGATAAGGTTCTGTTCTCAAAAGAGCTCCCTCGACAAGTTGATGCAATTATTGTTTCGTGACTAAACAAAGAGTTGACAAAAAACAAAAAACACAAAAGACTAAACAAAGAAAGAAAGATCACTACGCATTAGTGTTTTATGAGTGATCTTATTTAGTCGAAAATTTGTAAGAAGGAATTTCATTAGAATAGTGATAGATAAAATGTATATCGAACGAAAAGCATACTAAATTTAATAGTTTGAACACTTATTTATAAATTTAGAATACTGCATATCATTTTAATTTGTGTTTTGTTATTTGGATCAAATGACAATTTATAATGAGATTTAACAGTTTGAATAATTTTTTTATATTTATATTATTCTTAAATTTGTTTAATAACTATTTTTTAAAGTAAAAAATTAGCCACTAAAAAAATGTCTTCAGGATTTTACTTTGCTCTAATTAATAAAAAAAAAAATTGAATAAAGAATAATGTGTTATTCCTAAAAAAGATAAGGCAAAAATCGACGTAATCAATTAAGTCTAAAGTGTAAAAGATTAAAAGAATAAAACATGGGTACATTATTTTAAATGTTTGACTCTATTTTTTAATTAAAATAAAAAAATTCTTTTGATAACTTATACTAATATTAAATATAATTTTTTTTATCAAATTCTAATTTTAATAAAAAAAATATCAAAAGTATTTAAGTTTAATTCAACATCAAATTTATTAAGTTTTACTAAGCATTGGGTTTTAGAGGGAGAGAGGAGAGAGGAACCTTTAAAATTTAAATAATTTTATTGTTTAAACGACTAATAAATTTTATTTTTGAGATATTGTATTATTTGTTAATTCTTTATATTTTATACAAATACATATTTTAAAAATACATTTTAAATATATAAAATATCTAAAAACGCTCCTCTAATGGTGAAAAAAGACCTTACAAAGTAAAAGCAGATAGATATTCAATACAAAAATTATTAAAAAGTATATAATTATATATGTCAGACCATTATTTTAATTTTATTTACTTTATATATTTTTTTATGCATGCATGTATCCCAAAATTATATCACTTAAAAAATACCTTTTAATATCTTTTTTAATGGTTTAAAAAAACATTTTTCTATAAAAAAATGACAGAATTTATCATAATGAAAAATAGTATACCAAATATAATTTAATCTTATGAATTCAATAAACTATTCTTTCATTACAACTATATTTTTAATTTAATTTAATTTAAATATATTAATAATCTAATTTTTTAACATTGTCATTTAATTATGAGTTATCATATTAGTAATAATTGTTGATTCATATAATAATTAATATAAAATTATATTCATAATAGGTTCTAACTAATTGATGGTATAAAAAAAATTTACATTAATAAATAATAATGAATTAAATTTGATATGTTTTAATTTATTATAAAATATGACATGACAAATCATTTTAAAATATTATGAGTAAATATAATTTAAGGGATATTAAATATTATTTTAATTATTATACTGTTTTTTATTTTTTTTAATATCATATTATATTATTTGAATTATGACAATATTTATACCATTTATTTTAATGATTAATAAAATTTTGAGATCTAACTTGAGGTAACTGAAATTTCTTTCACCACTTTATATTACAGGAAAATAGAGAAAATCATAGTATAATCTTTTTACGAGATCACGGTGGGAACATCTTGATAATTGCCCAAATAGTGATAATTCAGCAAAACATCACATGATATAAGAATGAAGGGTCTTAATCGAAATAAAAGCTTCAGTGTTATTGTCTAATTTTCCTATTGATCGGATGGGGGTTCTTACATTCATATGTATAATACTGTGATACAGTTACCATTGAATTTATTACGAAGTCGCTTAATTAAACTTCTTAATTACTTATAAGTATGTCTCAAAGTGGATTTTTAAAGGAAAATAAAGAAAACAAGATAACTTTATATTTGAAGAGTCGTGTAGTATTTATAAAAATAAATAAATAGGTAAAAAATTTATATCATTGTGTTATTTTAGTTTTTAATTTAAAAAATGTTAATTAAAAAATTAGAGTATGTTTATTTACATTTTAATTTTTTAAAACAAAAAATACATTTGTTTTAAAAATGTAAATAAATATACCCTTAATCTCCTTTTTCTTTCTAAAATTCAGCTTGCAAATATATTTTTAAGGTTTCACTTTTTAAAAACCTTATTTATTATTATGTTGTTATATAATTAATTATAAATGTATTTTAATGTTAATTAAAATAAATTTGTAATTAACATCAATCCTCAATTTTATATCGAAGTTACTGGCTAATTTATTATTTTTCATAATATTATTAATTATTTTTCCTATTGCATCTTTCTTAACTATTCTTTATTTCAATTATCTTTGTCCTTTCATTTCCCTTTCCGTTTATCTCTGACTCTCTCTACCTTTTTATTTCTTATTACTTTGGATGAGGATGAATTGAGATATATATATATATATATATATATATATATATATATATTGCAAAGCTTCTAATTTGTGTGAATATTTGGATATTATTGGTCTTGATTTATTTTAGAATGATACTTATTAAAAATATCAAATGATATCAAAAGATTATACTCTTAATTTTTTTAATCGCGTATAAAATATTATTGTAATATAATATCCATAATTGTTGTCATTATTGGAATAATTTTGTCAAAATTAAAATTGTTTAAATTCTATGAAAGGTTAGTCGTGTATATAGAGAGAAAAATATTAAAATTACTTAATCATAAATCTTCATTTAATATTTTACAACTATTATTAATTAAGAAGTTAAAAAGATAAAATGGTGATTGATAAATTATATTAGATTAAGCTTCACAAATAAAGTTTACATAAAGGCTCAAAACTTTTAAACATTTCCTGGCTACAGCTTAAGAATCAAAGCAGAATAAAGATTAATTACCTAGTTAGCTAGATGTTGGCACCACGTTGTCCAATGGTACCACTACCAGCAAGCTAGAATATATATATTCTTTTATGTTTTGGTCACTTTGGTTCTTTTGGGTTTTGTTGGTGGGTGGCTAATGAAATTTGGTATGATTTCTTTCTTTTGTTGGCTTGAAAGAGTTTGCACAAAAACGTGGACCATTAACTTGTAAGAGCTGGTTGTGACATTGACACAAGCCAAAGATGTTGGCAGTGGGTTTGCTTACTGATTTAGCAAAGCATGAATGAGATACTGAAAGTAGAGTACAGAACATGTGGCGAAGTACGTGAAAAAAGAACCCTATTATCTGCTGTATAGCCAGGCTGAGCCTAAAAGTACTGGTTATATTTTGCATGAATAGAGAACCTTTTCAGCATAGTTAATAGAACGTAATTAAAATGCATTAATACAATAATACAATTATTTTAATATAATTTTAAGCTTTTATCAATGATATGTTCGAGTATTATATTAATGTTTATTTGATTAATATCTTTTTGAAATTGATTATTTAATTTTGTCAATTTCATTTGAAGAATTTTAGTTTTCATTGAAAAAAGTGATGCTGAATATGCAGTTAGACAATAATGACTCTTCCTTCTAAATTTATCAATCTCATTTTCACTGAGTTATGAAAGGGTTATAATTTTATTCATCATTGTCAAGTCCGATGATGACAATATTATATTTTTAATTTAAGCTTCGATGCCATTCCAGTAAATTAATCCTTTGGATTGAGTTGTTTTCATGAGGCTTATCGGAGTAGTGAGAAGTCAGAGTCAAAGACAATAAGTAAATAAATAACGAAGTTCAGCTGCATGTGTATTTTATTGTTCATTAAAATTAGTTATACGTACTTTAGACATGTAAAAGTTAGTCTTAATAACTTTTATATTATCGACGTTAAAAAGTAATTTTGATTTAGAATGATATTTTATAGTAAGTTTGGAACATTTAGTTCGATGTTAAAGTAAAATAACTTGTATAGAATAAATACAAGTATATTTTTTAAAAAAAATTGGTGGATCTTCTTAAAATTAATCATATTTACTTCAAGAGTTATAAAATATTTTTTTTACTCTTCTCAAAGTCAATCATTTTACATCATAGAATTAACTCTCTCTTTTTTTTTTTATCTAAATAATTAATTCGATTCTTTTTTTTTTTATTTCAACTATAGGTATTCTTTATTTGAAGCTTTGGTCGAATAAATTTAGATTATAAAAATCATCTTTTTAATATTTAATACTACTATATTTTTCAACAATAATGAATCACGCATACTTGCTTAGTTAACCGAACAAGTTTGACAATATTAAGTCATTTTGTTTATTCACCCTAAAAAATAGTCATTTTATTGAGCAAAACAACCAAGCTACACTAAATGACAAGTTGAGATTGAATAAGTGCACATTAATCAACAAACTTGAACTTTGACAATACTTTTTACATTTTGTCAACATTAACTTTTAAAATTAATTTTAATTAAAGATTAGCAATATTTTTTATTTTAAATAAATTTTTAATGTTTAATAGTACATATTTACGTAGAGATTGAAGGCCTAGGAGGGTCAACTGAAGTTTTATTTAGTAAAATTAGTTAAAAGTTTATAATTCATATTTATTTAATAGTTTAACGGAAATCTTATAATTTATAACTAATGATTGAATTAAAGTTGTTTAATAAAGGTTGATTGAGATTAAAAAGGAACGATAGAGATTATTTTGTATGATTATATTTTATTAAAAAAAATAGAAATAGAAAAAATCAATAACTAATTTTTAATGAACTAAATACGACTTGAAATAGCTTTTTATAAACTACTTTATTAATCTTAATCTTTAAAATTGAATTCAAATGTCTAAAAATAATAAATTTTTATCAAAAATATTTTTCTTATCTCTATTATAATAAATATTTTATTTTAATAAAAATGTATATTACGGAATACACAGTTACTCTTATAATTTTATATACTCCACGGCATAATATGACGACCACCATTAAGATTCCCAAGATTTTTGCTCCCCTGCACGTGCACTCAATTAGCCATGTATTTTTTTTTTTTCCGTTTTTCATTGTAGATTTTTTAATATATTCCCAGAGTCATAGGTTAAGAAGTATTATATATTTGTTTAAATATTTGAAATTACTATAACAAATATGAATTAAATATTTGTATAATTTTGAGATAATAAATATTTTTATTTTTAAATTTCTTAACATGTATCCTTACACACGTTAAATATATATATATTTTTTACATTGGGAAGCAACTATTGCACAAAATTAATTATCTGTTACTTTATTTAAGGGAAAGATCTCCAATTTCCTTCTCAGCATTTATATTTGTTTGTGTTTTGCCTCCATGATCGATGTATTAAGGGATGGATTTCAAACCTATGAAAATGATGTATTGACACGCGAGAGAGGCTTAAAAATTGGCCTTTGAGAAACTGAAGGTTGCATTTTTCCTGCATATATCATATATAAAATACCCATTGGAAATATGCTAAATATGTTTGAGGCAAAGAAAAGGTGAAAGATGGAAAATAAAAAACATAAAGAAAAAAATCTAATTTTTGTCTTGATGCTATGTATAAGATATATGTGGCTGGCGAAACCCTGGAAATGTGAAGCGTGCAACAAAATGATAGCGGGAAAGCAGCTGCTACACACATGCAGGAGTTTGGTAGTGGCATGTTCGACAATAATTGAAAACATTAATATTTTATAGGTTAGTAGATATAGCTATGAAGAACCTATGCCCTAGCTACATGCATATGCATGGATGTGTCTGTTTCCTTTTCTATTCTTCTTTTCTTTTTATGGTTTTTTTTCCCTTGTGAATGCCGTCTAGATTTGATAGCTTTTTGGGGTGGTTCATTTTCACCGTTACAGTAACAAAACTCTGAAACAGGACTCCAATAGCTACGTGACAATATACCCTTAGCGAAATTTAAGCAAAACCCAGAATCTTGCAGATTTTTCATGATATAGTGTGTTACTCTATACGTAGGTGTTATGTTGGATCTGACTTTGCTCTGTTTATTGTCCTTTGACGTATGAAGTATGAATTTTCTTTGGGGATCATATGTGTCTACCAAATCACTATTTTCCTCACCTGAACACAGTAACACGACCAAACATTAATCCTCGTCACTGTTTCATTACGAGATGCAACATTTCTACCTTTTTTTTTTTTTAATTATTTGGTTGAATTTTGAAAAGGGTCCCTCCAAAAAAGGCGATGCCTAGGGTTTAATTTTGAAGGAGACACTGTAAGTCATACATTCTTAAAAAAGATATAGGTAGTAAACTAGTTAAGGAATTAAAAATTACGCTGAAGATGTTTATTAGAAATTATGATGAGATTGCATTTATAATATTTTAAATAATTTTTTTAATTTCTTAGTCAATATTGTAGAAATATTAGTTATTATTTTAAAAAATAATATTTAAACATTTTCAACTTCATAATAAATATTGATTTTATTTGCATTCATGTGACACAATTAACAACAAAAATATTTATTAAAATCAGTTCTCAGATTTAAGTTTAAATAAATAATAATAATAATTTTTTATTTAAAATATTGAATACATTTTCAATATAATGAATATTTCTAATATAAATTTATTATTTTCAAATATTTAAACTCAAATTTTTAATTTAAATTTAACAAAATCGTTAAAAACAATGCTCTCTCTTAATTGTATTTCTTCAACATATTGCTTTTTAATTAAGAGAATATAAAGAGAAAGAAACATGAAACGGAGACCAGTGATATATAGGCTTGTGTGCATTTCTGTTGGGAGGGAGAAGCACAAATTAATTTCCACTAACACAATTTTAACATGATCACCTACTTATTATTTACAACTAAGGAAGAAAACATAAAATTTAAACCTGAACTTGATAAGTTAAAATTGGCAATTCTAATTAGATATTTGAACAAGTTTATAAATTGAAATTTTCTACCTTAATCAACCACCACATCGATCGTTAATGAGCAAAAAAATTACATTTACTTGCATTCTTGATTCTAGTAGGCTATACATACTGTGTAGGATAGGATTGGCATAAGAAGAAAGCACCGTGGGGGACCAGTGCGTACAATAAGAAGGAATATATATATATATATATATATATATATATATATATATATATATATATATATAAAAGGTACGTCAAATCCCAGTGCTTTTGTCTTTATCTGTTTGATAACTTGTTATTTTGTGATTATTTGCATGTATATTTGATTTTTTTAACGAGAATATGAATACTATATATGTTAAAGAATTAAAAATAAAATTTTTATTAATAATTATATCATGTAATATTATCAAAACATAAAATTTGATAATACTTTAATAAAATATTTAAATATATTTGAACAGTCGAATGCAATCGCGAGAAGTTCAATAATGTCAAATGGTCTCTATCCTTACCCTATAAACCTAGTTTGATATAGGTCATGGGTGCATTTCCCTAGATAGGGTTGTTGCTATGCTTGAACAATCTGTCTTTTGTTGACCCAACACTGAAATTTCATTGTGTGAAAGAAAAGAGGACAAAATAATAAAGGATATGAATCATTTCCACCGTTGAATGTGAACATATATACCAGATGTATTTATTTCACTCGATTTATTCATATATTTGCAGGAATATTATCCCTATGAGTTTATTTTCTTGTAAAAACCCATACCTCGTAATGTCTACTATTATATGTTAGAAGGCTAGATACAATAATGTAAAAACCCACATATGTGCTATAGCTACGTCCTGCTTGCTTGAACAAAGGGTACGTGATACGTCATTCTCCCTACTCTACACCACATAACACCTTGAAACTTCAATTCACTACTTTGAAATGGAATTAGACCATGATAATAAATGAGAGCTGTCATGCCTTGTGTTTCTTCACAAAGCTGAGGGGAACATGTATGTATTGTCACCTCTAATAATATTGTCTTTTCTTGTCCCTACTTCGTCTTTTCATCAATATATAAATATTTATATTAGAGGATTTTATTTCCCATTAAAGAGATTATGAATGCCTCTATGTTGCTTCCGTGTACTTTTATCTTTACAATGATTAAGGTTTTGTCGAGGTAAATAATTTATGTTTTTTAAAATTTTGAGAGGTGTTATCATTTAATTTATAAAAGAAGTTTTATTTATTTTTTATAATATATTTTTAAAACTTTTTATAAAAAGTTTACTCAAACTGAGGTTAAGTGAGAATGACTAGTCTATATGTGCATGAGATAAAGTTGTCTATTGTATAATCATAGATATATGGCATGTAAAAACACTAGGTTTTTTTTTTAATTAAGTACTGTAAATTATTAAAGAAAGTATATTGAATAAATTTTTATTTTTTTAGAAAAATTTTCATGTGTCCATAACCACGTACATAATAGCCACACATTGATTTTAAATTTAGATTTACATTTTCAAAATAAATTATTGTAGTAATCATAAATAAAAAGTTGAATATGTGTGTCAATCCCATTAATTTCAAATGTGTTTTAAATTTTACTATATGCGTGGAAATTTAATTTTTATGGAAAAATAATTATAAAACAACGTTGGTGGGATAGAATCTTTAAAGGGGTAGGAGAATAAGAATCATGAGAAAAAATTGTGCACAAATGCCATCACATGACCAGCACTTTCCTTAATCAATTCACATCCACCAATATTAAAACTTGGTCACAACCAAATTTCCTTTAACATAGAATAAAAGACTCTTGAATATGGCTTTCAGTCCTCAAATTCAAGTTGTGATAAATAATATTACAAATGATAATCATGTTTCTAACTCGTGTGTACCGATGTTAAACACAAATGAATTTACGAGTGTATTAAGATAATGGAGCAAAAATTAATTGTGTTTTATGTATAGAAATGCCCCTATAGACACAAAATAAAGTATCATATTGATCCAGTTAATATATTCTATGAAGCAATTTGTCTTCCTGGTGTGTATATTTATATAATTAATATTATTTGATGTCATTCATGTAGAAATATATTTTCGGATTCACATATTTATAACAACCTGTGTGAAGCATTATAATATTTTAATTGAATCAAGATAGTTCTTTAATTTGAATGAATTATCAATGCAACTTTTCCTTTGTAAAAAATTAAAACAAGAAAAATCTTTAATTTAAACGAAACAACACAATTATTTAAGTAAATGAATATAACTTTTCATTTTAAACGAAGCAAAATAATTTATCATGTCTTGAAAATAACACCCAAATATGTCCATATACAATTTACCAATGTATTTGGATATATGCTTATAATGTTTATGTACACCAAAAGAAAAGAACTATTCAATAATAAAAGGTTAAGCATTGAGATTGTCTTCCTTGGTACAACTTTTATTTAATAGCAGTAGATAACTATTTTAAAACTACTGGTCAGCTATTTTTAAAATCAAATAATACATGACAATATTTTGTGACTACAATATTCTCTCTTGTCAGCAAAAGTTTGAGATCTTAAAATATTTAGTAGAGCCGCTTCCATGGCTCCCTTAATTTGTCTCGATCTGTAACCATATGCTTAATGAAATTAATCAAAATAAGAGGGTCAAAGTAAATACAAGAATAATAGTGTTTAGAGAGCATATTTCCAAGACTTTTTACAGTGCCAGGTGAGATCTTAAAGCCCCGTCGGTAGTTGATACTACAGAATGACAGGAATTTTTCAGAAAAATAAATAAATTTTATTAAAAATTTATCTTTTGATTGTGATACTTTGGTCTGTTTGTCAAGCTAGATCCTCCTTTGTCGTAGAAAGAGACAACATTATCTATTGGGGCTTTTCTTTCAAGTGTGAGATTAGACCTTTATGCACCTATAAAATAGGTATGTTAAGTGGGATATAGGGATAGCTGAAGCAAAATTTTACAAAAATGTTCAACCAAGATGAAAAGGAAAAGAAATTAATTAGAACACCTTATGCTTTGGATTTAGTTTTATCTATCATGAATATAAATCTTTTAGTACGACACTATTCATAATCCTTTAGTATGTATGTTTTTCATAGTATTTAAGATGCACACTTGAACCATGTGTTAATTAAGAAGAAGGTATTACTCCTGGTTAAATTATTTTTAAAAGATAATAAATGTTTTACAGTTTATGATATTAAATATTTTGTAATAATTTTTATTTTAATTTCTTAATCAGTTCGTCACTACAAGGAAAAGGAAAAACTCATTAAACATTAATGCATAATGATTAAATTAAACTTCTATGCTTTATTTTATAATTTAACTTAAAAAGAAAAAGAAAAAATCGTTAGCAAAATGGTTTACTTATAGCACACTGTGTGAAACTATTCATATATGCCTAGGGCACACGACAAGGTGCTCACCAGATGAGCCTATGTCTCTGGTTAAAGCCTTGAACCACTTTTGTGAAATGACAAAAAAAAAAAAAACTTTTGTGATAAACGAAGTAGCTTTAGCTTTTGAAAATCAACCTTTCACCTTTAGACATGCTTCATGGAATTAAAGACCTTTTTTTCCCTCCTTTCCTCCACAGTTCATAGGGTTTAAAGCAAATGGGTCACTGTAGCAATTTAAATCTCAAGTTATGATTAGGAGGGTAAAAAAATCTTACATTTAAAAAGCATTGGACATTGAAAACGTTTTTCTTTTAAGCGTTGCAGAGAGGAGTGATATTAAGCAATTTACATATTATTTTTTTATTAAGAGAAACATGTATTGTAATACACTCTTTAAATTTTGTTTCTATAACATGGTGCTGAAAAAATATGTAAAAAAATGTGCCATAATTTTTCTTGTGACTATATAGCTTTCTCTTCAGTTGCTACGTGTTGTTGAGGTGGAGAACTGGCGTGCATGATCTTAAAAGCTGCATGTTCTGGCTATGAAAGAAGCCCTTTAAATTTTTGGATGAAAGACGTGAAATCAAGAGCTTGTACTTAAAAGGGCAATTTCTTTTGGAGTAAAAAACAAAGACATAATAAAAAAAGCCAAAGTTAAATGGAAGAAGTTGTCAGTTCTCGCAACTGGTTCTGTCCCTTACAATGTGAACAATTTATACAATTTTGTGGCAGTTATGTCTTGTTCCAAAACCACTTTGGGTCCATTAGGGTACTAAAACTCAGAAACAAATTTTGTTCTCCGAGTTTTCTTAAGGAACAGGACATAAAGCTAACAATGCAATGCCCCTATTGTGGCAAGCTTTTTGGCCTTTCTAAACAAACAGGAAATGGTTCGAATGGAGCTTGTGTGTAAAATCCATTTTACACGTTTGCAAGCGAATGACACACTGTTTTTAGAGTCATACAATCCCAACTCTCTAGCTCATAAATTCACTGAATTCCCTACTTCACAAAAATTCCTCTACCCCATTTTATTTTTCTAGTTATCAAAGCCAAAACCAAGTAAATTTCTTTCTATAGAACTTCAATTCTATCACAAAACCTTTGACATGCATGGTGCGTGCAATTGCTGCTCTTGATTTCTATATTCTTTTTTGCTTTTCCATTTGAAAATATTATGGAAACACTTTCAAGACTGTCACAATGTTAAAAATATTTTTTTTATATATATAAAAGGCGTAATATAATACGTACTTTAACAAAAATTTTAATATTTTTTATTTATTAATTCTTTAAGTAGAGTCCCATTAAAACTTATTAGCGAGATCTTAAACTTAAATGCTTAACCAAGATGTTGATATTACTTACATGTGGACAAGAAATTGTGTGAGAAAAAACAGAAACTTGATAACTTCATTAAGAATTGTCTCAATTGGTTACTTACTTCTTCTACTAGTTATCAGTTAAATCAAACCATATTTGCTTGAACACTTTGATAATGAGGTCATGATACTCATCTGAATTAAGAGAAAGGTAGCAAGCAAGAAGGTCTTCCAAATCCTTTGATGTTCTTATGTTGTTCTGAACAATCATCTCCACCATTGATTCCCTGAAATCTCTCTGAGGATTGAGTGATGACTTCACAATTGCAAAGCTATCTGAGAGGCTTCTCCGGGAGCCGGAGCTGGCGGCCGACGACACGCTTCTCCGGCCGTGTGTGTGAGTTCTCCGGCCGGCAAGTTTTGGCGAATTCAGCCGAAGCCTGACGCCGGGAGAACTCACAGAAAGTCTCCTAGCAGGGGAGTTCCTCTGTTCCTTCATTGGGGCAGTGTCTTCTTTCACAATTTTAACCTTCAGAGTACCTTGCAGGTTTGGTTCTTCATGTGAAGCAATTCTGCTTCTGGGTTTGGTTTCTCTCTTCTTTGCATCACTAAGCAAGTCATTGAATTTTGCTGGCTTGGTTACAATTGGTGGAAGCACAAGGTTTGAAAAGGGATCACATTCATACCCTTCTAGCTTATCGTCGTTTCTGGCTATGGAATTGTTGTCTACATCAATGATGATGTCCTTTGTGTTGGAGTGTACCCTGCAGCCACAAGTGTTGGACCAAGGAACATTTTCATCAAATGATTCAGTAGGAAGAACACGGTCTGTTCTGAATTCTGGGTCAGGGTACTCTGACTCAGCAGAGCTATTATCAATTGGTGATGATGAGGAGTTCTCAGTGACAACAAGCTTTGGTGAAGAAGTCCTTGCAGTCGTTCTTCTCTTGATTCTTTGTTTGGATGATTTTCTGGGTGGTTCAGGGAAATTGGAGTTTTTTATGTCATTTTGGTTATTTGCTGGCGAAGTGTAGATTCTATCATTTGGGTTAAGTTCCCTTGTAAAGTAGTAAGATTTTCTGGGATTGCATTGGTGGGGTTGTTTTGGTTTTGATGATTGTGTGGTTGAGGTCTGTGAAGGTTGCTTTTTCTTCCTGGACTGAGTTGGGTTTTGCTTTCTTGCTCTTCCGATGTCCTTGAGTTTGTAAAACCAAGAATTGGGTATCATATCTGATAATTTGAACCTGTAATTACCCATTTCCTCTGTGTCTATGTCTCTCTCCTTTTCTCTTTTGTGTTTGTGAAGGAGCTGTGTGCTTTCTTTTCTAGTTCTTTCTGTGTTGAATGAGGGATGATACTTCAAGTATTTCCATCAGTTACTTTGGTTTGGCACTCATGGTAATGTGAGATAAATACAAGAAAAATTAGGCTTTTGGAATTGGAGGAAGTAGGGATGGGGTCCACAAGAGAAGAAAAAGGTTGGCAAAAAAGAAAACTAGTGGGGCTGAAGGGTGATTGGTGAATGACTATTTACCTAATCCTAAAAAAATAATGATTTACTACCACCAAGTTCTAAATTAATTGATATAAGGTTGTTTGAATTTAATGAATAGTTTCGACTCTAACTTCTAAGAATACAGTGAAATAGTATTATCACTCATTTTAGTAAAATTGTCTCTCATAAAAGATACAAGATACAAGTAGCTTAGTAAAAAAACTAACGAGTTAGTATTCTTTTACTACTGAAGGATGACAAAAGGTGGTTTTAAACACCCTTCTAGTATGTGAATGATTCCCAAGTGGATTACAAGCTAACAAGTAACTTGATTGGAAAATAACAACTAGCCCACAATTGTGTGTGGCCCATGCAATATTTGCAGTGTTTTAGCTGCCAGTGTTTGAGACCTGAGTGCAGGCTCTAACACTAACAGAGTAAAAAATGAGGCAGAGCAATCGGTTATGTTCTGAGATGTAAAGTAAAAAGCACTATACTTTTTGTAAGTGGGAACAAGAGATGCTACTTTGCAGAAAGTCCATTGGCTCATTGCACTCAGCAAGCTATGCGGTTTTGGTTAAAAAATTGTTCTGACGAGAAAGGGAAAAGAAACACACAGAGATAACCGTGTTGAAAAGAATGTATGATAGAGGGAGAGAAAAGAGAGAAGCTTTTGGAATTGGAAGCTTGTAGCGTGGGTCAGGATTACATGCATCCAATATAGAAAAATCTCAGTGGCCCATCTAATAGATAGATTGTGCAATTTTGTATTGCTCTACTTTTTTGTTATATTCTTTCTTATCATTGTTTCTCTTTCATCCTTATGGAAACTAGAACATGGGTTTTGTTATATAGTCAATAGTCTTAGTTCGGCCCTCTAAGTGTATCCATCATTTTCAAGGCAAAATATTGACGTACCATATCTCTTAAGGTAAGAAAAAGAATCAAATTTCAACCAAAGAAAATACCATGCATTCCCTTATTGCATATACTAAATAAATAAATTAAAATGGGTTGCTACTTGCTACCTCACCCGGTGTGACCAAGACCAGAATTTGAAATTGATACACCTTGAACAAATAAATGTATAGAGCCTTGAATGATGGTGGTACATACTGATACTGTTGTGTACATAAATCATGCCAGAGAAATTAATGTTGGTTACTAATGTTGTAAAATTGCATTGGGAACATAATTTGTACAATCATTGCAGCATAAAATATAATGGCAGCATGTTATGGATGAGGTACATCATCCTTTCTTTCTTCCCAAAAGCATATGCAGAGAAGATGAGGCTTTGTTGCTTTGCCTTAGGCTTTGGGAGTAATGTTGAACCTGGTCAACTGGTCCCCCTCCTTAATCCGTGCAAAGGTACATTATCGAAGGCCACCCTAACGGTCTGGGTTGTGTGTCTAAATTGGAATCAATATTCAAGTACCTACTTATTAAATTAGAGAAAAAAAAATTATTTTTCTTTTATTCATTTTGTTAACATCAAATTTGTAAAATTTGTTTTAAGTATATCTAGATTAAGTACTTTTTCATCAATAAGTATTTATTCTATTAAAATATTAAAGTATAATAATTTTTTATTTTAAACAAAAACTTACTATTTTTTTATACTTCAAATCAATTCTAAGAGGTGATAGGGGTAGGGGACCAAAGATAGTTTCTGTCATGAGTGAAATATATTAAGATTTTTTGTATTTTTATGAAGGACAGCATGAATCTCGTGCTATTCTTGTCACTCTTGTTTGCTACCTCTTTTTTTGTATTATACAGCATGCTCCCAATGCAATGTCAGGCTATGCATAATTTCATAATAATGATACTTGATTGACAAGAAGGGTATGTTATTTTATTTTTATAAAAGTGCTGCACATGTAAGGGTTTGGACTTGGATATGAATGGGGGTGGGGAAACAGATCCTCCTATTGGGCCATTGTGATCACTCTTACACATTGTAATTGAAGGCCCAAAACAGTTTTCAGATCATGAATTATTGTGCCCTGAAGAGTAGCTTGGTGAGGTCAGATATCAACTACACGGTGAGAGAAAAGAACAAGACATAAATGATAGGAAGAAATGGTAGTAACACAATTTTTTAATATATTTTATTATTAATTAAAATTTATTAAAAACTATAAAAATTTTATGAATTTTATTCTTTCTTTCATATTTTTTTAATTCTTAATAAAGTTTAATTAACAATAAAAAATGTCTTAAAAAAAGTGTTAGGGAGTATATTATTAATATTTTTGAATGGTAGGTAAATAAATTATGATGAATTAAGCCCCTAATTGATCTACAAATTTTCATCTCTTGACATTGGGACTACACAGGAGAGAAAGGGCAATGTGAGTTCATAGTTTTGAGTTGAAAATGCAAAAAAATAAAAAATAAAATGTGATATCAAGAATCTTATCTCACTTCATATCACCTTCTTTTTTCCTCTCTCAGTTATTATATTTGCATCTGCTTTTTTCTAATAGTATTTATATGTAAATATCAAAGGAACTAAGCTGTTGAACAAATATCGGTTCGATCATCCTATCCATATAAAAGTTAAAGCTAAAACATATATACAGTATCACGTTAACAGTTCAATTACTCAGCCGGCTTATATCAACATTCTAATTAATTCATGAAGCATATTATATGACTATTTGCTTATAGATCAATCTTAAACTCTGTTTGGCAATAACTTTTTATTAATTATTTTCACTTCTAAATGTCAAAATTTCTCTTATTATGTATGTATATATTTTTTAAGAATTTCAAGGTTATTTAAATTTACATATTCACTTTTTAAGACTTTTTTTTTTCATTTATGATACATAAACGAGGTAACAAAACAGTTTTTTTGAATACTTGCTGCTGACTATGTTAAATTTATATAACTTTTATGAATTTTATATAATGAGTAGGCTAATTTATATTATTTGTCATGAGGAAAAACCTATTTTGTCATGGGGATTGAATTCATCTGTCTTTATTTTTTAGTTTTCATTCCTATTTCCTTGATTTCAAAATAATAAATAGTTTTAAAAAAATTATTATATATATATATATATATATATATAAAAGAGATCTTTTCACACTAGTGTAAGTTTAAAAACTCTTACACTCGATCTTAAGTTTAAAATTTATTATTTCACTAATCGTTAGATATAAGTTAAATGAAAAATTTAGATTAAATATAAAAAATTTTAAATTTATATTAGTATGAGAAAATTATATATATATATATATATATATATATATATATATATTATTTTCTCTGAGAAAAATAGTTATTTAAAGTTGTTGTGCAAGAATTTAAAAAATGTCATGCTACCTCAATGTTCGTTAAGGGTGACTTTTGCCATGCATATAAGGAGTGAGAATAAAATTCTCTCCTTCACACGCATGGCTTTTGATCGCACTTTGAAAGATTCATCACGGTTACTTCACGTAAAAAATCAATACAAGAAGATTTGTTTTTCTATGAAAATGGATCTTTTCATATTGAATTATTACATGATTATGCTATCTTATTTTCTTTTCATAAATGTCATGAAATAATAACAAGAATTTATTTATTTAATGTCTATAAAGGAAATATATATTTTAAGTTTTCACATAATTTCACTTGAAAATTTAATACGAAAGAATTTATTCCAGTAGTTATTGTTATGCATGTCATGCTTTGAGATTACATTGTTAATGAATTCTGATATTTGTTAGAAGAATTATGCATGTTGTAAATATTTTTAATAATTTAATTAAGATATGTTTTGAAGTTGGATTTTGGAAGGAAAAAAATAGAAGAAAAATATTTAATTCTTAAATTTAAAAAATTTATAATATTTATAAAATAAAATAAAATATAAGCACATTAAATCTATATTAATTTATCATTTTATGATTTTTATTTTAAAAAATTATAAAATTAGAAAATATTGATTAAAAATATATCATTTCTTTCTTTCTCTTGTAAAATTTAACTCTCAAATATACTCCATTCTCAAAACTTGCAGAAGATAACAGTATATTTTAAAGATTTTCTCTCTATCGTCAATGCAATGTTAAGGAAGCCAAACTGATCCTTCTTTGCAAAATTTTGAATTACAAAATCAAAGACTATAATAAAAGCTTTTTAAACTCCCCACTGTTCATACAATCTTAAAAGTTAATTTGAGAGTTTAGTTATCAAAGAATAGTTCAAGAAATAACCATGTCAACCCCAGTTCGCATTTTCAATCTCCAACAAGACAACAATTAACATAAAATAACTCAACAAATAGCAACTGTTTCCACACCAATCCCTCCATTGTCTCATATGAAGCACAAAAAACGAAGCAAAAATAATAAAACTTAAAATATCAATTCTTAAGCTACAATAGATTTTACCTTTCCACTAATCCTCTGACTTATTACCTTTTTAACCTATTTTCAAACATAAACCTAGAATTACATCTTATATATTTGCACAATCAAAACCGTTCTCCATTAACCAAGACATGGGCCAAGTCATGTGATCAATTTAATGATGGGGATATTAAATTCATTTCATCCATTCGTAATTTTATATTATTATTTATGATATGAATTATATATTTTTTATGATTGTGATCTTAATGTTACTGTAGGGGATATTCTTCCTTAACGATGACTTATAGTTGTAAGCCAAAATCTACCTCCTCAAAATGTATGTTAAATTAGAACAGTGTTACACAAATTTTGAATGAGAATATCATGTTGAAAAAATAAGAATATATATATGAGATAGAACCTTCTCATACTTCTTATACTTCTCTTTATACGTCTCAAATAATAAGAAATTATCTAATAAACTAATAATCTAAATAAAAATCAGAAACATTAAAAGTATCTTAACCTGTAAGTTGTCTTCTTTACTTTTCTTCTTATATCTAAATGGTTATTTTACAATGATTTTTTTACCGAGTACATCGCGAATAAATACACTATATATAACTGAAAAATATTGTTCGTAACGTAACAAAATTGTAATAGACTAAAAATAGAGCTTAACGTTAACAATAAATTAAAAGAACAGTAATACAATGTATGAGAGAGATCAGATGAGATGAGCCTAGAACTTATAGAGTCACCTATTACACTTATTTATGTTCTAATTAATTTAATCTTGATATTGGTATTCAAATATTTAGCAACCACTCATAATTAGTTCTATTAACACGCAATGATTATGCAATGTCAATATCCTTTTCTCTGAGCAAACATTTCAAATGATCATACAAGGTAATTGTTTGAGAAAGCATGAAGACCCTATGAGTTTGTTAATTTAATAACGACTGAAAGAAAGGAATTAAATATGATTAACATAGCCCCTTATCTCGTTTTATCCTATAGTTCTATTAATCACACGTGGTATGATCACCTACAATACAACTAACTATGGGATGCTAAGAGTGATCAAATCTTAACATACACAATATAATTTAATAGAATAAAATCAAACATTAAAGGAAAATCAATATCAACATTAAAGTAAAAATCACATAAAGTTTGTAGTAGAATCCGCCATAGTCCTAGCTATGAGTTTAGCTACTCATAACAAAATAAACTACGAAGAACGTCATAAATAAACCCATAACCACAAAGAAAAACTCAAACAAAAAAAATTTAAAAAGGTAGAAGATAAAGAAAGTTCTCGTTCTCCGCAGGGCGCTCAATCACTTGCTTGAACTCCAAGAGGAAGCTCATCGTTCTTGTCAATAGTCTACAATGACTCTTAAAGATTAGTTTAGTTAGAACTAAAAAAGGGAAGAGGGTGTATAGAAAAGTCAAAGTGTCTCCAGTGTGAAGTATAAGGCCTCTTTACATAGGCTGTAACTTGAGTTTCCAGTCGATTAAGCTTTATCTTTTCAAACCAGTTTTATCCATAATCAGAATCTTAACTGAACTGTTCCAAATCTTTATCTACGTTTAAATTTTAAATTCAAAATTCAAACTTAGATTCACATAGCATAGCAAGGACTAAAAGTATCTAATTTTTTTCTAAAATATCTCCATAATGCACTAATAACAACTTCCAGTTAAACTGTAACAATTAATAATATAATTAGTGTAAATATATATAAAATAAGGTTTAAGTGTATAAATATAAGTCATGAAGTATATCAAAATATGAACTTATCAAATATCTCAACTATTTTGTGTAGCTAAGGCAAATATTAATCAAATGGTGTCTGGTGTAGCAAAAATTTTAGTATTATCAATTCTTTACTATGGTGCATACTCTTTACCACTAGCATTGCCTTTTACTTGTCTAACTCTCTATTTTCATTAATTTTAGTCTTTTGAAAATTCACTTAACTCTAATTAACTTTACTAATTATTATTATATAACTTTTAATTTATTTTTAAATTTAAAGAAAATAGTAACTCAAAAAATTAAAATCACTTTGTTAAAAAAATAAAAAATAGAGAAAAAATAATGATTGAAAGAATAAAATTAGAAAAAAAAATTATTAATAAAAAAATTCAACTGAACAAAATAAGAATATAAAGTAAATAAAAATTATGCACTATGTATTTATATAATGTTATGATAAAATTGAGTAAAAAAATACATTTGATATAAAATATAATATAAATTAACAAAACTTTTTTATAAATGAAGTTTGATTTAGTTTTAAATATGGAATTAAAAAATCAAATTTAATCACAATATAAAATACAATTTTTTAGGATTTTAATTTAATCAATTTTTACTTTTGAACACGGTTTGTTCGATTTGGATTACTGTAATCTTCAAGTGATGGACAATTGATAAAAATCTTATCTTATTGGAGACATTTCGTAAGCTAATGAAACAAAAGTGTTTTAGGTGCCATTAATGGATTTGGTTCTTACAAGTGGAAAAATATAAAGTGAGAAAGTAATAAATTAATTATGTAAATTTAAATTAAATATTTCATAAATATAATTAATTTTATAATGACAATAATTAATTCATTATTTTTTATTTTAAACATTTTTCGATTTTGAAAAAGACAAATTCATCGTTAATACTACCAATACTGATCAATCTTTCATTAATTACTGATAGATAACGGGCCAACAAGCAACAACCTAAGACTCTCACTCACTTTGATAAAAAAGAGGCTTGGAAAATCTCTCACTATATAGAACATTTAATTCCCTTTGTATACTGAATGGCTACAATTTCTTGGGGGCCCAAATGGCAATCCTCAACGCTCGTTTGTGTGAATCGGGCAATGAATGTATTACTAATGTCTTATTCATAAAACGTCACAACAAAAAACGATGAAATGTTCTACTCATAATGGGGTCCATATTTCAAATGACATTTTAACTTTTTAATAAAAATAAAATTGTGACTCATAAGCCATTAACTTTCCAAATTTGAAAAGAGGCCAGAGTCACACTCATTAACATTGTCTTTATTTTATTCGTTTTTTTGTCACGGTGACATTGTTTCTTAAATCAACATTGAGTTGTCATGTTTGTTTTTAAAATACTAAATTTAAGTTAAGGGAGATTGTACAATGAAGTAGCAACTTAGGCGTAATATCTTCAAACATAGGAGGGTAATGCGGTAACACCAAAATACGTTTAGACGGTACAAAAAAAATCAGCCCAAAAAAGAAGTTACAAAATTTTGCTGATTTTATATACGCAACCCCACGTTCGATTTGAGAAAAACAAAAAGAACATGTGAAATTGTTGATAATCTAAAAAAGTTGTTCAACGTTTACTTAGCTAGAGTTGGGTTATAAAATTCCTATCGATTATGACTTCATCTACATATTATATCTAATGGGTTTCTGATTTAATCGAGAGTCGTTAGTTAAACCGACAAAATTGATATATAATAAATACTAAAGTTTGCTCATATATTGTGTGAAGAAATTTGATTTGGTGATTAAGTGTGTTTGAAAGATTTTTTTTCAAAAAAATAACAATAATAATATTCAATATTTTCGATTTAAAATACTGCATATAATAAATTAAGTATTGTAAATTGTATAAATAAATATAAATGTAAGTATTTATTGTAAAATTGAAATTTTATATAAATTACTATTTTTATATTAATTTATAAGTATATTTACATAAAATTTAAAAGTTTATACAATGTAATAAGTTTTATTATATACATATAAATATAATTATTTTTATTTATAGTATAAAGGCTAATTGATAAATAAAAAGACATATAAAATAAGCTTGGTTACACTTTTAGTTTATATACTTAAACATATATCTAATTTTAGTATTTCTAAATTTTTTTTCTATTCATTGAGGTTAGAACAGTCTTAAAAAACAAGAATTAGAACTTAAATTCTAGGTGTCCAAACACTAATGACATTAAGACAAAGATATAAGAAAGAAGGAGGTACTCAAAAAGTCTAAAAGATAATAATTTTTTAAGCTTGATTTAGCAAGTTAGTAAGCACAAAATTGACTTCTTTATAAATATGGACAAACTTAATAAATTGAACATATTTAATCAACTCTAGAACACTATTTATCAAATCAAAAAAAGGATGGAAGCTATTTTAGATGTAGAGAATTGAAGTTAAAGATTCCTTCGAATTATTCTCTATCCAAAATGGTTTGCATTACTTTTTGAATAATCAACTTCACTCTTAAAAAAATATCCCACAACTCAAAAGTAAGGGGAGAGTAGGATTCAATCTTACAACAGAATCCAAAAATAAATCGTTTATGATCATCTTTTATCACGCAATACAAGTAACATCATTAGAGGAGAGAAAAATAGATTCACCAATGTTTAGTTTCAGTTGACTTAAAGGAGTGGAAGCCACTTAATTCAAATTTGACCATTAACAAACCTAGAGAAATTAGGAAAACTGTCCTTATAGTAGGAAAAATAGAAATCAGAATCACATATAATTTTTTGAACAAGCACAAAAGATTTTTGCAAAGATGAATTTTGGAATATTAAAGAATTTCAATTTTTTTATAAATGCCAAACAACAATTTCAAATAATATGTTTCAATAGGATAATTTACTAAATTTGTGATTAGATAAATTTAAAAACAGTAATTTATCAATCCTCTATTGAAAAAAGGGGACCATTGACTAAGAAAAATATAATGGTCCCAAATTTGCTTAGTATAATAACACTCCCTAAGTACATGGATAACAAATTCAGGTTCTTGTCTACATAATTTTAGGAGGGTCCTCCCATTTTCAAACTAAATAAAAAAGGTTTTGATGAGTAGCAAGATGCGAAACAAAATTATACAATAAGGTATAAGTATATTTTATAGAAAACACAGATGTCCAACTCCCTATCAGATACAAAATACATAACATAACTATATAAAGGGCCAATATCATGAGTCTAGCTATTAGTCTAGAACTTACTAGTCATTTCAGCCCCTATAACCCAACTAACTCCTTTAGAAAACAAAGGCCAAACAGTTGTAAGGCTCTTCCAAAGATATGAAACTCTTCCAAAGTTATATTTATAACAAAAGACTTGGGTCCACATATCATCAGGGGAGGCGATCAATCTCCACCAAAGTTTCATCAAATAGGCTTTATTAAGCATTTTTAGGTCTTTAAATCCCAACCCACCCTTCAATTTAGGTCTACAAATTTTCTGCCATCCAATTTATTTTTACCTCTTAAAGAGCCCCAAATAAATTTTTTATAGCTATTATTGATCTCATTGCACACTAATGTGGGAATTAATAAAGATTGCATAACATAATATGAGATACTCATAAGGCAAGACTAGCTAAAGTGACTCTCCCAATTAAGGATAATGCATTCATTTTCCATAGAGATAATTTCTTTCTAATTTTATCTATAATAAAGAAAAAACATTGTTATGAGAGTTTTCTATAGAGGATAAGGATACCAATATATCTACCCACCTGGCTGAAATTGCTAATATTCAAGCACTAACTTATATTTTTAGAAAGTACAAGGTTAATATTTCTAAAAAAGAATATGGATAATTTATTAATATTTATTTGGAGACCAGAGATAACACAAAAATTATATAACACACTATTAATAATAGTAGCGTGCTAGATATCAGCTTTGGCTACTAATTTGACCTTTTATTAGTAAAAGAAAAGAGAATCCAATTATTATTATTTTTTCTTTTATTAAATGAACTAACCTTTCAATATATAAAATAGATATAAGGAGAAAGGGATCACCTTGTCTGATACCCGTAGAAGGACTGAAAGAGTCAGAGGCTTGATAATTTTATTATTTTTGTGAGTAATGTTTAATGATTTTGAATGGGTTATGCATGATTTTTGTAAATTTCTACTACCATGAAAGATTTATGCCATGATATTGTTGGGGTTGTAAAGGAAAAGAATGATTTTGAATGGGTATATTACTTTTTCTTTTCTTTTAATCTTAATGCATTGACTTAGCAACTTGCTCCTCTTGATGGATTTAATATTTTGATTTGAGCTCATATATGTTCTAACTTTATATGCATATAGATCACAGTTTATCAACACAATTGAAAATAAAAAATATTCTCATTCTTATACAAACAAAGAAGTCATAGGATGAATAGTTTGCAAAAATCATTAATGAGTTGAAGCATTGTCATGTATATTGTGCTTATAAAATTTGACATTCTTATACAAAGCTAGATGTTAGGGAACTAGCCATTCAGTTTAATTGTGTTCACATTATTCCTCTCGTTCTTAACGATCACAAGCTGAGTTACCTTCCACGTGTTTGATAAATCGTCTCTAAGAATTTTCATGTGTTGTTGAAATTTATTCATCTATCTTGAATGAATTGATTTAATTACTTTATTTACTTTAAATTTATAATACAAATTTTAACTTTGGTTTACTTATGATAGGAGACTGTTGAAGAGTTGGCACCACATTTAAATATTATATTGAAGCAATTGTTTATGTTTTTCTCTTTTTTTTGTTTAGTGTTAGTAATTGTGCATGGAAAGAATTTTGGCCAACTGTTTTATTTTGATACAGGATGAAATCCCTGTGTTGTATATGTTTTGTAACTTTTAGTCATAAAAAAACATGATATTTTGAAAACTTTATGTACTTAGTTTGCCTTTGAATTTGAGTAATAGAGTGAATGAATTTTGTCATGTTTTGATTAAATTGTTTTATGTTTGATTCTTGTATAAAAGAATTTTTCTCAACCTATGTTTCTATTTAATACAATAATTTTATGTCACATTACACCTGATTTGAATTTCAATATATAGAGCGATGGTTATGTGAAAGTTTATGATTTGCTAAATCTAAATATGAAGATATTGGCTAATATTTCATTGAGATTCTACACTATTGATGATATTAAGCTGGTAAGTTATTTTTATACTTGTTTTCTTATAAACTTCCACACATGCTTATTCTATTTTCTATGTGATTATGTCAAATTATCAATACTATATCTTTTGTAATTAGTTATTCTTATGTTGTATTATTTGAGAAACTTTTGGGTGAAAATGTTATCATTCTTTTGTAATTAGTTCTTATGTCATATTATTTGAAAGGCTTTTGGGTGAAAATATAAAAATTAAACATGAATTATTTATTAAGTTGATGTTAGAGAGCCTCTTTAATATAATGTTTATTGTCATAAAGCATTTTACTTTGAACCTTGAACACCATTTTACTTTTTACCCTTGAAATGTTATAGCAGTTCATTTTTTACTCTCCTTAGAATTTAGAAGAATTATACCTGTCACTTTTGTCTAAAAGTAATTAGCATGTATTGCTTCAACATTCACGTGAATCATCATGACAAGAACCTATATCAAAGTGAGTTAAGAAAATGATCCATTAAATATAGTTATTGATGAATCCATATTTTTACTAATATTTTAGTGTAATTTTAACCCATTTGACAAGGAAAATATATAAGAAAAGCAGAAAAATCTAAAAAAATAGAATAATTGAAAGTTTTCTTTCAATATGTAGTTATTTTACCATTTGTGAAATTTCTGCTTAGATATTAAGAATTTAATCTTGTTTTTGTAGGGGAAAATATATAAGAAAAGCAGAAAAATCCAAAAAAATAGAATAATTGAAAGTTTTCTTTCAATATGTAGTTATTTTACCATTTGTGAAATTTCTGCTTAGATATTAAGAATTTAATCTTGTTTTTGTAGGAATAATCTGAGCAAAAGTCATGAAAAAGGAAGATAAATGGAAAGGAAGAGGAAGAATAGCAATTCTGGACTCCAAAACACAAGAACAATGGAATGCAAGCTGGGCGTGATCACTATTGTCAGTGAAAGTGATCACTCCAGACATCAAAGAGGAATGGGCGTTAACACTTTTTCCAGTGAAAGTGATCGTTCCAGAGCTGAAAAGAAGAAAAGAGTCTGGACATGGTCACTCTTACTAGCGAAAGTGAGTGTTCCAGAGAGTCAGAATTTCAGCGAGCTCTGCGTTAACACTCTTACTGGCGAAAGTGAGTGTTTCAGAGAAGGCAAAATTTCAGACAGCTCTGCGTTACCACTCTTACCAGCGAAAGTGGATGTTCTAAAGAGGAGTGAATCAAGGCAAGCTGCGCGTGGTCACTCTTACTCTCGAAAGTGATCACGCGCAACCACTTGACCTCCTGCGTTGCAACTCTTTCCAACGAAAGTGATAGTTCCAATTTTCAGAAACTACATGAGCTTCTGCGTGGCCACTCTTATCAGCAAGAGTGATAACGCACAAAATTGAGATTTTTATAAATACATGTTTTAAGCTCAGAACTCAAGGTCTTTTGCTCATTTTCCATTTTTTCTGTTAGAATCTCATTGAGAGAGTGTGTGAGAGAGGATTGGGGTCGAATTTCGAAGCTCCAAGAAGAGGCATTGGATTGGAGCTCGTGGAGATGGTTTCTCTGCAATTCTTCTCTTCTTCTCCTTCTTTCTCTTTTTTGTTACAATGTTTGCTTAATTCTCCATAGTTAGGAGTTTATGGAACTCAAGTTGATGTATTGATTTGACTTTTGCTTCTGAATTTTGAGTTCTTGGATTGATTGAATTGTTAATTCTGCTATTATTGCAATCTATGAATGAAAATTCGTATGGTTAATCAAAGAGGAACATTTACAATGGAAGTTGGATTTGCTTCTCTGATCTGAGTTAGCAATCAGAATTGGGGATTTCTTAGGGATAAAGAGACCTAATTCTGCAATCCTAAGGTTCCAAGTCTTAATGCAACTTGAAATTGAACTTCACCTAAGGGATTAGGGTGGTTTAGTTGCTTGTTAGGGTTAATGAGTTAAGGGATTAACCTTTGGCTATTACTATGTGAAACTGATTGTCAATTAACTAAGTTCTTGAATGTTCAGAAGCATAATTGAATCAATATTGACATTCTTGTGAAGTAAATTCCTAACTATTCTTCATTTTTATCTCATTTTATCACAACTTTCATACTTTGTTTTTACTGCAATTTTTTTACCTTTTAATTGTTCCTGTTCTTGATTTTTGAACGCTACAAATCTTTCAATTTCGTATGGCTCAAATGGTTATTGTTCTGTGAAGTGATAATTGATTTCCTAATTCACTGTGGAGACGATATTCTGATCTTAAAAATTACTCATTACTTGCTGCAATTCCTAGTGCACTTGCTAGTGTAGAATTGTAAACAACAGTTATTATTAAGAGTGTGGTAGAATATATCCCATAATGATTTAGTAGTTTTCTATATGTGCACTTTTGAATTAATTTTGTATTAGAAACTATTTGATGACTTATATTTGTAAAGAATAAGGGATAGTGGTTATGAGTTAGGAATATATGTGATTAAAGGGCGCGTAAGTAGGTAACTGTTCTTTTATTTGCATTTTGTGGATAGAGAATAGTGTATGCAAAATACTTTTTTCTTTAGAAAAGCAAGTTTATCACTACTAAAAAGTCTGTTTATACAGACGGATTTACAGACGGATTTTTAGAGCATTACAGACGGTTTTTTCTATTACAGACAGATTTACAGACGGATATAAACCGTCTGTAATATCCTCGTCGGTAAATAATTACAGACGGATTTTCAAATTCGTCTGTAAGTTATAGATGGAAAAATCCGTCTGTAAGTTACAGACGGTCGAATCCGTCTATAAGTTATAGACGGTAAAATCCGTCTGTAAATTACAGACGGTAAAATCCGTCTGTAATTCACAGACGGAAAAATCCGTCTGTAATCCGCCGGTGATATATTTTACTATAATTGATATTTTTTTATTTGTATAGATAGTTATTTCCTGCTGTTCTTGATTATCACAATTTATAAACAAAATAGAAACTATAGATTCGGCATCTAAACATTCCAAAATGATTTATAAAATATAAAATTTAAATGTTGTTACAAAGGAAGAAAAAAAAGCATCTAAATAAATACATTTAAAAATAAAATACAAGTCTTCATCAGGAATAATCTATATGGTCAGAATCCGAAGGAGCATCATCATCAGTAGAAGAGGAGTCAGTAGAGGAATGATGGATGGAGGTGAAAACCGGTAGTGCTGGAGCTGGTAGAGGAGAAGGAAGAGGTGTGGAGCTACTTGCTCTCATGAGCTCAAAATAAGCATGCATCTGCTGCATTTGCATATGCTGCTGCGTCATCTGCTGCTGGACCTCCCTTTGCATTCTCGACGCCACCTTCTTCTCTATCTTCTTCTCCATTTTCTTTACCCACTTCTTCTTCCATGCACTTTCTTTACTCTTCCACATCTCCTCATTCTGCTTTTGGAGTTCTTCATTGAGGGCATGGACCTGAGTGCGGACCATGTCCTCCACATCCTCAGGTGCAAGAGAAGGGGCATCTCCAGTGACAGATACAGGGGACATAGAGTCTGCAAAGTGGCCCCCCATGCCATAAATGCGACCTTTATAAAGGCCACCCGCTGTCTGTGACCACATAGCATCCTCATCTACTGACTCTGGATTCTGAGAAGATGCTTCCTCAAGCCTTTGAATATAGTCATCCTACAGTTCAGTTCAGATAATTAGATATTAGTTTGGAGAACTATTTAATAAGTCGCTAATAATAACATATATTATCAATAACTATGACTTACATATGTGGCCTTAGATCGTGTATCAACCCACAGGTTTTTGTCCTGCTTGCGAGTGTGTGTCTCTTTAAACAACTCTCCAGTAGTAGGTGGCCTCTTCAACGACTTCTCCTGTAATTAGAAATAAATCACAATCTCAAATATGAAATTATAGATAGATTAAACTGAATTTTAAAATCACATACCAAGTTTGCCTTACTGCCAGCCAAAGTCGTAGACCCACCAGTATGCAGTGACCCCCCTTTATTAGATGCCCTGTTTGTCTTGTTCTTTACAGAGAGATTTTTAAACTCATCTGTACCCCAATACTCCTGCAAGGCATGAAGAAAGTTGGGTGCTATCCAATCAGCAGTAGAAGGGTCCTGGCGAGCCTCAGTGTACATCTGTCTTAGTCGCTTTGCAGTGCGACTCTTCCAGGCCTTGAAAATCATCTTTTCGTCCTGGGGGGGAATGGAGAAGTTGCTCTACAGAAACACAATTTCTTTGAGAAGGGGTACAAACAGTCATATATAATTACACTTAGTTAAAATTAATACACTATTATTACCTTTCAATCTTTGAACCATTCTATCTTTGTATCATTTGACACCTTTGCAAAACTTCTGTAAGGCGCATCAAACATCTTCTTAATCGTATCTGTGACCTGATGGAGACCTTTCTGTGGTGGTATCCAACTGATAACACAATAAAATAAAACATAACTACTAACATTCACATAAAATACGCAATGTTAGGCATATTTGATTGAATTACTTACCAAGTAGACCCATCTCATCTCAAAGTTTCTAACAATCTCGATGATGCCTGGGTCTGTGATGACTGCTGCCCGCTTACAGATGGGACAGCAGTGGATCCATCTCCTGTGCCCTGTGTAGCAGGTGACTGTGTGGCCTGTGTAGTAGGGGGTGCAGAGTGTGAAACTCGCTGTACTGGAGGGAGAGGAGCAATATACCCAGGATTCGGCACCATGATAAATTGCTCCTGTCCCCTAACCTGGGAGGTCTGCACTGTTGCTGGTGTGGACGTCGAAGTCGGAGCGGTAGGTGAAGAAGTGTTGCCACGATCAGTTTGCTGAGTAATACCCTTCTTACCTTTACCTTTACCTGCCATATCTGAATCAAACCATATATATGTTTAGAGACAAATACTATAATTTGTTTAAAATATGAATAATATTGGTGATAACTCAAATTAAATAATCATGGCAACCTATCATACATCCACTGACGATTTTTGAGAAACATCTTCCTCAAGAACTATATAAACCTAATACAAATATACAATGTGGTATCAACCTTCTAAAATACATTACAGAAAATTTTAATATAAATTTTGGCAGAATCTCCCCTAATACATGTTAATTTTCTTACATTTGTTTACTATTTTTTTACAAAAATGAAAATTTCACCTAAAATCAACTAATAAATTATATAACAATAAATTATTCGATACATCAAACACAAACACATCACAATCCTAAACCGTTCTAGAGCACATCCCCTTGTAACTCCACAACATGCATATTCTACAAACTCCACAAACACAAATAATCCCACAGCACACAATAATCAGGTTCGGAGAATGACCTCTACGCCCTTCCCCCCAGTCATACAATCTCCAATCCTACAACTCTATCTTAGAAATTTTAAGTCTCTAAAAAACATAAAAAATTAAAAAACTAAACCGATTAAAAGTTAGAGTATCGTACCAGGAATACAATGATGCAAAAAAACTTTCAAATGGTTGCTCCAACAACTCGCAATGGCCAAAACACTGAGCTCTTAGAGAGAGAGAGGGGGGAGCGAGAGAGAGAGGGTTCTGATAATGGGGGAGGGGAAGAGGAGACGCGGTTTTAATGGATTTCAGTCATTACATACGGGAAAATCCATCTGTAATGGGTTTAATGAAACGGTGCGTTTCAGGAGGCACATTACAGACGAATTTTTCCGTCTGTAAATGCGTCAATTCCATTTACAGACGAAAAAATCCGTCTGTAATGTGCCACCTGAAAGGTCGGCTAAAACCGCCATATTTACAGACAGTAAAATTCGTCTGTAATTTCCCGCCATAATATTTCATCATATTTTCAAATTACAGACGAAAAAATCTGTCTGTAATTTCTGTCTATAACGTTTGGCGCCAAAAGGCAAGCTAAATACAGATGGATTTTACAGACGGGATAAAATCCGTCTGTATTACAGACAGATTTACAGACGGATTTTTCAGAAAATAAAAAAAAAAATTTAGTTCACAAATCCGTCTGTAATACAGACGAATTTTATCCCGTCTGTAAAATCCGTCTGTATTAAGCGTTTTTCTAGTAGTGTATTACTTTATTGTTTCTAATGAGAGCTAATATCCATGAGGAAGAAAGCATAACTAAAGTTAGGTAAAAGAGTGTAGAAGAATACAAGAAAAAGATAGAAATTTGCCTAGTAAGAGCTAACGTCTATAAGAAAAAAAGAGCCACTATAACTATGTTTCTACGTGAGCTCAATAAGAAAATTGAAGATGTAATAAAGCTTCTACCTTATGTAGACCTTGTTGTGAATGCTCAAATTTTTATTATTTGTTCTTTCTTTCTTGAAATTAAATAATAGCAATGTAAAACCCAAAAAAAAAAAAAGGAAGATTCGTAAAAAAGAAATTGCAAGAAATAGGAATAACGTGTATGAGCAAATGTAAAAAGAGGTGAATCAGATGGAAAAAAAATAAACATATAGACACATAAAAAGATGAGCAAATGAGGAGGAAAAAAATGAGCAACAAAGAAAGAGGGCGGAACAAAAAGATGAAAAAAATAAAGAAGAGAGAGCATCAAAGAAAACTAAAAGATAGATCAAAGAAATAGAACAAATTTTTAAAAGGAGAAGGGTCAAAAAACAACAACAACAACCAACAACTAAGGAAGAGAAAAGTTTAGGTAAAAAAAAATAAGGCCAAGAAAAATTCAAAAGATAGAATCAAGCACCCAATCGTGAAACACACAAAAATCAAAAAATTTCTTTCGCCTATTTTAAACTTAGCATATTATTATAAGTTGTATAAATTAAGTTCATTTTTTTTGTTAATATTTGAGGTTGCTTGAATTTTGCTTTCAATACTTATACAATTTCTTAACATGCATTGAGAATGAAAACAAAATGCATGCCAAATACAAGTACTAAAATCTCATAATGTAAAATACAATACATAAAGTACTCACTGCACATAGTAAAAAAAAAAAAAGATAAGTACTAAAAAATAGACTCAAAATAGTAATCCTCACTTTACTTCAATGAACCTCACCATCAGCAAAACTATGACCCTCGTTAATCAAGTTTGGTCGTCGAGTTCTAATGACTCAATTCACACATCTCTTCCCAAAGCATATTTCCCTTTCGTTTTCATAAACTACGCTTACCATGCTAGACACCCGACAACAAAAATTCAATCACAACATTGCCTTTTTTATTTCATTTATTTCCTTTGTTTACTGCCGACTATAGAATTTTTCTTAAATCAATATTTTTAATTATGTTTGATGTATGCTAGAAGTTTTCAGATTTTCATTTTATGTTATTGTTTTATGTTATTTTTTTATTTGTTAGATTCATAATTAACTTTTAGAATTTGAAGTTCTTTGACTAGCTAATAGCAAAAAATATAAGACTCAATGTACGTTGTACTAGATTAGGCTCATTAAAAGTCAATATATGCATATTTCAATTAATTGATTAATAAGAAGAGAGCATCTGATTTTAATTGAAATAATATTGTTCAACCATCTTTGTCAAACAACAACGAAGATGTAATTTTATTGAAAAGAAGTTTAGACCACTTGGATTTGAAACCATCAATCTATAATTTTACATGATTTTTTTTTATCTTTTTGTTAAAAAAAATAATGATAATAATAAATAGATATTAAAAATTAGATATTAATTAATTATCTTTCGTTTCCTTATTTTTGTTATTCATCCATTTTACTAATCCTGTTAATTATTGGACTTGACTTTCATATATAACATATTAAAATAAATGAACATAAAAATAATAAAAATTAAAACTTTAAAATTAATCATAATTTTTATATTAGTACTTATTTTCTTTGATTGTGATTAATTTTATTTTGGTTATTGATATTTTTTTTTGTGATATAGATATTGTTTGATAGAAATTTTGTATTATCTATCAATTTTATCTTGTTAGAATTGTGTCTTTTTTTTAAATAAATAAAATTTTTACAATAATTTAAATAACTAGTGTGTATTTTTTTCCACCGCTATGCGTTATAAATAATTGAGATCTATGTGTATTTGTGTTATCTTAGATCTCTTACCATATTCTTAAAAAGTTAATTCTAATTTTTAAATTAACCCATTAAATATATTTTTAAACTAATTATAATGATTCATTTTAAACATTTCTGAGGTTGATTATTAATCAATTTATTAAAAAAATTGTTTATTATTAATCAATTAATTATTTTATCATAGTATATGTTTATTCTCTCTTTTTAAATATTTTTCTTCTAATTTACTAAAATTATTTCATGTAATAGTTAATAATGTTATTGTGTAATAACTTTATTTTTATACTTTATAGATTGTGAATACCAATTTTTGTTTCTCTCAAATTGCCTCCAAATTTTTAAAAAAAATATAAAAATGAAATAATAAAATTGTGTTACAAAAAATAATTTTTTATTTTAAAAAGAGGTTTGGTCCCTAGAAACAGAAATCATGCATCAGACATGCTTACTCTTAGCTCTCAGAAAAAACTCCATGGAAAGTTCAGAAATTTATCTCCATGATAAACTTTAAAAATGACTAGTATAAAAGCTCAAAGTAAGAAATCCAGAAAGAAAGTTCTTTTTTTGGAAGAAAAGCAAAAATTTTAGAGAATAAAGATCGAGTTTTCAAAATATTTTTGGAGGAGAAGCAACAAATCTTTTGTGGAGATAAGAAAAGAGAAGAAGGGGGAGAGTAAAATTTATTTATTTTTTCAAAAAATAGAATATAAAATGATGAATAAACACCCAAGTGAGGAAAAATATTAAGAAGAAGAAGAAAAAAGAGAGCAACTCTGTAGATCATCGACCAAACCACTATTGATCATCATTTATACTATTTTAGCATCTTCCATCGCACCCCAAGTTTTCTTCTTCTCTCAGAGTATGAAACTACCTTCTCATTCTTTTTAGTTTGTTGAAAAAGTATCGAAATATAATACATTGTGAGAAAAGAGAAGGATTACTTAGATGTACAAATAAACTTTACAGCCTTTTTAAAGTCTTCTAAATTCTTGTTTATTTATTTTTATTATTTTTTTATTTTATTATGTTTTATTATTATTGACATAAAGTTGATTGAAATTTACTGATTCATGTCGTTGGCTTGTCGCATGCAACCTGCAGAAGTCAAATATCTTTCGGCACCAAAATCTGAATTTTAGATTTATGTGATTTATGCAGTAAGGCTTTGCAGTACCTATGCATACATTAAAAGAATAGAATATATATATATATATTTTGTTTTGTTTTTATTATTGTCTCAATCCAATTATTTTGCTATTGTCTCGGTTTCAATCATTTACTTTAATTTATTATTATCATTAATTCTATTTAGCCAATTTTTTCTTTAGCTTCTAAAAATGGGAATTATTATTTTATCATTATTATTTATATTCTAGATTTTATTTTATTTATACATTTTGATTTTTTTAGTATTATTTTATCTTTTATTTTTTTGTTTTATTTTAGTTTTCTGAATTCTGCTTATTGATTCATTTTATTTGACAACAATAATTAGAATAATTATAATAAAAAGTAAGAATTTATTAAGCAGAATATAACTTTTTATAATTATTATTATTATTATTATTATTTTCTTTTTAATCTTTGAGTTGTGTTTTTATTTGTAAAATTTATCTCATTCTAGCATTAGTAATAAATTCTCTCTAATTTTTCATATTGTCTCATTATTTATGTCGTAATTATTATGTTTGTTATTTACCATTTAGAGTTGTTATCTTTTTATTTTTGTATATTGGTAGAATGTAGATGATGATTCAATTTTATATTTATGATTTATCTTTTTTCTTATTATGTTTTTTTATATATATTTACAATAATAATAAAATATAATTGCATTAATTTATAACATTAACGTGTAGCTTCTCTACCATTGTGTGTTACAAATTGATAAAGTCTACATGTACCTACCGAGGCTTTAGGCAATATTAATTTATCAAAATGTATTTCTTATAATTACTATTTTACTAAATTAATCAATTTAAATAAAAATTATTTTATTAACATAATAATTTATAAGGCTAATGTGTAGCGACTCTACCTTTATGCGTTATAAATTGTTAGGACCTATGTGTGGCAACGTTACTTTGAGTTCAATACAACATAAATTTATCAAATGAAATTTTAAATCTTTTATTAAATAAATATATATTTTTTAATCAATTCAAATATATTTACTTCTTTTATTAAAATGAAATTAATCTTATATTTTAAAATTTCTTAAGTCATACTTCTAATTTTGATAAATTAAATAATTAAATATTTCTTTACTTATTTATACAAATTTCTACAATATCGATGTGTAATTTATATTACCTTTGATTATCCAATAAATTATAAGAAGTTTATGTATAGCTTACGTTGTCTTAAATTTCTTTCAATATTAATCATCATCAAAATTAAATTTAAATACTTCATTTACAAATAAAATATTTTTTAACAATTTGCAGTATAATTGTGTGATCTTCTTTCACTTTATTGTTTCTCGTAGGGTACATGTATAATTGCGTTATCTTATATTCTAAACATTATAATTTTATAAAATAATTTTAATTTCAAAATAAATTTTCTTTTACTAAACCTAATTTTAATCAATTAATTTCATAATTTTAAATAAAACTACGTGGCTTTGAGTTCTCTATTGCACTTAGGGATACGTAAGAGCGAGAACTATAACTATCAAGTAAAAATATTTTTCAAAATAACACAAATAATATCTCAATAAATAATATTTCTTCTTCTAAAATAAAAATAATTAATGTTTAGGGATTAAATAAATATTTTTCAGAATTTAACTAAATTTGTACAATTAATTTTTGGTAACCGTTGTAAACGGACGTTGTGGAGTGCTAATACCTTCTCCATGTAAATGACTCTCGAACTCATTTTTTGGTTTCAAAGATCATAATATTTTAAAAAGTTTTTCAATATTTTCTTAAAATAAATTTTGGTGGACTCCTCTGATATTTTTGAAAACGTTTTTCGCTGTACTGTTGCCACCACCCGGTTGCGACATAGATTGTCGAGACACATGTGTATTTAAGTTATTTTATGTCATATGCACTATTGATGTATTTAAAAGTAAAATCTTACTTCTAAAATTAATAAACTATATATTTATTTTATTTTGCTTTTAAATTATTAATTAATATAAAAATATATTCTAAAAAATAAAATAATATTCATTTTCATTTAATTATATAATTTGTTAATAAATTAAAGTATGTTTCTTTTTTTATTTATATTATTTTATTAATCAAATTATATTGTACTTTTGTATTCTATTATCTAATTTAATTTATCAATTAATTAAATTAAAATTGAATCATTTAATTAATGCAGTGATTTATAACATTATTATGTAGCATCTTTACCTTTGTAAGTTTTAAAACGTTGAAACCTTTATGTACTAATGTTATCTTGAATCTCATGCAATACAAACTTGTTAAAAATATATTTTAACTTCCTTTAATTAAATATCTATCTTTACAAAGCAATTTAAGTATACTTTAATTTGTTCTCTTTAAATATTTCTCCTTTAATAAAATAGAATTAATTTTATATTTAAAAATTTTAAATCATATTTTTAATTTTAATAAATTAAATAACTAAACATTTGATTACATAAATTTATTTCTCCATTTTATTATATAATACTTCATAACACATATGTGCAATTTACATCGCCTTCAATTAATGAATAAATCTTAATAATTTTATGCATAGCTTATGTTATCTTAAAATTTCTTTAATATTAAATTTAGAATTAAAATTTACATTCAAATATTTTTATAAATTCAAATACATGGTTTTAACTACTACACTCTTTTTGCAACAATGTGTAATATAGATGTGTAATATGTCTTCACCTTCTATATTGTTTATCGTATGATACATGTACAATCACGTTATTTTGTATCCTAAACATAATTCTATAAAAAATAATTTTAATCTTGAAATAAGTGTTCTTTTATTAAAATTAATTTAATTAACTAACTTCATAATATTTTAGATAAAACTAAGTAATTTTGAGTTTTCTATTATATTTAGGTATACATAAGAGCGAAAACTGAACCCATCGAATCAAAATAATTTTTCATTTTCCTAAGATACCAATTAATATTTTAATAAATAATTTTTCTTTAAAAATAAAATAGCAACAATTACAATTTAGGAGTTAAATGAATATTTTTAAAATTAAAATAAATTTACACAATTAATTTAAGATGATCATTGTTTAAACGAACGTTATTGGATACTAACACCTTCTCTACGTGTAAATAACTCTGAAACTTATTTTTTATTTCAAAGATGATAACATTCTAAAACTCTTTTAATGCATCATGTGCTAAGAGAGTGCATAGACCACTTTGTAGTGGTTTATTTTAATGATATCTTAGTGTATAATAAGAATCTTGGATATCATATTATTCATCTAAAAAAGGTTTTACAGGCTTTAAGAACACACACCTATTTGCTAACTTAGAGAAGTGCTCTTTGTGCTTAAATAGGTAGTATTCTTAGGCTTTGTGGTAAGCTCCAAAGAAGTTTACGTAGATGAGAAAAAGGTGAAGGTCATCCTTGATTGGCCAACACCTAAGACTGTAAGAAATATGAGAAACTTTCATGGTTTGCAAGAGATATGTTAGATATTTCTCTAACGTAGCTGCCCTAATAAATAAGTTAGTAAAGAAAAATGTAGCTTTTGTATGGGATGAAAGGCAAGAGAAAACTTTAACCTTTCCTATGTTTGCTAAGCATACTATTTGACAAGGTATAATTTTGATTTATAATTTCTTTCTTACTCCTTGATAAACTAAACATATACTATGTGCATTAATTGAATCTCATTATATGCAAGCTTATAGTACTTAAAAGGTGTTAATACTATGAATTTACTAGTAAATATTATTAAAAAAATGAAAAGTATTAAACAAAAAGAATGTTAAATTAAAATTTCTTAAATATAATAAACAATATACTTTTAAATTCTATAGTTCTATTAAAAAATATCTATGAAGGTGAGTTTTGTTATATGTTGTATTTTAAACCTTAAATTATTACTTGACTAAGTTATATATCTATCTAAGTATAGGGCTTTTATTTTACCATTACCTTATTATTTCAAATAACTTTTGTTAAAGACAAAAATTTAAAATAAAATTTAAAAGAAAATAATCTTTAATGAATTTAAGTTCACAGGTAATAAGTGATAAATTTATATTAATTTTAATGTTACTAATTATAATTTTGGCATTTGATGTACATTTATAGGTTTTTCTTCATGTTTTTAAATACGTATATTTCCTATATACTAGTTCATATTTTTCTAATATATTATTATTGGCATTAATTTTAAAACTTAAAATATACATCATTTTAAATAAGAAGATGCATAGTTTCTAAAACAAATATTTTTGGGTTCAACTTTAGAATTTATACAAAAAAAAAGAGTTAAGATATGTTTGTTTGCCATTTTTAAAAGAGTTTTCTCTTTTTAAAAAACTAAAAATACATGTATTTTTAGTTTTTTAAAATGAGAAAACTCTTTTAAAAATTGTGTATTTTTAGTTTTTTAAAAAGAAAAAACTCTTTTAAAAATTGCAAACAAAAATATGCTTTTATTCTCTTGTTTTGATTGACTTTACCTTTGACTTGAAGATAGATTAATCACAAAAATAAAAAAAATAATTGAACAAGAATAAAAAGACTCAAGTAAGATAATAAATAAAGATTTTATAATATATAAATCATTTCTAATAATGCATTTAATTTTTATAATTATGATTTGATTCTACTAAAGTTGTTTTGCTTCATAATTTTGATTATATGCATATTTTAAGAACATAATTAGTTATATTTTAATACATGTTATTTTATCATTTGTTCTAATATTATATGAAAATAGCAATGTTATTCCTCTTCATTTGTAATATTATATTTTAATAAGCTTTTTATTTTTTTGTAATTGTAACCGCTTGTACAAACAAGAGTCACCCTTGTCATTTTGATTAATATTAGTTAATGTGTTAATCATTCATAAGTTAAATTAATCAATTGATTCTTATAATTTTATTTTTGTATTTTTAATTAAGTTCTTATAGTTTAAATTTTTTAAACAATTAACATCATAATATCTTTATTAAATTATGAGAACCTAACTAAAAATATATTAATTTAACTTTATTCAAACAATAAATTTTTTGAAGTAATATTTAAATTTGTTTAAAAATATATTTATTTAGCACTAAGTACTAATTTAAGCATAATATTTGTATAAAACTTAGATACAACAGGTAGAGATGAATTAACTATGACTTTATTGAAGTAGCAATGGAGCAATTAACTTACAACTTGGTTGTTATCCAAACACCAATTGTACTTACAAATTCTCAAATTGAATGAGTTGCAAATTCTACCATTTATGTAACAACAAGATGTAGTGGTAAAAGTCAGCTCAATTTCCAACTAGTAACTATAATTGCAACTACGATAACTACTCCTACTCCTCCTCTATCAAAGACTTTAAAAAAACAAATGCTAGTAGAAGTAGAAGTAGAAAAACATCAGTTGAATGAGATTGTTTTGTTAAATTGCTTGAAAATGAAGTTAAAGATACAATGGCATCATGTAATAATTGTAATAAATTATATCATTGTGAAATTAATTAGATAGAACTTCTACCATATTAGGTCACCTTAAAGTTTGTCCTATAAATATACTTATGTTATCGATCATGATCCTACCTAAACAATCATCAATTTTAAAAGTGAAGGTAATAATTTGGTTGTTGTAAGCCATATATTTAATTTTGAAGCTTGCAAGAAGGCATTGGCTTTGTCATGTTAGATGAACAATTGTTCAAGATAGTTGATAAGGAAGGTTTTAAGTTTTTATGTAAAACAATCACAATTTACATTTCTTTCAAGTCACCCAATGGCTAGAGATTATTTTAGGTTGTACATAAATGAAAAAATTAGGTTGAAAGATTTATTTAGATATGATTGTACTAGGATTTCCTTCATCATAAATTGCTTGATATCTATTCAAAACTTAAATTATTTGATTTTAATAGATCATTTTTTAGATAATGAATGAAAATATTAAAAAAAAGTTATAAGTTTTTTAGTGGTGTCTAATCACAAAGGAGAAATCATAGGTAGGCAAGTTGAAGAGTTATTAAGAGAAGGTGGCCTAATGAAGATATCCATTGTCACTATAGATAATAAATCTTCCAATGATTTTGTTATTTCCTATTTGAAAAGGAAACTAAATAGCTTAAATGAGTTAGTTTTAGATGAACAATTTTTTCACATGAGATGTTGTGCTCACACATCTTAAATTTAGTTGTGAATGATGGTTAAAAAGATTTGCATAACTTAATTGCAAGCATTTAAAATGTGATAAGGTGTGTAAGATTTTCATCTCAAAGACTTGCCAATTTAAGGAGTGTATTAAATTTTTTAAGATTTCATCTAAAAAAAACTAGTATCTTAATGTTCCCACTAGATGGAACTCAACTTACATGATATTTAATGTTGTAGAGAAGTTTCAAGAAACATTAGAAAGACTTGAATTTGATAATTCAAGTTATGAAGAGTGTTTTTCAAGCTTGACTAGTCTACCTATTTCTAAAGATTAGGAGAATGCAAGGGCGTTTATTAAATTCCTTAAGATTTTTTGTGAAGTCATCAAAATTCTTTCATCTTCTTCACATGTTAGCATTCATAATGTATTTCACTAATTAGCCTTGATTTATTATTAATTTAGGCAAGTTGCACTAAGTATTAATTCAATTTTATGTCATATTGGGTAGAAAATAAAAAGAAAATATGATAAATATTGAAAAAAATTTCTAAATATCAATTAACTTATTTATTTTGGTGTTATTCTTGATCCTCAATATACATCAAATTACATGGATTGGTCATTTGAAGATATGTACAGAGATGATCCAATTTTTTTTAAATGATCTCTACTAGTTTAAAGAATAACTTATCTAGAATGAATAATTAGTATAACATAGCATATGAGGGAAAAAAAAACAATATTGGACAATCATCTCATGGCCTTGTAAAAGGGAGTTCACATGGAAAAAAATTTGGTTCTATTATAATGTCAACATATATAGCTAAAACAAATGCTTTTAAACAACGTTAAAGGAAGAAAAATTTTATTGTCAAGAAAAATGATCTTAGGAAATATTTGACTGACTTGTATAGATGACTTGTATAGATGAGGATAACAAGTTTGATTTGATAGTGTAGTAGAAATAAAATTTCTCTCAATTTATTGTTTTATGAAGCATGCATAAAGATATTTTAGTCACTCTTATTTTAATTGTGGCCTCTAAGAGTGTATTTAGTCCAGAGGTATGATTTGAGACATATTTTAAAGCTTTTTATCTTGAAAAATGATATAAACACTCACGTATGCACAGAATTGGTTAAGAACCTTACTTAGTCAATTCAAATATTTTAATTTAAATGATGAGTTGGGGATATCAAAAAATATTATAAAACGTAAATATTTATTACTATTTTTTATTTCTAATCATTTTTTTTAGCATTTGTTTCATTTATAAGTTAGTAAAACAATTTTTTTATTTTGATTTTTTAAAGAATTTTCAAGTTGTAACAATAAAAGTTGATACTCATAATGGAGCTGAACCATCTTCTCAAACATAGATAATAAGTAATTGACTAGTTAAAATTAAAAATTTGTTAATAAATTATTAAATATTTACTTATGAGTTTATGATTTAGTTATATACTAATTGAGTTTTTTCATGTCATTTGTTGTTCTTAACTTATGAAAAATATGTTTTATACCAACTATGACTTTCTTGTGAGTAATATATATATATATATATATATATATATATTATAATTATATACCTTTTGTTGCTATCTTTTACAGGTTTATTTATCCCATTCATTTTAAATTTTGTAATTAATATGCTCACATAGGTATAAACTTGCTCTTAGGCCTGTGTCTCATTCACAATTTGGCTCGTCAAGTGCATGAACTACCATCCAAAAACCTAAGTTTCAATATAGATAAAAAATGAAAATAAGTATAATGTAAATTTTTTATTAGTAATTAGGTTAGGTATTTTTCAACGTAGAGATTTAATATTTCAATACTTTTTTTCTGAGAATTTTCTAAATATGTATGCATATTGACATTTTCATAATGTTGTATCATATGTATAATTTTATTTTTACTTTTTTTTGGCTAAAGTTTAGTTTTTACGTCCTTTAGTAAATAAGACAAATTAAAAGTTGAATTGTAAGAGATGCTTTAAAATTGAAGTTTCATCCTATTTTTATTGTAATTATAATTTTAAAATGTCTAATAAATAATTCTTACAGCATGTATTTAAATAATATTTTAAAAAAATTGATCTAATTTACTACCGGCTCTAATAATTAACTCACACCCAAACCAATCAGCTAAACCAACTTAAAGGGCAACTAAATCATAAACTTATTAATATATGTTTGGATTGTGATGGGTTCTAGTTATTGAGTCCAAACCCGACTCCAACCGAACTCGACCCACACTCAGACTGTTACCCAAAAATAACACGGGTTGAAATTGGGTTCGGTATGATTGTATCTAACATATATAAACCCAATACTTGACCCGTTGTTGTTTTTAAAGGATTTTATTCTCGCTCGTGATACGTCATTGGGGGAGGCCTAAGGGAACTTGGATTATCAAACTATTAACCTATAACGATTATTATAAAGCATTCAGTGTCATTATTTGTTGATCATTCCCCCTTACGATTTGGAAGGCTACCTCTATTGAGTTGAAATCTACAGCTATGCAATAATATAGCAATGTACAACTTTCTTTAAGATTCAATAGTTCAAGCCACTGCTTCTTTTTGTCAATTATTTCATAGGGGCATAAACATTAATCTCTTGTATAATGAACAAAAAACTTGTTACTCTGAATATTTTCGGTAATTTAACAAGAATCAAACGTGTTAAGGCACATCTACATAACTAGCAGAAAAGGTTATTCTAAGCTTGCTCATAGGCCTGTATCCCATTCACAATTTGGCTCATCAAATGCGTTGTTTAAGTGGTCCTTCTCGAACCAAATTAACTTGCCCTGGACTTAGGCATCTGCTTAAGGTCATGTTGATTGTACCAGGATTCCGAAATATTTTGACCTTTCTCGATAAAGAGCCTTCTTGCTAATGCTCTTATGTATCTCACTGCGTATAGTTGAGTGTCTACACAAAAGCCAATTCACATAATGTAACTGTAGCTCACCCCACACTTTAATTCTATAAATGTAAGAACACAACAAGGCCAGATATGCACACTTTCATTCACCAAAAAAATTGTCATTTACTGGATGATCTTTTTTTTGTTGGACTAGGTAGCCTCTATTATTATAGATCTTTTTTGAAAAAAAATTAAAATTTTAGTCTAGGCAATGCAAGCTCTAATAGAATGATATATCATACTAACAAATAATTATATTATAAATTATTGACATATGTTAGCAATATATAAATGTTGGCATAATTCATTTTATTGCTTGTATAAACTCTAAATACTAACAATTTAATGTTGCTGGATAAAAATGATAATAATGAAAGCAATCCTAATACTTGACAAAACTTTTTGTTAGTAGAAAATAATTTTTTTATGAAAACTCTACCAGTCTTCTGAAACTATTGATTTGAGTGTCGTGATATCTTTCTAGTTACCTATACCTGTTCTCTACTACTTAAATATTTGAAGAGGAGCAATATTATTGTAAAAGTGGAAGTAAGAGGGACAATTAGAGCCTCAGTTTGCACAAAAATAAGGGAATAACATATAAAGATTTTGCCACTATTTTGTGTCGACGTCAAGCATGAAACTAAAAACAAGCTGAGAATGACAACAGTTGTTTCTCACAACTTAAGATCATTTAATTAGTTTTTTTTTCCTGGTAGAGAAGAAAGCCAGGTGCATGGTGATGTATAACCTACAAATAAAGTAAGTGAACGAAAGTTAAGACATTAATATCCGTAAAATTTAATAATTGTGTGGACAAGAAACATTCTGGGAAATTCAAAGTAGAAACCCATCGTTGTCATTTGTTGCGTCATTGTTCCAAAAGAAGTTCTAATGCTCTTAATTGTTGCATGCCCTAACTATTGCATGCTTCTTTTGCTGGGAGAGTTACACGTATTTTCCTGACCTAACTTCAAAAGAGTTACTTGTTCACGGGATGAAACAGATTGTTACGTTGGTAGGCCAAGCAAACTGCATCTTACATTGGATTAACCTTTCCTCGTTTTATATATTAGAATGCATATAGGTGAGAAAGAATATTTTACACGAAAATGTGACTAAGGTAAATTTGAGCTTTATAATTATGCATAAATTATCAAAATTAGTTATTTGTTAAAGTTAAAAGATTAACTTTAAAATATAATTTTTATGTTTTCACGCACACAATTTTAGATAAATATATTAAATATTTTTTTGGCTATAAATATATTACATATTTATAGAAATGTAGCTTTATACTAAATATTTACTTTTATTGATAAATTATTAACTGCTTTTTAAATTGCATAAAATTTTCAGTTATAATATTTAATTTAAAAGTTGATAACAAAATTAATATCCGTGAAAAAAATATCTGTCGGCTCTAAACAGTATACGGCCCTTGAGAAAGAGGCTCTTCATTAGTACATTGGGACATTTTCTATAAAGTCAAAAATTTCTTTTTGAATTATTAGTCAACATTGATATATATTGTTTTGTTTAGCTACATCCGTCTGATTTTCACCATGCTGCATTACAAACGCTGTAGTCTGAAGTAAAAAAGAAAAAGCTTAAAATGACATAAAAAAAATAAAATTTTTCAGATGTTGGTTACCCTAATATTTAATTAACCATAAACAAAAAAAAAACTTAATATGCCAATCAAAAAAGCAATTTTGTATTTAGGTGGCTTCCATTTAGAAACACTTAGCAACAACGCTTATCAAACAAAAGAAAGATATAATTAAAGTTCAGATCCTTAAAGCTGATTTGTTTTATAGGCCAGCAAGAATTCATAAAATAATATATCTCTATTATGTGAGTTATAATTTTTTAAAATGAGATATTTTATAAATTTATTTTCTTTTACTCAATGTTGCATCGTTGTTGATTTGTTCCCCTCCATTTTGCATATTCTCAGCTCTCCGATATGAATATCATGTTTAAGTCTAAGATAAATGCTTACATCTATGAGGTAATGTTGGAGATAATTACGTCTCTTTTAATACAAAAATATAGTCACTTCTTCTAGAAAACCTACTCCCACTTGTTACTTATGCTTGCATTAAACAGTAACATCAATGTCATTTATAATTGTTTCTCATGAAATCTACCACCATTTTAAGATAACTTAAGTGCTTTTGTTATTCATTATTAATTTAGTGATTGGCTCTTTATAATAATATTATTTTTTACAATAACTTTCACCAGCCGATGAACTCATTATAATACTAATGGCAGCTTCCGTATTATCAATAATCAAGAAAGCTTTAGAATTATCTTATTATCATTAACTTATTAGTCAACATTGATATATATGCAAATATGTATATATATTACCACCTACTTCTCTCACCCCTGCCTTTTGTGAATATTTAGTTAGTCTCAAGTTCAATTGAGGTATTACATTAAGAGAATTATATAATCTTTATAAAATAAAATTAATTAATTAAAAATGTTTGTTAAATGTAACTTTTAATTTCTCCTATAAAATTTAATTTCAAAACATACCCAAAGTCTCATGCTTCAATTGAACCTTGAACTATCAAGTTAATCGCGAAAAGTATAGAGAAACAAATAGAGAACATGTCAATGAGCATGATTGTCATATTAACGAGGATTTTTAACGATATGTAATTTAAAAGTTATATTCATGATGCATTTTAATTAGTTAATCAATGATAATAATAATAAAATATCTTTATATTGACAATGTGCTAAAATTAAGCACCTATGTGTTTATAAAATATTTTTTATAATTAAATTTTATAAAAATATATAAAAAAGGAAATTACTGTTTTTTATTTTCTTCATTTATAAATTTTAAACTATTTTTATAAAAAATTTAATATTTAAAATACAAAATATTTAATTTATAAAACCATATTACTTAAAAATAGTATATTAGTAATTTAAAATTAATATTGGTAATTTAACATATAAAAGCAATGAATATGCATTATGGAACTCAATTATAAATTAATCTATGGAGTATGGAGTGATTACTTAAATATATTGCAATAAATTCATTATTTCGGATATCAACTTTAAGTCAACTTAAGCAAATCAATAAAATTTATTTTACAAACCATTTAAGGAGCATTCGTAATTGAAGTACTTATTCAATAAGTTCTTTTTAAAATATGACCTATATCATAATTTTAAATATATAATTTATTATAATAAACTAAAAATAATTTATGTTGATAAATTATATCAAGATTTTATTGAAATAAAAGTCAAACTACTTTATATATCAGATATTGATAAGTTTTTCTAAACAGATCCAATCTCTTTATGTTGTTCAATAATATTTGTTTAACGTTTATTTTAAATTTTGATAATTAAAATTTTTTGAATATGTTATAATACACCATTAGTTTACTCGTTCAAAAATTTATTAATTTAAATGACTCTTAAGTCTCAAATTTTACTGCCGTTTAATTTAGTTGTTTCATTAGGATTTTTGCAATTGCAGTATCATTTAAAAATAATTCTGTTTAAAAGTTATCTAATACTAATTAGCAATACTAATTTCGATTCAAAATATTTTAGTGTTTATTAAAACTTTTTTGTTTTTATTAATAAAATAGTATTAATAAAGTTCAAGTATACTATCAATAAAATATACAGAAAATTAAATTAATGTTCTTTTTTTTTTAATTTGCAAGGGGTTAATAGATTCACTTCATGCTAATTATATTGTAATATTAATATTAAAATATACAAAGGTTGAATGATTATTATTAGAACTGTAAAATTCATTTTTCAATCAAAGAAAATTATTATCAAATGGCCATTGTATTTTTTTTTTTCAGTTTAAACTCTTAATATATATTTAATTTTTTTGTGAAAACATTATATTTCATGTTGCTCTTCGTTTAAGAGGTTTTAAAAATAACTATGAATATAAAAGGACCGTACTTGTACGTGAGCATTTTTTATTTTTGTGACCATAACTTTTCCGCTAGCCTAATAAGAATGTCAGAAAATATCTACGATCGAAAGGAAACAAATTTCGATAAATTCATTAGACATGACTACAGGTAAAAAGAATTTCATATTGTATTCTCTCTATGTTTTCAGATTTTTGATTTTCTCAGATTCAACTCATTAGACCAGCACGATATTTTTTAAATACTTGAACAAATATTATATATATATATATATATATATATTATTTTATTTTTAATTAAGATTTTTATATTCTCGTTATGATTTAGTTTTCTCTCTTTTTTTTTAAATATGAATTATTTCAGTCTTATATATTAAATCATAATACACTACCTTAAGAGAGACTTAATCTTTTATCTATCTTCCTAAAATAAAGAATCACACAACGTTGTTATTCACTTTTTTAATTTTAAATTATAAATTAAAATAATTTTACAATCTCATCTAATAAATGAAAATGTGTGTACTACTGTAATACAGCAGGGTATAAATTATTCTATCATTCACTTATTATAAATTAAATATATAAATTTCTTTAAAGTGAGTAAACATTATTTTATTTACTCTAACTTATTTTTTTAGTTTTAATTTATGCAACAATTTATAAAAATAATTTATAAATTACTCTATTATTTACATGTTATTAAATTATAAAAATATCAGTATAGCTAAACTATTTAGTATCTTGAGTATGTGAATTATCTCACATTTTATTTTTTTAAATATTAAACTTTCTTTTATTTTTTATAATTTTTTAAATTTATAATATATAAATTAATTTATAATTTACAAATTATTCAATTATCATATATAATTCCTATATTACTATCATAAAAAAATAACACACTTTAATATTCTTTTTCAAAAAGATTTTAACCAATTTTTCTTACAACTTTTTTAAAAGATATTTTTATTTTTAATATTTTTTCAACTTTTCAATAAATTTTTTACTTTGAATTTTACACTCGAAAAAATTTTATTTTCCAAACTACGTAAAACTGATTTCCTATGGCACTAAAAATACATAATAATAAAAAATAAAACTTGTCAGACTTAATTATTTAAAAAAATATATTCTCTTTTTTTTCTTTGATTTTAAAATTTAAAATTTATAAAAATCATAATATTTTATAATAAATCAAATAACATAATTTAAGAAATAAAATAAATACTTTATATTTTACACAATTACAATAATCATCTTTATAACTACTGTGAGATGCTAATAATTATTTTTTTTTATTTTCATTTTCTATCATTACGGTCCTAGTTGTAACATATTTTATATTTTTAATTAAATTTATAATTATTTAAATATTATTGAAAAAATAAAGTTACATTTTTTAAGGTAACTATGATTAATTTAGGTCTATATAATAGTTTATAAGTTTTTTTTTAAAGAAAAAACGAACGAAACAGGATGAGCCCCCACACGTGTGATCTTTCTAGGAGAAGTCTAAATTTCAGTTGCCTGACGTGACTTTTAAAATAAACTTTGAAACAATTTTTTTTTATGGGAGCTCTCTACCTGTCAAATTGATGATTAATTTGTTTTGAATTTTAATTAAGTCTCAGCTCTGGCACCATGTAACGTAGCTAGCGTACAATACTTGTAATAGGATTGAATGAGAGGTGGGGAAATTTATGTGGGTAATTCTTATATTATTTATTTATTTATGACCAAGCAACTTTTCTGTTTCATTTTAATGGATAAAACAAGCACAGGGTAAATAAAAGGATGTTCTTTCAAAAATCTAGTTTTTTTATTTTTAATTTTCAGTATGATGAACCAATTGAATTGGTATAGTATATGTGGTTCACAAAACCAAACAACACGTACTTGATTTGTTTGTATTTATTCAAAAGACATTTTTCTTATGCATGACTATGACTAGCCTTTTGGTTACATGTGAACCCTCCGTTTGTATTTTTCTTGTATGCTAGCTTCCACGAAACTGCGGAGTGTAATATATGAAACACATTGTCGTACGAACGTCGATAAATTAGGGTTCTTAAGGACCACTCAAGTTTGAATCTCGTTGGATATCGAAATCTATTCTTTCTATCTTGATGATTGATGTCACTGTATCATATCTTATATAGATTTTTCATTTTTTTTATTTGTTTTAGCTGAACCTGATAATCAAAGACAAAGCAGTCAAAAATGAACTTTGGAACCTTTTATATAATTTCTGCTAAGTTCAATTGAAAATGAAATGTCAATTTGATCATGAAAAATACGGTTTCTCTTAATGTACATACAGCTATATGGAACTGAAACTATGACAAATATTTATACTCAAATACTATACGTATTAAGTTACTTAAATTGATTACATCATTTAAAATAAAGACAATTGCAGGTACTTGCTTTTAAAAGTAAAATTACGAGATTGCAACACAGAATTTCCCTTTTTTTTAATTTATTACTTTAAGGTTTTAATACAAAAACTAAGATATATATTTTATGTTCTCATTTTTAGTAAATTATCATATTATTTTTATTATATTTTTTTAATACAAATATTAGGTTTTAATTTATTACATACAGTGAAAGCCTCCTTAAATTCCTCCCTCTAATTATCTGATATGATCGTCATAGTAATATTGTCAATTGTTGGTCTGACTTATTTATAAGTGACAAAGCAATTACAGAAAAATTTTAGAATATAAGATTTTATCTCGTTTACATTTTCAAACTACCTATTTCCTACTTCTAGTGCTAGTATTTGATTATGTCGTTGTCTTCTAATCCAAGCATAAAAGTATTGAGAATTCAGATACCCTCCATGGACCACTTCTTGCTTGTCTGTTGTGCCAAGAGAATATATTTATGCTAATTTGCCTCCTCCCCTTACAAGTCTTTAATTTTATTTTTCGTATCTAACATACAAGTTCTAACGACATGTCAAAAAATTTCTTATCCAAACACTTCTCGGTTTCACCTCTTAAGGGCAATTTTAATATTAGTCAACATTCTCTTAATGTGCTTTGTTGCCCATGACTCACTAACATTGTCATTCATTCCTTTTTAACTACCTTGCGAATAATGACATGCTCTATCCAGCAATTATTTAACTTAAAGATTTTGAACCTCAGTCATTCACCCTATTCGTTAACAAAAACGGGCAATGATTAAATAAGTTTCTTAGTAAGACTCGAATCACTGCATTTTCTCACACGTCACGTCAATCCTCCAAGATCATCACCTTGTCTAGTCTACTCATTACTCTGTTGCCCCACACATCTAAGTGAATTTCTTTCCCACAAGCAGCAAGTCAACCGATCCCCTAACCCCCAGATATTAAATGTTAGGACTTTCATTGATAACCAATGACACCCCCCCTTCGTTACCCGCCTCTCACCTATCCCTTGCCTCCATCTCAACCAATTTATTAATCACCTTTGTAGAATTCCCATGTACCACCAAACTCACATCTTCTCCAATTCAGAATATTTTTTCTGCCAATTCCCTCTCTTCCCTACCTAAAATTTGTTGTGCCTAAGGAGTGAAAATAGACTCGCTTCGACTCTATTTCTGCGACATGTCCTAAATATTGGCCTAAGCTTTGATCCCATTGTAGAATTATTTTTCATAGATTTAGACCATGTACAGAACTTGGAGTCATGTTTCTTTCTCCTCGCCTTGCAAAATGTACTCCTAACATTAATTATTTCCTGCACCACCACCTCGATAACATCATTGGATTGAAAGAAGTCTAATTCTTACTCAATACGTGATTAATCTCGTCTAACCCATAGGAAGGCCCAATAATCATCCCATTAAATTCGCTGATAAACTATTTTTGTGCAACATCTTTGCCTCTTTGTCTTTTATTAATAATACCAAATTGCCATAACCCTTCATTAGCTTTCATATCCTACCAATTCTTTTCCTCTTAATGTCACAATATATCAATAAAGATATATTCAAATAAAGACCAAAAATAAATAAATAAATTATATATATCTATCATTAAATTATTTAATTTCAATAATTTTACTCAATTATGAATTACTGTTTATAATTTAAAGCTTACACTTTAAAAACTTGTAAAATTTGCTAAATTTAATTAGCTTGCTAGCAAATGATATTGAGAGAGAGATGTTAGATATATTTTATTTGAAATATGCATATAAGATAGCATAAGATCTACTAGAATCATTGTTGCTTGAAGAAGATGATGGGAAAAAATAAACTCATGAAACATATCTTCTTTCTTATCTGGCCATTATTAGTTTACTTGACCAACTTATGTTTTAGATGCTTCATATATATTAGTCGGTGTAATGTTACTTCCACCAACATGTTATGCACACGTTCTTTACTAGAACTGTATTACCCATCAATTAAATGACAATAAAAAATAAAAAAAACAAATTGTCGTACCCCAGTTTGAGTATTTAAAAGTTTGCGATATATTTTTTAGTTTTTTTTTTAATTGATAAGTTTTAATTTAAATTTATGAAAAATATTAAAATAACTTCTCTTGCCATTTTTTCAAACGCACATAATTATTATAAATTGCTCTTGTGTTGTTTTGTTTATAATCTGTCGGTTTAGTGTACATATACAAAGAAGGTAAAATTATTAGTACTCTTGTTCAATAAATCATCTTATGTTTATGATTTGACTTGTTCTCCGTTAAAATTTTTAACGTTATTGTTTATTTTAATATAAATAATAATAAATAAAAAATATTTTTTAATATATCCATTAATCGATATGTGGTAATTTTTGTAATTTACTATATATCGATAAAAAAAAATATCTAGTAAGCTTCGCATTGTAATTTTTTGCTTTTTACTTTGATAAATGGTATCATTAAATCGGAATTAATTGAGACCTTAATACTATATATAAAATTCGTGTACTTCTACAATAATGAATTTATAAATACAAATAAAAAAAAGGCTATTTTAAAGAAATATTTAGTGAGCTAGCTTGGTCTCACTTTGTCTTTTAAATTGTTTTGTATTTGTTACAATAAAAGGCATGGATAATACTCAAGTTGGTAGTCGAGGTTCACGTTCATTGTTCAGACAAACGATAGTGTTGTACCATCGTACCACATCTATACTTAATACTTATCTTCTGTGTGTCGATTCACCATGGATTTTCAGTCAGCACTCCCTGTCTCACACTTTCCATGCATCATTAAACCTTGTTTGGCCACCATAAACACCAAACTTATATTCAAGCCGTAGTACTGTCATTCTTGTTTATAACGTAGTCCCTTAACCATGCTATTGCTGTCACTGTACACGATAGTGATTATAACACCAATATCACTAAATCTGTTTGTAATAATAATAAAAATAATAATAATAACCATGTTGTCTCCTTTACAGCCCCATCCAAGGTCGAAATAGAAAGGGTTAACATCTTTAAATAGCCACTCTCTTTACCATCCTCAACTACACCACATCGATTGCTCCTCTTTTTCTTTGTCTCGAAAACACTTCAATTCCACTCATTCCTTTTAGCGTGTGGTTCTCAAAGTTCCTTACACGATAAGATTTATGCAAATCCATTCACAAACTCTACAATATCAAATTCAATTACTGTTCTCGCAACCCAAAACACAAATGCAAATCTACTTCAATTTATACTCTCAATAACTCAGTCACGTGAATCGAACCAAACCGTTGAGTTATTTAGATTAATTTGTTTCTTGTTTCAACCATGAGAGAGCCACAGAACGATGCCGTTTTAAAAGAATTAACAGAAACAGAGGCATCCACGACAAAAGAATTTGAGGTGCCGTCCGGCGTCGTTTTGTTCGGGAAATACGAACTACAGAGGTTACTAGGCGTTGGTGCATTCGCCAAAGTGTACCACGCGACGCAAGTGGACACGCGCCAGAGCGTGGCGGTGAAGGCCGTGAGCAAACACAAGGTCCTCAATGGAGGCTTCGCCGCCAACGTGGAACGCGAGATCTCCATCATGCGCCACCTTCACCATCCGAACATCGTTAACATCTTTGAAGTCCTCGCCACGAAGACCAAGATTTACTTCATCATGGAGTTCGCCGCCGGCGGAGAACTCTTCCACGAGGTCGGAAAAGGACGGCTCACCGAGGACCTCGCCCGGCGGTACTTCCGGCAACTCATCTCTGCCGTGAAGCACTGCCACTCCCGTGGCGTGTTCCACCGTGACCTGAAGCTGGATAACCTCTTGATGGACGAGAACGGGAACCTCAAGGTGTCGGATTTCGGGTTAAGCGCGGTTACGGATCAGATCCGACCCGACGGGCTGTTACACACAGTTTGTGGGACCCCTACTTACGTGGCACCTGAGATTCTGGCGAGGAGAGGTTACGATGGTGCCAAGGTGGACGTGTGGTCATGCGGCGTCGTTTTGTTCGCTCTCACAGCAGGGTATTTACCCTTCAATGATTACAATATTACGGTTTTGTACAGAAAGATTTACCGCGGTCAATTTCGGTTCCCGAAATGGATGTCACATGATCTGAGAAAGCTCTTATCGCGTTTGTTGGACACGAATCCCGAGACAAGGATCACCGTTGATGAGATCTTTGAAGACACGTGGTTTAAAAGAGGTGAGTACCGGGTCGACCGGGTTTTGCTTAAGGAGTGCGAGTGTGAGGAGAGTCGAACCGGGTTCAAGTCTTTGAACGCGTTTGATTTGATATCGTTTTCGACCGGGTTGGATATGTCGGGTTTGTTTGAGGATCCAAACGGGTCGGATTTTGTGGAGCGGGTCATTTCAGGGGAGGAACCGGAGAGGATCATGGGGAAGGTTGAAGAGGTTGCGAAGGATGCCGGGGTGGTGGTGAAGAGGATGGGGAATGGTGGTGAAGCCAAGTTGGAAGGGCAAGACGGTAATTTGCTTGCTCTTCTTGTTGTTTACCGGTTAACGGATGAGCTGGTGGTGATTGAAGTGAAGAGATGTGAAAGAGTGGGATGTGGCGAATTGTTATGGAAAGATATATTGCGACCTTTGCTTCTTGAACTGGCTCATAAACAGGAAGCGCCGGTCTTCCGGTGACTTCTTAATATTCGTCATGTTGGAATTTTTTTTGGTATCTATATATTTTTTTGGGGTACCAATTTTAATTCTTGTTGAGAATGTATAGATTGTCGATTACTTACGGATTTAGAAGATGTTTTATGGAGTTCATTTGAACTTATTTTATAAGTACTAAGGTAACAAAAAATAAAGATGTTTTGCTTCAAATAAAAAATGTTTGGTTAAAGATAGAAAGTAACTTAAGACTTTTATATCATTTTTTTAAAAATTATTATATTTTTTATGAAAAATTCATCTTAATAATTTTTTTATAAAAAATCTTTGCCTTTTATTTTGTAATAAATTATTAACAAATAAATACTCAATTATAGTAACAGTAAGTTATAGATTCATTGGTGAAATCAAATAAATTTTCTTTAATATTTTGATTAAATAATAATTTAATAAAATATTAAAAATAATAGAAAAATAATATTGTTTAAGTGAATTTTATTTTTGTTTTATAAAACAGTCATTAAACTTAGACAGACAAAATGTAAAATAGAGAAAAGGAAATAGTCAAATATCATCTTTAAATCCTTGCATTACGTATCCAGTGTACATTTAAATATTTTAAAAATTCTCATATTTTTACAACTTTAAAATTAGAATATTCAATAATAAAAAAATGCACTAGCTCTTCTATTTTTAATAATATTTTCACTTTTTTCATTTACTTTTTAGAACTATTTTCTCCATTTCTTTATTTTTATGCTGAAATTAGTAATATATAAATTAAGAAATATAATTAATATATTTTTTAAAATGTTTACGTATGGCCTTATTTATTTTATTTTTATTTTTTTTAACAGTGAAATAATAAATCATTGTTAGTTGTGGAGTTATTGGGTGATATAACAATGTAATCAATAAAATTTAAAAATAAAATGATCATAAAGTTTTAAATAAATAAACCTATTATTAAGTGAATAAATAAAAAAATTGAGACAAAGTTTACAAAATTCCTTTCTACTGTATTTAAAATTTAAATATACTATGCACTTTTATTTGCATGCATGAGTTATTAAGAGTATGGTATTCATGAAAGAGTATAATATAAGTTACCATGGACATATGAATTTCTGTTCGACATAATTACTCTAATACAACAACGATTTGTTTGATATTATTGAACGACTTATTTATCAATTGATATAAATTAAATGACTTGTTGCCTGTATTATATATATTCATTAAAGAGTAAAAAAATTATTAAAGAAAAATTCAAAAGATGAAAATTGTAAATTTTAATAAATAAAAGGTATTTTTTATTTAGATGAATTGTTTGATATTTTTAACAAATTTATTTAAGTGTTTTAATATTATATGTAGAACAATTTAAGTGTAGTCGAGTTAAGCGGACACTCTATTTATACAATAAAAGATATACTCAAAGATTTAAAAATTTAAAAATTATTTAAAAAATTGTCCAATGACAACATAGAGAAATAACATAGTTGCATTTATTTGTAAAAGATAAAAATACAATTATCTATTTTTCGCATTTTACAAATATAATAAGATGATAAAAAGACAAAAAGCAATTCTAATATAGAAGAAAGCTTTGCATACATATGTAAGAAACCTTGCAGGAGAAAAATTTATCAAGTCTAACTAATATTTGGTAATATCTAAAGTAAATCTAAAGTATTTATTAAAAAAAAAAAAACACTCCTATGCAAAAAGAAGAGTAAGAGACGCAAGAAAAAGTTTGATTAAGAATACTCGAGTTAATGAGGTTTATTAGTGTATAAATTTTTCAAAAAGTGAAATTCTTGAATGTGGTCAAGGAATAAGGATCAAATATAACTATATATTTGTGGAGTTATTTTTAAAAAAATCAAAATTCTTTGAAACATATTCAACTTCTTTTTCTTATTTTTTTAACCTCTTTATTTAAAAAATAATTAATAAATTTAAAAAAAATATTTAGATAACTAATTAAAAATTAATAAAAAAATTTGGCATATGTAAAAAAGAACCTGGGGAATAAACTTAACAAAATGATAATTTAAACTATATTGAATTGCACAAGTTGATAGAATATTTAGTAGTTAAAAAAATAAAAATTATTTATTTGTATAGTTTTAAAATATATGGTATTTTGATTTTAAATTTTATAGTTTTTATATTATTAAAAAATATTTATTTTAATTTTTTTACTTGATTTGATGAAAAAGAAACCTATAATACAAAATTTATAACACAGACTAATATTTGAGTGAATTATATTACATCATCTGACAGTAGTTAAGATCTCAAATTAATAATTTTTAAAATTATAAAAAACTTAAAAATATTTTTAAAAATTTTAAAATGAAATATATTTTGAGTGATTAAAAATGCATTTAAAGAAAAAGATAATGTTTCCTTTTTATGATGTGGGAAAATGAACAAAATTGAAGTTAGAGAAAGCAGCACACTAAACAATGAAAGGTAAAACCAAGACTAGACCCTGAGGATGGTGGAGTATTCACATTTAAGACAGCCATGACAAATTTGGATGTTGCTATCATAGACACCAATCATTCTTAATGACAACAATGGTTGGGGTGCATAGAAGCAAAGGGTCCACTTGCACCATATTTCATGCCTTGTTACCATTATTACCTTTCATGATGGGATGCAAATTAATTACCTTTAGCTTCAGTGGACACTAATCTTCAACTTGATGGCGTCAATAAATAAATGAATTTTGTCAAGACTAACTAAATAATTAAAAATCAAATTTTACTGAAAATATATTAAACATTATATATATATATATATATATATATATATTTTTAATTATTTTTAACCATTGATGTTAATAAAACTAAAAATATATAACAAAAAATAACAACTTTTTTAATGATATTTTTAAACAATCAATCATTTTTTTTAGATAACATTTATTAATTAAAATTTTATATTATTTTTTATGTAATAAAAAGTATTAAGTATATTTAGTGTTTTATATCATGTGCTTCTAAATTGAGATAAAACTAAGTCAAATTATTTGTCAGCCTTTATGATTAAAATATATTATACTCAATTTAAGTAATAAAAAATTCACCTTTTCTGTATAAAAACCCAAGTTAGGTCAAATTATATTAAAATCAAGTTAGGAGAAAGTTAATTAAAGCTTTCAATAGTTATGAGTAAATCAATATAAATATTAGTGTTTTTTTCTTCTCTTATTCTATTGATGTTCTTCTGTGAAAAAAGAGAAGGGGAAACACAGAGAATTATAAATAATTTAATTAATTTTATTTATTTTAACTTGTTCTACAAGTGGTCTGAAATGATCTCCGAGCACATACTATTTAAATTATTAAATCAAAGATTATTATTTAATGGTTTATGTAGTCACAACTTTACTTGAACCATTGAAGTACATGCCATTTTTTCACTTTTGTTTTCCAAAGACATGATCTTGTTTTTAGAAAATTTACAATAGTGCAAATTTTCTGTCAGGAAAGAATTGTTTGTTTGTCAAACGATCCATTTGTGTGTAGCCTTTTCACCTTACATTTGCACTATTGGTAATTTTAGAAAAGTTTTTATTTGCCAAAATTTCTTAAACACACAATACAACCTTCTTCTTCTTCTTCTTCTTTTTTGTATTTTTATGCTTTAGAGTCTGTATCAAAATTCAACCTATTAAGCACCTTCTTTAAAAAAGTCTATTCATAATATTAAAAAAAAGTTAGTAAGTGGTCCCTCAAACTGTCTTCAGCTCTTGTTTCTCTTGGCCACAAACAATTTGCTACTAATCTCTCTATTTGTGAAGTGTCATACGTCATTTACATTCTTATTAATCTATGTGGATGGCATAGTTCGAAGAGATTTAAAGGGTGACATCTCTTTTCAATGATCAATTCAACGTTAATGATCTAGGCCAACTAGGCAACTATGGTCCTTTTTGGGATTAGAAATTTCAAGATCTAAAGCCAATTTATTCTAAATTATTGGAAGACACTAGTTTGCTTGCGGCCAAATCAAGTTCTATTCTGGTTAAATATGTCACACACCTAAATCCTCTTAGAGTAGGTTTAGGAGAGAATCTTTAGAAATGAAAAGAGGAAAGAAAATATTTTTAATTGTAAATTAAGAAAGTTATGATAATAAATACATAATTAATATATTAAATTTTATTTTTATTTTAAAATATTAATTTTAATATATTTATTTAAAATAAAAATTTAATCCTTCCCTTCTTTCTAAAACTTATCTTTCCAAAAAAACTCCTTGTATACATGTCCTAATACCTATTCTCTGCTTTAGTCTCTCAAGCAGTTTGTTTATGCTTCCCATAAGAAAGCGCCTTTCGAAGTTTTACGATACATTCAAAGTTCTCCAGCAAGTGTTATTTTCTTTTAAATAACTCCTTAATTCTCAATGGCTTTTGAAAACTCAGATTAAGCATGTTGCTTCTGCTACATACTTGATTCACAATCTTACATTTCATGAAAGGACTTAGCATGTGAAAACCCGTTGCCATGTTATACATGAAAGGATTAACTTTAATAGTTAATTCATTACTTGTATCTCTTCTTCCTACCAAGTTATGCAAGTGTTTATCAAGGCACTCAGTTTGACATCAAATGCTTCTTTCTCTCCAAGTTGGAACTGTGGATATTCATCATCCCACTTGGGGGTGACGATGCATTATCTAGTGTTACAACAAGAGTTTGAATAATTATTATTCTTTTATTTTACAATATTTATTTATAGTAGTATCCTCATTCATAGGTTAGTTTTTTTTTTCATTTTGTAATTCTTTTAAAGTCGTATTGGCTGCATATCATATGAGTTGTTTTCTTTTTTATATTAGCAATATATATTGTCGACATCTTAGTACTGGGGTTGGTAAAAACATCAAGATATAAATGTTTCGATGTATAATCAAACTAGTTTTAGATTTTAAATTTTTAATAAAATTGAATACCTAAGTTAACTTTTTTTTTTCAGATTTATTTTGAAACTATTTAATAAAATCATATTTTGTTTGTTTATAGTTCTTCCAAAACTCTTATGAATAGTTAGATTAAGACAATTTTATGCCATTTTTTATTTAATTTAGGTATTTTACTTTTCATTATCGCCTTCATAGTGCTTTTATTTGAGTATTTGTTTTAAATAAAAGCATGAAATGAATTTAAAATTAATTTTAAATCAATTTTAAATTTTAAATTTAATTTTAAATCAATTTTAAAAAATAAAATAAAATAATTTAAAATTCAATTTATATAATATTTTTTTAAAAACATTATATCAGTTGTATAAATTAAATTCATGCACAATCCTACTTTGTACTAAATTAATAATAAAAATATATATAAAATATTACCATCATTCGTTTATATATATATATATATATATATATATATATATTATCTTTTATTTTTAAATAAATTATTCAATAATTTATTTTTTTCATTTTTTCTCAATCCAAAACTGTGAGGTAAAAGGGTAATAAATGTTTCATCAAATTAAAAAAATTATTTAAAAATTAAAAGTTAAAAAAGTTAGTTGATTGAATTAAAAATATGTGATAAAATTAGTTGTTAGGTTACTTGATAAATATAAAATAAGAAATAAAAATATTATGAATAAATATACAATTTAAAATTTAGTAATAATTTAAAAATAAAATTTCTATATTTTAATTTATTTAGAATAAATTATTATGAAATTAGGATGATAAATTTTTTATTTTATTCTTATTTATAAATATTTTATTATAAAAAATTTAAAAAATTAAAAAACTTTAAAAATTTTCAAGATATTAATAATTTACTAAAATTTTAAAATTATAAATGTTGTAATATTTATTTTTATTTATGAGACAATTTTAATAAAAAATTTAATTTAATCAAGTAAAAATTTTTATTTTTTATTTTGCTAATCAAAGGGACTAAAAGTCCACTAAAATAGGACTATACAAGTAGTCTAAGAATACTAGAGTTACGAGAGTCAAAGCTTGGGGAGGGAAGAAGAGAGGTTGAGGAATCCAAAGCCTGGTACAAAGGAGATAAAAAGATCTAAGCCTAATTTGATAAGGAAATAAGCACAAGAATCAAATATAATACAGTCACACAAATTTAATCAACTTCAAAACATCCCTTATTTTACAAATAACATGAAATAAAAGATATGAGGCAGAATGAAGCTTTTAAAACAAAAGAAATTGCTTTTTTTGAATCAAACTTAATCCAAATAAATGGCAAGTTAAGTTGAATCACCAACTGGATACCAAAGAATAAATTTCAAAGCTCTGCAACTGCATGGAAATAGAGTTTGATTTTATTGTAGAATCTAACTATGCACTTGCTTTGAGTATTTCTAATTAGTCCTAGAATCTAACTATGCACTTGCTTTGAATATTCCTAATTAGTCTACCACATGCAGCAGTTCTGGCATCTTTGAAAATGGCTCCATCAACCTTCATTTCATCATTTTTAATTATTTGTATAAATAAAATTTATTTTGATTTACAATTTGATTTTTATATCGATATAAAGATAAACAAAGTTTTATTAATGATTTAAATAATTAATTTAGTAATTAAATAAATAATTCAATATTAAAACAATAATAAAAATAGTATAGTTAAAAGGTTGAATAAAAAAATTTAAAAATGATTTAAAAATTAAATAATTAAAGAAAATTTGCTTAAAATAATAAAATTACTTTTAATTAATAACTAATATAAAAAAAATACTAATATAAGTCATGTTTAAATAATATTAATAATTATCTATTAGAACTCCTCTGTCAAATAATAATATTTTTATCAAACAAACTTGTAAATTTGCATGAAATGATTATAAAAGATCCGAATCCTCGTTATTTCTTCGAAACATGACTTAAAAGAAGAATCAATCATTAGAATAGACGTAAAGATCCTCCATATGGAAATAATCACGTCGGCGCCACTCATTCTTACGCGTGCAATCAATGATGTGACAACCAAACTATGAGCCCTCTTTTAGTTCTCTTAAGATACTGCATTTCTAACTTAGTAACATTATTTATATTATATTTGTTATTATTATTTAAAAATTATAAAAGTTGCATATTTATTATTTAATTATAATCAATAAAAAATTAACTGTAACATTCCTTTTAACCAAATCATAAGCATTTCTTTGAAATTTGAATATGCCTTTGCTTTAACTTTTGATATATTTTATTTCCAAAAATTAATTCATTCCCAAATATCAATAAATTTTATTTTAAAAAACTATTTTACTTTTATATATAATTGATTTTTTAAAATTATTCTAAAAGTATCGTACAACATAACTTTTTTAATGCAAATTTCTATTACATCTATCTAAACGAATAATTAATAAGGCAAGTTATCTTATCTTAATGTTATGATGACGTTTAAATGCCCGTTATCTTTTAATTAACTTGAGTGATTATCTATCAAAAACAAAGTTAAATTATTCTGTTCAATTCTACGTGAATGAACTCAAATAATATTAAAAGAAAAATTGCAGTCTTGAGAAAAAATAGTAAAAAAATCTCAAAACATATATATTTAATATTTTTTTATAAATATTAATTTTTTTAATCTTGAATAAATGTATATATTTATGTCAATTATTTATATTAAATATTTAGAGGTACATAATTTTATAATCAAATTTTAGTCAATTTTTAAAAATATATACTAAATATTAAAATAACATTATTTAATAAATTATTAATTAATAATTTATCTCTCTGTCCATCTGCATAATTCTCAAAGAAAGCGCTGGGATAGAATTTTTTTTTAAAAAAAGAAAAGTACACCTAAGTTTTGTGTTTAATAATGTTTTATTTTGTTAGGGAAAAAGAAAAATAACAAAAATATTTTTTTATTGAATAAACATATAAATAAATAAAATATTGAAATTTTAAAAATAATTACTTTCTTCTATTTTTTAATTTGAATTTCAATCTTTTTATTCTCTTTCTATCCAACCAAATAAAGAGTAACTGAAATGAAAATAATTTTTTTTTAATGTGTAAATCTTCCAATGTCAAAAAAATTTCTTAGCATAAAAAGAATTATATCGGCTAAGGTGTATTTATCTATTTTTAACGGTAATTATTAAGAAAAAATAAACTCCTTCTATAGCCGAAATATATATAGCACTTATAATCGTTAAGAAATATTATTTTATTGTTTAATTTTTTAAATATAAATAATTTGTAGTCATACAAAATCAGAAATATATAAAATTATAAATAGAACTAAAATAAATATTTAGTCTCTAAAAATTTATTATATGTGACTATTTGATCTTTTGTTGTTTTTTTTCCAAATAAGCAGTCTAATTTTTTCTTTCTCACATTATTATTATTTTATTATTTACTTATATAACACTCAATTTAATTCGTATAATATTACACAGAGTTGATATAGATAATAATATATATAACATTATTTCATTTATATTTTAAAAATTTTAATTTTATAGCCTAAAATTTCAAAAGTAAGATATATGAATGTTATGGTATAGTTAATAATACATCTCATCCATGTCATTTTTCAGTTAAATTGTATGAATTTACTCTTATATTTATGTAAATAAATAATAGAATAAGTTATAAAATATTAGCAAAAAGACCAGATAAAAATAAGATTAAAAATTTGAAAGACTAAAATCTGTATAAAAAATTACAATTTTTTAAGGACTGAAATGGTATTTAAAATTACATTTATTTATTTTCTTACTTGTAAAGTTATGTGTTTCCATTCCTCACAGACGAAACGATGAAGGTTTTTGTTTGTTCATGAAAAGGCACAAGGCCAATGAGACAATATCAAGTTATCAACCAAGCCTCATGAAGTTTTGGTTTAATCAATGCAGTGATCAGGAAATCTTGTTTATAAAGTCCGATTTGGTTCCCAAAAATCTGAGACCTTCGTTAGACCCAAAATAAGAAATGCAATTGAATTTGAGACCTTGGCAACTCGCAAGCAAATATTAATGAATCAACTTGTGCTTGTGATTGATAAAAAAAATAAAATAATAATGCTCCTGATAAGTATTCCCAGTTAATACTTGTAGCTCTATTTTGACCAAAGAAAGAAAGGAAAAAAAAAACTAGGTCTAATGTTTATCTCCTCTAAATACACGAGATAGAAAAAATACCAGTGCCCTATTTTAACTAGCTAGCTAGTATATAGAAAAGTAGTGATTTGCAGCCTGTTGGCGATTGAGTAATATTAGATATTTTAAAAAATAACATTAATTAATTTATTTAACTTTATAATTCTGTTGTTATTAGGAATTATGTAGTGAAGAATCGAGAAAGGAAAATACACTAATTTAACATTGAAAATATGGAAAAGCGTACCCAGTTTGTCACAGTTTAATATTTACGAGGATTATTCAATTTATGTAATACACGAAATGGTAAGAAATCAATAAGATAATAATTTAGAATTATTTACTAATTATGTGCCAACATTAAAGAGTCTTAAATTCTAATTTTTATATATAAACATTTTAAAGTAAAGGGGGTAGTGTCCTATTTGAGACAAAAAAAAAATCTCTGAATTCAAAGACTTATAAATGATAAGATTGACTTTACTTTCCAAAGAAATGAATGCAGACTTAAATTTACAATATAATAAGACTAAACTTTATCTTATTCCATCGAATCAATCATCGAAGTTTCCTTAATCCCTCTTCAAATACCTGCCTTCTTCACAGTTCACATATAAATAATCAAACTGACCATAATATGAGACAACTCACCATTCACAAAACAAGGCAATACATGGAAATTAATAAACCAATATCCTGGAAAAGAGAGAGAGAAGGGCCATCTCTGTGTGAGTGTGCAGAGTGAATAAGGGTAATATATATTTATTAATATAACAAGTTATTTTATATTCAGTCATTAAAACAAAAGAAAAATTACATTTAAAAATTCTAAATTTAAATTCTCTTTCTCCCCACTAAATGCACCTTTTCTTGTACAAGACAAAACACCAATAATTTTAGTAACAATGCTTTAGTGACAATTTGCAAATCTAAGTTCACTTTTGTTTTTGTTGATATATGTATATCACTATATCCAACAAAAATAGACGAGCATAGCAATGGTTAGAGGGTGAATGGAGAGGAAATGCATGTAAAGGAGAAGCAATATTCTTCTCATGAGGCAAGGATGGAGGTTGTTTGTTTTTGGACAACTTAAGCACACAAATTATTGACTATAGCGATATTGTTTTGCAGTTGAAATATAAAACAGAAAATGTAATCAGTTATCGAAAAGTTAACTTTTGATATTGAGATAAAATCGATGGTCACATTGGAAGCTCACAGTAGTTATATATTGAGATAAACTATAACAGCTAGCTAATTTAATTGCGTACTACGAGGATGAGGTTATTGTCTAGCTAGTTTGGATTAAATTCTCGATAAGAAGTAAAAAATTCTATAAGCATGCACACAGAAACAAACAAGGCCAAGTAAACAATCCCATCTGTTGATATTTTCGCAGAATATTTTTCGTATTGAAAGCCACTGCTATTTTATGGCATGAAATATTTGGAGCCCTGCACCCATATCTGTGTGCCCAAGGATGAACACAGAAGACCCCAGTAATTATATATCCTTTTCATTGTGAATAATCTAAAATTTAAACAAATCTCACTAGTTCCCTATCATGGGCTTTTCCCGCCAATATTTATACGAAAAAGAAGGTATCACAATGCTTCTAAAAAGCATACGATTAGCAGAGTTACGGTGTCTACACCTCAAGTGCTTTATGATCCCTTTGATCATGATCAACAACACGATTATTTGCATGTACATTTGCATTAGACACATCCTTCAAATCCCTCTTAACCACAAGTTTTCTCACCAACTCCTCCCCCCACTCCCAAACATGCAACACAAGGTACGTTCCAATTCCCCCTATTAATCCATAAGCTATAGAGTACGTTAAAGGCATCAACAAAATGGTCACAAATGCAGGTATAGCCTCCCTCATGTCATCCCAATTAATCTCCACCACACATCTCATCATCATCACCCCCACCAGGATCAACGGTGGCCCAACGGCCCACGGTGGAATCGACGCCAATAACGGCGTGAAAAAGAAAGCCAAGAAAAAATACCCTGCCACGGTTAACGCCGTCAGTCCCGTCCGTCCACCTTCGCGAATCCCCGTTGACGATTCAATAAACGCCGTTACGGGTGACGTGCCCAAAAGTGACCCCACCACAATTGATGACGCGTCAGCCATGAAAGCAAAATATTGACCCTCGAAATCACCGTTGATATCAAGAAACCCCGCAAATCTAGCCATTGAATATAACGTGCCCGTTGTGTCCAATATATCAACGTAGAGAAACGTGAACAAAGCCTCCCAAAATGCTGCTTTGCCCATAATACCCTTAAAACTCAACGCACCAGCAGTGCTCTTAATCACGTGCACGTCCACCACCTTTTTAAAATAGCGGTACCCCGCGTCACCCAATTCGGTATTAGGGAACACCGTAACAGGCGTGTTCCGAAACCAGGAAATCACAGTGACAAAAACGATGCCGTATATCATAGCCCCCTTAATGTTTTTCATCAAGCAATACGCAATGATGACAAACCCAACCAAACCGACCCATAAAGTTGGACTCTCCATGCGGTTCCTCAAGCAGAGTATCTTCTCAGAAACAGAGCCACCAGGGATTAAACTAATGGTTCCGTTAACCGTCGTTAATACTGGAGCTAACGCCGTTAGATCTTTCCTTGGACAGCCTCCGAGTGTGACCAGCGTTGATGGGCTGTACCCGATGAGCCCAATTCCTTCGTTGCTTTGAAGCCCAATGAAGGCTAAGAAGAGACCGATTCCAGCAGAAGAGGAAACTCGGACGGGTTTGGGAACGAGTTTCGCGAGTTTGGCGCGAAACCCAACGGCTGAAATAAAGAGGAAAATTAAGCCTTCTAAGAAAATAGCCGTTAAAGCTGTTCTATAGGGTACGGTGCCCGACCCGTGAAACCCGACAACCGAGTAAGCGAAATAAGCGTTGGCACCCATACCCGGAGCCAAGGCTAAAGGAAGGTTCGCGAACACGCCCATTATGGTGCACCCTATGAGGGAGGATGCCACGGTGGCAACGATGAGGTCTCGGCGCGTTCTCTCCACGCACGCCGAATAGCCCGGGTTCACGGGCGGGTACTTGCATGACTCGTCCGGTCGGGTGAGTTGGTGGGTCGGGCATTGGGAAAGAGGGGTTTGGGGGTCGGAGCAGAGGGGAATGCAGTCGGAGACGCCGCAGGTTCCGCCGGAGTCGGCGATGATGGTGGCGTTGACGGCGAGGATGTAGGCCATGGTGAGGAACGTGGCGGTGCCGGCACGGAGCTCGGTGGTGAAGGTGGTGTTGCGGTCGGCGAGCTTGAAGTGCTTGCCGAGTCGGCTTTGAGCCATGAAGGAGTTGAGCCGAGCCGGGAGTGAGAGTTTTGGGCTTAGGGGTGGTGGTTGGTGTTGTTGTGCCATTAACACGATAGGGAAAGTGCTTGCGCGTGTGTGTGTGGGTTTAGGATGAGAATATGGAAGATGGTTGGGGTTACGTATGAGGATCTATTTTCATCCTATTATGTAGCTATCGTATTTATATTCCTTGTTAGTGCTATTGCACCTCGTCGCTGTCTCGTCCCTTAACGCTTCATCCATTTTTCTCTTTGTTAATTCTTATCTTTTCGAATTTCGAGTTGTTATCTACAAAATCAGCAAAGTTTCTTTTTATTATTATAAAATTATATATTGAAAAGTCATATGTGGTGTTTCATGTGATCCTATGACCAAATATGACCCCTGTCTGCTTTCATATCATCTCTATTTTTGTCGTTTTGAAAATTGAGATTTAATCCCTATTAATTAGCTAACCTGTTTTACATCAATGCATTTTTAATACAAAAATAACACAAGTTCACGTCTTTATGTTAAGGAAGTCAATTTTTTTCTACAGTTTAAGTAACATTAGCTAATACTACGCGGACCTCCTCTCATATTCTTTTACCTATCTTTATCTGCACCGAACGATTAACATCATTACATGAGATACAAAATCTATTGGTTTACTTTATTAGAATATTTAATTATTTAATACATATATATTTCTTGCTCCTTCAAGCTTTCATTTTTCAGATCATATTCCTTGTTAATGTTTTTACCTATTGGATCACTTGATGTTGGATTCGTTATTTTTTTTCTTATTCATTCAATCTTTTAGATTGATACCTAATGATATTAAAAAAAAAAACTCTAAATTTACATTAGATTTATTATTAAAAAAATCAAATTATAATTTTTTAGCACTCTTTTAAAATGAGTATACATTAAAAGACATAAAAATGTTGATATACATTAACTTATTTCTAAGAGAAATATACTAGCAAGTTACATTAATATATATTTTAAAAAATCATAATTATAACATAACGTTTTTTAAAAAATCAAGTAGGTATATATTACCAAATCTCTCTCTCTCTCTCTCATTATATAAGGAGACTAATTTCTTAAAGTCAGGCATAAAGAAACTGCACATATATATAAATCATGAAACTCAAGATGATACATTTAAAGAATATGAATTATTTACACAATACATTTGTTTAAATATAATTTTAAAACTTAAAATAATTTTTTTATAAATTAAATATTTTTAAAAAAATTAATTTTAAAAATAATTGAAAAATATATTATTAAATTTTATGAAATTTAATTAAAAATATAAATGTGATGTGACCGAATGGTCCTGTGTAGTGAAAAAAAAATTACTAGTATGAAAAAAAAGTTTTTCTAATGAAACAAATGAGTTTTTGGTTCATTCCTACTTTTGTGATTGAATATTTTTCCCTAAAAAAAAAATACAAAAACATTATATGCGATTTGAAACTTTTGATTTTTAAAATATTTTTGTTCTGAAATATTTGTTTCAATAATAACCCATACAAGGTACATGGTCCATGCACAAAAAAAAATAAAAAATATTACAAATAGTCCAAATTTGGAAACAGATTTCTTTTCGTTTTCATTGAGGCACCTTTATATGCATTGGTATCGCTCCATGACTAGCCTAGCCTAGTTTGCATGTATTTTGTTTTTAAATTAAAAAACACTTTTTAATATATATATATATGTGTGTGTGTGTGTTTACTGAGTGATTGGAATTAAAATATACAACTCAAGTTAGATTTGGATAATTTTTTTCTAGTTAAATTTTTTAAATGAGTTAACTTTTTTTTTTTAGTATAGTATTCGATTTTATATAGTTTTAACGTAGAGATCGACACATTTTCTATAAATTTTATGTACTAGATAAAAGTTAAAAAATCTATTTATTGAACATACCAACTTGTAAAAATATTTTTTAATTTATTTTAATAAATATTTCAGTATAATTTATTAAAATAAAAAATTACGGTCAAATAAATAACATAAATATTTATATATTAAATTTTTATTAAATAAATATTTAATTAAATTATGTTTCTAAATGTAACTTTAATTACAAATATAAAGACTTATCTAATTATTTTAAAATAATTTAAAATAAGGTCAAATTAAAATAAATTATTTTTAAAAATTAAATTAATCAAGCTGCCAACCTTTTGAATAGTTCAACGTCAAATTAAAACTAAAATCCATCCAAGAACCATTAATTTACAATCACTTTCATTTTTTTACTTAATTTTGGATGGGTAACATTTTTCCATAACACTTTTCATGTTAATAAACAAACTCTGGGCTAGTTACTGTTCTTTGTTGTTCTTTTGAGGTATAGTTATTGTTCTTGAGTATAAATTCACGTCATACTTCGCATATAATTCACCAAAAGAAGAAAAATACATATGATAAATGATGAAAGCTGCTTTTCATTCGTTCTCTGTAATGAAAGGGTTTGCTAGAAATACAAAGTTGGATAAGGACGAGTTATTAGTGTGCTTTTGAAGGTTCGAATTTTGAAAAGAATACATAACTGTGTGAGGTGGTGCATGTGTGAATGTAAAGGGAGATTAATTGTACGTGTAGGACATTACAAAGTGCAATACCAGCCAAGGTTCCTTCCCATGACCAAGAGTGACCACAATCTAGTAACATCATGTTGTCTATTTACAACCTTATTCCCTCCAAAAATTGGGAAAGCTTTTTCCAAAGAGTTCCATTTCTACAGGTTAAGTTCCTAAAAGAGTCCCATTCCATAGGTTAAGTTCCTTTTCATACTTTGTTTTTTTTTTTTTTCAAATATCTTATATCCATTATACTAAATCTGATGCATTATTTAATTCGGAAGAAGTGCGAAAATAATTTTCATGAAAGCGATGAAATTGGGGTAAGAGGAGAAAAGAAAAAATGTTTCAATAAAGGAAAGAGACACTTTATTGGATCTGCAAGAAGAGGATAGAGGAAGAAAATTAAATAAATTGATTATTATATTGAAAATACTTAATTGAAGTTATTAAAATAATAATAATTTTTTTTAATTAATCTAAAAGTGTTTTCCTTCAAATTTTTCTAATTTCATAAGGGAGATAAAATTAAGTGAGAAAAAATTTAGTCTCATCTACTCTTCCTTTCAATATTTTGAACTAAACATGAAATTATTTTAGAAATCCATCTCTTCTTCTCTATTTTTCTTCAAACAAATACCATGTAATTAAGATGTGGTTAATTTTGAGTCCCACGTACTCATCTCCTTAGATTGTAAGTCATGTAAATTCTGTAGAAAGCATCTCCTAAATTGAATTTTTGTTTAGATTGCATATATTTTCTGCAAGAAAGATTAAGTCTAATCCAGCAAAAGACATCCACATCATGATAGGATAAGTTCTCCCAACAAAATTATTTATCATTCACAGTATTAGAACCAAAAATCTAACTTAACTCGTTAGTTTTTTACATTAAATTTGAAAATCAATCTCTACTTGTCAAAGAAATATAATTTTTAATAAATATAATCGAAATTTTATTATGTTATATATTTTTAAGAAAAAATTAAAGTTAAAAATAATAAACTATTTTGGTGTTTTTATCAGAAACTAAAATAAATCTAAAAATAGTCATTACAAGAAATTTTTTTCTCAAAAAACCTGTTTAAATACAGCTTTAATCTAACAAAAAGCTTTTAAAATTAATGGACTTGAAAGTTAAAAATCAACTGATGCCAATTGAATACATGACAATGACACAGTTTTCTATCTAATTCTTTTGTACAAACACACGCAATGCAGATTCCATTAACTGTAGACTCTTCTTGTACATTGATAACCACATAAAATTCTTCAAGCCATGTTACTTATGTAGAAAGAATAAGAACTACTTGATTGAGAACAGGAAGATGAAATAAAGGGCATTTTTATGGAATTTGGGACCCTTGTCTCTTTGTACTGTTGCTCTCATGAGGGCTAGCTTCTTAACAAGTGATGAACTCACTCATATGTAGCTTTCCAGGTTCTATGATCACAACCAATAAGTAGTGGTAATTAATTAGACTCTCAATGCCATTCAATTCCACCACTACCACCCTCCTCTCCCTTTCTATTCCCTTTTCTTTTTTATCTGTTAGGTCAGAAGTGCAACTTTTAGGTATGGTGGGCGCTCACTTTTTGTTGCTTCATTGACTATTATTCAATTTTTTTTCACTCCAAATATTGTTTCAATTTTAACAAGTATATTGACCAGCACTGCATATTTATTAATTTATATTTTAAAAAAACTTGTTAATATATTAACAAGATGATACTTTAAAATTCTAATTACATATATAATGAGAGTGACAAAAAAGCTTATGCACAATTGAACATAAGAGCGCCAATTATTTATAACTTTTTAATATTGAATGTGTCTCCTGTATAAAGTAATAAAGTTTGAATGTGTCACTTTATATTTGGATTAAAGTGGTTTCAAAACTTAATTCATGACTTTAAATCAAGAGTTACTCGCATTTTTTATTTTATATACTTTTTCACTTTTAAAAAATTAAATCTTTATCTTTAAATCCTTAAATGGATGATATTATTTTTATTATTTATCTTTAAATGTGTGAAAATTATAACACAATAATTTGTTTCTATATTTTTCACAAATGCTTGTAAGTAATTATAAACTTAATTGTGATATGTCTATGTAAAATACTATTATAACACTTAGTAAAATAAAAATTAAATGAAAAATATTTAATAATTTAAATATTAAAATTAATTATTAATTATTAGAATCATATATTAAGAAGATTAATTAGGACCTAAAAAGGAATAAGAATTGCTCATGAAATCGTAACCCTATGTACACTTTCTTCAATCGCCCAGCATTTACATGCATGACTTTCTCATAGAAATTCAGAATCATTCCATTGTCAATCCCCTTCTTTATCTTCATTTATGTTTTGCTTTGTTTCTTTCTTTCTTTTTTCTTTTTGTAAGTTTCATATTATACAATACTTCAAATTAATTATAAAATAATTTGTGTGATTCAGAACTTTTTAAGAGTAGAATTTAAGCAATTGCCACCCTCTAAAGGCCAATTCTTAAGGGGTTTTTGGTTTTACAAATATTTCTATTTTTACTTTTAATTATAAGATTGTCACTTTATTTTAATTTTATTTTTTATTTGTATATATTTATATAGAAAATTATTTTTCACTATTTCTTATAAAAACATTTAAAAACAAAAAATTAAAATAAAATAAAGTGATAATATTGTAACCAAAATTTATTAAAAAAAATGAAAATAGAAAATATTTTCTAAATTCAAACAACTTAATATTAATTGTTCATTAAAACTTCAATATTCATTTTAACATCCCACAACATAATTATGCAAAATTAAATGAGCACTCAAACAAATTAATTTTAATAATCCACAAAATTTATAATGAGAAGGATCGCTTACTCTTAAAAGCATCGTAAAGTTATTTTGCTTGATAATATTTTATATTCAATAAATTTTTTAATTTAATTATAAAATTAGTGATGTTATTTTTATAATTATGTATATTATATTTTATCTAACTTAAAAATTTATAGAGATATATCTTATAGTCAATATTTATTTATATTTTAAAAAGTATATTGTATATTTAAATAAAGTTGTTTGATGAAGTATTAAATAATTTTAAAATTTATATTTTTTATAAATTTGATGTATTTATTAAAAATTATTAAATTAATAATTAAATTTATTTTATAAAAATAATTATTAAATAAAATAATTAACCAAAACTTCCTTCCAGAATAAGTAAATCTTTTTTTATTTATAATATAAATTTCATTATAATTTAAAATATTTTATTTAAATATATTTAAAAAAAATACTAATTTTTACAGTAATTAATATAAAAATTATACGCACGTTATATTTTAATTAATTAACAATATAAAAAAATTTACACCGATTGAACACTAAAATTAAAATATGATTTTATCATCACATGAATTTGGATTTTTTTTAATTTAGAATACAAATATTTTTCACAAATAATAATTTTGTTTAAGTTGAATAAGATTATGATAGGTAACAAAGTTTTTCCTCAAATATTTAATACCACTGTATCTACTAAAATTTAAATTTGAGACTATTAGAATAACTCTTTCAATTGATACATGTGTATAAATATGGATTTGAATATGGATTACTCCTAAAATATACCTTTTTAGTGAGGAGAACTAAAAGCAAGTATAATTAGCCAACAATCCAACACAACAATTCAAGTAATCATAATGGCAAAACCACTCTAATGACATGCATACAAATTGCGCACTCCCTTGCTATAAGTAAACAATGTAATGCTTCAGTGCAATATCGTACGCATTGAACATTGCATACATGTGCTTAATTCAATGAATTAAATCATAGTAGACAAAGTAATAAGTTAAGGAAATTCATGACGTATTTGACTAAATAATTTAATTAAATATTTATTTAATATTTTTTTATGTGAGGACTTACCCAATGAATTTGATTATAAAATTTATTCAACTAGAGTTAAAATAACTTACTTTAATAAATTAAAAATAAAAAAAGTCATATACTACTTGCATACACTATATATAACTCTTCAAAACCCTAAATTTTATATTTTGTTAGATTGATAATAAATGTGTTTTTTTAAGCTATTGTTAATTTTTATGTTTATCTTCTTAATCTTAAGATTGATGTAAACAAAATTTTTATTTATATTTTATTATATATTTTAAATTATTTTAAAAACTAAACATTAAATAACTTTGATATTTTTATATCATAAAATGTTTTTTTTACTAAGAGATTCACACTATAATCTTATTGTTCTTTTTTAATAAAAATTAGAATAATTTTAAGTTATCTTGTCTTTTATTTTTATAAGTGCTTTAAATTAATAAATAAAGAAAGTATCACTTCCATTCTTATGTATAAATCGATGGTGAGGGAAGAAAAAATTTATTTCTATTTATATGTCCATATAGAAATTCAAGTCAATCTAACTGCTATTTTTTTCACTAAGATCTTTTACCTATGAAATTTTGTAATTATAATAAATAAAATTAAGTAAGAAATTTTTTAAATAGTATCTTTATTTCTATTTATTTAGAGAGAAAAAATACTCATATTAATCCATTGATTATATTAAAGTTTTTAAAAACAGTATTGATTTCTATGTTTTTATTAATATCTTTTGGCTCATATAAAAAATATAAGCATAATAAATAAAATATTTACACTAGTTAAGTGCTCCAAAGGTTAAATAAAAATTTACTAATAAAGGCAAAATTATAAAAATTACCAAATACTTTAATAAATAATTAATTTTTTAGTGTATATATATATAAAAGAGAATACAGAAAACTAGCAAAGCTCAATAAAAAATTTCTAACAATGAGTCTCTTCAACCTTGTTAATGGATTGCAGATGGATGCAACGTAATTAAGATTTGCTTTGGATTACATTGTATGATCGGCATGTTATCTATTTAAAGTTCAAAACCGACCCATTATGAGAATTAACTAATACTAATTAATTATGTTATCACAACTTTTGTTTGATTTATGAACTCTGACTTGCAATAACAGATCCAGCAATTTTTGTCAAAGCTCAATATGGTTGTTTGGTTGGTTTTCACTCACTATGAATCTGACAAGCAACTTTTTGGTGAGATTTACAGTGCTCTACAACCACCATGTCCAAAAAGTTGAAGATCATTTCAAACACGTAAATGGCAATACATTATTATCTATTTAATTATAATATTAAGGCTTTTCTCTACTTCTTTTTCTTATGATAACTTTTTATTTTTCCATTCAAATTTTTATTGACTTTTTCGTCTCTCTTTTTTTATCTACTATTAACAAATTAAAATAAAGATGTATATTTTATTATGAAAATTACATTAAAATAAATTATCTTAAACTCTTTAACATATCTATAAAATCTTTTTAATTTCAACACTACTGTATATTATAATGACAAAATGTTTTAATAAGTCTCATTGAAGCTGCATCGTTAGTAAAATGGTGAGACACGTCGTAATTATAAGTGTATGTGATTTCAAGCTGAGTGATATGCTTCATTCTTTTCCTATATCCCTGTAAGCTTGCTCATGACTTACTTCTATGTTGATCCTTTGTTGAACAAATAAAAATATTTAATTAATATTATAACTTTATCTAATTTATGTATATTTTGTTGATATTTACATTATTTAATAATTTTTTATATAACGTAAAATTTATCAATTCAATTTTATATTTTATGAAAAATTATTAAGATATATAATTATCTAACTTTTACATTTAAATGTTAATTCGTGAAAGCGGTAATGTAATAAATATAAGTTTTAGGTAGTATGTAATGTCTTCAAGAAAAAGTCATTAAAATATAATTAATAATTAATTATAAATTTTAAATACAATGGAGTTTCTTTATCATATTTTGAGGTTATAAGAAAATGTGGAATACTTTTATCTAAATATTATGTTTAAAATATTTTTCATTACAGTATTTTCTGAAAACAAAATATATTAATTCAAAATATAATAAATATGTGTCCATAAACAAATAGAAAAAGTTGAGTTATGAATATTGGGTATTTAGGGAGTATGTAGATAAACAATGTTTCAAGTATATTTAAATTAATTAATTAAATAAATATTTATTTAATACAAGCTCTTATTTGATAAGAGTTCATGAAATAAATTTAATTACATATTAAACTTTTTAAAATAATTTAAAAAATCCTATTTTAATAAAAAAAAGTAAACTATGTAAAAAATATAAATTAATTTTAAAAAATTTTCATAAATTGTTTGGAATGTAATATATATATATATATAGAAAACTTAATTAATTAGCGTGCAATAGCTAAAAAAGTGAGCTGTTGGTAAAGTTTGAGTGTGGAGTAGGCAGAAAGCACTTTGGCATTTAGAATATGCCATATGGTTGATATATATTACTTGACCAAATTAGAAAGAACATTATTATTATTTTATTCTATAGTATTATGCTAAGCTTTTTCTTTAGTTGCTACCGTTTAATGTATACTTTTGGTGAACTTTTTTTGGGGCCCGTGGGGCACTCCGCGTTTGCTACATTAGTCTTAAACGCTTATGAAAAAGAATGAGAAAACGAAAGAAACGTAAATTGTATAGCATATGGCCGACAATTTGTTCAATGTGCTCTCCAATAAGACAATGCTTAGCATTCCCAATCAATTTTTAATTTTACCCCCTCGTTAATGTATTTGGTATCGCATTTAAATATATTATAAGCATTTAATTTTAAAATATTAAATATTATTTTTTTATTTTCATTACTTCTGCTATGATGGCTTGTGATATTTTCATAAAACCATAGAGTCGTGTAATTTATTAAAAAGTAAAAATTCTTTTATTTCTCTTTTAAGTTATTGAAAGGCATATACGAGAAATGAAAGTACTGTGGTTTTTATAATAATTATAAGATTATATATTTTTATATGAGAATAAAATATATATGTATAAGGGTACACCCATCTCCACTCTCAATTTGTTTTTAGTAAAATTTAATGAGAAAAATGATGGAGTATAAAGAACGGGTTGGTGATGGGTTACATAAAAAAAATTAAAACTGTGTATTAGTGATTAGATATTTTGAATAAAAAGTGCACAAAAAAAGATGAGTGAGAGACATGGGAGAGTGAGTTATATGAATAATTTCGGAATAAAATGAATCATGCATCCTAACATATGATGAATTTTGTAATAACATAGAAATCTAAGAAATAACCTATGGTGTCTTACACTTTTCATAGGCAAAGTAAAGAACATATGTTGTCATGACTTTTGTACTATATATATATATATATATATATATATATATGGGGCAAGCAACTGCTTAACAACATAGAAGTTCTTGCCAATGGTTTTTTATGTAACGAGTCAACCATTCCCTAAGCATCAATTTTTGCTCGCCATAAGCAATTACGTTATTCTTTATTTCTCAACTTGAGGGGATAATTAAGTCTTGCCAATTTTCATGTTTTAATTAGTTGACACCGTTTCTTCCTTACAATTGATATTCATTCAGGAAGTTATTCCAACCATTTGATATCTTGTATTATATACACTTAATCTTGCAAGAGTTTGATGAATGAAATCATTATTTCATATTTATTCCAACCTCTCTCTCTTAATGAGTTTAAATTAGTACTTTTAAAATAAAAAATTATATACCTTAACTTATGTAAATACTCAATTTTATGTGAATCCTATTTAAATGAAATTTTAAAATTAAAAATTAAAAATTTTACATGGAGTTAGAATTTTTGGATTTAAAAATTTTAAAAATTTTAGATTTTATAAGAGGTTAAGATTTAGAATTTTAAAAATAAAAAAACAATAAAAATTGGATAAGATTTAAAATTTTAGATTTTATAAAAAATTAGGATTTAAAATTTAAGTTAAATAGGTAGATATTTTGGTTAGTAAAAAAAATAATTGGAGGATAAATCTTTAAAAGAAGTAGATGAAACAATTGAACAAAAACTTATGGGTGGTCATTGAATAATAAGAAGTTAAATCATTTTATTAAATAAATAAATAATTGTATATTAAATAGGATTTAGGGTTTTAGGAAGTAGTTATAAATAAAAAACTTTAAGACTTCAGCAGAAGACATTTTTTGAATACAGTAAAATAAAAAAGAGTGAGAAATGAATTTTTTTGGAGAACACGAAAAAAAAGAATTCAAGAGAAAGAGTTTGAAAAACGAGAAACAAAGAGAGAGAAAGAGAAGAAAATAAAAAAGAGAAAAAGGAAGAGAAAGAGATAAAAAAAAAAACTCTTATAGTACTTTAAACGAAATTAAGAGAGAAAGGAGATGATAAAAAAGAAAGTAAATTTCAAAAAATATCAAAACACATTCTTAAAAATCAATTAGAAATAAAAAATTTAGAGGGTTGGAAGAGAAATTCAGTCAAAAACTCTAGGTCATTACAAAAAAAGTCAACAAAATAATAGAATCAACTTTTCTTTATTTTTTGTAAGAACTATTATTATTATTTTGTTTTTTTTTTACTTTTGGTCCTTTTTATTTATTCTTTATTTGTTTTCTCTTTTGTTCATGTTAAAAATTTTCCATTTTGTAAATTCTAATTTTTTTAATCCAAAAATATTTTCTTTTCTTATAAACTTACAACCTTATTTTCTTCTTAACCCTAAATTTATTTTTTTTACAAATCCTTATTTTTTCTAACCCAAATTTTTTTTTCTTGTAAACTTATAACCCTAATTTTCTTTTTAATCCTAAAATTTTCCTATTTGCCAACCCTAGTTTAACCCAAAAATACTTTCTTTTCTTTTAAACCTACAACTCTAATTTTTTTTTTAACTAAAATTTTCATATTTGTAAACCCTACTTTTTTTCTAACTTAAAATTTTTTTCTTTTCTTTTAATCATAGAATCTTAATTTTCTTTTTAACTCAAAAAATCTGTCTTTTTTGCAAAGAAACCTAAAAGCCTAACTTTTTTGTACTCAAAAAATCATTATTTTTACAAAATCCTAAAAAACCTAATTTTTTTCTTAAAAATATTTTTTTACAAATTCCTAAAAATATTTCTTTTCTTGCAAACTCTAAAGAATCTAATTTTATTTTTAACCATAAAAATGTTCCTCTTTCGAAAACCCTAAACCCCAAAAAATCACGCTTTTAGGTTTTTTTGCAAAAAGGATAGTTTTTTTAGTTAAAAAGAAAATTAGAATTCTATCTTTACAAGAAATATATATTTTTAGGTTTAAAAAAAGTAGTTTGCAAATAAGAAAATTTTAGAGTTAAAAAGATAATTAGAGTTCTAGGTTTACAAGAACAAACAAATATATTTAGGTTTAAAAAAACTAGGGTTTACAAATATAAAAATTTTAGGAAAATTTTAAGGTTAAAAAGAAAATTAAAGTTCTAGGTTTACCAGAAAAAAAAGTATTTTTGAGTTAAAAAAAATTAGGGTTTGCAAATAGAAAAAAATTTGGTTAAAAAGAAAATTAGAGTTCTAGGTTTACAAGAAAAGAAAGTATTTTTAAATTAGAAAAATTAGGATTTATAAAAATAAATTAGGGTTAAGAAAAAAATTAGAGTTCTAGGTTTACAAGAAAAGAAAATTTTTTTGGGTTAAAAAAATTAGGATTTACAAAAGGAAATTTTTTTAACACTAATAAAAGAGAAAACACATAAAGAATAAATAAAGAGGAATAAAAATAAAAAGAAATAATAAAAAATTAATAGTTTTCACCAAAAAATAAAGATAAAGAAAAGTTGATTTCTTTTTTATGATGACTCCGAGCTCTTGACAGCCTTCTAGATTCGTTCTTTCTTGTTTTCAAGTACTCTTAGAGTTTTTAATTTCTTTTGATATCTTTCTCTTCTTATCTCTTTGTTAAAAAAATACAAAAATTCAATTAGCATTTTTGCTTTCTTTTCTAATTTTATTGACTAATTAAGCTACATTACTTGAAGAATAGCATCTAATTAGGAGTTGGTTCGACATTGTTAATGAGGAGGCAGATAAATGCAATGCAGTTGAGATTTGTTTGCCATTTTATTATATTATCAATACATCATCTAGTTAATGCTCTAAACCGATCATGATTGAGTTTTTCAAAGATTTACCATATCTATTAAGTATATTTTTTAATAATCTTTCTATAATATTATTAAATTAAATATATATTTAATGTTATTTATTTAATTATAATAAATATTAATTAGTACCTTTAAGGTACCAATTAAAGAATAAAAAAAAATTGTTACTAAAGAACATAATAATACACTTATTACTTCTATAATTTCAAATGTATTTAAATAAACTTTTTATAAAAAAAATATATTATTTATTAATTAATTAACTAGTGTCTTAAAAAAAACTAAGTAATCAAAACTCTTTAAAAATTAAAAGGATGAGAAGTGTAACATATATTTTTTTAACTTAATTGCGTTGGTAACGGAGATTTAAATATTTTTAAAAATATAGTAAATAAAACTGAAATCATGGCTTTATTGAAATCAAATTAAAAATCAGTATATTTTGAGAGAAAAAAAATGTATTTAGCTCAAATAAAAATAAAAGGATTTAAAATTATTATTTGATGTATTATCACAACTGCTTTACACAAGGACCACGAAACATGCTTGATTTATGAACTTTAACTTGAAGTTATTGTCAAAACTCAATCTATTATGGTTGTTTTGGTTGGTTTTCACTAACTCTGGATATGACAGACAACTTTTTAATGGGATTTACACTGTCTCTGCAATGTTCAGAAAGTTGAGGATCCTTTCAAACACGTAAAAGGCTATAAAGCATTAGAATAATGTTAACAAGTGTTTAGAAAATAGTTTAAAAATTAAAAGTAATAGTCTTTTATAAAAATGTTGGAAATTATTTGATTTTTTATTCAATTGAAAACCCTTATTATAATTATTTTGAAAAAAAAAAAAAAGTAAACTAGTGTTTTCTCATGTAACCAGTGACCTCTCATTCTCTCTTGAAAGGTCGAAAAAGAGAGAAAAAGAAAATGCAAACATTACCTATTTGCTAAGTGCTAAAATTATAAAATGTTCCGTGTGATTTGTATATATTACTTAACCGAAGTGCAAAGTAAAGTGTTTCATTATTATCTTAATTTGTATTGTATAGTTTCTTTATAAAAATATTGTAACCTTTTTCGGTGTGGGCCTGTGATCGATATACAAGTGCTGGTTACTATTTAAAACCTTTTGAAAAAACATAATAGAACGAAAGAAATATAACTTGAAAATCATATGACCTGACAATTTTGTTATGTATGAGCTTAATTTAGCGTTTATATATCATTTTTTTATATAAAAGCTTATTTTATAAATTTAGTCATAAATTTATGGAAATTAAATTTAAAAAAATTCTGATAAATTATACTATAATATTTATTAAAATAAATTTTAAAAAATTTTATATAAACTAAAATTTCATTATATAAATTTTTCATATACTCTTCGAAATGGACCCTAAGGCTAAGGGAATGTCAGGCATTCTTAAGGATTTTTTTAATTTTATTTACTAATCAAAGTATTTAGTGAATTATTTTCTTTTACATTTTTTGACTTAAAAGTTTATGTCTAGCTGCTACCGTAGCTTGTGATATTTTTACGTCCGTAAATTTTGAATATAAAGAAAATCAAAAAGAAGAAAGCTAGGGTTTACTAAGTTTTTTTAATTTTTCATTTTATCAAACATCTAAACATAAACATAGTCGTGAGGCTAATCATCAAACCAAGAATATTAGTGTTTTAGCCTGAAAATTAACGATAAAGGAAAATGATTCATATGTTTAAGAAATATAAAGAAAGAAGAAATAATGGAAACTCAAAATGTATAGAATGAATGAATAGAACAGATGTTATTGATTGAAATAGTTTATCAGCTTAATGATTTTTTATACATTACAAATACATATTTATAATTATTTTTGTGATAACATGAACAAAATATTTTTTACTCGTGTGAATATAAAATAAGATCATTTTATGCAAGTAGAGATGACGAGTCCTAAACTTTAGCTAAAACATCTTATCCTAAAAAGATAGCATACATTCTTTCTTCCTCTAGTTCACTGTTCATTTATGTTGTATTCTACTAAAAATAGATATATTTGTTCTTTCAAAAATTGGACGTTTATATTAGACAAACAATTTTATGAAATTTTACTTTATAATGATGTCTTTTTGATAACTGACATCTCTTTACGGTGTTTCTACTTCACTTTTGTCTTTTTTTTTAACAAGTGAATATTTGTGTCTTTGTTTTTTAATATTAACTTCACTTATTGCAAATCTTAAATTACTTATTTTATTATTGTACTAGGCTATTGACTTTAATTGAGTGCTGAACTTAAGTCCAACACAATTAATTAGTTGAGTAAAATCTTTTTGGATAACGATGGTTCAAGATTTAAACTTGATTAAAGTTTTCTTGTAGTTATAAAAAAAAAAAAAGTTTGATTCACGGTATTTAAGTGTCTTTTTTTTATATATTTGAAGTGTTTTTCGAAATGCACATATAAGATAATTTTTAATAATTCAAATAATATAATTATACAACCATAATTCATTTATACGGTAATCAATCAATATTGAGTTATGAAGTTAAAAAAAAAAATTATTTGACAAATAATTATAAAAATATCACATTATTTACTTTTTAAAATATTTAAACAAAAATCGGTCAAAACAACTTGTAATATTTTAAAATGAAAAGGTAAGAAATATAATAAGAACAGCGAAATTTTATGTGAAAATAAATCTTTTCTTTCCTAAAATCAAAATAGACCCTTGAAAGGTTAAAAAGAAGACAATTTTTTATCCATTCCTATTCAATAAATATAGGGAGAAGAACATATGACAATATGGAAAAAACATCTTTTGGTATAATAAAATCGATAGTGCCAAATCCAGTTAGTTAGTTCAATTGTTTTAATACAATAAAAGATTAAGCATAAATTGTGAAGTATAACGTGAAACTTGTTTAAATATGAATTTTTTTTTATAATATATTTCAATTTCTTAATTAATTTGAAGTATTTGGACTTAATTATTTCAGGATCTGAGCCTAATCAGCACTCGAAAGCCTAATTCATTTCACCACAAATAAAAGTTAAATTCATTATCACAATTTATTATTCTTCGGCCGCTGAATTTATACCAAGGGAATCAAGTTCGATCACATGATTTAACGTTTGTTTAATTTAAATTTGAGCTGAATTAATTTTCACAAATTTTATTTTAAATTATTAAATATAATTAAAATATAAACATTTTAATTTTAATTTTTAAATCTAAATTTTAACACTTAATAAAAAAGTATCTATCATACTTTATAACTTTAATGTAATAAATATTTTTAATAAAAAAAAATTACTACTTCTAAATGTTTAAACTCAGTTCTAAAAACTAAAATTAACAAAATTATTAAAAAATTGTGAGAATTGATTTTTCAATTAAAAAAGAAAAACAAGCCCTTAAAGAAAAACATATTTTAGATCTTTTAAAATAGAAATTGTTTATTTGAATTAGAGAACAACATAGATGCACTAGTTAATTAATTACAAGACACATATTTATTTCTATAAAATGTATATTTATCATGATAGAAAAGCTTAGATATATTTAAAATTGAAGTAGGATCTTATTAGCCATTGTCCATAACATATTGATTAAAAATTAAAAATTAAAAATTAAAAATTAAAAATTAAAAGTTTTTAATCATATTTGCAGGCACGGTTAATTAGACACTTTCATCACTTCCCACATAAGGAGTGTAGATCAGTAGTTGCAGAGGACTCGAGTCAATGACTTCATTTAAGGATCATTTAACACAAACGCACTGTGATATACGATGTGGACTTTATAAATGTTTTGGGTTTTCGAGACTAATGAATGGGCAATTACTGGAGTTTTTTATTTTTTGTCCATGTCAAGGTCTGGGTTTGGAGTGACTGAGAAGTTGTATTCTATTGGGCTGTAGACTTTTTTTTCTTTAATTGGGCTCAAGTTCGACCAAAAAAATATTGGGCTCGAGTGATTAATGATCCTCTGCTTCGTGCATGTCCATGGTGCATGGCATGAACCACACTGAGAAGGGGGGGAAGGTGGTGATGGTAAGTTGGTAACGAATAACACAAATTTCTCAAGAATCCACGAAAAATAAGGCGCTCGAGTTTTTGTCACATTTAATACTGTTAATCAAGTATATTAATAATTTAAAATATTTTTACCTTGTTATTTATTTATAAATTATCATATTATTATGAATTATTAAATTTAGTAATAATTAATTTTTCAAAAAAATATTAATCTTAATCTTTAGAACTGAATTTAAACTACTAATAATAGTAAATTTTATTAAAAAAAAGTATTTATTATAATCTTAATTTTTTTAAAAAAATATTAACTTTTATGCTTCAACTCAGTCTTAAAAATTAAGTTAACAAAATTTTAAAAGTCATATATAATGTATTTTAATTAATTAATAGTATAAAATAGTGTACATTCACAATATATTAAACTTCAACACTTATTGTAAAAGTTAAAAAAAAAAAATTATATAACAATCTATAATTAAATAATATATAAAATATTTAAATTAACAATGCATTTCAATTCAATTAAATAGAAAGGACTCTTCAAAAAAATTCTCAAATCTTTTTTAAGTTAAAATGTAATATTTCAAGGTTGGTTGCTTGTTACCCTTGAGTTAGAGAAAATACCGTGATTCTCAAAAATATTTTAACATAACTACCTTTAAGGTAATTTTTTGCAAATATAAAATTTTTATTAATATTTTATCATTGACTATTTTTTAAAATTCATCCATTCTTCTCTTAACTTTATTTTTGTGTGTTCCTCTTTTGCCAACTAAGACATAAAAAAAATGATGCAGCGTGCTTTTAAATTTAATGAAAAATATAATAATAATTTATTAATGTTTCTTTAAGTTAATTCAATTAGGGTATGAAACATATTTGTATTATAAAAAAGTCTAATTTTCTCAGTTTTTTTTTGTCTTATTAGGATTGATTTAAAAAAAATTGCTTAAATAAGATTTTGTAAAAACAATTTCGCTATCTAGGGTAAAAAATAACAAATGGCAAAAATGCCATCCAGTTAGTTAATAGTTACTGAAACTAAAATAAAAAAATTAGTTAAAACATGACACTTGTATTTTTGTAACAATGTGACACTTGTTTAAAATTAAAAAGATTCAAAATTCACCAATGGTTAGAAAAGATAAAAGACACATGACTAAATCTTAGAAAGTTGGCTAGATCAGAGCAGATTGTGGTGTCAATATAATCGGAGATGATATTCTTTTAATTGGTCTACATGGTAATTGGCTAGACAATAAGCAATCTATGCAATTTGGTATCGAGTTTTTGTGATAAAATCTTTTTTATGACCTTATCAAAGGTAAAAGAAATAATAATGTAAATACAATTTAATTTAAATGAGATTTTTGTTTGCACTACATGTGTCTAACAATTGAAATGGTGGTGTATGTGAGGCTTTTCTAGGGAGGAGACTAGTTTAGTGGTGTTATTGTCATAAGAAAAATATAAAGGAGGAAACGAGGGATTACAAAATATCGTGAAATATGACTTTTTAAAACATAAAATATTGTAAAAGAACATTAAAAAATATTTATAAATTGTGAGATAATTTGATAAAAATTAAGATTTAAGTGTGACAAATAAAAAAAAAGCAAAATGATGGAAAAGTGAAGAAAATGTTGCAAACTCATTTTAACAAAGAACAAAAAAAGATAAATTCAGTATAAATTTGTCACTGTTAGTAAAGAATTCTTGATAAGATCCAAGAAACTTTAAGAATCATACAAAGTTCTTTTAAGAAGGTGAATTTTTATTCAAAACTAAAATTTGTCACCTAAAAAAGTCTTACATAAATATTTATGATTAGAAGTAAAATTCAAAGTTTTAGTAAAAATAAAAGAACAATAATAATAATTTAAGAAAAAATATTAAAAGACTTTAATAACAAAGTCCAGTAAACATAATAAAATATAAAATTCTAAATAAATTATAATAATTAATTTGGTCTAAATCAGTAACATAAAACATAAAGTTTTAACTAGAAATATAAATAAAAATAAAGATTGACTAACATAAATTTAATTAAATTCTAATCTTTTATAATCTTTAATTAGAATAAAACTCTAGGTTAAGTTCTTCTTTTTCATATTGTTAGTTGTTTTGAATATAGTGGTTTCCATTTGACTTAAGATCTTATTGACTTTCTTTCTTTTTGTTATGATCTCTAAACCTTTGTAAGAAAATTATTCTTTTGTTTTTTTTTTCTTTCTTTTTCATCAGTAATAGATATGTTAAATCAATTTTAATAATTTCATTTCTTTAATAAAATTATTTAATTTAAAATAAACAAAGTGACTTGCTTTTTGTATTATAAATATGTTTTTTAAAATAAAAATATTTATAGAAGATACTCTCATTCTTATTAAGATCAAGGGACTTGTCTTGGATATTTAATTTTTTATTTATAAGTTTACCTTATGACTAAATTTGGATAAATTTTTAGAAAAATTTTTATAAGAAAAAATTAGTATATAAAATAAATAAAACTTCTCTTATTTTAAAAATAATTTATGATTATTCTCTATTTTGTTATAAGATCTCTCATTTATTTTTTAAAATTTTTTTAAAGAAATAAATAATTTTTAATTTATGAGATAATTTTTTTTTTATAAATATTTTTCTAAAAATTTACCCTAAGTGAACTGATATATATTAAGAATTTTTTTTTTGCGATGACAATTTGAATGGTATCATATTCAGACCTTAGAAATATCAAAATTTTAAATATTTTGTTAAATTTGATTGTCTTTTTATGTGTGTATATTTTTTTATATAATATTTAATTTATTAATTTGAACTATTTAACATATATAAATAAATAAAGCACAAGCATTAACATACAAGTTTTGACGAAAGCATTGTTGATGGAATTAAATTTAATATGCACTTTTTCTATTTTTGATAGTTATTAGAGTATCAAAATTGGTTATTTGGTTTGTTAAAATTACTCCTAGATAAGATTCTTTAGCTAAACTAAAGATGAATGTGAACTATGCTTGTACGATTTTAAATGTTTTTAAAATGAGATTGTTTGATAACAATTATATGATTGAATCACGAATTTTGTTATCATAATTAACTGTGAAAAATAATCTTTAATTTTAATATAATCTTCATATGAGTTCTTAAAATAATAACTTGGTTGTGATTATGAGTTAACGATAACCACATATTAAAAAAACAAGAGTAAAATTGATGTGAAAAGGTCAATACAATTTTTGGCTTCAATAGATCCAGAGGCTATTAAAGTTTCAGCTTTGAAAAAGAAAATATTTATCAAATTTTTAACATTTTTATTTGAAAAGAAATAATGATTGTGTGCATAAATAATAATAAAATTCTAAACTTTATTCTCTTTGCCTTGTACAACAGCTTGAATGTATATGATATTTTATAGAAGGCTTAATTATATTTTTTATTTTTATAAATATTAATTATTTTGTGATAAATCTTTATAAAATTTTTTGTTAGGATTTAGTCTTTATAAAGTTAGAAAATTAGGATTTAGTCCCTGTCGTTAATCCTCTCTCTCTTAAGTGTTGAGTTGGTTGACAGAGATCTAGTTCAGCATTCCATGTGGCCATCTCGAATCCTAATCATAGGCTACGTGACATGTCACATTATTTATTTATTTTATTTAAAATTGATATTTACAAACAAGTCCCTGAATATATTTTACAGAATTGCATAAAAGTTCCTCTAACTTTCTTTCTTTCTTTTCTATAACCCTTCCCCAACAACTCCCTTCCAACACTCTTTCTTCCCCTTCCCTCTCCCTCTCCCCTTTGTCATTTTCCTTTTCAACATACCTAAAAATATATATTCATGCAAATGTTCTCTTTATATTCACTCTCATCTTCTATAACCCCACCCTTTAACCAATTTTTTCTTATTACCTGTAATCTTATTTTTAACATTTTCCATCATTAAAGTTCATATTCAGTATAATCTACAATTTTAAACTTTAACCATTTTAGGAAACAAATAAAAATTAAATTGAAACCAATGCTCTATTTTCTCTACTTACGTATATTATTTCTTCTAATTTGGTTTCATCATTCCGTTTTGGGGAGAAAGAAGGGGTGGTGTGGGTGTGAGAAATGAGAAAAGGAGGGATAGGAGGAATGGAAAGCGAGTAGGAGAGAGGGGTGATAGGAGTATGGGTGTTGGAGAGAAAGGGATGTGGGGAAAGGGTAAGAGAAAGAGGTGATGCTGATGTCAGTGAAAGTGTAGGTGTTGAAGGGAGATAAAAGTGTAGGTGTGGGGAAAGGGTGATGCAATATGGGTGGGGGTGTGGGGAAGGGGCGTGGTGCCGATGGAAGAATTAGAAGAGGTAAGGGAAGGAAGTGATGCAGATGAGGAAATGAAAGTGAGTGGGGGAGAAGCGTGGTGCGAATGAGAGTGTTAGAGGGAGAGGAGTGTGGAGAAGAGGAAAAGGTGGTGCACATAAGGGTAGGAATATGGGTAATGGAGGGAGAAGGGGTGTGAAAAAGGAAAGGAATTGGAAGGATTGGGGGAGAGGAGTGGTGCAGATGAAAAAATAAAAATGGGTAAGAGAGAGAGGTGGTGTGGATTAGGGGAATGCAAGTGGGTGGAGGAAAGGGGTGGTGTAGATGGAGGTGTGGGGGAGAAAGGAATGAATGGTGGTGTGAGGAGAGAGTCGAGGTGGGGAAAAAAAGAAGAACTAGGTAATCCGAGATAGACAAGAAATGCCAAAAAGGTGTGGAGAAGTAAAAAGAGAAAGAAAAATGACTTTTATGCAATTATATAAAATAAGTTAAGGGACTTGTTTAAAAATTTTAATTTTAAAAAATAAAAAATAAATAATATGACATGTCATGTAGTGACACAAAAAAAGAGTTAATGGCAGGGATAAAATTTTAATTTTTTAACTTTACAGGAACTAAATCATAATAAAAAAATTTATAATAACTTATCACAAATGATTAATATTTATAAGAATAAAAAATATAATTAAGCCTTTATATAATCTTATATTTCAAGAACTTATAAATTAAAGTATAACTTAAAGTAAATTTATCTTTTATTTGTTGTTTGCTTGATAATTAAATTGAGGTGATGATAACCAAAAATTATATCAAAGCTTCGTGTCAATATTTTGATATATATATATATATATATATATATATATATTATTTAGAAAAATTATTGTTATTGCATTAATTTATATAAGTATTTGATAATTAATAAATTGAATTTTTAATTTATCAGTGATGTAAGAAAAATTATAACATATATTAAAGTTATTATTATTATTATTGATCTACCTTGCCATTGTTATTTGAATTATTAAAACTTTTAAAAATTATAAAATATATTTATAATAGATCTTAATAAACGCAATAAATTTATGTGAATTGAGTATCGTAAAATATTTGAAATTGTTCCATACTCATTGTTATTGAGGTGATTAAAGAATAATATGTTTTCAAAAAATTATTTTAGGTTATTTTTACTTGTTTAAAATTTTATTTTTTCTATGACAAAAAATGTGATATTATTTGAGTTGTTATAATCAGTTCAAGTGGTGAAATTTGAAATATATTTTATCATCTTTTAAAATGGTTGGAAGATATTGTGAAGGTATTCATATATTTCTTTTGCTAAGATCATGCTTTTTAATGCAAATAGAGTTTAAAATAGTGATAAGGGAGATTTTATTAGCAAGCATATTTTTAGGTAGAGATAATATATTGTAAAAAACTATGAGGTGACTTTTGTAACACTCCACCATAAAATTTAACTTCATCTTTTTTAAGTAATTAAAAAAGGACAAAATGCTTAAAAAACTTAAAGATAAGTGCTTCATTGTGAAAGAGAATACTGACTATCATTTACATTGTAAAAAAAGAAAATACAATAGATATGATGCTATTATATAAACACTTAAAATATAAATATCTCTTTTAATAAATTCATGACTTTTAATGATAATACTTTTGAAGACACACTTGATAAATACAAATATAACTTTTTTTTATTTTTTATAAACTTATAGTTTTTAATAATGGTACTTTTGAGACCATGGATAAATATATAATATCTCTTTTTATGGATTCATAGTTTTTAATAGTTGTTGAATATTTTATCGTATATTGTTTATAATTTTAAAGATATAATATGTACCGTGGAGTATTATTTTCCTATTCTTGTCTCTTCTATTTCTTTTTTCTATATTTTATATTATATTCAAATGGAACCTTAATTTTGATTATTATTTTTTAGTTATTTTTCTTTAATATATTTTTTCATTCTTATTCTCAATTACGTAAGTACTTGATATTTGATCATTCAGACAAAAAGAAAAGATAAATTAATTTTTTCATTATTAGTGTGTGTAAATCTTGTTATTTCACTAAAAATGTTTTGTATAACTATAATTTATTACCATATTTTAAAATTATTTTTATTTATTTTAATTTTATATTTTTTAAACTTTTTGTACTTCTAACTTTAAAATTTTCTCTTATTATTACATATTTAATATTTTTTTAAGTAACTTTTGATTTTTTTTACTAAACACATTCTTAACACAAATAAAAATTATTTAATAATATTATTAATGAAATATAAATATTTAATAAAAAAAATCTCTCTTTATATATATATATATTTAAAATATTTTATTAAAAGTGTGACATGATATTTTCTCTTATAATTTTTTTAAATTGTTTAAATTCATTACTTTGTTTATTTATTTTATCTATATTTTAAATTTTTAAAGCTATTCCTTTATTATTAGATATTTTATACTTGTAATAATTAAATTAATATAAAAAATTTAAGATACCAAATAATTAATTATATTTTATTAAACTATACTAAATATAAATAGAAATAATTAATGTTATAAACAATATGATATAAATAATTTATAATATAAAAAATATTAAATATATGATAAATTCATGCATCATGCAAACTTTCAATTTAAAATACGTTTTTAATGTTGATTCCTACTTTGCTAGTCTCATTCAACCGTTTAATCTTTGTTCAATTAGACAGACAATTTCAAAGGCAAAACAATATACTATGATAAAACTATTCCCTTGAGTGACGCAAGTCCTAAATCTAAATGCTTGACCTTCTCAAAGTCATAAAGACGTACGCAACAAGGAAAGTCAAATCAACAACCAAGTCAAACAAATAATTATAAGCAAATTTAAGATATTCTTCTGAGACTATATTTTTGTCATTGATATTGGAGGAATAGAATCATTCAGACCCTTATTAATCTTTTAATAATTAGGAGAATTTATAAATATAAACATACAAAATAGTTAAATAATATTTTTAACATTTAAAAATAATAAATAAATAAAAATACTTTTTTTAAAATATCAAAGAAAAAAAATTAAACCGAGGGAGTAAAAAAGATATATCTCCTTCGGTTCCATCACTTTTAACTCTATTAATTGTTAAAATTAGGAAGAACCGTAGGACATGTTATTACCACAATTATATCTAATAATTGATATATTATATAATTAAATATTTTGTTTTTCCTTCTGTAAGATTTCTCCATATTTTAGTTATAGTAATCTGCTTATGTAAATTAAATAAGAAAATTGTCAACAAATATCCTTACCGTACTTGTTTATAATACTTATTAGCAACGTGTGTTCAATAAAGTTGCATAGCTTAAAACACATTCAAAACAAAAATAATTTAAAAATCGGTTTTTTTTTTAAAGAAAATAGTTGACAGACACTCATTGAAGCATATATATCTAGAAAGATAAATAAATAGAAGAGAGAGAGAGAAATTGTTATTCTAATTTTTAGAGAAAAAAGAGTAATGTATTAATTTAACTTTTAAAATTATAAACATACGTTATGAAATATAGTTTTTCAGATCCTAAACTTATTAAAAATAATTTATTTTAGTCCTTAAAATTATAAAATTGAACATTTTAATTACTAAAAATATTAATGTTTATCAATTTAGTTCTTAAAATTATAAAAAAATTATTATTTTAATTCTTAAAATTACAAGTATCGTCTAAAATTATAACCTTTAATTTAGTCATTCAAATTATGAAATAAATTTTTCTTTTTTAACTACGAAGTTAATATTTCAATATCAGGTTCACACTTAATTTATCAAATCTAACACGTTGTTACACAGATTTGATGGAAATTAGTCTAAGGGAGTAAGTTTTTATTTAATATGTAAGTTTAGTTTAGCTTTTTTTTTTAATTTATAATTTTATGGAAACAGTACCTATAATTTCACATTTTAAATAATTAATTTTTTAGGGACTTAAAAATTTCATTTGACATTTTCAAAGATTGAATTGAATTGTTATAATTTTAATGTTAAATTGAATGGTTCTTATAATTTCATTAACCAATTTTTTTTTATTTTAAAAATTAAATTGACAGATATATAATTTTAAATATTAAAATAAATGATTTTATTATATCAATGATTAAGATGGTTGATTTATAATAATTTCAACGACTAAATTTTTTTCATAACTTTAAGGATTTAAATTGGTAGTTATCTATAATTTTCGTGACTAAAATAATGTATTATTTTTTAAAAATATTACTTAAATTTTTATTTTTATTATATTCTTCGTTTATTATATTAATTAACATCGGTTAGTAGGAAAAAAACAAGATATTTTCATAATCAGACACTGTTTTTTTTATCATTTAAAGTACTTCGTAGGAATTAAAAAATGACTAGTATCCTATTTTTTTTTATAAAATATTTAACTTTTTTTTATCATATCCCTTATTTATTATTAATTAATAGAAAATATTAGCTTTGGCTATTAAGGTTGAAGATAAAAAAAATTAAAATAGTAAATTGTTTTTAAAATAAATTATTTATTATTTTAAGAATATAAAAGTATAATAAATTATATATATCTTTAATAAAATTTAATATTTATAGATACTTAAACTTAATTCTAAAAATTGAGATTAAAATAATTGTTAATCAACACGAGTTAGTAAAGAAAGATAGGTATTTTTAAAAGAAAGAATATTTCTAAATTTTCATAACTTTTATTTTGGGAAATATTTCTAATTATAAATAAAAAGTATTATATATGTATATATTTATGTTTTCTATAGATAATAAATAAATACAATTTTTTATTTAATATTTACTTTATAAAGAAATAAGAGAAAATAACGACCTGTTACTTTTTTTTTTATTATAATTAGAGTTTTATATTAGTTATTATGTTTGAATGAGATAAAATTTATTATGAGTAGTTTTTTTAATATTTAATAAAATTGTTTTATTGAGATTCAAACTTGAAATTAAAAATTAACTTAAACAAACCTCTTATGAGATCTTCGAACTTTACAGTAATAAAATAAATTTTTTAAAGTGTAAAAAAAATGAAAAATAATGTAATTTGATGAGAAAAAGAATATTAAATAAGTGTTATTATTTGACTGGACTTAACTGCAAGGAAGTTGAAAGCCACAACCACGCTTTCACGCTCGTTCAATATATTATTATCATTTACAACAAAAAGAGTTCAATTTAATTTTTTCTTTTACTTTTACAGATGAACAGTATTTGTTAATACACACCATCCCTTTTTGTCTTAAATTATGACATTAAAAATATTTGAAGCCAACGAACTCTCTTAACCTACCATTCTTTCAAGGTAATGGAGTCTCTAAGCCTGGGTTGCAAATTTAGTTACAAACAATGAAATAAAATAAAATATGATTGAATTTAACTTAAAATCTTATTTATTATTGAAATATTTTATAAAATAATATTAATTATGTCAAGTACTTTTAAACAAAAAGGAAAAGAAGAAATGAGATGAAATCTATTTTATAAATTATTGTTTTAGCAATTTAATTAATGAAACATAATAAAAATACACACATTCTTTTATTTAATGTTTATTTTATAAAATAGTAAAAAAAATATTAAGAGAATAAGTAAAAGAATACAGCAAAATTTTGTGATATCCTTTTATTTATTATTTTATAAAGTAAATGTTATATATATATATATATATATAGAAATTATTTAATTAATTTCATATAACAATTGAAAAATTAAAAAGAATAAAAAAAATTAGAATTATTCCTAATTGAAAGATAGTCTAGTCCTTCTTTCCAAATAAAATTATAGCTTGGTTGGGTCACTTCACTTGAAAAGCGTTAGGCAAAGGAACACGCAGAAGGACCACACAAAGACCCGGTTCGGTTCAGCGTATCCGGTCCAATCTATCCCACGCAACGGTTCAGTGACATAGCTTACTCCGATTTTGTTTTTCTTTCCTTCTTCATACTCTCTCTCTCTTCTCTTCTTATCTTGTTTCTCTCTCTTCTCGCGCATAGTTTCTCTCTCTTTCTTAAGACACACCGAACAATCCGCGACGGAGGCTCCGACCCGAACCGGACGAGTTGAGTCCAGCTCCTAGCACGTTCTCGTGCTTCTGCCTCGGTCGCATTTCGCTCCCATTCTCCCAGATTTTCTTCTTCTCGTTTTCGCCATTGACGCTGAATCTGTAAGTGCTCGATTCCCATTCCATTTATCTATCGATTGATGGCACAATCGTTGTAACTGAAGCTCCGAATCGTTCTCTTTTTCTCCTTTTCTTCGGCTGAGTTCTTATTTCAATTTCTATTTGTATGTTTTGAACTATCGAGGCCTTGGTTGCTACAATAGGGTAATTTCAATGTTAATGTCAATTTCTGGGGGCAGATTTTTAATTTTTTTTATTGTCTTATTAGGTTTGGGATTTTAGGGTTCTGAAGTTTCTGCGTCTGATTCTGTTGGATGTTGATTTGGAGGAGAGGGAAAGATACAGAGGGTTAGGGTTTTCTCGAAAGCATTGATTTTTATTTGGGAAATAAGAGGATATATTTGAGACAAGAAAGAAGGTTAGTGTTAGAGGATAATGTGTATACTGTGTGTGATTCAGAAGTGGTCTCGCCGGGTTGCTACAATGCTACCTTGGTTGGTTATTCCGTTAATTGGTCTCTGGGCGCTTTCTCAGCTTCTGCCGCCGGCGTTTCGGTTTGAGATCACTTCGCCTCGTCTGGCTTGTGTATTTGTGTTGTTGGTTACTCTCTTTTGGTATGAGATTTTGATGCCTTGGTTGTCGGCTTGGCGTTTGCGGAGGAATGCTCGGCTTAGGGAGAGGAAGAGGTTTGAGGCCATTGAAATGCAGAAGTTAAGGAAGACAGCTACGAGGCGGTGCCGCAACTGCTTGAGTCCCTACAGGGATCAGAACCCTGGTGGGGGTCGGTTTATGTGTTTTAATTGTGGTCATGTTTCCAAGAGACCAGTTTTAGATTTGCCTGTTCCGCCAGGGTTGGGGATTTCAAATTCCAGTATAGTTAAGGAGTTGGTTGGAAAAAGTGGTAAGATATTAAATAGCAAGGTTTTGTCTGAAAATGGGTGGATGTGCAGTCAGGATTGGCTGGAGAACAGCAATTGGGTTGGTGGGTCTATTCCAGGTAATCCTAGCAACTGGAGGACAAATGAGAATGCTGGTCTTTTTGGAGGAGATGAGCATTGTTTGACAGAGAGGTCATATTGCGGTATTTTGTTTTTTGTTTGCAAGCTTTTGACATCTTTTTTCTTGAGCATTAGATGGCTTTGGAGAAAGACTTTTAGAGTTAGTTCAAGGGAAGAGTGTTCGTCTGATGCTGAACATAGGGCACTCTTGGCAAAACGGGGTGAGAATGGGGCAAGCCTCGATGAAAGTAGAGGGGAAAAAGCACGCAGGAAAGCTGAGGAGAAAAGGCAGGCTAGGCTAGAAAAAGAACTTTTGGAGGAGGAAGAAAGAAAACAGAGGGAGGAGGTTGCAAGATTAGTGGAGGAACGTAGGAGGCTGAGAGATGAGAAAGTGGAAGCTGAAAAAGACCACAGCAGAGCATCAAATCTCAGTAAAGAGAAAGAGAGAAGGAAGGAAGCTGAAAGGAAGCGTCAGGAAAAAAGAAAAGAGAAAGATAAGGGGTCTAGTAAGAGCAACTCTGATGTAGAAGAATTAGAAAGAAAAGCTGGCAAGGAAAGTGAACGGAAGCGGGACCTTGACAAAAAGAGTGAAATGGATCGTAGAGAGCATCATAAATCTGGGTTAGAGAGTGGCAAGGGACAGGGTACTGACAATGCACATAATAAAAATGCCACAGCAAACAATTATAATCGAGGAGGTACTGGAACAAGGTATCTTGACCGCATGAGGGGTACAATTTTGTCCTCTTCAAAAGCGTTTGGTTTTGGAAGAGGTACTAATATTCCTGCCACTGTGGTGAAAGAAAACAAGTTTAACAGTTCTGTAGATCATGTTCATACTGCTGCTAGCAGGAGAGAAATAGGTCCTCCTGAGCGTCCAACTGCAAAATCCCATTTGAATGGAGATGATAGGAATATCAATCACTCTGTAAGTTGTCTTGCTTTCTATTTCCTTTTCCTTGCCTTTTTATGATCCCATTTTAACAGGTTTTGTCGAAGTTTCAGTTGTGTTGGAGATTTATGAACAGAAAGATACAATCCTCTAGTTAATATTAATTGCTTGTTATATATGGTTATCATAAATTCATTTAAGAAAATTTACTAAGAAAACAGTATTTCCATGATAATTGTTCCCTGCAGGTACTCCCTGAACCACAGCCATGGACAGCAACACCAAAAAAGTCATGGCAGCAATTATTTACTCGATCTTCATCTGTTCCTCAATCTTCAAATTCAAACGTAATATGTAGACCAAATTCCAAAATTCAGGCAGAAGTGAAAAGTCCTCAGTTATCTGGCCAGACGCCGGTTACACAATCATTTACTAATCCAATTCAGTTTGGTCTTCCATCACCATTTGATATTTCTACCTATCCAAGTGGATCAACAAGTAGTAGTTTAGGTTTTTCTCCTCCTATTGAACCATTTTTTTCCCCAGTTGGAAATACATCACATGACTTTAGACAAGATGAGCAAGAGCTTTTTGAAGACCCCTGTTATGTTCCAGATCCGGTATCCTTGCTTGGGCCTGTTTCTGAGTCCCTAGATAATTTTCAGTTGGACTTAGGAACTGGCTTTGGGACAGACAATGAAGTGGCAAAACCTCACTCTTTAAAAAACATATCTCCTGCTTCTGATGTTAGTAAGCCATCTCCAATTGAGTCCCCATCATCCCGAGAAAAGCATGGCTGTTCTAATTGGTTTCCTAGTACCCCCAAGGGCCAAGAAAAGCATGGTTTTCCTCTGGATGATGCAGCTGCAAATGAGAAGGGAACATGGCAGATGTGGAGTACTTCACCACTTGGGCAAGAAGGTTTAGGTTTGGTTGGTGGCCCAGGAAGCTGGCTTTTATCCTCACAAAGGAACATACAAAACAAGGATGATTTTATGCTTCCGTCATCTCAGAAGACTATGGCTTCTCTTTTTAACAAAGAAGATAATATAATATCTGGTACCCATTCTCCACAAAATGTTTTTCTTCCTAATGGTCAAACTGGCGGGAACTTCAGCCCTGTTACAGGATCAAGTGGTTATGATCCGTGGTTACAGAGTGCTCTCTTCCCACCATTATCAGTTGGCCTTGCAGCTCAGGAGGGAGCTACTCAAAATGAAATTATATATGGTAGTCCTAGTGGATCTGCTAGCAGCCATGTGCTTGAGGGTTCTCCGGCTAACTGTTGGTCCATGTAAGTAATAACTGTTTATTTTTATATTGTATTTCTAATTTTGATTACCTACTGCATTTTGTTTTTCTGAAAAATTTAGATATAAAGATTGATTGGTAATGTGATTGTTAGTGGGAATGCTTTGAATCTTTCTATTTCTGTTGAGGCTCAGTCATGTGGTATCTTTCTTGTGGGGAAAATCTTCTATTTCTGTGGTGAAAATTCATTTTTAATGTATTTAAAATGAGTGATGGAACTGTAATGTAACTGCACTTGCTTTCTATCTATAAGCAATAATTGTAATATTTTACTCTACATGTAATATTTGTATTACATCTGACGAGTAAAATAATTACAGTACAATGGCACATGTGTAAATATTTATGCCATTTTGAACAGATTAGATTGAATCAAATTTTATTTCTTCCTCACAGAAAAGAGGCTTGTAAAGAAGATTTGGATACATGTTTTAAATAATCATGAATTGCTTTTGTCGCATGTTTGGTAATAATTGGACTGTTTGACTGGAGGTAAATACTTCAAAAAACTGTGTTCGTCAACACCAGCCTATGTTTCATCAGAGATGAATCAGGAATAACTGATTGAATATAGATAAAAGATGAGATAAATTGACATGGACGCTCTCTAGGTATATAGCATCACTGCTTTTATCAGATTCACATAATTTTATCTTTTTTGTTGTCCATGAACCACATAATTATGTGTATGAAAGGTTATTTAATTGTTTGATTGGAATGAATCCTGTGCTGTTGGACATCTTTGGATGCATGGTATATAACCAAATAAATTGTTAAATAAGCTACAAATTGTACCATTTTTATGGTGTTTCATTCTGTAAAAGTGGATTTACTTGATAGTCCATTGATTGTGTAGATTCATCTGTATGATCATATGATGATTTATTTATTTATGACACGAACGGGTATGTATTGGTATGGGACAAGATGTGATTCAATTGTTGGTGTCAGACAGTATACTTGTAATGTTTTTTCGTCTGTTCTGCTGTTTGATTGAGTCATGAAATGGTATGTGAGAATCTTCATTAATAAGTTCTGGTTGTAAATCAATTTGATAATCCTTTCTAAGTATAGCTTTATAAATATACCAGCCGCTAAATTGTCATAAACTGCTGACTTGTTGAACCAGAAAAAAAAAAGAGGAAACAAACTGGTTGAACAAATAATAATAATAATAATAATAATAATAAAGAAACATATCCGTATGGAAGTGACAGTAAAAGGAGAATCTCCTTTTGTACCTATTGTAAAATTATGGCAAAGTCTAGATGCGATGCAAAGTCTTTTGGGCTTTTCGTGACCCTTTTGACATGACCCTTGTACTGACAGTCTTGGATATGTTCTTTTTCCTTGATTCTGTGACCTGTGGTCCCCCTCAAATAAATTTTAGTGTTAATGTTTTGTAGACGGTTGAAACTGTTGTTCTGACCGTTTTTTTTTTTTTTTTCTTATGATGTGGGTCTTTTTATCTTTTATTTGTTTAAATGGAAAACTCAATTGTTTTCAGTGGTAGTTTTAACAGGGTTGGGTTTTTGTTTACTTTACAGGAAGGAATGGCCTGTACATGGTTCTGTGGAAAGCGTTGGGAAGTCACCAGTTTCAAGGCCCTATAATGGAGGTCTACATCCAACCTCAGATGTACAGTCATTTTGGTCATTTGATTAAAAAAAAGGTGATAGTGACAGGTTATGTGGACTTGATAAACCCAACTGTCCTCGAGGCAAATAGCCTCCTTTGGGGGAAGAGTTTAGAATACTGAACCCATTGTATCTTCCTTCTTTTCCAAGGAAGATTGATGTTTACTTAACGTTAGCGTCAATAGGAATACATGGAATACATGTTGGATGCATTATGAGCAAGGCATCAAGAGAGGTGCCCCCCATTTTGACGTCAATTTGTCCTTTGGAGAATGGTGCTTCACATTCCCACTTGTGTCACTGTTCAAATATGCAGAGCAATTGATGTCTTAATGAGAAATGAACTGACACTAACATGACCCTCTGCCAATGATATATAGTCTTTCTTCTGTATGTCTCATTATTATCAGTTGAGCTGCATCTTTGATCGCATTGTGCACAAAGTTGGCTGTGATCTGACCCAGTTTTAATATAATCTTAGCTTTAATTGCCTGGTAGCAGACGTTTCAGTTTGGTTAGCGTGGGGGCACCCCGTAATGGTATTGAGGAGAGCATAATTTTTCAACCTGACGTTATTAAACTGAATAATTTTTCCATCTATAATTAAATAAGGGGCACATAATAGATATAAACATGTTAAATATTAACCTTGTCCCATATGCAATAAAAATGATAGGTGTTTATTCTCAATTTAAATTGTCTATCATTATTTATAATGTTTTTTTATTTAAACAATATTATTTTATAATATTTTATGTAAAAACCATTTAAAGAGGATTTATAATGACATTTTAAAGTGGTAATAGGCTCAGTTAACTAAATGATTAGGAAAAAAAAATGGACATTTGCATCTTCAATATTTTAAGAAAAATTTAAAGTAAAAAAAAAAAAAAGATATAAAGGAACATTTTATTTTATTTTTATCTTCCATAATTTGGTCATTTTTTATTACTAATTCGTGAGTTTTTGTTTTTTTTTTTGTTAAATATTAATATTTTATTAAGAATATAAGAAACAATCTAATTTATTGCCACTTTAAAAAGAATTAATAATACATGTTAAAAAATTAAATCATACTATTAAAACTTCTTCGTATAAATTTTATTTATACCAAAGAATAATCAATAATTATCATATTTAATTAGGAGTTTTATATTCTCACAATATATTTGTATTATATCTTTTCTATTTTTGTTTATCACATTTTAGTACCTCTTTTGTTTTCTTTTCTTATTTTTTTTATAATCTATCTCTATATATAAAATGTGAGTCATAAATTTTAAATGGAAGTATTTCTAGGAAGTAATTTTCTTTCTTATTATGCTACATGATTTGTCTTTTAATAAATATTTATTTTTTAATTAAATTTTAAAAAAGAGTGATAATAAACTCAGTTAACTAAATGTTTTGGAGAAATAAAATGAACATTTAAATCTTTAATATTTTAAGAAAAAATTTAAAGTACAAAAAGATATAAAAAAACATTTTATTTTTATCCTCTATAATTTGGCCATCAAAGATTTGATTACTAATTCGTAAGTATTGGTACAAATTTTATTCATGTAAAATAATAATTCTCATATTTATTTGAAGATATAATATCTTATTAATAAATTATTATTTTTTATATTGTGTCACATATTTGATGACTTCTCTTTTCTTCTTTTCTAATTTATATCTATATATAAAATATAAGTTATAATTCTTAAACAAAAAGTATTTTTAGGAATAAGTTTTTTCTTATTATGCCACATGGTTTATCTTTCAATAAATATTTTTATTTTTTATTTGAAATTATTTCTTAAATTTTATTTAATATAATAAAATATTTATTATTAATAGTTAAAATACATTAATATTTATAAAATTTTAGAAATCATATTTAAAAATATTCATGCAATAAGAATACAGCACGGATTTCAGAAAATATAAAAAGAGAGTTCCGACCTGCCGGATTCGAACCAGCGACCTAAGGATATCTATTTGGTAAGCACCCAACTACAGTCCTCCGCTCTACCAACTGAGCTAAGGTCGGCTTGAAGTTTGCCTTTCAAAAAGTAGTTATTACCGATTATTAGTCGAATACCACTTCGACTAAGCTCCCTTTCATAAAGTTTTCAATAAATATTTGTAAAAGTAAAAAAATTAAACAATAAAATAAATCAAATTTTGTTATAAGTTAAAATCAACTGATACTTTATTTTTTAAGAAATTCTCTCGTTTGATTTCTCTAATGCATAAGTCATAAGTTGCAAAACAAATTCCATTATTCAATTGCAATGTGACTTTATGGAACATAATTGAAAAATACATTGCTTTATTTATTATGATGTCTTCAAATTCTAGTATGAAATTAACAGTTTGCTTCATAAATCATAGCAGATTAAACTCGATATCTTTTCTGAACTCTGCATGAAGACACTATCCCTGAGCTTTAGAGTTTTGTTAGCTAGAAAATGAAGTTGTTCAGCGTTGAGATGAACCACAAATGCAAAAGTTAGTTCAATACAAGTCAAAGAGTACACGACAATGCTTGAGATATTCCAAAATGTCAAAATCATGTATTGACATTAAGATTAGTGAATAGACTATTAAAATATAAAAGCTATTTTACTATAATGTCAAGTTTATGGTAAATTTTTCAGGGACGTTATTTTCATAATTTCGACTGGTTAAAGCTTTGATTCATTAATCAAAACATTTAGCAGTCGAATCAGAAAATATATTGACATTACAGTTGAAATTTAAGAAACCAAGCTTAGAACTTCACAAGATTGCCAACAGTGAAAGGACTTGACAGTTTTCCATCAATTTTTTTTTTTTCACTTTTTTCTATTCTGCCTCTTCTAAATCAATTTTTTCTTTTTTAGAGTCAAATTCAATACACAACTTTTTTTCACTTTACTAAACCAAGACCCATTTTTCCAAAAGTAAAAGAAAAAAATGAAGAACAAAAATGATTCTTAGTTTATCACTATCCAGATATCCCTTAATATTTACAGTTCAATCAAGCTCGCCATCTTCTCTGCCAGAAAAAACTTGTTCCTGCTCTTGACAATAATCTGCCATCAATAGCAAATATTCCAAGACATTAGAACTCGGAAAAGGATCCCCTCATGTTGGAAATCGAACATGAGGGTCATGTTGGTGTAAATTTGTACGCTCGCTTAAGCCAGCAAAATTTTGCTTAAGCGAAATTACAAATTTACACCAACATGACCCTCATATTCGATTTCGAACATGAGAGGATCCGGATCCTTAGAACTCAGAAGATATATCGCATGACACACCATACCATTCACTATTAGTAGCTCTGAAGTCCAAACCCAACCCCAAGAAAATGCACACAATCACAAGCAACAAAAGTTCCAGTTTATTTTTGTAGTCACATCATATGCAACATCAGCAATATATGACTCAGAACAAACTCTACATGAAGGATTTCATTGTTGTAATTAGGAAAATACCAGTCATACACCTGATATCTGATAATTGACGGAAGAAAGAAAAATGAAAGTAGACAATGATATTGTATTGTTATTGTTATACTCCTAGTCCGGAAATTACAACATTTATTGAAAAGGTAGTTGAAATAGAGTCACTTCCATACCGTTGTTGATTTTTCCTGAACTCAGTAAGCACTGCATATATGTTCTCAAAGGCTGTGTAAGTCTCATCTCTCACATCATAAAGAAATGGAAATGAAAACATCATTGTTTAAATCAGCCAAAAAAATGGTAAATATATAAAATTACATGGGAAGTTCTCAAGACCATTACCTTGGCTCCTGTAAAAGAAGTTTTTCCAAAGACAAAGATGAGAAAGACAATCTTGGGTTGCTTCAAACAATAGATTAGTCCTGGAAAGAGTTCTGGTTCTACTACCAGAGGAACAACCAAGTTCAACATATGTTCATCATTCCCTAACCCTAAACATCTAAAATATTAATACAGAATGAAACTAAGAAACCAACTGCACATGTACAGACACAAGTTAAAATGGCCCTTTACCACACAGAATCGTGGCAAAAAATACTCCCCACACAGTTCTTCCAGTTATAATTTTAAAAATTTTCAGAAGCTTTAAAACGTATAAGTATCTGCAAAGTGCATTTGGCAATGGATAGGTAGGGTCAACACAGCTCCTAAATACAAATTCAATAAATCTGGATTTGAGATTGTTAGTTTGTCATGGAATTCAGGAATGGTTTTTGCATCTGTATTAATTAAATCTGTGTTTTCCATAGTTTGCACCTGTTGTACTGGTACCTCTTATGAAATACAGTTTTTCAGTATAAAATAAATAATTGACATCAGGTATATAATAAATCAAATTAAGTAATACGACACCAAACACTGAGATGTGATTGCTTAACAACAATTGTGCAATGATAACTATTTTTAATATAAACCTAATCACAAGAATAAAGGGTCCATATTAATTTAAAAATAAAAGACTCATAAGTCATGTAAAACATGCTGTAGAATAAACCCATGTTCAAGAGGTCGTCAAGACCATTTTTCCATGAAATTCACCAAGAAAAACAGAAAGTGATAACTACATTCCCACTTACACTTGAGAAAGCACCATGGGAATATGCAATACCCTCAAGCCACATGGGGAACTTGACATCACAAGAGCCAACAATGTTCTGAATCTTAAATCCTAAAGCACAACATAAAAGGCATAAATCAACAATCATGCTTTTGAATAATTAGTACCTTAAATTTATTTTGGAAACCAACTCAAACAATTTAGGAGTAGATGCAGTACCTTAAATTTAGCTGGGAAACCAAGCTTTTGGATAATTCTAGCATACTGAAAAAGGAAATAATAAAGTAAAAAATGTTATAAATTTTCAAGAATAAATGTGTTGATCATGCTTATATATAAGTGAAGAGAACAATAAAACAATCCATTGTCCTCCATTGGTTTGAGGAGCTTATTTTTCTACAAAGAACAGGATGAACAGACTTCAAACCAAGCTAACACTAATGGCAAGGTTTTCCTGTCTAACCAACCTCACTTGAGAAATTTCAACAATATACAGAGTGGATGAACTTAGATAAGGGGGAAAAAAAGACCATTAGCATACCTTCCTTGCTGCCAATTTAGACTGTTGCTCACTTTTAGTGCCAGTACAGACCAAACCATGCCAGTTAAATTGAAAAACTAACATAAGAAACAAAATCCCATTCCAAGCAAATGCTAAATCAATTTGTCTTTGCAAGAAATAGAAAACCTTCGAAAAAATAAAAGATCCTAATGTTAATTCAGCAGCCACATTATAAGCACCTATAATCGTAAACTAGTGGAAAATGGACAAATCTGAATTATAAAAAATAGCATTCAATTGGCATTAGTGTCCAAATACTTGTTCGCTAATCATAGTAGTTGACAAGAAAAGGAAATTCAATAACAGAAGCAGACAACTACAAATTAATGTACAACCTCTACAAGTTATTTTGATACAAACACATAAAACAACAATAAAATGAACATGACAGGAACATGGCTGTCAAATTGCAAATTGCAAGGACAATTTTCTGAATCATGAATCAGAACGTATCATGACTTGTAAGAATCATGATAAATTATTCAACATAGAACAACATATTTTTCACATAATGAAACTATAGATATTTCCAAAAATTTGGCTTTTTGACTGAACCTGGTGGTGTTGTATGATCCATGTAACCAACTTCACCTAGTAGGATAAGAATTTGTTATTTGTTTGCTTGTTTGTATAATGAAACTATAGAAATATGTACACAGATAGAGTTGAGTTGTTTCTTTACATCCTTTTTTTGTGCAAAGCATCAATCAATCAGTATTAGTGGTGGAACTGCATGAATCTATTGAGATTCATACAATCCCAACACTAAACTGGACAGAAGTACCAGATAAAACAAAAGGAACATACCATCTTGCCAGATGCAAAAACGAGTGCAGTTGTTTTCGGTTCCCTGATCCTCATAATCACAGCAGCAAAACGCTGCAAAGATTTCAAATCACAGACATAAGCACTGCAGACAAATAACCAATTAGCATAAAGACATATCTAGCATGTAAATTAATTATTGATTTCAGGTAACAGTAGTGTAGTGGATAAGTAGTTGACAACTTGACATCAATAGTAACATTAATAGAAAATCATGGATCAACCAAGCCTCACTGGACCAAATAGTAACACTGCAAATTTTTCTAAGCAAGAGAAAGAACTCCACAACTGAATGGAAACCAAGCCAACCTTCATTGTCCTTGCAAAGCGGAAAGCATTAAAATATATTCACAGAGAGAATGGTTAGAATTCACAATCAACACGCAAAACTTGCCTTGGGATTGTATTCTGCATTACGAGCTTGAAGTGCAATTGATTTAAGCTCCAACTCAGTCCAAATTGACTGTTGACACGATATTTCTAGCAGTATAAATTACACTTTTAGATATTCCAATGCAAATATAAGCAAACATTATCTAATCTGATTAATATTAACATAAAGTTTACACAAGCATGTTGACCATATAATTTGAGCTCATCAAACATGGAATACACCACCAGGAATTCCATAATGAAGTATAATTCCCCTCAGTTATGAGCATGCTCCTCAAAACTCAATCACTTAGTTCAGATGGCTGAAGTTCTTAATTGCACTAAAAATATTCATAATATTTAGCAAATTGGAATTTGGATGCTCTGACAAAAGTGGGAAACAGGACTGATCTGATCATATACAGGTCAATCTTAAGCAGGACAGTTTCTGTTCAGAAGAAATAGTTGCTATTGGAATACAAGTAAATAATATATTGACCAAGAGAGCTTCTTCAGCCCAAATAACCCGTCTGATCCTCCGCACATATAACCGCAAGCTGAATTTGTAGAACAGCATAAGCCATCAGAAAAAGAGTTAATTTTATTATCTTTGCAAGTTTTAATCTCAATATCAAAGACAGGGGATCACTTGGATTTGGATAACTTTTCTTTATTACAAATGAGCAAACACACTGGCCATAACTCAGACTCTCACATCACTCATTGCAGACAGCAGCACAGTTATTCATGTCATGGTTGCTAATGCAATCCAACAGGTGGGTATTGTGTAAACTAGTAAGGAAGCATTCACTTGAAGGAAAAGTGATACTCACTGAAGGGTAGTCACAATCCCAGAAGGGTGCTTTGTTAAATCCACAGGTTGGCTCCCTTCAAATCCTTGTTCAGCCATGAATAATCAATCCTATTTAACTTTATTCTCTATGCTGTGCTTCAAAAATACCACGTTCCACAGTAATACAAAAGCCTTCACCTTTCCTTACAAAAGTAGCAAAATGCAAATAAACCAACAAAAGAACCCTTTTTGAAGAGAATCCGGATCTCAGATGATTTCATACAGGGACGCAAGTTTATTTGAAAAAAGGGTTGTAGAACAGTATCTCTTTTAAGGAAAATAAAAAAACAAAATAAAAGTGATGAAAATTCTCCCACGATCAGATTAAAAATGCTAACAAGAAATTGGGGGAAAATTCGGGAATGATGAATTAAATTTTATTGATAAGATTGACGTGGGAATCAAACCTTTATTGTTTGTTTTTAGAGAGAGTAGCAGCGAGAGTCAATAAGAACAAAGGTTATTTATTTATAAATTTTTGTTAACCTTCATTTTTAAGGCTCAATATAAACAATTTATTAATAATAAAATTTTATTAAAAATATTGATTATATTTTTATAATTTTAATATAATAATTATTTTTTTATGAAATTTTTTTATTTGTAAATACTCAAATTCAGTTTTAAGAATTAAAGTTAATAAAAAATTTATTTATTTATAATTTTTAAAAACGGAATAAATTGTTGAGTTGAATGGAATGAAATTGAAGAAGATAAGAATAACAGAAACGAATTGATGTAATTTAAAACCTTTTATACAATAACCATCACTTTTCTACGATTTTGTTCATCGAAATGTTTTTGGATAAAATTACATATAAAAATAAAAAAATTTAATAAAAAAAATACAATATTTGTTGTAGTTTATATATTTGTAAAGTAATAAATAATTTTTAATAAAAAATTATTATTTAATTATTTATCTTCAATTTAAAAATTGCCATTAGAATTTTTTTAATAAATGTAATTAATCAATATTGTAAAAGACACATTAAAAAAATTAATTATGTTACTAAAAATAACAAAAAATGTGTAAGTAAAATACATATTTAAAATAGGTATTTCACAAGGAATGGAATAAAAACATTTCCTAGTCATGGTTGCTCCCAACATTTTTTATCGAGGACAAGATTATGCATTATGACTTGACTATACACTGACTGATTAAAACCATAGTAAAATAATATAAGGTAAATACAAATTTAATATCTATAATTAATATTCATTTATGAATTAGACCTTTTATATAAAAATCTCATACGAGTATGCATTATGCTTTTGTCCCTACTATATGTTGTTTAATATTGCTACAAGTGTTTAAAACAACAAATTACAACAGACACCAAATCATAATATAACTCTTGTAAATAAATATAAATTATCAAAACAAATGTGTATTTCAACCTTAACCAGTATGCATGACTAAATTCAAGCTACATTATCAACCGAGCTATAAGTTTAAATTTTGACATTAACATCTTATTTCGACCCCTTTTCGACACACATCTTAACAAGAGCAACGAAGGATTTAAAAAGCCGCAAACGAGTTTGCAAAAAAGGAACAATAAGAATACACTACTGGTGAGATGAACAAAACTGGGTCACCTCACACTCAATTGTGATAAAAGATGATGCTCTAATTTTAAATACCAAGACATGCAGAAAGAAGAAACAATATTTGAGCAATTGGTAGAGGAGCATGTTAGTATAAGTTTATTTCTCATTAAGATATTTGAAGATGATGGCACGAGGGTGAATGTGAACCTCCATTCGCCAAAGGACAAATTGTAAGTCAAAATGGGGGTGGGGGCACCTCTTGTTACTTGCCTCAGAAAGGCACGCACTCACTAACATGTATTCCTATCAACACTAAAGTTAAGTAAATATCAATCTTCCTCCATTAAGAAGAAAGGAAGATACAATGGGTTCAGTATTCTAAAATCTTCCCCCAAAAGAGACTATTTGCCTCAAGAGAACAAAGGTGTTTATCAAGTCTCTCATACCCTATCCTCTTAATCAAATGACCAAAATGACTGTACATCTGAGGTTGGAGGTAGACCACCATTACGAGGTCTTGCAACAGATGACTTCCCTATGCCTTCCACAGAACCATTTACAAGCCATTCGTTTCTGCAGAGCAAGAAAGATCACAAGCTGTTAAACAAGTAAAAATAAATATAATATAAATTAATTAGTACAGGCTAAAATTTTCATTTCTAGTTCAACAAGTCAGCACTCAGCAGTTTAGGACGCTTTTGTTGATGGTATATTTCTAAAGCTATTTTTTAGGAAGGATGATCAAATTGACTACGACTAGGGTTCATCATCAAAGAACATGCTTATATATATATATAAAGTATGAAAGAACACCAACTGAAGATCCCATTCTTTTCATTTCATTTTCCAAATATATCAGCAAATGATCATACAGCTGCATCCACAAAACCATTTGGCTTATAACTTGCAACTAAATCTATTTTCACAAAATAAATATCATAAAAATGAACATTTGAAGTTGAATCCAACAATTTTTTTGGTCATATTTCATGCATCCAAAAACATCCGACATCTTCATGATTTTTGGTAATATTTTATTCATCCAAAGGTATCCTACATTCAATAACTTGGTGATGACACACAAAACAGTTTTGTAGTATATACCTAGCCAATCAGCTTTGATCACGAGACCGTACTTAGGCATATATCTTGTTTCCCTATCAATGTATTTTATTCCTACATTTTATTGTATAGTTAGTCAGAAAGAACGTGTTACCATTTACCAATACGCATGCATGAAATGAATACAAATTTGTTTAGTACTCATCCTTTTTGTGTTTGAATCTTGATAAATGATAACTAATTTTGCCTTTATAAGCCTGCTTTCTGTACGGAAGGATTGAATCCAAATCAATCAGTCAGTTCACAAATGTTCTAGGCAATATGCACTGCTCTGGATTAATGAGTTCAGACTCCTAAAATTACATTTTGAATGATGAAGTTCATCGTTTCAGCCTTTTACTAACCTATACTTCAGAAACAGCCAACAGATCACAATGGCATTAAACAATACCACATAAATACAAAAACATATACCTGACATTGAAATGTTTTTTAAACATGTCAAATTTAATATACCAATATTACATTCAAAATATCATGAGCACTGCTTGAAGAGATAACCAAGTGCATTTCTGTCATAGTTTCATAATTTGTTATGAATACATCATTGACGAATTTTTGCCACTGAAACAATTATTTCCTCACTAACATGCACATTATCAGTCAACATTTTGAGCTCTACAATTCATTCTGGGAAAACAAAATGAGGTTTCATTCATCTTTAGGTAACAGAACTTCATCAATTTAAAATGATAATCAATATACAGCAGGGATCAAATTAGCCATATAATAATATGAAAATTTCAAGCCAAAACAGTTATTTACTCACTTGGACCAACTGTTAGTAGGAGAAAATTCAAGCATATGGTTGCCAGCAGACACACTGGGACTCCCATACATCATTTCATTCTGAGGAGCACTCTCCTGAGCTTTAAGTCCACCAGACAGTGGTGGAAACAAAGCACTCTGTAACCAAGGATCATAACCATTTGAACCAGTAACAGAGGTGAAGGTCCCACCACTCTGACTGTTAGGAAGGAGAACATTTTGCGGAGAATGGGAACTGGAAATTATGTTATCATCTTTGTTAAAAGCAGAAGGCATAGTCTTCTTGGATGATGCAACCACAAAGTCATCCTTGTTAGGCTCATTCCTTTGTGAGGGTAAAAACCAGCTTCCTGGGCCACCAACCAAACCTAAACCTTCTTGACCAAGTGGCAAAGTACTCCACATCTGCCATGTTCCCTTCTCATTTGCAGCTGTATCATCCAAGGCAAGTGCATGCATATCCTGGGCTTGGCGAGTAATTGGAAACTGATTAGAACAGCTAATCTTTTCTCGGGACAATGGGGACTCAATTGGAGATGGCTTGTTGATGTCAGAACCAGCAGATGTGTTTTTTAAAGAATGAGGTTTTGCTATTTCCGTATCTGTCACAAAGCCACTTCCCAAGTCCAACTGAAAATTATCAAGTGACTCGGAAACAGGACCAAGCAAGGATATAGGATCAGGGATATAACAAGGGTCTTCAAAAAGCTCTTGCTCTTCATGTCTAAAGTCATGAGATGTATTTTCAACTGGAGAGAATAAGGGTTCAGTTGCAGGAGAAAAACATAAACTACTACAGGTTGATCCATTTGGATAGGTAGAAATGTTAAATGGTGATGGAAGACCAAAGTGAATTGGATTATTAAACGATTGTGTAACCGGTGACTGGCTAGATGATGGAGGGCTTTTGGCTTCTATTTGAATTTTGGAATTTGGTCTACATATTACATTTGAATTTGAGGATTGAGGAACAGATGAGGAACGAGTAAATAATTGCTGCCACGACTTTTTTGGTGCAGTCCATGGCTGTTGTTCTGGCAGAATCTGCAGGGAACAATCATCACGGTAATACAGTTTTCTTTATGGAAAAAGTGTTGAATTCAGCCTAAGATTATCATAGATAACAAGCAAGTAATACTAACTAGAGCATGTCATAATTTTCATAAATCTCAAAGACTGAAAGTATATAGTGTATAAAAAACCATGAAGTAATGAAAAGAAAGACAGGATATAACGCAAGTTTGTAAAATCCATTTGAGTTGAAAATTTTATCCTAAGAAACTAGTATTCCAACAAGCAATTTCAATCAAACTTCAAAACAGTATTATAAAAAGGCAAAGTAAAAGGGATACAGAGCACAATAACTTACAGAGTGATTCATATTCCTATCGTCCCCATTCACATTGGATTTAGCAGTTGGACGATCAGGGGGACATATATCTCTCCTGCTGGTAGTAGAAGGAACATGATCCACAGAACTGTTAAATTTGTTTTCTTTCACCACTGTGCTAGGAACGTTAATACTCGTACCAAAACCAAATGCTTTTGAAGAAGACAAAATTGTACCACGCATGCGGTCAAGATACCTTGTTCCAGTACTTCCTCGGCTATAACTGTTTGCAGCAACGTTTTTACTATGCGGATTTTCTGTACTCTGTCCCTTGCTATTCTCTAAACCAGATTTCGGATGCTCTCTACGATCACTTTCACTCTTTTTATCAAAGTCCCTCTTCCGTTCACTTTCCTTGCCAGATCTTCTATCCAGTTCTTCCACATCAGAGTTGCTCTTACTAGACCCCTTATCTTTCTCTTTTCGTTTTTCTTGACGCTTCCTTTCAGCTTCCTTCCTACTGTCTTTCTCCTTACTAGGATGTGATAATTTGCTGCAATCTTTTTCAGCTTCCATTTTCTCATCTCTCAGCCTCCTACGCTCCTCCACTAGCCTTGCAACTTCCTCCCTCTGCTTTCTCTCTTCCTCCTCCAAAAGTTCTTTTTCTAGCCTAGCCTGTCTTTTCTCCTCAGCTTTCCTGCGTGCTCTTTCCCCTTTACTTTCATTGAGGCATGCCCCATTCTCACCCCGTTTTGCTAAGAGTGCCCTATGTTCAGCATCAGACGAACATTCTTCCCTTGAACTAACTCTAAAAGCCTTTCTCCAAAGCCATCTAATGCTCAAGAAAAAATATCTCAAAAGCTTGCAAACAGAAAACATAATACCAGAATATGACCTTTCTGTCAAGCAATGCTCGTCACCTTCTAATAGACTGACATTCCCATTTGTCCTCCAGTTGCTAGGATTACCTAGAATAGACCCACCAACCCAATTGCTGTTTTCCAACCAATCCTGACTGCACATCCAGCCATTTTCAGACCAAGCCTTGCTATTTAATATCTTACCACTTTTTCCAACCAAGTCCTTAACTATACCAGAATTTGAAATCCTCAACCCTGGCAGCACAGGCAAGTCCAAAACTGGTCTCTTCGAAACATGCCCACAGTACGAACACATAAACCGACCCCCACCAGGGTTCTGATCCCTATACGGATTCAAGCAGTTGCGACACCGCCTTGTAGCTGTCTTCCTTAGCTTCTGCATTTCAATGGCCTCAAATCTCTTCCTCTCCCTAAGCCGAGCATTCCTCCGCAAACGCCATGCTGACAACCAAGGCATCAAAATCTCATACCAAAAGAGAGTAACCAACAAAACAAATACACAAGCCAGACGAGGCGAAGTGATCTCAAACCGAAACGCCGGCGGTAGAAGCTGAGAAAGCGCCCAGAGACCAATTAACGGAATAACCAACCAAGGTAGCATTGTAGCAACCCGGCGAGACCACTTCTGAATCACACACAGTATACACATTATCCTCTAACCCGCGCCTATATTCCCCTTCTCGAATCAAACCCTAATATACCCTCAACAAAAATCAATGCTTTGAAGAAAACCCTAACCCTATCTATACTTCCCCCTCCTCCAAATCAATATCCAACAACAGAGTTAGACGCAGAAACCTCAGAACCCTAACATTTCAAACCCAAAAACACAAAAGAAAATTTCAGAATCCTTAACAGAAAAAAAGAGTGGAGGAAAAAAAAACCCTATGGTTGCAGCTACGGAACTACAAGTATGGCGATTTTGACATCAATGGAAAGGGAAATGGAAACGGAATCGAAAACTTACAGATTCAATCTCCATTTGGGTAAGAAGCATCAAAACGGGTTCGGAGCTGACTCGACTCGTTCAACTCGGGTCGGTGCCTGTGTACTGGGTGTGAAGAAAAAGAGAAAAACTATGCGAAATGAGATAAGAAGAGAGAGAGATAACAGAAAGAAGAAGAATGGAAAAAAATTTAAATTAAACTAAAATTAAAATGCAAAAACAACAAACGGAGAAGGCTATGTTAGTGAACCGGATATGTGGAATACATTGAACCGGTGACGGTGAACCGAACCGGGTCTTGTTCTCGTCACTGTGCTTAACTAATGATAAGCCTTGAAGTGAATGCGAAAGGCAATGACCTAGCTTACCTATTTCCTCAACGTGTTTCGTTTTCGCTTGTGTATGGATAAATATTTTTTTGTTTTTTATTATTTATAATTTCTTCATTTCTGGTATAGTATTCATCGGTTGGACAAAAATAAAGAAGGTAATAAAAATGGAAATTTTGTAATATTTTCCTACTTAGTTTAAAGTTACAGAAAAGGATTAAAATCAACTTTCACGTTTGGGAGATTTAAAAGAAAGACAATATTATGTTTGATAAAATAACTTTTATTAGTTAAAATACTCATTTCCTACAGAAATTTTTATATTAAATACTTATAATATTTAATTTTAATCTGTTTATCCTGCGTGATTAACTTTATTTAATTAACTTAAATTTTTTTAACAAAAGATACGTATTAATATTATTAAATTTTTTAGATCTACATGTTATCAAACACCTTAATAAATGTTGAATAGACTTTGTATATCATATCTAAAAAAAGAATCATTAATTTTTTTTTTTAGATTTGTAACGGATTAAAGTACTTTTTATATTTTAAATTTATTTTTAATAAAATATTAATATTTAAATAATTAATTAGATTTTTAATTTGAATTGATTATATGAAATTTTTTATTAAAATTGATATTATTTATAATAATTTAATATATTTAAATAATAATATAATAATTTTTTTGTTTTAACAAAGTGATAAACATTATGAATATTTGGTTGTTTGACCATTATCAGTCATAACATTGATTGTATTAACAACTATATATTAGAGCTTATGATTAAATAATATTTTTTAGTTATGGTACGATTTAATTATTCTGGTAATTAGACCTATGTCAATGTAACAGATAACATATTCTAATTTATTATGATTCAAAATTAGAAAAATATAGGTGTATGAAGCTACTTTTTAAATAAGTCATCCATTTTATTTTATTTTTTGGTTAAAAAACACAACTTAATGCAGATGTTAAAACAATTTAAGTACATATTTATTTTATATGATAAAAAATATTATACTAAATAATATATTCAAATTACATGACATGTCTTTATATGCAAGTAAAATTCTATGTTTAAATTAATTTTATTTGATAGTTAAATATAATTAATATTACAAATTTTTAAAAGAAAAAAAGTGATAAGAAGGTAAGAAGCGACATAAAAATAATTTATAATTTTATATAATAATGTTAGATAATGTATCTATATAATATATACATATGCAAATTAAAATTTTATCTTAATTAAAATAATTGTTTCAATTGTATTAATTATCTCGACTATTATAACTACCTTACATCTTATTCAAGAAATTAAATTTTCAAATTTAAAAATTAAAAATGCTATACAAAATTATGGTTGGATAGTAAAAATATTATAAATGACTTGTAGCATCGGACATAATGGTACTAGAAGTATCTTTAGCATCGTCAAAACCAATAATGCTCATCAATTATTTGAAGACACGATAATCAATTTCCTTAGAGCTTGAATTATTCTCTTGAGAGCAGCACTTGTTCACCATGGAAGCTAAGGTGTTGCTTACTTTGTCCATTTCTTATTTTTATTTTGGGTTTAATTATTATTTTTTCTCTGAAAAAACATTTTAAAAATAAGTTATTAAAATTGTTTTTATTAGAATTTAGTTTTGATATTTTTCAAATATAAAAATTTAATTCTTTCATCAATTATAATATATTAAATGATGAGCTAGATAATAAAAAAATTTAACTTATCATTATATTTAATTATTTTTAATATTTTATTATTAAAATATTAAAATTTGTAAAAAGGTTTTTAATTTATATTTCCTATGTATAAGTGATGGCTTGATGCTAATTTAGCATGTGATAGTTAATTACTCTGTTGTATTATACTTTGTATTGTGTATATATTTATCCTTGCAAATATATACATAGTTTAGCCATAAAGTATAATTATGTCTCTAATTTTTTTTATTTTTTATTAATCTGAATTTGATTCATTTCGCTCATCTGAATATGATAGATAAATCTATTACCAGTATTTATATATATATATATATAAAGATTTGAGCCACTAATTCTTGCCTTGAGTTTGGTTTCAGTCTACTATATAATTATATTAATTACCTTGCATGTATTAAATACCATTTGATACTTTCTTTTGATTCCATGCACTGATGTTATATTATTATTTACTAAGTGTTAACCATAACCAGTTTGTTTTAAACTTTGCAAATACATTTAAGTGGTTGATGAATTGGAATGGATGCTCAAAAGGCAAAATGTTGGTGCTTAGCAGTTATAATCAAAATCCTTGTTTTGCTGTTGGGGCAATGGAGTAACTGTTTTTTTTTTTTCCCTCTAACTTGTAATTATGTCAATTCTTATGAGAAAAATCATCAATAACTAGGTTTGTAATAACATGTATATTCTCTGGAGAGTTCTCTCCCCGTTGGTTATGTACAAAAATTAGTGAATGTTGTGATTTGTGAACTATTGTTACGGATCCAAGATGGACCTTACTTTCAAGTCAAAGATTGGGATAAAATAATTGAATCTGTATCATAGAGTACTGCTGTGGAGTTTTGGTTTTACAAAACTTCATCTGAGTAGAAATATTGGCAACCATGTTTTGAGATACTTTTTTCTAAATGCACTTTTTATTATTATCGAAATTTTTTATGAGACCCACTAAATAAAGACCCAGACGCATTGAATGTGAAATGAGGCTCACACCATTCAGTGGACCAGCTTGAATTTTACTTAATAATAAAGCAAGTTTTACAAAGTGTATCAAAATGTGAAACTGATGATTGAACTACTTACTAGTTATGAAATGCTTAAAAAAAGAATTCTAGTGGTAATACACTACACCACATTTTCTTTTTAATATCTTTGTTGAATAAAATCTCATCCTAATTCTGCTAAATGACAGAAGTCGACTCCATTAGGGGACCAATATTAAACTTAAAACTATAGCTTTGCAAATGTAATTATACAACTTGCGGAATTTTGATTTTTCACTCAATTATCTAGAACAATTTATATTTATAGTTTGTTTCCTGTATTGACTCTTGGTTCATCTAAAGAAAATGAAGGTAAAATAAATCCCCTAAACATAAATGGTCAAGATTTATTTTCTCTTGATCTAACTATGGCCTCGATTGTTGAACTGATATCCGCATCAATGTTGGAATAACCAAATTTATTCTTATTTAGATATATATACAAAACTTAGATCAACATCTTTGTACCTTTACCATCAAGTTCTCAAATCAAATATGTGAACTTTTTTGTCAACATTATAAACATATTACAGAATTTTAAAAATATTCACCTATCATTATTTTGAGACCCTAATTACAAAAAAATATAAAGAACTTAGTCTAATTTAATCAAACTTAAATTACCTCCTATCATTAAGTAATCACATCATTTGAATTAACAAAATTACTTAAAAATTATTGATTATTCAGCATAACCTCAATTAAATGGTTAATGTTAACACACTTATTGGTCAATAAAAGTCAAAAAGTAATATATGATTTCAGATTTAAATTTCACCCAATTAAATTTCAGAATCCCCTTTTAAATAAAATAAAATGCAAAACAGAACAGCTCCAAAATGAACTCAAAAGACAATTGGTATTTAAACAGAGCTTTTTAAGAGAAACAAACAGACATTACCAAGCAGTTTGATATAGACAGGGAAAGCAGAAATTTTGGGGGGTTCTTAAGTAAGCTATGCTATCAAATAGCACAGTTACTGCACGCTGCTCATGCTAATTGCTACCTCTCAAGCTTCAAAATGCAAATGTTAGTTCAATACATGAGAGATGCGATATAAAGCAACTAAGTATAAAGAATGATCATGAGGGTGGAATAAAAAAAACCCAAATTGGTCAAATTTTCAATATAGGTACACAAGGATTGAGGTGTCCATAAAGATAAGAGGAAACTGATCAACCCACATTATTCTATGACTACTGCTAAGTTAAGCACTTGACCAAGATAATGAAAAAAGTAGCACAGCATACAACCAAGTGATGTAATACAGATCATGACGTTTGCTGTGATTTGGCCTCAAACTAGGCAGTATGAGAAGGATGTTGCTCTTCCTGCATCACTTCATGTTGGAGTTGGGGCGGTTGTTCTCCTTGCCAGGTCCAAACTATGTCTTTAAGTGCTGGTCTGATGTCCTGTTTAAGAAGCTTCTGGTACTCCACGGTGTCCCCATTGGCCTTTTTTAATTCCACCAGATGGAATAATGGGGTAATCTCAAAAATCTCAGCATCAATACCGACAGTCCCTTTCCTACCTTCCTTGGAACCTTCCAACTTGAACAAACCCCCATCTTTCTTCTTTACTTTCAAGCGAAGAGTCTTAGAAATCTCTTCCAACTTAGATATTATACTTGAGGCAGGCTTGTTCGACACAAATCGCATCTCTTTCTTAAGAATGGTGTCCTCAAACAAACCGGATAAATCAAAACCAGTTGAGAAGGAGATGATATCAAAAGCATTTAAATTACACAGCTTTGCTTTTTCTTGCTTTGTTTCTGCAATAGGACCACCATTCTCGCATGCTTCAAATACTCCATCAGCAACTGGAGGTGTTAGTTCTTGGTTTTCTGTCTCAATAATAATCGGCTTCTCTAACCCCTTTCTAAACCAAGAACTTTCCATAATCTTGGCCATTGATATTCTGGTCTTCGGGTTTGGATCCAATATTTTGGACAATAACCGGCGAACATCTGGTGCAAACCACTTAGGAAATTTGAATTCTCCTCTACCAATTTTCTTGTACATCTCCATCAGATTCGAATCATGGAATGGAAGATGACCAGCCAATAGAACATACAAGATTACCCCACAAGACCATATATCAGCTTTGATCCCATCATAACCCTTTCTGCTTATCACTTCTGGAGAAACATAGGCAGGGGTACCACATGTAGTATGCAGTAATCCATCTTGGCACTTGGATTCAGCGAGGGCGCTCAACCCAAAATCTGAAACCTTCAGATTCTCATTCTCATCCAACAGTAGATTTTCGGGTTTTAAATCCCGATGGCACACACCCCTGCTATGGCAGTAGTCAACTGCACTGATCAGTTGCTGAAAATATCTCCTAGCAACATCCATCTTGAGCTTTCCTTTTGCTACCTTGTTGAAGAGCTCACCACCTTTTACATACTCCATGACAAAGTAAATTTTGGTTTTACTGGCCATTACCTCATAAAGCTCAACCACGTATGGATGTCTAACTAATCTCATCACTGAAATTTCACGCTTAATCTGATCCATCATCCCAACTTTCAAAGCTTTTTCTTTATCAACTACCTTAATGGCCACACTCATGCCAGTTACAAGGTTCCTAGCATGGTAGACCTTTGCAAAGGTTCCTTGGCCTAATAATCTCCCTAGTTCATATCTTTGCATAAGCACACTTCCCTTCTGTTCCATTAATGATAACACTTTTGCACACAACCAATGCTACTATCAATAGTATATAATATACTATGTATATAATATGTACAGGTACTTACTAGAAGGTAGTAAACTATTTCTTATATTTCCAGCCACCTCAGGAACATAAGCATGAAAAAGATATTGGCAGCAGACTAAACATCCAATATAATTGCGGATTAACAAGGCTAGCTCAGATGGAGCTACAACCTCATTGACCTCATGGGAGGAACTCTGTACTTTCAAACACATCTTTCTGCATTCCCTGGTTTTGGTAAGGACACTAAAGAATACTGAAGAAGAAGACCTTAAGAATTTGTGGAATAGAAAAGGAATAAAGCAGCACCCAGTTATTTTCAACTGCCCAAAAGCCAAACACCTAGTGAAAGGCACACCTGGAAAAAAGAAAAAAAAAATTAGTAGGCAGACTTAAACAAATCCAATCCAGTTAAAAAAATAATATATAAAAGAAACTATTAATATATCTCTGATGATAGGTAAATTTTAACCTTTTCTATCAATATTTATAACTTCTTTCAAACCTTTAACAATCTGGACGTATGCGCAACAGACCAGAAAAAGGAGTCCAGAAATCAAATCCCAAAACAAAACAGTAAGAGGTAACTAATCATAAAATTACAGGATTCTTTTTTGAGGATGTATTTAGCCAAAGCCAATTGATTACTTACAGTTTCCTCTATTATTATAGTTAACTATTTAGTTCTAGAGATATTAGGAATAAGTGATTCAAGATAGACAAGGGAAACAGGTTTGAACAACTACAGAACTATATGCCTATATGGCGCCAAAACTAAGAATAAATGCACTTGAGGTGACCATATGCTTGATCAAAGCCATCAAGTCAAATCAACTAACCAATAAGCTGGTTAGATAAACAAGAAGAGCTTATTATTGTAACTAAAACAAGACACGTGTAACCTGCAAGACCGTCACTCCATTAAGATGCAATTACCAGTGATTACTTCTTACCAAATCCAGCTAGACAAACAAATAAAACAGTGCTCACACATTTATGTGGATTTTCTCAAAGTGGGAGAATTTGGTAGAGCTTCAGAAGGAAAGGAAACACTACCAGCTTCTATATACACGTGTTTCCACTTTCCATCATATCATAACCGAACTTTCATTATCTTCCACTCTGTCTACCTAATTTCATGTTTGTTTCACATGTCGATAGTCCTTGCCACAACATGTTATGAAGGGTAGTGAAAAATGATGAAGAAGTAGAGAAATTTTTCAACCATGCTTTATGACTAGCGATACAATCATCACAATTGTGAGCAACACCATAATACAACAAATTAATCCAAGAAAATAAGCAAAGTAGCAGCAAAAACAAGAAGGAAAAACCTTGTACGAGAAAGGATCAGAGAACCTAGGAAGTTCCCATCAATAGAAATATACTAAAATCAATAATAATAATAATAAGCTTCAAAAGAAGCAGAAAGAAAAAACACAGTAATAACAAATAAACCACTACCCCATCAAATAAGATCACAAAGGGGTGTGAAGAGAGAGAGCAAAAGCTTGAAACTTTGTGAGAAAATGAACAAAATAGAGAGAAATAATTAAAAACGGCATTGATATTATCTCAAACTTGAACACAAACAAGTAAAGTTTCAAACTTTCAAACAGCAAGAAGAGTTTGGATTTTCTCTTTCTTTGCGAAAAGAAAAAAGTCAGAGAAATTATGCAGAAGAAAAACTGGAAAGGTATCTCAATTCACCTGTGACGAGGTTTGGGAATTGTTGTTTGTGTCAGCGGCTGCAAATTGCAATGAAGATGGCCAAGAGGAAGGAACAACGAATACGAAAGAAGAGAGAGAGTGAGTGCGTTGTCGTTTTAACGTTAGAGGAGAAATTTGGGGAAACTCGAATGCGGATTCCACAGCTTATATAACTAATTTTTGTCTCTTTCCACTGGCCACCCTGATTGTTGCATTTTTATTTTAGTTTGTTAGTAAGTTGTAATTTTAAATTTGTTTTAAAAAAGTGTAAATATATTAAAACTCGGATTATATTTTTAATATATGATATTTTTTAAATATAAAATTTGTTAAAAAATTACAGAAATAGACTAAAAAATTATCAATAACAAACTCATAACTTTTTGAATAATATATTTTAAAAAATTACAGAAATAGAACTCAAAAACCTAAAACTCATGGTATTAATATCATTAATTTATTTTTAAGTAATATATTTTAAAAATTCATAACTTAAATCTGTTATAATATTCTCAAATAACTTATTTTAAAAAAACTGACTATTCTTTTCTTATTATTAGTGAGTTTTTTATACAGTGCTCTAGTATCATTAAATTAAAATAGTTTTTAAAATAAAACTTAAGATATATTATATAATTATTTTTAAATTTTATGAATTAAAAAATTGTTAATAAATAATTTTATTATAAATAAAATAAATTTTTAAAATATTTAATGCATAAAAATTGCATATCATGAAAAAAAAAATTAAAACGTTCTCACAAATAATTTTTAAAAGTAATCTTAAAGAATTTTAACTCCTTTTACCATACTTTTTTTTTACCCAGACAATTCTTTAAATTTAAGTTTAACTGTTAACCTAAAAAAAAAAAAAAACTCAATAATGTACAAATGTAATTTAAACCGAATCTCTAATTCAGATGTCTATGCAGCATAAAATCAAAAGTTAACCATATAAAGTCGTGCAGTTAATTCAAATTAATCATTCAAAATTAGCTTTGATATAACGCAATGTAAGTGTTAAATGTCATATTTAAGCTCTATCATATTTAGTAAGAATAACAAGTTAAATTTGGATAAAATATTTCAATAGACTAACATTTTAAGAAAAGATACATTCTCAAAGCAGTAATTTTAATATTTGTTTTCATTCTCTATTAATATTTAGATATTTATATCCAGCTTCACTATTCACATTTCAAATGAAATAAAATTTTCTTTAAATGTATAAAAAATTCACAAATATCTTTTATATCTTAATTATAGAACATAACATAAAATATTTATTTTAATTTATCAGGACCAGCAGCTAAGAGCTTTTATTGTTTATCTAATCAAAATCAATGGTGAAAAATAAGATTAATTTATTAAAGACTGGACTTGCATCCATTTTTCTAATTTTTTGCTGGAAAAATATTTGTACTAAGACTCACACCATTGTTTATCAAGAAATTATCTCCTTATAATGAGTAATTTTTGCAGATACTTGTTGAATTTCAATTCAATTAACAACCCTTTGTAACTCAGGTTTTGAAACTAAGTTTTTAAATTCAACATTGTTATACTTTTTTATGTTACTTGAAGGACAAGGTCATACCCAACTTAAATAATTTAAATTCGATAAATCATACTATAAACACATTAAATATTATCATTATTATTATTCCAAAACGAGGGCAGGCCAAATTTGATAATCTATTAATATTTGAGATTTTCTAAATCCTACTTACGAAAAATATCAAAGAATCTTTAATGAGTATCTACCTATGATCAAAATATTTTATGAATTTTACTAATAAGTGTCTCAAAAATATTGACTAAAAAAATTAAATGTATTTTATTAAAATTTTATAATTAATTAAAAATAAATATTAAATATTTTTTAAATATTTATAGTCCATAGAATTGAAAGATAAAATGTTTTATAGAAAAACACGGCATTTAATTTTATTTATATGCCTTTACGGTGATTTTCAACACAGTTTTTTTTTAATTCATTAATTAGTATCTTTAAGATACTTAATAACAAAAGCTCGTGTTTTTTTTTTTATATATTTATCTAATAAATATTATTATTAATTTTTTATTTTCTTATTCAATCAACTCAAAACATTTGTTAGCATCTGCTATATTATTCCATTGTTAAATATTTACGTGCTAATAGACAGTAGATATCAAATTACTGTGATTCTTTCACTTATTTGACAATATGTCAGTAAAATTAAAGGCAAATAAGTATTATAATTTTTAACATATCTTTTCCTTAAGGATTTCACAGAATTTTTTTATGTAAATTTTTCTTTAAAATAAATATATATTGACCTTTAATTTAATTAAAGCATGGTGATCTTCGCTCACTAAATAATTTAAAGTAATATACCTTTGTCTTCTCTTCTCATTTTGAATAGTTTTAATTTAAATCATTATTGAACGAATAACATCATAAACTATTGAATCCAAACAAGTTTCAAACAGTTTTTTTTTAAAGAAAATCCAGGGTTCTGAAAACATTTTTGTAAAAAAATAATGTTTTCATTTGAACAATTTACAAAATATGTTTGACTTGTTCAATTGTTTACGTAAATTATGTTCAAATTACACATTTTGCAACTAATGAGTGGTCGATTTATACAGTATATGTCTCTTTTTTAATAACTAAGATATTGAATTCGACTTTTGTGTGTGACTTTTTTTTTACTAAAAGTATTAATTTTACTACATGCCTTATATTTTTTATTTAAGACAAAAATATATTTCATAAAATATGTTCGTAGTGTATATTTTCTACACAATTTAAACGAACACTTATTTAATGATTTTATATGTATAAAAAAACATAAAATAAATTTAATCATAAAACTTATTAAAAATATTTTAATAGAAAATTATTAAAATAAAAAACATGTATTATGCACAATTCCTTCCAAATATTTTCCTAAACTTAAAAATTAACGGTTTTAAAAAATTCAAAAGTAAGGAGAGGTTGAAAAGATGATGGTTAATATGAATCTCTTAATTAGATTATGGATGAACAACCAAGCTGTTGTTGCCTATTTGCTCTTCAAACTATATAAAATTGATGCAAGTGGAGCAATTTAACAATCATCAAATACAGTATTATAGTATTATCTGAAGTAATCTACTAAGATAAAAATAGGTCCATTAGGGACAAACTAATCACCTAATTTGCTAACTTAATACCGTGTTACGTCTATCAAACCACCATTAATTATTAATTTTCACGTAAAACAAAAACAAATTTTTTTAAAAAATGTAAAAAAATTAAGAGGATATCATAGGCTTGGACTTGAATGGGACTATGAAATATGAATCGTGAAATGAACGATGAAACTTCACAGTATTGTGATTCACGAAAAGTAACCAATCACGATGCGACACGTTGCACATGAAGCTTCGTCCCAGCTGAATAATGATGGTGATGCAGACGCAGTTATGCAGGTGCATCGTTCTCTAGTTACGTCACTGAGATTACGTTGTGACCACACACGTTTCAAGTAGTGATTGGTGACAATGCCACGCAGTGACACGTAAGTCGCTGTCTATTAAAGTGTGACCCACGCATATCATTCAAATTAATTAATATATAATTTTTTCGGTACAAAAGTTTTCGTCTTTTTTTGGTACACTAACTAATTAGTATTTGACAGTACAAATTATTCTTTATGCAGTATAAAATTATTTCTATTATAATTATTTTCCTTTATCTAATATAATTTTAAACTTCAAATTTTTGTGTTTTAAAATTACAAAAGATGTTGTTTCTTTAAAATATTTTGATTTAAAAAGATAAAGTTTTAATAATAAAACTTTGAAGAAATTATTTACAAGAGATAAGCCCTGACTTCATCTCTTATATTATATATTGAAGTATTTATCGGTAACATTTTTACAATACTTTCCTTTTAGTACAGTTATATATCTTTCTCATTTTATAATATGTATTTTATATATTTTTATAATAAATTACAACAATGTTTTCTTCTTTAGTTATTTTAATTAATGCTTAGATTTATTTAATCAGTCTTAAATATTATATTTATAATTTTTTATTAAAATAATATTTTATTATTATTTAATTTGTAAAAATAATATATTTAAATAAAATTTCAATTTTTTATGTATATTTATAATATTCGGGCTGCTTGCTTATTTGTTTTGAAAGAAATAAATTAAATTAAAGACACGGCCATTTCAACGAATTTCGAGTTTGAAAATAAATTGTCAAAGAATTATGGTTTGCCTTTTGTTTGAAATTTTATGGTTTGTTTGAAATGGACTGAAATAAGGAGGAATAAATAAAAAAAAATTATGTAAATAGATAAAATAGAGTGAAAATAATGTATCATTTAAATGACTACAATTAAAAAGAAATAAGTGAAAAAATAAAAAATAAAATACTTTCTATAATGATTTTTAAAAAATTAAATTTTTATTGTATATTTTTTATTTGAATATAAAATTATTTTGATTTGTAAAATAATAATTTTAAAAAAAATAATATAATAGCCTCAGAAGCAAGGAAAATTTTCAACGTAGAAACTACTGAAATTATATCATTTTAATGTTGTATTTCACCCATGTCAAATTAAGAAAATGTACGAAAGTAATACCTTACATGATCCTTTATAATTTCAATCCTTTTTATTTCTTTAAAAATAAACAAATTAATAATAAATTTGTCGAATACAAAAACAATTTAACGGTGAATATTGAATTTGACTTTTTTTATATTTAAAATTTTATACATTTTTCTTTGAGTTTTTCTTATTATAACATCTCTTGTTATATTTGTTATTTATTTTTTATAACAGACGAATATTCGAACGTGAAATGATCATAGTAAAATAATATAATTGAAATAAATAATCAAAATCACATTCAATTAAAATGATTGTTTTTATGTATATATGATTGGATTACCAAAATTAACGATTGATAGACATAGAAAAACAAAATATCAGATGAAGAGGATCGTATCGTGAATGTTACGAATATATTTGTTTTATATATTGTAATTATCTGTATGCTGTAGAATACCCCACCTCGTTCATGGAGGATATATTTAATTTCCTTAATAAGAACAACATCGCAGAGCTTATCCCTTCACATCAAGAATATTTGTTATCTTAAAAGACGAAAAATAATTAAATCTTATCGAACTCGGAAGCTGAGTTTGAGACCATTACCCAATGACCACCATATTTTGGCATGTTATGTAACCAATACTCGTTGACTTCACTATCATTAATCATTGGGAACTTATATATACCAATCTTGATCCATTATTTTAGTAAAATTTCATCACATTCTATATGAAATTATGAATCAATGGATTAAATATTCTTTAAAATATATCTTTAGAGACGGCATCGTTATCCTGGTTAGTGGTCTTTATCAGTGAAGCAACTTGTCAACTTGAAATAGATTAATGAAGTGTTTAGAGAAGAGTTTATTATTTATATAAGGAATTTATGATATTTGTAATTTATTAAATAAGTGTTTAATTAAACTATTTATCTAAATACTCTTAAAACTTAAAAGCTGTTAATTCACCATGCTAGCCTTTCCCTCCTTAATTATGATTGTATGGTGACCATCCTTCATGAATGTTGGTGCTTTACTTTCTCTCTCTCTCAAAAAGAAAAGAAAATGTCTGCTCTATTTTTTCACTTCAAAGATATGAATAAAATGTTGCTAGCGTTTGGCATGGATCATGATGGTAGGGTTTTATGACTTTGAAAAAAATGGAAACAAATCTTCTGACTCTTTTAAATAGCAAAAGAATCGAACTGCAATACCATTATTACCCTCTTTGTCGAACTATTATAATTTATACTCAAGTTGATTGGAGATGCTTACTTCAACTCCAGTTTTATTATATATATATATATATGGCCTAGTTGACTGCAATGAATCTATGGTGCGGGCATGCTTTTGAGCAAAAACGAACAAAGAAAAATCATACAAATTTTGAAGGACAACCTCCTACATATGAAAATGGTTAAATTAATTAATTTTAAGATAATATTGTCGGAATTATGACTATAAAGATGAATTTTTAAGGGTATCTTTAATAAATTATCAAACGTTATATGTTCCATCACAATTTATTAATTTATTAAAGGTTTAATTATATATATTTTTATATTTTCATGTATGTGTAATTTTAGTTTATTTAATTTAAATTACTCATATTTAGTTCTTTTAATTTTTTAAATGTCTAAATTAAGTCATTTATTCTAAAAGTAAGACTATTATTATGTTTTGTACATTTTATTTTAAATATTGTATTTTTTCTTTATTTATATAAATTAATAAAATGACATATCTCTATTATGTTTGTATTAATTATTAGATAAAAATTTAGAATAAATATTTGAGTATTTAAAAATTAAATGTGAGCAGTTAAAATTAAGAGACCAAAATTGTACATATATAAAATATTGAGATCAAAATTATAATCAATTCATTATTAAAATAGTGAATAATATTATTTATGATATATTTTTTAGAATTTTATTATTTATTTATCTATCTTTAATATTTTAGGTCAACCTTAATCACAATTGTATCAGGAGATAAAAAACATATTAAGACTAATAAAAAAATATTTAAGTAAAAGAATTATAATTTGACAAGAGATATGATGACTTTAAATGAAACGTGCTCTTATATGATTAGATTTTGAAATAAAAAATATTATAGTTATCATAAAATAATAAAATAAATTTCATAACATTTAAATTAACTGATGCTCAAGACTACAAGATGCCCAGGCATATAAAACACTTAAAACTAAAGTTACCCTGAACTCTGAGATATTGAGTGGTTTAGTGCCTACTAATTTTTAACAAAGCAAAAGCACATGCCATCTTAATTTATCTTTAAGTTAAGATGTTTGCTGTCTTTCTTCTTGCATTATATTAACATGAAACTTGTGTTCTTTTACCAAAATATTTAGCAAGTTTTTTTATAAGTTGATTAATTACTCTAACCTGTGAAAGTAACATTGAAATTAAAAGTAAAGTATAAGTAAAAAAAGGTTTAACATTAAGTAATAATAGAAAATTTGAGTAATATATAAGTGAATGGTGTCCAACAACCTATTATCTCAAAAATTTAAGTTGGCATGATATTCAAGTTCACTTGTATGACTTGTTGAATAACTCAACATGATAATGATATTCTCTATTAGTTTCTATGTAAAAACACTGTCTCTGATATCATATAACTTTAAACAAGAATATATACTTAACTTTTTATTTTTAACTTACATCAACAATTACTGTTCTTTAACTTATTTATTAACTTCATCACTCTACAAAAGCACGTCATATAAATTCTTTAAGGACACTACAAGCAAAGCAAGGAAAGAGAACCCAACAACAATCTCATTTTCTTGTCCCTTATTTTGCTGTAAAAATTTAAAATTTGTTCTAAAACACGTTTAAATTAATATTTGTGTTATATGTATAAAAGAATAAAAGATAATTAGAATCGAAAAGTTTGAATCTTGCTTGAAGGTTTAATTACAAGCTTGATTCCATGCATGAAAATAAAAACTATAAATATTCAATGTTTTTAACGTAATTAAAATGATTTTATAAAGATTAATACATTTTTAACGGTTTTTAACCTATACCTACCAAGATACGTTCTACCAAAATCAATCATTTTACCAAATTTAAATTCATTTTAAAATTAGATAGGTATGGATTTCAGCATTTGGTGGCGTACGTAGAAAGTAAATATCAACATTTGTTTCACCCTCAATACGGATGTGAAAAGGTAGAAAAAAGAAGAAGAGAATATAGGAAAAATTTAAAGATGTAATAGATATAATGAAAATTAAAAACTATTTAAAAAAGATTAACAAAAAAATTAAAAGCATATTTGATTTCTGTTTTAAAAACAATTTTCTAATTTTAAAAATATAATATAATATAAATTTGTATTATATTTTATTTTAACAATAGAAAATTATTTTTAATACAAAAATTAAACATGCTTTAAAACTCGGTTATAAGTATGCTAACCTATGCTTTCGAGTGAACATGACTTCTATTTTTTAATGGACAATTAATTTTTCATTCCATAAATTTTATTTGAATTTATTGTGGCCATTGATCAGTGCTAGCCAATGCTATACCAAAATTAGGTGGGTTGCTTTACATTATTGGCCATAAAATTTATGTTTGAACAAATAATTGTCAAAAAAAAAAAAGAAAAAGAAAAAATGAGTGGCTTATGGCGTGTATATGCAAATAAAATGAATTAGTGGTAACAATGATATCGCGGGGCATTACAGACATAATATTGATCATTAATAAACATTATTACAACTGTTAAAATGAATCATGGCCAGTGAGTGTTTCCCACAGATTTTAAATAAATTGGATTAAACAAAAAAAATAAAAATAGTCATGAGTATTTTGAACTTTTTCTTCTTTGACTCATTTAATTTGTAGGCTAGGTTAAGCCAGTAATTCTAATATTTTATAAATTCTAATTAGTATGTTCACTTAAATTAACATTGTTAAAATTAGACCTGATGACAAGGAGGGAATGAATATCCTCAATCATGTCTACTTAAATTTAGGTCAAATTATACTTGATGTTTTGTTTTCTCTCCATAAAGACTTTTCACAATTAATAAATGAGGAAAGGTGAATATTTCAAATTAGCAGAGATTTTTTTATTGAAGGGATATATAATATTACGTTACATAAATTAATAATATTTACGTAGAATCAATAAAATAAAAAAAGGTACTAAATGTAATTTGACCTAAGATTATGGAGTGTCATTGTAAATTAACTTGATTTTTGTTATATCATATAATTACTAGCATACTAACAACGAACCCACATGCATATTGACAATGAAATTTAATCATGACTTTAATATGATGCATATAATGTGCCTAAGAAACATTTTGCCACTTGGATGCATGGCATTAGTTATTAACAGTAACGTATATGGTTGAAGAGGTATAGCTGAAAGGACTTGCTGAGTTGAGGTTATCACTGAAAAGCCTAATGACTATAATATCAAGCAAGACCAACCCTCCCCCTAATTGTTGAAATAATGTTGTAGCCTCATGTTATATTACATGCAAACATGACCCATATACATTATTATTTCCTTTGATGAAGTGGATGCCTTCACTCCCACAACTATGGCAGGATATTTTGTCAACTTTTCAATGGATTCATAAATTCTAACTAAACATACTTTTTAACATTTTTCGTGATTCATCAATTTTTAAAATGTTTAAATAATTTAAAATAACAAGATATCACATAATTCAATGCCTAAATAGCATTAAATGCTACAATCAAAACTTGCTACTATTTTTTATTCCTAGTTTATGCTAGAATACTTGATTTTGATAAAGTGATCAATTTTTGAGATAATTACTTTAACTTTTTAAAAAATATACATAGTGTATTATTAACATTTCTCTTTTGATAAATTTCACGTTTACAGTAACCATGTTACAAGAAAAAAAAACACAAACTGATTATAGAATTTTATTAGTGATGTAACAAATAAATATTTTTTTTCTGAAAAAAACCCTCCTAATTTTAGTTATTTTTTTAAAAAATAATGTTAACATTTTTCAAAATTATAATAAGACTCACTAATATTTATGCCGGGTTCATAAATTTTGCTTATATATGTTTTCTATAATGTCCTTGTCATATTATTTATTAACACCAGAGAATGTAAATTCATTCAAACATTGTGTGTCAAGCACAACACAAGATTCACATCCAGATCCATACGATTTGTCATCAATTTCACTGTAACATGTGAAAATCACACCTAGGTGGACCCTCTACAAGGAGGGACCACAATACTCAGTGTAGCTTCCAATCCATGTAAGTTAAGAAAAACTAATGGTCATGTAGAAAGAAAAACAGTGTCACATCACTTGCCATGCCAGATCCTGATTTTCAGTTTATTGTTCAATACGTGGAAAGATTGCAATGCAACGTAAATAGCAGCTTTGTCGACTATGTTTGATGTTGTGTCCACACACAACCAAATTTTAACTTGATTGCTGTGTTATGTAGGAGCCATCAATTTCAGTAGTGCAAAGTTATTATGGCAAAAAAGACACCACGCAGTTATCAGATAGATTTGTTACAATACCAATTTTTTGTCTGGTAGTGGGGAGCAAATAAACTAGAATCAAATAAATGAATGAATTATGAAACTAGTTAGATGGAAATTCATACTGAAACAGTTAGCAATAGCATCCTTCTAGAATGAACACCTTAAGAATTTTACAATTATTGAATAGGTATTGCATAACAAAAGTACACAAGATAAAAGGAGTTTATTTATTTTTTAAAATGAAAGTGTATACAATGAGAAAGTAAAAGTGGAGGACTTAATTTCTGAAATTCTTTAATTCTGATCAAAGATAGGTGTGTCCTTCCTTTCCTACCTTATACATTTTGCTTAACCTATACAACAACAATAATCAAACCTTCACACAATGCTATTGAGTTCAATAATACTAAATTGTAAGATATTATTTATCATATGATCTTTTTTAATAATATTCTCCAAATTTCTTTTGATAAACTGCATGTAAACATCATGTATTTTCAACTAACAAACTTGAGTATCACAACACCACCCATAAGAAGTATAACTTTTCTAATGATGTGCCAACACGTCATTGGATAGTATAACAACAACTTTAGATGATATATCAAAGTTATATTTTATTTGTCTCAATATATTACATGGAAATATTTAGCAACAAGTGCACCATAAATCTGATAAAACTTTGTTTCCATGATTAAGAGTTAGAAAAAAAGGCTTTGTTGGTCAACTGCTGTTGAAGCCTTGCAGGCATGTAATACAGTGCATATGTCTGTTGTCTCCAGGAATTTCTCTGCATTCTCAAAAATCATGGGTCCATACTCGAACACGATCCTCTTGCACTGCAAACAGTTTAGAAGAATAATAAAAATTTCTTAGTTCACTGATGAAAAGAAAAAAAACTAGATTAAAAAAATTATGTTCATTGGCACTTTCTACACGGCACTACAAAATTTCATGTAGTGGCGCATGCATTATTTGCCTAGTTCATGATGTGCAATTAAATAGTCTATCCAGTTCCTATAATAACTATTCTTCAGTCCAAAAATATGTCTATATAGTATTTGAAGATAGTTGGAGTTTGGTTGATTGGATAAAAGTTGAGAATGGTTGATTGTATAAAAGTTGAAAATTGAAACTTCATATTGTAGATTGATGAAAATGAAGGGATTTCTCAGACTTTTCTTACCTTATTTGCATACTTCTCCACAGTATTGCACACCTGCAGTAGTTTCTCAACTATCTCTAGCTGACATTTTAAAAATAAATGGTTAGCAGTTATTCAACAAAGGATAACTTAAACCAAGCAGGGGTGGGATTAAAATTAAGACATTGGAGGGTCAAATGACTCAAATCAAAGATAGTAAGATGCCTTTTATAGAAAAAAAATGGCAGAAATTTATATATTACATATATCTTTCCCTTTTCCACTGGGACACATTATTTCTCTTGAAATATTGTGCATATACTTCCATACGGTGCTGCTACACTTGAACATTATAAATTTATATAATCAAATAAAAGAAAGTCTTAAGTTACAATATATTCTCCTCACAATCATTTTAAAGTTGCGGAGGTTGTGGAAGTACACAACACCCATCTAAGTTTTGTGGTAGATGAAAGCTATATAGAACTAGAAATAATAGAAAGTTTGCTCATATCAGTACAGGCAAAGTAATATTCCACATCACACTTCATCAAAGTAGCAGTAAGAAGAAATTACTTACCTCAGTGTCAGGATCTTTCAACTTAGCCAACAGTGCTGAGATAGTATCTTTGCAAAACGCACAGCTATTTTCTTGAACTAGCAAGGCCATATCTGCAATTTGCTGACAGAGACTGATCTTGCGGCAGAATTCATCAGGCTTAATTATAGATACTTCTAAGAAGAAAATGGGAGCATACTTGTCCACCAAAGAGATGCACTGTACAACACAAAAGAAACAAATGAATTCACTTACAACGTGATAACGGATAAGTTGTGATTCATTCATTTAACCATCCTTTAGAGTCCTAAAATGTGCTGATGGTTATCTGACTAGGAAACTATTATAAACCTCTTATTTTTTCCAAGTTTAACCAAGCTGGTTCACGGTACAACAAAACCAGCCTTTGTTATTCTGTATATGACAAACTAATGCACATACAAGTATAACACTTCTAGGCCATCATCCATGAAAGTGAACAGAGTGCCAAGAATGTTGGTTAAACATTATAGAGCATAGTGGAAAATTAAGAGTTGGTTTTTGCAACAACTTTGAACAGATACAGCATCAAAACTGAAAACATAAGATCCGAAAGGTGACCAACCTTCTGCTTAAAAGCGGGAAGCTGTTCGCAAGAATGGTGAAGGATATCAATGATTTCAGTATGGGTCTTATTTTCATTTAGAAAACGAAGTGCCATGGAGGCATATTCTATACAAAGTCCACACACATCTAGATTTCTGCTTAGTTCTGCAATTTGAAGATAGGTCAAAAACATAAATGTCTCATTTTACATTTTCATTTCAATCTATATTTAACAGAAAATTATTCTTATAAGCAGTATTTTATGCTTCAGTGATCTAGTGAAAACTAGTAAGCTGTTCAGGTTGGATTTTGCATTTTGGATAAATTGTTACATTTAGTACTAAACTAAAGAAGATTGTTTCTGTTAAAATTCTTTACTTCATCCTTACATTACACTATATCATGCCATCTAAAGGAAAAAAAGTCCATTGAACAGATTGAAGAAAGTCATTAGTCAACCTTAGAGAAAGAAATGCCATATTGATGTCACACTAGGGGCTCCATTCCCATAAAGGGCAGAGCCACTTGAAATTGGTTAAAGCAATTCATTCAACAATGTTTAATGAAAATGTATGTTTTATACAACCAGAAATAGAATACAGATTAGAAGAAATACTGGGGCAACACACTATACCCAAAAAATGTCAGGGTAGATCTTTGAACAAACTAGGTGTGTGTTTTGGATTTACTTATTTAGAGAAAATACTCGCTTTTTTTCCCAGCTTCCCGTAAGATCTTTTGAAAAAATATATTTTACAAGAGAAAATGTTCCCAGACAAGCACTTGGCAATTGCTTCCAATCCAAAGCATGAGCCATTATCTTAAGCTTCATGCAACATGATATATTTCCCATTTCTTCTCCTTATCCAGTTTTAATCATTGGTATCACCAAAATTTATCCCAAGAATTTTCTATATTATCATGTGTAGCAAATCATATTTACTATGGTATTGGAAGCACCCATCTTTTAATTCCCACAAGTCTTCAAAGAATGCATGAAACAGCTTTAGGTGCGAAGTCAGCTCATTCATGATCTTTAGAACCCTGTTTGTTTGGCTTATCTTAGATGGCTAATTTGAGGTGATGCCTATAAATTTAGATTATACACAACACCCACAATAGTTCTATATTTATAGGTAGGTCACTTCTATAAATTTAGTTTATCCTACAAAACTGACATTTATTTATTTGTATGAATTACAAACCATAAACTTCTCTCAATTTCCTTTAATTTAACCTTAGCTTACTTTATCACAATCAATTGGTGGATTGCTGTCAGTATATGAACAATTTTTTCCCTCCATTTATGAGTACATCTACTATCAGATTTGACTTCTCTAAAGAGAAAAGAATGCATTTGAGAGAATAAAGTGCACAAATAACTGTTGATTAAAAACTATTGATATCAACAAATCTATGTTCACTTTATCCTATTAAGCACAACCCATCACTTTAGAAAGCCGGATCCAAATGTACACACTATACAGTCATCAGTCTCATTATTTTTTTCCCCTTCATTACTGTGAAGGAGGGAACTAGAAGATATAATGTTACCACTAGATTTTCTTAGCTTTCTGAAACAACTGGTTTGGGAGATTTGTTTAAGCTCATGTGAATGAACTATTGTATTTCAATTTTCCATCCCATCCTTTTGATACTTATCTCAATTTTTGTTATTCCACAAAATTGTTACACCTCAATAATTACAAACTATAAATTGTCCAAACCACTTTTCAATTTGTCTTTCTTCTCGGTTTTAATGTGTAAAATCTACGAGTGACCAACCTGTCACACCATAAACTTTGTGCGTTCATCAATACTGATAAGTAAATGAAAGATTGAAAATGAAATGTAAAATCCATGGCTCCACTTTATCTGTCTCCCTAAGAAGGATAATAGAAAATAATCCCCTGTCATTTCACTTGGTTGAGATAATTTTGAATTAATTGCCCGTATAATTACTAAATGAGGATATTATAGAAATTTTTTTTTTTGACAATGCATTGAATTTCATAAATGACAATAGTTTTGAAACAAAGGGAAAAGTCTTTAGTTTTGGAGAGGAGGAAGTAGTGAACAATCTTTACCAGAAGAGCCAAGGTTTTCCAACTCTCTTGCATCACAAGCCCACGCACCACCCAATACAAAAAGAAACAATAGTCCCATTCTCCCTTCCATGGTTCCTAAAACAAACATTTTTTTTTAAAATGTCAACCTTCATAAGGGAAAAGATAGAAATTATTTAAAATATCAGGGCTAAAACAATGCAAAATATTAAGACAGCGATTCGATATTGCAAACACTATTAAATGAAATAAGAATTGATTAAACGGCACATCGAAATATGATACCATTAGATCGAACAACATCATCAATTAAATATTATTTATTTAAACACGTATAAAAATACATGTCAAGTTGGGACCTAGCTCAATAAATACACACAGAACCAGAAAAAAAAGGTCACAATTCTTAATTAAGAGTTAAGACAATGGAATTTTATGACGTCCAACTCTCAAATCACCTTATACAATTCAAAAGTTACGTGACAATTCTTAATTAAGTTGATATAATCACGCCATTAAAAGCATGCAATTCAATTCGTGCTGAATTTCCTCCACCTCTCAAGAAAAAAAAATAAAAATCCAGACTGAGAACAAATTTATCAGCATTAAGAAACCATAACCCAACAATTAAAAATGAGAAAGAAACAGAATTTGCCTCATTGCCTGTACTATGATGTCATCCAACAGAAACTAGAAACTGAAGCAGTAGCAAGTCCAATTAAGATAACAACAACACAAGAATTAAGTACAATTACATGCTCAGAGAAAATAAAAAGACTAGTGGGAAATGATTAATTTTAAGGATTGGTGGGTGGCAAGTTTAAGAGAAAAAAATCTATTTTTCTGAGTGAATTTGCCTGGAAAAAAAATAATAAACAAGGAATGAAGAGAAGAAAGTGTACCTTTTTTTTTTTTCGTGAAAAGAGATGAATGAAGAGAAGAACGGAAGAGAATGTAAATAAGATGTTAGTGTGTAGTGATTCCTTGCTGGAACTTTAAGTGTCGTGTGGGACAATGAATGGTTGGTTTGCCATCTTTACTTCCATAGATTGGTAGCTTAGCAATCTCACTTTCCTATGGAACTTAAGAAAAGCTTCAGTGTGGGGAGCCCTACGGAGGAAACTGTGTGCTTCACACTATTACAACTACGTGTCAGAATCGGGTGGGGCTCTATTTTGATGAACAAAATTAATACCCTTAACCTGTAATAGATTAGATTCTCTGTACCAAAAGAAAAAAAATCTGTCAAAGATTTTGATTGGAAACAAAAAAAGCAGAAAAGTTAAAAAAGGAAATTCATTACCAGTCGTATATTCTAAGCAATAACTAGGAGGAGGCCAAGACGCAGAACCAGCTTCTTCTTACATGGTTTCAATAATTTTAAATATGTACATGCAATATATCTTTTTAAAGTAAATTTTTTAAATCTATGTCTAAGGATATTTAATAAATAATATGTTTTATTAAAATTTATATTACATGTGTATTTTAATTATAAAAATAAATATTTAATTTATTAAGATTAATAAAAATAGTTATTTATTTTAAATTTATACTATATTTTTAAAATATTTATAGTATTAAATGACTAAATTAATATTTTAAATATTAAATAAATAAATGCATATGTTTATATGAGTAAACAATAAGTATTTTCTGAATATAAATCTTATATTAAATAAAAGTAAAAAAATTAGTAATTGATATATTTAAAAATATTTTTTATTTTTTATAATAAAAAAATAATAGTTATTTTTTATAATTAAAATTATTCATAATAATATTTAATACTACCATTATCGTAAATTTTATAATATTTAATAAACTTATATATATATATATATATATATATATATATATTAGATACACGTTAAATTTTTTATAAAAAAATAGTCATTTATGGAATTACTTTATAGATGAATTATTACTAGGATAAATTACGTAATTGATCATTCTTTTTTCAATTGGTGATTATTATTGTAAATTAGTCATGTATCGTATCGTACACGTGAATGTGTTTTGAAAAAAAATGCAAACTAATTGATTGTCTAAAAATAATTTAATTGTTTGGTAAAAAGTGAAAATATGATACACATTAAATCAATGAAATATTAAATATAATTAATCTTATATTAACTCAATTAAATATAATATCTATTTATGATATATAATAATCTTAATATTAAATTGTCAACATATTTATATTTATAAAAATTGAATAAAAATTGTTCAATGTGTACATTTGAATTTAATTTTTAAAAAATTCTATATATTGTAGATACAAATAATGTTTAAGCTAAAGCTTTACTCCCTCCCAATATTTAGAATAAAATTATGGTTATAATTTAACAATCACAATCTATCTATCGTATTATGTAAAAGAACATTTTGCCAACGTAAATTATGTCATGTGATAATACCTTGTTTAATAACTATAATTGTAATTATGGTAAATTTAATTAAAACAAATATTTAAATTACTCAATAAAATATTCGTTGCAAAAACGTTAATAATCAATTAATAGTTGTTGGACATTATTATTAACCTTGATTATATTTTGTGCAGGAAAAAAATGCAATTTATAACATCCTAATTTTTATTTTAAAGAATCAAAACTTAAATTTGAAGTTATAAAAAGTTAGTGTAGCAATTATTAGATTAAACCAAGTATTGATCTAACAAGCTCAGATTCATTCCACCAATTCGAAATATTCTAAGAATGACTAATATAGCTTTAAATATCAACTTTGAGAATTATAAATATTTTTATTTATAAAATGCAGTTTTAATTTTTAAATAGGAATTTTTTAGGAGTTTTTTTTATTTTATTTTTCAGTATGTCATGTAACCTTGTTTATGTTGAGCATTTAATTTTTTAAATTTAATATTAATTTAAAATTTAATTTTTTTAATAATTTTAATAATTCTTCTATATAAAAATATGAATCATAATTATTAAATGAGAGTTTTTTTAAGGTCTATATTAAATAATAACATTTTTATGAGGTAGTTCTCTTCAAAATTGTGTCATGTGACTTTTTCTGTGAACATTTTATTTTTATTTTTATATTTATGATTTTCATATTTAATAAAATAAATATTTATTATTGATGATTAAAATGTTTATTAATTTTAATTTTATAAAATTTTAAAATAATCATACAATATATCTATAATATTTTATTTAAAAATTTAATCTAATAATACTCATATATAAAAATATGTTAGTTAGTTAACAATTCTCAAGAAACTAAATAAATGGGATGGTTTTGTACAAGGTATATTTAAGAAAAAAAGTTAGTATTATGAGAACTTAGGTAGCTGCATAAGACCAAAACATAAACTCAATCGAAATTTGTATTATAGCCTTAAATAAGTTCAAAATTGAACCCTATAGGCCTAGGACAAAGCCTAGTATGGCATGACAAAAAATAACCAAAAGATAATCTAAAATGTAATTTATAAACTAGAAGCTCGATGGCCCAAATATATGGATCAAAGACAAGCCCATATACATTGAACGTAGCACACCACTAACATGCCTAATGATGAAGCAACCACAATTCATTGTTCTTTGGACTACTTGGATATCTTAAATATAGATGTACATAACTTAGTTGAAAACCCACAAAGTGAATGTAAGTTCTAACACGTCTTTTAATTTTGATCTTAGTGCTTTGGTTTGAGATTGTTAAAGACCTAGACAAATAAAAGCAAAATGACTAGAAAAGAAAATGTTGGAATTCTCATGTTTCTCTATTACTTTCTTCCCAAACCACCTCTTCATTTCTAAGAGAAGACTTTCTCCCACTTACCTCATTTTCTCATCCATTTACATGTTTGCAAATTGGCCATTTGTTTATCCAATAAATCTACTCAATCAGAAACTCTAGCCATTGTTAGATGCTCAACTAGCCTCAAAATTTGACTTTCCAATTACTTGGTATGTTAAATTAAACCAAATTTTCTTGATTCACACAAAAATACAACAAGTGTCTTGTCGACCCAAACTCTTACAGAGAAAATCTTTGTCCAGATCACACAAATTCCACCCACGAACTTGCCCCATCACACACTACTCATATATCAAACAAATACAAATACAAAAACAAATCACATGGCATATGCCCATAATTGCACCTTTCACACTCTATTCCTATTTATTTTTATTATTAAATCTGAATTCTCATTTTTAACAAAAATATTTTTAGAAATTATTTTAAATAAAAATATTTTTTTAAGAACCATCTCTTACATTGAGCATTTATTTATTTTTATTGATTTTTATTCTTTTTCAAAAACTATTTTCTATTTTAGATAAACTAAAATTTAATATTACTTTATTTTTAATTAATCTTAATTTGAATTTAATTTTAAATTTTAGATGTTGAGACCCCATATTAATAAAGATGGTTTTTTGTATCTTAATTTGAAATTTAAAATATTAAAATATATTTTTAATTAAAAAAGCTCTCATTAATTTAGTAAAATTCAATATAATAAATATTCACTATTAATAATAAAAATATTTATTCTTTTTTTAATTTATAAAATTCATTAAAAAAATTAAAAAATTATGCAACATATCTTTATTTTTTTATTATTAAAAATTTGTTTTAATTTAATAATGTTGCACGGGAAACTCAATAATATTATTAAACCAACTCAATGCATACCATAACTGCCACAAGGCATAATTTCCTTTCAATTACACACAAATTATCCCACTCCTCCTTGAATCAACATTTTCAGATAGGAGGTTTCTGATTATGATCCAAAGACAAGTACCATTACACTTTATTCCTTTCTTAATATATTATATACATGGAAATTTTCCTCAACAAGTACACTATCAATTTGATAAGGACGTTGTTTCCATAATTAAGAGAAATAAAAGAAGGCTTGTTAGCCAACCACTGGTGGAGCCTTGTAGGCATGAAATTTAGTGCATAACTACATATATCTGTCATCTCCAAGAACTTCTCTGCATTGTCAAAAACTAGAGGTCCATAGTCAAAGACCATCCTCTTGCACTGCAAGCAATTTGGAAAATTAACAAAAATATCCAAGTCAATTGAAGAAAAGCAAAAGCTAGATTAGGAAAACTAAGTTCTAGTGTACTTTCTTACAGCACTACAGAATTTCTCTTAGTTGCAAAACAAAATAGCCTATCCAGTTTCAATAATAGTTGTGGAATTTGTTTCTAGAGGAGGTGGAATGAGAATACAATTAAAGATTTTATGAGTCAATTATTGATGGTAAAGAGCTTGCTGAGTCTGAAATTATCATTGCAAGGAAAATAAAAGTTGAAAATTGATACTTCAGATTATTGAATTCAAATTGAAGAAAAATGAGAGATTCATCATATTAAACGTACCTTATCTGTGTACCTTTCCACCAAATGGCACCCTTTTAGTAATGTCTCAATTAACTCCACCTGAAATTTTAAAATAAATGATTAGTTGTTAATTCAAGAAGAGATAACTTAAACCAAACAGGGGTGGAATTCCGAATAAGATATTGGATTGGTCAAAACAAAATATAGAGTTTTAAAGAGAATAAGAATGATAAATAACTTTGTATTACATATTTCTTTCCCTTTTCCCTTTTGATAAATATTTATATTTCAATTGAAAAAGTTGTGCATATACTTCTATAATATGTTAGACCTAAACATTTTAATCAGTCCTTTTCAATTTGCCTGAAAAATGCAGGCTTTCTCAAACAAGACATTCCACATGACATTTCACTGGAGTAGCAGTGAGATGAAATTCTTACCTCAGTGTTAGGATCTTTCAACTTAGCCAATGCTGCTGAAACAGTATCTTTACAGAACTCACAGCTATTTTCTTCAACTTTCAAGGAAATATATGCAATGCCTTGACAGAGGTTGGCCTTGTGACACAATTCTCCAGGCTTAATTGAAGCTATTTCTAAGAAGAATTGAGGAGCATAGTAGTCTACCAAAGTGATGCACTGTGCAATATAAAAAGAAACACGAATTCATGTAGGATCTGATAACTTGTGATTCATTCATTCACTTTTGCACCATTCTCATGTCTTAAAATGTGCTGATGCTTATTCAACTAGGTTACTATCTTATAAGTATGGGCACTTCATTTTGTAAGTTATACTCATACTAGATATGTAGCAGGTATAGGTACAAATTGGGTATGTTCGAATACTTATCAAAAAAAATTTTTTTTTAACAGAAGTATGTACACAACTTGGGTAAACTCTAATGAGACTAGGTATGGCTTGAGGTATGTCTAGATACCATTAAGTACTTGCAAAACCATTTTTTCCAAAAACTAGAAAAAGACAGTTTTTAAGATAAAATTCAGAATTTTTTCTCCTTTCTCTCAAATTTTCAATTTTAGTTTCCCTACTCAATGAAATTCAATTCTTTACTTGTGAAATGCGAACTTGTTAATTACTTTTACTCTAGATATTTTCATATATTTTATTTTATTTATTTTTGTTATATATTAACATAATGATACCTTCAATTTTTTGAAGATTGCGTATCATGTACCTGTAGCCGTACTTAGGACAAATTACACTGTACAACTTTTATTCTCTTTGCATTTTCCATAGTTATGAAAGATATTCAAGATTGGCTATATATTGTAACCATACCATATACATCAGAGTAAAGCAATAATATTTTGATTTTTTCCATATTTCTACTGTACTAATAATCTGGGCTTTGTTATTTTGCATATGAGAAGCTAACACATATAATTATCATTTTGAGGGCCATCATCCATCAAGTTAGATGCGGGTACCAAGAGTGTTGGTTAAACACTAGAGAGAATAACAAGAAATTAAAGTTGGTTTCATCAACTCAGAACATCTACAGCATCTAACCCAATGTACAAGAGATTCAAATGGTAACCAACCTTCTGCCTGATGGAGCTAAACCGGTAGCAAGTATTGTGAAGGATATCAGTGATCTTAATCTGGGTTTTATTTTCATTTAGATAATCAAGTGCCCTGGCAGTGTATTCTTCACAACAAGCACATATATCAGGTTTTCTGCTTAGCTCTGCAAAATAGGTCAACAAAATTACTTCCTCATGCCACTTTTGCTTTTCAAACTATAAAGGTTGCTCAATTCTCATCAAGGGAGGAACAAATCTCTTAATAAATATCGATGTTAAACCATGTGGTCTATTCTCATCAAGGGAAGAGCCACTAGATTTCGGAGCAACTCAATCAACAATGTTAGACTAAAAAAAGATAAAAAATTGATGTTTTACACAACCAAAAATTGATCTAAATAGATTATGTTTTATACATGCAACATTATCTAAATCTTCATACGGGTGAAAATAAATGCAAGACCATTATCTAACTGATATTTAATTTGAGAAGATTTCCACACATTTATATAGCATACCCACAACAGATCACATTTATTTGTAACTTCTATCATTTTAGTTCATCTTACAAAAACGTCACATTTATTGGTTTAAACTATAAATCATAAACTTACCACACTGACCTTTATTTCAACTCAAGTTTTTTTTATCACAACCAATTGATGCCAGTTTCTGGACAATTGTTTTCTCCCATTGATATGTAAATTTAGAAGCATACAACATACATTCATTACTTTTTTTTCTCTCACTATCATGAAAGAAGAACTAGCAAATATCATGTTACCTAGTACTTCTAGAGTTTTCTAAAATAGCAGATATGGGTGAACTGTAATAGTATTTCTTCAACAGAACATCCCAAATTTAACACTTTTCTCATACTAGATTATTCCACAAAATCGTTACACCTCAATAACCACAAACTATGATGTTTAATCTGATCTGACTTTTATGTGTAAATTCTATGAATAACAAACTTGGCACTCATTAAAATTTGGCAAGTGTAATGCACAGTAAGTGCCTCCACTCAGTCTTCCAAAGCATGATAATTAAAAGCAAAGAGGTAGAGAATGACATCAGTGAACAATGTTACCAGAATTGCCATAGTTTGCTGTGTTACTGTTCCAATGATCTGGGTTTGCTACTTCTCTTGCATCACAAGCCCAGGCAGCACCCAATAGAACAAGAAACAAGAGTTTCATTCTCTTTTCCATGGTTCCTATAACAAGCAATTTTTAATTTTTTCTAAATATCACTTTCAATCAGGGAAAAGATAGAAATTAATAAAAATTTCAGGGGTATTTGTAAAGGAGCACATTAAGACAAAGGTCTAATATTCCAAACATTTATTAAATGAGACAATAACTGACCGAATGGCTTAACAAAATATGATGTAATTTTGAAAGAACAATATTATCAATTAAATATAATTTTTTAGATCCTAGTGAAAATATGTATGTACAAAGTTGGGGCATATATTCTCAGTGCTAAACGCCCAAGAAAATTACTTTCCATAATAATAGGTTCAACCCTCTAAGGTTAGGACAATCAAATTTTGTTCAGTCAAACTCTCAAATCACCTTGTACTTCAAAACTAACATGGCACAATTCTAATTGAGTTGATATATCAAACAAAAATATATAAATAAATCCAGTTCATGCTGAGCTTAAAAATCCTACTTGAGAATTATTTTGTCAGCATGGATAAACCATCCTCCGTAACCAAAGCGTATTAAGAATTAAAATTGCGAAAAGAACCAGAAATAGAATGTGGCTGAACTATGATGTCATCCAATAGATAATAGAAAGTGAAGTGTTAGCAAGATCAATTAAGATAACAACAGAAAATGGATGAATGAAATTAAGTGATCAGAAAAAAAAAAGGTGGTGGGAAATGATTAATTGTGAGTTTTAGTAAGTGGCTAGTAAAAGAAAAAAAATTACTATTTTTCTGAGTGATTTTCCCTGGAAATAAAGTAAACAAGGAATGAATCAGGAGAAGAATGGAAACAAAATGGTGATGATTCCTTTCTGGGACTTGGATTGTCGTGTTGGTTGGAACAAGGAATGATTGAGTTGCTATCTTCACTTGTATTGATTGGTTGCATACATGCTTTCTAACGCTATTTCTTGAAACTTTGAGAAAGCTTCAGTGAGGAGAGCCCCACGGAAGGGATATGTGCTTCTTCCTTATTCATCGCGTGTCAGAATCAAGGGGTCATTCTCTGATGGACAAAATCAAGACCCTTAATCTGTGATATATTCTCTTTCCCAAAGACTTCGACGAGAGGACCTAAAAAGCGAAAAAGTGAAAAAGAAAATTAAGTCTCAACTCTAAAGCAAAGCACTATCCAAGTGGAAACTTTTTTTAATTACCAGGAACACTACCTTTCTTTACTTGCCGCCCATAGCAGTGCTACATGATTCCAAGCCTTTTTTTTTACTTAAATAATACAATTTAAAAAATAATTTCTCAAATTAAAATATTTATATATATATATATATATATATATATATATTGCCACGTCAATCGGTGTTTCACATTTGCATGTTGCATGTTTGATATATTAATTTTTTTATTTTTTACATTTGCATGTCTGATATATTAGTTGTTTTATTTTATTAATCTAGTATTATCTCATTTAGTGTGATACCACCTCATAGATTGACACGTGGTCACGCTAATAAGGTCAGCGTTTCAAATTAGAGAGATGGGGTTACATAATGGTGTTCGTGTAAGAGTATAGCCAATTAAAAGTCGATAGTAGATGATGATGTTAGTAATCAAAGTATGAGGCTGTTATCGCTCGTCTCGTCAGAGAGCAATATTACTCGAGTGTTAACATGTGTTAGGAGAATTATTTATTTCCACAATAATTATTGTGGATGCACTCCTTTGTTTAAATTTCATGTTATATATATAGAGCCAAATTGAATGTAAATTACATTGGATGTAAAGAGTAAGACTAGTATTAGGTGAGTAATTTCTTTTTCAAATTTTATATTTTTTTTAGTGTCTATTTAAATATTAATTATTACAGTAATTAAAAAATATATTTAAAAAGAATAATAAATTGTAAAATATATAAAAATAATTTAAAAATTACAATTAATATATCATAAAATATTAATATTTATAATTTAGTTTAGTAAAAATAATATTTGTAATAAATAAAATATAAATATTAAATAGAAGTGAAAGTAAATGTTTGAAAATTCAAATTTGTAGTAATATTATTTAGTATAAAGTTAATATTAAATTTTAATTGCTTTATTATCTTAGTTTATATATTTAACACGTGAATAATTGCTAAACAATTGTATTTGTACTAGTAATAGTTAGAAAGTAATTATTGATGAGATGAATTAGGTAATTTATTTATTTTTATATGTTGGATGTGAAATAAATTATAATGAATTATAAAAGTTTTAGGATAAATTTGTTGGTACAAAATAACTAAATTTGTATTAACATATATTGGAATGGTCAATAATATAAATGTGATTGAAACTCCATATCATAAGGGAAAAGCTACCATGGATTAGCCAATTATACAATGTATAGATGAGTTACCTAAGTTGATAGCTAGTAAGAAGTTTATCAATTTTTTTTTTCTTTTTATTATCAATACGCAAAAATCTAAACAATTAAAAATTTTTTGTGATTATTGTTGAAGAACTAAAATAAAAGATATAATAGAGTTATGAAAGTTATTATATGAGATCTACTCGATACAAAATGTAAGAGTACATAATAAATTGATATGAATATAATGAGTTGTCATATAATAAACTCAGTTATTGTTAAAAAAAAAAAGAGATAAAATAGCCCTATAAAAAATATGATTAAAAAGTCATAATAGAGTCCGACTATAATATTCGAATTAATTATTCTATGTTCCTTTCATTATAGTATTTTTGAAAAAATTTCTAAATAATAAGTCTAAGACTTTTTTTTATTAATAACAATGACAATATTGATAATAGTAACGATATCAACTATGATTTTGATATAAAGTTAGAGCTTCTAATTATAATGAATATGCTAACTATTGATATAATACTAGAAATACACTGATTTTATATCACCTTTCAATTTGAATTAACAAAAGTAATATCTCCTTCCATAATATAAATTCTAAATATTAATAATTTGAATGTGAATGAATCAAAATACATATCCATCAATCTATTAGTGAACTATCTCTTAACTCCGAATAAATTAAATACATGCATTAAAATACGAAGATTCTTATTCCACGACAATATTCATGCTTAGAAAATAGATTTCCCTGTTATTCTCCTCTTTGAGAATGGAACAAGCTGAAGAAAGGGAAAATAAAAAATTTAACTCATCCTCGTGAACTTGGAAAGTCCAATTAGCAAAATAATCCCCACATCATTTGGCTTCTATATTTTCTTTTAAATCCTTAGTACATTATAACTTTTTAGAAGTTTGAAGTTTTATATTAAAACACGAACTCATAATCGCAGAAGCGAAAAAAGAAACGTTTCGTTCAGGCATTTTATCAAACATCTTCCACCCATCTTCCAATTTCCCACTTTTCCCATACAACTCAAACAGCTTCATCGCTATAGATCGAAACACAACCAAGATTTCAAAACATGCACATGAGCCTGTTTCCCATTTGAATAAAAGGTATAAGTCATTAAGGTTCGGATTTCACGTCCGCATGAAACGGCTGGTGCAGGCTCAACACCGTATCATGAAACCAAACAACTTCGAGTTCATCTCCTCTGTGGCCTTCACCGGAGCAATGCTTCGTCAACATAAAATAAAGTGTCTTCGCCGCAATGGAACCACATTCTCTCCCTTGCAGAACACCGTCCGCTTGAGCTTTTGCGTGATTCGATATTTGATATTACTGCAGAGCAACTCATTTGCTCCAATTCCGTTCTCAACTGTAAGTTCTCCTTTCTCAGTACAAATTTTCACTTTTTCAAAATTAATATTCATGGACCAAATAACGAAAGCTTATTATTAAGTAACAGTAATAAATTTCAGCCATTCATTAGTTTTTAAATAAAGTTATAGCAAGACTCAAATTTTTATCCATAGTTTGTTTCCCTTGGCAATTAGGAAAATCAATTTTTGCTTATGCATTTTTTAAAACTTAAGTGAAACCCACTAATTGAAAACTTTAGTTCTCCATAATTACTTTTTAATTCAAATATATAAAAAAAATCTCAAAATGAAATGATCTAGAAACACTTTGGCATTTTCCCATAGTTAATTTCATTGTTAATCAAGTATTATTTTTAACGTTATTAATAGTATGTTCAATTATAAATTTAGTTCTTGCTTAACATATATTTTCATTTGGTCTCTGTACATAAAATGTTATAATTGATTTTCTATTTAAGTAAATAATTTTTAGATTAGTTATTATCTTGTAATACCTGTTAACATAGCTAGATGGACAAAAAAAAAACTCATAAAGACTCAAATATAACTTTTTAATTATAAAATCTAGTTTGGAAAAATAAGTCTCATAAGAAACAAATATGTATTCTAACTAATTATAATTTAAAAAAAAAATATATAAGACAACAAACTGGATTAAAAATATACTAGTATTATAGTTTGATTTTGTTTTGAAAAGACATTTGTTTCTTTATTAATAAAAAATTTACTTTATTTTTTAAGATTTTTAAATCTCAATTCTTAGGATTGAGTTACTTCTACAAGTAAACTTTCAATGAGAAATAATGCATTCATTATATTAAAGTTATAAAGTATAATAAATATTTGTCTTTTCAATAAAATTTTACTATAATTGATTGTTTAAACTTATTTCTTAGGACTAAAATTAACATATTTTTTATATTTTTTTTATTATCTCTTCAAATGAATGAATCAATTACCAACTTTAATATTTTTATTATAAATTTTTATTGTACATCAATTATTATACACTTTTTTTCATAATAAAAAAAGATTTACTATTTTGATACTAAGTATAAAATTGCTTGAAGGTATAGTTTTTAGTCTCTCAAAATTTCATGATTTTTTCATTCGGTACCTCATTTTTTTTTCTAAATAAGTCTATTTTTAAAAAAAAATCATGGTTAGAATATACATTTGGTCCTTATAATCAATAATCGTGTACAAATTAATTTCTATAGTTAAATTTTATGTTTTAGTTCTTGTATGAGTATATTTATTTACATTTTAAACTGCACGAACTAATGTGACAATGTTTACTTTTTTTTAATAGAAACCAAATTAAAAAAATTGTCAAGTATATAAACTAAATTTATAATTGAACCTTAATATTGCGAGAGTGATGCTAAAGTATCAATGCCTTTTTATATAAACGAGTAAAAAATTAGGCAAATAAACTAGGTATGAATCATATGAATAATCTCTACAACTAGCATAGGAAGGCAAAGGAAGTGTGCATTACTAACTAGGTAGTTAATAAATATACAAGCAGGCACAATAAGGTAATGAGATGAAAACTAATAGAAGATGCAAATAGAGTCTAACTCTTGTGAGGGTAAGATGGAAAGGCAAATTGAACAACCAATATATCACCTCAAATTCAGAGTTGGCCTCTTCTTTTTCTTCTGCTGTTTGGACCGAAGAAGTGAGAATCGGGCGAATCCAAATTTCTTTCTCTTGGCAGAAAACAGCTTCTGGCCATTTTCTTTCTCAACTAGCTTCTTAATAAATTGATCATCATTTTGTTTGCTAAGCACTTGACCCAGTGACATTGACACATTCCGTTTCAGTGTGATTCTTTCTCCAGCTTCTAACACTTGTGGTTGAAGCAGCTTCCTGCTAAGTATTTGACCTATTGATAGGGTTGGCTTTAGAACTGGATTGTCTTCAACTTCATCATTTACCAGATGCACTCCATTTACATCAAGTAATCCCGAATCTCTCTCAAGCTGAGACGGATAAGAGTTCTTGAACTTGGTAGAGTTATGCATAGAATAATTCCTTAAAGCTTCTTCAACTCCTAGCTTGCCCCTATTTGCAGCCTCTACCCTTTCTAATGCTTCTTCAAGGGCCTTCTTGCTGTTTTTAACTTCTTCCGTGGCTTCTTCTACCCTTTTCAAGATGTCCATGTTTGACCAGTTCGCTTCCTCAACTTCGAGCATTGCAACTTGAACTCTCTTCTTAGATTGTTCCTCGGCGTCTTGAGCTTTGCATGTTAGAGCAGTATACTCTTCTAATGAAAGAGTGATCTGATTTGTCTTTTGATTAGATAAAGCATTAATTTCTGCAAGGGCAAAGGCCTCTGCAGCTCTAGCAGCTTCCTTCATTTTTCTGGCTGCAACTAATCTGATTTCTGCAGTTCTTATCATTGCTTTTGTGTGTTCAATCTCAGACATTGTTATCAAAACTTCTGATTTTGCTGATTCTCCCACCCTTTTGAAATTCTCGGCCTCAGAACTCAATCGCTGGAGCTCTCTCGTAACAACTGAAGGATCATCCAAAGCACCTTTAGTTTCAACATCTTTCACTACTTGCAGCCTTAGTTTGGTCTGGTTCAATTCTTCTTCAAGAGAAATAATTTTCGATGAATTATGTGTTAGCCTCTCGCGCGTTTTCTCAAGTGAGATTCTTTCCTTCTCTAACTTCTTATTAAGTGATTCCACAGAAGCTCGCACGTCAGCAAGATCATTAGTAGTTCTGGTTAAATTCAATTTGGCCTGCTTCAATTCCATTAGTATTAAACCTGGAGCAGAAGAAGGGTTGGGGATAAAGCATTCCCTTGAAGGATGAAGAACCTTTTTTTCTTTCTGCTCCACAGCTGATGTTTGATCACATATGCTCATCTGAAGATTCAAATTCACTTCAGCCTCTTCCTTCAGTAGCTTTGATTTCAAATCTTCAACAAGCCTTTTGGCACTTTCCAATTCTTTCAACACATCAAGAGTTTCCCTTTCTTTCTGGATCAGTTCTTTCTCCAACACTGCTGCCTGCTCCTCCAGTTTTTCAGCATTGTGCTCTTCTACGTGGTGCGGCTAAAAAAAGAACGTGATGGGTTGAACTTCACAATTTAGCCCAACCAAAGACCTTAAAAAAGTTCAATTCAAAATGAATACACACATTCACACAATAGACGGTATTATGCCAAATTTTCATCCCAGTTTGTCTTAAACGGAGATGTAGCAGAATGATACACCAAGTTAATGCCTTCTTATCTTGGGAAATGCAGCTCTACATTAGAGGATAATTGAGTAAAGAAATTGAACTCAAGAAATGAAAATGTGAATGGCATTTTTATCTTTTTTTCCAGATGTTGATAACAATCTCCATCTACAAATGGCTTAAACAACAATTCATCGGCCTCACTATTACTCACGATTACAGAAGCACAACTCTAACATACTGTTTATTTGGAGGAAAGGGGAGATGAGGGAGCCAAATTACCTCCTCTCCAATGTTTGAATTTCTTCCAAAATTGGGGGGTTTTATTTTTCTCCCCTTCATTTGAATCAAACATGGACAACAAAAACAAAACTTTCCACAACAGCGTAAAAAGAAACCAAATACACTGCAAGAAGTATCAATCACAAAAACAACAAAGCCCCAGTTCCTCACGTATCATTCTACGAATCTTATAAACACAATAAAAAGCTAAGAAGCATGGGCACAACACGTGATACAAATACAATGCAAAACTAACATTGAAATATGACAAATTTTAAAAATCGAAGTACATGATACGACTATAATACAATGTATAAAATAGTCCAAAATTAACATAAATAATAAATTAAACCACAAGAGAAAATTTATTTTTTAAAAATGAGCATAAATCTTTATCATCATAAAAGTAAAAATTTATCTAACTACTACTATAGTATTCCAATTAGCATTGGCATGGTTTGTCCACAAAAAAAAAAGAAGAAGGTATTAGCCGTGTCCATGCATGTAGTGTCGGATTTCATCCACAAAGTCTCCACCTTTTCCATTGCAGAGGGAAATAAACAAAGAAAAACTATGAAATGGACGCATTTCAGCTTGTGGAGTGCTGTTAAGAGAGAGAGAGAGAGAGAGAGAGAGAGAGAGAGAGAGAGAGAGGAGAGAGAGAGAGAGAACCTGAGAATGAGAAGCGAGACACGCAATCTTATTGTGAATAGGTTTCCAATAACCAACACCACCGAACCTGGTAACGGCTTCCTTCACCGATTCAAAGGGTGCCGAAGTATCAATCTCCGTTCTCAAACTCTCATTCTTCTGTTCAGCTCGATTCGTCGTCGTTTCGACGACTTCGGTTGCCACGTCAGCGCCTTCCATTTCCATCAACAACTAGACGAAGAAAAAGTGGAAGTGAGAGCAAACCAAACACGGCATCGTCCGAGCGAGAATTCGAAGCGTGCGAAGAAACAAGAACAGAGACAAAAGGAAAACGACGTTAAACTATGTTTCGTGTTTGTGTTGTCCATATTATTGACGACACTGTCGTGTCGTCCTCTCAAGTACTTGGCAACGAAAGCAAACACGAGAGGGAGGGAAGAGGTTCAAGTTAACGTTTCAAACTGAATTTCCCTGAAAGCCCACTAGAATGCATAATTATTACCACTAAAAAGGATAATTTGTCTGCACTTCCTGCAAATTTAAAATGAATACGTATAAAAACTTTAATATCTAAAATTATAATAAATATTTTTTATTATTAATTACTTAAGTTTAGTTTTAAAAATTTAAATTAACGTCTTTTTTAGTAAACTAAATATGTATATGATCAAATACATTTTAAATATGTGTTTGAATTTATATTAAAATACTATAATTGACATTTACTTGAACACAATTAAATATATGTTGTATGTACGTTTCAAAATTTTCAATTTATTTTCAAACTTACACAAAATGGCTCATTGGGGCCGCGATGTTTTTTGTGAGTGTATTTTCGTTAAGATATTAAAAAGGTGAAATAAAAGTAAAAGTGTAATAAAGTTCACTCTTTCACTGCCGCTTCTGTCTTATTTATCTGTGAATTCTGACCCTTTTCCACTTTCACATAGACGTGAGGAATGGGTATTCCAGAATCTTCACGGACACCTCTGTACATTTATAGGGTCATTAGTGTGTGACGTAGATTTACATGAGCCAGTAAGAAAAATGGAAGAAAAGTGCAAATTAAAAATTATTGATGATGAGGACAAGCACGTAACCATATATATAGTTTTTATCCGGGCGCAGAATAAAATATTTGATTTTATTAAAATATTAAGCATAATTTAAACAAGAAAAATACATTTATTTAAATATAATTCTTTCATAAATTAAATTCAGTTATTATGGTCTGAACATTAATAACTTTTAGCAAATTCCATTTTTAATGTATACTTAGAAGATTTTTAGGTAAAACGTTTTTTATTTTTATTACAAAGTTCAGCCTTAATAACTTGTATTATAGAGAAAATTTGTTTTCTCCAATGATATTCATTTGTTTGCCACATCAAACACTAATTTTTTAGATAAAAAAACTATTGAAATGAGTATAATGTTTTTTAATAAAAAAATTTGTACAGACAATCACCAATCAAATTCTTGTTAATATGCTTAAAAATATTCTATATATATATATATATATATATATATATGTATGTATTCTTTCCTAATAAATAATTTAATAAATAAAATTTTATTTTTTATCCAACTGTGCAATACCTCGCTAATGGAGAAACAGGTATTATTCTAATGATGTGAGCGTTCCTTTTAAAAATATTTTAATACTCAATTTAAAAAAGGCGTGAGACAAAGTAATAGATTTTCTTATATGGTAAAAATTTATAATGGCTAGAATATGCTTTTTTAGATGAATTACAAGGATATGATTTTTGTTTTTAAATGCCAATGGTATTTTTATGCGTTTGTAAAATTGTTAAATTCTAAAACTTGTTAATAATGTTTTTGTAATAAAACATTACTAGTGGCAAGTTTTGTGTGTGAAAATTGTTTTTTAGTTAATAAAAAATTGTCAATATTATTTTTTAATAATAAAATGCTCACTAGGTATTAGAGTTAATTATTGAAACTAATGTCATGTTCATGTTTATAAGAGTATCATACATTTACAAATTTCTTTAACATCATATTGTGAATCTGATTTAAACTTCTATAAAAAAATATAAGATGTAACATTCCCAAATTCAGTCCAGTTTTGTGAAATACCTATTGCTAGCTATTGTCTTTTTTTTTTTTATATTTTCTTTTATCCTGATTTGATTCTTGTTATGAGTTTAGTTATCATAATGTGTTGTTTAATTATCAATTCATTTTTCTTTCTCTTCTTTTAGCTACTCGTGACTCTTGCTTATATTTTGTTCATGCATTGGTTAGATTCTATGAAATGGTATGATAATATTTTATGTATTCTTTCTCCTACGCATGTAAGTCTTCATAGTCATGTAAAGGAAAATTTTCTAAGGAACCCTAGGAGAGCAGATGAAACCCTATGTTAATTTTTCCTGATTGCATGAAATGCGTAGACCCTACATTTATTATCATTCTTTTTCTTAATCTATTTACTATTATTGCTATTATTATTATTATTATTATTATTATTATTATTATTATTATTATTATTATTATTCTTCTTCTTCTTCTTCTTCTTGTTTATTAAGAGAGAGATTGCACGTGTGATTCTTGCCTTTCCCTTAGTAATCGTTCATATTCCCTCTCCCTCTTTATTAATATCTACTTAAGTCTAGTCATAATGAGTAAAAACTCTTTCAGTTTTTTTTTTATACTACCTAAGCACACTAGGAGTCCAACCTTTTATATACCATCAAGCTTAATGTGACCTTAGACTTGCTAACCATTCATTTTTGAATAATTATTCCTCTTCCTTATTACATTTCATGTGTGAGAACCTAAAAGACACATTCGCACTTACCTTATGCCTTCTTAATTGCTGCAACCAAAATTGTGTTTATGTTTAAGAGAGAGATCAGCCTTAATGATCCTAATCAAAAGCCTTTATTACTTGTATTTAATATAGACTTTTCGTATTCCTATACACTCAATTATGACCAGCTATTTTTACTATAAATTAGCATCAACTACATGGTTATTTGTGGAAAGTTTTTCTAATAATTGTGTCTTAAATACGCTTAATCAAAAACCATTCAATTATCTCATTTATTTCGTCATTAAACCCCATTTATTTTGTCTTCTACCTGTGTTTAAATTTTCAGAAGAATACGAAGAGGCACATAATGATTTCCCTCCTCAACTAACTTAATAACTTCTGGTCTGCATTTAATAAGTGTCCTAATCGACGCCAATCAGCCACTTGAATTTTTCTCCTAAGAAATTTGTTTCTAGAAACCTGTATCTAGCCTTTACTCCTGCCTTCCTACTTTCTCCATTTACTCTGCATTTATTACTCGCAATAATGACACTCTGCATGGTGTGATTAGCGAAAAGAGGCGCAACCCTTAGGGCACAAATCAAGGGCAAACGAAGAGTTACACCTATTCAAGGACGTAGTGGATGGAGAGAGATAGAGAGAGAGAGAGAGAGAGAGAGAGAGTGCAACTTGACTTCTTGCGTACGGTTACCTTGGCTATAACACCTATTGAGGCGAAAGGTCATGACTTACACCTTATGTCTTCCCTCACCCATACAACTTATACTTGTCATATTTAAACTCTCTTCACTCTCATTTATTCTCTTTTCGTAAACACCTCCTCACTACCGCGAAACCTACTAAGGAGATTGAAGGAATACGAAGAACCTTCTTTGTACCCCACACTCTTACCTTCCTTTCCAATGCTCACACCGCCACAGTGGGACTACACCGTGGATGCTTCATCGTAAACGACGAGGGCAACTCTCCAACTTTCTTATTATTTTCGCTTCCAACAAGGTAAGGAGAGTCCCTGTATGCGTGTGAATGTGTGCATTTGAATGCATGATTATTGGGTGTTGCATGTGTCCTTTTTCCTTTTGTTTTCACCTCTAGTCTCCATTAAAACTACATGCAAATGGTTTTTGTTTCATCCCTTGTCATTTCTGTTTGAATGACACCATTAAACAACATTTTGTGACTTGCATGGGTACAATCATGGGTGAAATGTGTTTGCATGTTGCTGATTGCCTATTGTTTTCACGATCCTTGTGTAAACCTGTTTTTCTGTTGAGTGTAATGAGTGATTCAGAATCAATACCTTGTCGCATGCTAATTTTTTCATGAAACCCACTTGTTTTCTCTTTCGGTTTATACAACTATACCCTGCTGCACGTTAATTTTTCATGAATCCTACTTATTTTCTTTTCAGTTTACACCTTAGAGGAAAAAGCACAAGTTTTAATCAACAAACGTGCACAACGATTAATTTGGTTAAGTTTACAATGAGTTTTATTATGAAAAGTTTTTTTTTGGTAAAAAGGGGGTTAATGTTTTATAATGGTGTTAAGGTAATTAGATAAAAATCAAAATAGAACTTATTTTCTTTCAAACTTTTCTTTTACTGAAACAAATAACCTATTTCTTTAAAATCAAATTTTTACTTTTGACCTTGAGTTTCAAATAATTCGTGGTATACTTAAATTCTGACTTATTATTTATTGGTTTAAAAACCAAATGCATGTGGAGTTAACCTCATGACTGCCTTGTGGATATTTTTAATAGTTACTTAGTTAGAATATGTACCTTTTGTTTTGTACTCACATGAAAAGTTACTGTATTTATTATTGTTTTCCCTTTCTTTTTAAAGAGTCATACACGTGCATGACTTTCCATCTTGAATATACTGAGGAATAAAGGTTAAATGAATGGAAGGGTATCATTGTATATGTATTTGTGTACTTGCAGGGAATAAGGATATTTGATCACCTTGACTGGAGGGTAGTTGGAAATTCAAGAGAGTAAAATTCTGCGAGCGGCATGCATTTCATTTAGTGATTTTTCCTGACCTTACAATTAATTATAATATGTTTGTATGATATTTTCATGAGTAACTTAAGATGAATACTTCCTATTAGCTCCTTTTCGTAATTATCATCATTTTTTGTTATGGATTGAATTTTGGTGATTGACTCACCTTTTTTGCTATGTTTCTTTTTGTTTTTGTATTCTTCTTGTATGTCTTGCATGATTGTGTGACAGATGGATCTCTAATAGGCAATGATATGGGGAGAGGATCATGGAGGGAAGGAGACCTGGACCTACAACCCAGTGATACGTCATCACGTTTACCACGGGATGATCATCCTGAGTTTGGGACTCGTCGCTGATAATGGCTGGAAGCCCTGTTGAAGTGACTGTTTTCTTGTTGACATATCCGTACCCCTACCAAATGATGAATGCATCATTATTCACCCACCTCCTATTCCTTCAGCATCACCAAACTAAACATCACTCTATGAGTCTTTCAAAAATCTCGACAAAGGTAAATCCCTTATGAGTTTTGAACTCCCAACCACTTCTTGCCCTGACTTTACTTCTGAACCTGAATGGAAGAACATTGGAGTTGTTGAGTCAGCCATTCAGCCAGAACTATGCGATTCTTTGAGAGTTTCTGTACCCCTTTTCGATGAAGCTGGACCTTCCACACAACGCCCTTCGCCACCACCTTCACTTGTTTCATGTTCGCCACCACCCACCATTGGATGGATTGACAGTGACGATGATGACCTTCCACCTTCTCTTTGTCCTCAGCCGATGAACGATTCACCTTCCTCTGATAAAATGGAATGCGACCCTAGCGAGGATAAAATTCCTTTGAAATTTTATGTATAGGCTAGTTTATACAGTTATGGATTGACACTGCTCATAGGATGGACTTATTTTTTTTATTTTTTTTGGAATACTATACATGTTTAGGGTTATTTTGTTACCATACTTATTTTCAGAACAATTTGGTTTGGATGATATACTCACTTTCTTTTTATATAATTATATGTTCATGTTTTTTTATCCCGGTTTTAAATTCATGAGATAATGATATGTTCATTTTACCGCTTTGATACAAAATTATATTTTGTTGATGTGTGGAATGAGATATGAAAAGGAGAAATAGTTATAATGCCCCAAACTTTGTAATGATATTTAATATTGATATAAAGTGTGAAGTTCCATTTGAATATGTATTGGATATCTATATATATATATATATATATATACACACATACATACATACATGAATTGCCATATGTTTATATATTTGAGTATGTGATGATGATGTGTGTTGGATGATGATGGGAATACATATGTGTGAATATATGTGAATATTGATTTTGGGCATGTTAGACTTGTAGTTGGTCAGGATTGATTGAGAAGAATAGATTAAGTGTGAACTGCAGAGGCATTTTCGCTATAGCGAGAGTGTCCTGGGTAAAGGGGATGCAACTGTTGCATTCTCACTATAGCGAGAGTTTCCTCGCTGTAGTGAGAAGGCAATAGAGAAGGGTGCATTCTAAGTTGCAGTCTTGCTGTAGTAAGATTCTACATAAACCATAGTGCATAATCATCTAAGATTTTAACTGTAGCGAGAGGTGTCTCGCTGCAGCAAGAGATGGCTCGCTGTAACGAGAATGTTGCGACCAAAAGGATATTTGAGGGATTTAAGGTTTGGGAAGCTCATTTCTTATCCCTCTCTTCAATCTCTCTTCGATTCTCTTCACTCAAAATACTATTTCACCAATTAAATTGCCTCCAAAGTTGTTGGAAGTGAGATTGAAGGTAAAAAATGAGTTTGAGACATGTGGAGGTAAGTTTGTGAGTTAGAGTTTTTGGTTTTTCATTCCTTTTTTGATTCCTTGGTTTCTCATAGGGTTTTTCCTATATTTAGGAAAAAAATCAATGTGGAGAACATTTTCATTGTTTATTTACGTTATGAGTTTTCAATTTGAGGTAAGAGAGGATTTTACCCTATCTCTTGTGTTTAAATTTCATTTATAATGCTATCTAATGGCTTGTGGTTGAGATAGAATATAAGAATAAGTGTTTTTTGATAAAAGATTCTTTTTGATAAAAGATTCTTGATTAAGCTTGATGAAATGAATATTGGACATGTGTGAGTATGGAATGTCTTGATTATAGTGAGATTCTAGGAAAATTGGATGTTTGTGTGTAATGTATTTGGATGTGAGCATACGTGCCATATGTGAGAACGAATATTGTAATGTAATTGAGATTGTGGGTGAAATTATGTGTTAGCATGTTATCACTTGATGCAAAATAATTGAACGGTTGGAAATGTACGTGAATAGCATGTTGATGTTGATTGTGAATGTGTTTGAATATGTTGGAAAGCTATGAATGATTCAACGATACGTTAGGAGTATGGAAGATGAGGGCGGTAGAAATACCTTAGGGAAAAGAGAGTGGTGGTGACACCAACAGTGAGCGTGGGTGCACCACAGGGCACACGCTCTCCTCCTGACTCTCGGCTTCTGACTAACACCTTTGCCAAGAGGCCTGTGACCGCACACGTTGTATCTGTAAGGCGGGGGGTTATCTGGCGATCATCCATGGCAGGAAATTGAGTAAGTTCCTGAGATTGATGGCATCAGAAAAACTGTGATCATAGTGCCACAGTGAGCGTGGCTAACGTGCAGTGAGCACACGTGTGTATATGAATTGTTTGATAGTGCAATGAGCGCAGTTGTGTGTGAATGAGAATGAAATGATGGAACTGATGTTTTGTACTTGTTGATGCATAATTTAAAATATGTTAGAAATTGTTTATGTGCGGAATGGGTAAGGTGAGACATTAAATAGTTCTATTTGTCTTACATATATTACTTTGGGTTAATTATTTTTAATATGGATTTTAAAGAAATAATTTTCAGAAATATGGGAGGACATATTTACAATAATATGGCCATTAGAAAAATGTCATAATCGATTTTTTTTCACAGTCAAATCTGTAGAAGAAAAAGGTAAATATGAATAATGTAAAACTGCAATGTGAACAATAAAGTAACGGCATGAACAGAAAAATGTTGCTAAAAATAAAATAAAATAAATTTAGCATATTTTTTTATAAAGATTAATAAATTTCTTAGCAGACATATAGAAGGAGGTTGTATCAATATATCTTAACTCTGAAAAATGGACTGACATTTTTTTTCCTAACACAAGAAATCTCACGTGAACATTCCATCAAGTAGCACTTGAGGCAAGCTTTTTCAAGCCTCCAAAAATTGTTAATGACAATTTTTGTATGTATAAATTTATGTTAGAAAAATATTAAGAGAGTGTGAGTCAAGAGAAGAAAAAGAGAAAAATCAATATTTTAAATTAAAAGGAGAAAGAGAGTAAGGGAGTTGAGAGAAAAAAGTTTAAATTTTTTCAAACAAAAAAAATTGCAATAGTTAATAATGCAACGATTTGATTTATGAAAGTATGTTTCAAAATTAATATATAAATATAATGTAAGTATCTATGTTAATTTATTTTATATTATGATTTTAATATTATTTTTTAAATAATGTAAGTTGATACTATTCTTTATAATATAAAAAAACTAAAATTGTTAATTAGTAAACATGTATTTAACTAAAGTAGATTATAATTGCTTTGTGTTTTTTTATAATTTTTAATTAGTGTTATTCAATTACTTATCCTTAGTTAATTATTAATTTAAATGAAAATTTAATATATAATAATTAAAATGAATTATTATATTTAATATTTAACTATTTAAAAATTTTATTCTATATAATAATTATTTAATTTGGTCATATTATAATTAATTTAAAAAGTATAATTAAATTATGAGAATATTACGACATCATCACTTATCAATATTGTCACCTATGCCTAAAATAAATGACATGTTATGTATGTTAGATTTTATTATGTCACACAAATTTGTTAAATGCAAATAAATGGCAACCTTGTAAATGCACTTGAACGTTATAGGCAAAAAAATAAACATATTTCATCTTTCTTATGAAGAATGTATAGTGACATTAGAAGATATTGTAATATTACTTGGACTTCGAATCAACAGTCCATCAGTTGTTGGTTGTACTAATCTGAATACTATAGTATATGTGAACAGTTACTAGGTAAAGTAATCAACTAAGATCAAACAATATTAAAGGTTTAAAGATAAGATTAAAGTGGTAGATACAAAATTTTAGTTGGTTTCCCACTAATTCGAACATTAAAATAGCATAACATGCTCATAAATATGTACTATCTTTGTTATGGCATGTTCTTATGTTGAATAAAAGAATTCAGTAATACATGCAAAATTTTTATAATTGTTAACAATTGTGAATAAAATTGGATTATATAGTTAATGTTCAACATGTTTTATATAACACCTAAATTTTAATTAAAGCTCTTATATCATCAAGTCTAATAACATTTTCCAATTGAACATATATAAACGTATAATTATTACAATATCGTCATCCAAAACCCATGGGCATCATCATAGAGGAATCATCCTCATTTTCTCGATATATCATGAAAATATATAAGCACATTCCAAGAGGTGGCAAGTACTGTTTTCATTTTACTCATTTCAACATTATTCATATCAATTCACCATCAAACTCATTCAAATTAAATGGAGACAATTAATCGTTATCAACATCAGAGATAAGGAAGTTCAATTTAACAAATAATCATTTCAACCATTCCATGTCGTTATTATGCATCTAAAACTTTCACTCATTTCAATGAGATTTCACAATGACTATTGTGACACACAGGTGCTAAGTGAGGAAGGGGAGTGATCGCCGGTGTAATGTGGCACAAACAAGGAGTGACTATCTGACAGGCTTCCGATGGTAAGAAGTACATGAATGAATCAAACTTATACTGGAATAAGAGGAATCCAGAGATTGTGTATACAGTTGAGGATAGCTTAAAGAAATTGATTAGAACTACCTATACTAACAAAATGCATTTACTTTTCAGTAGCCTATCACTTAAGAACTCTAAAGTTAAGCATGCTTAACTTGGGACAATTATAAAAAGTTCTTAGGAATTGTGTGAGTAAGGACAAAGTACACTAAAAAATTTTGTGTTAGTTTGTAAGAACAGTCGCTAGTCCTGAATAAGTTGTGGGGCTATTACAGGTGAAGGTTTGCTTGCAGCTATTTTTTTGTCCAATGTCGCTTGGCATTACTTTGAATTACCAAATATTTATTAATTATATAGTTTTATCGGTTAAAAAAGCTTGTTTACTTTCTAATGATTGAAACTCAATCTGTTAACATAAAAAATATCTTTCTAACAGTTCATGAAAATGTTTGTACTCTTTTACCTTCCGTTAATCCTTTCAAAGAGATTGAACATTTCCTCAAATTAAGATTTCAAAAACTGTAAGAATGATAGTTTCTTAATTAAAATAATAATTTACTTTCCTCTTCCTCTAACTTTAAAAGAAGATTATGTGAACAAAATTAATCAACAAATTTACATTTTTTCAAATATCAAATGATTCGAACAATTTTTGGGTAAAAAATTAAGTTATATATAAGAATTGTAACTATCTCTTCATTATATCTTCTATTTAATTCAAACACCCATTTATCTATAATGATGTTCTAAATCACCATCTTGTAGTATAAGAAGCTTTTATGACATGAATAAATGGGATGCAAAGCGTAGTGCAATTAGGAAGGAGACAGATAGCATGATGTAAGTCACAAGGTGTTAAAAAAAAAATATATATATATATATATATATATATATATATATATATATATATATTTGTGTTTTGGCGAGTATTGCGTGTCATTTATCTTAGTTTTTAGTTAAAAGATTCAAGAGAAAATTATTTAAACTTGGACTGTAATATGTTTAATATTTTTTGACTATACACAAGATCTCCATGACGCAAAGGAAGTTTATTAACAAGAAAAATATATGATATTGTGTAATTACATGAATTGAAAGTGCGTAACACAAACCTATACTAGTAGCTTATTTAAAAATTTATAATTTATGTATTTTTATAATAAGTGGGTAAACTATTTGATAAAATAAAATAAAATAAAACTATATCTTTAAAAAAGTAACTTATACAGATTTACTTTTAATAATACTAAAATTACTCTAATAATATCTACTAAAGCTTATTTTTCTTCTATATTAAACAATTTCATTTTATCATTTTTATTTTTTAAAATATTATTCCTTAAAATTTTGTTATCATACTTTATTTAGTTGTTGATACAAAACATATTTATAATATGTAGTTGATACACTATATTGAATTAATTATTTAACTTACACAAATGTTTTCAAATTTTATTTTAGAAGTCATAATTTTTAATTTATTATTACATGATAGTATAAAATATTCATTACTGATAAGGAGGACATCTCCTATTTTACTTCATTCTTATTTCATTGTTTGACAATAATATTTTTATTTTTATCTAAATTAAAAAAAATTCATATATATAATGTGCAGAGAACTTGGTCATGTATAAATTCACTTAGTTTTCGGTCCTCATTTCCTTAATTTTTAGGTCTGCCCTTAACTTTAAATTTGTTTTAAATCAAAATTAATTTTATAAAATTAAGACAATTTAAAATTAAATCTTTTAAACCGTATGCAAATATAAAATTTATTATTAATCATGATTTTAAATGATTTTTAATTTCTTTAAAAGCTTGTATATTTGGAATTGATCCTGTGTAAAAAAAATATGTATTAAACCTTGACATTTAAAAGGGTAAAAATTAGTTTATATTATTAAATTCTTTTAGCACTTGTATCCAACATGGATTTAATTTTTTTCTCTTTTAAAATATTAGAAACTAAATTATACTTTTTCAAATAGGGATTAATTTAAATAATAACAACGTTAATACGGATAAAAATAATAATTTAAGGTCTTATTGTGGTTTGTTGGAAAATAATACAATGGTTTATTTCTTGCTTCATGGCCAATGTTGTGTGTAGGGCTAGAGATGGATTATGAGTTTAATTCTAATTTTGGTTATTTTAATTTGACTTTTTTTTCTTGTGATTTTAGTCCTTTTAATTTGGTACTTGTTCAATTTTGATCTTTTAACTTGTAATTGCATGATTTTATTTTCTCGAATTTATAATATATTTGACTTTTGTCTCTCAACTATTAATTATGCAATTTTAGTTTATGTATTTTTTAAATTTTGTATTTATTAACAACATTCAAATTTTAATATAGTGATAAATTGATTGTTAATAATGTTGAAATGTCCATGTTCATTTTATATTAATTATGTTGACGAGTTTATGCTTTTATGTCCAAAGAACAAATTATGAGAGTAATTTATTGGAGAGAATGACAAGTAGATATCGATTTGACATCGGTGCACATTATCATGAAACTATATTTTTAGTTAGGTCCCTTAAACAAAGAGAGACACATCAGTAAAATTAACATCTATTTTATCACTATTAAAATTTGGGTGACGAATCATCAGATACAAATTTTTATTTAAAAATAGAGGAACCAAATTAAAATCAGAACACAATTAAAAAATAGGAAATAAAAATTGTGTATGTATCAAACTAGTGGGACCAAAATTATGCAATTGGAAGTTAAAGGATCAAAATTAAATAAGTACTAAATTAAAGAGAGCAAAATTGTACAGTAATTAAGAGATTAATCTAAAGCTTAAATAAACAGGCATGCATATATAATCTTATACTACTATGTTAAAAATTTAAATAGACCAATTTATTAAACCTAAAATTTTCTGAATAACTTAAAATCTATCCTTTTTTTAAGTGAATATATTTATATTTAAAAGGTATGTACTTATCCTCTTTCTCTAGCAAAAAGATGACTCAAGTCAACTAGAAGCTATATTCAGAGAAGCCAATCAAGTGGCTGATCTGTTTGCTAAATATGTGGCTTAGAAAATATCGATAGGTTTATCTTTTCACCTATCCTTCCATTTCTGAGTAATGTTGTGTACTTTGATGTAATTGGAACATCTTTAATAGAAGTTTTGTCCATTTGGGGTTCTAGCCGTTTTAATTATCCATGACAAAAAAATCAAATGCGATTATAAAAATATCTTGATTGTTTTAATAAAAAAATTTGACTTATCTTAAATATATAAGCTAGACTCTGAACTCCCAACGAACTGCTTTATTTATTTCTTGATGGTTTCTTTATCAAGTCAGCTGAGGGATAGTGTGTTGAGTTTGGCCTCGCAATGCTAATAATGTGGGTTAGAGGAAAGTGATATCACAATTTAAATCTAATGCAGTTGAGGACCTGTTCTATTCTGGTGGCCCTTCCTCAGAACTATCTCTTGCATTGGGATCGTGATTTTGTTCTACAATCTAGGATGCCAAATAATTGTTATTTTTCTGCATTACAATGCCCAAGTTTGATCTTAACAACTTCACTAACATATTCATAATCGAGATCCTAATTAAAACAATATAGAATGGATTAACCCTATGAAATAATGATTAACTTCATGTTATTTCTCTAATACCAAAATTATCAATACATTTGTTGAAAAGGAGTATTTCCAAAACACAATTATTCATAAATATGTTGAAATTCACCCTCAGAACCTATGATTTTATGCAACTCACCGGCTTGATAATTTCCAAAGTAGATAATAATTTAATTTAATGGTTAAATGCCAATCCCAATAAAGAATATAGATACACATGACTGCATAGTTTTTTACCTGTTACTTTTCCAAGTGGTGACATTCGCCTCTTCAATCACTGTAAACCCATTACAAAATTTTACTGGTTGAACCAATCAGTTTGAGTCGGCAAAAATGGGCTATTCCGTCGATTTAAAAAGACCTATTGTGAGCTTCGAACTTTGAGGTGCTGATTAAAAGACTTCAGATCTATCTAAGTTACTAAAAATAATGTTCAAATTGGGAAAGCTTAATTTTTTAAGAGATTTTGTGTGTTTAGTTTGCATCGTGATAAAAATATATATAAATTTAATTTAAATTTTAAATTTAAGCCAATTTGATTAAACAAACTTATTTTGATCAGTTAAAACCAATACATCATTAGAATGTAATTTCACACACAAAAAATTATTTTATTTAATTTTTCACAAGAAGGAAAGATATTTTTAGCAATGGTTTATTAATTTTTTTTTTAAAAGTGTATTTAATTTCATTAAAAATCATACAATAATATTAAACATTACGATTTTAAAAATATATTATTTATTAATTTATTATTATGTATCATTACACATGTATTAAAAAAATTGTGCACAAAAATATCCTTAGCCTATTTAATAATAAACCTCAGCTAGCTTATGACATTCGCACACGTGCTTCTAATAAATCTATAAAGATAATCGTGTCATGTCTAAAGGCCAAGTAATTATGGCCCATACCTTCTATGATACTCACTCACACAGGACACAGTCCATTCGAGTTTCTGTCATAAATGATGGAAATGGACCACAGGTAGGTGATTCTCTCTCCGATTCATTTAGTTCAGTCCTATTCATAATCACAACCTATTAATCAAGTATCTTATCTAGTCTTTCTTATGTTCAATAAATTGTTACTGGCCATATGGGTTTTTTGAGTCTGCATTAAATTGTGTAAATTCATGGAAGCTGCATGTGATAGCTCGTAAGACAAGAAAAGTAGTAGTAAATTACGTAGTAACAGAGGAAAGGGTACCCCTTAATATGGCACGTCTGCCCCATGTTTCTAGTATTACTTCCAAGTTTGACTTACAATAGCAGAGGATATGCAGCCTTAAATTCAGCATGTTCTTTGGGTATATCGTGCCAGATCAAGCAATTCACATAGGGAAGCAAAAAGATGGATTTGGATTGCTTGCAGTTTTGGCAGAAAATGCTGCAGTTTCTTATTCGCTTAAATAAAATTTTTTTGCTTAAGCGAATTTTGGTAAAAAGTAATTTTGGCTTAAGTTAAAACAAATTCACTTAAATCAATTTTTGCTTAAGGCAGAAAAATTTGCTTAAGCGAAAGTAAAAATACACTGCAATATCTTTTTCTTCTTATGTATTTTCGCTTAAGCGAATATGATTCACTTAAGCAAAAATATTCAAGAAGAAGAAGATGATTCCTTCTCTCCATTACTTCGGTTCTCTCTATTCTCCTCTCCTTCCCTTCCTCTTACTTAGTCTCTTTCTTTCCTCCTCTTCCCCATCTCTTCTTCCCCATCCAATCTTCTTCCCCCTCTCTCCTCATCTAGCTCTCCTTCCTTCCCCTCCCCTTCACCCCCACTCATCTCCTTCCCCTTCTTTCTTCATCTAGCCCTTTTTCCTTCTCCTTATTAGCCTTCTCCTGCTTCCTTGTGTTCTTGCTTCCATCTCTGATCTCCCTCTCAGCTTCACTTTTTCTCTTCTTCTTTTAGTTTTTTTGCTACTCTTTCTAAATTCGCTTAAGCAAATTTTGCTGGTTTAAGCGAAAATTGGCTTAAGTGAATTTGTTTTAACTTAAGTTAAAATTATTTTTTACCAAAATTCACTTAAACAACAAAATTTCGTTTAAACGAATACAAAACCAAAACTGCAGACAATCCGAATCTCAAAAAGATATATGCTAATCAGTGCCTTTATTGTCCTCTAAGTACTATTAATTAATAAATTAAAAGTAAAAATTATTATAATATAGTAGTTATCTTTATAATTTGAAGAAATGTTGGTTTTGATTTTAATTTTTTTAATTTTAGTTTTAATTTTTTAAATCGAACACTTTCAATCTTTAATAACGACGAAATTTACTAAAATTTATTATCTGTCAATTTTTTTATCAATCACGATTTCTTATTAATATACTTCTTTTTTCATATATTTTAATATTTTTGTTTTTAATTCTTTAATTAGAGTCAAGTATTTATTGATATTTTTTTTCTTTAAGAAAACTCTCGTGCAGGACCCAATTGGAATTTAAGAGTTTAAATTTATTAATATTCTAGAATAAGGCACGTCCCTTACACATAATTTGATGGAATGTTGAGTACCTTTTAATAATTTAGCAGCATTGATTAACGATGTAAAGCAGTTTTTCATACTCAACCCCGTCAAAATTAAACAATTCGAACTAAGGATTGCTTGAATTCAATTGAACCTTTTGTTTAAGAACATACTTATAGACTAAAATTTTGCTCACATACAGCACAACACGCAAAGGAAACGGTCAGAACCATTAGGTGCAAAAACGAGGAACCTATGTCACTTAAAGTTAAACAATGTGATATAATACAAAATGCTTTCAAGTGCATGTGTTGCATATTAAAAAGATATATCCAAGTGCTGACTTCACCGGTATATGTGACACTATTATTTAAACCAAACCCAAAGTCCAAGACCTCTCTATCATTATTTTTGTCTCTCAACAAACCCACCCATTTGGATTCGGACAATTCTCATCAAAGATGTTCAATGCAAAATCTGATGAGGTTCTTCCCCACAAGACTGTGCTCCAAATCAAGCAAGATGACAAGTTCTTCAGTAGGCTTCTTTCAAAGGAAAGTTCCATGTCTCACCCATCATTCAGAATGGCTGTTGCTGTTCCTTTTGTGTGGGAATCTCAACCTGGCACTCCCAAATACACTTTCTATGAGGAAACTCTACCTCCTCTTACTCCTCCACCTTCCTATTACTTCAATTCCATCACTGCCACCAAAAACAAGCCACTCAAGAAACGTTCAAAATCCAATCTTTTGTCATCACTGTTCACAAAACTCCATCTCAAGAAAACCACTCTCTCACCCTCTTCACTTTCCTCTTTCTCTTCTCCATCTTTCTCTTCATTGTCATCCTCAGATTCTTCCCATGTTGTTCTTAAGCTTGGAAGGAGGCGTTTCCTAAGCTTTGGTTCTTCTTTTGACTTTAGGGGTGTTGATGATGAAGAGGGTGTTAGTTTTACTTCACCCACTTCAACACTTTGCTTTGGCATTCCTCGTTCTGCTAGCTCCATCTCTAACAGTACCTTCCGAGGTTCCTGCAGGAGGTGAATTTAATGTAATTGAGCCATTTCACTGTACTTTGGAGAATGATTTGGTGTGGCCATGGTGCTGTTGCTTTGAGTTTTATGTGTAAATGTTTTTGTTCCTCTCTGTGTTTAAAGGGAAACCAATTTTCTTGTTAAAAGTTGGTCTCGAGTTTGTTTCTTTCAAATAAATGGTCTGTTTCTAAGGTGTATTATTCTAAACATATTGTGCAGTTCAATGTTAAAACATGATATATTATTTGCATTTTGATTTTAGAATGTGTCCGAACTGAGTTGTGTTTTTTTGTCTTCGTGGACCTTATAAAATTTTAACTTTTAAGCAAAAACTGTTGTATTGCATCGACTATGACCATGGATTATTGTTATATTGTTATTTTGATATTTGTGATTGTTATCTTGTGATAATAGACAGTAATCAATGAATTAAGTAGGCTGTTAAGAATATATTTAATTTTTTAAAATTATGAATATATTTAACAAGAAGTAAGTTTCTTAGAGTAGTTCTTTTATGAATAACAAAATTTTTCTTTAAAATATTTAGCAGTTAAACACATTTAGTTATTAGAAATAAAATTATTTTTCTAATAGAAATTTTGGAGATTTTTTTATCAGCTAGCTAAATGGGCAATTAGCATTTGTTGTCCCTTCAAAATGTGGAGGGGGAAGAAGAAACATAAATCAGTTCAGCATATTTGAAAAAGTATTTTATTCATTCATTTCCTTATTTTAAATAAGGCCAATATAGCATTCTATAAGGTTCTTGTTCATTTCTTTTTGTCTTTCTCAACGTGATTATTCATTGCAAGAAGCAGAATCCGGTAAGAGTTACTATCATGCTATTAATTGGGCCTGAATAGCTGACAAATTGCTATTCCGTTGGAAATGATTTCGCAGTTTATTTCGTTTTTCTAGTGGCTTTGTTGTTGTGTCGTGTTGGTAAAGGACGCTTGAATATGGTAGGCTTACCTTTTGCTTCGGCATTTCTCGTGTGTCACGGATTCACGTACTTAATATCCAAAGTCATAATGGAACATATCTTCGATTTCTGGCCATGCAATAAATAACTAGAAGAATAATGCTATTTTCCTGACACTAATGCAGCTAATCAAATAAGAGTTTTAGTAAGTTATCGCATAGGGTAAATAGTTTTAGATCGGGTGGATTAGTAAAGTTAAAATAATATTATATTAAAAATTGTATTTTTTTATTTCATTTATCCGTTTAGGACGAGATTATTTATTCCATAAAATAATAATTTGGACAAATTCATTAAACAAATAATGAGATGGAATTTTCCTTAAGGAAATATGTTTTCCTGATATGTCAGATAATCAAAGAGTAACTATCATTTGTATTTAATTACTTCCTTAAAAAAATTTAATTGAGACAGTAATAACATCTTAGGCTGTCAATTTACTAAGGTTTCATTTGATGCAAAAAAAAAAAAAAATTGAATTGAATTTCAGAATTATAATTCTAATTTCAATTTCATTAGAATTAAAATTAGTTTAAAATTATAATTTTATGTTTGGTGTATTCAAAAGAATTAAAATGTAGAATTAGAATTCTAAGTTGAAATCAAATTCTACAGTGTGTTAATAAAATATAATTGATTATAACAATTTTTATTATTTTCATAATATAATCGCCTCAAAAGTATATTTCTTCTTGTATTTTTATCACTCTCGTGTGTTGGCTCTCTAAATATATTTCTTTGTTAATATGATAAAGTTATTGGGACCATTATAATAATTATTGCACTTGACACTAGTTTTTCTCTTTTTTATTTCTCTTGTACTCTTAATAGTTTTTGAATTAATTTCTAATATATTTTCTAACATCTAACAATTCAAAAAATTACTAAATAATTTATTACACAATTAATATAAATAATATAGTTTGTGTTAAGTGGAGAAAAATAATATAATATAATTTGCGGTAAGTGTAAAAAGTACAAAATAATAATATAATATAATTTGCAGTAAGTGTAAAATAGCAATACGATACAATAACATAAATATATTAAATATGTAATAAATATAAAATAGGAGAAAGAAAAGAAGAAAAAGATGTAAAAGAATAGGAAGAATAAGAGGAAAAGGAATAGAGAAAAATTACTTTTATTAATAATCAATGTAAAACGAAGAAAAAGAGAATAAAAAAATAAGAGAATATAAGAAAAAGAAGTAGTATAAAGGAGAGGAGAGTACAAAAAAAAATAAAAGAACATAGAAAGAGGAATAAAGATGCAACGAAAGGAGAGAAAAAGGAATAAAATACCAGAAAAAAAAGAATTATGAAGACGAGAAACTATAGAAATAAAGAGATATATACTTAAAAGTGTATTTGTAAATTATGATATTAAGAATTTAAATTCTTAAGTTACATGTTAAGAATTGAAGTGAGTCAAATTTAATTATAATAGAATTATATGAAATTAGTCTATAGAATTATAATCATAATTTTAAATATACACCCAAACATAATAATTAAAATTCTAAACTTCAATTCCAATTTCAATGTTCAATTCTACCCTCAATTATGTATACCAACGGACTCTAATAGAGGATGGCGTAAAAGGAAGATCTTAACCATCTTTTACGATGTCTGGATAAATATGTGTTCATTTCCTAAAATACATCATTTTTCAGAATTGGTTTATATTTAAATTTTATTTATTTTATTATTAAAAATTAAAAAAGGACAAGGAATACATCATATTTATTAAACACAATGATAAAAAATAAATAAAATTTAAATAAATAATTAAAAACAACATATTTTCAGTATAAAAGTATATTTAAGTCTAAACTGTATTATGAATCAAATTGTTGTTTATATTAGGTGGGTGTTTATCTCTTCCTGCATTTTAATATGATACAAAAGAAGCAAGAGAAACTCTGATTGCCCCAAAGGAAAGATTGAAGGATACCCAATTACCTAACACTTGTTTGATCTCTGATTAATATTATTAATCTAATTTGTCGGCAGAAGAACTACTAAAGTTGTCACTTGGGCTTGTCCCAGGTTGCCCATGTGCAAATGGGCCACTCTTTGTGAGCACAAATAATTACCGTACGTAATACAATATCTGTCCATAAAATATATAAAAAAATATATCTTAAAAAATATAAAAATATCTGTCCGTAAAAACAAGCTTGAAGTCCAAAAGAAGAAAATAATACACTTACTAAGTGTATATCCCTAGTGATAGATAAGTAGAGGCGAAGAAAATTAAAATTAAAAAAAAAAGGTGATGTAACAGGAAAAAAAATAATAAAAAGATAAAATGATTGTTCAAGTAAGATACGAGTATCATTTTTTATTCTAAAAAGAATGGAATAAAATATAAGGGACTGAAGAAAAATGATGAGTAGACATGCATACTGCAACCTTTTATTCATATATTTAATGATTTTTCCACTTACCAACTAAAAATTTCGTAAGAGACACACTAAATATTGAAATGCATGGAAGTGTGACCCACATGCATGTGATTATGGGACTCCGGTCCCTCTACGTAGTTTGGGTTTGATTAAAATTCTCACTAAGACACATTTTTAGAGACGAGTTAGAGTAGATAGATGTATTTATTAGGGGCACAACTTCCCTTCCTCTTAGACTTGAGAAGAGAACAATTCGGGTTTAATACCTTTAGAATTTTTTCATAAAAATTACAGTGGATTACAACTAATTGTGATTTTCTTTGGTTTTGTAAAAACATACTAATATTATAATTTATTTAAAAATATTTAAATCTATTAATAATATAATTAATTACTTATGGATTATGAGTACTTAACTTAATATTGATATACATAAAAAATAATGAGTCTCACATTTAATCTCATGATAAAGTTTTTAGAGTTAATAAAGAATGTGATTAACTCTCTTTTACTGTCATGAAAACACATTTTATTACTGTTTAGGTGTACCCTTTTATTATATAGTTCATTATCTTATTATTAGTATTCTAAATTCATATATAAAGATTTAATTTAATTTTTACTTACATAATACTCCAATCTTGTTAGATAGAATCTTATTTTATATATTTTAAATAAAAATAATAAAATGATCATGTAGTTTCTGAAAATTACTTTATTAAAAATTATTTCAAGTAGTATTCAATTTATTATGAGTTAATTTAACACTTCACAAAAAGAAAAAAAAAATGTCTATTGGACATTATAGGCTATTTAGAAGAGCTTACAGCAGGTATCTTATCCCGACTTTTCTTTATTTAGGTTTCACATGGTTCAGTTTCTAACATCAATTGTCTATTTAGGTTGGACTTAAACTTCGATTTCGTAACCTTGTTACAAAGCAAGTCTTTTTGCCTTAGATTCAATAAATGCAATAAATCAATACTAGTAGTAAAATAACAAAATATATGTACAATAATTGAGGTATTTTTAGTGATATTTTTAATTAAAATTAAAATTAAAAATTTATCTTATAAATCAAAATATATTAGCTTTATGATAAACCTTTATCATATATTTTTAATATAAAATTCTAATTTTTATTTAAGAACAATACACAAAATATTTAAAATATTGCATCTAAATTTGTATCTTTTACAAAATTAAGTTATTTTCTTCTTTTTCAAAGATAAATGTGAAAAATGCCTAATTTTAAGGAAAGAGTAATATAATCTTATTGTTAATTTGTTTCCAAAGTTTAGGAGAGTCGTTATCTTTTTAATTTATTTTCTGAAAGTGTCAAAAATTTCAAAGTGAAGTATAATTATACATGAATAACATTATTTATCAGCATGATGCTTCATATTTATTATAAACTTACAATATTTATATTAATAAATTATTTTAGTTAAATAAAAATTAAACTAATAAATGCAAAAAATGGCCTCGAATTGTTCATGTAACCTTGGATTCAATTGTAAGATTCATCTAAACGAAAAAATATATACTGTTAAAAAGAATTATAACTTTAACACTTAATTAAACTCTCTATCGTCTGCTTGTGGAATAAGATGCTATAAAAAAAATGGTTAATGTATGTTGTGATTAGGTTAGGGTAGAAAAAAAACTATTAATGGTTGATGTTACATGCGATTAGAGTCTCTTTATCAATCATAATCACCCAATGTATTACGTTTGCCGTATGATTCACATCAATGCTTGGATACACGCTATATTCTGCAAATAAATGAAATTACACCATCGGTCCGTAGAAAGAATTATTGTATGTATGAAAGAGACTTTTCTTTTTAAATAAATAGTTAAATATTTTTAAAATTTAAGAAAAACTATGAAAATATAAATTGATTTTTTTTATTAATATGATGTACCAAAATTTAAAAACTAAATTCAAATTATGATTTACTAAGATTAGAAAGTATTAAATTTAGTTTATTTTAAAAATATCTTTAATTTAATATAATTTGTATTTAAATTTAAAATTAGATTAAATTTAAAAACAAAAATAAAATTTGAAAAGAATAAAATATTAAAATGTCGCGAGAAAGATAATCCCTCACATCTAAGATAGTTGCTAATTTAGATTTAATATATAGAAGTAAACTAAATTTAAAATTTAAAGTTTTGTATTTATTAATATTTAAGAAATTAAACTCGAATAGTTTATTAATTTATAAACAACATATCTAGTTTATTCTTTATTCAATAAATAATATGATTTTGAACTACTCAACAGATATAACAGATATAAAATTGTTCAAATTTAACTAAAGATATTAGGTTGGACTCCCTTATGTAATTGCGTTATAGTTTTATTAAACTTAAATAAGATTATTTTTTAGGGTTTACACCTAATTTAGAAAGTTTTTTTTTTTAAATATAGCATTTTGAGATCAATTGAATGAACAAAATATGAGAATATGATATGTTAATTTTTTGAGTAATTCCTTATATTAGTCTTTTAAGTTTGTGAGAAATGAGTAAATTAGTTTTTAAAATTTTTAAACAAACTTGTTAATTTTTTATTTTATTAAAACGTTAGACATTTTAGTTTAATTAATAGTTTCTATTATAATGTTATTAAACTTTTTCAAGGTGCCACATAAAGATGGTTAAAACAATGTTGTTTCAAACTTGTTCTCTCTTTCTTCAACCGCTTGAATTGAATCTCAGTGTGAAGCATGGTGTCTTACTTCAAAGGCTTCTTAGAGGATCCTATTACCGAGAACTAGTCAAAGATTAACTTCTTGGTGACAATTCTCTTTGTTGGAATCATTATAATCTCTAAGATCTGCATGCCAAAAACACTTTCATACTTGAATGTGAAATTCTAAATCTAAGACGAGATGTGCTAGTAAAATGTGAAAGTTTTCGTTTCACATTGACTTTTTGCGAGTATTTAACACATGCATGCAAGTTACTACAAAATAAGGACATATAAGTCGTTGATAATAATCTTTTCATAGTAGTGTATTTAGCTGACAATATTGTTGGCAACAATGTTAGAGGAGTAGAATTTGATGGTGTCACAAGTGATTATGCAATGTTAAAGATGTTTGAAAAAGGAAACAATTATACTTCCTCGTTTTTTTCCCCATTTCTTCTAACTCCCTTTTGTTTATGGTCTTTGTAATTTCATTGTTGTTTCTCTTGACTCTCCTCTCCTCTCCTCTCTCTACCCACCAATTCCACACACCGCATATAAACCTTAGAAGAGGATCTACTAGTCTTTTCCATCGTCATATTGCTCTTTCAATTGAATCATCATCCTAGTAGCATTAAACATTGTATGTTGTGATAGGGAGGGGAGGGAGTTTTGAGTGATGTCAGCGATGGTGAAAGAGAAATATAAAACGACAATAACAACTGATAAAAAATTGAGCAAATACACTAATTATTTCTTAAAATTGTGATTGGTGTTAAACTAATGAAAAAAAGAAGAGAACTAATATGAAATGATGTTTTTTAATCACTTAAGTAATCTCAAGTATCACTTAATTTGTTATGATATAAATTATTAGTTGAACTACAATGCCTAATATTTGATAAATCAAGAATTAATAAATTTGTATAAAAATATCATAAACTAATTATCCAATACTCACAATTTCAAAGAATAATGTAAGAATTTATTCATAATTTTTTTATTAGGTACTACTTTTTATGTTTGTTTAATCAACATGATCTAATAACTTTATTTTATGTGGATATTAGAAATTTCATCCTATATAGTATTTGAGTTAAAAATAAATAAGATATGATTTTATATATATTAAACGTAAAATAAAATAACCGATTATCCTTTAAAGTATAATAAAAAGAAAAGGACAAAATAAGCAAAAAGCAGTTTGAAAAAGTGAACAAAATTAAAATTCCGACCTGCCGGATTCGAACCAGCGACCTAAGGATAACCATGTGGGTTTAGACCAACTACAGTCCTCCGCTCTACCAACTGAGCTAAGGTCGGTTTCATTAAGATCTGAGAATCAAAATATATTAATTTTAAACTGTGTAAAAATAATTATAAAATATGGAAAATAATGCTGCCACAACCTTCACTTGCTCTTAAATTGTCTCCAATAATCTTTTTTTTTTTTTTTTACCCTCTTTTCCTTTTATCTTACGCACATGTATAATGAGTTCTACTTGAAGGACGAATTAGGAGAGGCAAATGAAGGAAAGGAGTTCAATGGTACACACGATATGGGGTTAAAATGGATATGAAAAGTTAATCAATCAGATCTATAGTATAAAAATCAGAATTTCATTCATCAATTTTCCATTGTCATTTGTATCGTACACCAAACTAGCTAATCCAAGGGTGAAAATTTATTCTGCAGGCCGGACTTATCATTAAAAATTCTCTCTGCCGAAAACGTGCCCTGATTTTATGCCCAACTGCCCCATGATTCCACTTTTAATAACAAATTGCCAATCTTTTTCTAATGATAATTGTGAATTTTTTTTTGTTGAAAAATAACTAAAATATAAAAGAAAACCGAGTCAAAATTAAAAACAGATTCCAACCATTATTGATTCATATTATAAATTTTTATGACACAATTGAGGAAACATTGGTGTTTTGTCCCTTCACTGTTATAATTATAACAATATTAAAGCTAGTCCCCGAACTTGTACTATATATTCAGTACCCCGAGGGCCCAAAATCTCAGTTGATCTTCCTACAATTGGTCCTAATCTGGCCACTAGACCCAGTGAGTGGACTAAGGTTCCCCATTTTAACCATTGCATTGGCAAAGTCAGTTTTGAAACTAGCAGCATCATTGCTATAAGCATTTACTTGAGAGTCTGTGGATCCTCCATTGAAAAGCTCTTGATCTGAGTGCAAGAGACCCTTTTGTTCCTGCAAGTTCTTGAAGTATGCATTGTCAAAGGTGTTTGCCGTAGTGGTGTCAAGAGGGGACAAATTGCCATCACCACCTGTGCTAGGACAATTTGCTTTCAATGATTGTGCAAAAGTGGCATCAATGTTGGTCTCATTGTAAATCCTTGTTCTGAAGTTTAAACAGCTAGCTTGGCCAATTGTGTGAGATCCTGAAATGTTTGTCACATATAGAACATTAAGTGCATGTCTCTATATATGTAGTTTGTTGTCAAGAATTGGAGTTGTTTGGTTTGTGAAAAAGTTTTTTTGTTTTTACTTGTAATTATAAAACTGTCTCCTTATGCTCATTCTATTTTCTGATTTTTAATATTTGGACAGAAAATAATAAAAAAATAATTTTGGTATTTCAAGTGGAAATCTTTGAAAATATGAAATAGAATGAAAACAAAATATATTGTGAAACTAAATAACCCCTAAAAGTGTATATAAGAAGTAAAAATTAAAATTCATATAAGAATTAAGATCAAATAAAGCATTATATTTATGTGGATTAAACACATATTTAAACTATATAAGAAAATTTAATATGCATTTAGACATAGAGGCTACCTGATAGAGCAACCATTTCTTTGGTTGTGAAACCTTTGTTTGAGAAAGCAGTGATAAGTTCACCTAGATTCAAGGAAGGAGCGGGCAAGTCCGAGTTTGCCAAACTGAAACTTGCTGTGGTTGAATCTCTTCTGCCCAATTCAACTGTCCAGCTGGTTCCACCAAGCTGAAGATATTTCATAATTAGTGCCTGGCTCATAGTTTCTTTCCCTTATTATATAGTATTATAATTATAGGATTTGGTTTGTCTAGAGTGAAAAAAATAAATAAAGTGACAAAGTAAGTTTTGTTACCGTTAATTTAAAGTTATTTATTATTATAAAATACTTATATGAATAATTTTTTACTTTTAAATTTTCTATGTATTTTCACTTGAAACAAATAAAATGTTTAAAATGTACTCACAGCAACCACAGAGTCTCTTGCAGCTACAGCAAGGATATCAGCACAGGAAACAACACCAGGGCACAAGCTCTCCACTTGAGACTTTATGGTGTCTATTACGTCAAAACCTCTTAAGGAGTTAACATTAGGAAATGCCGTTTGTTCACCCGTAAAACTAGCTGTGTCATCTAATAGCACTGATGCATCGCATCCCTGAGATCAAAGACACAATGGATTAATAAAATAAAAATTAAATAAATGAATTTATGTGTCATTTAACACTAGTTACCAAAGAAATTAATTATACACATGATTATCTTTTTCTTTTTGTAAATACTATAAATAATTTTCTGGGCTAGCTGGATGACCTTTTATTTTTTATTCCAAGAATAAAATATTGGAAAGAAACACTATTTTGCCGGTCACTGGGAAGCAAATGCTAGTGGAAATCAAAGACATGATGCGTGTGTGTGTGTTTCTAGTCAATAATAATAATAATGGTGGTAAGAGTTTGCTTAAAAATATTTATTATATTTTTAATGAAACAAATATTTTTTTAACGGTTCAACTAAATTACATTATAAAAATTTAGATCAACAAAATAAGAAAAAATTAAAGAGTAAGTTCACTTGCTTGAACAAAGCAATCATGAAAATGGAGACGTAGCAAGGATGCCCCCATTCGAGCCTCATTGTTCACAGCAGAGTCCACTGCTGTCTTAATAGTTGAAAGCACATTTGGACACGATGTTGAGTAAAAATCAGAGGACAATTGAGCTGAGACTATCCCCATTGAGCATAAGAATAAAAGGAACCAAACTCTGAAGATTGGCATAATGCATAAGGAGAAAGAAGTAGTAGCCATGATGGTAATGGGAATTCTACGTAAGGAGAAATTCGAAGGAGATATAATACTAATTAAGAATTTGAGGATCGAGAAGCTTATGATTAGTGCTTGGGGTTGGGTTCTTCAATGCGTCACATATTTATACATGAGGATATTTTGTAGTTGTCTCGATTAGTCAATATATGCATGCATGCAGCCAATCAGGAACAATTATCTGTACAGAAGCGAGTTTTTCCAAAGTGTCCTAATAATTTTATTGATGTTCAATAAAAATTTAAAATACACTGTATGTCAGAGTAAAATGCATTTTTTATGGGTGATTTAATATATATATATACAGAGAGAGAGAGAGAGAGAGACGCCCATTCTCTCATCTCTTTACTGATATTTATAAAATATACGTAAATAGACGGAACCTTCCTAGTCTAAAAGAAAAGGACGAAGAAATCAATTGGACCGAGTAGATATAATATTATCAATTATTGAATTTATTTTGTATGTATTGGGCCGGAAGTTGAATTTTTTTCGAAAATATGTTGAAAATTCTTCATTTTTCGGCTACAATATTGAGCTGCAATTTTGCCACTATTCTTAGACTCTTTTTTTCTAAAGGCGAGCCATTTGAGCGAAATATTTGAAAACTTCTAACTTTTTTTTGTTTCTTCTAAACTTTTGAGTCCACCACGTGGGTAACCATTCTTTATCGCATAATCTCTCTCTTTTATTTTTATTGTTTTTGTTAGATAAAATAATTTACTTTAGATCGTAAGCATCTTTAAGGACAAACAATTTTATTTAAGTATAGACAGTAACTTATTTTTTAAAAATATTTAACACAAATAAAATGGTTATATGTAAGAAAATAAAATTTTTTGCTCTTACTTTTCCTTTTTTCTAATCAATTATATGTAACTTCCCAAAATTATATTTTGAGTCTTCACACAAGCTAAATTAAACATGCCACCAAATGCGTGTTATTATTATTATTATTATTATTATTATTTATTGATATCCTAATTCTTAATATCTATCTATCCATTTATTTATCTATATATTCTTATATGTGCATATACGGTTTCTTAATGCAATTTTTATTTAAATGTCTAATTAAAGAAGAGAAGCGATATGATAATCAGAAAATAATTAGTTATGCAGTAATAGAAAAATAAATTTTTATAAGCCAAATAAATTATATTACTTGGAAGTAATTATTTTAGAAAATTTAGATAATAATAAAATCACATGTAAAGAAAAAAAATGACATGGTGAGAGGTTATATAAATTTTTAAAATGAAGAATATTGTAGATGAATTGAGTTTTCATTTGAAACATCATAATCACAGTTTAGATGAAAAGTTTCAAAAGAAGATATTTGCTCAAACAATATATACGAGGTTGTTAAACAAAAAAAAATAAATAAATAAACACATTAGAAGAGAGCAACCTCATCGTGTTCGTGAACAGACAACATCGATCGGTCAATTGTTCTTTATTTTGTTAGTGTGATATTTTTTCAAAATAGGATAATGAACTTAATTTTTATATAATTACAGAACTTAATTTTAAACAAAATAAATATATAATTTTGAAATATTATCATCATTTAAATAAATAATTTTTTAAATATAAAATACTTCTACAATCATTTGAAAGGTAATCTTAATTATTTTAAAAGTCAACTTTATCTATTTAATAAATAAATATAACTTAATTCATTTTTATTAGGTCATATTAACCAATGTCTTGAAAATACAGTTTAAAGAATTAATTATTTTTAAGAATTTAAATAATAATTTTTTAGCTAAAAAATGATACAAGTGCATGCAAATTATGCATTAGCATGCATGATGATGCATAGGACAGGTGATGGTTTACTTGGAAGTAAAGTCAGTCACGCAGCGAATGCAGCTATTGTCGCCTGAGTTTCTATCATGCGGCCACTCTCTTGTTCAAAACCTAATACTCTTTCCAGTTTGAAAAATGCATCTACATACCCTACAATGATAGTTTTTAAATCGAATTAAATTATTTTAAATCACTAAATTAATGTAAACAATTTTAAGATTGATGATAAAAATTTATAACAAAAAGTTGCAATTTCATTGTGGTTTGATTTTGTTTTTTCATGGTATATTTCTGTTTAAAAATTATTCCTTTACTTAATTCTATTTGAACCTTGTATGAATAAATAATTTTTTATTTTTATCTACTCTCAAAAATTTTCTTTTCTTTTTAATTGCGTTTCCTTTTTTCCCTTTTCTTTGTTAAAAAACTCACTTTTCTTTCACAATTTTATCCATTTGACTTTCATGTCTTTCTTTTGTTTTTTCTTTCTATCAATTCTTGGCCTCATCCTATCTAATTTAAAATAAAAATAATATAAAAATAATTAAAAGATAAAAAGTTGAATAGCTGATCCAAATGAAATGTAAAAATTTAATTTAATTTTAATACTACATTCAAAATAAATTAAACAAAATCACATGTTTATATTTAATTAATTATATGACATTTTTAAATAAAAAATGAATTAAATCAGACCATAAACACCCGTATTGATAAGTAGTCATTTTGCTTTAAAACCTTAATTTATTAGAGGAAGCACTAATTAAGGTCTCTGAGATTCGAAGCTAAATAAAATAATAAACTTGCTGTGGTAGAAGAGTAAAATTTGAAAAGTCTAAAAGACCCACATGCCTTGTAGACGTTATCCTCTTTCAAACAATGCCAACCATCACAGTCTGTAGCCCAAAAGAGATGAAGGAGGTCCAAGAAGATACCTTCCTTGAGGAGAAATGTGTTAGGGTGATTTTTTTTTTATCAATATTATTATTTAAATAATAAAATATTAAAAGTAATAACGATATAGTAATGATGAGTTAGATTTATGTAAGTCTAAATATTTTTAAAATGTTAGAAATTATATTTCAATAATTTTTTTAAAGACTAATTTTAAAGAGAATTATTTTTATGGAGATAAAAAATACATAATTATGCCATATTTATTTTAACATTTAATCAATAACATTTGCTAGCATAAACTTACGCTATTCATAATATTATATTAAATATATTTTAAAAAGATTTAATGAATACAAATGAGCTTATCTATTTATAATTTTTATTATATATGACAACTTTCGGGGATTCCAATAAAATACAAGCAAGAATTAATGCTTGGAAAGCAGTGTTAATTATATGAACAATATATAGAGATTTATATTCGTGCCATTTGACAGTACAGCAGTTTATTACAGCTGTGTTATACCTAAACTAACAAAGAGATGAAGCGATGACAATAGAAATAATTTTCTAAAGAGTGATGGCATCAAATGTTAGATTTTATATACATAAAGTGAAGGTAGCTGCCTCGTTCGAAAAAGATTCATGATTATGATTATGCACGAAATAAAATGAAAAATAAATATGTTGTTACACTCTAATAAAAAAAAAATACACAAATTTATTATAAAAGACTGAAGTAAATATGTTCTTATTTTTTATCAATTTGTTTGACTTGTGGTTGAAGGAGTAATCTAATGACGCAACCAGTTTAGGCTTAGTTTATTTCGCTACTTTAATCATTCTTATTCTTGATATATGATCAGGCTAAAATTTCAAAATTTTCTTACAGTAGCAGTAAGGTTAATTTCATTGAAAATTTAGCAAACTATATCATAGAATGCTAGGCAGGCCAAAATATTAGCTAAGTCCAAGTATTGTTCTTGATATTGAGTTTATATTACAATTGCGGAAGCATTGACTTTGCTCCTAAACTGCAATGAATACAACAGCTAAATTATACAATACTTGGTCGTAACAAGAAAGCCCAAAGTCTCAGTTGGTCTTCCTACAATTGGTCCTAATCTGGCCACTAGACCCAGTGAGTGGGCTAAGGTTCCCCATTTTAATCATTGCATTGGCAAAGTCAGTTTTGAAACTAGCGGCATCATTGCTATAAGCATTTACTTGAGAGTCTGTGGATCCTCCATTAAAAAGCTGTTGATCCGAGTGCAAAAGACCCTTTTTGCTTTGCAAATTCTTGTAGTAAGCATTGTCAAAGGTGGTTGGACTGGTTGTGTCAAGAGGGGACAAATTGCTATCACCACCTGTGCTAGGACATTTTCCTTGCAATGATTTTGCAAAAGAGGAATCTATGTTGGTCTCGTTGTAAATCCTTGTTCTAAAGCTCACACACCTCGCTTGCCCAATTGTGTGAGATCCTGAAATGTTTTTCAGATGAAAGGGTCAATTAAGTTCGTGGCAAACATTAATTTAATCATAGATTAGTACATCAATAAAACTATTAACTTTCATAATAATTAAGTTAAAAGTCATATCAATGATGTATTAAATTGATTAAAAGTGTAAAATAAGAATTTATCTAACATTGGGACTAAATATGTATAAACTCATCTAGCTAGCTAGCTACCTGAAAGAGCAACCAGTTCCTTAGTTGAGAAGCCTTTGTTGGAGAAGGCGTTGATAAGGCCACTTAAATCCGAAGATGGAGCTGGCAAGTCAGAGTTAGCTAAACTTAAACTTGCTGTGGTTGAGTCTCTTCTACCCAATCGCACTGTCCAACTTGGCCCACCAAGCTGCGAAATTTGTTCAATATGAGTGTGTTATTGGGGGAAAATGTGTATAATAAAGTTCATCTTATTAACTTTGTATGCATGAAATGTTTTCTTTTAGGAAAAGAAAAAAAAAAGAAACTGAGTTAATGTTTTCTTTTAGGAAAAGAAAAAAAAAAGAAACTGAGTTTCATATTCTATCCTTAGGCTTTGAATTATACTTACAGCAACAACTGAGTCTCTTGCAGCTACAGCAAGGATATCAGCACAAGAGACAACACCGGGGCATAAACTCTCCACTTTAGACTTAATGGTGTCTATTACCTCAAATCCTCTTATTGAATTAGCGTTGGGATTCGCTGTCTTTTCACCTGTGAAACTCGATGTATCATCCAATAGTACTGATGCATCACATCCCTAGAATCAAAAGCAATATAGTATTAATTTACAATTGAATTTAATTAGTTGTCATTTCCACTTGCTACCAAAGAATGTTACGCATATCGATAGTCTAGTATTTTTAAATCTAAATGAAACAACAAGGATGTGGACTTGGTCTTAACATTTTACTTTGTTGGCAATTTGGTAACAAATGCTTGTTAGCAGAAGGTTGAACATTTTACACATTATTTTTACGAGAATTTCAAATTTTGTTTAAACTTTTAAGGATAAATTAATATGCAGGCGTATCTTTTCTTTGAAAATTCAGTTTTTATAATTTAACAATTTTTTAAAATAATAACATTCACTCCATAGAACAGCACGTAACCCATGATGCGTACATACATTCAAATCTCACAATTTGCCCCTTTCGCCAAATTCGTGGGACCTTCCTTTGGTTTCCTCCAGCTAAATATTCTAATGACAATAGTAACATTATCAATTTTGTTAAGAAATGCTGAATACAGTTTTAACACTTTTAAAGTCATACAATAAGTAGTAATTTTTTATTAAAAAAAATATAGACCTACCAAATTCAGTGAATTACATGTTATAATTTTAAATAAAAAGTTTAATATTTATTAATTTATTATTGTGTGTATTAATAAATATTATACAACAGATCATTATATACTGAAATTATTATTTAAAGCATGTGATATATATTTTTATAAAATACGAGCATTTTTAATTACCATTATATTTCTTTGACGAGATAATTAACATTCTATGGCATTACATAGTCGAAAAATGATTTGGGTACGTACTTAAGATAAATATAATTTTTACGTAATTAATAATTATTATATTTTGTATGTGTTAATAAATGCATGTATGTTTTTGCTTAATAAGTAATGCAATACACATGAAAAAACTTAATTGAAGTGTTTGATTTGAATTGCATAATTTAAATTTAATTGTCATAACGTAGTCTAACAAAAAGATGGACATTCAATAATATATTAATAGACCATGTTCATTATAAAAATTAAAAATAATATTATATAAAAATATAAATGATATCTTAATAAAAAAAAATTATACATACTAAATATAAATTGAAACGCGTAATTAAGCATATAAAAAAAAATAAAGGAGAAAATGACAGTGAACTTGCTTGAACAAAACAATCATGGAAATGAAGACGGAGAAGGGAGGCCCCCATGCGAGGCTCGTTGTTCACAGCAGACTTTACTGCTGCGCTAATGGTTGAGAGTGCATTAGGGCATGTTTGGGCATAAAAATTAGAGGACAATTGAGCTGAGACTATCCCAAACCCAACAATGCAAAAAATGAAGAAACGAACTTTGATGGTTGGAAGGATCATGGTTATTGAAGTTTTGTAATTATTAGTGCTTGTGGTTATGGCCTTGAACTGTGTCCTACATTTATACATGAAATTTGGCTTGAACTAGGTTTGTCTTTTCCTCTTGTCAATGTATGCTGCCACAATGCATTAAGAAACTATATTTGATTGGAAAGAGAGGTAGTAGGCGTTATCTGCATCAGTTGTTGGGTTTATTTTTATATTTTAGGCTCATAGCTAGCTGTATTTCCCCAACTATTTTAATTGTTTAATATCTTGACATGTTAAAACTCTATGGTGTTTTACTTTTCTTTTTCTTATTTAACACCACAAGAATCTTTTACTTCTAACGAATTTTGTTTCATATGAAAATATTTATAAAATGGCATTAACAAGAAATCCTAATACACTCCACAGGATTATTATGCCAATCTGAAAAGGAAAAAGAGGCACTCTTGCTCTAATTGCAAATCATTTTTAGCTCCTAATTAACCTTAATATGATCGATTATCTCTAGGAATACACACGACTCCTGTCTAAAAATTATTACATTCCTTAGATTCCGTGTAGACCACACAGCAACATTCCAAATCATTGATAAATTTTGTTTCTCCTTTTTCTTTTTTTCATTGCTCAACTTACGAATTGAAGCGTATACATAGTTAAAGTTAAAACAAACTATTTGTAATTACAAAATATACAACCAAACCAATTGGGTATATATGATACCAAATCCTCACAGAAAGGGAAGAGACAAAACAAATGAGAACACGTTGAAAATCAGTTCTTTTCTTCTTGGCATTTGATCACCGACTCACTACAGAATATTATATTTTGAAGCAAAAAATATATATGAAGGGCATGTTTTCTCAAGATAGTATATTGATGAATTTCTTTATCTTTCATTTAGATATCCAAATAGAAATATTTTGTTACAATCATCAAGACCTAACTTCTCATAAAAATACAACTTGTGTAAAGAGTAAATTTTTTGTCAACTAAAAGATTCCAAAATGATAACTTAGACTTGTGATAGAAAAGAACAGGCAAAAGGTATATGTTTATTGGAAAACAACAAGAGAGGTCAGTGAAGCCAACATGTTCTCTGGCTTTTCTGCCTTAATCAAATGTAATACCTACTTGCCTGTCTTTGTTGACCAATGATAACGCGTTGATGCTAAGAATGAAATTGCCCACCGTGAACATGCAAAATATGCATGCAAAATACCTTTCCATTTTACTTTTTCTTTACCAAATTTGTAAAAAAAATATTGAAAATATGATTTTGTTTTTTTATTATTTGTGCACAAATTTTTAAAATAGAAAACAAAGTAAAAGTAAGCTCATATTTTTACAACTATTTGTAAGTTGAATTAAAAACAAAAATGGAAATTTCAAACCAAATATATTTTAAAAATTTAACTATAATAATTTTTTTAGAGTAAACCAAATCAGAAAATAGCTTAATCTCCTTTACTAAAGTTTTAAGGAAGAATAAGACGATTCTAATTGTTTGTGAATTTTTTATACACTATACAAGCATTATTGAACTAACATAATTTTTAAATAAATTAAAGGTATAGTATTTGATTATTTTTTAATTTAATATTTTTATAAAAGTTTAGAAAGAGTAAATAGCATAATGTTATTATTAGTAATAAATATTAATATAACTAACTTTAAAAATTAAACTTAAAAAGTTAATCATTAATTTTTAAAATTTATAAAAAATAAAATTAAAACCTGAATATATAGAGATAAATTAAACAAAGAAAGTTATTCAAGGGTATTATACAAAGATTGAAGAGTCGGGTAAATCCCAACTATTCCTCGTGTCTTAGTCGTTAAGAAGAACTAGATAACTATTTTAGCTATGGAAAATATTTTATTTTGGCATAGACACTCAAATCAGTATTCGATATACAAGAAATTGTAGAGCCTTTAAGAGAAAGTCATTTGTATCTAAAACTATTTTCATTCATCAATTACTGATTTATATATATATAAATCATATTATCAATATCTAAAGGGATAAAATGTCTCGGAATTTTTCCTTCAGAATATAATATGATATATTAAGGTAAGGGATGCTAACTTCAATTCATGTATAATAAAGAAACTAGTAATTTAGTTATATTACGGTAAGAAACTATTTTGTTATATAATTTAAAAAATATATATACTTTTAATTTTAGTACTTTAGTTTATGTATGGTTTTAGTTTTTTTTTTATATATAATTTAATTTGTCATTTTTTATTTCTTCTTAGTTTTTGGATTGTGAAGTGGGTCTATAAAACCTCATTTTAAAACTTAAAACTAATAATCATGCGTCAAAAGTTTTTAGATAATATTGAAAGTTTTAAAAAATGTTCTTAAAAATTCAGTAGAGAGTACAGTATAATTACTTACCTTTGTAAGAATTTCAATTATGTTAAGGTAAACTGGATTTTAGGATATTATTTCTCTTCAAAGAGAACATAATTTATAAAACCAGTGGAGTACAGTATACTTTAAACATCTCTGAAAAAGTTAATGTATTACCCTAAAGAAAAATACCCGTCATATAAAATATATAATAATAAAGAGTTTTAAAATAATGTTGTTGAAATCTTCAAATTCGCAAAACAAATAATGAATGAAAAAAAATACTTATTCTAGTTCTTTAAATTATAAATACTTTTAGTTCATAATTTTAGAAAAAAAATACTTTCAAATTTTCATTTTATAAAATGACATTTATTTTATGTTATATAAAATGATAATATAATTAAAGTAAAAAATAAATAATTTAAAGGTACTGAAAATTAAAATATTTTTTTATAAAATTAAAAGTTAAATTAATCAACACTTATAATTTTAAAAATTAAAATAAATATTTACTAATAATTAACAGTTGTATTTCGTACTTTGACTGATAACTTGGGAATCGCTGATTGGTACGGATAGCAATGTTCGGCAAAAAAAGATAAAATAAAATTAGACACAATGATTAAGATACGAATAATCTCAAAAGTAATTTGATATAAATGGTTTAATTGTCAAACTCGATTTTTATTTTTAGTGTATCTGTCGTTTTAATTGAATTAATACCTAAGAAGAATGGTTATCTTTCTTTAACGTCTAATGAGACATGAAATCCTATTAAAGAATTGCAAATAAAAGAAACTATGGTACGATGGTAGGGAAAAGAAAATCTTTGCGCACTGAATTGCTAAATTCTACGTAAACAGCACCACACGATCCCAAGGATAATTGTAGCAAATGTATTCCATTGATTATGGCATCAATCATGATTAAAATTAATTACTTAATAAAACTGATTATAGAATCTACAGATATCACTGTCTCTGGTTAGCGCTGTAAAAAAAATACTAATTCAACTCGATCTATTAATTTGATAATTAAGTTGGCACATCAGTTTTCTTAAAGAATAAAATATATATAATTTTTGAAAAAAATTAAAAAAATATAAATACAAATACTGAAATGGAGATTAAAAAAATCATAATAGATTATTTCAATTTACATAAATATCTTAATATTTTAAAATCATTAGATAAATAAATAATATTAGTAATAAGATAATGATTAAAATTAAAATATCTGAATTGACCTATTTCACTGTAGTTCGACCCATATAATTAGTAGATTAAGTCAAATAAAAAAAATTAAATGTCTTATAAGTTAATACTTTTACAATATATTCAACTCCCTTAAAGTCCATGCAAGCTGATGAGTTGACTCCATTTGGTCACGCATGTCAAAGATTGAGGTTCTCCACACGTGCTTGGCCTTTGCTGGAAAATATTGCCAAAGGAAAATATCTGGTTGACACACACTTCTTGAAATAAAGATACTCCAGGTGAAATAAGAAGAAAAAAAAAGGGAAAATAGTAAATACAATAAGTACTATGATATAACTAAAAACAAGATATAAGAAAAAAAAAAAATATATATATATATATATATTATAATATATTGCTAGTAGATGTTAAACTTAAATATTATATTAGTTAATAATCTTTTTATAAAATATAAAATTCATAATTTTAATCATTATTTTAAAAAAATTTATTAAGTCAATTGAATATATAATTTTATAAAAAATAAAAATAATAAGTTTTACTTAATAAATTTTTATAGAATATAAGATTGATTGATATAATTATTGAATAATTTTATATTATTTTTATATTTATGTGTATTAAATTTAATATAATTTAGATATTTGTGGATATATTATCTAAAATTTGATATTTATTTATATTCTAAAAATATATTATATATTAAAATAAACTAATATAATGAAGTACGATGTTAATATCTTGTTTATAGATAAATATACACGTCAAAAAGTAATAAAAAAAATTTAAAATAATATTTTAAAATATTGTACTATAAAAATTATTTTTAACTACTATAAATTTCTTAATTTAATTATTTAAATTTAAAGGATGTGAAATTAAATAAAATAAGGATTTAAATATAAAATTAATTAAAAAAAATTAAAATAACTCATTCTTTAATAATAAAATAATTGAGAAAAATGCAAGATGTGTGGTTTCACTTTTAAATTCTTTATTTATTTTTTTTTAAATTAATTATAACTTCAGTTTCCTTATAATTATCAATCAATCATAATAAATCTATTAACACTCAATGGTCATACAAAGTATAATGAAGAGAAAGCATAAAGAGTCTATGAGTTGTTAATCTAATAACGATTGAAAGAGAAAAATTAAATTTGGTCTACCTAATTTTATGTCTCGTTTTACCTACAGATTTATTAACTATATGTGGTAGAGTCGACTATGATATAATTAATTATGATATGTGTAGAAGTTATCAATTCTAAATAAACAAATATAGCACAATAAGGTAAACATCAATAAAAAAAAGGAAACTTGAAATCATTATTAATAAAAAAGATTTCATAAAGTAATGCAAAAAATCTACCATAATTCTAGCTATGGATTTAGCAAGACATAAAATGAAAGAATACTAAAACAATAATAAATAAATTTATAAAACTTGAAGAGTAAATACAAATTAGAGGAGTTTCCAATGGAAAAGAGATGAAAAAAGCTTTTGATCCTAATATACGCTCTAAAAGCTCTAATAGTCGTTAATGATTGACCACTATCAAGACTAAGAATGTAAAAAAGATGTGGAAATGATGAGATAAAAGAGACAATGAAGGCCTCCCAAGTGGCTCTTGTTGAGGTCTCTTTAATAGGTTCGAAAACCCTAAAAGTTCTTGATAGTTAAACTTCTCATAACAGTCATAAGTAAATAAAGTCATGCAAGGTCATAAGCATGGCTGTGCATGTGAATTAAAGTATTCTTGTATTGCTTGTTAAGGTATGATCGTGTTGATTGCTGCAAAACTGTCTTTTTCAACTAATTTGGGCCCACTATGTACCCAAAACTAAATTGTGACTTATATTAATTTACACAATTAATGTATAAATTAGTGTAAAAATCAAATAAAATAATAGTCACACACGATACATATAAACTATAAAAATATATCAAAATATAGACTTATTAATAATTTTATTTTTTATAAAATTTTATAAATTTAATCTACTTAATAAGAACGTTGAAACTAACAATTGAATTAATCAATTTTATATTTTATAAAATGTTAAGTGAGATAAGCGTGGTGTTAAGAGATACTAATTCACTCTTTCTTTATTATTATTATTATTATTATTATTATTATTATTATTATTATTATTATTATTATTATTATTATTCATCTAAGTTTCATGTAGACAAAGTTGATGGAGAAAGAGATTAAAAAGATTGCAAATATGATTTACTAAAATACATTATTTGCTCTTAACCTTTAAATTTTGGATTCTTTTAATGGATTTAAAACTAGTTAATATTCTTAAATTAGAAGGCATGTGAGTTGAACTTGACTCTAAATTGGCTATTGATTTCATAAAGTCAAATATTTCTTTTAGATATAAATTGTATCCTATAATTAGAGAGATTGGAATTCTAATCCAGTCTAATAGAAATATTGTATCCTATAATTAGGAAAATTATAATTCTAATAGAATTTTAACTTGCACCTTCTCTTTAGAAAAATTAATCGTTGTACAAATTTTCATGCTAGTTGAATTTTTTAAGTGTCTAAAATTGAACTTATATTAGAGTCTACCTTTTCCAGGCAAAAGGCTTTTTATAGAAAGGATATTATGAGAATTTGCTTTTCTAAAATAATTTTTAGTTCCGTTAATAATAATAATAATAAAATTAAAATAGATCAAATTATTATTTATACTTTTTAGAGGCTAAAATTACACAATTTTAAAATAAAAAATGTGAAAAAATAATAATCATATTTACGAAACTTAAAATTGAAAATATAGGTTATGTTGAAACAATTCACAAGGAGAATGTAATTTACTAAAAACAATTATTATAAAGAATTGATGTGGATAAGGGTCTGAGCTGTAAAAAATTTAAAAGGATATTAACTTCAGAATAGCTTAGAATCCAGCTCCCGAGAATATTATTCTTTTGACAATTTTTCAAAGAATTTTAAAAATAATTTTTTTTTCTATTATAAGAGTATTTATTTTCAAACAAATTGATACCAAACATAGTACAAATTTAAATAGTAGCTAGAGAATGACAGATATCTGAATAAAATTTCCTTTTCTTCCGATCCAAATCCCCATCATAGTTAAGGTATTGATTGATTATAGAAAAGTAATTCATTGATTGAGAGATATTTCATTAAAAAGTAGAATTGTCAAAGTTAAAGGGTCAATTCTTTCAATCAAAATCAAATTACGATCTTCAAATTGTAACAGGGATAAGAATAAAGTTCGGATTAAATAAATTATGAACAATTTTTTATATTTTACATATTTCCCCGGAGTGGCGATTTGTATGTGATAAGACTCATAAAAAAGTTAGTAATACATTTTTTAATATATTTTACATATTTTTATAATTTTAAAGAAATTTTAATTAATAATTTAAAATACATTACATATTTAAACATATTTTACATATTTTTTAATTTTTTAAAAGTATAAACATATATTGGAATAGCTACTACATATTTTCCATTTTAATAGGTTTCAATGGAAGACATTCTTCTCTTAAAAAAAGTTCTCTCATACCAAATGAAACCAATTTTCTTATAGCAGGAATGTTTGACTAATGTCGAAAATTTTTGCTCATAATTAATTTTGTTGAAAAATGGTCGATATTTTACACTATCCTTTCCAACTCACTTTCAGCTAAAAAAAGAATTCACAAAAAGATAAAAACGAATTAAATAGTGTTATCACATCAATCAATCAATCATCATATAAAAGAGAAAGAATATAGAATATCTACAAGTAGAAACAAAAATACTAAATCAATCCAAATGATAAATATTGTGACATTTTTTTTATGTAAATGTAGAAAAATAATATTAAAACTGGAATCTTAAATTTGTAAACTGCTCGCGATACATATATTTTTTTAACTCCAACTTGATAGTTCCATGAGAAAAGACATTACACATCAAAATAAATAATAAGAATTACAAAAATTGATAACTAAAACTTTTTTGTACTTAAAATAGGAAGATGAAATTAGTAATTTAATCCCGTATTTTTTTTATTTTTTTTTATCTTGCTTACTTTTTATCTTCATTTTAAAGTTTATTAATCTCATTATCAATTATGATGATTTTTCACTTCTAAAAAATGCAATATTTTTGTCAATCGAAACAAGTTTTGACGTACAGTCGCAATTAACAAATAAGATTAAATTAAAACTAATTAAAGAAATATAAACTGTTAAAATAAAATATAATTAAATAAAAAAATTAAAATCTAAAATACTAATCTTGCAAAAATAGAAAAACTGTCTTTAAAAAAGTAATTTTTATTACGGTATACCTAATCATACACCTTGGTTCAACTTGCTAATTCAATCGTGAATCACCCTAAATATGTGGATAAAATTTAAACTTATGATTTAATAACTAACCCAAATAACATAAGCTGCTTTTCTTTCTCGTCACCGACAAAAGAAAATATAAGCATTATACGATAATTGTAATGTTCCTTTGAACTAATTATATCCATTAACAAAATATTTATCGACTCAATTATCTGACTGAATTTAATAATACAAGTTGCGATGCAGAACTCTTTGTTTGATCTGTGGTTGTTTCTGACTTTATCAATTGTACAATAAAAAAGGGTCGTGCTCATTCTTCCCTTAACTTACTTATTTGACTCCATTGTCAAAAACATATCACTAGTTTGGTAACTTCCTAGAATAATAAACAAATTTCTTTCATTTTTTCTCATTGAAAACAAATTATATTTCTATCATAGAAATTAAGCATTTGGAAGGAGTAAAAGGAATATTTTCTGAATTGCTAAAATTCATTACCATTGTACACAAAATTTTTCTTTTGATGTCACACTATACACGAAGGGGAAATAAAAATACATATTTTTTTAAAAAAAATTGAATTATTATTTATCAAATAGTAAATAAGAAATGTGCTTTCCAGAAAATAAAGGGATACTCTTCATAAAATTACAGCATATAATAATATGCACAGCTGACTTATTTAATAATTTTAATGTTTAAATTTAATTTAATTTAATTTATTAGCACTTTTATTGATTTATTTTGTATTGAGACTTTTAATAAGCCATTAAAATTTTTATAAATAAATTATCAAACTATAAAAAAGTATATTTCTGTAAAAACTATATGACTTATATATAAATAAGTCATAAAAAATTATTCAGTATTTCAAATATTTATAATTAAATTACATATTTTTATTTATCACTTTTAAAATATATTTTATTTAAATAAATAAATAATTAAACATTAAACAAACAAAAATAAAAATTAATATTATACATATAAGACAGATTAAGTAGCAATAGCAAAAAAACTCTAGAAAGCAATATACTCTCTTTTAGAGGATATATAATATTAATACTCTTTAACACTAAAAAAATTAAAATTTTTAATTTAAAATTTAATTTATTTTAAATTTTAAATTATGTAATATAATATATTATTATAAATTTTATGAGTCTTACATATAGCATTCTACCATATTTAATAAACTTTAAGTTTAAACTTAACTTATTTAATTAATTAAACATATTGCTTAAATAAACTAAGTCAAGTTAAACTTTAAAAAGGTTAGATAATATATTTCTGTAAAATAATTTGACCTATTTTTATTTCTAACTAGCATTAATCAATCATTTTAAATATATTAATTATTAATTTAATTACAGTAAATTATCCATTGATTAATATTTAATTAGACTTTTTGTATCCTGAAATGAGTTAGGCAATTTATTTTATGTGAAAAGAGAGACCCCTGGTCTCCATGAAAAATAGAGTAACTGTTGTCCATCAAGTAATACACACTCTTTCAGTTTTTCAGTTTTTTCATTCTCTTCAACATAGATCAATTCCTCGTAACTGGTACGCGATTTCTTACTTGATCTTTATGACAAGTAAGAAATAAACATGTTATAATCTTGTGTCTTGTTATTGAGAATCCTGTTACATAATTAGGTTATCCAACATAGGGAGCAAAATTTTCATCACGAGAGGTTTTACCTCTTGTAATGTAATGATGGGTTATGGGCTTTCATAGGAATCGCTGGAAATTAAGGACTGTTCTAATTCTTCAGCCTAAACCCAAGTTAGAAAATGATGCTTCGGCCCAATAGGAAGAAGGTCATCATAATTGTGAGGTAAGAAAAGAGACATAGAATTAGGATATTCTGTTTTCCTAATTAATATTATTATTACATTTGAAGAAATTGTCTCCCTTGACAAGTTAGAAATATTAAAGATCCATTGTTTCCTTTTGTTGATCCAAGATCCTATGTCAGAAAGTTTAGAGCTTTTCATGTAATGTCGGCCATTATAATAAATAGAGGATTGGTAAATGCCATTTGAAAATAAGTGTTAGCAACCATATGTATGGAATCATCATTCAAACTTCTCTCATTGTTATCTCTTTGAGAGTTTGAATAATTTGCATAATTTGTTTTATCATAGCCTCTGGAATTTAGGAACTAAATTGATTTTTATGTGTACTTATTTAATTTTGGAAAACTTTGAAATTAGAGTCCAAATTAGTTCCTAACCTTGTATTGATTTAGCCTTTTCTATATTCCCTTATGCAACTTGAACAATTTGTTGATTTGTGGAAGTTTTTGAATTGCAGAGTAATATGCATGGAGAAATAAACTTTGAAAAACAATTTGGTGATTAATTCAATCGATTAGGTAGATCAACCATTGGTGATAAATCTAGAAACTAAAATTAAAATAGTAGAAGGCTACTCCAATAATTTATCAATTAATGAAGAAAAGTAAAAGAAAAGAGAAGTTATTGTAGAACCTTCAACGGTGAAATACTTGATTACTTTACTCAATTGTGCTTGTGTATAAAGTAGGTGTATGTCTAACAGGTAATTTAAACTAATGACAATATTTAAATAAAGGCCTAGTTAAACAATTAGTTCTAAAAAATGTTACTATTTTTAGTTTTATTATCTATAAAAAATTCAATTTTAATTTGTAAAAATATATAAAAACTATATAATTTTTATATATTAAAATCACATATTTTTTTTTGTTAAATATAGATGTTAAAATTAAATAATTTTTATAAAAAATAAAATTAAAAATAGTTACACTTTTAAGAATTAATTATCTAATAAATAAAGCCTTCCACAAATTAATAAGAAATACTAATTTATTCAAGTTTGAATCCAAAACTAAATAACAACCACATGCCCTTGCAATTCATGGGACACGGCACTTGATGTATACCTCTGCTTAGATTCTGACACTTAAGCTAACCTCAGTCTTCTATAAATAATCATGTTTGACATGTAACATCTAACAACTATGAACCGAAATTATTTGGTGCAGGATCTCCTACGAATTCGAAATTCATGGAAGCTTTGTCATGAGATATATCAATAACATAATATATCATGTTGACCCTTTCGATTAACACTTTAGATAATGACTCTGTGATTTTGATCAAACTCTACTAAAACTGTGAGATGTTTAGGGTATGTTTGATTTCTCTTTTAAAAAGAGTTTTTTGTTTTTTTTCTAAATATAATATAAATTTATACTATATTTAAAAAATAAAAAATCTTTTTAAAAGAGAAATCAAACATACTCTAATTCTTTCCACCTCCTTTTAAGACTTGTTTTAATTTAGATAAATTTAACAAAAATATTTTATAAACAAAATTAAAATTATTCATCTCAAATTTTATAAAAGTTAAATAAGATATTTTTAAAAAATATAAATTAATTCTAATTTATAAAAATTTAATTATTATAATTTTTACATTTATAAATATTTATTAAAATTTTTATCTAAAATAAAACATTAATTATTATCCTACTTATAATCAATAAATGATTCAAATAATATGCTCATAAAAAAAACACGTTTTCTTTTTATCGTATTGATTAGTTGACTAATCTTTTCATTTTAATGTTGTAATTAAATTCATAATTTTTATAGATTAAATACTAACCATCAAAATCAACAATTCATGTACTTTATAACTTAGTGAAGATATCATTATTAAAAAAAATTAAAAATTAGTATAACTAAAATACTGGCTATGTAAAAGTTTGACACAAATACGTAATTTTTATTTATAAGAAAAAAAAGAATTAGTTGCACTTTTAATTTATATATATTTTCATTTTTAAATTTTAATTTTTTATATTTATTTTTTATTTTTAAATATATAATTTTATTTTTTTTAATTACTCACATTTAGCTCCTTTAAATTTTAAATGTGAGATTTTGCCAATTTTAATTTTTCACATTTAATCTTATAATTTTTCAAATATTGAAAATAAATTTTTATTATAAAATTTTATCAAATAATTAATAAAAAAGTTAATAAAAGCACGACATTTTATTAATTTATAAAAATTATACAAAATATTTAAATTAAAAATAACAAAAATCTTAATGAAGAACTTAATTTCAAATTTATTTCTATGTATTTGTGAATTTTAGCATCACTAAAGGTTAATTTCTTTTTTCGGTGAAAGTAAAGGTTAATTTCAAATCCCTAATACTACTAACTTTGTATCTTTAAATACAGATTAAAATATCTGTTCATTAAAATAGAATACCAAGAAATATTTAGTCCGATGCATGATATTTTCTTGTTGGGTCGAATTGATTAAAAAATAAAAATAATTATTTTTAAAAAAATGACATCAAATTGCATAAAATCAATAAATGATATAACAAAGCACAACCTTGCTTTCGATTCTTTAACAAAAGTATACAATACATCCTCATGATGCCGATCAACATTTTGCCTTTCTTTTTCGGTCACACGTGCGGTGCCACGCTTCTTTAATGCTATTACACTCAACATTAATTTGTCGTTGGATCCATCTTCCATCCATTTTCCCTGGTGCACTATGCATTCACGAGACAAGTAAATAAGCCACGCTTTAAAATTAATAAAAATTTATTAAATAAATATTTAATTAGACTGCATACTTATAAAATAATAATTTTTTTAACATGCGTAATATTGTATAAAATATATTATTTAATATTATTAATGTTAAAAATAAATTCTAAATACGATCTAAGGAGTACAACCATCATTTCGGTGTTAATATTTGATCCAACCACACCACACAAATCCAGCCAAGTGTTAACAATGAGACAACGAGACATAACAGAAACACACGAGCATTGAAAAAAGCACAACCACCAACATAAAACCCCATGAATCTTCATAAGATCATTACACGCTCCCATTCATTACCCTAATCCCTCTAGCACCCTATATAAACACACCCCTTCAGCACATGAACTCACCAAGAAGCAGCAAACAAAGCAACACACACATTACATATATATTGTACCAAATTTCTCTCTGAATTTTGAGAATTGCAATGGCTAGAGTCCTCAAAATGGCATGCATGGTTGTTATGTGCATGGCAGTGGTGGGTGCACCAATAATGATGGTGGAAGCTATGACGTGTAGTGATGTAGTTCAGACTTTAATGCCATGCCTATCTTACTTGACGCAAGGTGGAAACCCTTCGCAAGAGTGCTGTGACGGTGTGAGAACCCTTCAGGCCAACGCCGCCACAACCTCTGACCGCCAAACCGTGTGCAACTGTCTTAAGAGTAATGTTAATAACTTTGGCGTCAATGCTAATTACGCTCAGGCACTCCCAGCTCAATGCCATGTCAACATCCCTTATGCCATCAGTCCTTCTACCAATTGTGATGAGTACGTTTTCCTTACTCTCTAACTCTTATATAGAATAAATCTTAATCATACGATCATACTATGTATAATTTTTTATTTTTTTAAAAAATCTACAACATTTTTAGGTGATTGAAATGGCAATGTTATTTTGGTACGAATGACTTTCATAAGTGGACTTGTGTATGTGGATGAAGAGGGAAAGAAATTATTTAAAAGAGCAAAGTTGATGGAGAAGAAAGAAATTTCACTCTCATATATATGGTGAAAACAATTTATTACCAATTAGCATTTTTTAATTCAAATTGTTCTTACTATTTTTCTTCAGACGTGACAGAATAACTATAGGTATACATTATATAAATATTTAGTACCGATCGATGGAGTCGCATTATTCTAATGATACTTTTTGATAATGCATGTTTACCTATTTTGTTATATTATTTATCATATATTCGGTGAAAAATGATTGCTATTGTACCTGTGTTTGGTTACCTAGTTGATCGATTTGGATAAACCCAAACTAGAGTGTGAGTTATTCCATTTTTACCTAATTGTTTGGTTTGAATATTGGTAATAATATCTAACTTCATGTGTTGGTTACTGTAATGTTGCAGCATCAGGTTCTGAAGGAGTGATGATACTAAGGCAGCACTGTAACTATTATTTATAAGAATAAAAGAGAGTGATTGCGTGTGACAACGGCTCCACTTATACGCGAGCCTATTCTTGTATTATTATTATTATTATTATGTTTCAAAAACTTTATAGTCTTTAAATTTGTGTGATATTAAATGTATCTTAGCTGATTGTTGCATGCAACAATCACGACGCATTATAGAATTTCCATGCTAGTTTTTGATTGGGCACGATGTTTCCAAGTCATGTTATTTTACTCTAACATAATCCTTTGGCTTAAAGAAAGTAATACCATGCATGCTACTTAATTTTTTTCAATAAAGAGAATGAAATTGTAATAAGCAAACTAGAGAAATAATACATGCTAATTCAAAATTATTGCTAGTGATAAATTATTGGCACAAAACTAAAATTTTTTAATTAACTGAAATTCCTCAATGCTATCAATTATGTTAAGGGTATTTTTTTATAGCCAAATTAAAGATTGTTGACAAAGGAAAATAAGTGGAAAATATAAAGCGAAACCATGAACCACACACGTGTCAGCACCGAATTATATACTATGAATTACTGCTAGTTCTAAAAAAAGCAAGTAGCTGGATTGGACAATCAATCCGTGTAGCAGTATGCAAATGAATCGCCGCCACATGAATGCTATTAACATGTCTTCTAATATATTTTTAATTATTATTATTAAAATTTAATAAAAATCATAAAAATATAAAAAAAATTTAAAAATAAAAAAGTCAGACATCCAGGTAAATTTTTATAGTTTTTAATAAATTTAAAAAAATATATGTAAAAAATAGTAAAAAATGTTCCTAACATTTCCTTTTATTCAAATAAGTAGCCCATGTAACATCAAACCAAATGCACTGAGACCCAAAATAAATGTTTTTTTATGAGTTAATTTTTAAAGTAAATTAAATTTAATTATCTAATATTATATTAGAATCTATTCGACTACTGTCCTAAAATATCTTACGTTAATTAAACATATGGAGCTGCGTGTACCATCTTGGTTATATAAAATATCAGAGGTAAAATTAAATAAATTTGAATTAGGTTTCCATTATAAAATATTTGTTTACCCTCTTACGTGGGCATAAAAATGGTTTATTAAGGTCAAATATTATAAATTATAATTTTATTTAAAATTAAAAGTAACATATTAAAATTTACAATAGAGTTTCTTTATTTAATTTCAAGTTAATTACGTCACAAAAGGAGCTACAACATAAAAAAATTGCAAAATTAAAGTTTTTTAATTAAAAATGGCACAAGCATATTTGTATTATTTGCCTTTTACTATCACATAAAACAAGACTTTATATGCTAAAAATATTAAGTTCAAAAATTAATGTAAAAAAAAATTATGACCGGATATGAGTACTATACCCATATCATATAATTTTAAGATTGTGAATATTTACTCATATTCATGGTTAAGCGAATAATTCCTATATTCATTGCAAATAAATTTTTTTACAAGTACTCATTACGTATCGTATTTGTTATCATTTCCAAGTCCATCATCAATAATAATTACAAAAAGTATTTATATATGACTAAACATATTTGATCTTTTTATATATATATTTATATTTTATCAGATATGTATGTGTGAGGGAATATATAGTAACACAAGTAACAAACATTAACGATAGTTTCGAAAGTTTTGGCTGATAATATAATCATATTTTGGAGTGTAGCTGACCTACATTCAACGAAAAAATAATTGAGATATAAAATCAGATGATCTCTAAATATTTTTAAAAGTGTATTTTTTTTAGTCTTAATATATACATTGATTTTGGTAAAAGTTTGAGAATCAAATTACTTAAAATTTTAATTCTTTATCTTATTAAATTATTTAATATTTAATGTAACTGTATATTTAAAAATTCAACTTAAAAATTATTAATTAAAATAAAATAACTTCACAGTAATTGAAATATGTACTATTAGTTTACTTTTCTTTAATTTAGTATGATGTTAGTTAACAGCATTCGATTATTTCCCTTAAGTAAGAAGCACTCAATATAATTCAATTACTTGTGAAGAGAGTAGCTCATAAATATTATTGAGCCGGCCAGAGTCAAAATCTTCGGCCTTTGTAATAAAATATTTGTATATTTTCGATTGATACGGAAATATTCATCATTCGTCAATTTGACACCTCAACTCACACTCCCACTAGTCTAAATATAATTATATATATCACAAATAGTTTCTATATTTGTTTTCTTATATATAACTTTTCTTTTACACTGTTCTATGATGGATTAAATCACTGATTGCAGCTTCAGCTTTTCGGGGATCAAATAATACCCTTTTTTTTTTTTTTTTTTTGCTGAATCAAACAATACTTTTAGCTAGTTTGCAACTGTGTGAAGGTATTTTATTTTAAAATAAAATTAAAAATTAATACAAAAGAGGGTGATGCCTAGTATTACAAATAAAAAGAATACACAATTAGAGATGTTCTTTTATTTATAATTAAGAATTTAAATCTATAACATAAGAACCTATATGCAATTAATAAGAACAAATGGTCATAATAAGAAAGAAGCATTGCTTTAGAAAATAATAATTTTTATTTTTAACAAGCTAATTTTATTTATAGTTTACTTTTAATACATTATCAGAATAAAAATTTATATATTATCAACTAACTAGAAAATACAGTAAATATACTTTTAACATGTTTTTATAGTGTTACAAAATCTCGCTTATATTGTATTTTATAATTAAATGACAATGTGAAAAATTAATAAACTATTAATGCATTTCAATTAATTCATATAGTAACCATCACATTTTATTATTTTTTCAACATTAGGCCGGCCCGCTAATCAATCTTGACCTGCATATTTTTCATACAACAATATGTAAATATTTCTTTTAATATTCTTATGATTTTAATTCTCTAATTTTAAGGTTCAAAATCAATTAGTTATGGCTAACTAAAATATTCATATACGCTTTGAATATTAACCACAAGGATGCTATCCTGAAAGGATGTACTACGTTTTATTTCTTTTACATGGACATGACAAGAGAATCCTTTATATTAATAGTATTCTTTTGTTTATATATATATAAGATTAGTAATTTTTTTATTAAAGATTACTGTAAATATATCCTGATTATATTAAAGGAGTATTTAAAAGAATTATAAAAATAGTATATAATTATTATAAGCTTCTTTTAATTTAGTTGAATTGATTTCTTAATATATCTGATCAACATAAGATATATGTCATAAACTTCATAATTAAAATTTGTTATAAACTCTAATATAATAAAAAAATCGTATTTAATCAAGCTACTTATTCAAATACTCCTTAAATATAACGCTTTTCAATAGACAAACTTATTTATAAAATCTTTAATTACTATTCTAATAATAATATATATTGATAAAATAGGTATAAATTAACTGCATCTTAGAAAAACTAGTTTTCAAATAATTGGAATTAACAGAATATATAAAATTTCACAAACAAGATTCTTAATCCTGATAAGTAGTTCGCTTGCTTATACTAATTAAATATATACTAACATGTATTTCTTCTGCCAATAGGCCATGTTTTGGATCTATTGTCTTCCCAGCCCACTGAAAGCCAAAATGGCACTATATTTATATATCAACTTGGACGATGCATGTCCATTCATTCATTTCCCACCATCCAAGAAGATGTTGATAAGCCATATCAATATGCTAGGGTCATTGAGGAGGTACCTCATGAGGTTTTGGCAGAATATGCAATCACATTCTTTCACTTGAATATGCAAATTTTAAGCTCTTATAAACAGACAAAAGGGGTGCTGGATTTTTTGCTTATCCGTGTGCTTCCTATAATTAGTCCGTGTTCTTGATTGCTCGCAACACTGCTTGCTTCACCACTTGCTCGTCGACACTGTCGTTCTTCTCACTCTGCATAATAAGTTTTTGTCTAAGTTTTGATTGAAAGTTTATAATCATGTGAGAGTTTTATAGGTTGCATCATATTTTATTTATGAAGAATTAATATAACCGGCCCCTTTTAACCAGAAGATATAAGTAATAATGCAGTTCTTCGCTTGGTTGCCATTGCCACGTTCATAACCCATACAATTGAAAAAGAAAATGTTAAACGAACCTAAATAAAGGATCTACCCATTATAATATCTCTACATTGGATTTTTATTTTTTTTTATCTAAACCTAATATATACTTTATAATAAACGATCATGTTTTAGTCGGTAAAACTGTAAAATATGGCGGATAATTCTCCAAATAAGAAAATATTTCCATACACAATGTTTAAATTAAAAATTTTACTTAAAAGAAATTAAAAATGTACTAATTATTTGAAATTGCGCTTTTCAAATATGTCGTTCATATCAAAGTCATTCTAGGAACATAGCATATAATTAAATGTTTTTTTTTATATTCAAAAGCTGTGCGAATTCATACACATATCCAACAGTAATTATGTTACTCGATCAGCCTCAAAGACATAAAAGGGTTTCTCATAAAAAAATTTCAAGTGTGATCTAATTTCTATGTATGTATATTCTTGGATTGTTGGTATGAGAGGATATAAAGTAAAAAAGTCTCATAAGGAAAGAGTTGTGAAATGGTTAATTTTAGACACTTAATATTATTTAAAAGGAAAAGTTGAGGAGAATAATTGAAAGGCAATTTTTTATTATATAAAGAGTAATGGTGGAAATTAAATGATATATATTTATGTCTTACTTCTCTTCCCACAGCTTCTAGCTGGAAACTGTCTTCACAAGAAACCCTAGCATCAAGCACATCAAGGCCAAGTTCTTCAAAGACTTCGAGTATAGAGACGAGCATACCAGGGCAATTCTTTTCTAAAAGCACGTTAATGAGGAAACCTTTTTTTAGGGTTTTCACTGTTACCTGCAAAACATTGTTTATAAGGTGTGAAAACTGGAAATAATGAACTGCAGATGTTCTACAATAATTTAATTAAGAAAAGAAAAAAACAACATCGACGACAAATTAAAGCACCATAGGTAGTTCGTCAATTTGAGTGAGTGGTGATTCAGTAATTCCAAGCTCTGAGTTCAGTCCCTCTATTTTCTGCTTCAACTCCTCTATGTATTTGGAGGCATCCACAATAATTGAGGCTTTGTTCAACTGCTAAACCCAAATTATTTATCAAAGAAATGATTAATTATGTCATGTATTGAACATATTTGATTCAAAAACTCATGGTTTAGATCCTGATTAAACTGTTATGTATGGTTTTAATTTTGAAGATTTTGAAACGGCATTACAGGAACAATACAACTGGATTTGCCTGTAATTTTACTAATTAGAATTGCTTCATCTGTTTATTGAACTTTAAGCCAAAGTCCGTATGCATCATAATACATGTATATATACTCTTTATAATTATTTCTACGATTAAGAGAAAATAAGAATAAAAAATGTGTATAAAATAAGAGATGAAATGAAGAGAGAGAGAGAGAGAAAATGAAAATTAATGTGTGAAAATGCGTATTTAGAGATAATAGAACTGTGTATAGATAACGAATTACCGCAGTGGAGTTTGTGACATCCCGAAGTTGCTGCAACGTATGTTGCAGAGCGGTTCTTCTTGGGTCCCTTGACGCCATGCCTTTTCAGCTTCTTATCACATTCGTGTACTTAGATTTTGGTTTTCTCTTCCTTCGGTGTCTCGGTGCTCTTCCTTTTCCATCCGTGGCGTTTAGGTTTTACTTTTTTATAGAATTGGCAGAGCTTTAAAAAACAACATATTTGATCTTTGTTTGTTTGCATGACAACTACCTAAATATATTCCCCACATCAAATTATGCTTTTCCCTAGTGATTTACAAAGTTACCCTATATTTTCTCGGAGACTACATGCTACTTATTTCTGAAGACACAATATATATTTAAGGTTAAATTAATTTATATGTCTATAAATTATTTGAAAAAATTAAATAATATTTTATAATTAATTTTTTATAATTAGATTTTTTAATTTTAATTTTTTAATTAAGTTCTTCCGTTAGTGTTATTATATAAATAGAGAGATTTAATTAAAAGCTTTAAAATAGTTCAAGAACCATGTCACAAATTTATAATTATTAAAAATTCTCTATATTAATTAAAAAAATTAATTGGTTCCATGTATTTATTAGCATCTTAATAAAGATGTAATCAAAGACCTAATTAAAAATTTAAAGACTTACTTATAAAATTTTAAAATATAACAAATTATTTTAAAATTTTCCAACCAGTTCAACAATTTATAAAAAAAATTTATATTCAATTGTTGTGTGTGATTTCTAGTATTAATTATATCCCATCTTAAATAAAACATACATGTTAATTATGTTATTATCATTTCTTCCCTTCGGACAAAATCCTGTCTTTTCATTTCCCTCAAGACTATTATATTGCTTCATTGCCGAATAAAATTGAGAATAAATATTAGATAAGTGCTTAATAAGTGAAATTCACTTAGCTCATGTCTCTTTCCCCTTTTTTTTCCTTTAACATCCAATTCAATTGAGTAAAAAAATTTTAAATTTATTATTTTACAAACATTATTATTTGTTAGATCTTAGATGATGACCAATAATAAATTTTATAATTGTCCCTTCAAATCATGTTAGATATGTGTTTAATATTCTAAATTAAGTATGAATTTTATCTTATTTTTTGAGAGGACAAAGTATGCCAGTTAGCCCCACTGAAAGCTTGCTAAAAATAGATCAGCTGCTTTACTCTATATTTTAAAATGAGACCCATTTAACATTGAACTAGTGAAGTAACCTATTAAAGATTAACAGGATAGAAATTACTTATTACATCGGTTTAAAATAATATTTTATATTGGTTGATAAACTAATATATATATATAATTATTTTTGCAAGTAAAAACATTTTAAATTAATTTACAATTAATGTAAAAATGAACTTTTTACATTGATTTAGAATAATTAATTTAAAAAGCATAAATTTTTTACATATATTGTCAGGAAGTTTTACTCTCTTAATAACTTTGTTGATTCACTGTTACGAGAATTAGAGTTTGTCACACCTAATACTGCAATAAAACAAAAACACAAATTTTAATGACATTTTTAAACTAGAACAAGATTAATATTAGTTAAACTCAAGATTACAAACAGAAACTCGAAAATACAAGAAAATTTTGCACTTTTTGTTAAGTATGTAAATCAAGAACATACAATATTCGTTAATGTTATATTAAAACAAATGAATTAATTAAAATGAAAATATAGAATAAAGTTTGAAAAATTTGTCAATGACATATTTAAATGAGAACGAGATTATTATTTGTTAATGAAATACCCAAAAATTACAAGTAAAAACTTAAGAATGTATGTAATAGTTTATTATCCCTAAATTTTTCTCAAAAATTTTAAACTTGTTTTACTACTACTTCTAAAATTTTTCTTTTTAAATTATTTTTATATCAGTTATAGAAGAATTGATTTAAAAAATCATAAAATTTTAACTTTTTTAGTCTTAAATTTTTAAAAGATATAACTTTTTGGTTTCAACTTCAATTTATGAAAATTATATATATGTTATATATAATTTTGTTTAAGTTGGTAGACCAACTTGTCGACAAAAGATTTAAAATATAATTACATAAAAATTATTCAAATACTAAAGTTATATTAATAGTATCGAATTAATAAATATATTTTAATTATTTTAAAAAATCCTAACAAATCTGTCCATTTTAACTCATTAACATACAAAAACAATGTAAATTATACATGTGTAGAACTCTATGCTTTAACATACCCATAATTTCTACTAGGTTAAACAAGTCGATCCCTTAAGTCAAACCCATTTATTTTATTATGTTTATTAATTTCACTTACCACCCTTCGAAACAACATGAAATGAAAGGCTCAAAGCACGATAAAATTGTATAAATTTGCATAAACTAATGATAGACAAAAGAACAATCCTGAACTCACATCCAATTGAAATTCTTGGTCTAAATGCGAAAGATACAAAGTAATTTTGAGAATGAAATGTGAGACAAGTAAATAATAATTTAATCATTCATACGATAATTTAAAAAGTCGTATTTTGATCTTGTATAGTTGATCCTTGTGTAAATTAGTGTTAAAAAAAAAAATAGTAATAGTTAGCACTAGCAAGTTTGCTATGGTTAAACTACATAAACAATTTAATTACTCAGCACATCATGTGTGGAGGAGGAAATGTGTGTGTGAAAGGGTATTTCAGTGAACACCACAAATTTATGAAAACATTGATTGAGAGAGAGAGAGAGGAAAGGAGCCCCGTGAGCCAAGTGCTTGGAAGAATTGACAGCTAAACTAGCTTAATTTGACACATCCTTCTTTGCATTTTGGATGCTTATTAATATAGCAAAGAATGGAATCCCCTTCAGCTTTCATGGATTCACCAATCACTCCCATAGTCCCATTGCTACCACATTCAACCCCAACCCCATTCATGTTTCTAATCCCATTCTCCCCTTACACGTGCGTCTTCATCTTTCCCTCCTCGTGACTTCCCTCTTACTCTTCTTCTTTTTTGTCTCTCATGAGCTAAATAGTGTTTCTTGAACATTTATGATGGCCTAACTCTAACCTTACTTTAAGAAATTCAACCAAGTTTTGTATTATTATTGGCAAAATTAACTCTCTTAGGTTGTACATCAAATCGCCAATTGAGCCATATTGTACCTACAACTTTATCTCGCTCTTCTTTGCCACGATCTATTCGCTAGAAGAAATTGGGTGGGACGTGAAGTTGAGAATAAAAAAAATGCACAAGGCAGGAACTACACAAGATGGTGTGGCGCAGTATCTTTTTTTCTTCTCCTTTCCTTGATAACTATGTATAATTTCGAAAGCAAAGTCACTCTAATAGGTGAGATACTATTCAAAATTTTATAGTCTCTTTGTGAATGGGTACGAATAAAATGCCAAATAATTGTTAGCATGATCTTTGCTTACAATATTAGAGGAATTGACAAATAAGAGAAAGGATATCACTGTCTCTGTCACTCTTTTCTTAATAAAATAGACTTATTATATGAACCATCAATTTTTCGTTCAAACTAATGTCAAAACACATTAGTTTCTATTTGGTTATAGCCAATTTAGTTTCTTTTTCAAATTTATAGATAAAATGTCTAACAATACTTGCAATTGCGGATGTCAAATAAAGAGAGCATTATATCGGTATACAATAAATATGTGGAGAAAAAATTCAAACATGCATGCTCTTATTTAAATTTGAAGTTTCAAAACCTATCAAAATAAGAAAGAAACTAACAACTTCTCTAGCCATGGACAAAAAAAGGGCTTTTTTTTTTTTTCTTTTCAAATTAATACAGGAATAAAAATAAGTTAGACTACTAAGACCAAATTAACAACCAATAATATCCTTGAATGGTGTGGGAGCTTTCTTCTTCTTTTAAAAAAAAGTAATTAAAAAACACTCTCACAAAGAAGAAAAAATATCTACCAAATATAAGTAAAAAATTTCATAAAAAGAAGGAAAGAAAAATCTCCAATAAAAAAAACGGTGACCAACCCTCAAAGAAAGAGATCCCTACACTTTAACAATAGAGAGAGAGAGAGGAAGAGAGCAACACTAAGGTTTAGGGATTCAGGTTATTTACTTTGTGTAGAAGAAAAGAGTTAATCAAATTTTTATTAGCATTTATCAATTGAAATTAAGGCCCACTAAATGAATTACAAGTAAACTATAAAGTTGAAGACGTTGATTCAATTATTAGTTATAATCGAGTTACTTACAAAGTCACTTCAAATACTTAAATCTTATTTACTCTAACATAATAACAATGGGTACATGAAAAATGAAAAGAAAAAATAGGCTATACTTGATGGTATAAGAAGTGTCTTATTTATAAGCCTTAAATATAGATGAGTTATAGGCCCAATATTCAAGCACAGTAATAAAATACTCCTAAGGTGAGTGAGTCTCCCCATCACTAAACATTTTGAAAATATTCTCGCATGAAAAATGTGAGTTAGTGACTTAAATTCTCTGTTTTGAATATATGGTGCAATGTATTATGTGAATCACTAAAATTTGACTATCATATATAACATTGTATATAATTAATTCTTTGTTTTATTTTTATCATATATATATATATATATATATTATAACATAAAAGAACACTTAAAGATATTTTAATTTATTAAACAAATTATTCTATTTATACTTCCAAGTTTTAAATCTATGCCCCATTGAATTACAAATTATTATAATCAATCGTATTTTTATAATACAATATTATCATATTTATAAATAATATGATAACATTAAAATTTCAATTGAAACTAACTCTTTTTACCTTTTTTAAGATTAAAATTTAAATTTAGTTTCCATAATGAACGTTTACTTACAAGATAGTTTATAAGTATTAAAAATAATTATATTTTTGTCACACAAACAATAATTAAGCTTTAGTTTTTGTTATTTTAATATTAGAAATGACAAAAATATAATTAAACTAACATATCATAAATTATCTGTGTAAGAAGTAAAATATAATTGCTATTATATAAATTAATTTATAAATACATATTAATTATAAAGATTAAATGCACATTTTATTTTAAAGCATAAAGAATAGATCCAAGAATTACCCCCATTCCACAGAAAGTAATTAATTATCGAATAACATCTGTTCACATGTGTGTTGATTAATCATAACAAAGAAATGATTCAGGGCACATAATAAATAAATAAACAATTACTCTGCTTCATGTCCTCATTACTTTCAAATATATTCTTCATGGATTATACATAGGTTTTTTAGGGATGTCCTACGGGGACAAGGCTTTCCCACTTTAATTTCAATAAAATATTCATGTGTCGATTACAGAATATGCCAATTTATTATTAGCTTGTCCATTAGTTCTACTTATTTTAATTGAGATTTAAGGCAAAACATTCTTCAATTGGATATTTTAACATCTATTAAGTCCATATCACAAAGATGAGCTACACCCCACTATAATTCCCTTGATGATGATAATGATGATGATGGTAATTAAGAGGAATTTTTCTTCCTTTCTTTCTTTATAATAATTTGTAAGATAACGTTGAACATGGCCCCACTGGAAAACATATATTATTTGGTTTCATGGAGTATAAAATGAATAAGGGCTATTATTCTAGTTTTTTTTTTTCCCATTCCTTTGACTGATATAATGATTATGAATTCAAAGTTATGTTTTGAAGAGAAAAAGAAAAGAATGGTAACTATTTTTTTTTAATTTAAGGAGTTATATAATATTTATAAAAATAAATAAAAGGTAGTACATTCAATCTATATTAATTTATTGTTTTATTTTAAAAATTATGAATTTTAAGAATATTGATAAAGAAAAAACCAAACATGTTCTTCCACTCCATTTCTTCCAAAATCTAATTTACAAATATACTATAAAAGAACGCCAACATCGATCGTTGCAGTGTTGGGTGAACATATATATTAATTGTAATTTTTTCTTAAATATTTATTATTTTATATTACTTTGTAATAATAGAAAATATTTTTTTGCACTCTCACTTTATTTTTCTATTAAAAACGGAAACTATTTTTTATAAACAAAGATATTGAAAATTGAATAAAGGGAATCTTGAAACAAGATTATCAACATGTCCTGAGAATTTCTACAGTTTAATTGAAGAAAAGCAAAATCACAGCCTCACAAACAATTGAAAAAGACTAGGGCCTGATATTTTTTTTCCTCTTTTAGATTTATGTGTTTGCTGAGGATGCCCATTATCATTTTGATTCCCATATCGTGTGGCAAGAACTCCTGTTGTAATTGATCTAAATTTGCATGTGAACTATAATTATTTAATGGGTTGAAATGCTCATTGTATTTTATGTTAATATTTTTCTTAAAAAAAAGCAAAACAAATAGTTTAATTAGTGACTGAAAAAGACATGACGAAAATATATAGTTCAAATATACAGATGAATTTGGAAGTCGATTTTTATAAATCTGAGTTCTTAATGTATTTAATTATATTTGAACACATTTTGAGAAATAATGTTAAAAAGATTTGATTTTGAAAAACAAAATTTAAAATACAATAATTCAATCAAAGAGCCGAAGAGAGAATATTGAGAAGCCTGAAGACCATATCATAGTGTATTCGTGAAAGAGACTTTCAGAAACATCTCACTTGCTAAGTACAAACAAGTGTTATATATGCTTGTGTCCCAATTGAAATCGAAGGTCTACTCTACAAATATATGTCAAATTTAACTATATATATAGTTTTCCATAGCAATAATTCTTTGAAAACCTGTTACATCATAATGCAAGTTCATAATCGTTTATTATATATGTCATTTTCCTTGCGTACATAGAGAATGGTCTTTTGCAATGGGTCCATGATATTAGAATAATTTTCATTAAATAAAAAATTATTAGTGAAAATTTTAATGATATCTGTTAATGAATAATGTATTAAGGTCCCATTTGGATAAACTTTTTGAAATGTTCTTGTAAAAGAAAAAAATTAATAATAAAAATTTTAAAAAAATTTCTCTCATAATTTATAAATAACTTATACTTCTCTAATTTTTTAAGAAGTTTTGAAAAATTATCTCATTTAATTTCTCTAAAATTTAAAAAGATAAATTATTTTTAATTTATGAAAGAAATTTTATTTATTTTTATACGATTTTTTTCTTCTTTAAGAACTTTTCTACAAGTTGACCCCAATATGATTAATATTAATATTTGATGTCTTGACAATATTTTTACCATATTATTTAATTGTAATAGATGTAATTATTGTTATTATGATGAAAACATTAATCTTAGGGCTAATTTTAAGTAACTAAAAGTGATAAAGATTTATTGCCATAAAATATTTATTATATAAAGTATAAGTATAATAAATATTTTTCATAAATATTTATCATTTTTAAAATGTTTAAAATTAAATCAAAAGATAAAAAATTATTCGCATTATTAAACCAGGTTAAGAAAAATGTTAAAAAATAAAAAATATATTATATTAAAAATATAAAATTTACATATCTTTTCAATTTTTATATCCTCAACATTAAATTTAGTCTTAATTTCATAAAATTATACTTATTATCATTGTTGTTTATTATTAAATATGTCTTCTTCTTGTATGTCTCTGCTTCACAATTATTGATGACTATTTAGTATCCGTTTGATTTACAGTTGAGGAGAATTAAATTTAATAAAATTAATTTTGAGTTACTGAATATATATATATATATATATATTTAAAATTCATATTTTTATTGACATATGTGCTTTTTATTAAAAAAATAAAAAAAACAAATTTTTAACACATAAAACAAATAAACCCTTAATATAATAGTTAGTTAAGTGAGAATTGAAGTGATATTATTTGAATATAATTGAATGTGTGAATAATTTAGTCCATTAGTTACTATTAGCACATAAGAATTAGTGTTTAAGGTGGGTCCGTTTGAGGCAATGACCCGTTGACGTTGAAATGGGTAGAATCCAAAGGGGTAAATGCGGGCCCTTCATCAAAATCTGTGACATCTTTGCTTCATTGCTTGAGTTTGAGGTGAGTGACGTTCAGGTTCACGGGCTTCCTTCTAATTACATTGCTGCAAACAAAATCTTTGAGCAAAATTCCATCACCACATCTTACAAACCTAGTTTGTCTCTTTTCCCTCACATGCCACCAATACCTACACATAGAAACAACCAAAGTGCATCCATAGGATCATTTCTACAAAGACATCAAGTATTTTTTTTTATTTGGGTTGCACAGCTACACCTAATATCACTGTTAATAGAGAAATGTTAATCCCATAATTAAAAAAATGTACTTTTTATGAAAATTAAAGAGAGAAAAATGTATTATTGGATGAAAGGTGTAACATAACATACTCGATGTTCTTTCAGTACAAGATATTAGTGGTTTAAAGAAAAGTGTTACATAAAAAGACAGAGAAATTTGTTGTTATAAAATTTTATTGTATTAATAATATAACTTGTGTCAATATATATATATATACCCACCATAATTAGAGCCTTGAGACCAACTTTTATTTTTGGAATCAAAGAAGAGAAATGGTAACATTCCTCTTATAGGTAATCAAAAAGCTAGGAGAAAGCAACCCTTCAAGGCATTATGCTTCTAATGTTGGAAAATGACAAGGATGGTTTAATAAGTGCAACCTCCTAAAAAATTGGTGGAATTTCTAGCCTCTTCTTGAAAAGCCTTTTGTTTGGTTAATTTCTTTTCTAAATAGAAACAAGAAGGGTGAGTAAGCAGATTATAATGGCTTTGAAAAATGAAGTCCTATGTAGGTGCATTTCCCCATGAAAGTTGGAGATCAATGATTCTTTAACCATGGTTTTATTTGGGATGGGATTTTCTCAGTTTTGCGGTCCCTCTTTAACAATAGTAAACCTGATCTTGTATGATCCACTAACAGTTAGTTATATTAGGCCAAGTTTGGCAAAATGCAATTACAAGAAAGAATGGAGATGGGAATTAATTCATGAAGATCGATACTCCATAAGTATTTTTACTTAATATGATCCTACCTATAATCATTATTTGAGCATTAAAATATTCAAAGCTTGTAATGTTGTAAATGTTTGGGATACATGGAAAAATGGTTTATATAAAGGTTTTCCAATAATATCAGGCTTTTCAATAATTTATATCCTGCTTTTTATGATAAGTGTGTAAAATCTTTTAAAACTCATATGAATGAACCTAATTAAAAATATTAATTAATGTTATAATAATTTTTTAACTAATAGTTGGAATTTGTTGCTCAATGACGTAGATAACATTTCAAGTGAACAATCATTGATTCGTATCAAGCAATGCTACTGTACCGTTTACTCTGGAACATGTACTAGAGAATGGCATTCACAGTTTGAATCATGTTTAAATATTTAATTATTTTGGATACACTCATACAAACATATTTGATTAGGATCTGAAATTTTGTTGTTTAGTTTGTATCATATATTGTCGAACAGATTTAAGTTAATATATTTTTTAGCTTCAGCCAACAAAGGTCAGCGATGAGCTCAGACACTCGCATAAATTAAGTAATTATTATAGTATTTTGGTTTAGATCACACTGTATATCTTCTATTAGAAAAATAATTTTGTTTGAGTTGAATAAAATTATTATGAATGATCTACATGTTTTGTGGCAGTAAGTATTATAAAATTTGTTTTTATATTTATATTTTGAAAAATTGTTTATATTCAAATTCATACCTGTAAGAATATTCTCATCCTGTATTTGGTGAGTACTTAAATACCTATATTTAGTTACATTATTCACGCTCAAATTAAACAAAAATATTTTTATATTCTACTTCTAAAAATGAACTAAGTCAAGTGCTTAATTAAATTTGAATCATGTTTTCAAAGACAATAAAATAATTAATTAAACAATAGAATATATGCGTAAAAGTTTGGAACGACTAAAATAATTTAAATAAGTTCAAATTCAATATAAAAAATTAAGAAATAATTGAACTCTAAAATCTACTAAAATAATTATATATTAATATTGATTAAATGTGTGTAATGATTTATAGAATAAAAATAATACAAATATGCAAGCTTAGGTGTAATTTTATTAAGTTTAATTTAGTTTGATTAAAAATATGCAGTTCAGGTAAGTTGAATACTAAAATATCATCTTTATTAATTTTTGTAAGTAATTATTTATACTCTAAATCTTACCCGTTTAGGAAATAATTTTTCTACCCCTAACATTTTTCTTTTGCAAGTACCATTAAGTTCAGATCCAATTCTCATCATCCCTGCTCACACCAATTTTCTTAAATCACTTTTATACAGGGATTTTTTCACCATTAATTCACTTGTTAACAAGCTATTTATATAAAGTTCATCGATTTAAAAAACAACAAACAAGAATAAAAAAAATTTCTATCTGATTGGTGTCCCGACTTCCATCCCTGCTGAGACAAAAATAATATAACAGTGTTAATACACAGTGAGATTATATATATAAAAGAGTAGAATCTTTTCACACGGGTGTAACTTTAAAAATTCTTGTATTTAATTTGAACTATTTATTTAATTTAAATAAAATAAATTATAATTTATTATTTTATTAACTTAAATAAAAAGATTAAATTGAGTGACATCTTTCTTCGATTCATCTCTTCACCGATCAAAACTTGGACCTTGGACATAAATTCTTAATTATATATATATGGAGGAAAACTGTTGTAAGTTAAATTTAGGTACTTCAGTGATAGACAAATTATAAGGTAAAAGATATCCAACTCTATTCTCCTATTTGTCCTAAATTTTCTCATATATCTTGAACTTGGATTTCGGTCATTTCATGCTGTAACAAATGTATTTTGCAGCTCGTCGGCATGGGCCTTGTTTGCTGGTTTCCGTTTGGTTAAGCCCTTTTCCCTAGTTTTGATTAATATTGTATATAAGCCCGTTTTGAATCTGCAACTCTAGTTTAGTCCTAATTTGGAAAAATTATTCAACTATGTCCATATATAATAAATTATTCTCACTATTTAGTTATTTTTCGGCACATATTGAACATTGCACTTTTTTCTATACATAATTCAGCGAGCAATATAGTTGCCAATTAGCTTGTAATGTTCTTTCTGTGCCTCTTTTTCTTTTTTTGTTCTATGGTAGCCTGTGTGCTTATAATGTTATTGTACTACTTATAAACCGTTGTGACATAATTACAACCACACACAAGATCAATAGAATGAAAACTAATTGAAACCATTTCTAAGTAATTCAAATTAATGAAATGATGTATATCATTTTAAAGTTTTTGAAAAATATTTTTGTCAAGTCGAATTCTACAGTTTTAAAACTTTTACACAAGCCCTTAAAAGTCTTTTATAACTATAATTCGACTGAAAACAACAATCTTCAAGAATGCTTGGTTTAAAATACGCAAGTTGAATTGAAAACAGTGCATGACACTATTTATAAAACTATAAAAATAAAAATATGCAGACTCTAAATAGAGAGAATCAAGCATTTTTATAGGTATTATTATTGGCAGCAAAATTATCATAAGTGATTGGTGATCATAAAAATATGACCCACAGTGTTGTCACAGTGTAGTGGGACCAACAAACGTTGGTAACATTGCCGTGACAACGTGACTTGACCGACATAACACTGAACTGAACCCGTGTTGAAATTGGAGACTCATATTATAGCCAATGTGGTTGCGATATGAAAATCTTCTTCTTCCCTGTTTTCAGAGGAAGCCAACTTCTACAATTCCACTGTGAGTGTTTTTCTTCTTCCCCTTTATTTTGTTCTTTCCCAAATGTTTCTTTTACTATTATTTCCCTCCCCCCCCCCCCCCCCCCCAATTTGCAATAATTTATTAACTGTTTTAGAAACATGTGAGGTGTATGATCATAATTAAAGTGAGTTACTGTTGATTTATTTAATGGTGTCAAGCTTAGATGCATATCAGTATTTGAGTTTGGTTTGTATCATTTTCCTCACTATGGCTAGAAGTGTAAAATGAGTTGGCATGAGTCCCATTAATAATATCTTCTAATAAATATTGAATAATAAGGGAAATTAAAAGATAATTTATTCTTGGTGAAGTAGAATCACCATTTGCATTTACTGTCTTGCTAGAAGACCATCGAATTTACCTTTTCTCAAGTTAAAAAAATTGTGTAAAATGAGAAAGTGAGCATTTATTTATCTTTAATTTAAACATTAATTTTACGTACTAAATGCTTAAATTCAAATAAATGTGTATAGTTTCTCACTTGACATGTTTTCTCATTTTAGAAGAGCTAAATCCGTAAACTATAGTACTAGAATACTAGTACTTTTTGGTTGCAACTACCCATAGCAGCTTCTTTAGCACCTTTAACTTTTCTCTTCACTACCAACCAGAACTTGTGATTGTATCATCATTGTGTGGAAGCAAATCATTTACTTCAGGGAATAAATAAGATGCTATTCATATAGCAAAAGTTTGGTGGCATAGTTTTTATATTAGCTGGAAAACGTAAACGTATGTTCATATTTCATTGAACCTCTTTGAATAGTAACATAGTTTACCAAAGCAGGATACAATTCTTAAAGAGCTCTTCTTGGCTGTTGGTTTATCTAATATAAGTATCTAACTTTGAATAGCCGATGCAGGATCCTAGCTAGATACTATTTTATGTAGTTCTATTATTGCTTTTAACTACCAATACTTTAGCATATCTTGACTATATCTTCAAGTTTCTAATCCTTGCACATTTTTAAGTCTACATTGAATACTACTTGTTCACAATTAATATTCTACAGTTATCTTTCTTTATAATGTTATTCTGTTTCTCTGTCATTTATAGTGATTTTGTGGTTTATAAGCATGTTCCATTAGGAAATGAGATAACATCATTGCAACCTGCTTGTCTATTATTAGAGTGATGAACTTAAGCCTAATGATGATTTTATGTCCCTCTCACAAATCCAAAGCAGCTGAGGGAGTCATTTATTTGTGACGCCGTGAATGCGGTGGTGGTGGGGTTCGAGGGGCTTCACTGGATCCGCCGATAGAACGGCAAAGATGTGGCAGAAGGAGAGTGAGGGGAGGAGGAGAATGAAGCATGTGTTGGAAAGATTTTTGTTGGAGCAAGAAAGTGCAGTGGCCGCGCTAGTGATGAACTGGTGATGCGCGGTGGTTTACGGCGGGTCTTACAAAGGGGCAGTGAATTTTGGGAATGCAAGAGGGGGAAAGTAGCGGATTTTTGTCCAACGTGACAACTACATAGAGAGTTAACCGTGAGATTGGATGGAAAGGTTTTTTTCACACTATTAATGCTCAATTTAAAAACTCAGTTGTAAATTGCACAGAAACAAAAGTATAAGGGTAAAGTACAAGTTTTTCGAAACTAAATATAAAACAGGTTAACATACCATGGAAAGGTTTTCCGGATAGAAATCCTCTTTTCTTTTAAACAAAAAATGACAAAAAAAAAAAAAAAACTTTGGCAAAATTTACCTAATAGAATTTAGAATTTGCTTTCTCATGAAAGGGAAGGAAGAGAGAATTGAGTGTGGGAAAGAGAGAACTAGAGGATGAAGGAATATGGGAAGAGGAGGTGGTATGGAGGTGGAGGAGTTTAACACGAGGAGAAGAGGAGAGAGATAGGTATGAAAGTGGGAAAAGGAAGGAAAAATTTATGTGAGGGATCAAGATTCTTTCATTTTTTGGCAGGAACATGACTTTCGTGTGTCTGTATTTTTACATTTTTATTTAAGTAAAAAAATTATTCGTTTAAGCGAAAATACAAAAAACACAGAACATAAAAGTCATATAACAAGAGAGATCAAGTTAAATATAAAGAAAAAAAGATTAAATATAAAGATTCAGAAAGAGTATTGAACATGGAAATAGAGATGAGTGAAAATAGAAATATAATAAAAAAAAATGCGAAATTCGTTAAAATAAATTTTACATAAATTTTAAAATAGATTAATAAAAGACTTGCTATTATTGTACATTAATTAATAAACTTTGACTATGAAAGTATATTTTGTGTAGCTAATAATAATAAAATGTGTTATTTGCTAGGTAGTTCAAATAACAATTAAATTTTATTTCATTTCTTTAGATGAAATTGGTTACATGAACTAAATCTTTGAACTTAGCTTAGTTACAATAGCTAACCTAAAACTTATCGAAACTTATACATGAATCACTCATGACATGTTAAGTGGATCATGTTTGTAAAAAATATTATTACTAAGCAACAGTTGAGCTTCATGCTCGTATTTTATCCTTTGTTTTTATTTGAACCATATTACTAAAAATGGCTTTTTAAGGTGAGAAATAGAGACAAATCTTCCCCAGTTGTGTTTTACAGAGCTAAGTAAAGATCACTGAAATTGTATTGATTAAGGATTTGTGCACTTTTCATTGTAGCTTCTACCATTATTCTAGCCTGATTTTGAAATTCTTACAAGCTGTGGGTTGATTCTAATTCCAACCGTCATGGTTTATGCAATGGTGAGATGAGCCAGATAACATTCTACAACGACCACAGCAGTTCCCACAAATGCTTCCTTTCCTATAGTTAAGTTCTCTTGGAAGTGTTCCTAACAAGTAACAATACCAGTTCTCGAGAGAATTGAACCACCTCATGGCTATTATGAAACACATCTATATAATATTATTACAACCTAGCAAGGGGCCCATGAAGAAGTAACTTCTTAATAAATTCAATGGGATAGGCAATGAAGTGATATCCAAAAATATCAAACTTTTACTACAATTGTTAGATACCATGTCAATTATAGACATAAATGAGCAAGAATAGTGCTTTCCTGTTTAGGAATTATTGAGTATGATACATGCTTTGCTTTTGTAGAAAGCAATGTAAAATAAAAGAATTGCATTTGAAAAAAAAAAGCCTTTAGTCCTTTGCAATATATGAAAGAACAGAATGGGCTTAAATCTTGAACTTCCAATGAGATAGGAAACATACAAGGGAAATCTTCTAATATCCCAACCTAACTAATGTCTGCCCGTAATATTCTTCTGTATGATATTTGATTGCATCATCTTTGTAAAGGAAATTATTGACTAGGTTTCATAACCACAAGATAAATTAACTAGTTAAATGATTCACAATCAGAAAATCTACTGTCATGATTCATGAACAAACTAAACATGTATACTTTGGAGATTGGCATTTAAAAAAGGTTCACATTTCTATTTCCATCATTGAAAAATAAATTTTCCTTATGCTGCAAGTATGAAGCATTTTGTCTACATAAAAAAATTTCAGTTTACTTTGGATGATCTATAATGTCATTCTCCTTAAATCAACCAAAACTGTGTTTTCATGTATTTAATAAATGACTTCTCTATTTTTCTGACAGACGAACTCAGAAATTAAACCTGGACTTGGCTATGGTCAACAGCTCATGCAGTGCCAACCTAAGAATGCAAGGTATGACTTCTCTTTTTGATCAACCAATATCCAAAACCTCCAACAAGAAGTAGAATTATGAGTCCATCAACCCCTCCAGCCACAATCAACACCCACCTTTTTACATTATGCCGCTCATGATTTCTAACTGATCCCTTCGGAACCTTAACCATATATCTAAATCCTGTGGCTTTATCTACCTGTTTTAGACCCAGGACTAGTCTGTATAGATAACACTCAGTCACATCTGTGCTTGCATTACCAAAATAAAGAGCAGCAGCACATTTACAGTCCTGTAAGCACAAATTTGCACATGCTTTTTGGCTAATATTGACCATTTTAGGAACATTTTTAAGCACACTACTTACATTATCTAGTTCAAGCATTTCTGCCTTTTTTCCATTGCAAAACCCCCCAGAATTTTGTGCGCTGCAATCAGCACCACCCTTTTTTTCATCTGTCAAAAGCTGAAGACATGAGCAAGTATTGGAGAATGTACATATCCCATAAGGTCTACAAGCAATGGGAAGGTCACATGTGCTGTTAAGTGCTTGAAAGGAGGCCTCAAACTTTCCTTTCTCAGGTGAATAGTAATAGAGACCAAAGTTTCCTGTTTCATTCTTCAATGCTAGAAATCTTAGTGGGTGAATCCCCTGCAATGGAATTTGTGCTATTTTCTTGTACTTGACATCAAATAACACCAACCCTCTTGAACTTAGCTTAACATATGTAATACTTCTATCCATGGAAGGCTGAAAGTCCCAGTAAGAATACCTCAAATTGTCATAGTTCAAGTACAAAGCAACCCTCTTGTTCTCAATTTCAAAAGAGAAGTATAACGAGCTTGAGTTTCTTTGAAAAGTTGTCAAGCGGGTTGCCACATCAAGTTGCTGGCCCCTGAGCATCACATCCGTTGGAAAATTGAAACTTTGCCATTTTATATTGTTCATTGCATCCACAAGCACTAGATTGCCTGTTCTCAGTATCTGCATTCTCTGCTTCAAATTAAGTCAATGCAACAAATCATGTATTAGACTCTATGCAATGCAGCTTAATTGACTATGAACAATAGTGCTGAAGTTTTTCTTTTTTCCCTCAAGTCTCAAAAATTTAAAATCAATGGCTGAAATTTTTTCACTGGTCAGTTTCCACACAGTTAAAAGAACACATTATGCCACTCGATTATTTATTTATTTTGTGAGAATTAAGTGAAATGATAATTTGAGTAAATATCATTTTCCAATAATCATATATCTATGCATACTTGTATAGCAAAGTTAACACTCAACTATCACAAATGGTATCTATCATGCATAAATGTTACCTTCACACCTTGTCCAGAAGTCCCAGTTTTCCACCCCACTCTCTCTTTTGGACCCTTCAGCCTTAAATCTCCATCCTTAGTGAGCTCTAGCAAGCATTTCTCAGTGGTGTAAAACCTGGTGTAATGGCCAGAATCCCACACCTTCACATCTCCAAGAAAAACTTCCAATGAGCATGAGTATTTCCCATTGATGGCTTCAATGCTCAATGCCACTCTAAAATTTGGTGCTGTCTGATTGGTCTCCACAAGAAAAGCTCTTCCTTTGAAATTCACTTCATACTCCACAGGGACTGCCACCATGAGTTGGTAGCCAACACCAACACCGGACTCAGAAAGGCCATAATTGAACAAGAGAAAAACAAGGAGGAGAAGAAGCAAAGGGAAAAGCTTCATGAGTGGCAACACCATCAAGTTTTCTTTTTTCGCTTTTAGAACTAGTTTTTGATTGTTTTTGGAGGTGGGTTTGGAGTGTGATGGTGTATTGAGGCCAGAATTGATGAAGGAAAAGGTAAGCATGATTACTGAAACTCTGCAAGACCCACCTCACACCTTCCACTGCCAAAAAGGATTTGAGATTTCATATTGCTCAATGCCTTAAACAATTACATATGAATCCATCATGTGGTGGGGTTGCTGATTACAAAATTGGGCACAAGAAATTGTTGGTATTCTATTCTCTTCCACAATCTCTTCTCCAACTTTATGATGTAAAAAAACATAAAAGTAACGCACCATTTACATGGCTGGACACAGACTTGCCCATGTGAGAGATTTTAAAGCGTGTTGAGTTGTGAGTAAATTATGGTATTGATTCCTTCCAAGTTCAAATTTTTGGTATAACATTAAAACAAATTTCTAATTTTTACATTGAAGTTGTCTTTTTCCTAACATAAAAGAATCGGGCATTTATGAGTCCTTTACCAAATTAATGGTTATGCAAAACAAATTAATATTAATAAATTATGAATTTAATTTTTATTTATTGCCGGTGCCTAACTTTCTTTATGTTATCATCTTATTATTACTGTCACTTTGAAAAAAATTCATCTCTGGATACAATCTGTTACAGGCAAAGTTTTTTTTAGTAAAAGCATGATAACGTATCATTAAATGATGAATAAAAATATATAGTCTAAAAAATATTGATGGACCTTAGCCAGAGTTTACTAAAATTATTTAATAAATTAAAAAATAGTAAATACCGCTAACTCTTAACAATCAATAACGCTGTACTATTATTAAATGATGAATAAAAATATATAGTTTAAAAAATATTGACCGACCTTAGCTAGAATTTACTAAAATTTAAAATAATCAATAAAATAAAAAATAAATAGTAAATACCACTAGAGCTTAAGAATCAATTATAACTTCAATTCATTTCATCAAAGGAGAATTTGCTATTAGACACTAATGAACGTCTTCTGACACTAGTAATCTTTGTATAAAAGAACTTAAAAGATGTGGAACGTAGTTAAATTCAAAATTGAAAAAAAATTGGGGTGGAGGTTGTAGATAAATATTAATAAATATTAACGGACTTTTCTTGTGACAACATTTTTTTAGCAATTTAATAAGATAAATATTAATTAGTGTCTGAAATTTAAGCTTATTAATTATTATATACAAAAATAAAACTAGTGAGCATTAATCCAGAGTTGAGATTTTGTAGCAAAGATAAATGTGGGGTTAGAAGTAAGAAAAAAAAAAAAATCACCGACACATTTTTTTAATATATTTATTGCTTAGTTAAAATTTATTAAAAAATATAACAATATGAGAAAAAATTATTAAATTAAGAGTGAGAAAAAATAAAATTTATATAATGTTTATAGTTTTAATAAATTTTAATAATAACAATAAATATATTTAAAAAAGTTTACTGATAAGATTAGTCAATGGAAATTGAAGGGCAGTGAGTGGGTTACGTTGAAGTGTTGAATTGACTTTGAGCGTGGGTGACCAGGATACTGATGTGGGACCCAATCCATGTATTTGTGTTGGTTCAATTGAGTGCCATTTTGAAGTGGGCATGCAAAGTGTCCTCTGAGGTTTTGATTGGTCCTACGAAATTGGTCCCTTCCTCTACAATTGACACGTCATCATTAAATCCTTAAAGCCACGTGTTCCACTGATGCTGCTGACACTGCTCTTACGGTTGGATGACATGTTTGGTTCCAACTTCCAAAGCCTCCACGGCAGGGGAAGTGTTTGTGTCCTCCCAATTACAGATTCTTTCTCGTCCCCTTCATTCTTCTTAGGGTGATTTTTTAAAAAATATTTTTCTTATTAAATTGGTTTAAAATATTATTTTTTACTTTTTACTGGTTTAATTGTAATTGTAAGTTATTAATGAATTGATGGTAATTAAATGCACGTTAATATTTTAATATACTAAATAAACTATAAAATATGTCTGTGTGTTGTACGGTTTATTTTTTATTACATTAATTTATTTTAAAATATAAAATATATAATTTAAATATAAAAAATATATAAATATAATAAAAAATTTGTCAAAATAAATTATTGTTCAAAATATGTATAATTTAGTATTTTTTAACATAAAATAAAATAATATACAAATATTTTTATTTTTAAAATATAAAAATAAAATTTATATTATTTCATGATATCATAAATCATTTATTATTATAAAATTTAAATCAATAATTATAAAAATAAATTATTAAATATAACAAATTTGTTAATATATACTATAAAATTTAAATAAAAAGTCTTATAACTTTTTATTTATATATTTGTTTATATTTATTGAATTAAATTTATATGATAAACTATCTATTTATAATTATAATTTAAAATTATTAATAAAATTCTACTTACATGATATCATGTTTTTTAAAAAGAACTTATCAGACTAATATATAAAAAATAAAATATTTATTTATCTAATGTATGAAATTTTAAAAATTGCCTTGAAATATCAATATATACAAAACTATATATTAATATTTAAAAATAAAAATATATTAAACTTTTTATATATAAATAAAATTACCATACAGAAATATTATAAATAAAAATTAATAATCATATAATATATATACCGCATTTGGAAATTTACTTTTTGATAAAAAAAAATAGGAAATTGAGTTTTCTTTTTAAATAATTAAATTATTTTATATTTTTTGATAATCTAATAGAATTAATATTGATTGACATTATAAATAAATTAATTTTATTTAATAATCAATTAAGTACAATAAAATTATGTTATTTTGATCATAAAATTAAAATAATAAATTTATTAATTTTTCTTATATATTTATTTTTTAATTTTTGAAAATAATTAATACAGTTTATTTATTATTTATCATTTTAATTAAAAATTAATAAAAATAAATATATTTATAAACTAATTTAATAATGAAATAATATTTTAAAAAATTTATTAAAAGAATAAGTATTAATTTAAATAAAATTTAAAAAATAAATTTAAAATGCTATATAAAAGGAAACACATAAATTGAACTAAAAATAAGTAAAAAAAATATTATTATTAGGTCTCTAATTATTTTAAAGATATATAATATAACTTTAATATAAATACATTAAAATATTATATTACCATTAAAAAAATAAATGTGTTCTAACTATTTTGATGCAAATATAGTAAATTAGATATTTGATTTTTTTTTTTTAGATATATTGTTTTGTCAATTTTTCATACGTTATCTAATTCTATAAAAAGAGGTTAATATTTAGTGAACTTGATTTAATTTTTTTAATTAAAAAAATATATAATTTAAGAATATAACATAATAAATAATTATATTAATAAAAAATTTATACTGATTTCATACTTTTATGTATAATATCTGCATTTTAATTTATATCTTGAAAACTAATTATAAATTCACAAAATGACTAAATTTTTTCATTATGAAGCACTCTTCTTTGCGTTTGTAATTGAATGTTATCATAAAAATTTTCAAAAGCATTAGAATTTATATTCCAATCTAAAAATTTTAAATAATCATATAGTTAGAATATAAAATTTTAATAAATAAATATAATTTGATATGTTAATATAAAAAATATTTTCATAACATTTTAAACACTACTTCTATTTTTCTTGTGTTTAAAATCTTTTAATAATTGTAAAGATTTAGACTTCATACTCATAAAATTTTAAAATAAATAATATATATATAAATTAAATATAACATTTAAACTTAATTCAGAATTAAAACATTATATTTTCTTTACTTATTCATTCATTATGATATAAAATTATTAAATATGAAAATAGAACAGTTAAATCATATTCATTTTTGTTGTTATGATATTTAGTAATTTTTAATTTATTTTAATTATTATAATTAATTAGTTTTAATTGAAGAGTTTTAAATTTATCATAATTATTATAGCATTTTATAAAAAGTATTGTAACAAAATAATTAAGTATGAACATTGTCAATTTTTTAATTTAAAAAAATTAAATTTGTCATCATAATTATTATAATATAAAATATAAATAAAATATTATCTATGTTAATAGGTTATACATAATTTTGATATATCAATTTCTATTACATTATTTTCTAAAAAAATTAAAATAATAGAAGAGAAAGAAAGAGTAGTTAAAAATTTTCAATTAAGATTTAGGTAGAAACTAAAAGAGAAGATTTGTTGTATTTAATACAAAAATTAGTTTTTATATCAATTAAATTTATAGATGTTGATATAATATAAAATTTATGAATCACATATAAGATTTGTCTAAGAACAAAGTTAATACATAATATATATATAATAATAAAATAAGATATATATATATATATATATATATAATAAAATAACAAAATTATTTTATTAAAGACTTAAATAACAATATTAAAAGTATTTATATAATAATGCAATAAAAATGGTTTAATCTTCTAAATCCTTTATTGTTGTCTTTTGTTCATAATTTTTTGCTTCGTCTTCTTTAAGTTACAACCTAAAAGAAAATATCAAATATAAATTACTAATCTAAGAAATTTGAACAATACATTATAAATTTATAATTTATACAATAATTTTCTCATTTTTTTTTTTAAAATTTGGTGTTTCTATGATTAAAGATATAGATGAATAACTTATTACCAAATCATTTTCTTTTATTTTTGCATTTGTATTGTCTACACCTTCTTCTTTCTCAATCTGTAAATATAAACAATGAAAATAAAGTTATTCATCATTGTATTATTCCAATTTAATTTTCTATATTACCTTCATTATCGGCTTCACAATTTATTTGTAGTGAAACTTTATTTTTCATGACTTTCAAAGTAAGTACTTATTTTTATTTGAACAATACGTGAAGTGTCAATAATCTTTAAAAAAATTATCACATAAAAATAGTTATATGTTTTAATATATTTTATTTATAAAAAGTTAGAAATTAACACATTTACTTACAATTTCAGATGTTGCAATAAAATTTGTTAACTTTACTTGTGCTAATTATTCAACAACTTCATCAAATAAGACAAATATAGTTGAATCTGTAAAATCTTTAATATCAAGCTCAAGACAGAACCTGTAATGTATATAAATTAAGGCAATAATATATAATTCAATTTATTTTAATATTAAAATTTAAAAATTAGAATACATAGTGATAAATTAATTATCTTGTCATTAGATACTATACGTCTTTATAACATGATTTACTTTTAAAATTTGTAATAGTGAAAGAAACTTTCTTCTTGCAACGAGAGCAAGAAATATAATACCAACCATTTTTAAGCATTACATCGTTCACAATTATAATACAACTAATTACGATATTTTGAAAATTAATTAAAAAATTAGTTTAAAACTTAAATAAGAAGAACAAAGTATAAGAGAGATTAAATTTACTATATCACTATTTGATTTTATTATTGTCAAGATTTTAGATATGTTTTTGAAATTTTCTAACTTAGGAAAAATAGTAGATCTTGTATTATCAACATTGTGAGCAATATGCATATCATTAAAATCCCTTCAACAAATTGATAATGAATAATTGAAAATGTAGTTAAAATAAAAATTAAACAATTAGCAATAATTAATGTAACAGAGAGATTTTAAACAATTTCAATACTTGAATGAATATATAAAATGAATAACTTCTGGTATGTCAATATTGACATAATTCTTTGTTGATTTTGATGTGGAAATATAAATATTACCTATAATACATACATTCACATTTTTTATAATTAAATATCACAGTCGTGATATTCACACTTTTATTTTTCATTCATCTATTGTTGAATTTAGATTGTGAAGAAAAATCTATTTATCTTCATTAAAACTTGTCGTTCTCCTACAATTCATCAAATCTAATAAAGATTCTTTAAATACAATTCAAAGATAATAAATATGAATAAAATATAATTTCAATCAGTAAGTTTTACGTTTCGAATTTTAATGTAGAGAGTAATAATTAGATGTAGTTAATATGAGTGACTTTATAGATTCTGAATTAATTCTAATAAAAATTCTTTAAATACAATTCATCAATTCAAATAAAAATTCTTTAAATACAATTCAAAGATAAATAAGTATGAATAAATATAATTTCAATTCATAAGTTATATGTTTTGAATTTTAATGCATAGAGTAATAAATAAATGAAGTCACATATATAAAAATGACTTTATACATTTCAAAATTTAATACATAGGGTAATAAGTAGGTATAGTCAATGTTACATATAGACATAGAAGATGTTTCTAATTTATTGTAAAATAACAAATTATAGGTTTATTTTATTTATTTTTTGAGATATCATAATGAAAGACAATTTATTGAATACTGAATATTTATTTGAATTATTATAATTTTTTTACTATCTTGGATTATTTTTTTAATATTTTTTTGTCTACGCTAAATATAATAACTTAAAAATATATTTTTCTACAAATTTTTAAAAAATTTATATATATCCTATAAACTTGTCTATTAATGTCACATTTATCAACTAGATCAATAGTTAATTTTATTAAACGTTTTTAATTTAAAAAACTAATTTAATAATTTTAAGCTTCTAGTTAGAAAAGTAACATTTCAACTTTTAACAAAGCTTTTAGCTTTAACATAGCTCTAGTGCTTTAGTTCAAAATTTGAAGTTGTGAGCATTCAACACCATCTTATCTTATAATTATTATTCTAGTGATACAACAATCAACTACTACCAACTTTTTTAATCAAAATTTTGTTCATAAAATAAAAGAATTAAGACTTGTTTGTTTTTTTATAATAAATAATTTTAAAAAATTATTTTTAAAAAAAATAAATTTATTTGTTAGTTTAATTTAATATTTTTTTAGATGAGAAAATAAAAAAAACTTGATAATTTTTTTTATAAAACAAATTTTAAAAACTAAAAAAATATGTTTAGTTTTATTGACTTTTTATATTTACTATTTTAAATTAAATGAATATATATATATATATATATATTTGATATTTAATTTAAAATTTATTAAAACATCAAAATTTAAATAATATTAAACTGAAAATATTTTTGTTTACAAAGTAATACTTACAATTTATATAGAGTTTAATAATTGTGAAAATTATAAAATATAAATTAATATTAAAATAAAATAATGATTAGTTTTAAAATTAAAATTATTTTTTATAAATAAATATAAATAACATGAATAAGTAATAGTACAAAAAAAAGTGAATAAAAAAATTGAAAAATAAAATAAAAATAATTTAAAGTTTATTTTTGTTTTTTGATTTTAAAAATTAAAAATGAAAATTTATTTTTAACAATAATTTTTAAAAATTTAGATTAACAAATCAATTTTTATTATTTTTATTTTGAAAAGAAAAAACTGTATTTATAAAGAGAAACAAAAAATCTCTTAATTTATTTTTATTTTTAATTTTTAAAAATTATATTTTAAAATAAATTTTAAAATATGAAAATAAAACCTGTTTGTTAGTTTAATTTTCGAAACACTTTTCAAGATGAAGAAAATAAAATACCTTAAAGCTATGCTTTTTATAAAAAAAATTAAAAATAAAAATAATTTTTTAAAAATAGTTTTTAGAAACTCAACTTAACAAATAAGTTTAATTATTTTAATTTTTTAATTAATTTAAAAAATAAAAAACAAACAAGCCCATGACGGTAGAATCTTCTTTTTTTCTTTGATTTTAATTTAAACTTCGGCGGAGGTAGAAGTAGAAGGCTGAGCAGCTTAGTGGTGAAGGCTCTTATGGCTATTGAAGTTAACCCCTGCGATTGAATAACAGATGACACTGATGGCCCATTATAACTCTTGCTTCATACGCACATGACGGCCCAATATAACTCCCACTTCAACTTCCAAAGCCATTTAGCCTAATCATATACCTAATATTTTTTGTTGATTAAGCTCACGTAAAGCCCATATGACCCAATATAAAAGTATTGAAAGCAAGGAAATAAAACAATAACTTCCATTCCAATACAATCGTGCAATTCTCTGCAAAAATTATGGATTCCAAACTCGACAAAATTTGAATTCAACTCAAATATGTAATCAACCACTACCTTTTGTTATGCTCTACGGTGTCTTCTAGCTTATAATTGTCACTTTTTCTATATAAAATAAAATTTATTACTTATGAGTCAAAGGGGGAAACAACAGAAGTTTATCGAAAAGCCAACAGTAGTTTTTGTTTTTTTTTTTATGACTATCTAAATAATTTAGAAGACATTACCAATGTTCTTAGTTAATTTAAATCAAGAAATCGTTTAAACGGAAAAGAGTTTGTGTTTTAAACCATGTGAACTACTTGTTGAATTTGAATCAATTTTTAGATTTAAACAATATAATATGATACCTATTTTTCTATTAGGGTTAGGCAAAAATTTTCCTGATGGATGATGTGATGATGGTAATAGAAGAACAAGTTCAACATTCCCCTCTTTAATTCATAGAAGAACGAAAATAAGAACATAACAAAGGCAAATGAAGAGTGAATTTAGACATTGTTGGCACAGAGTGTAATGGAATCCATATGGCAAATTATAGTAATTTATTTATTTGTGAACACCGAACACGTTACTTATCTTTGGTGCTTTTTGTTTCTGATATGGTCAATTATAATTCCAATACCACTAGATATATAATGCTTTTAGATAGAGACATGTCACATGGATGCGTATTGGACACAAGTAATTTTTCATATTTTTACCCATTGGATATTAAACAAAACACAGTGAAAAATAAAAGTGTTTATCATTTGTACCAGTAATTTTGAAACAACATTTTATATTTTCTTTAAATTGATAATTATAATTTATATAATATCTTAGAAATTAAAAAATATTTAATAAGACCAAAATTTTGGCTTACATGTAAACAGGTTCCAAATTTGTTTAAGAAATTTTAAAAGATTAACTCAAATCGGGAACCAAGAACATTAATGCGTCTCAGAATAATATAATATAATCATCTTAATAAAAAAAATATATTTGATTGGTACTGACATGAATATTTGGCCAACATAATTTTAGTGAAGTTGGTAAATTTCAACGTCGAAGATAGATTGGTCCTTAGTGCCTCGTGGATGAAACATATATTTTATTAAACCCGAGGTTATCATATTTCATTACATTTACGAAGTTAAGCAATGAACCGTATTTATCAGAAGAAATAATCTTACTATTATAAATTTAAATTAATCCAACAAAAGGTGAAAACTAAAAAAAATTGATATTTGAAAAAAAAATTATTATTTTTTAAAGCAACTATTTTTTTATTTACTTTTATATTTAAAAGATCACGGATTTTATGTAAAAAAAATTATAAAGAGAGCCGTATTCTATCAACTTTCAACTCAGTTTTGCTGACAAAAAAAATTAGTTATGCATTTAAACTAGTTTATTTATTAAAATAATTTTTTTATAATTAATATCTTTCCAAACAGCTACTAAAGTCATCCGTTTATCTCTATTATTATTACGCTGAATATCTCATTATTTAATAAACTACTATTGAGAAATTTTGTAATTATTTAATACAAATTTAGTGTGTGTTTAATTTAATTTCTCTAAAAAAATAATACTCTTTTTTTTTTATGATAGATGGAGTCAAAAAACTCAAACGACAAGGACAAAACTAACTAGCCCCTCTAGGGAACCAGAAACCCAAAGCATCTTTACTCACAAAAGTTCACAAAAAAGGGGGCCTTATCAAAAAAAGAAAAAGGCAAACAATCCTCTAAACTAGCCTTGACTAATCTATCCGCACTTTGGTTAGCCTCTCTAGGAGAGAAACTAATTCTAATACAATTGATACTCTTTAGTAATGTTCTAATACTATTAATCAATGGAAACAAGAAATAATTACAATCTTGTACATTCAAAATTAAAGACACAACTTCTTTACAATCATTTTCTATCTAGATTAGCTCAAGACCTTGTTAGAGAACAAGTTTGATCCCAAAAAAAAAACTCCATAACTCAGCAACTAAGGGAGAATAGGGTTTTAAACTACTTTGAAATCTAGCCACAAAATTTCCTTTAGCATCTCTGATTAAGCTTCCACATCTAGTAGCAAGCCCAAATTTTGAGACAAAACCATCCACATTCAGCTTAAATTGTCCTATAGGGGGAGGGTACCACCTGATCTGATTATGAGGATTCAGAAAATTAGAACCAACTTTGCATTTAACCCTGCCAAAAAAAGAAAAGTAACTAAAATCACAAAGAATTTTATTGATTAACACATCAGGCATGACAGCAGAATTTTGAAAAATTTCATAGTTTTTATTGTTCCATAGATGGCATATAATATCTCCAAAAAACATATTCCAACAGGGAAAATTATTATGGTTAAGTTTAGATAAATTACACTTTAGTCAATCAGAAAGCCCTAAACTAAGAAATAAGCCCAATTAGTGGGTAAAATAAAATATTTCCAGACTTGCTCAGTAAACTAACAATCTCTTAAGACATGGGGGATAGATTCAGGAGCATTGTTACACCTTGAGCATATAGCAGAATCAGACATACCTCTCCTAAACCTTTCAGAGTTTGTAAGGAGCCTACCTTGTGCCACTTTCCAAAGAAAAATAACAATTCTAGGGGGACCTTCCCAATTCCAAACGAGCTTAAAGGTAATATTGTCATCCCTAGCATTATGGGAAGCAGCAGACAAAAATTCATATGCAGATTTAACCAAAAAAAGCCCATTACTAGTATATCTCTAGTAAAACAAATCAGACCCCTTTGAGACATTGGGAGGATTAATTTTATCCATGCACTCACAGATAGGCTCAGGCAACATTTTCCTAATTCTACCCCAATCCCAGTTACAATGGGAAGAAAAATAAAAAACAGGATCATCAAAACTGTCAGCAGGAATAGGATGTAATGCATAATGAGATAAAGGTAGGAGATTAGCAATCCACCTATCCTCCCAAAATTTGGTATGTAAGCCATCCCTAACGATCTAGCCTAGCCCCTTGGAGAAATTATCCCAAACAGATATCAAACTCTTCTAAAGGTAAGAGGGATTGTGATAGTTACTAAATTTAGGATTTTTTTTCACTAGAAAATTTGTATTTATTACTCATCACTTGAGCCCACAGATCATAGGAAGATGACATCATTCTCCACCAGAGTTTCATGAAGAAAGCTTTGTTAAGGAGGTGGATATCCCTGAAACCAAGCCCCCCCTCATACTTCGGCCTATAGATTGTTTTCCAACTACCAAGATGACACTTCCGACCACCTAAGAAACCCCAAATAAATTTCCTGCAGATATTGTTTACCTCATTGCAGACAGAAACAGGAAGCAAGACAGATTGCATAATGTAAGAAGGGATACTTATGAGACTAGATTGAGCTAATGTGACTCTACCAGCAAGAGATAAAGAATTCATCTTCCAAATAAAGAGTTTTTTCCTGGTTTTATCTATTAAAAAACTAAACTCATTCTTAGCTGGTTTATGGTGACAGATGGGTATCCCAAGATATTTTCCAACCTTACTGGATTGATTAATTCCAAGGATATCACCAATTTTCTTAGCAACCTGAGGATCAATATTCTTAGAACAAAAGAAGTAGGATTAGCAGTATTAATACTAAGCCCTGAAGAAGAACAAAACTCATTTAGCACAAAATTGATAACTTGAGAATTAGCTATATTAGCCTTGGCTACCAGAAGGATATCATCAGCAAAAAAAGGTGGGAAATCACAGGACTTGAACTACTAAAAGCAAAAAGACACAATTCCTTTTTAAAAATTTTGTCCTGAATTAAATGTGCTAACCTTTCAATACATAAAACAAAAATATAAGGGGATATAGGATCCCCTTGTTTAATACCCCTAGCGGGCTGAAAATTTATAGTCCTAGATCCATTTCAGTTAATATACATTAAGAAGGAAGATATACATTGATAAATAAGATCAGAAAACTCAGTTTTCAGCCCTACTTTTTGAAGGGTATCTTTAATAAAAGACCAATGCAGCTTATCATATGCCTTCTCTAGATCAAGTTTAATAATCATATAGCCACCTTTACCTTTTAACCTATTAAACAAATGTAAAAGTTCTTGAAGAATAAGAGAATTGTCAATTCCTTGTTTGCCAGAAATGAAACTACTTTGGCAAGGAGAAATAAGATAAGGGAGGGACTCCCTGATCCTATTAGTAATTAATTTTGTGAAGATCTTATAACTAACATTGCATAAAGAGATAGGTCTGAAATTTCTAATAAATTCAGGATTTTCAAACTTAGGAAGAAGGGTAATAGTTGTTTCATTCACCTTAATAATTTTATGAGGATTATTAAAAATATCTAACACAAACTTATGAATGAAAGAGGCCAAAAACTCCCATTGATTTTTAAAAAAGAGAGCATGAAGACCATCTGGCCCAGGAGATTTAAAGTTTCCTATGCTAAACAAGAAATTTTTAATTTCATTTAAAATTAAGTTAGAGTACAACCTATTTTTATCAAATTCCTTAAGGGGTGGAAAACAAGTAGTAGTGTTAAGGTTCATAATTTTGAAATTATTGACAGAATAAAGCTGTTCAAAAAAATTAATGGCAATCTGTTTAAGCTTTTGAGGTTCATATTCCCAATTGTTCATATCATCTTTTAAGGCCTCAATTAAGTTTTTATGTCTACGAATTAAGACTGCTTTATGAAGGAATTTATTATTCCTATCCCCAAATTTAATCTAATTTGTTCTGTATTGATGATACCAAAAAGGTTTTTCTTGATCCAAAAGGTTTTGATATTCTGTCCAAAGAGTTATCATTAAATTAGAAAATAAGGATTATTATTATAACCTAATTTGCAAGAAATACCTTTAATTCTATTTAGCAGTCTTTTTTTCCTATTGAGAATATTACCAATGGTGGATTTATTCCATTTAGATATGTTATTTGAAAATGAGTAATATTATCATTCCAAGGTCTAGACAAGACCCAAGAATTCCTAACCTGATTGTCAAAGTCATTATAGGAAATCTAAGGTGCAAGAAATTTGAAAGGTTTTTTACTTCTATGTTCATTAGCCCCATTTGTAATTCTCAGCCAAAGGGCAGCATGGTCAGACTTAAGAATAGGTAAATGGATCAGAGAACTGTTAGGAAATAGAATTCTTCAAGAATCATTAATCACAACTCTGTCTAATCGTTCTTTCAAGTTACCCCTTTGCCAAGTAAAATGGTTCCCTTTAAAACTCAAGTCATGCAGGCACAACCATTCAAACAATTAGCAAACTGGTTAACATCATTCTTGTTAACAGGTCTACCCCCTATTTTTTAGGAGTCAAAAAGAACAGAATTAAAATCCCCAGCCACACACCAGGGCATTGTAATAGAAGAGCTGAAATCTAATAAGTTTTGCCATAATTCAATTCTTAACCCTTCATGGGGAGTGGCATAAATGGAGGACAACACCCAGTCCTCTTGCCCATTACTAATTTGAAGATGGATACTATATCTAGATTTAGCTAACATACTAACTTTCACCCTTTTGGTATTCCAAAAACACCAAATACCTCCAGAGAAACCTATAGCATCAACTTTTTTAGAGTCATCTAAATTAATTTTTTGGATAACTTTATAAGCTTTATTCATACTGATTCTAGGTTCAAAGGGCTATAAAGTCTAGCTTATAAAGGGTCACTAGATCATTGATTAGTCTCGAGAAGGTTTTTCCATCAGCCCCTCTACAATCCCAAAAAAGGCAATTCATAAACACTAGGATTGAGAAGAACTTGCATCCTTAGGATGCTGAGATCCATTTTCCTGACAGCCCAATCTGCGGTAGTCCTGAGGGTTGATTACGTCCCTCTCTAGATGATAATCTAAATTCATAGAAGCTAAAGGATCAAGAGGTTTATTTAGGTGTGAGCTACCCATAACTCACTGAGTATTCAAGAAATAATCAGGATTAAGACCAATGAGATCTTGAATGGAGTTTCTAGTCTTACCATCTTTCTGTAACTGTTTTTGAAACTCTGACATCATTCTAAGTAGAATCTGGTTCTCTTGAGAGTCTTTAGGATGGCTTTGATGGACCACGTAAGATTCAAGAGGAGTATCAGACAGACCCTTGTCAACTTTCTCTTTCATTTGTTTTCCAAGATTTGGGGTCAATTTAGCTTTAAAAGTTTTCTTTGGTCCATTGGTTTGATTAACCCTATTCAGATTCTTATCTGTTTTCCTCAAATACTTAGATTTCTCATGAATTATTTTAGATTCATTGTATTTATCTATGTTTTGGTCAACGTTAAGATTTGTATCCTCACCTAAATCTTGAAGATTATTACCCAAAATATTAAACCTAGAACTTGAAGAAGGTTCACTACTTTTCATATTTAGGTTGGTCATACTATTGGATTGGGGTTGGGTAGGCTTTTTCCTAAAAAGCTTTTTGACTAGCATCCAAGGACCAAAATGACCGTGGTCCTGATTATCCTTCATCTCCTTATCTACTAGAATCTCTCCTTCAGAATGCTCACTTTGATTATTCTCCTTACCTTCCATTGGTTCAGATCTTTGAACTAGCTGTTCTTAACTAAGTCTGACAGTTTCACTACAAGCTTCTTGCCTATGCCCATATTTTTCATATTTAAAACAAATAAGGTGCAAGCCCTCATATTGTATTTTGAATTCTTAGCCTAAAACTTTAAAACAGGGTATTAATTTCTTCCTTAAATCTATTTCAATACAGATCCTAGCAAACCTATCCCTGGACAACAGAGAAGTATGGGTATCTACTTTTAACATTGTTCCTAAGCAATTTCCCACTTGTCAAATAAAATTTTCATTGTACAGCTATAAGGGGAGGTCTGGGATGCAAACCCATATTGCTAACTTCCTAAGATTATAGTCCTTAGGTCTAAAAAGAGGCCTCCACCTCTATACAAGGAGATAATGGTCCAAAATCAGCCAAGGACCTTCAAACAAAGCAATCTTATAGTCTTCTACGTTTTCAAATTTAACTAAGAAGAATTCATTATTAAGATCAAGTATTTTCAAGGCGCCATTTTTTTCCCAGATATTGTTAAGTTTCTGGTTCAGATAATTAAAATTTATAGATTTTCCTAATAATTTGACAATGAGAGCATATTTCCAAGGGGATGAATCTTTATTTCAGGACAAAGGTTCTGGTTGGTCTTAAATGATTCATCACACTCCTCATTATCAGAATATATATTAAGATCTTCTAGAACAGATTTAACTATATCCTTATCATTTAAAACCATATCAAGCTCTTTCGACTCAAGAACAACATCTCTATATGATTGAGATACGGAAAAGGTTGGTTCAAATAACACCTGATTCGATTGAGTTCCAAAAGGAAGTTCTTCTTGCATGTTCATAACTTGTTCATCCAACGGGAATTTTGATTTTGTTTTGACCTCTTTCAAGCTCATAGAGATCGGATCTGGCTCCTTCGTCAACCTTTTCTCCACTTCCGTTCGCTCCATCCCTCTGTTGTCCACGAGAGAAGTAGATAGGGCCAAGGTTGAAGGCCTTCTCGCAATACTTTTCGTCTTCAGCTTTTCCTTTGAGGGAAAAGATACTTTCGAGACGTAGGGAGAGGAAAGATACCCTAGCGGCAGCACCTTCCCCTCTCTCAAAACCAAGAAAGAAGTTCTTAGAACCTTTTAGAAAACCCTAGCGGCGACAAGTCTTCAATCTTATCCTCCACTTATAATACTCATTTTATTCCTTTATAATATATATATATATATATATATATATATATATATATATATACTTAGTAGTTTTTCTTAAAGTACTTTATAATTTTAATGAAATATTTATCATTAATAATAAAGTTAGTAAAAATTTAAATCAAAACTAAAAAAATTTAAATATTGATTACAAAGTAAAATTGAATGTATTAAATAAAGTTAAAGAATAAATTATTATTCTATCATTTTATTTATCAAATTTTAGTTTTTTTATTTATTAAACTTGCTTTTAATTTATTATAAAAAACAACGACAATGCAACTTATTAAAATGAGTAAAATTGAGTTGTTAAAAAAGATAAATCATGAGTGGTTTTAAATTTAGATTTTGAATTATGAGATTTGAAATTTGAATTTAAATTTTAATATTTAAATTTAAAATTTAAATATAAATTTGAATTTATCTTTTATCTTTTTGAATTAAAATTTTAAGAATTGGTAAATAAAGTTATTTCTCTTTACCTTTCCTCCACACTCAAACTTATACTTATTCATCTAAACTTTTCTGTCATTCACGTCCATGTAATCTTTCTCTTTCATTTTATTCGTTATTTTCATAAGATTGTTAAGATATGATATTTTTCATGAAGTTTTCTTTCATTTTCATTTATGATTATAATATTTTCTATTTAGTTTCTTTTATTTTCAATTCTAGATTTATATATAACTAAACACTCATTGTGATGAGGTTAAGATAAGTACTTATGATGTAGTATTTTTTAACATCAATTTACTTTTATAATATCGATGTTAGTTGTTATTATCTTTTTTTATTGTTATTATTATTCTTCTTGATAACCCATCAATGAATAATTTTATTTAATAAATTAACAGGCAATCATGTTATTACTAAGTTAACAAAGCTAAGAGGTAAATTGAGTTTATGAAGATCAATATATCACCTAATAAGCCATACCCTAATGCTTTTATTTACTTTTTATTATCTTTGATCATTACAATAATATCTAAATAAATAAATTTTCATTATTTTATAATTAATGGTAATAATTGATTAAATGATTGGTAATTGCATTAATATAATTTATTAGAATACATATGAGTAAGCATAAGAAGAAACCAAAGTCTCACACTTTCATCCATATTAAATCAATTGTGTGAATTCTTTGCATCTTGTTTTCTTTAATTCTTCATTAATTTTACTTTTTATTAAATTAAATTGGCTAAATTAGTTTATTAGTTTTTTATCCCTTAATTTTGTTTTAATATGGTCTTCTAACTTCTTCTTTTTTCCTTATTTTAGTATCTTAACTTACAAAAGTGTTTTAAATAATCATTTTTAATAAAAAAAATTAATTTTGTTAAAAAATTATTGTATATTGTCTTCTTATAAAGACTTACAAAAACTGTGTATTTTGACAAATTTTCTAGTTTTCTACTTTCTTTTTACTCCATATCCATGTCTCAATGACCAATTTCTCTTTACCCTTTTGAAGTTTGACAAAAAATTTCTTGTTTTTGTCTTTTTTTTCTTATTCTTTTTCCTTTTCTTATCAACTCTTTCAAATTTCAACAAAAACTTTTGTTTTTTTAACAATATTAACCATTTTGATTGATAGTTTTTATACTACGAAGGTATGTGTATAAAGAGAGGAGGAAATAAATTAGACATTCTATACATGTAATTGCTTCTCTAAGATGTGTAGTAAATGGTTAAATCTAACGAGGCAAATATATGTCATTACTAGAGTATCAGGGCTTTGAAAAAGTAGTGAATTATCTTTAAAAAATAAAAATTTTTGAATGAGAGATGTAAAGGGGTTCATGGTTTTGAATTAATGAATGTTTCATTGTATTTTTTATTAGAGAAAGAAAAAGAGGAAGAGAAAAAAAAATTGTAGTTTGAAGGAGGGAAAAGTGTGCATAATGTTGGGTAAGAGGAAGAAGAAAATAATGAAGAAAAAAATAATTTTTTTTTGGTCAAAGTTCAAACAAGAAATGTGGACGAGGAAGGGTAAAAGGAGGGGAAAAAAAAGCAACTAAAAAATTTATCAAAATATACTATATTTTTATCAAATTTCAATAAAAGAAAGAAGATGAACACTAATTTTTTGAATGGAGTTAACATTTATTTTATGAAAAATAACTTATTTGAAACATTTTATTTGATAAGGGATCCGAATGAAAAAAATAACACTAGTTTTATGGAATATATCAAAAACATTTATTAAATATCATTAACATTATTTATTATAATTGTTTGATATTGCATAAAACTGTTAAAAGTTAAGATTAGACATTAATATGTTATTCTTTTTCACTGTTTTTGATATCTCAACTTCAATATATTAAATAAGTAAATCCTCTACTTATCCAAATAATATATTATATGAAATTTACACACATATAGACTTTTAACATCTAAATATCATACATTCACTTGTGTTTAAACTAATTACACTATTAAATAATATTACTATATTTGCACTTATTTTTCTTCATTAAAGTACAATAGAGTGAAAAACACTTGCAATAAGTTGTTAGAAATACTTGTTAATAGTGATTTTTTATTGTAAAAATTATATTTTAAGGTTTAAAAATACCAATGTTAATTTTTTATTGTAACTAATTTTTTTACTTTAAAAAATACCATTGGTGATAAATTCCATATTCATATAATTTTTTTTAAAATAAGTCATATTTTACTAACTTTTAAAAATCATATATAAAGACTATTTACCTTAAACTAACTATTTAAATTAATTTTTTACTAACTGTTTCTTAAAAGAAAATCAATTTTCTACTAGCAAAATCAATATTTTAACCACCTAAAAAAAATTATAGTTAAATTCACTTAAATTATTATACAACAAAAAAAAGAGTAAATAATATACAAAATAATTTCATACCTCAGACAAAATATAAAGTTGATAATGGTAGTATGATATAAACTAAAATTGCAACAACAAAAAATGATGAAGTATGTTAAAAGAAATGAAATGGAAGAAAAAAAAATAACAATGAGTGGTGACTGTTAACACACACTGCCACGTCAACCACTATACTAGTTTTTCCTTTGACATGCGACATCTTTTAACTCCTGTTCAAATTCACACCAAGACATACTTATTTTAAGGTATAATATTTGTGATAATGTAAAAAAAAATTCAAACAAAGAGAAGTTGCTTTAAAAGATTAATATTTTAATAAACACTTAATAAAAGATTAATATTTCTTTGTCAGAATGCAACGTCGCTTAGCTACAAAACCCGCACTTAATCTGTTGCACGCTGTAGCCGAAGTGACTGGGGATCAATATCCACTATTCTATTCATATCTATGCTACTGTTTCCCACTTACCACACCAAAAGCTAGAATATTCCGTTTGCTTTGTACTAGTTTTAAAATAAAAAGTATTTGAATTAATTATTAAACTAATTTGTAATTTAATTTAGATTGGTTTGAGAATGATATTAAAGTTCAATTATTTTAAACTAACTTTTGTGGTTTAAATTTATTGGATGATTAATTTTTTTCTTATTATTTTTAAAGGATAATACTTTAATTATTTAGTTAACAAATAAATGAAATTTTATTAATTATATAATGAACAACTCTTAAATCAGTATATTAAATCTCTTTGAAAGTTACAATCTAGTCTAAATAACTTCATTTTCTTCAAAAAATGCAAATATATTAGTGTTTATACAAGAATAAAATTAAAAATGATGTAAAGTGTTTCTAATGGAATATCCAAGCAGTGGTTTTGGATTCGTGCCAAATCAAACTTTCTATTATGACTTCTGTGTAGCCATATAAGTGGCAATACAATATATTATTACAATTAAAATATATAATAAGATGAGGGCATATATTATTAACTATGTAGGCTCTTTGGTATACTGCTTGGTGAAATCTGAATTTCCTCTACCTAACCTGAGAGTGAAGAATCCGTAACTGGTGCATCATAACGTAACGCTTTGTTTACATACATGCATTCATTTACATTGTTTCTATATATATATATATATATATATATATATATATATATATATATATATATATATATATATATCAGAACTCTTAAGATAAGCTAAGAAATCCAAGCCTCGTCACCAGTGGATCTGATTGGTGTTGGCAAGATAAGATTCTCTGTTCTCGCAAGGGTTTTAATATTAGTATCTCATCATTTATTGAGTCCTTATTTATTTAACAAATAGATATATGATGAAGAAGGTGTTCGAGATGCACAATAACAACAACGACATCATTGATATTGTTGTATACTTTGGTAACCATGGAATGAAGAAATTTAATAATTAATAGCGTCGACAATTTATTTATTTATTCATAATCAATCTACTCATGTATAAATCTAATCAATTTATTTAATTATAAAAATAAAAATATATAGCACACTTGAAGTAACGTTTCTTTTCTAGACTAAGCTCAAGAATGGATCGATCCACCTAAAATGTAGTGATGAGGCCCTTAAGGAAAGTAACAATGGTTCCAGAAAATGATTTGACTTAAAGGAAAAATGGGTATGAAGAGAAATTGATGTTAGAATAATAGTAAACCTTAAAGTTCTGCATTGTTTATTTTGGGATGAGTTAAATGTATTACATTCCTCGACATATTTTAGTTGTTAACTTTATACATAACTCAGTAGCTGTGATTCAAAGCTAGGTCTAAACACACGTGTGTTGAGCTATACTTTTATTTCCTTAACGTATTTGATCATGAAGTGTCACTCAGGGATATAAATGAGTCAAGTTCTTTAAAATTTAAGTTTGACTCATCAAAAAAATTTAATTTTGATTTATTTATTTAAATAAGTCAAATTAAAGTAAGAGTTTAATTTAATTTAATTTTAGTTTAAATTACTAAATTCATTTATTTATTTTAATTTTTAATCTTAAAAATATTTATTAATTTAGTATTTAATAAATATTTTTATGCTAAAAATATAGTAACAAGACAGTAAAATAATTAGAATTATTGATTATAAAAATAGTAAATTCTTTAGTTTGAAAAAGAATTATGATCGTATATTTAATTTACAACCTTTCAAAATTAAAATTAGGTAAACATTATAAGATGATAACAATCAAAAATATGATTTTTAAGTAAAATTATACACATACAAGCTATTTAGGAGAGTTATTAATGTTAGAATTATAAAGTTTAGACTTTCTTCATTTAATAATTGATTGTAACTTTAACTTTAAATTTAGTTTTTTAGCTAAACAATGACTGAGTATTTAATAACTTGCACTCAAATAATTCATAATAACCTCAACTTATTTAAAGTTCTAAAAGCACCCATCAAAATTTTTGCGCCTACAATCACATTTTAACAGAAGAACAACCATTTTTACAATGAGAAAAGAACTTTAATCAAATTTCTTAGCGTGCAAATTTGAGTTAGGAAAAAAATTTAGGTGTTTTATATATTGGTTTTCTTAATATTATTTTAATTAAAATTAAATTTTTGATTCAATAATTTAGATAAAGTTGGCAAAAGAAACCTACCTAATAAGTTGCTTGAATATATTTGAAAAAAAAAAGAATTTCAACATTAGAATTTTGTTTGTTTTTCCAATTATAATTATTATATTTAGTTTTAAATTTTAATTTTTTTAAAGAATTTTTACTACATTCAATACAAATAGAATTTTGTCATTATTTATAAAATATAATTTATTAATAATTTTATTCTATAATATACACATATTTTCTTATGTATAATTAACAACAACAAAAATTTTAAGTTAAAAACATGTAAATAATAAATTATATATTTTTTAGCTAACTTTTTTATTTTAATTTTTTTGAATAAATATTTGACTTTTAAATTTTAATATGATTAAAAAACATTATTAATATAAAATTTGTCTTTAATATAAATAAAAACGGTCTCTTTTTAAGAAAAATATCGTAAAATACGTCAATCACATAACTTCATCACCTGCAAAAGATTGAGTTTGAAGTATCATTTTAAATAACCAAATAATATATTTTTATTTTAACGTGCATTAGTCTATTATCTAATGTCCAAACTAATAACCTTAAACACTCAAGAAAAATTTGGGGCCTTACATTCCAAGTCTCTGAATATACGAATTCTAGAAAAACCCATGCCTTTCTGAGTAGGGCACGTACATAAAATGCCAAAACTTGTTATAAAAATACTAACAATCCTATGCATAATTGGATGCATTATCACTAGCCAGTAGCCAGACAACTTGAAAAGGGAAGAAGCACTAAAAAAGCATCATTTATTGATGAACAAAACGATAAATTATTAATATAAATTTTAAAGATTTATACTAATAATTATATATTGTACTAACATTTAATCTATTGATAATATGTATTTTTTATATTAATAAATTATTTATTGGTCTTTCTCCTTCTTTTACTAGTAATTTTTATTACTAACGAAAGCAATTTTAATACTAAATAATTTTTTGTATTAAAATAAAAATCAAGAATGAAATTTACTTGAACACAAGACAAATATTATTATATATAGAGAGAAAATAATTTTGGGAAAGTCCTTATAGCCTATACCTATACTGTCATGTAAAAATAGAGAAAATAATTTTTACATTATACACTATTTTTGCAGAAAATTTCAAGCTTGAAGAATTATTTGCCAACAACATAATTTGATTGTAGACTACGAAATTCGAACATTTAAAAATTTAATCTTATTAAAAAATATATATTCGGAGTTTTGATAAAATTTAAGAATAATTATTGGATTGGATAGTAACAGGGATCACTGACTTATTTAAATGAAAGCAAATATCGCATATCATTTTAGCCAAAAATATTTTGGATTTTGTATTCAAATATGTATATATGCTTCCATTGGGTTGTACAAACTTTTGATATTTATTTAAAGCAATAATTTGAAATGGTTTTACATTAAATTAATATAATGTTGAAGAATCTGTCTAATCTCGAACATTCCATATATATAGAAGTTGGTTTGCAGATAACCTTGCACATCGAAGATGCTGAGTTGTTTAGGCACTTTAATAATGTCGTCACCCTAATGGGTTTCAGTAGCGAAATAATAACAAAAGAACATAGAAACATTCACATTTTGATTGGAATTTATTTGTGTGGAAATCCTACACGGCAAACATACAAAGAGGTGCGATCAGACTAAAAGCTACGATGTTGAAAGCCATTTTGTTTTCTAAACCTAAGAATTTCTTTACTTTTGTTTTCACTCTTATCAAAGTCTAAAAAATGATTATGATGTTGAGACATTACACTTTAATAATGATTATTATTATCACGTTAACTCCTAACCCTCTAACCGTACGTGGCCACAAATAACGCTTGTGTTGCTTTACTTCATTACAATAGAGCATGATTGATAATACAAGTTTATAGTATATTTAGTTAACAAAAAAATAATTAAAGAGAGTTTATTAATTTAAAACTTAATTTTTAGAAAGGTAATTGAAATAGCCTCTAGTGTCTAAAAGCTAGCCATCACTACTTATTCTTATTTTCACTCTTGCTTAAAAAATACTTACGAAGGAAAACATTTGTTTTTTGTTATCTATTAGCGGATAATAAATAAATATTTAATTCTTTAATTAATTGATTAATAATAAATTCACATTTATTTATTTAAATAACTAACTTAACAAAAAAATAAAACATTATTTATTTAATTAAATGGCTAATGATAATTAATTAATATTCGTAATATTTAATCCTAATATTCTACTAATACAATATTATATATCTTTTTAAAGTTATTTACTACATAAATTATTTTTAACTTATGGAATATTACCCATAACAAAAGAAAAAGTATCAATATATTTCAGCTAATTATATAACTAGAATTTCGCAACTTTCGGTTAATTTTAACAAATAGAAACTAATCAATTGTTTATAATGAAAAAGAAACATGTATTGTTCTGATAATCATTTTAGCAGCAAAGAATCAAAAGTTTGCATAATTTCTTGATCGTTTGAAGTGAGATGCTTGGGGAACCCTGTGACCCTAATAAAAGTACATAAATGGTTCAGAAACCCGGCCAGATACATTTGATCAATTTATCCAATCCAGATTTCAAACCAGGTACATTATGCTCTTTCTTTATTGCCATAAGATAGCATTATTGATTGTTTGTTGTGCTATGGAACGCCAATAAAATAAAACAAAGTTCCTTGGTCTTTTCTTATTGGAATAAGATTAATTGCATTACTGTCAAGACTTTTATTATATCTTTTTATATAACTTTCTAATAATCTTTTATTATTTTATAAAATTAATATTAAAAATATGTTTATTTACTATCTTAAAATTATATGCATTAAAATTTTGTAAAGATACAAACAAGAAAAATAACTTTCTTTATGCAATATTAAAAGAAAAAAAAAAACCAGCGATGCTTTGTTGAGTGGTTTTTGAAATCACGATGCGATAACAATATTTTTTTATCTTTAAAAATATTGTAGTTTTAGTTTTAATCCTTTTAAAAATCATATTCATTTATAGTTTTTTTTTTTAACAAAAATGATGTGTTTTTAGTTTCTTTCATTATAGATTAATAATGTTTATATTTTTTAAAAAAATTAATACAACTTAACAGGAAAAAATAAGAATGGATTTAATTTAATTTATTAATCAATATCTTTAGAGTATTGATTCACATTTTATTTAAATTTAAAATATTATTTAATTTTAAGTTTTAAATAAATTTTAAACTTTAAAATGATAGACCGAATACTGCTCATTGGTAATGTGGAAAACAATATAATAATATCTCCATTAAAAATAAAATTAAAATAATAAAGAAAGCAATAAGCATATTGATTGTCATCAACCCCACTAAAAACAAATTGGTCAACTATTAACTTAAAATATATCTCCATTAAAAATATCTACATAAAGTAACAGGAATAGAATATTATTCATAGAAGATATTGAAATTAATCAATCTCTATAGTACTTGATTTAGATAGTGAAATATACTCAATGTAACTTTTTTATCGATAAAACTCAAATGTTGGTAATACCAAGTTATAGGTACAGTTGTTGTCCCACATGATCTATCGTAGCCTGGCACAATTGTCGAATGTTATAGGGACTTAAGTGATAGACATAGCATGTTAAGTTGTGATCCATATGTATGGAAAGTTGTGTGTTATAGACAAAGAAAACCACAAGTAAGCCTCGGATAGCATATCTAACCTAGTTGCGTAGATGACCTTTGGTATCTTTGAGGTATTGGTGTTACAACATTTATGCAATGTTTTACTCTGCTAAAAATATACTTGAGAATGTTTTGAGGTAATGTCATTTAAGTGAGTACCAACTCAAATTTATCAACATAATCTTAAACTTTTCGTTGATAATCTTAAACTTTTCTCTTTTGCTTCACTTGAATATAGGAAGATAGAGAATCGTCGAATGTATTTTCAGAAGATAGAGTGATATCAGTTATATATATTATGACTACCTTGGATAAGTATTAAATTTTAAATTTATGTAGTTAAGATGTCATTTAGGACATTGTTCTCTAAGTGAATAGAAGTCAAACACACCTTAGCTTTTGGGAGATATTTATAGAGTCATTCCTTTATCCTGATCCAATTAACCTTAAGAAATTTAATTTTTGAAATTCTAATGGCATACTGATTTTGTGATGAAAACAGTCTTTGTTGGAACTCAAATGATGGTACTGCCATTCTCACAAACTCCAGCTTGCAACATGTCAAAGTTATTGGTTGATGAACATTCAGGTTAAGGAATCAATTGATTACTGGACAAGAGTTTAAGTTTGCAAGACGGGTAGTGACTTGATTTTTCTTACATCTCTATAGTGGATTTATTAATATGATTATAATACAATTATTGTAATACATCGATAAGTGTGATTATAATGTATATATTATAATACATTGATAAATGTAATTAGAACACACATATTATGACATATTAATTGATGTAAAAATACATAAAATGATACGATCTTAGTGTATGTGTTAGAATATTAATGATATAATTGTTATCATGTTTGACTTGCTGTAAATTATTTAATATAATACATAAGTTAGCATTATTTTGGCATATAGTATTGGATAAAGTTTTTGTATTACTTGTTTTATTCATAAAATAAAAGATTTAGTGGGCGGTGAATATTTACCCTTACAATTATTTTTCAAGAATTGAAATAAAAAATAATTTGTTCTAGAATCATATTCTCAATAGTGTTATAATAATTTTGATTAAGTCTTAATTAAAAATTAATATTGGTATATAAACAATTATATGTCACTTTTTTTTTACTTAAAAGAGTAGATAAAGTTTACTGTAAATAATAATTTGAAATATATTTGTAATGTTTAGTAATTAATTATCTCAATTTTACTTTTACCTTAATAGTAAATTTAAATTACAAAAATACATTTCTATTATGAATGAGAATTATACATAAAATTTTAAAATTTTAATAATTTCTATTGTTTTAAGATTTAAATCAACATAAACATTTCTTAATTCGTCAAAAATGTTACATGTTAAAGCTAAATATATGGCATTGGGTGAGGATGTTAAATAGAGCATATAAATACATAGTTTTATGAATAATTTTGGGTTGAATCAACAAGTGCCTTTTATACATTGTAATAGTTAAAATGTTATTCATTTGGTTAAAATTTCAGTGTACTACAAGAAGACAAAACATATTAATATCAAACTACATGTAATATTTAGTTTTATTAATTTTAAATTCAAAATATATAGTCTTAAACTTAAAAAAAAATATTAAAATATTTCACTTGCATTCAAAATATGATCAGAATATTATTTGTAAGACTTAAAAATTTTCTTCTTTAAACTAATTTAAATCAGTTTAGTTCAGTATTTTGATAATTTTTAACATTAACTATACTTTATTAAATTTTTATTATTTTATTTTTTATTAATTTTTTATTCCTTGCTTATTTCTTTAAAAGATAACATCAAAGAAGAAAGGGAGAGATTACTGTTACAAAATTGTCATGGATTAGATTTAATAAAAAATTATTGAAATTAATTATATAAAAATAAAAAATAAAATTTTATAGATATTATTATTTAATATTTTATATAACTTACAAATTTAAATTATAATTGACTCATAATTATTACTTTAAATTGTATTTAAAAATATTATTATATATAAAAATTTTAATTGATAGTATACAATATTAAAATTAAAAAAATACTATAAATTAAATTTAATAAAAAATTATTGAAATTGATTATTATAAAAAATAAAAAAACTCATTATAAAAAATTTAAAATAAAAAATATTAATTAAAATTATAAAAAATAACTTTATAAAGATTGACTTTAAGTTAGTCAAATAATAACTATGCAATAGGTCACAAAGCTTCTCCAATACTCCCTTTCTTTTTTCAAGAAAAAGAGCTCTTCTAAGGTTTGCTTAATCCTCACGTCATGCTAGCTCCATTTAGCCATTCAGTCGCTACCATACTCCAGGTGAGTTTTTGGTAAGAAATGGAGCTTTCTAATGAGAAGGAACACTCAAAGGATGAAGTGGATCTTTTTTTTTTCATAATAAGAAAAGGTTTAAGAAAGCTTCATCTTCCTCTGTGGATGCTCTAGAGCCTCAGTCCCAAGAAGAAGCTCTTGTTGATGACGATATGACTCAGGTGTTTTCTAACCCTAGCTCTCCCTCTTGCATATTATACAAAGATAAGGTTCCTATTGGTAATGCTCTAGATTTAGTCTTAGGAAGATGAGGATATTATTAACTCTATTCTTGAAGATTTTAACATTCTCCTAAAAATAGAAGACCCAGTAGATGATAATATTAATAACGTAAACCTTTGCTTTAATCTGAAAATTCCTTTGGAAGACTATGAAACTTGGTGTCATCCTTGGAAGCTTACCCTGATAGTAAAAATGTTAGGAAAATCTGTCAGCTTTAATTTCTTGAATAAAAAACTTAATAGCATTTGGGAAAAATCTGGTAGCCTGAAAATATTAGATTTGAATAATGATTTTTTCATTGTCAAATTTGAGACTGTAGAAGATTATAAACACGCCCTTTTTGAGGGACCTTAGCTTATCCTGGACCATTATCTCTTAGTATAGAGGTGGAGGCCTCTATTTAGGCCTAAAGATCATACCTTTAGGAGATTAGCTGCCTTGATACGCATTCTTGATTTACCCTTAGAATTATACAATGAAAATTTTCTATGACAGGTTAGAGCTTACTTGGGATCAATGCTTAAAATTGATCCCCACACATCCCAGATAGCTAGAGGAAGGTTTGCCAGAATTTGTGTTGAGCTAAACCTAAATAAGAAACTCATACCCTCTTTCAAAGTCCTAGGTCTTGAATATGAGGACTTGCACCTCATTTTCTTTCACTGTGGAAAGTATGGGCAAAAGTTATAGAATTGTGTTGATAGGCCTAACGTCCCTGCAAATAAGGATGATCTTATGTCTAGTCCTAATAACCCTGTTTTGCCTAAAGGTGAGGAACCTATCAATCCAACCTTCCATCCTAAGGATAGTTATCACGACATCCAGGTTGATAAGCCTGTTGAGGAACATAATAAGTTTGGCCCCTGGATGATAGTCAAGAAGCCACTTAGGAAAAAGAATGGCCAGCCTAGAACCTTTGTTGTTACTACCAGAATGGGAAGAGTAAAGAGTCTCTTTCAGGATCAAGATTTGGAATATTAGTGAAATCTCTTTCTGAAATGAACCAGGAATTTTTTTTTTTTATAACCTAGATTGTTCAGGCAACAAATTAGGGGATGGTATGATAGGGGTTATACACTCTAATCTTTCTAAATCTAGAGTTGTAGGACCAATTCTAGTAGACCATTATGCTCACAAACAGTAAAAAAAAAACCCATGAGACAAAAACCTAAGTTGAAACTTAAGCAAACTAGGAGGGAAGGGGTTCTTAGTTCTCATCCTGATAATGACTCTTTTCAAGAACCTGTTGACCAACCTTTAGTAAAAACCTAATATAATTAGAGCAAACTTTTTTTCTCTTATGCAACAAATGCAGAAGGACTTAGAAGAGTCTCTCCCTAAAAGTTGTTTCATCCAAGACCTATTAGGTATAAGTATCAAAAGTGGTTGGGCTCATCAAAATGAACTAATAACTTCTCCTAATGACAAACCTCCTGACAGCACCCCTCTAATGGGCATAGAGCTGTTAGATAACACTTGTTTTAGGGTAATTGACCCTTAGTTGTTGGATTCCAACCCTGATTATTCCCAGCATCAATGAGATGCTTCATAACCCTTCCCTTTCCTCCTATTGAATTGTTTATTCTAGAACTGTAGGGAGGCTGGCCACAAGTCCTTCTCTAGGAGTATCAATGACCTTATTGTCATTCATAAACTCGACTTCATAGCTGTCTTTGAATCTAGGATTAGTCTTGATAAAGCTAATAAAATAATCAATAAAATTAATCTAGATAGTTCTGAAAAAGTTGATGCTTTGGGCTTTTCTGGGGGTATATGGTGCCTTTGGAATACAAGGAGGATTAAAGCTCAAGTCCTTTCTAAATCTAAATATGTCATCCATCTTATAATTAGCATTTTTGGTCAGCATGATTGGATCCTCTCCTCTATTTGTGCTAGTTCTCAAGAGAAAAGTAGAAGTGAGTGTTGGAAGAAGCTCATTAGTTTTAGTCAGACAGTAGGCTTCCCCTGGTGCCTAACAGGGGATTTTAATTCAGTTTTTTATAATAGTGAGAAAGTTGGTGGTCATCCTGTAAACCCTCTCTTTACTAAAAAATTTGCTGATTGTCTTTATGAGTGTGATCTTCAAGACTTGAGTTTTAAGGGCTCTCCTTTCACTTGGCAAAGAGGAAACTTAAAAGAGAGACTAGACAGAGTGGTAGTTAATAAAGATTGATGCCTAGCTTTCCAGAACAACTATGTTCTCCATATCCCCCTCTTGACATCTAATCATATAGGTATTTAGCTCAGAATTAAGACTAGGGAGTCTTCCACCCCTACTAAAAAACCCTTTAAATTCCTTGCCCCTTGGTTGTCTCATCCTGATTTCTCCAATCAAGTTAAAAATTATTGGATATTATTCGGTTCTTAGTCGAAAAATGTTGGGATCTCTCATAAACTCTCTCAGGGTGACAACCCTTTCCTTACTAACCTCATGCAGTTCCTCTAGAAGGATTATAACCTAATATTGGACCAAGAGGAGGTTTACTGGTACCACAATTACGAAATCCAATGGGTGTCGCTAGGAGACAGAAACACAAGGTTTTTTCATAGGGTTGTTGTCTCTAAGAGATAGAAGAATGTTATTGAATCTTTAAAATTTGAGAATGATACTTGAGAATTTAATCCTTCTAAGCTTAAATTGATGATTTTAAACTACATCAAAAATATTTATCATGATCCCTCTCCATCTGAATTTAGCTTGCCTACCCATCACTCCTTTCTAGCCTTAAGTATTCCTGATATCTAGCGTCTCTGCTCTACATCTTCCATTGAGGATGTAAAAGCCTCTTTTTTTAGCATTGGTAATTTTAAGTCTCCAGGGCCTGATAGGATGCATACCATGTTCTTCAAAAGCCAATGGGAGATTCTAGCCCCTTTCATTTTCAAGTTTGTTCTTGAAATTTGGCAGGACCCTAGCAAGATTGTTGCTATTAATAGTACAATTATTATCCTTATTAATAAAATTAAGCATCTTATTTATATTAAAAACTTTAGACCAATCTCTTTGTGCAACGTTAGCTACAAAATAGTGACCAAACTAGTTGCTAATATGTTAAGGGACTTTCTTCCCTACTTAATTTCTTCTACTTAGACCAGCTTTATACCAAGTAGACAGGGCATTGACAATGCCTTAATTCTTCAGGAGTTAGTACATTCTTTCCATAGCTTGATAGGTAGAAATATCTACATGATCATTAAATTAAATTGAGAAAAAGCCTATGATAGGCTTAGGTGGAGCTTTATAATTGATACCCTGCATAAGATAGGCCTAGACCATAATCTGATTAACCTGCTTTACCATTGCATTTCTTCCCCTTCCTTGTCTATTAATTAGAACAACAACTTAACTGACTCTTTTTCTTCCTCCAGAGGTATCCGCCAAGGAGACCCTATCTCCCCCTATCTTTTTATTCTTTGCATGAAAAGGCTTTCTTAACTTATTAAAGATAAAATCATGAATGATATGTGGACCCCTTTTTCCTTTGGATCCCACGGCCCAAAAGTCTCCCACTTACTTTTTACTGATGATGTGATTCTGGTAGCTAAAGCAAACATTAATCAGGCCATTTCTATTAATGATACTTTGCATGATTTTTGCCAAGCCTCTGACCTCAAAATTAATTATGATAAATATTCTTGGTTTTTCTCCAAGAACATTGATGCCTCTCTTATTCACTTTATTAGTAGTTGTGTAAATGTTACTCCTATCAACAAACTTGGAAATTATCTTGGGATCCCCATCTCTCATCTTAAACCTTCTAGGAGCCAATTCACCTTTTTGATTGACAAAATTAGGCAAAAATTATCTTTATGAAAAATAAATTTCCTCTCTTTAACTGGTAGGGTTACCCTGGCCCAGTCTTGCTTAATGAGTATTCCTACTTATATAATGCAGTCTTTCTTAATCCCCTCTTCCATTTGTAATGAAATGAACAACCTCTATATAAGATTTATATGGGGGTCTTTAGGTAACAAGAAATTTCATCTTGTTGGATGGCAACACATTTGTAAACTCAAAAATGAAGGTAGATTGGGTTTTAAGGGCTTGTTTATGTTAAATAAAGCTTATGTTATGAAACTTTGATGGAGATTAGTCAACTCTCTTTGTGACCTATGGGCTCAAGTCTTGAGTCACAAATATAACTTTAGCCTTGGTAACATTTTGGGTTTTAGGAAACACTATAGAGAATCTCATCTTTGAAAGAATCTCATGATGTTTTGGCCCTAATTTTCCTAAGGCCTGGGTTGGTCTGTTTTAAGGATGAAATATCTATTAGGTTCTAGTTTGACCTTTGGATCCCTAATCTTGGTAAACTCTCCAGTTTTTCTAATAGTCCTTTGTCTGATCAAGATCTGGGCTCCCCTGTGGCTCTCTTTGCTGCTAATGTGAATTAGGTTTGGGACAAAATCAAATTCTTTCTTCCTATATCTATCTGTGACTCCATATCTTATATTAAACCCCCTGATAAGGTTAATGGCCCTAACACTCTGTATTGGACCCTAACTGATAATGCAATTTTCCCTATCAAGATTGCTTACCAATTATTATTTTATTCCATTCCTCATTCTGATTATTGCCGTGACCTGTTTAAGTCTATTTGGAATTGGGATGGTCCTCCTAAATTTTCTTTCTTCCTCTGAAAATTTGCGCATGGAAAACTCCTTACTACGAGGAGAGAGTCAAAAGGGGTATGACTGATTCCCCTTTTATGTCCTATAGGTAGTGACAATACTGAATCCATTATGCATACTATAAGAGACTGTTTCTATGCTAGGACTGTTTGGGATCATTTTATCCTCCCTGAGCACTGGGCTCAGTTTTTTAACTTTGGTTTATCTGCCTGAATGTTATCTAATTTATCTAATTCTTGTACGAGAACTGTCCATAACTGGCCTATGATTTTTGGCACTATTATGTAGCACATTTGGAAAGATAGGAATGAGTTTATCTTTCAAAAGCATTCTGCCCAGCCTCATTTGTTAGCCCAAAAAGCTATTCTTGATGCTAATTATTTTTCTGGTTGTTGCAGGAATAACTCTTATTCTTTGGCTAATTTAGCAATAGATCGTAGAAAGGTGAAATGGGTTCCTCCTCTTGTTGGCCAGCTGAAACTTAATATTGATGGGGCAGTATCTAGAACTAGTGGTACAGTTGCTTATGGTGGCCTAATTCATGACTACAATGGAAAGTTCATAGCTGGATTCTATACCAATCTTAACCCCTTCTCTCCTTTAGAAGCTGAACTTTGGGGCATTCTCATGGACATCCAATTTGTGGTTCAAATACCATTCAAACTATCTAGATTGAAGGGGATTCCAAGGAAACCCTCAATCTTGTCCTTCAAGTCCAGCCTCTTTCTCATCCTTTGCATTCTCTGATTTGTAGGATTAGAGAATCGCTTAATATAATTAATTTTGCTAGGTTTGCTCATTCTTGTCATGAGACAAATCTTTGTGTGAATGCTTTGGTCAAGATTGGTCTTAATCCCCCTTTCCCTTTTCTCCAATTTGATGTTCCCCTGTCCCTCTTATTCCCTTTCTAAATTTGGATGCTGGTGGTCGGTGGATCTCCATGCCTTTTGTCTGAGTGTCCTTGTTGTTTTTGGGCTGTTAAGTCCCCTTATTTAACAAAAAAAAAAAAAAAGACTTTAAGTTACCATCTTTATATATATAATTTATTTCAAAAGTTAATTATATGTTTTTGCTTTTTTGCATTTTTAATTTTTGTTTCGTATTCAAAATAATTATTTTATGATTGTAATTTTTTAGGCTAAATTAATAATTTTTGTCTTCTAACTTAAAGGTTAAATTTGATTTCATCTTCCTATTTTATTTTGATTCATTTTTATCTCTAATGTTTTAAAATGTTTTAAATAAGTTATTTTCTATTAAAAATATTAAACTCATTGTTATTTTTTGTCTTTTTGTACTACATGTACTATTTTACATTATTCAATGTCTTCTTTTCCAAGTATATGCACTATCTATCATTCTTTCAAATATTTGATTTTACTTTCTTCCTTGAGTTGCAAGATAGGGAAAGATTTAAATAAAAATAATGATTAACCTACATTATATAAATATAAAGGTTTGAGAGAACCTATGAAGAAGTCATTGTGTGCTTGTATAATTGACTATTTTTTATTTAATTTTTTTTCTTACGTTCTTCACATTTCTTTTTCTAGATTTTCATATAATAAGTTCTATGCGTGTACAATTGGGCTAATTTAAGTATAGAAGAAATATATAAAGCATGTATCATGGTTAAGAAATTGCCTCCATAATACTTTTACATTTGTTTATTTTTTATTCTTTATCCTCTCATTCTTTATGCCATTCACATGATAACTTTACCTTTAATTTAAGACCTCATTCATGGTTAATACTACTTATTATGATAATTTTTTTTAATTATATACTTTATTGCTAACATGAGAAAATAGAATTGATTGTTGCTCTTAACTTGAAGTGACTTGCAATCCTAATAAGCAAAATCAAATATTTGAATAAAAAATAAATAGTGCACAAATACGAGAAAAAAGACGATAAATAATGCAAAACAATATACATGACAAATTTTTTTTTATCAAAGTTAATATTTTTAATAGAAAATGAATTATTTGAAATATTTTAAAAAGTAAGATGATCAAAATAAAATAAAATAAAGTTAAATGATAAAATCAAATTTAACCCTTTAAGTTAGAAAATAAAAATATTAATTTTACCTTTTTTAATATTTAAATTATAATTTTTTAAAATTATTTTTAAAAAATAAATTAACAAAAATTATATAAACAAATCTTGAAACACACAAATCTATTTACTAGTTAACTAGTTTAACAAAGTTAAGGAAAAGAAAATGATAAAGTTACAAAATTAATTAAAAATTAAATTAGGTGAAAAAAATTAAATTAAAATTTTATATACACTTAAAAGAATAAAAATATAAAGTTAAATTATATTTTTTGTCTTTTGTTTAATTAAGTTTTTGGCTTATTTTATAAAAAATTTATCCAATTCTAACATTTAAGTTTAATTTAAGTTTCACTACATCTTTTCATTTTAAATTTAATTTTCTAATTTATTTCATAAAAATTATTTTAATTTTAATTTTAATTTTTTTAGTAAAGAGAAAAAAATCATTTTTAATTTAACCAATATTTTTAAAATAGCAACATTTTGACAAAAAAAATTATATATTTTTTACACATTTTACAATAAATCATCAGAAGAAACTTTTCAATCATCACTAATTTTTTTTATTTACTCAAAAAATATTTATTTATTTTATCAAAAGTATTTTTTATTTTTTATTTTAAATACTTAACAATCATTGTCAACTTATTTATTATTAACCATGTTTCATAATCTACAAATTTTATTGTTAATCATATCAACTCATATTTACATTTAAACCAAAACATCCTTAAAATTAGTAAAATTAAAAGATAAAATGAAGTTAGAGAAAAACTTTAACTATAAAATTATTTAAATAATTAAATTTAATAAATAAAATTAAAAAAATAAACTAAAATTAAAATCAAACACTTAAATTAAAAAATTAAAAGACTAAATCTAAATATTGTTTAAGTATAGAGAAAAAAAAAATCATTTCTATCTTCTTATAAGATTCAAAACTTAAATCCTTGAGGTTAAACACTGAACAATGAGTGAAACAAAGAAAAATAATTATAAAATATAAATAAAAAAATCTCCGACTAGTAACTTGTTGATAAACGTGCAGTGACGTTTCGATTATATTCAATCAAAGACAATAAAATGAATTTAATTTAAGTATTAGTATAAGGTAAGATTTAAATTAGTTGCAGTTGTTACTTTTTTTAGCAGAAAACCTAACAAATATAACTTTCCAAGTTCATTTTATTAATTATGTCAAAATCAAAAAGATTCTTGTAAGAATAATGTTATACTTTTATTAATTATGTCAATATCCATAGAAAATAAAAGTATATAGATATAAATATACTTAAATCTTAAAAAAATTAAAATTTTGATTTATTTATTTATTTGAGAAGTATTATAGATATAACTTTTAGAACAGTTGTCATAAAAATTAAAATTATCAGCCAAAAGATAATTCAAAATTAAATAATAATATAAAAACTATTCCCATTATAAGTATATTTTAATCAAATCTTGAATATATTATAAAAAAATTATTGTAATACATATTTAATTAGCCAACTCATCCCTCAATTTCGAGTCATGACATGGGATCCCATTTTTACATCATTTAAATCGGAGAAAATTGTAAAGATTAAAAGTGTCTAAATTCATGGGATTCTCCCCTGTAGCAAAATTGGAATCTACAAGATAAAAACAGCTATGAAAGTGCGGTGAATATCATAAATATTGCACACTTAATTGTCGTTTGCCAAATACAGACTGTAACAGACACATAACCTATATTTACCGCAGTGAATTTGGCAGCGGTGACTCTCAACCAATCACCTCTCTCCACGTCATCACCCCTCTTCCATTCCCTATATAACCCTCGCCGATTCTTCTCATCCCTCCAAATTCCCCCCTTTCTCTTTCCATCATTTATCTCTCTCCTAACACCAAGTCGGGTCGGGTCCTACATTCTCGGAGCTCACCGTTTTCCTCGCCCACCAGAGAAATGACGGGATCCCTAACGGCAAGGCTCGTCCTTCGTCGGTCTTTACCGCCGACTCGATTATTCTTTAGCCGGGGAGTTTCTCTTCCGGCGACGGAGAAGACGAAGGATGCCGTCCCCGCCGTGCCAGAATTACCGGCGTTCGATTACACTCCGCCGGCGTATTCCGGTCCCTCCGGCGATGATATCCTCGCGAAGCGCAGGGAGTACCTCAGCCCTTCCATCCTCCACTTCTACAAGACTCCGGTGAGGTCACGCGGCAGCGGATCATTCCCCTCTAACATCTTCCGACAATAACTGTTTTTATTCTGTTATTTCATTGTGCAACGGTAACTAATTAACTAACTAACTAACAAACAAATCATGGGTTGTGATTGTGTGGGGGAGGTTGCAGCTGAACGTGGTGGAGGGGAGGAGGCAATACCTGTTCGACGATAAAGGAAGGAGGTACCTCGATGGGTTCGGGGGGATTGCTACGGTGGGTTGCGGGCACTGCCATCCTGATGTGGTCGCAGCCGTCGTGGAACAAACGAAGCGGTTACAGCACTCAACGGTTCTATATCTGAACCATGCCGTCGCAGATTTTGCTGAGGCTTTGGCTTCTAAGCTTCCCGGTAATCTTAAGGTGAACACTTCAATATTTCTTTCTTTTTGTTACGAAAATATTTAGTTTTACCCGTCGTCTTAAACTATAAAAATTAGCGATACAAATAGGACCGAGGTAGTAATATAAAAAGCTGTGTCAAATCTTTTATTGTGAATTTTCATTTTGAATGTTTATTAGTTAATTTTTTAATTCATTCATTGATGTTATTATGTATTTAAGAGTTGTTGGTTACATGATATTCACGTCAATAATAGATTATGAAATATTGCCTATATAATATTTCTTACTTACCAAATAGTAATTAATTACTTAAGATTTAAGTATCATTTAGAATCCCCACCTTCCTTTTTTAAATTTAAAAAAAAAAACTCTATTTTTGAATATTTAATCCCAAAATAATGTTTATTAAAATACTTAAATTAAAGACAAAAATATATACTAATAAACTTCACTTAGAATATACTAATAAACACAGATAAGAATCTACTGTGATAGAAGCAAATACGATTCTCTCGTTGTCCCAAATAAATAAGAATATACTAAAAAAAATTATAATATAGTAAAAGTTGTATAGAGAAAATAAACATGAGTAAATGAGATTCGTTTATTAGTTGGAAGAGATAACCATGTTTTGATCATGTAACATGGAGTACGCAATAAGTATTGTTAATAAACTGCCTTGTCAATTTATAAGTATGTTCGTATCATGGGACTGGGGTCTGGAACGGATGCTATGCGTGGCGTAGAGTGATATCGATGAGAATGACTGGTTTCGGGGCTGATGATGACAATGACGTTGTCTATGTAATTGACACGTCGAGCCACGCAAACGACAAAACTCTCCGTTATCTAGTTTAGCAGGTGCAAATAAACAATCCACTGTTAACATGTTTTTTAGGCCGAAAAACCTTCATTAAAACATATTTTATTGCATCACAAATTAATGTCCATATTATTATACCAAAGTATTGGATATCCCGTTTGATTATAAGAAGGTAGATATGTTTCATAAAAATTAGTGTCTAATTTTTATACTGTTTGTAGAAAAATATTAAGTACAATATTATTCTTTCTTTTTATTAACAAATTTCTTTAATATATTATTTGATTTGAAAAATATATTTATAAATGTGTGCGTATGGTAGATTAATTGAAGTTCGCATAAGAATAAAGTTCCTACACCAAGAATTTCTATTTTTGTCAGTTAAGATTTTTATTATTAACAGTAATTATCTTAATTGTTTTATATAAGAGTTGGAGAAGTAATAGACTAGTGTTTTGGCAGTTTAATTTATATCCAAGTATATATGTTCAAATCCAAGCCTTGTCTATTTTGAACATAGGTGGCGTTTTTTACAAATTCTGGAACGGAAGCAAACGAATTGGCGATACTGATAGCAAGGTTGTACACCGGCTGCCATGACATTATATCTCTAAGGAATTCTTACCATGGTAATGCAGCTGGAACGATGGGAGCCACAGCTCAAAGCATCTGGAAATTTAATGTTGTACAGGTATTTACTTCCTCCTTTTTTAAATATTTATTTTGAGTTTTTAACAGAATCGTTTTATAAATGCTATTGTTTTTACTTAAAATGTTTAACTGAAGATTTCATATTAATCATTTCTTAATAAATCATGAACTTATACAAAAATTATTTCCATGAATTGAGAAAGAAATAATCAAATCTTTTTTATATGAAAATATTTGCTAACAGTTATTTATTATTTGATCGAGTCATTCAAATAATATTAGAATTTTCATCATCTTAACTTTTTAATTTTTATTTTAATTCCTTAACCTATACTCTCTTAACACTTGTTAGTAATAAACGTAAATAAATAGTAAAAGAGGTGGCCGGGCCATTTTAATTCAATGAGAGTCTTGAGATCGATTCTTTGAAGATCTATTTGCTTTAAAAATTTGAGGGGGTCTTTCGTGCTCATAGTCTGACCCAACTGATTTGAATTACTTAGATGGTGAATGTAGTAGTTAGATATCAGGGATTTTAAATCTAATACTAATAATAATAGTAATGGAGCTGTATGGCCCCTTTGGACTAGGACCCGTGGTAAAAGTTGCTTGCACAACTCAATTAATAAAGAACGAATCATGGTCTTAAGTTCACTTGGGACGAAGTTGACCTAGCTAATGGAGTGGACTAACTCGTAAGTAGCTGACGCACCCTTTCACTAACTTTATATGTACGTGTGTGATAGCAACAGCAACGGAGTTTGGCCTCGCTGGACATTTCTGTCCACCACGAAAGCGAACCCTTCATTATTGATAGTACTTGCAACGGACTTTCCTATGGAAACTAAAGATTTTTTAAAGAAAGAGAAAGAAAGGCAAACCATCATTTTAAATAAATCAAAATAATAATAAATTAGCATAATATTATATAGCTCTTTATTTAAAATTAAAGTATTTTTCCTTTTTTTACTTTCTATCTAAGTACTTTGGGATCAGTGCTAAGGTGCCGTGACGATGATTTCTTACAATGATGGAAAGTGTGGACCCCCTTACGCTAATAATATTATAGTTACGTGGTGTCTATATATATATATATATATATATACTGCTAAATAAACAGAGTATGCTTGTTAAGGGAAAACAATAGTCTTTGTGGCAAATTGCCAAGCTAATTCACACTTATGATATTTCTTCTATATTCTGCATTATTACTTTACATTTATGTTCTGTTCCGCTTCAATCTTAGGATAACATTTGATACACAGTGAATTGAGATGATTCTGTGTCCCTTTTTTTTTTTCCACCTCTTTAGTGGAATTAAAATATTATACTTTTTAAACTTATGTTTAGCCTTGTTCTATTCATTTATATATATATATATATATATATATATATATAGGAGTATTTGTTACACTTTTAATCACTTTTTTAATATATTTTTAATTATTATTTAAAATTTATTGAAAACATAACTAATTAAATTATAAATAAGATTCTAGTAATTTTATAGTTTTCAAAAACTTTTAAAAAAAGACCGTTAACGAATGTGTTCACGTTCCTTCTAAGTTCTGACCTGTCTAACAAAATGCTGCATAACCTTTTGGGAGCGAGTGTTTAAAGTTAAAATGGGATGGGAAATACTATGTGGCTAATTTGTTGTTTTGTTTTTGCTGGCAACAGAGTGGTGTTCATCATGCGGTAAATCCAGACCCTTATAGAGGTCTTTTCGGTTCTGATGGTGAGAAGTATGCAAGAGATGTCGAAGAGATCATTAGTTTCGGAACTTCAGGAAATGTTGCTGCTTTCATATCTGAAGCTATACAGGTATCTATCTATCTGTGAAAGCATAAACTGGTTCAACTTGTTATGATAACAAACTGACTAATAAAGCAAAGAGATGTAAAATGCTATATTAAGTTTACTAGTATAATTTCCTATCTAATATGAAATAGTGATAAGATGAACGTTTTGGTAAACAAGCAGTGCTCTTGTTTGTGGTAGGGAGTGGGGGGCATCGTTGAATTGGCTCCAGGTTACTTGCCTGCTGCTTACAGTAGTGTTAGAAAAGCTGGAGGTCTTTGTATTGCTGACGAGGTTCAGGCTGGGTTTGCTCGCACTGGATCTCATTTCTGGGGATTTGAGGCCCAAGGTGTTGTACCTGACATAGTAACAATGGCAAAGGTAACTTTTCTCCCCTCTTCCCAGTTGCTACTCTAGTCCTTTATTTTTATATATACATTATACAATCATACTTGACTTGTTAAGTCTGTATGCTCTTAATTGTTGGCTTATTTCTTAATTTTTCCTTTTTGCAGGGCATTGGAAATGGCATTCCTCTTGGTGCTGTTGTAACAACTCCTGAGATTGCAAAGGCCTTGACTCACCGAAGTTACTTTAACACCTTTGGTGGGAATCCTGTCAGCACTGCTGCAGGATTGGCTGTTTTAAGAGTAATAGAGAAAGAGAAGCTTCAAGAAAATGCTCATGTAGTGGGCTCCTATTTGAAAAATAGGCTTAATGAGCTAAAGGACAAATATGAATGTAATCTTTCATTACTTCTTATTCCTTTGTTTCTCTAGATTAATACACAACAAAACCATGCATGAATTTCACTCTAGGACCTTTAGAGAGAAGCATTAGTGTCACACAAGAATCAAATTTTTTTTTAATCTATCCTTTTATAATTTCTTAAGAAACTTCTTGGTTTTCTTGTGTAGTAATTGGTGATGTGAGAGGAAGAGGTATGCTGCTTGGAGTTGAACTTGTCACTGATCGCCAACATAAAACACCAGCAAAGAATGAAACCCTGCATGTGATGGACCAAATGAAAGGCAAAGTCTCAGTCCCTCTTGAGTGTCTTCTGGTCTAACCATAATATCGGTTTTATAATGACTAAATAATAAGCTTTTCTGCTGTTACCACAGAATTAGGAGTGCTGATTGGAAAGGGTGGCTATTATGGAAATGTGTTCAGAATTACACCTCCCCTTTGTTTTACCAAAGAAGATGCAGGTTGCTCTTGGCCTCAAGCTCTCACATTTGTACACTTTCGATTATTATGTATTACTTACAGCCACTGTTTATTTTTTTGTGGGTGCAGATTTCCTCGTGGATGCTATGGACTATACTTTGTCTAGAATGTGATGCTTGAATAAGATCCTAGTGTAGATAAACGTCTACTTTATTTTTATCGTGCCAAGTAAACTGTATTAGATCATCTATCTAGACTCAAGCAAATAATATTTATAAATTTTAATTTCAGGCTTAGACCTATTGCATCCCAATGTCACCGTAGAAACTAGAAAATGAATGAGCCCACAACTCGTTGTCTCGTTTATCTTATATCGACTACTGGTCCTAATTTTGTTGGCTCATCCTCTCTGCTATTCTGCCACAAATCTTATTCGGTACTTTTAAAGGGACAAATTACTTTGGGAAAATATTAATGAAGACAGAGTATTGGTTGAATAATTAAGTGTAAATATTTTTATTAAAAAATATTACAATCTACTTCCTTCGTGAACTTTTATTGATTTCTTAACTAATAATCTTAGAGCATTTATTAGTAAGAATCGTTACTTCAACACCTAATTTTTAACATCGTTTTTCCCATTAGGCAAACCTCCCTCAGTACATAACAACGTATCAGAAACTTAGCTTGACTTTTAATTCACTTGCACTTGAGATTCTCATTCGTCGCAGGCTGGTGAATATCTTAACCCTGTTAAAAAACATGCAGTGATGTCGAAAAATTCAAAGAGGATCGAGACTTCTATGGTTTTATGTCCAAGAATTGTTTTTTCACTAGGGATATTAAACCTCGGTTAGTTAGTATGCTTAAAAAAGCCAACTATTGACCAAATGAATCGAGTTTTGTTGGCAAATGAGAATTGATCTTATTTATCGAATCAAGCTCCATGGAGAAAAAGTTCTTGGTTTTGGTTTTAGTTTGATTCTTACTCACCTTAGTTACTGCTTTTTTCTGTTCGTAAAACAGAGTTAATAAAATTAAGAAAGATATTAGCTTTAATTCTAGCAACTAATAATAATAAGATTTTATTAAAAATAATATTTATTATATTTTTACAACTTTAATATAATGAATATATTCTTTTTCAATAAAAACGTCTTATCTCTTGATACTAAATTAATACTTATATGTGAGTTTAGCATAATTTACCATACATAATGGATGATAAGAAAATTTTATCCTAATAATGCAATGGAATCTGAACGAAGAACAAACAGGCCCGTAATCGTAATATTCACATGCTACAATCCAAGGCATTAGATGGCCAACCAAAGAATTACATAGGTGACATTAAAGGCGCAGTTCCTTAAATATTTTTTAATTAAAATGTTATCTTAATAATTTATATTATAAAAGTTTATATGTAAGATTAACACAAATTACTGAAATAAAATTTTTACTTTAATTAAAAATAAAACTAAAAATAAATAAATAATAACTGCAGTTAAATTTTCTCTTGAACTAATGCAAAGACAAAAGATAAAAAAATAGAAAAAGTAAGAGAAACTATCCTTTTTCGAGGGAAAGCACCTCCTAACCACAAGGGTCCTCAAATATGATTCTCCATATCCTTCATAATCTCAACAAATCCTCTTATAAAGGTGCTCTCATTATAACGTAACAAACTCAACAAAAAAACAAATAACAAAATAAAAAAGTAAAAATAATCCAGCAAAGCAAAACATAATCATCTAGAAAATATCTAATGTGGTCCTCATTTCAGCTTCTTGGGCATGTGGAAATCTTTCAAGTATTTGGGCCTGAACTTCACCCTCTTGCCTCGACCCAAGGATAGTGTGCTTTCATCTTCATCTTTCAAGTCATTGGGCTCTAACACATTCATATCCTCCTCGGGTTCTTCTGATTCATACATAACATCCCCCTCTCCTTGAGCAAATGCCTTGTCCTCAAGGTGTAAAGTAGGAAAATCTTGTGTGAGAGAGTGCAAGTCCTCCCAGGTTGCATCTTCTGGGTAAAGCCCACTCCATTGAACCAAAACCTTATTTGGGGAGTTATTGTCAACAACCAACACAGCCACTGGGTATACGTATGGCTGAGCGAGATAATTCTGATATGGTAGTTCCAAAGGAACATCATATGACAATCTCTTGAAGGGCTTCAACAGTAAAACATGAAACACGGGGTGGAGTTTAGAGAAGGGAGGTAAGTCCAACCTATAAGCAACGTCGCCAATGCACTCCACAATCTAAAAGGGCTTATAAAATTTCTTAACCATCTTTTTCAAACGCCGTCCAGCAAGAGAAGTTTGACAATAAGGGCGTAATCGCACCATGACAAGGTCATCAACCTTGAATGGAGTGGGTAAGCAGTGTCTATCAGCATAATGTTTAATAGCCGCCTGCGCCTTAGACAATTTTGACATCACCTTTGCAAAGATCTCATCACGTGTTTGCAGTTCTGTATCAACAACTTCTAAGTTGGAGCTCCCTATGTAGTAACGAGGCATCGAGGGTGGTGGTTTCCTAAAGACCACCTTATAAGGAGTGATACCTGTAGAGGAGTGTACTGAAGTATTGTAGCACCACTCTGCCCAAGGTAGATACTAGCCCCAAGAATGAGGTTTACTATGAGCAAATAACCTCAGGTACTACTGCAATAACTTGTTCAACACTTCGATTTGGCCATCACTCTGGGAATGGTACGCAGTTGACATACGCAGTTTAGTTCCACTCATCTTGAAAAGCTGCTGCTAGAAATTGCTAAGGAAAATTGAATCTCTTCAGAGATGATGATGAGGGGCATTCCGTGGTGTTTTCAAACCATGTCCACGAATAATTCAGCAACCCCAACCCCGAATGCAGTGAAATTCAGAGGTAACAGACCAAAGTGCCCAGCCTTAGAGAATTGGTTAACAATCACCAAAATTGTAGTCTTACCCTTCCTTAGAGAATCGGTCAACAATCACCAAAATTGTAGTCTTGCCCTTGTAAGAGGGTAAACCAACCACGAAATCCATGGCAATATCCTCCCAGACACCATTTGGAGGAGGAATAGGGTGAAGCAACCCATACGGTACATAAGTAGGGGGTTTCATCTGTTGGCAAACGAAGTAGCGTCCTACAAATTCTGTAACATCTTTTCGCATTCCATGCCAGAAAAAGTTATCACTCAGTCTGTCATAAGTTTTCTGGACTCCCATGTGCCCATCTACAGGAGTAGCATGGAACTTGTGTAACAACAATTGTTTCAGTTCAGAATTATCCCCCAAAAATATCTTTTTCTTGAAAAGTAATAAGCCATTCACAATTGTGAAATCCATAAGAGAGGAAGGATCAGTTTGAACTTGTTATAAAATTTCAGAAATTGCAGAGTCCTTACTGTAAGTGGCCTTCAGTTTGTGAACCAATTCAAATTGAGACACAGTCAGGGCTAACAATGATTGTGTTACTGTTAGAGTGATCTCAAGACCTTCAAATTGATGAGAGAGAGCATCAGCAACACAATTAGAAGCCCCTAGTTTATACTTATTCACATAATCATACCCTAAGAGTTTGCTTAAATAATATTGTTGTTTCGGAGTTTAGATGACTTGAGTCATCAGCTCTTTCAAACTTTTCTAATCAGTGAGTATTGTAAAGCGTCTTCCTAATAAGTAGTCACGCCATTTTTTGATCGCCTCCGTTAGAGCATGAAGTTCGCAGACATATGTTGAAGAGTGCACCAAATGCTCACAGAATTTCTTGCTAAAATAGCTAATTGGGTGCCCTTGCTGCTGCAATAATACAGTCCCTATTCCATGACTTGAGGCATCTATTTCAATCTAAAAGGGAAGATCAAAATTAGGAAGCCCTAACATTGGCGCTTTTGTCATGGCCTTCTTGAGATTATCAAAGGCTATTTAGGCATTCAAAGTCCAATCAAAAGCCTCTTTTTTTAGCAGATCAGTCAAAGGAGAAGCTATGTTGGTGTACTTCTTAATAAAGCGGTGGTAGAACTCTGTCAGTCCTAGAAAGCCCCATAATTGCTTAATACTACGGGGAGTGGGGCAATTCACCATGGCAGATATCTTCCCTTCCTCTGGTTCCACCCCATTGTTGGATATGACATGCCCCGAATAGTAAATTAAAGGTTGAGCAAATACGCATTTGGACCTCTTTAGGCAGAATTGATGCTCCAATAAGATCTGAAAGACTAACCAAAGGTGAGTTGCATGGTCTTCAACGTTGTTCCTATAGATTAGAATATCGTCAAAGAAGACTTATAAATGTCCTTAGTGCTCATACGTATCTGGTGATAAACAGAACATAGATCCAATTTGGAGAACCAATTCAGCCCCAAAAGTTCATTGATCAGTTCATCCATAGTAGGGATTGAATATCTGTCCTTGCTTGTTACTGAATTGAGGGCCCTGTACCTTATGCAAAAATGCCATGTTCCATCTTTCTTACACACTAGTAGGACCGACAATGAGTAAGAACTCAAACTACTTTGTATTACTCCAGCCTCCAATATCTCAGAAATTTTTTTCTCTATTTCCTGTTTCTGGTAATGCGGGTAACGATAGGGTCTAACCACTACAGGATGGAATCCCTCCATAAGAGGAATTTTGTGGTCATGGGAGTGGCAAGTGGGATGGTATGTTATTGAAGAAGATGATCAATGGTGGATGGTATGTTTAAGGGAGGATCCTGGGCCTCAAAGATGGGTATGACTTAAATGTGGAAGTATTTGAAGATAGAATCTGTGGCATGCAATCGTTTAAGTTGATAGGCTGTTATTTCATCCATTTTGGACCGAGTAGAGCCCTATAATTAGATAATTTTACCATCCTTCACAAATTTCATAGTGAGGCTGTCATAATCCGTTCAGATAAGGCCCAATAATTTGAGCCAACGTATCCCCAACACAACATCTGCCCCTGTAATGGCAAAAGATAGAAGATAAAGAAAAAAAAATGCAAGAGAAACTATCCCTTCTTCGAGGGAAGGCACCTCATAACCGCATATCCTTCATAATCTCAGCAAATCCTCTTATAGAGGTGCTCTCATTACAACGTAACAAACTCAATGAAAAAAAGAATAACAAAATGAAAAAGTAAAAATAATCCAACAAGGCAAAATAGAATCATCTAAAAAATATCTAATGTGGTCTTCATTTCAGCTTCTTAGGCATGTAGAAATCTTTCAAGTATTTGAGCTTGAACTTCACCTTCTTGCCTCAGCCCAAAGATGATGTGCTTTCTTCTTCATCTTCTAAGTTATTGGGCTCCAATACATCCATGTCCTCCTCAGTTATTCTTATTCATACATAACAACTAATTTCATCTTTATATATTTTTTAGGTCAACAACTTATTTCGTCTTTTGAAATGAGCTGTGAGTTGCAGCTTGGCTGCTACTTAGTAGTGTACTTAGTTTAGTTCAATCAAGTAGCTGGACATTGGTTTTCTGCCTTGGGCCCTGGCTTGTTTTTGGGCCTTTGGTTTTCTTGGTGTGGAATCACGTGACTAAAATAAATTTAGCTTTGATTTGACCAAACTAAAATTTGCTTTTGACAAATAAAAAAAAGACACACTTTTATCCCCAAAATGAAAATGTAGCTATTTATGATTTGATTTTAACAACAAACTAATTACGATTAATCGACCCAGGATGTTGGAGATCACTTCCTAAAATATGGCACTAAGTCAACTTCTAACGTCCAATTATCAAGCTAAAAAGATTAAAAGATGGGAAAAAAATATATGAAAATTTGAGTCTTTATTTATTTTTTGAGATAATGTAAATATAAATGATTTATAATATTTTTTAAAATTCTTTTTTTTAATCTTGAAATGGAGTACCATGATCTTTACTTAAAATTTTGATGATAAAAAATAAAAAATATTGATGAACGAATAAAAAAAGAAGTAAATAAAAATAAGAGCATTTAATAACTCAATTTAGGTCACCATGAAACTAAACTGAATATTTAAATAAATTAACCAATGCCAATTTAATCACAAGAAGATAAGTATGTTAGATAAATTATAAATTTATTTAGTTTACTTCTTTTTTTTTTTAAAGCTTTGAAAATAGTAGTCAGTACAAAATACAAGATGAGACACTTTTAAGTGTCTCTTTTATATTTGATATATATTTTGTAAAATATATATTAAAATAATATAATTACAAACTTTAACAACTTAATTATGCATCACATCGTCTAACATAATAATATCAATTAATTTTCATTATTTTCTTTGTATTTTTATTTTTTATTTTCAGCCATTATTTTGGTATTTTATATTTTTTTAATTTTTTTTTTCACTTTGGAAAGAAATTGGACTTGCTTAACAGGTGAGGTGAGACTTGTCCGTTAAGATGTAGAATTTTTATTTTAAATTTTGAGCTTAAATTATATCTAATTCTTTTTAACGATATTAATGAATCAATTTAAATGGATCCACTAATCCATTTTTTTAGTTATATTTTACTTTCACCGACTTACATTTTATTTAATCATTTAAATTTAATATTTTATCATCACATCAATTTTTTTTCATATTTTTTTCCATTTCACTTAAACTACTCATGAACTGATCAACTTTAGGTGGATAAATAACATTATACAAAGAACTAGTAAACTTCTCTAATGAGTAATAATCTAAAATATAACTTAGTCAACCAACTTGACTAATTAGGGAAAATTACAAACATGGGATGATATCCCAAATAAATAAAAATGTCTTAAATTCATCCCCATAGCACTCAGCTTTATGGATTAATTAAACATTAGGATCGACAAAGTTTCAAGCATCATCGGAGGATAAATAGTTATTTAAAATTCTTAAGGCATATAATTTGGTTTGAATGACACAACCGAAATTATAATTTAGCTTTTAGAATTTTAATTTTAACTTGGCCTAAATTAAAACTAGTTTGATATTATAAAAGAAGTTGTAAATTAAAATATATATACCCTTAAATTTTTGATGTGTGGAATAACCGTCCTTCATTAATTTATTTTTAAAATAGCTCCAAAATAATGTCAATAAATATAATAAAATTTATATGTAATTTAGTTCCTGAATCGTGTAAGCTCTTAAAAATCAAAGATTTAGGATAAGTTTGTTTCCAATTTTATAGTTCTTTAATTTTCTATTTTTAGGGATAATTTTAAAAATAAATTAACAGAAGGATTACTTTATACATATAAAAATTGTAGGTCAAAATATAACTTTTTAAAATTTAAGGATTATAGATTTTGTGTTTGTATTCTGTAAATAATTTTTAAAATCAATGCAGTCTTGTATAATATAGTGTTGGGCTTCCATTTCTTCACCCCAAATCACTACCATTTTCATGGTAGCTATTAGGATAATCCTTTTCCTCATATGCCAATTACTTATGTCGCATCATCCCTAATGCCTAAAATGATGCATCTCCCACTTTTGTCTTAAGGATTTATCGATCATTGTAAAAACATAAAAGAAACATCTTATTATTATTTTTAGGTTAACCATTACTTTGATGTTAGAATACTATGCATTGGGTTAGGGGCACTTAGTATAGTGCAAACTCCATCCTTTTGTGCAGGTATGATTCAAGTATAAGCTACTGTTGACCAAAAAGAAAAAATATATAAGCTACTAAAGTTTTTGTTTCAGACTATTAAAATTATTGATCAAAAGAGGTTTATAAAATTATATTAATTAAAAACATTATTAATTAGTATATAAATAATATTAAGAGTAAATATTTTTTACTTCAAAAATAAACTTATTGTTTTTTTGTGAATTATTTTTTTAATTCATTATTATGTTATTTATCTCATTATTTGACTTTTATTTTTCTATAATCCTAATTAAAATACATATTTTTTATTATTTAATACTATTATATTAGAGCAAAACATAGTCACCAACATATAAATTGTAATAAATATTAATTACTTAGTACACATATAATTCATATAAATATTTTCAGCAATTAAATTTAAAGTTAATAAAATATTATTTTAGATTAATGATATCTTAATAAAAATTAAATTATTATTTTAATATCAATTTAAAAAATACCAAATAAAATTTATTACAATGATTTTTAAAAATAAGTTTCAAATATCAATAAAAGTGTGGTACTGACGTGAAGTTGTTCTACTTTAATCTTTAGTTTTAAGTTTAAATTTTTAAAGATATAATTGTATTAAATGCACTAAAAGAATAATTTTGGAAAGGCCTATTTTAAAATTACACAGGTTATACAAGCTCCGGTTATACGAGCTATAATAGGGTTTCCTCATGTGACTAGAGTCTTAAAAATTAAATAATTTATATACTTAATTTGTATTAGAATCTTAAATTACTGATTAGTTAAAATAATATTATATTAAATATTAAATAAAATATTTAATTATATTAAGTGTTATTCTCAAAAGTGAGTCGCAGTAAAGCTTTTAAGAAACTCAATTGAATATATAAATTAGATTAATAATTTATTAACATTGTACTATAACTCTCTTTATAGATTTAATATTTTTATTCTTTATTTTTATTTTTAATAAAATATTGATGTTTAAAAAAATAATTAATTAAAATAAATAAATATTTGTTTTTAAATAATATTTTACTGAATTCTGATAGTTATAATAATTTATCACAATAATTTTAGGAATGTGGGGATTTTTTATTATTGAACTGCAGAAAAATAAATTTGTTAGAACAAGATGTCTTTTAGGTCAATTTGTATAACGAAGAAAATGACATCAAATAAAATTTTAGGGTTGCAGGAATTTTCTTTATTATTCATTTTTAGAAAGATAAAACTGTGAGAGCACGATGTCAAGTCAATTTGTCAGAAAAAAAAGAAGAAATATTATGAGGAAAAGGATATATCTTCCAAAGTTTTAAAAAAATAAAATGGAGAATATTGCAGTTATAGAAAAAGATATTTATCGTATCGTGATGCAAAATTTAAACTATTAATATGAAACATAAAATTGTTATAGATTTAGAAACTATTTTATATGTCCTCTTTTATACATTCCGCAACACTTTCACTTTTTTTTTCTCCATTTTAAAAGATTAAATTTTATGAAATACAGTACTTGAATAACATTGTTATATCAAGGATAAATATTTACGTTCATCTTGTTTGGTAGATGTTTATCAAATTAGATTATTCTATTTTTTGTTTATGAAAAAACTACATTGGATCCCTTGATAAATAAAAAGGCGTGTTGTGCTTTAAGCTATTTTAATATAAATATTTCTCATTGCAGTGATGAGCAACGATAAAAATGACATTCTAGAACATTTTTTTCTTTCTTTTCGATTTTTTATGTCACCAATAACTAACTCGAAATATCATACTATTCATTTTGGTTTTAGAATATACGATAAATGTATTAGATTTGAAACTTTATCTAAATTTTCTATTTCACCTTATAAAATTATAAAGTTGGTATCAGAGGTTCATAAATAACTGTAAATAACACGAAAAGTCGCAAAGAGAAAACTTACCATTAAGAAACTTGTTCAAATTTAACAAAAGAGCACAATTGAATTCTATAAGGAAAAAAAATGATATATATATATATATATATAATGTTTTCAAAATTATGGAAATAAATAATGTTAGTATGTTTTAAGAGAAAAAAAATACAATTTACTATATATGAAAAAAAAAACCAACCGATGATTTATAAATAATGAGAAAAGGCAAGAGAATCCAAAGATTAAAGCACTTCTCCAATTGACAACTTTAATTACAAATTAGCAAATAGTCTCATCTTCCTCAATAATTTTACAGAAAAGAAATTTCACAAAAATAAATTTATTCACACATATATAAATTAATAACTTGAGAATGACATTATATATATGGGTGCCTATGAGGCCAAGTGGCAGAAGAGATTTAGTTAGTTGGTAGATATGGACACAGAAGTGTCCACTTTCTTGAGTTTCACGTTTTCTTAAAAATTTGACCATTTACATTCCATTTATTTCGCCTCATCTCTCTCTCTATCTTCTCTCTCTTTCATTGATCTGAAATTTTTATCATAGTTTCTTTGGTCAAAATCCAATTTTTCCCAGAAGGTTGAGACACTAGATGCTAATTTCACAACTCCTTTTGACCAAATTTATGTTGAATTTGTATTCACATTCTCCAGTATTGGTATGAAATTTCGTTACATTGGTCATACTTTGCTTTGGATCCAATAGATGCATGTGCACGGCTAGTGGCAGTTCTTTGTGCTTTCAACCTTTGGAATACATTATCCATTCAAATTTTCACCAGCATTGTTGGACATTAATTTTGATGAGAGGCCTAAGTAGAAAGCACACCCATCAATGGAGATCTTAATGCAATTTATATCTCTTGAGCTTTGTATTTGGCGGTTTCCTTGCAAATTTTTTCAGATGGAATGGCAGATCCTGCTAGTTATGGGAGTCTTGATCGTGATATTGAGCAAGTTAGTTTTACCTTACTTTTCCCTTTATATTCCTTAATTTGTTTTCCATATTGCTCTACTTAATATGAGTTTTTCCCTCCTCTTGTTAACGGTGATAATGTAAATAAATATATGTTTCTTTAATCCATTTATTTTTTGTATTTGTGTAGAAACAGGCTCTATATTCATAGCAAAGAAAAACCAAAATTTTAGGGCCATTGTATTGATACCTAAATCTCAGCATATAGTTGGCAATTAAAATAGTAAACATGCACAGTAGTAAATACTTTGTCAACACTGTAGGATGATACGGGCTAATTGCACTAGATGTGGTTTGCAATCATGGTCTGGTATAGTTGTGGTTTTCCTGTGGTATAATTCTGTTTTTCCATGCCTAGAAAAGTATGGCTAAAGATAATATTTGCCTAATTGCAAGTTGTTTGATAACAAGGGAAAATGTGAGAAATGGAAAGAAATGGAAAGTTTTGATCTATTGTATATGTAGCGTAGAAAATCATAGTCATAAGAATGAGAAAAATGTTTATTTGAATAATGGGGAGTAGAAAAAGAAGAAGATGCAGTGATAAGATAAATAGAATATGGAACTCGAGTAATATTATTTGACATAATATCAATACCTAATTGATATTATAAGAGGAATAAGCTGACCATTTGCAGAATGGGAACAGTATTGTGCCTTTCTTGATTGTTTTTAATTTATCAATTATTAAAACTACTTTATTTATAAAAATGGCAAGAGAAAAAACAGTGTAGTTATTAAAAATAAATTTAGAAATATTGAGGATTGTGTTAATTTAGAACATCACTAACAAGGATTTAATGTACGTTTCAATTATTTCTAAAGGCACTCATCGCTTTAAAGAAAGGAACTCAATTAATAAAATACAGTCGGACCTGGTGAGATTTGTTGTTAATATAAATGTAATTCAATATTACCATGCATATTTAATATTTAGAGTAGGCATATTGTGTATGATGAATTTGATATATCTAAATAATTTCATGTCTAGTGACATCAACAGGATGAAACAACACTAATTTGGATTTCTCATAAGAAGGAAAGGAATTTGAAAGTTTCTTTGGTTTCCCGTATTATCCCTGGACAAAGAACTGTAAGTTAAATACTTGGTCTCTTTGCATGCAAGCTAATATTAATGGTCATGTTAACAATCTTTCATTTAAAGTAGCTCACATTTTCTCTGACCCTTTCTTTGTAGGCTGTTTTCAGAAGATATTTGCAACCAGAAAAATAATATCTTCCATTTTCACTTTGTTTATAATAATGGGGAGCGGACACTTGATTTGGTTAGAAAATATACTAATTATATCGTACTTTAATTTCTTAATTTGATGAAAATTTGAATATATTGATTTTATTTTCTTATTTATAGATATGCAAGGACAAAGCTGAAGTAGACGTATGGTTTACAGGCCTTAAGACATTAATTTCTACGTCGAAGGTTAATAAGTATACTAGAAGTGAGTTATTCGATGTGAGTTTTAGAAGGAACCCATTGAATGATCATTTTGCCCCAATTGCTCATTGTTTATGTGATTACATGAAGTTTATGTTTGTTTCTTCAGCTTTTTCATAGATAAAATTTTTACAATTCATGCAACTAGGAACTAGTTTATCTAAGTTCTAAGTTATAGGAAACGTTATAATTCTACCAACTTGAACATTGATTTTGATTTTTCATTTCTTTTCTTGTATTGTATATATCATATATATGACCTCATAAAACTCTGCAAATAATGTGAAATATGTGTATACCCGCATACATATAATTAACTTTAAGTATTATGGCTAATATTATTTATTAATCATTATTTTAAATATTTAACAACATATATTATTAAATATTATCTTTCAAAATAAAATTTTCATATAATTTATAATATTTTATTATAAGTTTTAAAAGAATAAAAATTAATGCAAAATTATACAAAGTAAATATTTTATCATGCAAAATGAAAGTTGTTCATTTACATGTTTAGAAAAGTGAATTAAAAAAAAATTGTTACTTCGTACAAAGACTATTCCATATAAGTATATTTTAGGAACAGGTTACTTAAGTACTTTTCAATTTTTAATTTTCAGGATGGTGATGATTTTATTTCAAATAGTCATATGGTGTAACACTAGCATTTACTACAAGCGTTGTTCATGAAAGGGTCTCTTTTGATTTAGCTTCTCATCAGTGTTTATTGAATTTAGAAAGTACAGATGTGGAGTTAAGAGTGTGCAAATATGCAACCAAGAACAAGTATTGGAGATGGTTTTCGTGTTAGTGTATCAAGTACACCTAGTTGTTCAAGTGGAGGGTCAGGACCAGATGACATAGAATCTCTAGGTGATGTTTATATATGGGGAGAGGTTTGGGCAGATGGGGTTTCACCGGATGGATTTAACATTCAAGCCTCTTCCACAATAGATGTATTGATTCCTAAGCCATTAGAGTCAAGTGTTGTTCTTGATGTTCAACAGATTGCTTCTGGTGTAAGACACATTGCTTTAGTTACTAGGCAAGGAGAGGTTTTCACTTGGGGAGAAGAATCTGGAGGAAGGCTTGGTCATGGAATTGATAAAGATTTTGGTCGCCCCCAACTTGTTGAGTTTTTAGCAGTTACTAATATGGATTCTATTGCATGTGGAGAGAATCATATGTGTGCTTTATCTACATCTGACGATATTTTCTCGTGGGGTGATGGTAAATATAATGTTGGACTTCTTGGCCATGGAACTGATGTTAGCCATTGGATACCAAAAAGGATTAGTGGTCCCTTAGAAGGACTTCAAGTTATATCTATTGCATGTGGCACATGGCATTCAGCATTAGTAACTTCTAATGGAAAACTTTTTACCTTTGGCGATGGAACATTTGGTGTCTTGGGTCATGGAAATAGAGAAAGTGCATCCTATCCAAAGGAGGTACAATTATTAAGTGGATTGAAGACCATTAAGGTTTCATGTGGAGTATGGCATACTGCAGCTATTGTAGAAGTTATTTTTCAGTCTGGTTCAAATGTTTCATCTAGAAAGTTATTCACTTGGGGAGATGGTGACAAATATCGTTTAGGACATGGAAATAAGGAAACATACCTTCAACCTACATGTGTTTCTGCACTTATTGAATATAACTTCCACCAAATAGCATGTGGGCACACTATGACTATTGCCCTCACTACATCTGGTCACGTCTTTAGTATGGGAGACCCTGAAAATGGTCAATTAGGAAATCCTTTAGCTGATGGAAAAGTACCTATCCTTGTACAAGATAAGTTAGTAGGTGAATTTGTTGAAGAAATATCATGTGGAGCTCAACATGTTGCTGCCTTAACATCAAGAAGTGAATTATTTACTTGGGGAAGAGGTGCCAATGGAAGACTTGGACATGGAGACATAGAAGATAGAAAATCTCCAACATTGGTGGAATCTTTAAAAGACAGACATGTTAAAAACATCTCTTGTGGCTCAAACTTTACATCTTGTATATGCATTCATAAATGGATCTCTGGAGTTGACCAATCTGCTTGCACTGGTTGTAGACAACCATTTGGTTTCACTAAAAAAAGGCATAATTGTTATAATTGTGGACTCGTGCATTGTCATGGTTGTAGTTCAAGAAAGGTATTGAAAGCAGCATTGGCTCCAACACCAGGAAAACCTCATCGTGTGTGTGATTCTTGTTATAATAAGCTTAAAGCTGTTGAGGCAAATACTGCTGCTTCTAGTCTTAATAGAAAAATTACTGCCCCACCACGTAGTTCCACAGAAAGCAGGGAAAGATTTGGTCAAGGAGAAATAAGGTCTTCAAGACTTCTCCTACCAGCTATCACAGAAACAACAAAATACCTTGAGATAAGAACTAATAAGCTTGTAAACAAACATGATTATTCTTCTATGATTCCAACTTCTCATGTTCCATCAAATTTACAATTGAAAGATATTGTATTTCCAAATTCAACAAATTCTATGCAAAATGTATCAAAGCCCACTATAGCTCCACCACCAACTTCACCTCTCAATACAAGACCATCATCCCCGTATGCAAGAAGGCCAAGCTCAGCACGTCCTAGCAGCCCAGGATTTTCAAAAAGTCTTATTGATAATTTGAGGAAAACAAATGATCGTTTGAATCAAGAAGTCTCAAAATTACAAAATCAAGTAAATTTACAATAATTTTATTGTATATTCTTTGAGAATTAACATCATATATTATCATTAATAAGTTTGTGGTTATACTTTTTATATAGATTCGAAATTTAAAGCTAAACAATGAGAAGGAAATTCAAAAGCTTCAGAAAAATATTACGGAAGCTACCTCCTTGGCAGTAGAGGAATCTTCTAAGCATAAAGCAATGAAAGAATATTTTGAGTCGACAATAGATCAGGTATTTTTATTTTATATATTCCAAAAAAAATATCTATATTTGTTGACTTTTTTAAATGTAATTTTTATGCTTCAAACATTAAACAATAGTAAATAAATATATGAATAAAATAAGAATCCAAAATTAATGTGGAGGAGGACATGTTAAGCAATTAATGACAAAAGAAAATATAAATTTCTCTTAACATAATTCTTTAATTGGATATAAAATCTTTCATTATATGTAATTTTTTATATAAATAAAATCACATTAATGTCTTGTAATCTATTATTATTTTCTTTTTATTACATAAAATTAATTTTAATACTTTTTGAAAATGTATTACCAAATGCAATAATATTATAACAAGTAAAAAATATATAAATTTTAATTAAGAAAATGAATTATAAAAAATACAATAGAAGATATAAATATATGAACTATTAATTTAAATACAAATTCTTTTATCTATGGATTGTGGTAAAAAAATAGACATTCTATATAAAATTTTTGTTGCATTAAATAAATATATAACTAATATTATATTAATTATAAGAGTGAGTCTATTGTTCTTCTAAAATATCTATTGTCACTTTTTTAAAAATGATTTTTATATAAAATATTTGTTTATTGGTTGATTAAAGTAATAATAATAGTATTTAATGGAAAAAAAAACTTAAATGATGAGTGGCAATAGACATTTTGGAGTGGTAATAGATACTTCATAATTATTAACATGTTTATTTGAATTTATGCCATGAAATCTATAAAAATAAAATATTTTGAAAAATAAACATATGCTCATTTTTTTTTAATTTCTCATGTTTAATCATGCAAGCTAAGAAAAATAAGATTTTAATAAAAAAAAATGAAACATAAAAAAGAACCAATCAGTCAATATTTCAAGGACATAATTTTAACTTGTTTTTCATTTTGTCTAGTTGAAGGAAATGATCGAGAAGTTGCCAGCAGAAATTTTAGACAATGAAAATTGGAGAAGCATGCTTACACAAGCCATAAATTTTCTAAAAGAAAATTCAGAATTTGAAACATCTTCCATGTCATCAAACATGGAATTTCAACAACAAAATGTTTCTAATATGTCTATTTCAAATAGTGATTCTTCCAATCTACAAGAACAAAGAATAGTAGAAAATAGTGAAACTGCAGGAGTTGCGTTATCATCTCAAGATGGAGGAAATGATGGAGGAAATGTCCTTCAAGAAAGTAATAGATCTTCATCTAATAACGAAGCAATAGTACCTTCGCAAAGTATGAAAAATGATTCAAAATCACAGGACTCTTCAGGAGAAAAAGAAGCACAAGTAATTGAACAATTTGAACCTGGTGTTTATGTGACACTGATAGTAAGACCTAGTGGTGTCAAAATTTTCAAGCGAGTTAGATTCAGGTATTAAAGTTACTTATTTATTTTATAATTAAATTAACATTAATTTCTATGTTAACATGCTTTATTGTTATGTTTGAAACAATTATTATAACACTCACCTTCATAAATTCAATATTATTATTACTTTATATGAGATTATGTATATTCAATTTTGCATGTTTTTGTGGGACTAAAATGTTAACTATATCTGTACTTAATAAATAATAAATACATTGTTTAAAAAATCTACTAAGTTTTAAATTATTCAATTACCATGAAAGATTTATATATCATAAGTTGCTGTTTTAATTTTTTTGTGTGTAAATTTCACATTGATATTTTTTAAAATGTATTTCTTTATGCAGTAAACGGAGGTTCCATGAACATCAAGCAGAAGAATGGTGGAACAAAAACAAAGAAAGGGTACTTAAGTATTACAATCCACAAATTACATATCATGAATGTACTGGGTCATCTAATATCCCACCACCCCCATCATCTCTCGAAGAAAATATTGATGCAGAGCCTTCCTAAACTTGAATCACAATCTATATAGGCATTTCTTTAGTTTGATAAAATGATAAATTATAGAAAATATCATTTATATATCTAGTGTAGCAAAATTTGTATCTACGTACATTAATTTAAGAATTTTACAACATTCTAAAATATAACATATATAATGTGTCCAACAAAGATAAAAATAATATATTATGAGAAGGAGAAATAAATAACTTAGATATAGAAAAAAATTATTTTTTTATTTATTAATTATAAAGTTATATGGATTATGAGATTTATATAAATGATCATAAATTAAATATTTTAATGTTTTTAAATCATATAATAGTCACATAAAATTTATGTAGTTTTTCATTTGTGAATTATCTTATAAAATTAACTATTTCAAATATTTATTTTAGTAAATTCATTTAAATAAAATGACTCACTATGTATCTAACAAATTGATATTAATTAGACTCCTCAAATAAACATTTATGAAATATTAGTAAGTCAAGTGACTTATAATATAACAGCATCACCTCCAATAAAAAAAATGCAATGTATCACAATTTGTATAAAGAAATGCACTTCTCACAAAAAAAAAATTCCTACTTAATTGTACTAATTATTTTGAAGTTATTAAATAATTTACACCAATTTTACAATGTAAATAAGGGGAACGAATCTCTTATAGCTTGAAAAAATTACAAAAAGTGAAATTTTTAATATTTAAATAAATCTCTTTTTCTCTTTCCTATATTAAAAGTATAATATATTAAAACTAAATTAAGGATTAAGATTTCATGCAATATTTTAAATCTTGCAAAGAACAATAATATATAATTTCATTGTTGTGATTAGTATCATAGTAGTAAAATAAAGACATACAAATGATCTAAGCAAAATTTTATCACCCTAAATAACAAAATTAAGTCAATTGCTAATAATTGAATTTATAAAATTAAAGAAATAAAGAGTATTTTATCCGCATGGAATAACTCACTTATAGTACACTTGTAATAAGTTTGATGAGGTGTTAGTATCCCACAAAAAATTATCTTACAGTCTTTGTTATCTTTTTTTTATTTTGAGAAACTTTATTTTATTTTAAATTATAAAAATATAATAATTACTACTTGACAAGATCATTTAATATTTTTCACCTTCTATATTGACATGTGTTTTGCATTAGAAATATTACTAGGTTGGGTTAGTAAGGTTATAAAGTATACAAGAATGAGAACTCATAGGTGCTTAACTTGTAGGAGTAAACCAGGCGAACGTAACAAATGTTATCTTCAAAAAATGAGTTTACTCTCATCTCTCAACATACCTCTTTCTTGTAAGAGGTTGATTAATGTCTTGAGATGCAAGCGATGTCTATGACAAATATTATCTCCTTTTCAAGGCATAAAAGGCCCCCATTAAGTAAAGTGCACCTAAAAGCTCTCAAAGACAAATAGAAGCTTGCTTATGAGGTCTTGTTTGCCAAACCTGAATGTCATTCCTTCGCTCAAGCATATTAAAGAACATTTGTCCTCATATGCTTTCTTATGCCTTAGTGTCCACAAATTATGAACTCGTTTCATCATTTGTCATTATTCCACGCTCTTGGTTTGTGAACTTAAGAAGTGCACTTGTGAGAGAATATCTTTTAGAAGAATCCTTTAATTTTTAGAGATGGTCCTAAGACTTCTTAAGTAAAAAAAATGTAAAAGAGAAAGAAAATTGTCTCTCATCTTTCATCCTTTATTCCTAATATAGTTTTTTTTTTCCTTGCTCTCCAAGTAGCACAATAGCCTTACCAACTATCTCATCTTTATCATTTCTTTTGATACCGCTTTCTACTTTTGGGTATTGCCTCACTTTGTAGCTTGAACTCTTTCTTACCACTTTTGGACTTAGTCCACACAAAGCTAAGAGCTAAGGTGTGATGTCTCTGTTCTTGGAAAGGTGACCTTGAAGGTCTTATCTACATAAATGATTGCTTATTGACATTCATAGCAAAAAAATGCTCATTATTCTGCTCTTTACTCAATAGTTTAAGGCTATGCCTTATTTCCCTTCACTTTGTTGTGAAAGCTTCTTTAGTTTTTCTTGGACTTTATGCTTTCATAATGTTGAGACTTTTCCTTCAAACACATCAAGTGTACCGAGTCTGTTGCAAGTAATAACTAATAGAGTACTAGAGTATCGTCCTCAAAGAACAATTCAAATATATTAATTAGTAAGATAAATTAATTAAGCTTATATACAATAGAATTGATAGATGATTTTCATGAAATATTGAATAACAATTAAAATGTAAAGCAATAATATAAAATATGGTAAAATTCAAGTTAAAAAGTTGGGATTGAATTTCATCTCTCTCTCTTTCTGTATTCTAATAATTCAGCGATAAATATAGTAACTATTTCCAATAAATTTGATGCAAAATACAAAAGTCTTATATTTCAATTCCTTGAAAATATATTTTTAAGATAATTTCTCAAACAGTTAATAAATTATCCAGCATTAAAATCAGGATTTAAAAGTAATCAATAACTTGAAATCTATTCCTAGAGTAACCAATTATTGAGTAATCTCAACCAGATCTAGATCTAAATAATATCTTTCCAAATATAACTCATATCTGAGCTCTAGAAACCATCAAATAGATAGATTCAACAATTAAAACAGATTGAAATCACCAAATCAATAGAAATGAAGAAGAAACAACTATATTTATATAAATTACTGAGAATACATCAAGTTTGAAGATTTACATTCAATCTCATACAAGGTTTAGCTGCTCATGGCAACCATAGTAACAAGAATTGAGATATAAACGGAGTAGAACATCAAAAATTGAGTATTCCTACTCTTTTCCTATGCTTTGCGTTGCTCTCCCTCTCTGAAAAATGTTTATGGAACAGTAACTCTCTTAAAAAACATAAAAGTCATCTTTTATACTGGTTTGCTCGAACTTCTCTCGCTACAACGAGGATATTTCGCTGTAGCGAGACATGGAGATAGAAATTAGGTTATTATGTTTGCCTCTCGCTGCAGCTAGGGTTCTCACTACAGCAACACAAGAGACTCTCGCTACAGCGACACATTCTCACTGTAGCGAGAGGAGCACATATTCACCTTCTTCACAATAAAGCATTCTCGCTACAGTGAGAAACTTTCAAAAACTAACTTTTTTGCAACTTCATGTTTTATATGCTCTTTTTCTGACTTTTTCCAATCTTCTTCAACTTTAAATGATGTCTCTCATTTGATTCCAACCACAAAATAGATCAAAAAGAAATCAAAATACTACAATTGTATTCTTTTCTTAAAATATACAGGTATTTGTAAAAGTTTCAAGTTTAAGGGAAATTTAACAAAATAATCCAACTTTTAACATGAAAAGTGTTAAAGTCACCATCTAAAATCACTTATTTTATACAATTATCACACAACACTAATGTCATTAGTGCTCAATAACTATGGTGTTTGCCTTATCACCTGATCTCATATCTCTTTCATTTATTTTTTAAATCTTTTATTTCATATTATTAGAATGTCCTATTTCTCTTGGTTCTCAACATTAGCCTCTGTGTGCTTGGGCATAGTTTTATGCCCAAGTGCATTAACTTTGTTCTCTTATAGACTTTGCTTTTTCTTCCTACAATATTTCAATCGATGACATGTAGTTGTTAGCAAATTTTGTTGTGTGTTATCTTAATTTCATTCTCCCATTGTCCTTGCCACTTTTTTATTATATGACTTATACTCAATTCATTTGTTTCTTTCATACACTTAAGATTTATTTTCTCCTTGGATGGCTTGACATCCTCAAGGATGAGCTCATTGATCACTTGGACATTTTCTATCTAAGCTTGGTTTTTACGATTTATAACTTAACTATTTGTATTTATAGCTTTCTTAACCCAACTGAGGAAACCATTATGAAATTTACTACTTATAAAGACAAATTACCATGCAAAGTGCTTCCAGCGACAGCCAAGGTTTCAAGTTTAATGTTCAAATTGAAATTGGCTCTTTCATGACTAGATAAAGCAAAAAGCGAGCTTTTCTGAACTTGTACCCATATCAAACACTCTTTGACTTGTTTTATAATAAATTAGAGTTTAAGTTCTACCTTTTTCCCTTAGTTTTGTTGTTGCAATTGACTTGTTAATGCAAATATTATATGTGAATATTATATAATGTTTTACAAATGTATGTTATGCATGAATGTATGAATGTTCATGGATGCATGTTATGTTATAATTGATTCCAAAAGCTTTTTAAGTTCACTCCACCCTTGACTGATTGAGCATCTTCAAGGATAAGCTAATCAATTATTTGGATATCTTTTGGAATTTTGGTTTCAAAGGTTATGGCTTGATCTTTTATATTCACAACTTGTTTAGCCTATTCTTTCAATGGAAGAAATTATGTTTCTCACTGCTCTAAAGGGTGGATTATTGCAATAAGTATACTAGGCGAACATCGAGGTTTCTGCTTTGATTACTTAACTAAGTTTGACTTGCTCTATGTTAGCTAAAGCAGAGGGAAAGTAAAGCAAGCTCGCTTCCTCGCTTGATGAGTTAATCATCCCAATCTGTCAATCTTTCTCTTTAGAGTTGCTTCTTTGTTTGTTGTTTGTTTTGTTAGTTTCTCTTTTGAATGATTGTACTCCAATGTTGGCTTTCCTTTAATAGCTACATGTTACTATAAGTTAAAGTTGCTTACATTGTCTAGCACTTGTTTGCTCTTTCAATATGCTTTATTATTCTTAGTCAAGTGTATTCATTAATCAATAGTAATAGAATGTTCTTGCAGTACACACTTAACCTATATTTTCAATCTAACACAAGTCCACATTCATCTTTCAATCATAATATATATATATATATATATATATATATATATATATATTCACATGTATTTACACATATATATACATCACCACATAAGTCAAACGCACATTTAAATAATAATCCACATATTCATATTAATCAAAATACTATTACAAAAATTGGAGTGTTACAAAATTAATTCTATTATTTGAATTAATTATGAAGATAATTATTTAATAAAAAGATTAAAATATCACTTGATAAGTTTATATTGCATGAGACGCAAGGTAATGTTAGAAAACAAAATTCTTAATGATTTAAAGTATATAAAAGTAGAAATGTTACATAATAACACTACAAATCGTTGCATTAATATGATAAAAATATTTTAATTCAATTAACTAATAAGTAGATAAATGAATATATTTTTTTATAATAGAGAATAGAGAAATATTTGAGAATGTATATTTTTAATAATAAAAAAAATTATAAGAAGTATACTTAAATTAGTGATATATATATATATATATATATATATATATATATATGATTAATTAGAGATGAATACTATTGAGTCTTAATAACTTATATTATTTAATAATTTAAATAGAAAAATATTTTAGATGATAAATTTTAATTAAATAGAAACAATTATGTAATTGATTAATTTTAGAATTCATATTTAATTTTTTAATATTATAAAACATAAATAACATTGATACACATAGGTTTTAATAATTTATAATACATAAAAGTAGAGTTATTGTACATTAGCATTATAAATTATCACGTTAATAAAAATAACTTCAATTTATATTAGTTGATTAATTAGTAAGTTAATAATTAGAGACAGAACATATATAATAATTATACGTTAATTTACAAATTAATACAATTATATTATTATTTATTTATTTATAAAAAATAATTTATTATTCATAAAATAGAAGAGAGTAAATGATAAATATAAAATTAAATCATATCAACATTCTATCGATATATAATAAACAAAATAAAAGATAATAATTCTAAAGAGCAAATAACTAATATAACAATTAAGAGATAAATAAGAAAATAAAATAAAAAATTATTGTTAATGTTAGAATAAAATAAATTTTATAAATAAAAATACAACTCAAATAAATAAAAATTTTCATTATTTAGTGTAACTTAGATAACTTGTTACTAAAAAAAGAAAAGAAATAAATTTTTTAAATTAAAAATAATTAACTAAATTATTAAAAAAAGGGAAAGGATCCAAAATTTAAAAACATTATATTTAAGGGGTTGAATTTTTAGAGTAACAAATAATTTTTATTTTTTTAAAGAGAGGTTAAAGAATAAATGGAGATAAGTTTGGTGGAAACTATAGTTGAGGTAATAGGTTGAGGAAGAGAAACTTTCATAACTGAGGGTAATGGGTTGAGAGGTAAAAGTTTTCATAGTTAGAGATATGGGTTGAGAGATAGGAAAAAGAAAGATGGAGAGAAAAAGATTATTTTTAGTTGGAGATGAGTTGAGAGAATGAACTTCCATTAATGAGAATGGTGAATTGAGAGAAAGGAAAGAAAGTGATGAAAGAAAAAACTTTATTGGTATATTTAGAAGGTTAGAAATGATTAAAAGTGGGTTTTATGAGCTTTATTGTATGAAACTTACATTCATAGTGTAAATATGTTTAAATATACATAAAAATTTCATAAATGTATGAGAAACTTATTTAGTGTTCTTGAAACTTTTTCTTGCTTTCCTTTGCTTTGCTTAATTCTTTTCTCCACCTTTTTCTTTTTCTTTTTATGCTCAAAATGTCTCCTCTCAGAGTTTTTCTTAGCCTCTCTCTTATGTCTCTCCTTTTATGGTTCTTTTCCCTTCTTTTTGTTGGCATGATTTTTGCTTGCAATGCTTTTACGAAAGGTAAAAAATTCTAATTTTTCTTCTTCTTTATGTATAAAGCAAGTGTTGATTTATGGATTTAACTATTTGCAATGTTTCTTTTTCCAATTTTAAAGTCAAATTTAAATTTTTCTATTTTGTTAAAGTAAACTTTTATTTTTTTAAAACATTTTGTACTTATTCCCTTTTTATAAAAATAAATTAAGAATTTTTTAAAAACAAAACTTGATAATTTTAAACAAAATTTAGATATTCACATTAATTTATTTTTAACTTTTGCAATAATTTCAATATAGATGTGTGATTTTTTATTTTTTTTGTATTATTTATTGTAAGATAACATGTATAGTTGCATTATCATATGCCCTAAATTTATAAAAATAATTTTGATCTTAATATAATTCTCTTTTATTAAAATTTAAGTTAACAAAATCCTCTCATAATATTTAGATAAAATTACATGATTTTGAGTTTCTCAGCCTTTAAATATATACCAACAAAGACTAGACTCGTCAAATTAAAATAATTTTTAAAATAATTTTTTCTTAAAATATTAATTAATTTTTAATAAATAAATTTTTACCTTTTAAAAATAAAATAATAAAAATTATTGTTAAGGATTTAGATAAATATTTTTAAAATTATAATAAATTTATTTAAGAAATCGTTGTTTAAATGAATGTTATACGATGTTAATATCTTTTTTACTTATAAATTACTCGCAAACTCATTTTTTTTCTTCTAAAAATCATGTATTTTTTTTAAAAAAATTTAAATTTTTATCAATTAAACTTTAATGATAACTCCTTTAATCTTTAAAAAACATTTTATCTTAAGTAATATTTTTTAAAATATTTTGCAGTTCCGTGTAACATGCCTAATCATTTAGAAATTTTCTCCTGTGAGATATAATTCTTAATTCTTATTTATTTGTAATTCAATCATTTTATAAGATTAAAAATATTATTAGTAAATAATTTTTTATTTTCAAATTAATAAAATAAAATAAAATATATGGTGTACAAAAATTAGAAAATATACAAAATAAGACGATAGTTTCACTAATTTCTAAATAAACTTCAACGGAGAGAAGAATATGGCTTTAAGTGAATAGAAAAAAAAAAATTAAAAAACAAACATAGGAGGCTAGGTGTTTTCGATTTTAAAAGAAGGTTAAAGATGAAAAATCATAAAATGTTGTTGAATGCTTAGAGTTTGTGTATGAATAATTTTGAAATAAAAACAAAATAAAACAAAACAAAGATAGGACATGAAAAAAGAGGACGCAAAGCAATTAATAATAGAAAAATGTTAAGAAGAGGAAAAAAAAAATAGAATTTGTTGAAAGATGTGGAATATGTTAGCTTTTCTATCCTACAGGTGCTAATTAGGTATAATTTTAAGTAAGGTTAAAATTATTTATGAAATTTAATAAAATTATATTCAAATTTAAAATGCTTCAACTATAAATTTTAAATATATCATTTTTATTTCTATTTATTTTTCGAGCATATTAATTACTACCTAAATTAATATTCAAAATGGGTTTACAATTTTAACAAAATACTATATAAATACCCTTAACTTAAATGAAGATAAAAATATTTTCATGTTATCTTACTCTTTTAATGAAACCTTACTTTTTATATATAAATATTATTGCTCAAAACCAAGTAATTAAATTCAAGTAGTAAATTATTGTCTCACTAGGCTTTCATCTTATAAAATCTAAGAGTACCAAATTTGGAGCAACCTTCGACCATTAATGAAACATGAACAAGTGATATAAGACAGAAAACGCACACTAGGACGGCCTGTGAGAGAACACGCAAGGTCAGAATCTCAACTCTACTTTTCATAACAAAACAAAACAATAGTGCTACTTCCAATTATAGTGTGTGTGAATTATATCATGTGTTTGTATCTGAAGTTGATAATAAAATTTAACAAACTATTTTAAGTTTAAGTAAAATTAATCAGATTCAAATTTTGTTAGTAGTTAATTCTGTATTGATGTTATTTTTAAAATAAATTATTTAACTATAAATTTTGACATTATTTTTGTAAAAAATGATAATTTTTTTAAATCAGTATAAACAGTAAAGTTCAATAGGACATAATTACATCCACTCAAATTTTGAATTATTTTTATTAATTGATCTTATCGGTTGGTATATGTGATGGTAGTATATTATAATTTTTTATTATAATCTAATTTAATTTATTAATTATATTTAATGTATTATCTTTTATCAGTATAATATATTGTTAAACTATTTTTCAAAATTGAATTGTTAAATCATTAAAAAAATAATTATCAATTTTTTTATTTTTCATCCGATTTAATTCAGATTCAACAATATGGTGAGTGAATCTATTATTGAAGTTTTTTTTAATACACAATAACTTAAATTTGAGACTTTATTCCACTCGCACTAAGCTTTATTGGTATCAACACTATATATTTTTAATTATATCTATGATGATGATTTTATTTAATTTAATATTTTGTAAGCATGATGTGCAAAATTTAATCTCTAAGTAATATATGATTAAACGATAATATATAAAAAGAATGCACTTGAAGTCAATCAAAATGGGAACAAAACAATAATCCAAAGGTTAAGTATAAGAAATGAAATGATTTTAATAACGTGAATTATATAACTAACGGTTTAAATTTTTTGCCCTGAGATGAGTCGTTGACATTAGATCAAATTTAATCACATGGCAACAAATTATGTGCGGTGTATCTTCCAAATTAAATGGTTAATGATTGACAACTTTTGGCTTTAATATATGCAAAAGCGATTGAGACCTTTGATGCGGTCATGAGGCATATGTCATTTACATATATATGCTCTTCCATTGGTTTTATTGGTAGGCTTGTCTCCTCTTTCCTATATCTTAGTGTTTAAAATTCGACAATTATTCTCACACCCAATTGGAAAACTAGACCCATTATATAAGTAACACTTCATTTTCATTATCAGAATCAATGTGATTAATCATATTCCAACCGTTTTGGGTTCTTTCGAAATGTGTTAATATTGTTATTATTGTCCCTTTATTGAGACAAAAGTTCCCACTCAACTTATTCTAAAGCTCTCTTTGTCCCATGAAATTCAAATTAGTTTATAATCATAATTTTATATAATGAATACAATTATATTAAGTTTAAATTAAAAAAGTTGGTTAAAAATAATAGTAACAATAATAATAATAGCCGTAAATAATCAAGCAAAAGAATTATAATAAATAATGATAGAAATAATAATTAATAAATATAAAATAAAATTAATGATAATAATCGTGAAGGATAATAAATACTAACGTGAATAATATCAATGATAATTAATAGTAGTAAAATGATAACAACAACAATGCATTTTAGTCGAATAATATTGATTGATTGATTATAATAATGATCGGAGTAGCAGTGTTGTTGTTAATAATAATAATAATAATAAATAAATAAATAAGATAATAATGATTATAAATAACAAAAAATAGAGAAGAAGATACTTGTATAATGTATTGGTGAAGTTAAAAAATTTGATTTTGAAATAAGAATTATAAATTAAGAAGTGTTAATTTTTTTTTTTTTGTGTTAATTGTACTTCAATAGAATTAGGTCTTGAAACTGTGAATTCAATTTTAAAAGGACTTTCAAATATCTTGATTAAAATTCGTAGTTTTGATAGCTAAATGTCAAATGCTCAATGTTAGAAAATGTTTAAGTTTGAAACGAGTTTTTTTCAAACGGATGTGAAAAGACATTTGTTGAAAAGGACAAATGTTAAGGTAAGCATACAAATTATTTGATGCTAGATTAGAGAAAGAATATGCTAAAGTCGAAAAGGAATATAAAAAAGGAGAGTTTTCGAAATGTTGAAAAACTGAGTATTGTGGCCAAATTATATAATTTGAATGGCAAATTAAAAATAAAAATAAAAATAAAAATAAAAATAAAAATAAAATGCTTGATGGTTTCGATTAAGTATCAAAGTTCATGTCCTATGGTTCTGACGAAATATTGAAAGATTTTTCAATATCTTATTTGAGAGCAATTCAGAGAGGCCCATACTGCAGTCTATTGTGTGTAAAATTTCAAATTATGTAGTTTTTTTTACCGTTGTTTAGTATTACATTCATGAAGATGTGTCAAATGCTAGACTATATACTACGTGTCAAGTTATTAAGAATCATCAATTATGTAAATTTGTTTATAAATACGTTTTCAAAAGATGTAAAAGGAATACTAAATTCTTTAACTCACTCTTTTTAATACTTGAATAAAATTATTAAAAATTATAAAAATATGAAAGATAATTATTAATTAAAAATTAAGTAATATAACTTACATGATTTTTATATTTTAATAAATTATAATTAATAATTAAAAATGTGTTAAATATTATATTGCTAGCTTAGACCCTCAAACTTTCTTAAATGTCTATTATACTTGCAATCATGGCTCTTATAATTCTGTCATTTCTTTTACATTAATGCAGTTTGTTATATGTTCTCATTTGTTGTTCTCCTTTTGTTCTTTGATTTGCTTCTAAGTTCTTTTATCTTCATTTTCTTGCTCCCTTCTTACATCCGATTTTTTTTATTTCCTCTTGAACAAAAATTCCCAATAAACACGTAGCCAACTTCAATTCTAAACTCCAATTGTAAAGTCAAACGGGCACTAGTCACATATTTTATTGTTGCTATAGAAAAACACAACGCAAATTTTTATTATTATAATATAGAAATACAATATTTTCACCAAACTACTAAAAATTCAATCATAACTAGACTCCATACCCATGATGTACAACTTATTTTTCCTGCCTTCAAAAAATAGTATCATCACATAATAATTAAGAAATACATATACTTATTTTATTTTTATAAAAAGTATTATGAATTTCTTATTATACCCGTTTTAAAATTTATTTATGCAATAAATGAATAAAAAGATGATAAAAAAATGAGTTTTGAGATATAATTATCTTAAAGATAAAATTGGAAAAAAAATAATTTTATCTTGGAAATATAAAACGACTATTATTTTGAGAAAAACAAAATTGACTAAGAGTATAAAATATATAATATTTTATTCTCGAGTTAGTGATTATTTATAATGTATTGATGATTATATTAAATTTTACGATTATAATGAATTACTCACAAAAGAAATATTAAGATATTTATTTTATTGAAGATTTAAAAAATTATTAAAGATTAATTTAGATATTATAAAATTATGATGATAAATAATTTCTTCAAATGACATCAAAATGGTCATTTTATTAAGCTATAAATCAAAATAATTTTTAATATTTAATAATTGAAATAATTGATTTCTTAAAGATTTAAAAGACTAAATTAATATAAAGCGTAACTCTTTAAAAGACTAAAAGAATCAAAGTATTTAAATTTAATTTATAAACTTATTTTTTCGTATATCTTTTTTTATTTTCATATTATAATTTTAAATTATATATAAAATTAAACTGACTTCTTAATAATTTTAAACTCATATAAAAGAAATTAAGAGTTAAAAGGTAAATTATCCTCTTCTATTCATTTTAATTTTAGAATTTAGTTAAATAAAATAATTATTTATAATAATTTTTCATTAACTAATTACTATTAGAAAAAAAAATCTTATAAAATTGAAGTATCTAACTTTTTTCAACTCATAATTATCATTTTATTATTGAAATATATTAAATTAAAATAATATTACTTCAATATTATTAGGACTTAGAAGAAAATATTTATGTCAGAGTAAAAAAAATTAATAAATATTATATTAATGTATTCTTTTATTTTTTATTTAATATATATAAGAATAATTTTTATATTAAAATTATTGTATTTCTTATATTTTTTTCATAAAAAGTTATTGTACATTTAAACAAAAATAAATGAAATAATAATAGTAAGAAATTGAAAAAATGAAAATTAAGAAAAAAATGTCATGTATGGAAGATATGTCGTGCCACTTTAGGATTTGTGGTTTACACTAATTTGCAAATGTTAAATTGCATGTGTATTTATTTAAACAACTTGGTTATGTAACCTCACACGCATACATATATCCCAAATATTTTGACATAATATAGTACATATTTTTATTTTATAAAGGAAAAAATAGTATCCCAATAAAAGGAACTCCCCCACATTGTATTCACCTTTCTTTGGGTCCATTTCCAACCAGCAACCAATGTTGCTCAAGTAACACCATGGCCCATGATCAAGGTATCAGCTCAACTTAGAGCCTAAACATATTTGGACATGTTTACCATTACCAAAACATTTAATTTAAGCAAATAATGATTCAATTAATGAAGAAAGTGGAAGAAAAGATTCAAGAAAGTATAATTGGTTCGTGAGATTCCACCAAAAAGTGCTTTCATCACCATGCTCAACTCAACAACTGCTTTTAGTCTTTTGCCACATAACCCAGTGTTGAATTGCAAAAGTATGTTGGAAAGTTATGGTCTAACGTAAAAAACTAAGATTGAAAGTGGAAGAGTGAGTGAGTGGATTGCCTTTTCTAGAGTGAAAGAGGTGAACTTTAGGGGAAATGGGAGAAATTTGTCACTTGCAAACCATTTGTGGATATTGTAATTGGACCAAAATATTTTGTTTAGTGCAACCCACATAGAGTTTCTTTCTTTGAAACTAACGAGTGTTTGTGTGCGTCAGAGACAAATGTAGAAAAATGATACAAGACATACAACACTTCATTTATTATTATGTGGCATTGTTCAGAAGACACCTTGCAAAGCTCCACAGAACCTTCCCATATTAATAATAATTTGTCTCCGCAATGCTTTCAAATTTTTAATTACGATACTTTCTCTGTTAGGACTTTTAATTTGTTTTATAGTTGAAAATTTACTTTTTGTATTCTTTTAATAAAAAATATACTCTAATTAATTTATGTATATATTTAAATTATATTCAATAATTTCAAGCTAATTTTATTAAAATTAATTTTACTCAATTTTTTGGGGGTTGTTTTTGACTCCTATTTGTAAGTACAAAAATTTGAACACGTTTCAATGCATATTATATATATGTGTCATTTTCCTAAAACAAAATTGAATCGTTGGAGTGGCCAAAAACTCCAATTTGCATTTAATATGACTAAGTTTGCTATTTGCACTCAAGAGGGAACTAGGAAACAAAGAGTTTCGTAGATTTTTCATTCAAAATTATGGTGAATTATGTAATGTTATGACAAAATGTTTGTACCAACTTATTTGCTGAAAGATAAATTGTTAATTTTCATTTAATAAAAATTCAATTTATTTTAGAGATAGTATGTCCCCCAAATTTTATCTTAATCATTAAAATTTTGCCTCGTTATAGTGATTCTAACTTTCGAATACAATTTACATGAAATATATAAGATATTTGGTACAATTTATATTTTTTATTTGATTTTTTTAATTCAAAGTAATTGAATTGAAGGGAAGGATATAAGACAATGAATCCAACTCAAAAGTAGATGCCTCCAACTTGGAGGAGATGGTAGAGAAGAAGGCTCATTCATTCGTGAGGCTACAGGCTTTATAAGGATTAGATGGAAGAGTGGTCATCTTTGTACACTTACTTTTTTTTCAAAAATATCTTAAAATATATTTTTTACTTTAATTAAAAATTATAGAAATTATATAAGTGTCACTCATAATTTAATATTTTTTTTATTTTTATAGTTTTTCATAAAATTTAATTAATAACAAATATATTAAAAAAATATATTACTAATATCGTCATAGTTTTGTTAACTAACTATTAAGTTAATATTTATCCTTAAAATTATAATAAGAATATATTAATAATATTCAGTATTATATCCTTTCACATATTCTTTAACCGTTACTTTGGAAAAAACGATTGGTAAAAGTATGAATAAATTACTATTCTAAATGCAAAGTACTGTTTTAGGACTTCTATATATACGTTTTTATTATACTTAATATAATCGAAGATATTTAATTATTAATTAAAACAATGAATAAAACATTATTTTCTTTGACTGGATAATTTATTAAAGAGAATATAAAAGCTCAAAACATACATCGCAAAGCAAAGAAGATGTATGATTGTATGAGAAAGAAAGTATGTCAAGAGTGATTTTTCCTCGTCAAAAATGAAAATGACTTCAATTATCATAAAAATAATTAAGTTAATAATATAAGGAAAAAATAAATTTGCAGTGATTGCTACTATTTATAAGGTTTAATTTTTTTTAGTTTTTATATTAAAATTTATGTATGATTTTAATCTTTGTAATTTTAATTGTTCATATTTAATCTCTCTAATTTTTAATTGTTTAAATTAAGTTTCTCATCCAAAATTTTATCCAATAATTAATAAAAATATAACAGTAAGATAGTATATTATTTATTTGGATAAATTATTTAAAGAAAGATACTGAATAAAATGTGTAATATTAAACCTTTTTTATTTATATTTAATTATTTTATGCCAATTTTTTATAAAATTGTAAAAATCAAGGATATATTATATATTTGTTAATTATTGAATAAATTTTTAAAATAATAGACTGAATTTGAATAATTGAGAAACTTAAAAGATTAAATCCGAGTAATTAAAATTAGAAAAGATAAAATTACACATTAAATAGAATAATATATGAAGATTAAAAATACAGTTAAGCTTATTTTCAATTTTTGAATAGTAAGTTTGTTAATTAATAATAAGGATGATATGACTTTGTTACTCACAGCATAACTTGTTTGTCTTGTATTACGGTGTCATATAAGGTTGAGAAATTGACTCTTTTAAAGTATAATATGTGTTTTAATAGATAATCCAAAATAATTACCATGAAATGTGATAAAATACATGCATATACACAATAAATTATAAAATTATTAAGATGTTGATAATCAATTTCCCAATCAACACGATCATTCTGTAGTTTGGATTAAAAATGCATCCCCATTGTAGGGGAATGAATTCCTAAATATGATCCAACCAAAATAGGCTAAGATGCATGCACTCTCCTATTGAATTTTACGAACCCATACTCATCCAGAGTAAGGTCTCACATCAGTGCTATTATGCAAATTTCAAATAGTTCTTTAGGTACAATCTAACCATGTGTTAAGTAGATCACGCTGTATAGATGAGCCAATTCAATTAATTTAAGTTAACCCATCACTAGGTTAATTTAAGGAAGTTGGGTCAGTCATTTTCAGTGGACTAAGAAATTATTAACTTGATTTAACTTGTCAAGATTTATTAGTTAATTAAGTTAGTACATTAAAAAAAAAAAAAAAAACTTAAACCTACCTGAGAGTACTCTCATTCTTATAAATCTCCAAACTCAACTTTAGGTGTTTGCAAATTAAAGATAATTGATTTTAAGAATAAATATCCTATCATTTTTTATATTTTTACCATATAATTTATTTAGTTATAAATTTAAATTTGAATTAAATTTAAATTAGTAAAAAACATTTAAATTAAAGTACATCGTTTTTATTAATATTGTGTGTTAAGTCTAGATTGATATTTTAGCATTGTATGTATCTTTTAGAAGAGAGAATTATATTTGATTATGTAATATAATACTTAAAATCACATATTAAATGAAAGAATTTTACAGTAATTGATTGAAATTATTATAATTTTAATATTTATTTATTAAAAAATGTCTTAAATATTTGTTTTTATTTAATTTGATATATAATATTAATAATTATATTTTAAAAAATAAAATAAATACAATTTAATTGATTTTTTTAACTTTCTAATATTAATTAAGTTTAATTTTAAAATTGATATACCATATAAAATTAAAATATATTTTCAAATAAATTAAAGATATTTTTTAAACAAACTAAATTTTAAGATTGTTATAATCTTCATCCGTCGTAAATTAAATTAAATTTATAAATTTACTAATTATATTATAATATATTTTCCAAAAAAGAAAAATATACCTCTGGCATAGAAGGCAAATCCAAAAGAAAAAAAGAGCAGTTAACATTGAGATCCAATCCTCGAGCAAAATAAGAACTTTAATTTTACCTTAATTTTATTCCCGTGCCAAAAAGGAGAAAATTATTACAATTAATATTAATAATTTTTTGCAATATTTTTTTTTCTCCTTTTGCTTCACAAAATCGCAATTTCGTATCGCTCGTTTCCGTTTCCATTCGAGGAGAGACAGTGCCTGCCGCCACTGTTCTATGCGCCCCCTTCATCATCATCATCATCATCGTCGTCATCATCATCATAACCATCATCCCCACCATCATCATCATCATCATCAACAACAACAACAACAACAACAACAACAACACCGCCACCACCATCACCATCTTCATATTCCTCACCCTGAGAAAACCTAGGGTTCCCTCTCCGCCAAAACCCTCCCCTATTCCATGTACGATCACTGAGGAGGGTTTCCGATTTGGATGGCATTGGGAGATTTAATGGCCTCTCGCTTTTCCCAATCCACCGTTCTCGTCGTTCCCAACCACAACCACCACGACGATTCTACTGCCTCCTCCTCCTCCTCCATCGTCCCTGCCGCCGCCGAAGACGGCGATTTCCCCCATCGCCGTGACTCCGAAACCGCCATCGCCAGCAGCAGCACAAACTACACCGGTAATGCCGCCACCAGCATGGCCTATCTGCCGCAGACTGTTGTCCTCTGCGAGCTCCGCCACGAGGCCTTCGAGGCCGCTGTTCCCGTCGGACCCTCCGACAGTGGCCTTGTCTCCAAATGGCGACCTAAGGATAGGGTGAGTTCAATCGCTGTGTTTTTGCCTCTGGAAATTTTGATTCGCTCGTCGAACCATGTTCTGTGTGTCCGTGTTATTCGCATTCTGCTGTGACGAATTCTTGATTCGCGTTTCGGCTGACGTGTGCATGAAAAATAGTGTAATTCCTCTATGTTATGTGTTCTGCCTCATGAAAAGCAATATTTTGGGCAATGAAAACATCGTTGCAGTGGTCAATGCCTTCATTTGTGGATGCATAAATAACGTCATCACGTACTTGTTGTGGATGTAATGTTTGACCTGTTAAATATCAAATTTTGCAAAAGATGGGTTTGGATCCAGCAAAGTGCAAAGAGTAACGTGCTGAGTGGTAGTGATTAATGAGAAATTTAAGAGTGAGAGTGAGTTCTATCATATCCATTGATGCAGCTTCTCTCTTTACTCTAGTGTCACTGTACATTTTAGAGGATCTCAAATTCAATCGATTCAAATAATGATAACAGTAATAGTAATAGTAAACTTGAAACATGCATTGGGGAAATTTCTTATATTGATTATACACTCAGTAAAATTGATAAATTGTCCTAGAATTGCTCGACCAAGTTAGTAATTTATGAACTTAGGCAGGGAAAATAATAGGCCTTGGGTAAATCCTTGTGGCTTGTTTGTGTAGATGAGAGGTTGGTAGTTTGTTACATTGTTAAAATAGCAGAAGTTGGTTTACACTTGACGGTGATAAGTCTGGTCGAATTATACAAATGTAAAATATAAAAATAAATATGCATGCTGTTTTAAAAGAAGTGTTGATTTAAATTCCAACTCTCCTTAAAATTGTGAAATAGGCAAGCCACTTCTTCCTAGTCTGACTGTATAGCTGAAATTTAGTGTTAGTGAGTTTTCTTTTGCCAATTATTTTTTTTGCTTCAGTGTTCTTCCTTTTTACAACTAGTTCTACTTTTTGCAAAAATAAATTGAGGTTTCTTCAACATAAGCAGCTATTTGGTGGTGGTTAATGTTCTAGAGGCATCAGTAGAATGAAGTTCCATTCACTCTGGCTGTCTGACATTTACAATCTTCTAAAATGTCTTATTATCATAATGGATGTAACTTGAGAAGGTAGAATGAGATTTTTCTCTTTAATGCAATATTATATTTATTGCTGCATTTGAAATAACATATTATGATGTAGTGTGAAATGTGTTCTAAATCACAATGGGTTTTGTGGTGACAGTGACTAGCATAATTGCTTTCAGTGCTATAAAAGAAATCTGCTTTATTTTTCTGTTTAATTATTTACAGTTGGTTCTTTTCTGGGGGAAGGGTGGAGCCCAAATTGTCTATATAATTTTCCTCCCTTATTTATAAATGGTGTAATAGTCTACCTTTGTGAGGGATTTCTTGAAGTTATACTGGCATTGTACATTTTTTTTTCCAAATCAGAATAAATTTTCATTCAGAGTTTCTGTTTTTTCCTGCTAAGATGTTCTAACTTCTAATGAATGTTTCTGAAAGATGTTTGTATATTTTATATGTGGCAAGAAGTATGCTTTGTTTTAACTCCTAATTTTGTGATGCAGATGAAGACAGGATGTGTAGCTCTAGTATTATGTTTAAACATTAGTGTTGATCCACCAGATGTAATAAAGATATCCCCTTGTGCCAGAATGGAGTGCTGGATAGGTCTCTTTTTAACGTTCTAATGTCATTTACTTTTAATTAATTTTCTGTATTTTGTGCTGCTAAGTTACTTCCTGGCTTTGAGATTTTTTTTTTGCATTTTTTGTTTTATTATTGTTTGGAAATAGCTATGGGTTTCTTAATAATGTTATAGTTTTGTTTTTTTGTCATAACTATTTGTTTTTACAAGTTCATATCGCTGTTCTATCCAAACCAATAGTAAATGAGATTTTTTGGCTGTAAAACATATAGCATGCTGCTTTGCACTTATATTATATCATATCGTTGAACATTTAGACTTGTACTTTTACTTGCCTTATCCAAGCCTACTTATTTAGAATTAGTTGGTTCTTTGTCAATGAAAAATGTAGATAAATAAAGTAGAACCTTTGTGATGTATCAAAACTGTAGATGCTTGCAATTATGGTTGTGGTGCATAGGCATTTTGGAGCTTGACTTTTCAATACTGCAGATCCTTTTTCTATGGCACCACAAAAGGCATTGGAGTCAATTGGAAAAACTTTGAGCAGCCAATATGAAAGATGGCAACCAAAGGTGCAAATGTTTACCTAGTTATACTAAACCCTATATTACCTTTTGAAATTGATTTTTAGTTAACCTTGTGGGCGTGTTTACAGGCCCGCTACAAATGTCAACTTGATCCGACAGTGGAGGAGGTGAAGAAGCTTTGTACTACATGTCGTAGATATGCAAAGTCGGAGAGAGTTTTATTCCATTACAATGGGCATGGTGTGCCAAAGCCAACTGCGAATGGTGAAATTTGGGTCTTCAATAAGGTCATTTTTTCGCCTTCCTAGTTGTTAAAGTGAGACAATTATTTGATAAATGTTGTTCTGTTAATACTGGAAATGTAGAATAGACAAGGATGTATCTGTATAGATTCCCATGTCCAAAAATGTAATTTTTTCTTTAGAGGGAGGTAGAAAAAATGAAAATGGGAGAATGGAAAATGAGTGAGTTTGAAAGTAGGAGAAATCTATGGATAGAAGGAATGTGGGGTGGCCAAAGTATGAGAAGAAAATGGGTAAGGTAGAAATTTCACTATTTTTAGTCTATGTAAGATGAGTATAATGTATGTTACAAACCCAAGAATCAAATTGAAAAAATAAAAGAAATATTTTATTGAATTGAATGGAAAGAACAGAAAATAGGAGAAAGAATGAGATCGCTCCTCTAAGGGGTTCCCTTCCACAAAGAGCAAAAGCTCAATTGCAAATGATAGCAAATCTGAATCCCCTTCCCTTTACATCTTTATCCTATTTATTTACCTCACAAATCCCCTTCTAACTAACTTCTTTCACTAACTAATTATCCTAACTTTTTTGTTGTTGTTGCTATTCTAACTATCCTAACTTTCATTACCTAACTACAATAACTATCCTAACTAACTTTCCCTTCTTTCTCTCTTAGCTCCTAACAGTATTTTAATTATATTACTTGTAAAGTCTCTTATTTTGTTCAGCTTATGGGTTGGGAGATATTAAATAATCAGGAAAAAGACCAGGAAATAATTTCAAAAATAGGGGCAGATTTTTCCACAGATGAGAACTAGGGTTGACAATAATTATAAGCTGGAAATTGCAAATGTTTATACTTGTAACTTTACTATGATAATAAATGACAAACCTAAATTGGATCTAAATTTTTATTTATCAGAAAGGCTGGTTAATTTAACTCTGGCTACTATACCCAGTGGATTCCAATGGAGTAAAATGTCCTCTGTTACTATATAATAATGAAAACAACTTTATGACATTGTTAATCACATTCTTCTTCATATCTTATTCAGAGTTATACGCAGTATATCCCTTTACCAATCAGTGATCTTGATTCCTGGCTGAAGACTCCATCAATTTATGTTTTTGATTGCTCTGCAGCTGGGATGATTGTGAATTCCTTCATTGAGGTATTCACTCAAAATCATGTTAAATACTGTATAAAGGAAACTGCAAATATATAGGTGCTGATTTTTCCATTTTTGTAATTTGGACTGCCAATTTTGTTACTGGACTTGTTATTGATAGCTTCACGAATGGAGTGCTTCCAACTCCTCTGGGTCCCCAAGGGATTGCATTCTGCTTGCAGCATGTGAAGCACATGAGACTTTGCCTCAGAGTGCTGAATTTCCAGCCGATGTGTTCACATCTTGCCTTACAACACCTATAAAGATGGCATTGCGATGGTGAAGCTTCTTTCATTAATTCCTGCTTAGTTTTTCCTGTTCAAAATGTTTCATATGTTAAACACTGAGAAAGGTCTAGTATACCTTATCATTATTAGCAATATACATGGACTTCTAAATAATGCACACATTTGTAACATGAGTGATATCAGTTTACCCACTCAATCTTTTGCCTTATTATATATTTCACAGATTGAACCCTGAGTTAATTTCTTATTAACATCTGAAGAGTAGCATTTTTTATGATTTCTGATTGTATACATCATAATTCATAATCATTAATACCTTGAGTTTTTTTTTTTTTTGTTATCAGCTGATCCTATTATTTTTGGTGTAACTTATTGCTGCTAGACTTTATGTCAACTGCTGTAGGGATGATATAAAAACACCACTGATAAAGACAATTTTTACTAGAAGTTGATTTTAGTTTGACAATGTCTTTATTTTATGTAATTCCTAAGCTGTTAAGTGGTAATAAGTGTATATTTTATTCTAAAATGGCTATTAATAATTTGTTTTGTGATGTAATTTATCTCTAGGTTTTGTACTCGTTCATTACTTCGTGAGTCACTTGATTATTCACTTATAGACAAGATCCCTGGCCGCCCAAATGACCGAAAGACACTTCTGGGTGAATTGAATTGGATCTTTACAGCAGTAACTGATACAATTGCCTGGAATGTTCTTCCTCATGGTAGGTCAACCCTCTCATCTTCTTACTGACTGACGGAATTACTGTCCTGTATATTTTAACTGCAGTTATTTAGCAAGAATTTTTAGTTGGTATCATGTATTTTTATATTGATAATTATTTTTTGTCCTGCAGATCTTTTTCAGAGACTGTTCAGACAGGATTTGCTTGTTGCAAGTCTGTTTCGAAATTTTCTACTTGCTGAACGAATTATGCGATCTGCAAATTGTTCTCCTGTCTCTCACCCAATGTTACCACCAACCCATCAGCATCATATGTGGTATTGTTTGTGATTATTGTTAATTTTTACATGTGTTGACAAACTTTGTCAGCAGTTTATGTTATCATCCACATTTCACACTGCAGGGATGCCTGGGATATGGCTGCTGAGCTCTGCCTCTCTCAACTTCCGTCATTAGTTGAGGATCCTAATGCTGAATTTCAGGTATCTGGATTTTTCTTTTTGCAATAGCTCCTCCGATATAAAGTTCATTCTGAAATTGATTATTAAATAATAAGAATTAGCTCAGATATTATGGTATAACAAGAATAATTATAATACTAAAGATCATTTATGATAAGTTTTGTGCTTAGTGGATGAAGCATATGGCTTTTCTCTTTCAGCCTAGTACTTTTTTCACGGAGCAGTTGACAGCATTTGAAGTATGGCTTGACCATGGTTCTGAAAACAAGAAACCACCAGAGCAGTTGCCGATAGTTCTTCAGGTGCGATGCATGCCTTGGTTTTTGTTACCTTTGGAGTCATTGTGGTTATTTATAATACTTGTGTTATGTAAACTAAACAATTTTTAGGAAATCAGTTATCAGGCCATGTTTCCAATTGGGTTTTGGTGGGTAAGATATAATTAGCTTTTCTAGGGTGAAATTATTTCAAATTTGTTGATGTACATCATCATCCTTATGATGGACTTGTGGAAATTAGTTAAATGGTTTGTTTATTGAGTTTAAACTCTTAGCAAATAGCAATATGGCTAGAATCCAGAAGTAGTAATGGCAATGAACATTTTCTGATTTGTTCATTCAGCCAACAGTGTATGGGTAGTACTAAATGCTTCTCTCAAAGTGTTTCATTATTCTTTGTTATTTATTTATTATGGGGACTTTCTAGCAAGTTGTTTTGTATAGGTTTGCTAATCTTACTCGTACATTTACGGTGATCAGTTGTGCTATAGAATCTCATTTGCATAGTGACATTTCAACCTTTTGGTTTATGCATTTACAACTCTCAGTTCAGTTTTTGCCCTTTTCACTATATGTATATTTTATACTTCTGGGAAAGTTGTTTTGCAGTTGTTGAGGCTTTGCGCACATTGATAAGTATTAATTTTCCTATTTCAGGTTTTACTTAGTCAATGCCATCGATTTCGGGCTTTAGTACTCCTTGGAAGGTTCCTTGATATGGGGCCATGGGCTGTAGATCTGGTAATTTTTCTCTCAGCTCATTGACTTCTGTTGCAACTGTTTTACCTATTTATAAAAGGTTTATGATATTATGACTTGATACCAAGTTTTTTTTTATGTAGGCATTATCTGTTGGAATATTTCCTTATGTTCTAAAGCTGTTGCAAACAACTACACCAGAACTGCGGCAGATTCTTGTATTCATATGGACAAAGATTCTTGCACTTGACAAGGTACTTGTGAAAGAGGATAATTTGTCTTTAAGACGATGTCATTTATGTGAGTTTTGCTCAATATGTAAGTCATTGAAGTTTTGCTGTGAGCCTGTGACAGACAAAGATGTTTTTACTGTAACTATTGCAGTATATAAACATGTGTACGTGGTACTGGACAAACTGAGAAAAGTTGAAAGAGGAAAAGGAGAAGATAATAAAAATAGGGAATGAAGCATTTACACTTTTTTTAGATGAAAAGAAAGGTTTTAAAATTTGAAATGGAGGGAAAGCTTGCAACCGGGAGTTTAGAAGTTTGCGTTTCTTGAATTTTCTTGATTCCCTAATTTTCTTCATTGCTTTTCAATCAAACAATAATTTTTTTTGCAAATTCCAAAAATTCTTTCTACCCTATTTACTCTCTCCATTTGAGCATAGGGTAGGGCCAATATGCTGGTGCTCAATCATTCAACACTATTAATAAATCTTTATATAGGCAATCCTATTTTAACTTTTCTTTGGAATGACAAACATTCAGTTGGCCATTGATCATTTTATTAATTTAATTCCAAAGTTAATAAAAAAATGCAAACCATGTTATCAAATTCATGTGAACAACTCCTTAATTATACAATGGAATTAATAACTGACTAATTGTGAATATTACAAAATTTTCTATTTTTCCCTTTAATATGTATGTCCTATTTTATTTTCCTCAAAAATTTGGTGTTGAAACTCAGTGTTGTATGTCTATTGTGTCTGGCAATGATGATGTCCCATTGCTGGGTTGCAGTCATGTCAGGTTGATCTAGTGAAGGATGGCGGTCATATCTATTTTATTAAGTTTCTTGATAGCATGGAAGCATATCCAGAACAACGTGCAATGGCTGCTTTTGTTTTGGCTGTGATTGTGGATGGTCATAGACGAGGCCAAGAAGCTTGTATTGAAGCTGGTTTGATCCATGTCTGTTTAAAGCACCTTCAGAGTTCATGTCCTAATGATTCACAAACAGAACCCCTTTTCCTTCAGTGGCTTTGCCTGTGTCTGGGAAAATTGTGGGAAGACTTCTCAGAGGCACAAACATTTGGTTTGCAGGAAGATGCAACTACTATATTTGCTCCTCTACTGTCTGAACCCCAGCCAGAGGTTTACTGCACTTCTTATTGGCTCTTTTTATGGTTGCCAGCTGATTATGATTTTGGTGTATTAACCAAATAAATTGAGTCATGTAATTTATTGTTTTGCAGGTTAGAGCATCTGCTGTTTTTGCACTGGGTACCCTTCTTGATGTGGGATTTGATTCATGTAGAAGTGTTGGAGGAGATGAAGAATGTGATGATGATGATAAGTTTAGGGCTGAAGTTAGTATAGTTAAGAGTCTGTTATGTGTTGCTACAGATGGGAGTCCATTGGTGAGGGCAGAGGTAGCAGTGGGTAGGTGATTAAGCATAAAAATTTATTTATTTTGAATGTTTTGTGAAATGATTTTATGTTCTTTATGATAAGTAGTGAGGCTGGTGCTTATTTATTTTTTTAATAGATATCATCCCTGCAAATGCCTAATCATCTGCAAACAAGTTCCTAATGGTTAGTTGTTTCTGAACTTAGAAAAAGACGAAAAAAGACTTTAAACTAATTAACTATTGTAAATGAATAAAAAAGAAAATTTAGATAAGAAAAGTGATTAAACTTGCATCTAAATACTTCATTTGTCACTATTATTATTTATTATTTATTATTATTATTATTATTATTATTATTATTTATTTCTGATTGTTATCTCTAGTTTGTTAATTATGACTGCAAATTGGCTTGCAGTCTAAGATAACTTAATGTAGTCTTTATAGCTGGGAGGACTGGTGTGCTTTAGGGTGGGATGGATCTGGGACGTTTTTCTGACTTTTCTTTTTTGTAAACTTTCAGCCCTAGCACGATTTGCTTTTGGCCACAACAAGCACCTGAAATCTATTGCTGCTGCATATTGGAAGCCCCAGACTAATTCTTTGATAAATTCCTTACCTTCATTGGCTAATATAAAAGGTTCAGTTGTTGGATATCCTAACCAGAACCAACATATACCTCATGGAAGTATTGTTTCACCTCAAATTGGTCCTATTAGGGTTGGTAATGACAAATCTTCAGTGGTTCGAGATGGACGGGTCTCTTCTAGCAGTCCTCTCACTACTTCAGGGATCATGCATGGGTCCCCATTGTCTGATGATTCTTCTCATCATTCTGATTCGGGAATACTGAATGATGGTTTCAGCAATGGAGTAGTTAATCACACTGGGCCAAAGCCCTTGGATAATGCTTTGTATTCACAGTGTGTACTTGCTATGTGTACTTTAGCAAAAGATCCATCTCCGCGCATTGCAAATCTTGGTCGCCGGGTGCTGTCCATAATAGGTATTGAACAAGTGGTTGCAAAACCATTGAAATCTAGTGTTGTTCGGACTGCTGAAGCTACAGCTTCACCTAGTCTTGCCGGACTGGCTCGGTCCTCTTCTTGGTTTGATATGAATGGAGGTAGATTTCTCTGTCCAATTTATTTAACTGTTAATGTTGTGGGATAATTTCCTATGTAGCTTGGTAAAGTTTATTGCTTTGTATCAATTTATTCTTGTGATAATTTATTGCTTTTCTATTTATTATTGCTTGCTGCTTTTGCAGGACACTTGCCTTTGACCTTCAGAACTCCTCCAGTCAGTCCACCTCGCCCAAGTTATATAACTGGAATGCGTAGAGTATGCTCATTGGAGTTTAGACCCCACCTGATGAATTCTCCTGATTCTGGATTAGCTGATCCACTTTTAGGTTCCAGTGGAACCTCTGGGGCTTCAGATCGCAGTTTTCTTCCACAATCAACTATATATAATTGGAGTTGTGGTCACTTCTCCAAACCACTTTTAACTGCTGCAGATGATAGTGAAGAGGTATTAGCTAGAAGAGAAGAGAGGGAAAAATTTGCATTGGAGCACATAGCAAAATGCCAGCATTCTGGTTTGTATTTTTTTTTTCTAATAGTAAGTCTTCACAGATGTTTGGTTGATGACTTTATGTCATTTTATTCTTTCAGCTGTTAGCAGGCTGACAAATCCAATTGCTAAATGGGACATAAAGGGTACACAAACAGCATTGCTGCAACCTTTCTCTCCTATAGTTATAGCTGCTGATGAGAATGAACGAATCAGGTATGAAAAGTTCATCAATACCATCATTAGTTAAGTTGAGACTGTTGTAAAGCTGGCATGTCTTTAGACAAAGTGCCAGATAGTGTTTCTTTTTTTCTTCTTCTGTGTTTAGAGAATATTAGGACAATTATATACACGCCATGAGGGTATCTGTAGCTAATGGTTAAGAGTTATCAATTTTTAAATCTTGTTTAAATTCAGGGTTGGTAGTACAAAGCAAGACTGGTTGACATTTATCAAATATAGACTCCTTGGCATTTAAATGACAAAATTCTTAGCATAGTTTTACAGACAATAGCAATTGTGTTTTGACTAGATCGAATTTCATTGCTGTTCGTCTTTGTATTTCACCGTTTTGATTTTTGTTGTTGAATAGTGTCCTTTGGTGTTTTCCACAGGATATGGAACCACGAGGAGGCAACACTGCTAAACAGTTTTGATAATCATGATTTTCCTGACAAAGGAATTTCTAAGCTCTGCCTTATAAATGAGCTTGATGATAGCTTGCTTCTTGCTGCTTCATGTACTTTTCTCTGCTGTTTAATATTATCTATTCTTTTCTCAATTTTTTTTCAGAGTATATAATATTATGTAATCTTATGATGCAGCTGATGGAAACATCAGGATTTGGAAAGATTATACTCTGAAGGGTAAACAAAAACTTGTCACTGCATTTTCTTCAATTCATGGCCATAAACCTGGTATGAGGAGTCTGAATGCAGTTGTTGATTGGCAACAGCAATGTGGTTATCTGGTATATGGTTCTTTGCTTATGGTTCTTTGCTTATTTTTGGGAATGTGGGATTCCTTCCTCTCCCAATCAAGTCCCTTAAATAGAAACTCTTATTCTTCCTCTATATTGTGATGTTAATGATTTTTTTATTTTATTTTTTGGGGTGATGTTCCATGTCCCAATTATACATTTACCAGTATGCATCGGGTGAGATGTCATCTATTATGCTATGGGATCTTGATAAAGAGCAGCTTGTTAATTCTATACCTTCATCATCAGATTGCAGTGTCTCAGCTTTGGTAAGCCGCATCTATTTGTGATGTAGTTTGTCTTGGTAATTATTATATTTGCTCAAACAATTATTTTCGCATGATAGTTAGGCAGAGGTTATACTTTAAGGTAAATGTACTGATTTATTTTCTAAGAAAATTGAGCTAAATCTTTTGCTAGGTTTGACATGACAACTACCTTAGACGTCTTAACTTGTAATTCATGATGTCTTGTAAAGCCTCTTTTTCATAATAATGGTTAATTGCCTATTACTTTGAACAATCCCTCCCTCCTCACTTTTCTTGGGCTTCTTCAAATTACTGCTTGTGTTTGAACGTGAGGACTTAAAGTACCTTTGTTGATTGAATGTTTACCTTCTCTAGGGCAAATTTTCAATCCCAAATAGTGGTGCTGGTGCACAGTAGCATACCTCAAATCTACTGTAGCAAGTAGCGAGATGCTGGCTATTATTATCATATTATAATAGTGATAGTGTTACTTTCTTCTTGAAACGGCAGCTTTCAAAGTCTCTCTAGGCTAATGAAGATAGGGCTATAACTCCTGACTTGAGGTTTTGAGAATAGGATTTGGTGGAAACTGGGATCAAACATAATTACTTTTCATTCTGATCAATTGTTGTACCGATGGGTGTTTGTGAAAGAAGATTTTTGGGAATGATGGGCACTCATCATGTGCTGCAGCTTGAGGAAAAGATACCTCGATGAAATTTGAAACCCAATCAGGATAACAAACGCCACTGTTCAAAGTCATTGATATGCACTGGCTATGCAATCCCTCTACTTGATTTGATAATTGATCTCTTGCTTCCAGATCTGCCTTGTGGGTCTGTTGAAGGGAGGACCGGAAAAAAAGGGTATATTTCATATATGGTGGGTGAGGGGATGGCCGCACATCAGCAGTAGGAAGGTCCAAGTTAGGTGTCTGTACAGGGGAGAATTGGTCTTGAATTTAGTTTAAGGTTACAGAAAATTGTAAGGAAGTATTTGGCTAATGTCCACTTCCACTGTTTTTAGATTGGGAATTGGGAACAAGCCAACCAGCAAACAGGTAGTTACCAAACACTACCTTCATTCTTTGGAATGAACAAAACCATATGCCTAGATTGGCGACTTAAGGATTTGGGAGATGAGCCCTTCTCTGCACAGGGAAATTTGCCTGGATCTTGATACACCCATGCATCTCTTTTTCCTGCTACCTCACTCCCCATCCCAGCTTGGTTTTGTTACATGCCACAGAAAGACACCCATTCTTTTTCTCTCTTTGCTGACACTTGATTGGATCCTTAGGTCCTATTTTTGAGACATGGTGACAATATGAACATAAGAAAGAATAGTCTGTATTGTGAGGAATCAGTTTTTATTTAGCTATCTGCGTCAATGGAATGGATCTCTTTTTTAGCTTATCTGTATGCTCACCCAATTGGATCGGACTCGCCGTTCCTAGTTTTGACAGACATTAAATAGTTTATGCTAAACCTATATATATGCTAAGAAAAAGACATTCATAATTGATATTTTAATGATCAAAAGCCATAGAAGGCAACACAACATAGAAAGAGGAAACTTGAGAGACCTGTTTCAGATTGTGGAGTCTGGTGCAACAAAGAAGAAAGAATAGAGCAGGGATGTAACAGTAACTTGGGAGAATGGAGTAGAGAACAAAACAGAGATCTGTAGAGGTCAACAGGCTGGCTTGAAAAATACTGCCAGAGAAAGGTGGATGGGTGTTATTTATCCAGTGTCAAGACTCAAAAGTGTTGCATCATGGTGGGTAAACAAAGGAAACTAGGAATTTTCATTCAACTCTGAAAGGGGGGTGGGGGCTGGTTGAAATTGCTATCTTGCCAACAAAAATAATAACCCTAAATGATGCTGTTACAAGGGGTAAAACTGGGTTTTAAAATTCTATCATTGTAACACTGATTCAGTGTGAAGGCTGTGATTGTTGCTATGAACCAAAACTACTTGGCAAACTTGACTTCTATGGTGGTCCAGGGCCACTGCCTTGCAATGCTACTATAATTCACTATTAACTACTAGTTCTAGAATTCAATTCTTTACCTGTCTCTGTTTTCATGCTTAGCCCATGTCTATTTTGGATATTATGAGTGAAGGTTACCTTCTCATACCAACCTCTTCAAATATGTTGAAAAGATTTAGGATTTGGAGAATAAAGAAACTTGGGATGGCTGGGGTATGCTTTCAGATAGTTTACTGTATATTTTCATTTTCTTCTTGATGACGATTTTAGGAGAAGCTAAAATCATTGAGCTAATTGCTCAGACAACTCGGGGGTGCTTGGTTGTGTGCTATCATATCTTTGAACTGTTTCTATGGGATTTGCTTGCAGTATTATTTTTTTCAATCTGTAATAAGATAACAATGAAGTTCTTTATAAACAAATTTTATCCTTTGATTTCCAATCATGTGTTTCAGGCTGCATCTCAAGTTCATGGGGGACAATTTGCAGCTGGTTTTGTAGATGGTTCTGTCAGACTTTATGATGTTAGAACACCTGAAATGTAAGCACCTCGGATGAATTTCTTCTATCATGGTGCAGTTATAATTGTTTTTATTGAATTGAGAAACATTTTTATTTACCAGCTCCTATATAATATTCTTTTGACTTTTGACATGGTTACTTGCATGCATTTACATATAAGTTTTATCAAGTAAAAACCTTTTATGGTTCAATTTAGAAGCCTCCATGTCTTTAATTAATGACAATCATGCTTTCCAGGCTTGTCTGTGGATTAAGGCCTCACACTCAGAGAGTAGAAAAAGTTGTGGGGATTGGCTTTCAACCTGGATTAGACCAAGGAAAGGTAAAGAGTACCTTGCTAGGCTTGTCATTGGACTTTTAAAATTGATCATGTGATATCATGTTTAACGGCTCAAATTAACTTTTTTCATTCTCATAAATATAACTTTCTCACTAGATACATCCCCTATATAGTATTTGATGGCTTCTGCATATAATTTGTTCTTGGTTGAAATTTAGTGACTGATCTGTGAATGTAATTTGAAATGGGTGATGAATCATATGAAATAATGTCATTTTTTCCTTCAGATTATCAGTGCTTCTCAGGCTGGGGATATCCAGTTTCTTGACATAAGAAATCATAGCGGCACCTATCTCACTATTGAAGCCCACAGGGGCTCCCTCACAGCTTTAGCTGTACATAGACACGCTCCAATTATTGCCAGTGGTTCAGCCAAACAACTCATTAAAGTTTTCAGCCTGGGAGGTAATCAACTAGGCACCATTCGATACTATCCTACCCTAATGGCCCAGAAAATTGGTTCCGTAAGCTGCCTCAGTTTCCATCCATACCAAGTATTACTTGCTGCGGGTGCTGCGGATGCATGCGTATGTATCTATGCTGATGACAACACTCAAGCAAGATGAATCCTCATTTTTTCCCATGGTGATTTCATCGGTTGTCTCCAGCTCAGAAGAGTGCATCAAACATCTCTCAGGAATGCCACTCATATTTCTTGCAGCTGGATAATCCTGTGAAGATGCTTTTATCCCTCTCCGCTGTGAATACATCTGAAAATATTGGTAGGGGTACATTCTGCTGATAGTGTATGCAAGATATTCATTAGCCTCCATGGTAGAGGGTTGCACTCGACAGGAAGAAAATCGTGCTTATTGATTGGAGGCTTCGGCAAATAATGTCATCTTCGTAAATGTGTGTAAATATCAATTTCTCCATAATTATATTTCATTCCTGTTTTGCGTGCTATTTTCCACCCTTGATTTGTAAATTTTTTAGTCAGAATACAAAAGCTAGTTTGCTGACAAATGTGAGTGATTGACTCCTGATAAATGGGGCATGTCACTCATGGTTGTAGTTTCCGTGGAATTGGGGACCCTTGTTTTTAACCAACATGTAATTAAATTCAAGTTTGTCCAAGTGTGAAATTTCTGTCAAGCTAGTGGTGCACATTCTATTGAGCTTGCGACACGGTGCTGTGATAGTGATTTCATTCGTTGCACAAGGAATATTTGTCTCGTACGATGTCCCAAGCCTCCTGTGTATCTGATTTAAGTATTACTTTTGGTGCATCAACCTTAATGCTGGGGGAAGGGGGTGTTTTTCTCTTTTCACGGTCATGTCATGTACAAATGTACAGTTTTCTCCATAGGACACTGCGTATGAATGAGTCTGAAGTTTACTAACCTCTTCCGCCGCGTTGTGGTCCTTGGGAAAAACAAATCTGGGAGACTAAAATATATGTTCTTATAGAAGTCAGTCCGATCTAAGTTCTCAACATGTAAAATGAGTATCTTAAAAAGTAATTAATCATGTCCCCCAGCATGAACTAATCATGTCAAGGGTATGAAAAATGACTCTATCTTACAAAAACAGAGCAAAGTTATTGTATGAAAAATGTTACTCCTTTTTAAAATATCGTATTAATGGATTAAAATCAGATAATTGACCGGAGTTATCTTCAATTGAGTGAGTTGATATTGACGCCCTTTTTTCTTTTTGCCTTAAAATTTCTGAAAAAGATATCCAATGCAAATTTGTAATTCGCAAAACAATTCACGTCACTTCGCAATAAGTTATACATAAACTTCAATAACATTAAATAGTTTCAAACTAAATCTACTATATTATGACAAACAAATTAAATTATCTTGACAAAATAATAATGGTATTTCTATAGTGCCTTAAAGATTAAGACGATATTTTATCTTTTTTTATGTAGAATAATTATTACTTATAACTGCTAATGTTACCTTAATTATGTATAATAGACAATGAAAATGTATAATAGTAAGTATTAATAAAAATTATAGACAATCATGCCACGTTTTTAAACATTAAAACTATGTTTGAAAGTGATCTTAGAAGCAAAAGAAAAAAAAACATTTTTTTCAACAAATAATATCAAATTTAACAAATATACAAAATAGAAAAAATTTAAAAAACTTAATGACTTGTTTCTTTTTATAAAAATTATATAATATATAATATTTAATAATAAATTTTCCCTCTTTCCTTTCAAAACTGCGCTATCAAAATGATATAGGCTGCTCGATTAAGGGGTATGAAAATATAGAAAGGATCGACAAGCGTAAATCAACAAATTGATACAAAAGGCAGAATAAGATTACATACAATTTGGCCGATGGAATGAATCTAAATGTCTGTGTTACGTTCTTAGAGAACCATAACCAAACAGAACACAAGAATATAGAAATTCGACTGATCTTTGTAATTCAAAATTCGGCACCAGATGTGCTATTGTGAACGGATTTGTCTTACATTAAATACATGTATCTTTTATCAGATCAAATCATAACGCCAATCTTGAAACACATTTCTCTTAGAACATGATTTGACTGGCTATCAATAATGTGAATGATAATGACAATGACACGTGCATGCATTTATGGTGGCATAAGATCAATTAAGTTGCGAAAGAGAAGCACGACGAAAGCAGAAACTAAAATCTTATAATATCAAAGAATGTTCCCAAGTCTCGTCTGAGGTAACACTCAAAACAAATGACTTTATGATCTACTCATAAATAGGAAGGTGTCATTTGTATCATCAATCTGAACAACTTACATAAGCTCCAAATGTGAAGAAGCTAACAATAACGACGATATACAGCATATCAACACATTTTTATACATTAGAATAAGGTTTCACTTACGCCCCCCAACCATACCAGGTCCCATTGTCCCGGACAAGTTGGATGACGTGCCACTTCCTGTCATCTTTACCTTTCCATCTGCATTCCCGAAAACATTCAAATCTTCAAATAACCTGTAAGAGGGAACAAAGGGTTTTTGTCCGGTAGCACTTGCAGGGTTTCTCACTCCAGAATTCCCCCTAGGGTCTCCGCTAACTGTGGATCCGCCAGTTCCTCTGGAAGGGAATGAATAGTTATGTTGCAAGGGCGCAGATGTATATGACGCTGTTGGATTGGGTTGAGGAGTTGAAATTGCATTTGCGGCAGATAAATGGTTTTGATAGTTGGGATATCCTGGTGTGGCCGCCCATGGTGGGGGAGGATATCTTGCTGGGTATTGAGGATTCTGATTCTGAAATTGTTGCCGTGGGTGAGATTGCTGAACTTGTAGCGGTTGGGGCCTAGACTCTACCTGTAGCTGAGGTTGTGGTGGAGATTGTAGATGGGGTTGGGGTTGAGGATGAGACTGTAAGTGTGGTTGGGGTTGAGGGCCTTGAGGCTGAAACTGTAATGGTTGGGGTTCATTTTGAGGTTGCAAATGTTGTTGCGGAGGGCAATATTGAAGATGTTGACTCTGCAGTTGTGACTGAGGTTGTCCTTGCAATACAGACGGCGATTGTGGTTGTGGTTGGGGTTGTGATTGTGATAGTTCTGACGGGGGCTGCGACCACGCTTGTTGGGTTTGTTGATGAGGCTGTACTTGTTTTGATTCATAATGTGTATGTAATTGTTGAGATGAGGATGGGGTCGGGGGTTGTGATTGGGATTGATACATATGTTGTTGAGGCTGGGTTTGAAATTCTGACTTAGATTGAGGTTGAGCCCAAGGGACAACATAACTGTTGTATGTTAAATTTCCAGGATATGTTTGGGAAGCATAAGAATACTCTTCTGTTCTGGGGGGAACAGGCATCTGATGCATGCCTTGGCTAGAGGCTGATGGCACATAGGTTGGCTGTGGGGAAGATGGTGTTGTGGACAAAGTGAGACTCAGTAAGTCAATAATGTCCTGATCTTTTGCAGTACTAACTGGTGCAGGTGGGGTTGGAAGAGCTAATGCATTGGATGGGACCGAGATTGACGTGTCTGGCACATGTGGAGTTGGGCTGCTAGTGTTCATTGACACTGAATTTTCATTGTATCCAGTTGTAGTATCTTTTGAAGTCACTGGCTGTGCCCTAGAATGCCTGCAATAATAGTACAGAGTTCATATTGAGTAAAAAATGATTAAAAAATACTCACAAACCCTAATCAAACAATATAACCATGACCTACATACAATACATGTTGATGTACAAATTTATTGGAAATTCTATGATAAAGAAAACTATGGATTTATAGGGCAAATATATATATGAGAAGTGCTTTATGCAATGATTTCAACTCAATGAAATGAATAAAAATTCACTTGGCCATGCATATCCATACATAAATAGACCTAAATGTAGGCAATAAACACTTATATTTTCAGATAAGTTACACATCCTGGTGTCATATGTCCATAACCATGAACACTGAAATATCAATTTAAGATATATTATCAGTTCAAAGTAACCTTCGAGCTAGCTGTGCAAATTCATCTTCTTCCTCTTCATCACTCTGGCCCTTAGTTTCAGATAAGACTATGGTTGAAGGGCTAGCTTTAGATGTTGAAGCAGATTCTGCAGGGCTTGAGCTCTTTATATCGGTTTGATTGACACTAGAGTGAACTTCAGTTGACACAGTGCTGGAACTTTCTCCTTGAATTGGAAAGGGAGTACCGGAAGCAATTGCATCATGCCTTGCAAGCAAACTTTGAATACTATCATTTAATTCAAGGCCTCGTCCAAGAAGCTCCTCATCCCTATGACAACCAAGATAAAAAGAAGGCTTATTCCACACATCCTGTGGAGACAAGATATCAAAAAGCAACACACAATTATGGTTGGGTATGTGCCATGTGCTATTGTTGAGGGGAACTAACCCAGTTGTTGTTAGCATCTGCATCAATTTTTTTTGGTTTGTGCGACAGCGATCCACAAGATCAATGATTACTTCATCTTTTACAGCCTACAAAGCATAATAACCAAACAATTATCATTTTAGTGGTGGCAATTAGCAAGGACAATTCTAGAAGGCCAAGCAACAGAGTTCAACATACTGCACGGTCACCAGGGTTCACAGCCTGTAGCATGTCACTCAAAAGGTCCAAAACATGCCGCATGGAATCCAAGCTTGACAAACTACGAATTTCAAGAGTGAGTTAGCCAAAAGACAAAGTTGGCAGCACACAAGTTCAGTGAAACAACAAAAACAAAAGCAAGGGTGAGTAAACAAAAAATCAGAGTTTCACCTTAAACTTTCTATCTCTGTTGCCATTGTTTCATCAAGTGTTTTTGATGAATTGCTTGGCATCCCATATCCAGCTTGCATATTTCTTATCATTGGATGAGTAGGAGGTGGAGTAAATATCGGAGCTGCATCTGGTGAACGCTTGGGAAAAGCTACCCCAGATCGCTGCAATTTATATAATCCAACAGAATAATTTGATGATATGATCTAATGGTCAGTGAATTATAACTCACATGTAATTATGGCTTATAGATATCAATGCAATCTTCTATCCTGCACTTAAAATGTAAATTAGTAAAAAAGTGGATGAGGTTGAGTTTTGCCAAGGAACATTTCTCCACACTAAGGTTTGGAAGGAAAAAAGTATGTAAAGCTTACAATTCACCCAATTTAATTATGTCACAAGAGACTTGCAGAAATAACTAACTACATTTTTATGCAAAGCATTTAAACAAATTATTTTGAGGTCTAAAATTTAGTTACAAAATTCAAATTTGTATAGTTGTTATAAAAATGTCTATTTTGCTTTTGTCCTTAAAATTGAAAATATGGACAATCATTTCACAGGGGTATCTGCAAATGTCAAGTGAACATCATTTCTAGCATCCCACTTTACATGTGGGACAATCAAGATAGACATTGATAAAAACCAATCGAGAAATTTGATTGAGTAGACAGTTGTGTATACTTTACCTTTAATTCCTCATACGCCCAATAGTACTGAGGATATTTTCCACCTGGTCCCCCGAATGCCTCTTGCCATGAGTCCAGCAAGATCAAAATTTTATCCCGCACTTGCATGTCTGCCTAAATTATCATCACATGAAACAAGAAAACCACAAAAAAACAAAAAAAAAGTTAGCTCAAACTAGTCATCGAACAGATATAGAGAACAATCCATATATTGTTTTAATAGGATACCGTCCATATTTAGGTTATCTAATAAATCCTATGGACACCAACTCAACATTATAACATTTTTATTTCGATTGAGAAACACCACCCATAAACATTTATCATTTATTCAGATAGTTTTGAGCCAATGATCCAGTAGTAACCAATTTAAGGTGGGAAAAAAGACTGGCATTAATATATAGAAACATAATGATGAAGACAGTGGTTGAATCTAAGATCATAAATTAAGGAAAACCTTCACTGGAACATAATGGTCATTATTAATGTACAGCAGTAGGCCATTGAACTTGATTTGGACAAAAATGGAATCAAGCAAAATGCAGTTAAACCAACATCCTCAGATGCCATAATAACCAAACATAAATTAAACCTTGATTTTTGCATTGAACTTTAATATTAACCACTTTCCATAGTAGTCCTGAACATGCCAGTTTAGTAGAGAGAAACAACGGTTCCCAGTCTAAAATGGATTGCAAGTGCTTAACACAAAGCCAATATGAATCCAGATTAATAATATCATCTTCTGAATACTTTCTTTATTTCTTTAAGGTTCAAATTTTTAATTTTTACAAATATAAAAATTGTATACAATGAAAAAGGGGAGCCAAAGACTAAACACTAAGGCTATGAGCATGGTAGTTTAAATTCTGGAGTTGAATCAAAAGTCACAAGGCACGAACTATTCAAATCGCAGCAAAAATTGTTCCCTGGTAAAATCATAGTGAAATCGGGAATTAAATCATAAAATTGGGATTTCAAAGTTTCATGAAATCCCAGAATTGGATCTGGATCTTGGCCCAGTTTGATCATAACTCGATGGATATGTCCCAATTTTGAATGGTCGACTTAAATTTCTGTTTGAATCCTAAGTCCCAAGATGGGACTCAGTTAAGATGTGCATCTCCCTTTCTTTCTTGCTAGAACCCTGGTCGACATTGGCGACCTCAACCAGTCCAATGGTGTGCAACTTGCTCGGCACCCAAGTCAGCAGGGTGCAACTGCTTCTTGTCCGACTGTGACTATCTTCTGCATGATCTTTTGATGGTTTTGTCTATTTAATCTTGCTCTGTTCTGCTCTTTGGTTTTCGTCTCATCTTGCTCTGTTTTCCTAATCTTGTCCAAGTCTGAAAATGGCTTGGCTTCGAACTCGGGTGCTTATGGAATATGGAATATGATCTATTAATGCAAGTTTACTTAAGTGTTTTTAGTGATTTAATGTTTTTTTTTTTTAATTTATGCTAATTTATATGTATAATATGAATTTATTATATGCAAGTATATAATTTTTGTTTCACGCATAATATACACAAATTAAATCAAAACACCTACAAAGTTTCCAAATTCCAACTAACACCACTTACCTTCTTCCTTACAATTTTGATCATCTCCTCCAATATGTTCCTCTCAGCAATTTGAAAGTGCACATAATCACCACAGTTCTTCACCATTGTCTCCAGAAGCTGGGGAATAAGTAGACAACCAGAAACCATAAATCAAGTTCAAAACAAATGAAATTGAAATTTAAGTATTGCAGTCGCAGGGCACGGCCACAAACAAAACAACTTGAGGAAAATATGGAAAGCACAGACCAAAGGCCAGTGCCAATGAAGTACCGTGAGAGCCAGTAATTGAACTTTTGAGCTCCTATGTTGTAATCTCTTCTTCACAGCTTTTACCACATCTTTTGGCAGCCTGAGAAATTAAGCATGTGGTACTCATCAAAAGATTTAGAACAAAAAGCAGTGTAAATTTGCGAAAGACGAATTTAGTGTAGGAATAACAGGGATAGAAAGGAGAAAGAAGCAAGTTGACAAACTAGTTTGTACTATCATCAATTTTTGTTGCACTTAGACACCAATAATTGTGCATGAAAAAATTAGAAGTCACCAAAATAATAAAAGCTGAAAAGAATTTCATAATTCCTATAATTAGCAGAAAAGAACAAGCGAACAACCAGTTTCCACTATTTTCCAGATAATACAATCCCTTTAACCGATTCTTAACAAAACATGCAAAAATTCCCCAACAACCCCCATAGCCCCCAAAAATAATAAAAAAAATTGCAAAATTTTTGCCATAAATTTCATCTCATAACAAAACCCACATACATATGCACCGAACATTATATTAAAAAACATAAACATCAAAAGCATGTGGCCGTTGATCAAAGTCAACCCCTCAAAAATAAAAATAAAAAGTCATGAAATTGATTTGCCATCTTTCTCCTTTTCTTGAAGTTGAAGATTACCAATGATTAGAATTGATGGAATCACAAATTTCGATGTTCATGGTCCAATCAGGGCCCATAAGAAGATCGCTGGTCGCCTTCTCCACTGCGACAGTAGCTGAAGAAGAAGAAACAGCCATCATATTTTCCCTCTCTCTCTCTCTCTCTCTCTGAACTTTCAAGGAACACCAGAACAGATTCTCGGTTCAACGACCCAAAACTGAAAAACGAAGAAAGACGAAAACTTTCCACAAAGTTTATTCAAAAACCACCTCAACGATTGTTTGGAAGAGAGGAAAATTACGAAACCCTAACGGAATTCATGAATGGAACAATCGAAAACAATAATCCAAAAAGTCGTCCCTTGTTTTCTCAAATAGCTAAAAGTATTTTTTTTTTTTTTCTCGCTCTCTCTCGACTAAAAAGGGAAATCGGGGAATTTTCTCTTTCCCATTATTTTCTCGCAACAAAAAAATTTTCCCGGAAAGTTCGTAATTTTCCTTTTTCTCCCTCTCTCTTTCGTTTTTTCGCTGAAAGGGGTGCGAGTTTAGTGCGGTGTGATTCGACGCACTCGCTCTTCTGAGACTTCGAAACCCACGCGCCACGTGGCAGATAATCATGAACAGCAAATTTGAATTTGGCTTTCCTTTTTCTTCTTCTGAATATATTCATCATGGTGTCACCCATCAAAATTCTTTGACTTCTAATTTATAATTTCAAAATCTGAAGCAGATATTGGATTGTTCAGACTTCTAATTAATAATTAATTAAGTTTTACTCAATTAATTAATTTGAAAAATTAAATGTATAATTAATTTCTTGAATATATTATAGCTAACTTAAATATCATTTAACCAAGGGTCTTGTTAATAAGTATTATTTAATAACATATATAATGTTTTTTTATTACAATAACAAATATAATGCTAAGATATTAAAAGTCTACAAAATATTTAATTTAAAATTCTTTACAAATATTTTTAAAATAATTCTTATAACATCTGTCATGTTAATATGACTTGTCAATAAGTTTAGATTAAAGTCTTTTAAGACATTAATTCGTGATTTGATATTTCAATAAGCTAGATATACTAATTCTTTTGCACGTAGCTATATATTCAATTTTAAAACATTATTTAATAACCGATGAAATAAGTTAAATTATATTAATTTTTATATTAGCAATAATTTTATATGAAATATAATTTTTGTACTAACCGATAAATTATATATTATATTAACTTTGTGTAAAGAATTGTTAAAGTTAAATAATGATAAAAATATAATTTTATTTTTATAAATTTTAAAAGCATGTATTTAATTAATTTTAATGTATATAAATTATTACTAAATTTTATTGACAAAATTTATATGTAAGATTTTAATCTAATTGATTTTACAATAATTTTTTTGATAAAATATTATTTTTACTTATCTAACTTAAATATAAATATATAATTGAAAAATAATAAAAATATACTTAAATGATTCTTATTTTATATATTTTAAAAATATATATTATATTAATTTTAATCTATATAAATGTGATATAAATAATTTAAGATTTATTTAAAACTTTATTGACATAGTATATGTAATTTTTATTAACATAATGTATATGATAAAACTTTTTAATTTAATGGCTAATTTTGAGATAAAATTTTTCAATAAAAACTATTAAATAGTATAATTATTGAATAATTTATACTGGCTGAGTTTAAAAAGAAATTGTTATGAATAAATTTTAGACATTAATGTTCAAAATAAATTTATTTAGACATTATTTTAATTTTTAAGTTGATGTTTATTTTAAATTATAGTTGACTTATTGGTGTGTACAAAAAAAAGGCAAAAAAAACTAATCTTACTGACTGCTATGTTAAAAAAATTTAATATCTTATGTCTTAGAGTTTTTTTTTTTTATCTAGTGAGAAAGATACAAATGATTTCAATGAGGATAACTTTCTGTGCTGCGGAAAAGTTACATTATTATTTCTTAATATTTTTATTAAATTAAAATAGAAGCGGAGCCAATAATAGAATATAATATATATTCTAGACGTTTAGATACTGATTTATGCTTAGAAAAAAAAAATTAAAAAATGCAAAATGTTATATGGGGAATTAAAAATAAAATATTTTGTGAAAGTTTTTTCTTTTCATTGGCTAATAACATTATATAAGCGACTAGAAAAGTGAAAATGACACACTGAAAGCAAACCAAAAAGAGAAAGGGGAGAGGAAGCTCTTCGGCTGATTTGCTGCCATTCTCTTCGTTTAATAATAATAATAATAATAATAACTACTTTATTATGAAATTATCCTCTATATAAAAAATTATAGTGTAAAACAATTTTAAAAAGGTGAATTTAAATTTAATAGTTGAGAAAGACTAGTAATATACTTTTAACACATTTTTATTGATATATTTTTAGTTATTATTGAAAATTATAAAAATTATATGGATTTTTTATTTTTAATTTTATTTAATGTTTGTTGCCCATTTTTTATAATTTTTAGTGAAATTTAATTAATAATTAGAAGTATACTAAAAAGAGTGTATTTTAAACACTTCTCTTAAAAATGTTGTCAAAATAAGCTTATTATTAGTGACCTAATCATAGATTTAAGAAATTTTATTTCTTTTGAATTAAAAAAAGGGTAATGTTACTTAGATATCTTTTAATAATAATTTTTATCATTAATTAATCATCTCTCACCATCTTCATTTCTCACTGACAATTATTATTATCATTATTATCGTTTACCTTTATCATAACAATAACATTATTATTATTGTTAGAGTATTATGGTCAGTATAACAATTATCAGTTTTATATATAATAATAATAATAATTTTTTATATTATTAGTATAATAATAATTATTATTATTCTATTGCTATTATTATCATCATTGTTATGTCATTATATATAATTTTTACTAATCTAATCATTACAACACAGTATTTATTGTCATAATTACTATCTTACTATTTTTATTGCTTTAAATTTTTACGATTATTATTAATGCCATCTCTATTCTCACTATTATTAGTTCATTCGGTAGTTATTAATAAGATTATTACACCCTGTTATTTGTTTATATTTTATATTGCTTCAAGTTTATAGTTATTATTAATGTCAAATTTATTTATTTATTTTATCTATTATTATCTCAACGTTAAATAAGTTTAAATTGAAAAATAAAAAATGATTTATGTAGTTTAAATTCAAGAGTTGATATTAAAATTTAAAAATTAAGAAAATTAAAAATCAGTTTGAATTTGAAAAATAAAACTTAAAATTGATACATATCGAAGAAAGCCTAAATTGTTTTAAACACAAATTTTCATATTTTATTTTAAGAATTACTATATATTTTGTACTTATTATCTAATTATAATTATAAAATAAGACATATGTTGATACAGACAAACTTAAAAAATAAATAAAATAAGTTTTTATTATAAAATTATATAGTTATTAATATCCCCTTTAACTTGCAAATCGGCTCCGCCACTATTGACCAGAACAACACTTCCAGCGTGAAGTACCCAGAAAAGCACCAACTTTGCTTGTGTGCTTAAAAAAAGTTAGATAAACAAAATCTAAAAAATGAAAAAATAAGAATAATAGAAAAGGATAATAAAAATAATACTGTTTATTTCAACTATTTTGATTTAGCTCATTTTATCCCATCATTAAATAAAAACAGTTTAAAAACTTTCGTAGTGTACACAACAAGAAATTAAATATCAGACATCATATATAATTAATGTATTCTTGTTTCATTTTCAAGAATTATATTAGTGTCCTGTAAAGCTTGAATAATTTCACAAATATAAAATCACAAAAAAAAAGCCATAAATCAAATAAATACAATTACTTTGTCACTAAAAAAAACTTTTTTGAAAAAAGAAAAGTGGGCACTCAGAGCCAGAAAGTGATAAAGTGAATGAAAGTGAAAATGACAAAAACCAAAATTATTGTTAGTGGAATATGGACTCTTGGGTGGAGAGTTTAAATAGAAATATTATATTTTGAGTGATTTTCGAATAAATCGCCAAATTTGGACTTCGAAAAGCAAAAGAATTTGCATTTTACGTCGTATTAGCGGCCACGCGCGTCTGACCGTGCGTGATTCTTCATTTTCTTAATCATTCATTATTCATCAGTTATTATTGTTATATGGCCAAAGACCACAACACGTGGCAGTTTCACAATGGTTGGATGAAAAAAGTCCTCAATCCTCATCGTGATTAAAAGGGCACTTAAGGATGCCCCATTTGTTATATTATAATTATAGTAACATATAACAATTTTAAATTTTATTTTCTTATAAAAGTATTTTCAAATTGATACTGTATATTAAGATTTTACAACTAAAATTTAATATAAACAATATTTAAAAATAATAATTAGCAAAAAAATAAATACTCAATATAAAAAATTCTGCAATAAATATTATTTGGATAGTTTGCAAGTTAATATGAAAAATTGACTATACATGACAAATCCATAAGTTTTAATCTGATTAGCATGGATATGAGTTTAAATATTTTTATACGTATGAATATGTTTTAAGTGTTATTTATGTACGTTCTTATAATATCTATAATTTTTCAAAAATAATTTTATTAAAACTTTGATACTTAAAATAATCAAGAACTTGAGAATAAATGTAATATAAGTGAGGGCGAGTAATCTTTGAAATGTAAATTCAACACTTAGATAGGAGATAGAGGCTCTAGCGAAACCATCCATAATGATGTGAGTTCTTTGAGTAGATGACAATATATCTTTACTGTATATAAATAACCTTCAATGGTGTGATCTCCCTTAAAATACACCCTTCAATAATGGGATTTTAATGAATCATTGTTCTTAAAAGATGAAGTTTATTGTTCAATAGCAGGATGATGTATTTTCAATAGAAATGAACATATTTAATGCAAACTATACCAAATAAAATTTGAAGAGATATTTGATCATTTATGTTTGGAATGATAAAATGGTGATCATAAAGTTTTATTGATAAGAGTTGATGATCACATGAGTAAGATACATATATATATGAAGTCAATTGACAAATGGATATTTTGTTAAAAGAAAAAGAGGAGTCTTCCATTTTCTATTCTTAGAAACACTCACATAAAAAAAATAAAAATAAAAGGAGAAAAAAAAATACATGATTATAATATTAGTTGATTAACACTTCTTACTCACCTTTACAATTCTTACACAAACAAAATTGCTAACTTAACATACAACTATTCAATCCTCTAGTATATTTAAAAGACTACATATTATTGCAAGGAGAAAATATAAAATGAATCTTCATATTTATAAAAAAAATTTATCTATTTCTTTTTCAAATTTTTGATGCGAGACTTTACTAAATAATTCACCATAACTCAACGTATTGTATAGATGGTAGGGAAGATATTTGACAAATTTTTAGTACACTTCTTAATGGAGTTTGTCAAATCATAACGAGAGATGTTTATTAATTGTAAATTATAATAAACTATTTTACTATACAAAATAAACTAAAGAGATAAAATTGTAAAATTAAGAAAAAACATTAAAATAAATTATTTAAATCAAAATATATTATCTCTATGTCTTAAATAAAATAAAATGGTAACATGTGAATATAATGAAATATAATGGAACTAGATGCAAAGCATGTCCTAATTAACCTACTGTTATTTCTACGTTTTTTTTATTATGTTTTTAGAAAGAAAATAAATTAAGAAAAAGGAAATTTATTTAATAGAAAAAAACAACGACTAAGATTCTGTATATATAAATCAAAGGTCAGGATTTTTCCGCCGTTTGTGATTTATCTCTAAGTTAACGGGAGTTATTAGAGTAATGATTGTACTTTGAGGATCACATTTGTGGCTTCTATCAGCGCATTTTGGTTTTGCAAGCACACTTTTGTGGCTTACAATCGTTGACCAGTAGCTTTGGATTAGTAACCACACATTCATGCTTACAATCGTTGACCATTAAATCAGAAATATAGTTTGGATAGTCCTTATGTCTAAATCTCGTACTCTCCAAACAGGGCCACGGTGCTTCCAAAAGAGATGTTTGGGTTATTATTGTACATAGATACATACAACCCTAGGATGTCTTCAACTGAAATGCATGTAACATCCTACGAAGTTTGCCATAGTTAATAATTAAGTATAATTAGATTTCTTAAATAGGTTAATAATTAGCTTTGGTGGAGGCTAATCAAGTCATTAACAAAAAAAAGTATAAATTTGTTATTAGTCATAATCCTAATTTAGGTAATAACTAGAAAACATCACATCTACGGAGAAGCCTAAATTATGTTTAGTCTATCTTTATTAATGGGTTAGGCTTTGGGGGATGAACTTTCCATTAAATTTCTAATAATGGGATCTTTTAATATAAAAAATTGATTAATGATGTTGAGTTATCTATCTTTAAATCTGACTTAAACACCCTTGTAGTTTTGTTTTCTTTTTAAGAATAATGAGATTAAAATAAGATCAAAAGTATCTTTCCTGCTTAAACTTATAGTTTAATTACTAATATTAAATTACCTTGTAGTTTAATTGCTAATATGGCAGACTAGACCATGCATGTACACCCTTAGTTGCTGGACTTGACAGTATATCTAAAGGTGCAACTTGTCATAAAAAAATATTCACCTTATATGAATTATATGTGACTTAAAAGAAGTCTTATCTTTTTTTATGTGCCCAAGACAATCCTTACCTTTTGTTTTTCTCGTTGAAAGTGTTAAATTTAATTTAGTTTGTTAGATTTAATTATGTTTGTAAAAAAATTAATCAATGTGCTAATAAACTAACTAAATTAGAAATAGAATAATGTGTAATGTATTCCTTTTAAGCGTTTTGATAAGTCTTAACTTCTTTTATATCCCTTTCTTTGTTTGGTGTGTTGTTTTAAGCTTTAGTCCCATTATGTAACAACAACAAAAATAGTATAATTCTTAATTATAAAAAAATGATTTATTAAAAAGATAAATTTTATTTTAAAAATTTTTATGCTTTAAACTAAATAATCTGATTAACGGGTATGAAAATATACTTCTTATATATACATATACAGTAATTTACTTATTATAATGAGTTTTAAATTAAATAATGTGGTTTTTCACGAAAATTAATTGATGTATACAAATTACAATATCTAACTTTTATATTATTTTAAAATTAACATAAGAAATAACCTAATTAATTATTTTATCTGGATTTAAAATCAAATGTTTCACTTCCATTAAAAAAAATAAATTTATCGATAACTATTTGATATTTAAATAACAAATATTGATAGATTAAAGGGATACATTTTTTTATTTTTTAAAATTAAATTTTAATTTTGAATCTTATATCTATTTATATATGTGGCCTATAATACTTATTTATTTAACTAAAAAATCATGAAAAAGTAATTATATTTTAAAATTAGTATATATAAATTAAAATTTATTGATATTAAATGTTAAATTTAAATATTTATTTTTTAATAATTTTTTATAAAATATATAATTAATGAATGTGATAATTGAATTATCTTACGTAATATGAAAATATTAAATTTCACACTATCTGAATATTTATAAATATATCATTCAGAAGTTTATATTTATTTAAATTCATCCTTAAAGTTATAATATAATTAGATAGTAACTTATTTTTTAATAAATATTTGTCTTTTTTATTATTTTGATTCAACTATTAAATTAGAGACCGTTGTATATACAATTATCTAATTAATAGAATTATAAGATTATATATATATAAAAGAGCAAAAAAAATTTATGTGTAAGCTTAAAAATTTTTACACTTAATTTAAACATTTTATTTAACTTATATCTAACTAATTATAATTTATTATTTTGCTAACTTAAATTAAATAAAAGTCTCAAATCAAGTGTAAGAGTTTTTAGATTTACACTTGTATGAGAAAATTATTTTTCATATATATAATTAAAATTTTGTCTTAATAATAATGTTAAATGAAAATTATATTTCAAAATAAAACTATAATTTTATTTGAAAATTATACTTAAATTTTGTTTTTACTTTACTAAATTTTAAAAGTAAAAACTAGTTAATCACTGTATTTAAAAAAATTTGTAAAAAGAGAATGAATAAATGAATGAAAAAGAGATAAAAATTGCACTACAATCCTATTCCAATGATCTTCTAAAAAAAATCTTTATAAAAAAAAAATAAATTTTTTTATAAGTTATAAATAATTTATCTTCTCAAAATTTAGATAAGTTAAATGAGAAAATTTATTAAATCTTCTAAAATATAAAATATAAATTATTTTTAACTTATAATTTTTTTAATTTTTTATATTAATTTTTTTATAAAAATTTTCGTAAAAATTTTCTTAAACCGGATTGATATTGAGTTCTAGTCACTTATATATAGCTTCCAATAAGGTGTTTTTTTTTTCATACAATTTAGAATTGACTAATTAATTCACTTATTAAATAATATAATTATATCTTACTGATTATATATATACTATCGAATTATATAATATTATTAATAGTATATATTTATTTATTTTCCAAATATTATATATATTTGGATAAGATAGTTCAAATTGAATCATATAAACTTTTCTTTTATATTTTGTTAAATATTACAAAGTTGATCTATTTTATGAAAATAATAATCTATTAATTAAATAAGTAAAAGTGAACTTTTATAAATATTTTTTTTAAGGATTGTCACCATTTCGATACTTATATACATATGGATAAAGTGAATTTCCTTCTCCTAATCTCCTCCATGATCGAAATACTCAAATGGAATATGAAAGCTAAAGAATTATTTATATTAGTCATTTTCAAAATAATATAATAATTAATATTTGAAAATAAAAAAAATCAAAGCATAACTTTGAGTTTAAATTACTCATCCTTCTATAATAGCAACAACAATAAATTATATGCATATTATTTGTCAATTCCAAACTAGTTAATACAGTGCAAAGGGTAACACAGTGTTTATTCCTGCACTTAGACACCGTATTAACTTCAATTAATTTATCGCGCGAATAAGTGTTGAGAATGACAATGTATCTTATATTTATTAGTTATTAATAAAATATGCTCATAATAAATAAAATACTCATGATTAGTTATTTCATTTAAAAGGTTTATGCTTGAATATATAATTAAGTTATATATTTATAAAAATTATTTCTAATAAATTTGGTGTATTATATATATATATATAATAATAATAATAATAATAATAATTTTTTAAATAAACAACCAAATGTATAAACTAGTCTTGTTTTCTTGTTTTTTATACACTCATATACACAAATTAATAATATATTATATTTTTGTTAATTATTGAATAAAATTTAGGATAAAAAGATTAAATTCAATCAATTAATTAAAATTAAAAAGATTAAAAACATGAGAAATGAAAGTGTAATGAAACTATTTTTAATTATTAATTTTCATTCCTTCAAATATTTTATAAAAACGGTATCATGTTAGTGTAATATTTCAGAAAAGTCTTTTGTATATTGATTGAGAAAGACAGACTAATTCTTTGCCAATCTATATATGTTCTCATCTTCGAGAGAGAGAAACAGAGAGGTGTACCATCGAGGGTAATTATCTTAAAGATATCAGAGAGAGAAAAATATCCCATCATCATATTGAATCATAATAAGAACAATGGCATCTGAATTTAACATTGATGCAACAAATGATGAAATATTTTGCACATTCTAGCCAACAAAATCTAGTTTGATTATTTTATGAATTAAGCAAAGGGGACAACTTAACCTAAAAGGCACTATATTAGATATAAGAGACTTAAGGTTTAAGTATTATATTTGGTGTGTGATGTGATATCAATTTTTTTTTTATAGTAATGAGAGGTTACTTTGGTCAGTAATGCATTGAAAATTTTATTATATATAATGATCAATCCTACCTGAAAGACTTTGCGAGATACATACAACACACGAAATATTTATGATTTCAGACTTAGAGAAGCTATCCACACTAGTACATTAAAGCTTTAGAGGTAGCTAGAGAAATACTTGGTTAATAAATCAAAACTTTTTTTACTAATTAAATACTCATGGGACAGCAATGTCATATGCAAGATTGCTCCACTATGAGCAGTCAAATCTTACTTTTTTTTCACATATTAGCAGAAAAGGAAATTTTGTAGCAGACAAAATACATCTTCAGCAGCAGATTATATTAATCATGCATGGTGGCATGGTGCTCCACCAAAAGTGTGGTTAACTCTTGCTTCTGATTCTTGAGTTTTATAAATTGCCGAGTTTTGATTTTAAAAAAAATGAATTAATAGATACACACGAGTCAGAAGCTGTTCTGGAGTTCCGAGTGCAGCAATACTTTCTGTTATCCCGACAGACACAAAATATAAATACTCCTTCAATTTTATAGCCACAATTCACATTACTAATGTCAGCATTTGCAGATCGAAACATTGTGTTATAAAATATTTTTAATTGAGGATTAAATTAATTAATTAGAAAATTTTAACATTTGAGTGGTTTTCTTAATGGACATCATTTGAGTGTTGTACTTTTGTTTTTTTTTTTTTGTTTTTTTTAATTAAAATTAGAATTTTAGCTTAGTAATGTATAGCAACCTTAAATGTTGATTTTTATTATTTGTATTAGTAAAACTCAAATTTTAATTGGAAAATTACGCTTAAAACACTTACTACATCATTTAAGTTTTGTCTTTAATTTCTAATTGCTATAACAGGCATGAACCTGTTATAGATATTCCGTAAAAACTGCTATAATAGATCTCTTCTCCTTTTAAATCTTTTTAAAAATAAAATTTATTATTTTAATTATTCAAAAATCTATTATAATCATTTTTTTTGTTCAACATTGGATAGCGTATTGTGATGGAATCGCTATAAAAAGATAAATCTGATGTATTGTTCTTGGTAAAACAGTAGAGTACTCTGATAGCTTTTCCTCATGTTAGGCTAGAGCTCAAATCACATTGGTATATTCCACTAAGTAGGCAATGGATCTCTCTAGAGGGTCTAATTTTAATACTTGTGAGCTTCAAGATTGTTCTTGATTTTCATACACTACACCTACATGCAAAATTGTATCATCTGCATGCAAGATTTGGATATTAATTTAAGCAATAATATTGTATCATTTACATGCACATCAAGCTTTAATGAAGAAACTTAGTTGGAGTATCATTGATAAGCCTGATACTTCATGGGTAAATGTGTTGAAATCTAAGTATAATGTGGCCCATGTTTGATCGCTAATGATAAGAAGCCTACCAGTTGCTAAAAAACTTGGGGAGGTAGTTGTTTCGATTCTGGATAATATTTAATAGTTGATTCGTGATTATATAACTATTAATAATGGCTAGACCCATGGATCAAACAAAATATATATTAATATTCTCATTTACTTTCTTGTCCAACCTGATCTAGTATCGTTCTCATAACGCCAAGGATGATGAGCTTAATGTAGGTATGAAAACGATCTGCTACAATATATGTTTGTGTGATTGAGGGTTGATGAGGAAGCAGGGTGTGCCTACAAAGGCAATTCGATACTTAAAGTTAGTAACAATAATACAATAGTGTATGTACCTGATCGATGTAATTATTTTGATTTGTTATGCAGGGCTCAAATACAGATGAGAAATATGTATAATAACAATCTAGTGTGACCCTAAGGGGAGGGAAAAGTGTGGCTTGTTGGCTATGATTTTCTTTGATGAACGCACATGGAACATGGAATGTATAGGCATTGGTGCTTAAGCGAGTCTATATCCAACTCAATTGAGTATTGAGTCGTTGGTGGTCTGAGAATGCTGGTTTTGAATTTTGGACCTTTTGGAGTTACCCAAGAACACGGCTAGTACTCCAATTGTGATTGTATATTTACCAATCTCCTCATTTAGTGATGATAATGGAAAATGGGATTGAAATAAATTCAACAGTTCACCCCATTTAAATATCGTTGAACAGATTGTTAGAATTACTAATGGTGCAAGTTCTTTAGCGTCTAGAATAAGTTGGGCTAACACGAATTCTAAAAAATTGACAAAATTAACAAGATTTTAGTAACAAATTAGTAATGTGAATAGAAGAAAAAATTCATAAAAAAATAAATAATTTTAAAAAATCATTTTAAAAAACCAAAACAACTAATAATAATAATAATAACTTTAACCCTGTTGTTCTAAATCCTTTGTTAATCTATGACCGAGTAAGATATATGAAAATAACGTTAAAACCTTTTAATGTAAATTTTAAACAATTAAATGTTCTGAATTATATGTAGTATATGAACATATACAAATGGGTACAGATATTATTATTATTATTACATATGAATATAGATTAGATTCTTGAAAAGTGAGACGTATAAAGTGAGAAAGTAAATATTTATCCAATTTTTTTATAAAATATTTAATATTAAATCAATGATAAATAAAATTTTACTTTTTTATTTTATATATCTCTCCACTTTAAGAGGTTTGAATCCATATAATACGTACCTCAGCAATAATCCTAGAAGATTCACCTACATAAATATTACAACAATTTTTACTTTTATCCATTCTTACTTTAAAGTCACAAACACTTTCATCCCTGTTGGGAGCCAGGAAAACATCAAAATCAATTTTCCCCTCCTGCTTTACTGAAGAACGCTTGAGCTTAAAGAGCGATTCAGTGGGATCTTTACTTTTTTCCCTTGAAAGCTTGGAACCGATTCCTCATATTCTGCATAAACAAAAATTAAGAATAATAAACTAAGATAAAATGAAATTTTAACTTAATTAGTATATATTGTTGAAAATATTAAATTAAACTAGCTAGATTAGTTAGTAAGTTTTTTATGAGACATTTGAATAACCAAATCTTCTTGTGTAGAGTGACAATTGGGTTTCCAGAAACATCATATAGAGCACGACGGTTGTGAAGTGTGAAGAAGGTTTTCTTAACTTTGAAAATTACTTCATCGTTCGTTGATGTACGTGACACCTTTCTTTGTATCAATTTTTAGATTGAGAGAATTACGAGAATATTGAGAGCCAATAACTGAGATGCACTCTTCCATGGAAAGGGGAATTGTGAGAGAGCACAGCAAGCACACTTTGATTTATGTGATGTTTTTCGAATATTTGCCAGTTAATTAAATTGGAATCATATGAGATACCCAATGTCACAATGAGGTAGATGTACACTTAGTCAACGGTTGCAGGATATGTTAAGTTTTATTGCTTTCCAATTGCTTCAGAAGATAACAAATGCAAACTAAAATATGTATGCTCACTTCTAAAACTTTGTTAGCCAAAAGCAATATCATAGGAGTTGACCATCCCAAAAATTATTCCCATGGTAAGGAAGGAAATGACAAGTGAGATAATTATGAAAAATGACATTTATATAACTGAGTCAACTATTCAAATGTAAACTTTCTCAGTTAACTTTTCCATTAAACACTTATATACACACACATCACATATTAAAAAATTGATTTCCACTCGGAAGGTAAATTTTTTTAACATAGACATATCTTAGTCAAATGCCAGTTAATGCAACAATAATTTTATGACCTAGGTGCATTATCACTGGTGTTGTCATCGAATTAAAAGTTAATTAATTTATTTTATTAATCTATGCAATAAATATTGACATACATTATCAAAATAAAAAATCAATATTAAAATGAAGATTAATTTGAGTTGTAAGCGGCTTAGTATCACTTAAATAAGGTCTCGAATTTAAGTCTTTATATATATAAAAAAATTTTAATAATAAATTCACTCACCATATTAATTTTAATCGATAAATAATATAAAAAGTACTTATAATACTACACATAAATTTTATCTTAAATTTAAGTTACTTTACAACGAGTAACTTAATCTTAGCTTAGGTAATTATATAAAAATATCATTGGAGTTTTAAACATAATATATTAACTTTGTTTGTTTCACTAGAGATGGAGTTATTTATTTCTGTAGAACAACTTAGACAAACTTTATAAAATTACAGAGCGATAAACTAATGTAAATTGTTTTCTTTCTAACTTATAAAAAAAATTGAACAAATCAATTTATCTTTTATGCATGATCTATCTTTATTCTTTAAAATATATTTGAATACACAGTAATAATAAATATAAATGTAAAACCCAGTGAAACTTTAAGTTGAAAAAAATTTGTTTAATTAATATTACATTATATTGTTAATTGAAGAAATTTTTATATTAATTAAATTAATCAAGGAAACTACAATAATCCTCTAATTGAATAACATATTCAAGGGGAAAGTATTAATCTGTTTTGATATAAAAATCCATAAAATTTATGTCAGAAAATGAGGATGGCATATATCTACATGGCAAAGAGAGCACGCATTATTTCGTTTTATGAATAAGGACTTGAAGTATTGAAATTATATTATAAATTAAAGAAGGAAATAAAAGTATTTATTATGAAATTTTAAACATTTTTTAAGCAATAAATAATAGGAGTTAGTTTTCTATGAAATAATGAACCTTATATAGCTATATAAAGAAAGGGAGTAATTTTTATTTTAATGTTTTTGTCATTGGAGAATAGTTTTCACCACAGAACTATTGCATTAAAGAGAGTATATATTTTACGAATACAAAAAAAATAAAAAAATAAAAAAATAAAAAACTCACAAGATGGGAGATGCTATGCGTATCCAGCTCAAATTTAAATATTTTTTAAGGGTAAATACTAATAAATATTTATAAGCATTGATTAAGAAATTAAAAATAACTTTTAATTGAAAAATTCATGTATTTTTTCTCATAGTTTCGAATGCATTTTAATATAATTTTAATAAAAAATCACTTACAATTCTTCAAGATATGGGTATTTTTATTTGCCTATTTGAATTAGAAAGATGAAACAACTAAACAAATACAATAAATATATATTGAAAAAGTATATATAGCACCATTGATAGAAGAAGGTATACAACAAGATTTGCTGAATGTATAACATTTCTCTAATCATCCTTTGCATCATCATTAAGCTCATCAAGAATCACGATTAGCGCTACTATAAACGCATAATCAATGTTGGGATACACAGTGACCATGAAGTGATCTTTCCCCATTACAATACTCTGAACTGTATGTTTTTTATGCATCTGCAATCAATCCCAAAGAATATTTTATTTCGAAAGTAATTAGAATAAATAATGAAGTTATAATTTACTGAAAGTAATTAATTTTAACCAATTATATTTTTTGTAAGAAAAAAAAAGAATAATTGACTATTTTGGTTATTTAAATAGAGAAGTTTGACCTGGGCAACAATGGCGTTAGATTCACCAGCATAAACAATGCAAGATCGTTCCATCCAACTACCTTTGACCTTAAAGTCACAAACATTTTCGGTGGTGTTATGGGCTAAAAACACATCTAATTTAGTCTTAAACTGGATCAGGGATGAGCGCTTCAGAGTAAAAATTAGATCTTTTGGATCTGTGCTTTCGCCCCTAAAGGCTTGCCATCGATCGTGTGCCGTCATTATCTGCATCAATAATACAATTTAACTATATATAACATCAACATCATTAGATTAATTGTGACTGATAGGTATATGTAATGTTTTGTTTAACGGATAAACGTTGATGCGTGAGAAAATTAATTACTAAATGATAAACATGCTGAATTTCTTGTTTGTAAAATACTTGTGAATAATCACCAGAAAGGGAAAAATAAACTTCTGAAAAATTAAGATGAAAGGAAACCATTTATTGGCAAGAAAGAGTCTTGGAAATAGAGACATAAGTTACTGGTTAGGGAATCAAATAATATAAAACTGTTCTTATAAAATCATATTGAAAATACGTTAGAAATTATTCGGTTAAGTATAGATCGACAGTATTTATAAAAAATTTAATATTTTAATTTTTCAACCAGTGCTTTAAAAGTACTTATTAGTAAAAAGTTAAAGAGAGAACGAGAAACCTTCCGGCGTAGGGTTGCGATGGGATTGCCGGCGGCATCAATCAAGACTCGTTGATCACGGAGAGATAAGACAGAACCCTTAACTTTGAAGACAACGTTGTCATTGATGTCGGTGACAACGAAGCTACCATCCGCAATGGTCATGACCTTCTTGACAATAGCCAGATCTATGGGGTACGGAGCACAATACTGAGGACCGATCACGGCGACAGGGACAGGCAGCATCGGTGCAGAGGGAGAGGGTTGTGGTGGATAAGGATGCTGATTCGGATATTCCATGATTCAAATTATTAATGAAGCTGTTGATAACTTTCCCTTTGGTTTGTTTTTGTTATGTGTGGCAGGGTGTTCATATATTGGATTTTTAAAAAACTAATCTAAATTCATTTAAAATCTAATTATATGGATTGGATTATAAATCAATCCATTTTAATTTTTTTAAAATTAGTTTAAATTTAGTTTTAAAATTTGGATTTAGTTTAAAACTAATTTTAAATCATTTTTACATATGGTAAAAATATATCATTATTATTTTTTAATTATTATTAAATTATTTAAATAAATAATATAACATTATATATATATATATATATGTATATATATATATATTTGTTAATCATCAACATTTATCAAAGATAAAATATGAATATAAATAATACTCTAACTCATTACATTAACAATACATGTTAAGAGAGTATTTGTATATATTTTAATTTTTTAATAGTATTTTTTAATTTTATATTTTATTAAAATAATAAATATTTAGATATATTGTACTTTATATTATTTATCCATCACACAAATTAATTATATGAGTTGAATTTTAAACTATTTTATTTTATTTTTTTAATCAGTTCAAAAATAGTTTTAAAATTTAAATTTAGTTTAAAATTAGTTTTAAATTTAGTTTTTGTTGAAACTAGTTTCAAATTTGATTTTACGTTGAATTAGTTTTAAATTTAATTTTAAATTTAATTTTTAATGCAAAATTAATTTTTAATATATTTGTGAATTATATTTTTAAAGTAAAACTAATTTATTGTACAAATGTTACATTAAAATAGTTCATTTCAAAAAGATTTTAACAATATTTATTAATATATTATATTTTATAGAAGTATATAAAATATTTATTATTATTTTTAACTTATTTTTAATAAATAGAGTTTATAATAAAAATTTAAATTAAAACCTATAAAAATAAAAATTAATAATATAAATAATAATAAAATTTTTATGTTATAATATTTTAAAAATTAAAAAATAAACATAAATATAAAAATAACAGTAGTAACTAATTTAAAAATATTTGTTATATTTTAATATTTTTAAATATGTTAATTATAAGAATTAAGATTAATAAAAAAATAGTAATAGTAAAATATAGTTACAATAAAATTTTGTAAATTAATATAACGCCAAAATTTAGTAAATAAAAATATAAGGTTGCTTCATACATATGGATTTGGATAACTAAAAATAAATCCGGTTTTAGAAAATGGATTTAGACACTAAACTAGTTATACAAATATAGTTAATAAAAAAACTGGTTTAATATGAATCTAGATTTTTAAAATCAATTTGACATTAGTTATGGATTGGATTTATGAAATTGGATTTTTTGACCACCCCTAATGTGTGGGATAGATGGATGGATGAAACTTTCCTGTATCATTTATATAAATATGATGAGGAATTACTAAGTAGTATATAGAAGTTAGACAATGAGTTGTGTTTTCGTATGAAATACTCTTTGTTTGGCCTTTTCTATCTGTAACAGTTGGATGCGATCTAGGATTTAGAATATTGGAAAATCATTATTAACGAAGGTATATATATATATATATATATATATATATATATATAGGAAAAAGATTTTATACCAGTATAAGTCTAGAAACTCTTATACCTAATCTGAGTCTTTCATTTAACTTAAATTTAATGACCAGTAGAGTAATAAATTATAACCCGTTAATAAAAGGTTCAGATATAAAAGTTTTTAGACTTACACCAGTGTAAGAAGATCCTGCCCCATATATATATATATATATTCTAAAAAATAGGGTCAATAACCCAAAAATAAGAAGACTCTTAAGCAAGAGACTAAGGGGATTAAGGCCGATCTTTTCAAGAGCGTCACTTTAATGGTTAGTCTTTGTGTAGGTGTGGGCAAATATAACAAATTTAATATTTCTAAGAGAATCTCTAACGTTACAAATCAATGAGTGCAAAGAATAGGAAGGAGGCCAAACATGATTTATCGCCTCTATAGAATTACTTTCAATCTATATGGTTTGGATACTTTTTTTCCTCTTTGTAACAGTTAAATGTGATCTAGGATTTACAATATTGAAAAATCATTGCTAATGATTTTAACCTCGTAGGATTGGAAGGGCAAGATACATATATTGCTAGAAAACAAGGTCAGTAACCCAAAAATAAGAAGACACTTAAGCAAGAGACCAAGGGGATTAAGGCCTATTTTTTAAAGAGTGTCAATATAATGGTTAATCTTTGTGTAGGTGTGAGCAAACTTAACAAATTTAATACTTCTAAGAGAATTTCTAATATTACAAATCAATGAGTGCAAAGTATAAGAAGGAGGATGAACCTTAAGGATGAGATTGATCGCCTCTTTAGAATTACTTTTAATCCATATGGTTTGGATACCTTTTTGAATCACAAGCTGGATATTCAAATAAAGATCTCAAAGCTCAGCTTCGAGGGGAGAGTAGGGGTGAAGATTGGTAAAGAATCCAATTATAAGATGCCCTTAATTGTCACGAATTAGACTACTACAGGCCGCATTGCCTCTATTTCTTGACATAGCCCTATCAACATTAAGCTTCATCTGGTCTGTAACGGAAGGAACTCATCTTCCCTTACAATGATCCAATGCTAATATGGTTAGAGTTTTGGACCCTTTCCTACAACAATAAGAGAAATAAGCAACATCAAATAAAGCTTTTTGAGCTAAATTCTTATTGAAAAATAAATTTATTTCTATCCTTCCAAATATACCAAATAACAATACCAAAAATCATAGGCCAATTATGAAAGTTTCGCATACAAATATTAGTTATATTAGATCTTAACCAGTTAGTCAAACCATTACTAAAGAATTAGGCCTAGTGACCAGGAAGAATAAATTGATTCCAAATAATTTTGGCATAAAAGCAATCTCTCAAAGTATGCATCATGGTCACAATGTCATCACCACACCTAGGGCAGACTGGGAAATCAGTCATACCCCTCCTGACTCTCTCCTCATTAGTGAAAAGCTTCATATAAGCAATTTTTCTAAGAAGAAAAGCAAATTTAGGAGGACCTTTCCAATCTGAAACATTTTTAAATAAATCATGGCATCAATCAGGGTTTAAGGTAGAATTAAATAGTAGTTGATATGAAGTTTTGGATAATAGAATCATTCCAAACAGTTGTTATAGTAAAGATACCATTATTAGTCAAATTCTAGAAAGTAGTATATGACCCTTAACCCTATCAAGGGGTCAATTTGGATAATAGAATCGTAGACCTAACTAGGAAGGAGGGACTTGAACTTATCTCAATCCCAATTTTCCTTTACAGCAAACAAAGTCACATAGGAGTCCAGATCTATATCAGGTACAGGCCTATTAATATAATTGGACATATTATGAAAATAAAAAATCCAATGATCGATCCAAAACCTAATAGACATTCCATTCTTAACAAACTAACCTAGGCCTAGGGAGAACTAAGGTCAGACCAACCTGATATTTTTCCAAAGGTAGTACTTTTTATAGGATTTCCTAATACTAGAAATATTGCTAAGGTTGAAAGTATATTGATGACTCAGGACTTGGACTCACAGACTAGAGGATTTTTAGTCATCCTCCAACAAAGTTTCATTAAGTAAGCTCTATTGAGTATATGCAAATCCTTAAAACCTAAACCACCCTCAATTTTAGATTTACAAATATACTGTCAGCTAATAAGATGACATTTTTTAGTACCCAAAAAATCCAATGTAAATTTATTACAAATGTTGTTTATTTCATTACAAATGAAAGAGAGAATTAAAAGGGTTTGCATTATATAAGTAGAGATACTTATTAAGCAAGATTGAGCCAAGGTAACTCTACCAGTTAAAGAGAGAGAATTCATTTTCTATAGGGCTAATTTCTACCCAATTTTATCAATAAGGAAAGAGATTTGGTTCCTAGAGGGTTTATGATGGGATATGAGAATACCAAGGTGCTTCTCAAACTGGTTAACAACCTTAATATTTAAACAAATACTGGTAGATTGACTAAGAGCAACATCAATATTTTTGGATAATAGAACGAAGGACTTATCATAGTTGATTTTAAGGCGAGATGTCATACAAAATTTCATCAAAGTCTTATTAATATTATTAGCCTGGTTAATATTTGCTTGAGCAACCAAAATCACATAGTCAGCAAATAATATGTGAGAAACTTTAGGGCCTTGGGTACCAAAAGAAAAAGGGGTTCATTCCTCATTCATGTTTTTATCCTTAATAAGGTGAGACAGTCTTTTAATACGTAAGACAAATAGATAAGGGGAGATTGAGTCTCTTTGGCGAATACTCTTGAAAGGAGAGAAGGATTCAGATAAGCTATTATTCAAAATTAATGGACATTAAGGAAGATGAATTGCAGTGATGTAATAAGCTAATCAGATTGGGGGTCTACGTCAATTTGATGAAGAGTTTCATTTATAATATTTCACCTAAGCCTTTCATAAGCCTTTTCTAAATCCTATTTAATGATCATGTAGTTATTTATGCCTTTAAGGTTATGAAAAGAGTGAACTAGTTCTTGAAGAATGAGGGCATTGTCAATATCTTGTCTTCCCAAGATAAAGCTAGTCTAGTTGGGAGAAATTAAATAAGGAAGAACATCCCTTAACCTATTAGCAATCAATTTTGTAACAATTTTGTAGTTGACATTACATAAAGAGATTGACCTAAAGTTCGTAATGTCTTCAAGGTTTTCAGTTTTAGGTATAAGAATGATTATAGTATCATTAACCATAGCAATCTTGCTGGGGTTCTGAAAAATATCAAAGACAAAATTGAACATAAAAGGAGCTAAACTCTCCTATTGGTTTTTAAAAAATAAAGCATGGATCCCATCAGGTCCTAGTGACTTAAAGTTATCAATGCTGAATAAAGAGGCATTAAACTCCTCAATGGAAGGATTAGCACAAAGTTTCTAGTTATCAGAATTTCTCAAAGCAAGAAAGGAATTTTGAGTATTCAGATTAGAATCAGAGGGAGCAGGATTATGATATATAGCTTTGAAGTAATCCATAGCCATTAATTTGAGTTTAGATGGATTAAACTCCCAGTCACCAGTCTCAATTTTTAGGGATTCAATGATATTTCTATGTTTTCTAAAAATAATAGTCCTGTGAAAAAATTGAGTGTTTCTATCACCTAATGACATCCATTGGGTTCTCTAATGATGATATTGATATACTTCTTTCTAGTTTAGAATTATATTATATTCTTTCCAAAGAGTTACATCATGTTGGTGAGGAAAGGATTATTATTTAGAGAAAATTTTTGAAAAATGTCAGCAATTTCACTTAAAAGTCTTTTTCTTATGAAAGATGTTACCAAAGGTATATATGTTCCATTTAGTAATATAAGTTATAAATTTATTAACATTATCTAAGAGCTTTTGACTTTATTAGGGAAGTTAAGGTGAGATAACCAAAGAGAAAGAAATTTAAAAGGTTTTTCAATAGGATGGAAATTATCTCTAGTTCTAACTTTGAGCCAAAGACCCATGTGATTAGATTTGAGGAGGGAAACATGAAGGACAGAGTTATTATGAAAAAAATAAGTGCTAAGCTTTATTCACCATTACCCTATCTAGTCTCTCCTTCAGGTTGCCTCTTTGTCAAGTGAAAGGAAACCCTTTAAAACCCAAGTCCTGAAGACCACACTAATAGAGACAATCAACAAAATTTTTGACTAGTTGAGGATTAATAGGATTACCTCCTACTTTCTCACTCTTATAAAGCATTGATAAGTGTATAAAATAAGTGATTTGAGATGGTAAATTAAACACTTTTGTGTTAAAAGTTGGATTATTTTGTTAAATTTTCTTCAAACTTGAAACTTTTACAAATACAATATATTTTTGAAATGAATGCAATTTTATGGTTTTAAGCTCTTTTTGATCTATTTTGTAGCTGAAATCACAAAAGAAACATCACTTAAGGTTGAAGAAGATCAAAAAAAGTTAGAGGAAGGAATAATTGAAGCATGAAGTTGCAGAAAAGTAAGCTTTTAGAGGTTTCTCGCTGCAGCGAGAATTTGCAGCTGGAGAAGGGTGAATCTGTTCCCCTGTTGCTACAGCAAGAAGTGGTCGTTGTAGCGAGAAGTCTTTTTTATTGCTGTAGCGAGAGTTAACGTTGCAGTGAAAATAAAACAGAATGACCTAATTTTATCTCTATTTCTCGCTACAGCAAGGCCATGTCGCTGTAGCGAGAGAAGTTCAACTAGACCAGTATAAAAGGCAACTTTAATGTTCAAGTGGGGGGTGCACTGTTCAAACTTCATTTTCCAGAGGTCCAAACGGCGCAAGACATAGAAGAAGAGTAGGAATACTCATGTTTTTTATGTTTTATTCCATTTGTATCTTCATTTTTGTTGTTATAGATGCCATAAGCAGCTAAATCTTCTTATGGGATTGAATGTAACTCTTCAAACCTGATGTATTCTCAGTAATATATATAAATATAATTGTTTCTTCTTCATTTCTAATGATTTGGTGATCTCAATCCGTTTTTAATGTTTGAATCTAGTTATTTGACAATTTCTAGTGTTCAGATCTGAGTTATATTTGGAAAGGTATTGTTTAGATCTAGATCTGATTGAGATTACTCAATAACTGGTTGTTCTAGGAATAGATTTCAAGTTATTGATTGCTTCTGAATCCTGATTTTAATGCTATATAGTTTATTAACTGTTTGAAGAATCAACATTTGAGAAATTATCTTAGAAATGTATTTTCAAGAAATTGAAATATATGATTTTCATATTTTGCATCAGATTAATTGAAAATGATTGCTATATTTATTACTAGATTACTAGAATATATAGGGAGAAATAGATGAAATTCAATCCCAGCTTTTTAACCTAAATTTTACCGCATTTTATTTTAGTGTTTTACATTTTAAGTGTTGTTTAATATTACATGAAAACTATTCACCAATTCTATTGTATATAAGCTCAATTAATTTTTCAGTATTCTACTGGTTATTACTTGCAACAGACTCAGTACACTTGCCGTATTTGAAGGAATAGAACCAACAAGCATAGAATTAAAATCTCTTACAAGGCACCAAAGGATATCATCAGACTAACTAAAATTTATTTAGTTTTTCCAACACTTAGCTCTACTTTTTTCTATAGGACTAGCATAGATGGAAGAGAGAATCTAATCACCATAACCATTACTGCTGATTCTAAGATGTATGACATATTTGGTCTTAGAAATGACACTAACTTTAACCCTCCTAGTATTCCAAAAGCACCAAATGCCCCTTAAAAAATCCAAAACATCTACTTTCTCCTTACCATCTAAATTAATTTTATTAATTATTCGATTAGCTTTCTCAAGGTTGATCCCAGGCTCAAACAAAGCAACAAAATTAAGTTTATGAATTACAATTAGTTCATTAACAAGCCTACTGAAGGACTTATGACCAGCCCCCTTACAGTTCCAGAATAAGCAATTCAAAAGGAAAGAGGAGATTTATAAAGCATCTAAATAATGCTAGGCATTACAAAAGTTGAATTCCAACCGTTAAGGGTCATTAGCCCTAATACTACTATTGTTTACTAATTCTATGTCCATAGGGAGATCTCTATCAAGGGGTTTATTAGTAGGAGAGGTAATTGGCTCATTTTGATGAGCTTAACTACTCTGAATAGACATGCCTAAGAGATCTTGGATGGAATAACCCCTGAGAATATTATTCACAAAATCTTCTTGAATTTGATGCATTAGGGAGAAAATTTCTTTTTGACTATAGTTGGTATTGACTGGGGGCTAGACAACAAGTTCTTGAACATGTTTTTTATCAGGCTAAGAATTTAGGGCCTTATCACCCCTAGACTTCTCAAGTTTAAGTCTAGGCTTTTGCTTTATTAATTTCTTAGGAAGTTTATAGGCATTAAGATCTACTAAAATCTTTCCTCCAACTCTAGATTTAGGGATATTAGAGTCTTCAAATTCTATCTTATTATTTCCCAATGTACTGTCTACTAGCTCTAAATGCTTAGAGGGAGCTTCTTGGCTAATCTCATAAGGAGAGTTTAATAGGGCTCCAAACCTAGATCCTTAATAGGGCTTCCTACTCTTCCTATTATAAGTAGTTACACTAGAGATTCTAGGCTGTCCAACTTTCTTCCTAAATGATTTCTTGACTAGCATCTAGGACCAAATTTACTTTGCTCCTCAACAAATTTATCTTCCTAAACGTCCAGATCAACAAATGAGGTGCAGGCCCTCGTATTCATCCATAAACTCCTAACTTAGGACTTTGAAAGAGGGAATAAGCTCGTTACTAAGGTCTAACTCAACACAAATTTTGATAAATCTACCTCTAGCTAATAGGGGAGCATGTGGATCAATCTTGAGCATTGACCCCATGCAAGCCCCAACTTGCCATAAGAGTTTTTCATTGTACAACTTTAGGGATAAGTCAGGAATAGGTATCTAGGCAACTATTCTCCTAAAGATATGATCTTTAGGCCTGAATAAAGGCCTCCATCTTTGAACTAAGAGATAATTGTTCAAAATAAGCCAAGGACCCCTAAAAAAGGGCATATTTATAGTCCTCTATACTCTCAGATTTGACAAGAAAAAAAATCATTACTAAAGCTCAATTTTTTCAAATTACCATTCTTTTTCTAAATGTTATTAAGCTTTTGATTCACGAAGTTAAAACTAATAGATTTGTCTAAGAACTTCATGATCAAAGTCAGTTTCCATGGATTACCCCATGTTTTGTAATCTTCCAAGGAAATTTTTAGTTCAAGGTAGAAGTTCTGATTTTCAGTATTATTAGTTACAGGTTCTTTTATTTCTAGAGAGATATTAAAATCCTCCAAGATAGATTTAATAATATTTTCGTCTCCTAATACTAGATCTAGGTTATTATTAGAGAGAACCTTATCTTTATGTGATATGCAAGAAAAGGATTTAGGGTTAGAAAACACTTGAACCATCTCGTCATCAACCAAAATATCTTCTTGCGCTTGAGTCTCTAGCACATCTCCACAGGAAAAAAAAAAGGTTCTCTTGACCCTTTTTTTTTTTGCTGCAAAATAGGAACTTCTTCCTTAGAACGTTCTTGTGCATTCAGAGACATAATTCCTTCCATACAAATCTTGATGGGGAAACGATCTAAGGTAGAAACCTTTCCTTTTGCCTTCAGGAATCTAGTCTTAACATAGTAGTAGCTAAGCAAGACTAGTAGAACCCTAGGGTTAAACAACCCTAGCAGAGCTCCTTTCTTGAAAGAGCATGGAAAGTCTTGGAAAGCTTTGTGAAGGTTTACCAAAATACCTTTTTCTATTGTTTTAATATTTTATTTTTAATTTTAAATAAAATATTATAATTTGTAATACACGAGGTTAATATCTTGATATTGAAACTTTATATAATATATTTTTTTCTTATTGTAATTCAACATTGTGTTTGAAGTTTTCTAATTAATACTTTGTATTGAATTGTAAAAAAGTATAATAGTATTTTAACTAACTAAACTTCGAGTAGTAAAAATGGATATGAAAATTTAACTATTCGATATGTAGGGAAATAGCTAGGGATCGTAATCATTGAGGATAATAAATACAAATAATTTTTTAAAATAAACTTACAAGGATAAATATTATATAATACCCTCCTTATTATCATCCTTACGCTAGGTTCTATCTCATTTTACTACACATGAACACATTGTTATATGCAACAATAATTTTGGAGGGCCGGGCTTTAATTATTATATTGAAATTCTTGCTTAAAGAGAAGATTTAGGATAAATAAATAAAAGAAAAGTACTCATTAACAAAACCCCAATTTTAACCAGACTTAGAGAATATTGTCTAGCATCTTTGCTTGTACGAAGCCCAATGATCCTCGGTCCAGGCAATTATTCTCTGTTTCGTGGTTGAATTTAAATCCAGACAATGATTGCCCCAGAATAAAAACCTATACAATTGCACAACTAGCTATATTATTCAAGTGGAATGACATGCATTGTTATGCAGTAGGAATTTAAAAGCAATTCCATTCTTACAATAATTTTATTTTATATATTTTTTTTTGTAAGTTGTATATAGACAGATTATTAGTAACTTAACTTTACATATCTATAGTAAATCAAACTTCATCTTAACTTTTATTTACTTATTTGAAGTAGAAAGATTTTCAGCTAAGAAAATATTACAATATATATTGGGAATATAGCACCATTGACAAAAAGTACAACAGGATTTGTTGAACGTATAGCATTCCTCTATTCACGTTCATCCGCATCCTTGTTAATCTCATCCAGAATCACGATTAGCGCCACTATGAACGCGTAATCAACGTTGGGATACACAGTGACCATGAAATGATCTTTCCCAATCAAAATACTCTGAACAGTGTGTTTTTTATGCATCTGCAATAACAATCCCACAAAATGTTATATTGTATTGTATAAATAAATACTAAAGTTGTAACTCGCTGAAAGTATATTAAATCTGATTAAATTTTTGGTAAAATAAATTTTGTTATTTAACGAGAGAAGTTTTACCTGGGCAACAACAGTGTTAGATTCACCAGCATAGACAGTGCAAGATTGTTCAAACCAACTACCTTTGACCTTAAAGTCACAAACACTTTCGGTGGTGTTATGGGCTAGAAACACATCTAATTTAGTCTTAAACTGGATCAGGGATGAGCGCTTCAGAGTAAAAATTAGATCTTTTGGGTCTGTGCTTTCGCCCCTGAAGGCTTGCCATCGATCGTGTACGGTCATTATCTGCATCAATAGTGCAATTTACTATATATTATATAACATCAACATCAATATATTAGATTAATTGTGAATGATATAGGGATATATGATGTTATGTTTAACAGATAAACATTGATGCGTGAAAAATTAATTAATTGATAAATGATAAATATGTTGAATTTCTTGTTCGTAAAATACTTGTGAACAATCACCGAATAAGCTGGAAAAAATTAAAAGGAAGAAAGTCGTTATTTATAAATAGCATGTCTCCACAAATTTGTTTACACATACAGTCAACGGTATTTTACGTTAGTTGTGTGACAACATAAAAAAGAATAGAAAAAGATTAGTAATATTTTTGAAAGTATATCTTAAAGGGTCCTCCTTATTATCTAGTATTCTAGTTTATTCAGTTCAGATATATATAATCTGTTATTTGATTTATTCAATTTAGATATATAGAGTCTGTTATTTCTCTAGTTTATCCCATATTATTTTTATTTTTAAAAATATTATGAAACAGTGAGATTGCTTTGATAAAATTGATCAAGATTTTCTTGAAGTTTTGTAATTTAAAAAATATCTCCTTAAAGAAAACTTATCTTAAAGATCCTTCTAAACATATGAAGTTTTGTCAATCTATAAAATTGATTTCACAATGGATTTAGAAATTGAATTTGTAACCAAGAAAGTATCCTTGTATTGCACCGTTTCCATGGTTTAAATAACGAATTTATAATTAATGGTTGAATTAAAGACCAATCTTGTTCTTTGATTGTAATGCCAATTTTACTGCATGTGCTCAACTATGATAATTTTTGTCATCCAATAATAGTGAAACTAATAACAAAAGAAAGATTTTCATTTGGATGCAAAAAATAGTTTTCATCCGTCATTGAAGATGAGAAGACTGTAAAAGCAAGGTTTCTTGAAATTTGAGTGTTTATGCTCCATCCGCAAAATACAGAATAACCTAAATACCCGTGCTTAACTTGGAATATGCAATTTGTAATAAGAATATAGAGTAATTTTTCTAAGTTACCATATTATACTTTAAATAAATTAATAAAGTTAAAATATTATATTAATCTTGTATTTAAATTTTTGAGATAAAACTTTATTAGTGTAATTAAGATGTGATCATTTACCACGTAAAACTAAACTAAAACAGAAAATAAATTAAGGAAGATTTTGAAGAAGAAAAAGTGAAAGTGCATGGATGGCATATATAGTTAAAGGGAGAATAAGGAACCTTCCGCCGTAAGGTGACGATTGGATTGCCAGCGGCATCGATCAAAACGCGGCGATCACGGAGAGTTAGAAGAGAGCCCTTAACTTTGAAAACGACGTTGCCGTTTATGTCAGTAACGACGAAGTTGCCGTCTGAAATGGTCATGACTTTCTTGACAACGGCAAGATCGACGGGATACGGAGCACAGAACTGAGGGCCGATGACGGCGGCGGGGTGCGGCTGCATGGGGGCGGAGGGAAAGGGTTGGGGCTGTGGCTGCCGTGGGTACGGGCATTGATATGCCATCCCTCCCTCTAATTATTGATGAAGCTCTTCCTACTTTGTATTTGGGCTGATGGCTGAAACTTTCTTATACTATCGTTTATATAGTGAACTTGATGCGAAATGAGAAATAGGTACAAGCAGCTTCAGTTAAAGTTATTCTTGACCTTTCCTTTGTCAACAACTTGGATGCTAGCTACCTAGCCCGAATATAGCATAATCATTGCCCATTTTGCAGTTTAATAATATTATTATAAGGCAAATTTTGTTGTTTTTTTGGTTTAATTCTCTTAAATGTTTTTAATTTTTTTAACGTGTAAAAAAATTAATTATATTTTTTATCAGTTGTATATTAATAGTGATATTATTTGACTTAATATTATTTTATTTTATTTTAAAAATATGATAAATTGGTCCTTTTATTGGAAAAATATGTTAATTTTAGTCTTGAAATAACCAATAACAGTTACTAAAAATATTCTATTATGATTTTAAAAATTAAAATATATATGTATGAAGTCAACTAACACTGTTAATCAAAGAGTTAAATAAAATTGATAAAAAAGATAATCTATTAAACATTGAAAAAATTTAAATAAAATAAATCAAAAGATAAAACTAATAAAAAAAAGGTAATAAAAATTTTAAATGATGTGCTTGTTTGCACCATTTTATGTAACTGTTCTTTAGAGTTATGTGCATGGGATTTTTGGGTGTCAGTTTGCAACTAACCTAAATGGGCATGTATCATTATGTGATAGGTTGCTTATTTTATTATTATATATGTGGCGCCAATTCCTTGTTTCATAGTCCTAATGTACAATTTTATTAAAACAAGCATAATATACAACTCATGAATTAAAATTATGCCGTTAAATTAAATTTTATAATTACTATAATATAATTAAACATATGATTTTTTATAATGTGAATTTTTAGATACATATTAAAAAAATTAAACATATAACTTTGATGACAAGCATTGTACATAAGCAGGCACGTCATGAGTCATGAATCATGAATCATGAGTCATGAGTCATGAGTCATGAGTAATGATTCCCATTCCCAAAAGAGTTGCAGAAAATCAAGTGTGGATCAAATATGTGTGGATAGTAATTGACAGAATTTTGCGAAGCTTAGTGCAAGGCCACATCAGGTATCAGTTCTTTTGAATACTTCAGAGTATTATTGTTTCATCTTATGGAAAGTGAGGTCAGAGTCAGAGAGAGGAGAAAATAACTGTTTAATCAATTCATTTTTTTATCAAGTAATATTATTTTTATGATTATATATGTTAAATTAAAACGAGTTAAATATTAAAATATTCAATAGTTTCAAAATTTTACAAAATTTTGTAAATATAATTTACTTATTAAAAATTTAAATAAACAATTAAATTAATAAAATGTATTATTATAAAAATTATTAAATTGAGTAAATTAATTAATATTCACTCTTAAAGATACACAATAAAATTTATGTATGGTAAATTTTTATTAAAATAACAAAATATTTGTTCAAGAAATATTTTGTTTGACAAAATTTATTTTAAGCTTATTTAAGGGTTTGATATCTAAAAAATTGTAAAATTTAAATTTAATTTTTATAAATTCTTTTATTAGAATATAATTTATATTTTTTTAGTCTCTTTACTTGATTAATCCATTAAGATACTTAATAAGTATCAGTTTTTAGCTGTATCGCGTCAATTAAAAAGATTAAAAATAAATTACAGAAAAAAAGTAGAAATTATATTCTAATAAAAAATTTATAAAATTAAATTTAAATTATACAATTTTTATAATACTTAATTAATTAAGTTTTTTATTTTAATAATTCATGTACTTGAAAGGCAATAATAATGTCTAGAAAGGAAAAATCAGCAATGACCTTGTGTAATAACGGGTCAACAACTGCAACATATGTTCTTGAATGTGAATGCGATTCATTTTCATACTGTGACCAAATCAAAACTATTAATTAAATCTATTCAACTTAATCTTAAAAGGTATGCACCTCATGATGGATATTTGAATTACTTTATCAAATGATTATCACTACTCATTCTTGCATTTTACAAAGGAATTAGTTGAGGAACAATGTAAGTCTCAACTATTGACTTCCAATCTTCTATATATAAGATATAGAAAAATATAATGATTTTTCTTAAATTATTTTATATATTTTTCTTTTATAAATCTATATAAAATAATGATATATCATATTATTAATATTAATATTATTATTAAATAAAATTTTAAAGTAAAAGACTTAATTTGAACAATTTAAATTAAAAAAATAATTACTTCAAAAAATTAAAATCACACATAATTAATATAAAAATATAAGTAAACTAAAAGTTTATTAAAATATATATTTGTTATTAAAAAGAAAACACTTATTTTTTAAATATAGAACAGATGGATATTTATACATGACTTAGGTACGTGGGATCCACCCACATTGGTGTGCATTTACACTCACAAATCCTCACTTGTTAAAGTCATTAAATCTTATAACTACAACTATATTTACTTCCTTTTGTTTATTTTATTTTTATTAGTGATTTATTGTATTATCAATGAATTTTTTTAATTTCACAAATTAAACATTATTTTTTAATTCTTATCACCTTAAATATTAAATAAAAAATAATGGTGAGAATAATAATAAACTAGTAGCACATGTTTAATTTTTTTTGGACAAAGACAAAAAAAAATTACAAAATATGTAAACTATCTATAAATTATATTTGAAGAATCTTAAGATAAAAGTGTTAAATAAGTTAGTTAATTGTTAGCTACTGAATTAACTTTGAAAATAATATAAGTATATGAATTTTGCACGTGATGATGAATATCATATAGAATAAAACACACTTCAATAGAAATAAATTTTGATTTCTTTGAAATAAAGTTCACTGCTTCTAAGAAATTAAATTCAAAAATCATGATATGATAACTTTTCAATTTGACTAAGTTGAGACCCTAAAAAGTTACTTTCAATTCAGCACAAAGAGTAGACATATTATCATCAAAAGAAGTAAACATATTAGTCATTTATCACTATAGTATCATATAACATCACCGTAACTCATATGATTCATCCTATAATTACTATCCACCTTAATTTTATTGTATTGAAAAGATGGTAGATTCTATGACATCTCTCAAAAATATGAGTTTAAGAGTTAAATTGTTTGAAATTAAAAGAGAACAATCCTTCTTAGATTGACTAGTGAAATTCAAAACATGATTGATACTTTATTTCTCCTTATTAAAGATCATATTATTTCTATAAAACCAAAAGCCATCAAAGAATGAATAAATAGAAAATGTGCAAAACTAAAGTCGCAATTTAAGTGATAGCGTCATAAAAATTACAATGAAAAAATACACCTCAAAGCAAAATCAAATTTCTTTAGAGTATGGATAATCTTTAAGACAATGATTAATGTCTTTAAGCTCATAAAAATACTTAGAACAAGAAATTGTAAAAATAATGATGATGCAAAACATTAGTGAGCAAATATCCATGACAAATAAGTCAAATAAAAAATATAACATTCTATTACTAAAAAGTTTTAAACTCAATCTAGATCTAAAATTAGTAAACTGTTGCATATCAAATCACCAAGTCAAATGTAAGTTTTCTTTGCAGAATAAGTCTCTTTTGTATTTTTCTAATATCACTCATCTTCAAGTTTTTGTCTGTTTGACCCAAGAAGATAGTGTATATAGACTTTGATGTGTTGCGAAATATAGATGGTGAGTCAGTATAATTTTCATGTATCATGAACAAAAAACTTACTAACTTAAAGATTTGTATGTGAGATGTGAACAAAATCAATCAAGTTAGCAATTAGGTCAACTCTAGTCTAATCACAATATTATATATATAAAAAATAATTTATTTATGTCCCTATATATCACCTAGATCATTAGAGTAAATAATTTAAATATTTGTTTGTTTTGCTCATAAATTTAATTTATCTTGTGATGACACATATTTTATTATGAAATTTCTAGTTGAGATTAAACTAGATATATATCTCAATTTCTTTAAATAATTGTATTTCATCAAATCAATTTTAAAAGGTAAAATTATTCTTTTCGTTCTTTAATTTTAGGATAAAATTCACTTTCTTCCTCTAATTTTTTTTATTCATTTTCGTCTTTGAAGTATATTTTTTTTTTCACGTTAGTCCTTTCCGTTAACTTTGTTATATATTCTAATGGAAATATCCTATGTAGCGCTAAAGTGGCTTAATACTGTTTTTTAATCATATGTGGACTTTTTTTTATTTACAAAATAATTAAAAAATGTAACTCTTTCACTTCTCTTTCATCTTTTCCTAGCTCTCCCACCTTTTTCTCCCCAAATCTCTAACCCATCAGCCCTACCTCCCCCTCTCACAGCCCTCTTTACCCCTTTTCCCAGCTTTCCCTCTCCCGCAAGTGAAGCGCTATTAGCAACTAAAAAAAAAAAAAAACCAAAATAACAGGAGATTCATATTTCATAAAAAAAAATTAAAGAATTATACAGAAAAAGTAATGAAGTTTGTGGTTTTAGGAAAATCTAAAACAACCTAATAAACAATAGAGTGAAAAGTTGCAAGCTTTAAACGCAGAGAGATGGAGATAGAGAAATAGAGGTGAATAGATGTATTTTGTAAATCAAATTTGATTCTTGACAGATTCTAATAGAGAGAAACCAAGTAAGGTTTATGTACAAAGAGATGAAAATTTTGGTCACTTAAAGTCATCATACTTCCTAACTTTTACAATAAAATCTAAATGAATTAGCATTTGATACAAATTTCACACCAAATGAGTTTGATAAGTGAAATTAAACTACCTACAGCTATACTTAACTACCTTACCTGTACTCAAGGACTTATTTTGCATTGGTGGTGAAAGTGTCCTTAAGTTTTCAATACCTGATTTAATTAAAGGAATTAAGACATGATATAAGGTACCTGTTTTATATTTATGCTATTAGATGGTAAGTTAGTAGCCAATCAAACAATATATAAATAAGAGAGTTATGATCTAAATTGCTTAAGGCATTTATGACACAAATTATTTGAGCTTAAAAGTCTATTCTATCCCAATTCTAAATCAAAGTTACATTCAAAATTCTAATATTATTGATTGAAGCTTAAAAGTCTACTCTATCCCAACTCTGAATCGAACCCATGTTCAAAATCCTAATATTACTAATATATATTGCACACAGATTTGGTTAAAGCTATGTATTTGTTAAATTAATCCAATTTGAGAATTTTTTTCTCAATATTTGGAGTAATTAGTAAATTTGCATGGATGACCGATGAAGAATTTGCAAAAGAGATTATTGCTGGTGTAAATCCTTGCATGATTTGTCATCTTCAAGCAAGTCTAAGTGTTTTTATCCTTAGTTCCTATGTTAAACTAATATTCATATGGCATAATTGAGAGAAAAACATTGTTTGTCATATTTGTTCACAACATTCTCTAACTAATGGTAAGGATTTCTATTCCAAGGCAAGTTAGATCCCATAGTCTATGGTGATCAATCAAGTAAAATGATCAAACAACAGTTGAAGACTAATGTGAAAGGAGAGGAAAGGGTAGCAGAGCTGTGAGAAAGGAGAAGGAAATTTGAAGAAGGGGAAAAGGGAATCGCGAGGTAGGGCTGGTGAGTTAGAGATTTGGAGAAAAAGAGATGGAAGAGCTGGGAAAAGATGAAAAAGAAGTGGAGAAGTTGCATTTTTTAATTATTTTTTAAATAAAAAATTCTACGAATGATTAAATAACAGCTTTAAGCCACTTAAGTGTCACATAGGATGTCTCTATTAGGTTATGTAACAAAGTTAATAGAAAAGACTAACGTAGGAAAAAAATAATACTTCAAAAATAAAAAAAAAATAAAAAATAGAATATGAAAGTGAATTTTACTCTAAAATTAAGAGACGAAAAGAGTAATTTTGTCATTTTAAAATATGCATATCTTTATAGCTTACATTACTTAAAAAATAAATTAGAGAAAATAATTTGTCATTAACTATATAACATTTTCCTGCAAAATCATATAAACAAAAAATTTATGATAAATAAAAATTTATTTTAACTTTGAGTGTCACTAAACTGTGAAAAGAATACATGTATTTCATTTTTAATTTAGATAAAAATAATTTAAATTATATAAATTTAAAATATTGATCACTAACATGATGGAAAGTAGTTTCTCTCTTTAATTAAAGAGAAAATAAATTATTTTCTAATTAGAGAGAAAAAAATTCACTCTCAAGGTAAAGAAAGAATTTTTTATTATTAATTAGCTAATTTAAATAATTTTTTGTTACTCATAAAAGAAAAAATTAAATTCCCTCTCTAAGGTTGACATCGTCTTTAAGAAAAAAATAGTTTCCCTTAATAATTTTATAAAATGTTTTTGTTAGAATATCATAAAAATATCAGTACAGTTTTATATTATAATAATAATAATAATAATAATAATAATAATAGTTAAATATATTTTTAAACTGTATGAAATCACTAAAATTTACTTTTTAATCATTATAGAAAAGTTTATTTTATTTTCTAGTTAATTTGTTTGGAATTAGTCTTTATTGTTACTAAGTTTTTGTTAATTATCGATTTCACTAATAGAATTTTATGTCATATTTTAGTTGTCTGTAATTTTTTAAAATGATTTACTGATAAATTAAAATTATTTCTAGTATAAATTTTAATAAATTGATGTGATTTTTTGTATTAGTACATGGAAAATTTAAATCCCAAGTTGCTATAAGAGATGGATGAATATGTCCAATTTCTCTTAGATCTTAGAGATAAATTAATGTCATGATTTAGTAAGTAGAGATTAAAATAGAAAAAATATTAGAGACTAAAAATGAATTTTAATAATCTTATAGGGCTTAAAAACATATCTAACTCTTTTGAACAATATGATTACTTAGAGTTAGTTAAAGTAGCAATTAACTGAGATTAATAGTATAGACTAATTTAAATATTTTACATTAACTAGTTAGGGGCTAAAACAAAAATTTCTTTTATAATGACTAAAAGTAAATTTTAATAATTTTATAAAACTGAAAACATATTTAATTTTTAAAAACAATCAACAACATCAATTCAAAATAAATCTAATATACAATTTTTTTAAAAGTAGCCAAAGCTAACATTGGTAGAAATGTTAATTACATAAATCAAAGTATACATACTTAAAAAAATTAAGTAAATATATTATAAAAAATTAAGTAAAAATAATATATATATATATATATATATATATATATATATTTTAAGGAACATTCACACACAAATGCATTCGATTCTCTTTAAATGATTTTCATATTAATAACTAATTAAAGTAATATCTATAAAAGATTTCATAGTCGTTGAAAACTTCTATATGAGTTTTAATTTGGGGCCTCATCCACTAAAATGACCTTAGGATAGAGTTTAATATACTTTCCTCAAAGTTGGATATTGTTCAACCACAAATAATATCAGGGTAACATACATATACTACATAACTCAAGTTTGGTCTACTTTAGTGTTTTGGTACATAAAATTTACTTTGTAATATATAACTCCTTTAAACTTTGATAAACTATAAAATAATGATAAGGTGTTACATTTAAGGAAAAACTACTCACACGCTTAAGTTATATGAAGAGTCTAAGATGTTAGCATAAAACTTTTCCTAAATTATCATCGATATTGGCTGAGTTACTTTTAAGCGTAGAGGAAGCGATATGGGGTTTAGGATTATTTAACTTAATGATTCTAACATGTTTCAAATGTATTTTTAATCTCTATAAATATAGTGATTTTTGTTTTTAATTTCTATTTTTGTTTTGTTTTTATCTTTGATTTTTTCAATTTTAAATTTTTTTTTTTGTCTTTATCATTACCTTATTAAATAACTATTGACTTAATTAATAAATATATCTAATTAAGCACTGTAATGCGTACCAATTCATGTATAAAAATCTCATATACCTCTAAATTGATTGCCTTACTTGTTATGATAATCGTATTTGCGGAGATAACTACCGTTACCTCATTTTCGTTGGCTTCATTTAATCATTTATGTTTGAAATTGTGAATTGTTGTAGATATAATTAAAAAGTAATGTGCAAATAAAATTTTAAAATAAAAATTCAAATAATAAAATAATTAACAAACTATTAGAAAAGTAAAAGAATATATGATCATTATTGTTTTTTTTAGAGCAAAAAAAATAAATTTATCAACCAAGGCTGGGTAGTGTAACATCCCAAATTTTGTAATAATATTTTAATTACTATATATGTATATATATATATATATATATATATATATATATATATATGGGAATTTTCATATTGAATTATTGATGAGGATGTGTATTGGATGGTGGTGTAAATACGTGAGATGATTATAGATGTGTACAAGTGTGTTTGAATATGTTTGGGACCGGATTGAAAAATTGACTAAGTGTCAGGTGCAGAGAGTTGTTACTGCAGCGAGAGATGTCTCGCTGTAGAGAGCTCTAGGAGGAAGACGTGAAATTGTCGCTTTCTCGCTGTTGCGATAAAGCGACAATTTAAGGTGCATTTCTGGATGCAGTCTCGCTGCAGCGAGATCCTCTCGATTCTGCAGAAATCAAGGTATAGTTTTCTCTAAGTTTTTCACTGTAGCGACAAGGGCGTCGCTGCAGTGAGGCCTCTCTCGCTGCAGCGAGAATGTGTCGTTGTAGCGAGCATGTCGCGATTAGAGGGGTATTTGAAGGGTTTATGGTTCGAGCAACCCATTTCTCATCCCTCCCTTTGAAATCCTTTCGATTCTCTCTACTCCTAACTCGTTCCTACCGATTAAATTGCCTCCAAAGTGGTTTGAGAGCTAGATTAAAGGTTAAAATCAAGTTTGAGACGCTTGGAGGTAAGTTTATCAGTAGGGTTTCGGTTTCTTGCCCCATCTTCTTGTATTCTTGGTTTCTCATGGGGTTTCCATGGTTTAGGGACGAAGGATCCGTGTGGAGAGCTATTCTATCGTTGATTTCGTGGTGGGTTTCCATTCCAAGGTAAGGAAGAGTAAATCTCAAACCCTAACCTCTCTTGGGTAGCTAAAATGAGGGATTCGTAACTATTTTGTTTACTATTTAAATGTAATTTGTAATAAAGGCTATGAATAAATCTGTTCTTAAAGGAATATTACACTTTCAATGCGAAAATATCATTTGGGAGTAGTTAGAATAATGTCCAACCTTAGGATAGATGACTCTATGGCTATTATTGAGAAATGTGAGTGATGGATTGTATGACTGGGCCGAATCTGGAGGTGTCCGACCTCCGGCACCTTGTATTGATTGTGTGACGTGTGAACTTGTGTGATGAAATTTTATGTTGGATGAATATTTAATGATGATTGAGGTATGTTGAGATTGGTTGATGATGCTTGCATGATGAATGACATGATTATTGTATATGTGTTGTTTAATAGTTGAAATATGCCTAATGAGTGAACCGGTAACATAAATGCAAGTGTGTGTGAGCATGTTGATGATTGAATAAAGTAAATGGTTAGAAATGGGTGTAGATGACATATTGAATGTTGTTGAAAATGAATATAAGTTGTGTGTTGTGACTAAATGTGGGCACTGTATGTCGTATGCGAATATGAATGTGAATGAAATGCTGGAAAGAGTAATTGTAATAAGAGAGTCAGAATAGATGAATAAATATAATTACAATACAAGTATTGTGGTACAATCCAAGGACGTACTCATAATGTATGTATTGTAATACACCAAATTATTTGGTTAAGGCTCACGTATTATGACTCGTTGCTCTATAAAAGAGCGTGGAAAGAATAAGAAATATGGTGGTAAGTTTAGATAGCTACAGTGATACAACTGGGGGTATAGAGTCCGGAGAAGATTTGAAAAATCTTGTGGAAATAAGAGTGGTGAATGCTTGTGTAGATAGTGCACAACGATTTGCTGAAAATAAAAGCATTCACAGGCCACACACTCATTTCCTGACGAGGCTCCTGACTATATCTTTGCTAAAAAGGGCTGGGTCAGCACACATGTATCCGTGTTGCTGCGGCTAACCGGCAACTATCTAAGCTATGAAATCCTCAAGGGATCCTAGGGGCATTGAATGTAAATGTGAAAGGGTGATGTGCATGAGGTAGTATAGAAATGGTGCAATTGAAATATATGCATTGTGTCATGTTAGTTGATGTTGTCGCGATATATGTGTTGTAGTACATCGACAGGTATGATTGAGACACATGTGTGGTGACATATTGATTGACATGTTGTAAAACATGCATTGTGACGTGCATGATAGTAAGCAGATGCATGTTATAAAAGTTAGTGAATATGATTAGTTGTTTATCTTGCGTGTATTATTTTGTGATAGTAAGAAGTTTGATTTGAGTGTTATTGTGAATTAATCCTTGTTGATTGGTGTTATTAAGTACGGTCTATGCATGTGAATATTTATTTATGTTAAACCAGATATTTAGTGGGGCGAAAGATACTCACCCTTACCAATATTTTCAGATGATGAATGTCAAGAGAGAAAGGTGTCTGCTCGTCTTAGAATCATAGTCCAAGGTATTAAAGGGAAGACTGCTCTGTAGAGATTAGAAATGTTTAAGAAATTGTACTATTTTATTCAAATTGTAATTTGTGATAATTAAATTGTGTAAAGGATTTTAAAGGCCAAATTTAGAATTTATAGTATTTGGGTCAATTTGGTTAAAATTATTTCATTATCGTCCTTAGCAAAAATATCAATTTTATATGTATTCGTAGTGAGTTATATGTTTTGTTAAAAATAAAGTTAAATTTTATCTAATTATCTCAAGTTTTAAAATTTTATCTTTAAAATAATATGAAACTTTCACAATAAAAAATTTGTAAATTTTGTTATTATAGAGTTTGAGAGTGAAACTAACTAAATTATTTTCTATTCACATAAAAGTTTGTTTATTTAAATAAAAAAAATAAAGGTGTTATAGGTAACAGGCTAGCTATTGAAAGCAAACTAGAACTACAATCATGACGTTCTTTAATCCGAATACCATTTAGAAGAGAAGAAAAAAGAATAAAAGAATCGAACACACATCTTCAAGAAATTGAGACATTTTGAAAATAATCCATAAGAAAGTACAAGCCTAAAGCTTAATTTTCCTCGCGAACTACGCTTGCTCATGTCGTTGTTAATCAAGTTTCAAGAGTTACTATTAGCGCTACAACCAATGCATAATCGATGTTCGGGGAGACGGTCACAAGGTACTTTTCTCTGCTAAATATTGTACCAAGCTTCTTATTTATCTGCAAAAAAAGCAAATATCTCCATAAATTTTGTTTTTCAATTGTAATTAGCTCTGCCAGGCATCTAGAATTTCAAAAGCAAAAACAAACAATATACAGAATATCTTTAAGCCAAATGCAAACACTAATGACTTTAAGACAAAGATAAAAAAATAAAAGAAACTATTAAAAAACTTTGTGAATGCATTTTTTTCTAGTTATTTTTAATGCACTTAAACATGATTTTTAAAGTCGACAAATGAGTCGATCAGCTTGAATATATTTATCAAAACATACAGAGTTTGTGTTATTAAATTCAAGATTCAAATAAATTCATATTTTTCAATCCGAACAATTAAACCCAAATAAAACTGAGCTTGATGCAGGTTGATTCAATTTCTTAAATTTGCTATCCAATAATAATAACAATAATTTTAACGCATCTTTCTATCTTTAAATTTATTCTTCTATTATATTTTTTGAAATTAATTATTTTATTATTTGATATTTTATTATTAAATTTTCATTATAAACATATACAACGTGTTGAAAAAACAAACCTGGGCAACAACAGTGTCAGAATCACCGATGTAAACATCCCAAGAATGTCCAAACCAAGTTGCTTTGACCTTGAAGTCACAAACTTCAGTGGTATTGTTTGCCAAGAACACATTTAATTTGGTCCTTAGCTGGAACAATGAGGATCGCTTCCGAATAAAGATAAGATCCCTGGGTTCTGTGCTTTTGCCTCTAAATGCTTCCCAGCTATCATTTGCTGCCAGTAGCTGCATCATCGAAGAACTTTCATGTTAAGTTTCAAATCCAACCTTTAAAATATTTCAATCGTTGATTATGAAATGTTGATTACGTAATTGTTCAATTCGACGTTATACGAAGAATGCTACATTTTTTAATTTTGTCTTTCACATGCATATATGCCTTTGTTATACTCCGTATTAACCTACCTTAAACAGATAACATGTTTCATTGCTCACAATTATCACTCCATATCAAATGTTAGGACAAGAAGATGTGACTCCACCTATGCATATCGCACACTTTCCATGTTAAATATACATTGATATATTGATGCACATGATAATAGTATTAATGTATTGAATTATATTAAAATTTATAACTTTGATAAAAAAAATAGTATATATAATATTTTATCATGTGCATACGAAAAAAATAAATAAAATTTTTTACAAACAAAATTTTATTAATTTAAGAGGCGCATAAGTTAGACAGATAGGAAATGAAGATAGGAATTGAGAAGTCGATGAACGAACCGCTCTTCGAAGATGGACAATTGGGTTTCCGTAAGCGTCAAATAAGAAAAGGTGTTGGCGGGGTGTTACTATGGTTACGCGAGAACTCTTAACAGTGAAAATGATGTTCCCCTTGATGTCTGTGACAGTGAAATTATCACCTCTAGTTCTCTCCTTCGTGATGATCAGATCAACGTGATTTCGACCTGCAATGGCAGTTATATATATATAATTAATAATAAACCTCTAATTATCAACATGCAATATATGTCCAACCCGCATAAAGATACATACCAGGGGCAATGTACTGAGGTTCGATGATGGCAGTGGCAAAGGGTGGTGATGGGTTTGCCATGATATCGAAAGTTGAAGTTCAAAGAGTGGCAGAAGAATATATGTGTTTGCTTGTTAATGTTGTTGTAGAATCAGATGTTTGCGGTACTAAACCTTGTTATATATATATATGTTATGCGATTAGAAATGGTCAACCAAGTTGGAGGGAGGTTTCTTGGCAGATAAGTATGAACTTCAAATACCAGATGACTTGGTTGAATTGCATTCTTTCTTTGACTCTTGATTTGTCTATTAATTAGAAACGTTCTTGTAAGTGTATTGCTGCATGCACTTCAATTGAAACACGCTCTATTACTTGTCATGATTGATGAACGTGTCAACTTTTTGTTTATGAAATAAAAAGAAATGAGACTATTATGCGCAGGTACGAAATGAACTAAGTCTGAATATATAAGAAGTTACGTAGTACAAAAAACAAACGTAAACATCATCCATCCATATTATATAGGATTTATTTTCAATATTGTTATAGAAAAATATAATTTTAATTTTTATAAATATAATTTAATTTAATTTTAATTATCTAAATATTTTGTTTATTTTACTCCACATAAATTTTTAAAAAATTAAAATATTTTTTCACTAATTAATGATGATATGACAAACATCTATTTATATTATTATGTAGTATATATGTTTAAATATATATTACATCATTAATAAATAGTGATGGAGACTATTTTAAAATTAAACATGTTTATAAAAATTAAAAATATAATTTATTTTATAATTTTCTTTTGATTTTATATAAATTTAACTTAAGGTGCTCATGATTGTCAAGTCAGCCTAAAACTGACAGAGAATAGTCTTAATTATCGAACCTAGTTGAAGTATTTTTGGATGGGGCTCAAGTCATATTTCAGGCCGATTTGATTCACCGTTTTGTAACGTTTTGAGACTCGTAATTATTTTTTGTTGACAAAAAAAAGATGACTTGTAGTTTTTTAAAATAAGGATCAATTGAATAGTTAGTTGACCTAAATTCATACCATATTCCTAGTTTTATTTTGATATCAATCATTGATAAATTACTTTTTATCAACAATCTTTTATTAAAAGAAGTTTCAGTTTAAGGTTTTGGTTTGTGTTCATTCTTCGGACAATCCCAAATCAGAATTGGTTATTCTTTGTTCATTCTATGCTATTTCTCTGTTCCTCGTCAAATCCGAATGGTGAGACACCCTTTATCCAAGAGTGCCAACAAATACCTCAGAAAATTCAGAAAATGGCCACACTCTCCTTACAAGACTTCATGGCACCACAATTTTGGTGAAGAACAAGCTATGCAAATCCTCAAACAAGCAACTATTGAAATGCGTTCTTCCCAACAATCCCAAAGACACAACCTTCACTACCCTTTTCTTCTCTCCACTCTTCTTGATTCCTTCAAAGGTTATAGCTGTGACCCAACTCCAAAAGCTTACTACTTTGTCTTCAAAACCTTAACCAACACTTCCCAATTGCAGGACATTCCTCCTGTTCTTGACCACCTTGAGCACATGGAGAAGTTTGAAACACCTGAATTCATCTTTGTGTACCTTATTAGGTTCTATGGTCTTGCTGACATGGTCCAAGATGCTGTTGATTTGTTCTTCAGAATCCCTAAGTTCAGGTGCACACCAACTGTTTGTTCATTGAACTTGGTTCTCTCACTGCTTTGTAGGAAGAGAGAGTGGCTCAAAATGGTGCCCCAGATCTTGTTAAAGAGCCAGCATATGAATATTCGCATTGAGGAATCAACTTTTCAGGTTTTGATCAAGGCCTTGTGTAGAATTAAGAGGGTGGATTATGCTATTAAGATACTGAATTTTATGATAGAAGATGGGTATAGTTTGGATGGGAAGATAAGTTCTTTGATAATATCATCATTGTGTGAACAAAAGGATTTGACCAGTGTTGAGGCTTTGGTTGTTTGGGGGGATATGAGAAAACTAGGATTTTGTCCTAGTGTCATGGATTGTACAAATATGATTAAGTTCTTGGTGAAGGAAGGGAGGGGTATGGATGCTTTGGAGATTCTGAACCGGATGAAAGAAGATGGACTTAAACCTGATATTGTTTGTTATACTATGGTCTTGAGTGGGATGGTAGCAGAGGCGGAATATATGAAGTTAGATGAACTGTTTGATGAAATTCTTGTATTTGGACTGGTTCCTGATATTTATACTTATAATGTGTATATAAATGGTTTGTGTAAGCAGAACAATGTAGATGAGGCACTTCAGATTGTTGCTTCTATGGATGACTTAGGATGCAAAGCGAATGTGGTCACTTACAATACTTTATTGGCTGCCTTGTGTTTAGCAGGGGATTTAGGTAAGGCAAGGGGGATAATGAAGGAGATGGTGTTGAAGGGTGTTGAGCTCAACTTGCATACATACAGGATCATGCTTGATGGTTTGGTTGATAAAGCTGAGCCTAGTGAAGCATGTCTTCTGTTGGAGGAAATGTTGGAGAAGTGTTTATATCCTAGATCTTCAACATTTGATAATATCATTTTTCAGATGTGCCAAAAGGGCTTGTGTACTAAAGCTGTGGAATTGACCAAGAAAATTGTTGCAAAAGGTTTTGCCCCAGGAACCAGGGCTTGGGAAGCATTGCTTCTTATCTCCGGATCTGAACTTAGGTACTCAGAAACCACATTTTCTGGCTTGTTGAGTCCAAATTAATATCAGTTATTAAATTGGCTTGGGTGATATATCTGATTTGGAAGTTTATTGGACTCTATATTTGATTTAAGAGCTAAACCTCATTAGTAGTTAACAAACTAGATATGTCATGAAATCTTCAACCAACATGTTGCAAGAAAAATCACTAATTGTTTAATCATGCTTCGTGTATAAGCCATTTTTTAATAACATTCATGAGGTAATTCCTTTTGCAATTAAACACCAAAAACATTTGTTTTAACCGGGATTTCATGTACAGAATCTAATTAATTTTGAAAGAGGATTTAGGGGTCTTTTCAGATTAAGAATTCTGGTGTTGTTGGTGCTGCACTCTTTGAAGAGTGTCTACAATTTAACAGTTTGTAAGTAAAGCTCTTACCTTAATCCTTACATTTATAGTTTTCCTTGTGACTTGTGAACTACACTTGTATAGGCTCAAGTTAGTCTGGTTTGTAGACTTCTGTTTAATTATCGCGAAACTAAAATCATTAATTTCCATACCTTTTCATTGTTTATTGATATCTCCCTTCTAATAACCTAGTCATCATGAGTTAGATGAATATGTCTGTTAAGATCCACTGTAATGTTAAACGAGGGATGCAAAGATGCTATCATTGTTTATTCCATCGCCATCTTTGTTCATTCCTTTAGAAATACACTAGAAAGATACTCGTGCTCCCTCACGGGTTTCAATTAATAATACGATATACTTATTTTAATAGTATTTATGAAGATAATATTAAATTTTATTGTCGAAATACTATATATATATATATTCTAACAAATTTCACCTTACGTATAAATATCAAAAGGAATTCTTTCAATTTTTTTGTAATTATGATGAATGTTGGAGCGCTTGAGTTCTTTAATAGAATTCTACAGTATAACGGATCAGTTAGTTTTTCGGAATCCTTTTATAAAGCCAACTTATCTACGTAGTTTTTCTATAATCTTTTATCAATAATCACTTGAATTTTTACATAGCTACTTTGTTTAATGAAATAATAAATGGATGAAATTTAATTTTGGAATTTTTTTTTTTTGGGGGCATTATTATGCATGGTATTCATATTCTCCTATTTGAATCCTGTAAGAATAGTGTAGTGATGGCTTTGAAAAATAAAAATATTAGTCTGTTAAGGGGTTTGAGAGGCTAGTTTAAATTATAACGAAGGTATAACAAAATCTCATTCCCAAATCCAATGGACCAGACCACATAATTATTCTACAATTGATATTTTTTATATTAGCATCAATTTATTAAGCATTATTACAAATATATTAAGAGACAACCAATGTTTGACCCATTTTATACTTTTTGTATTGGAAATATCACTCACTATACTATGAGCATGTAAGATGACTTATTATAATGCACTACTATATTAAATTGTAGAAACTCCATTTATTTTCCTCTTCTTGGTAGCATTTTGAACACCTATTCCACATGCATTCCTTTTATCTGTCCTGATAGAAAAGCCAGTTCACTTACCGTCTAATGAAAGTCTTCTTAAACATGAAAAAAGAAGGATTTGAAATCAACAAAATGGGAAATTAATTTTTATATTTATTTAATTAAAATTTGTTACTAAATGATGCTCATGATTTGCAAAACTTAAATTATAGAAATAATATGCTAAGAATAAGTGATTGCAAATTTACATGAACAGAACATACCTCCTAACAAATGGATCAATATTTGTTATAATCCCGTCATCAATCTCATCAAATTCCTGAAGAAAAATTGAGATTATTAGAAAATCTAATAATTAAGGAGACCGAGTTTCCATTAAATATACAACAATGATAATTTCTTGAGGTAAATCGGTAGCTTTGGAAGCATTCGATTATCTGTTTCCAGCAGGCTCAACTTTTTTTCTTCTTCTAATTCTGTAGTTGTATATACTATGCCAAACATGTTCATGAGAAATCAGAGATTGGAGAAGGATTTTACACTTGATCCAAACTTTTTATTTAACTTACATCTATTAGCTAATAAAATAATAAATTATAATTCGTTAAATGTAAATTAAATAAAAAAAACTCATATCAAATGTAAAATTTTTTAAATTTATACTAGTGTAAGAAAATTCTTATATATATATAATTACCCGTGTATAAAAAAAGTAAGAGATATAAAAAACTATTATAATTATAGATATTTTTAATTAAAATTAATTAATTAACTGATTTTCTGAATCTATGTATTAGAACGGTAAGCAATGAACAGACAGAAAAAAAAAAGTACATACATTTGTTTAAAAAAACAATTTTAGTAGAATAATGTTATAGTTTATAATAAATCTGTTGAAACAAACGCAAAATCTATTCAAACCCCTCCCTTTAGTTGAGTTGGTTTTCGACATTATTATTACTGCAGAAAGATAAATCAATATGGTGAAAAAAAATTGCATTTGTTCACCAAGAATGTGTGAAAATAGAAATAAATAATAATAATAATAATAATAATAATAATAATTAAAAAATAATTAAATATATATATTAATGTAATTCAGTCAATATAACTTACGCCTACTAGTAATTCAAATAAAATATGAATATACTATATCTTTTTAGAAAAATGTCATTTTAATGTTTTAAAATTGATATATATTATAGCTTATAACTCATTATAATAATTTATAACTTTCTATTACAACACATTATTAAAATAATTATACGAAATAAAATTAATATGTGAAATAGAACATTAAAAATAAAAAATTGCATTTTCATTTCATTACATGAAAGAATGCAATTAAATAAGATTTATATAAGAAAACAAAAATGTATGTCCTAATTGATTACTTACTTAAAGATAAGAAAAGAAACTAAAATAGTTAAAAATATGTATTATTAATAACAATTGAGGCAGTCCAATTGATTTATATTAAATCTTGATCATCGGCTGTTACAGCCATTATCCCTTTCACAAGTTGGAGGATGCTTGAAAAGAAGTGCATGAAATTAGTGAGGTTTTGAGTAAATATGTTATAAGGAGTGAAAATTGAAAGGAGTCACATGACTCTACATGAGTTTTTTGTGAACAATATATCAATCAATGTTCAAGTGTTTCATTCATTCATGAAAAAAAATGATTAACAATAATGTGAAGAGTGGTCACAGTAGAATGTTGAAGGTTATGTTAAAGAGATCTTCAAATTGTTGAAAAGATAAGTTAGCCATTGCAACATAATAGTGACAAATACAAGTACTCGATATTCTACCTTGGTGGATGATCGTGATATGACGAATTAGTTCTTTGAATACTAAGAAAGAGACCGTCCTTAAAAAACAATAACAAAAAATAGATCATTGGTTGTCAATACAGCCTCCCTACTCAGTATCTGAGAATCTTAGCAATTGGACATCAATACTACAAGGGAAGAATAAAACTTTTCTTAAAGCATTTTTGAAATAACAAAAGAACTTAGAGTTGCACAATGATGAACTTCAATGGATTTAGCCATAAATTGGCTAAGTTGTTAAGTGGCAAAGGAGATATCAAGGCATGAAATTGTCGAATACAATAATCGTCTAACAAGGCAACAACAAGCAAGTGTCTTGAAATAAAGTTCTAGAATCTTGAAAGCGTATTGTAGGATTCAGAAGAGAATTAGTTGGTTTACAATGATTAAGTCCAATATCTACTAGAAAGTCAAGGCAATGCTTGCTTTGACAAACAGTTATACCAAAATAAGAGTGAGTTACCTCAAGACCAAGGAAAAAATTTAAAGTTCTAAGATCTCAATCTAAAAGAAAGAGAATAAAACATTCTTGATTGTTAAAAACTTTAAAAGAGAATCTCCAACAAGAATGATGTCACTAACATAGATGAGCAAAATCATAAAGGAATATGTAGTTGTTTTAACAAAGAGAGAATGATCTACATGAGCTTGAGTGTGTCTGTGATAAAACAAAATACTAGTTAACTTTTCAATTCATTTTTTGTTAGCTTGTTTGAGTTCGTAAAGAGATTATTTAAGTAATTTACAAACTTGATTAGGTTTAGAAGTGACTACTCTTTGAGGTACCATCATTTATGTGTCCTCTTATAGATATCCATGAAGAAATGCATTATTAATGTCAAGTTGGTGTAAATGTCAAGAGTATCCGAACAATAAATAGTTTTGGAACTAGTATGAAAGTATCAAAATAGTCAAGCTCTTCAATTTGGTTATACAATTTTGCCATTAGACATGCTTTGAATCATTTAATTGTACAATCTGTTTTGTGTTTTATTTTATATACCTATTTATTTCTAATAGACATTATATTCAAAATGAGGTCTATGAGAATCCAAGTCTTACTAGATTCGAGAGCCTATAGTTCAGCAACCATAGCCTCTTTCCAACAACAATGCTTACAAGTTTCAATTTATGAAGTAGGCTCCTTGATGGTTGATAAAGAAAGTGTGTATCGATAAAATGATAAGGAGAAATTACCATATAATATGAAAGATGAAAGCGAATACATATATTTAGTGAGTATCAAGCTACAAATATAATTATCAAGGTGTGTTGGTAGTCATTTTGGTCTAGTTGACTATTACGAAGTTGAGGTAAATATCTAGGTCACATGAGGATCATCTTGAGATCCATAATCTTGAGGATCATTTAGAACATCATCATCAGATTTAGCAATGTTGTTAGGGGTCTGGAGCATAGAGGTTAAGTATCATCTTCCAAATAGATTTAAGTAGGAAAAAGTGGTGGAGATCAATTTATTGAACACTTGAAAAGGAAAGATTGAGTCATTGCGAGAAACAATAATCTCCTTAATAGAAAGATTTAAAACAATGAAACCTTTTAAACCAGTTTTTACCTAAGTAAAGCACATTGTGTACTACTTGTGTCTCTTAATAACTGAAGTGCTCAAATAACATAATAAGCCAAATGTATACAAGGTACAAAGATTAAATACCTAACCATGCAGACGTTCAAAGGGGGAAGGATTGTTAAATATCAAAATAGGTATACAATTGATTAGATAGGTAGCATGAAGTGTTGCATATGGCCAATAAGATTTAGGCAACTTAGATTAGAACATAAGAGTTATGTTCACATTAAGGATTTGTTAATGATGTCTCTCTACACAACTATTCCATTAAGGTGTTTTTAAAAAAAATTCATTAATGAATAATTCTATTAAAGTATAGAATTTCAACATATTAAACTCTGGACCATTATCACTATAAATTGTCTTAACATGAGTATTAAATTAAACTTTTTCTATTTTAATAAAATTATGAACATAAGTTTATACTTTTCTTTTAATTTTTAGCATAATCCATATATAGTGTGAATAGTCATAAAAAATGGTTGAAAAATACAAAAATATTGTAATAAAATAATAGAGTATAGACCTAAAATGTCAAGATGGACAAGATCAAAAATCTTTTTTGCATTATTTTTACTTATAGTGTATGGCAAATGTTTTTGTTTAGAGTAATGAATAAAATATCACATGCTCTATGCTTATACAAAGAAATTTATGGATATCTTTTACTAAGTATAGACATTTTGTTTTGAAAAAAATGACCTAAGTATAGATGCCAAATAACTCTAAAGGTTTGTGATGTTATGTTATTCACCATAGATCATATGTCTTTATTTAATTCTCTTTGTTATACTATCTACATCCAAGTAATAGAGTCCATTAATTTGCTTGCTCAAACCAATCAATATCTAGTTCTTCAATTTTGGTATAAGACAACAATCAAACTCAAGAGCTACAAGACAATTAAGTAATATTATTAATTTTGATATTGAAATCAAGTTAAAGATAAATTGTGAATGATATAACACAACAATTAGATAAAAATATTGTGAGAAATATATTGTGCATGCATACAATATTAAGATCTTATCTTTATTAGACAGACTAACACCAAATGGATCAATTTGCCTCATTGTTTCAAAATATCTCAATGAAAAACAAATTAATATGATTAATGGCACTAGTGTCTAATATCTATGTTTCTGCAAATAAATTCAATGAATTAATCAAAGGTGAGCTAAGGTTACCTGTAACCTAATGGCTCCTTGTGAAACAAGAATTGACTGCTCTTGAAATTACTTGATTGACATTGTGCATTGTTGATGCATGTACATTCTGTAATAAATTTAGAATATGCTATTATTATTCAAGAGTAATCATAGATGATGGATTGGATTTTTTATCTTTGACAAAAATTGTATCTTCATTCTTTGTATTGATACTTTCTTCTACAAGATTACTCACAAAACTGAGTAATCTTTTCAAAATTGAGTAGAGTTTCAAATTGTCTTTCTTGTTATAATACCATAGACAAAATACAGTTGAGATTGGGAAATGGGTCCATAAATAAGATATGAGATCATACACTCGCATATTGTTCATTTAATTCAGTCAAAAATTGCATTACATAATCTTGGTTAAATAATTGAGAATTATACATTGTAGCACATTAACAAATTACTACATAAGAGCATTGAGAAAATGTTCAGTAGTATTCCAATTCCTCCAATAAAACATTCAATTTAGTAAAGAAATATATGACTGAAAATGCTCCTTGTCATAAAGCATATACCTCTTGTTGTAATTGAGATACTCAAATCAAATTATCTTATGAAAATCGCTCATTTAAATCATTTTAGGCATTTACTACATTTTCAATATACATAATACTTTATGCAATTGATATCAAAATTAAATATTTCATGAAAGCACTAAATTATTGTTGTGCTCCTAAGTTTTATATAATAAACCTGTTGATTTTGGAATATCAATTATGCAATCAACAAACCTATATTTATTCTTTAAAATAAAAACTCACCTCATTACATGAGTTCATGAATAGTACCTTTCACCAGAAAAAAATAATGAAATAACGATTGTAATAGGACTTTTATTTAAATAAATATAAAAGATAAGACTTTCATTTGGATAATTTCTATTTGTTTAAAACTAGAAGCATAGCAAGAATCTGGATATTATCTAAGGAATAAATCTGATGTGTGAAATAAAACTCCATGAATAAAAAAAATTGTATTTCCATCTCATTGCACATAAAAATGCATTACAATAAAATTTATATAAGAAAATAAAAAATGCATGTCTTAACTAATTCTATTACTAAAAAGATAAGAAAAAAAATTAAAAAAGTTAAAATGTGTATTATTAATAACAATTTAGACAATTTAATTAATTTATGCTAAATCTTTATCATCTACTACCTCCATTAATAATAACTACTAAAATTCAAAAAGTAAAATCATACATCTCAACGCAATTTCTTTTGAAACACATAAAAAATTTATAAATATAAATGTAATTTAAAATTATAATTAATAACGTTAAAATATACTTAAATGCAAACACGTGTATATGCTAAGTGCATCTTAAAAATAATGTGAAAAAGGTGAGTTTGGGGAGATTTTTAAAGAATAGAAGAGGTCCCGTATCCCCATTACAACAAAATAAAATAGGTAAGATATTGTCTGATAATATCTCGTACAAAAAACTTTTCTTTGTACTGCATTAATCAACGTGCTCTGTGCTGTTCGTGCTTTTCAATCTGTCTCGTGTGACCCAGATTTGATGTTTTCTCATATCTGCCACCTGCATTTACCTCGGTTACTATGGATGTTATGATTAAGGTAAATTTTTCGGTACGGATACAACAACTAATTTTTTAAAATTTTGAAATTCAAAGATGAGTTGTATAAATTTTGAAGGATATTGAAACACTCATCTTTTACTAATGGATATATTAAAATTGATTTGTATATTATTTTATATCCCACGTCAAAGATTTAAAAGGTAGAGACAACATATAGTATCTCCTACGGTGTATGTTGAAAGAACATTTCCATAATGGACCACATCGCGAGTCTCCATCAACCTTCATAAATTATGAAAATGATCTTTATTGCAAGTTAAAGCCCGGACACTAAGCAATAAAGAAAAGTGATATTAAATATATTAATGTGTAAACGATCTGAAAGTGATTTTGATGTGCATATATAAGGTTTCACAAGATCATGAGTTTCCTATATATTATTTTGGAAAATCACACTAAAAAGAACAACTCCATATATGGAACTGTGGATACAAAATCAATAAATGAATGCCAAAAGAAGGTGGCAAAAAAAACTTGTTCCGTTATCGTTAATGTATTTTTCTAAGTCAATGGGCTTTCATTGGAGGTCAATTTTACTATGCTTTTGTAACTGAATATAAAATGTCCTATAGAAACACTGTAATAATTTTATAGAAAAATGATTATTAATTTCTTTCATAGTGAATACTTATCGGTAAGTTCTTTTTAGGGGCAGCTTTATTATTTTGCTGTCTTCTTTTAAAGTTTAATTTGATCATGTAAAAAGCTTAAGCTAATATTCTAAAGAGTTTACTTTATCATCAAACATTTGAAAAAAGCTATCACAAGTTCATCACTTTTCATAGCCTAACATGTCTAACCTTGATATGACTTAATCATTTTAAAGCTTTAATCTAATAATAACTTAAAATAATCCATTTATCAAGTTTAAAACTGGTTTTGACAACATACGAATAACTTATAAAACAAGAAAATTAATATGAATAAATTCTTTTCTCAAATTTAAAATAACTTATATTCTTTAAATTTTAAAACAAGTTAAATTAGTGATAATGTTTTTTAAAAAAATAGAAGTTATTTTTAATTTACGAGAACAGCTTTATTTATTTTAATAAAGTTCAGGTTGGATGAACTTTTAAAATTTTGTATAGAAGAAAAAAATCAATATATAAATGAATAATTTTTTTATAAGTTAAAAATAATTTATTTTAGTTTAGATTACTAAAAAATATTGTTTGATTGACTAATTAATTTAAGTAAATTTAAATAATATATTATTTTACGTTTATATTATAATATCTTAAACATATGAATTTATTAATTAGTTTATTTAACACCTTAAGTTGGCTAATCTGCAAAAAATTTAAAGTAACTAGTCTATTTATTTAAAGGTCTTATTATGAATTTTATTTTTAACATATTTTTAGGTTAAATTTTTAAAAAGATTAAACTAAGTCTTTAAACAATATTTATGTTTAATAAACAAATCAAGTATTGATCTTATGTTTGAATACACATTTAAAATAAGACTTTACCTAGCTTGATTTAATTCTGTCTCTATCCCTAAATATAGTGCGCTGCATGACATATGAATCACATTTAAAACACAAAACGGATGAAAAAAAAGAAGAGTAAATTGTTGTTAGCGGTATCTAGTCAAGTAAACAATATATATATATATAATGTGTGTGTGTGTGTTCGCATGAGAAGTTAATATATGTTTTAGATCATTTCAACAAAAATATATCTGTTCTCTTTCAATGAATCTTAACATTATTGGTAAATAATTTAATTTGAATCCCTATTATGAATTGATTTAATAGCATGTTTTGATATTGGTTGAAATAGAAGAAAAAAAATATAGAGAATAAAGGAATAAGATACTGAAAAATAGAATAAAAAAATGTTTTGTTTGAATTAACTAAAATAGAAGAGAAGGAAATAAAAATAAAAATAAAAACCTTCTTATTTAGATAGGTGAAAAAGAAAGTAAAAGTAAACTATTAAATTGTGTTAAGAATTTATTATAATAATCATAAATAATTTAAATTAATCCTAAAAATGTAATTTTTTATTAAAGTTTTTAATAAATAGTTTTCATATTATATAAGTAATATGAAATAATTTAATTTAAAAAACCCACGTCCCTATGCAATCTTCTCCCCAATTTGAGATTTCTTTTGGTAAAAAACTAAACTACAAAATGATGATTTCAAGATTGAAGTTTCAAAGTTAATATAATATCATCTAATCTATTAAAGTTCAAAAGTCAATAATACAATTATAACAAATAGTTATCAATAATGTTAGAAGTTGAAAAAAAAGGAAAAAAGATACTCTTACAAAATTTATTAATAATTGTTTAATATCATCGTTCAAAAATTCTCATTTGCATTAAAATATATTAAAGTATACTATATATTAATCTTTCATGAAAAAATAAATAGCATAATTTGAATATCTTTCGTGAGAAAAAACTTCATCTAATTTTATAAAAAATATATAACTAATTTATCAATATCGATAAAAAAAAGTTATATATCATTAAATTTATATTGTATTTAAAATTATACATAACATAAAATAGTAAAATTAGTGTATTAAATAAATAATATTTTATTAACATAAATCTTATAATAAATAAGGGTATAAAATTTTAATAATTAGTGTATTTAAAAATAAATTTTTATTTCTATAATCTTAAAAAAAATATCAATAGTTAGTTGTTTTTATCAATAAACTTGAAGGAATATATTTTACACCCAAAATAAACGTTGCTTGGGCATCTCATCTCTAAGTAGAGTTGACTTTGTCGGTGCAAGGAAACTAAACTGCTTTATTACGAGGCCCACATACCTTAATAATTATGAATATGAAGAATCTTATGAGATAATTGCTGAATGGGGTGACCCAAGTGATATAAAATGACCAATTTTCTTCAACAAGATGGTAAAAAAAGAGAATTTCGATTGATATTTTCCCACTTAAGCATGTGAGTCAATAATCACTAATTAAGCCGACAAAATTAAGCATCGTGCAACACATCAATATAGCAATAAAGACTCATAAAATGAATTTTTGGGTTTTAATGGAAATGGAATGGTCCTTTAGTGTTCCAAAATGTGAGTGAGGTAATGAATGTTATCATAAATTGGCATATCAATTAAGATGGGCAAAATAATGATGGTAAACTCTCAAGTCTTATCCCATCTCTGTATCCATGACCCTATGTTTCCTTAGATGCTATATATGCAAACAAAATGGACAGTCTTATTAAAACTATAGGGTATAACAACACTTACATACATACATATATATACCCACCACACACTTCCAAAGTTCAAAAGCATCTTTTTGTGTGTGGTTAATTAGAGAGAGTTCCTTTAAGTAGGTGTACGGAAGGGGTAACACCAAAGTTATGATATGGGGACTCTTCCTATGCCATTTACATGTGCTGTCTCTTGGACGCATTATATTGTTGTTTTGACTTCATTTCCTTCTTTTATTTTTCTGAACATCACCATCACTTCTTGTCACAATACAACGCCTTTGGAAAATGTATATGCTCAAGTCATTTTTCTTTTTCTTTTTCCTCTATACGACATAAAATGTTATAACTGCGCCTAACTAAATAGTTTTACATGTTTAGTAGCTAATAAACTGAGGAGGGGATGATCATGTTCACATTTCAAAAACTGAAACTAAAGTTGTATTTTATGTAAGCCAAATACAAATTAATGGGTCTTAGTTAAAAAATTATTAATCTCCCTTTATTTATCTTATTTTTCGATGCACTTTCAATATATATAATTTTGAATAATTTTTTATTTATTTTATTATCATTACCTTATAATATTTTGGTTATGTAATCTTGGAAAGCTTGTCGCTTAGCTATCGATATTGTCAAAGAGAACTTGCCCGTTATCGGATGGTGGAGTATTTCTATAATTGTCTGAAAACTTAGGATACCAAGCAAAATTCAAATAATCAACAAAAATGAAGACAACGAAGAACTGGATCATCTAAACTTCTACAACTAAATTGATGACATCGTTTTAAATAACCATGACTACAATCACCAAAATTACGAAAAACTGCAGGCAAATGCAATTGATGTAGTACAGTTGGAAAAAGATCATAAACCGCAATATTATTGCCTCAATTGAAGTTGGAAATTGTAAATTAAAACCATAGATGATACTACAAAAGAATTTGGGCACCAATCCACGCATATATTTCAACTCTTGTATTTAATTTCTTTACTAAAAATTTTCTGTTGTAAAATGAACAAGAAATGAAGCTAGGCAAAATACATAGTTCAAACTAGGTATGCATGTGTGATACTTATGGAAATGAGCACACTACTAGAGGAGAATGAAACACCTGCATTTCCTTTTAACCCTTTTCACTTCCTATAGTTAAATTACGATCTGTCAAAATTCCCTCTCCATTAATTTGTCTTGTGTTTTTTATTTTTAAGATCCATTTTGTCTTGTTCAAAGCCTTCCTTTCATTTGATATTGCAATGATGGCATGATCGGTGTTCTAAATTGCATTATGCAACCGCAACTGCAGCTACAATTGTATCGCAACTACAATTGTAGCCGCATTTATTCACAATCTTCTACAATATTATGGATTGTGACATAATTGCAATGGCAAACGCAACTACAATTTAAAACACTAGGCATGATCTTAGAAAGTATAGGTACTAGAAAAAATAAAAGAAATTTTCAATGACCACGAATTTACTGTGTAAAATTATACGCCAAAATGTACCAAGATTTGCCGAATCAATGGTTAACCCATGAAAAGCATGTCACTACTTCCTCCAAGTGCGCCCAACAAATGAGGTTTTTTCTTTTGAGGAGGATAAACCAGCCACTGACTCATGTACCACTTTGGTCATTTTCAAATAATAAAAAGCATACATGTAAAGGCGAGGCAAGGTCATTAACGTTAATTAGTGCTTCATTGAGAATGACATTTTTTTGTTGTCACAAAAATGATGAAACTGAATCCAAATGAGTTTTTCACGGCCTGATAGTATTGCATGATGATCTTTATGCAACATTTGGGTTTTCCACATCAAAGCAAAATCTTTTGTGCGTTGAGTGGGGGAAGAAAGAGAGAAAGTGAGAAAACGGGAAACCTACGAATTAGACTGACTCACACTAACACCTTTCATCATTCTGACAAACTCACATGCTTAATATGTCATCTTCTTTGATTATGACACAATGAAAATTGTTCAGTTCATGTTTATCCATCATAATATCAATGAAACATATATACACCAATATTCCAAGCCACTCACTTAATATCATTCAAGTTTCAACATTTATCCAACTTCATTATTGCTCGTTAATTGATTTAATTAGTTTATTTCAAAGAATTTAATCATTATTAACATTTTTTTTTTAAATTCAAACGTTTCTGAAACTTATATCGGTGTCTTTAATTACACTAATTTATAACAGTTTCTCAATATCATGCGGAGTGCATCATAATGTTGAAAAATAAAAAAATTAATGAATACGATAATAATGATATATATATATTGTATAGTATTACTCACCTTCAATATGGAACACAAACAATAGGAATTGGGTGCTTGAGTTTTGAACTGAAGCCAATAAAAATCCCATCCTCCAACATTTCCAAATGCAATAAGGTGTTGTTGTCATGATGGGGAAGAGGGGCACATGAAGGACTAACTCACAGCAACTAACAAGAATGTGATTGTGTGTTCATGAGTTAGTATTGCACGTGCCCTGCTTCTCCATCTTGCTCAACATGCACCTTCTGATCATGTCACTTGCAATTGCTAGTACTGCTTCTCTGACTCTCACAAGAAAAGGAGCTAGCTAGAGAGTTATTTATCATGAGGAGGGAAAAAGATTAAAAGAAATTGAGAAAAGGTTAAAGAAATGGTGAATTTTGTGAGTCCTATCTGCAACTTAGATGCTTCTGAAGCCTACTCATCTACAACAAGAGGCAATTGAGAGTGTTTTTAAAGGTGGGCATGGGATGGGAACATGAAATGAAAGGCTTAGTTGGGTGCGGGGCCTGAGTTTTTAACCCAAACAGCTTGTCATAAGTCATAAATAACAGGACCACACCACTTGATCACTCACCATACTAATTGAATTACAGATATACCCCATCATGGACTCTAAAATTAGGGAAGCAATCTCATTTACATTTGAATAATTTTTGCAACACAATGTCTTGAAATGGTTAAGATATACTAAAATAATAATAATAATAATAATAATAATAATAATAATAAAATGTGTTAAAATTAACCTGTGCTTAAATTATTTTAAGAGTCATGCTAACCAGAGAAATTAGTTAAAAATTAATAATAAAAATTATATTAAGGTATTGAGGAGCATATTATTATACTTTTCAATATATTTTATTTTTAATTATTTAACCAATATTTTTAAGATCCTGATTAATATGTTAAGTTTTTTTTATTGGTTGTATATTTATAAGTACTATACTCTACAAGAATTGCTATTCATATATACCCCCATTATATAGTGAAGAAATTAATTTATGTTGACATCACCTGAATTACACCACTACATAAAAGTATTATTAAACTATATTGAGCGTGTATGCTTTGGACAAGAAAGACAAAAATAAAAAATAAAAAATTAACAGATTAGGAAAATGTGCCGACCATTTATATATATATATACACCAAAATATGGAATTTTATTAAAAAAAATACAGAAATACAAAAAAATTTATAAATCGTCAATTTAGTAAAAAAAATTTCAAAAATCACCGATGGTGTATTTTAGTATTTTAAAGTTTTTTTTATAAATTTTCCAATAAAATTCATTGGCATTTTATAGTTTAAAAAAATTAATCTTTTTTGAAAAATCACTTTGATACTTAATTTTTTTAAAAATAATTTTCAGTTGTTCAATTGCTGAATCTTGCACCTGTACCGGCAATTTTTGAGTTTTTATATTTCCGTAATTTTTTTCTAAAATTTTATATTTCGATATATGTTATTTTAAAATACTAAATATTAAAAAAAACACCATTTACAAGGGATGAACATAATAGATACTTAAATTTAACTTTTATATGAGATTCACCCATGTATTTTGTTAAAAGGTCAAAACGACCTTGAGAAGGCATCAAGTGAAGTTGAAGGATCCAACCATTTATGAATAGCACTAAGATAAACAGAAAGAAATTTTTTTTGTCAATGTTATATATTTAAAACCTTCATAAAAAACAGAAAAAAGAAATCGCTGAATACTTTCTATGCTGTCACTGCTCGTGGCTTAAATTAATGAAGGGGGCTTGAATAGTAATTAGAAGAACTCATGGTACAAGATTATTAATTTCAATTCATTGAACTAAAGGAAAAAATAAAATAAAAAGCACTTATGCTTCAAATTTGGAAATTTTCCAATTTTGTAAATTTATTAAAAAAGAAAGTAGAAAGTACAAATCTCCTTGCCACACCACTTTACTGGGATTTCAAAACTAGGACTAATTTATCATCAATTAAATGCAAATGTGGCCAAAATAAAAAATGTTGTCACTTTCATATCTCACCATGATACACAACAAAGTGATCAGGAATGATTCTGGATAGTAGAGCTAAGTTTCTTTAACCACCATAACCGCCAAATGTGTATTGGTCTAATGCAATTTGCACCAGTTGTAGCACGCCTTGCCTAGTAGGAATATAACATGGCAACATGTACGTGAAAATCACAAGAATCTTATTCCTACCCATATAGATTTATGAAATATCATAAACCCCTTATCTTTTGATCTGACTCCAACTTTGGTATATATTTGTATTTTACACTGTCATTTCTATGATGAAAATGAGTTGGAAGGTGAACTTGTAAATGTGGGTATAGAGAGGATTTTGAATAGACCAATCTTTCTGAACCATTTTCTTGGCCTCATAGAGAAGTGGACAACATGATGAGCCATTCCTTTCTTTGCCCGAGGTTGTTAACATTATTTTCATGTCCACACATTCAGACGGCTGATTGCCACATAACATGCCCAATTGTGTGTCATGATCAGAAATGTTGCTGTCTGAAATTTGGGGACACTTCTTTTCCTGAAAAATGAACTATAAAAGAAAAAAAAAATATGGGGTGAGGGTAACTCCCTCCAAAGATTAGTAATTTGATTAATTCAAATGCAAATTATTATGTTTAAGAATTGACATAGGTCAACTAATTTAACAAAATGTTCTATTATTTGCATTATTGTTCCACCAATTATGTTTGAAAGCGATTTCAGTACAGTGCTAGGAACTGCAGATAGCGGTTGTGTATGGTATCCACAATGAGTTTATCATGCTTACCAAATCCTGGATTGGTCAAAGTACTTCGTAGTGGAAAATTTTCTTTGTTTCAATAATCACTTGATAGCTTTTTTGTTTTCTTGTTTTTGTGGTCATGAATATTCTTTTTCAATCAAACCTAACAGCAGCTTCCATTCTTTGAATTGAATTATTCAAAAGATCAAGTTCAAAACACTGAGGCTTCTTTGTCCTTGTCTTCATGTTGAGGAGGGTTAAGTGGAAGTGGTAAGGCTTCAAAGCTTCATGATTTTACTGAATGTATGTTCTACTATACCTACTTTTGACTTCCATGTCTCTTTGTTCATACCCATGAGAAGACCACAGAAGCTTTTCTTTTCATGCCTTACACACGGGAGAATGTTCAAAGAAAAAAAATCTTTCAATTTCTCATCCCTTTTCACCCAGAACTTTCAAGAAGAATGTACAAAGCTCTCACGTGTGATCAGGCTTCTAATCTCATAGTTTTATCTATATTATTAAAAAAGAAGTGTCTTCATTTAAACACTTCTTCCCTACTTTAGAGAGGGAGCCATAGTTTCTTTATAGGACTAGTTAGGCAGAAAGTGACATCATTCTCTCTCTCTCTCTCTCTCTCTCTCTCTCTCTCTCTCTCTGTTTCATAAAGTTTAAAACTTGTAGGATTTTTATTTCTTTGGCCAACACATGATAATCTAACACGTTTTAGAATCAGCTAGAAGAGTCTGAGGGTTGAAGAAAATTTTGGAATTTTTTTATATAAAAAATTACATAAAGGTGTCCAAGTGGTAACTTGAGTCACTATACCGAAGGTGAGGAACCCAAGTTCGATTCTTTCCCTGAGATTTATATATATATAATTCCCTAAGAGGGGGAGGCTGGTTTGCATATATCTAGCTACTTAAAAAACATATAAACAATATACACCAAGTTCCGTAATTTTCACATCAGCAGAGGCAAATATATAACTAGCAATTCATGCTAGCTAAGGATAGTCAAGGAAATCGTCAGTGGCCTATTAGACAGAAACAGAAACCAGCAATGCCTAATGTGTAGCAACCTATGATATAAAGCAGAGGGGTCAAAAATAGCTATGTAGAAACAGTATAAAGACACATATGTGCTCTTTGATTCCTAGGCCCCTGTAGATTTGTTTTATTGTAACAAGCCCTACACAATGGTTTGATTTAGAAAAAGATTGTGCTATTCCACAACCAACTTGCATAGGTGTTAATATGGTGCCACTCTTTTGGCTCCAAGAAAGGGCCATGGTAAGTGTAAAAAAGGCATTGGTGGGGCATGTTTTTCCCCCAACACGACATGCTATGTGTGAAAACAAAAATTAGTGCGTCCTTGAAAATTTATTCCTTTGGGTCCTGCATAAGGCTCAGCTCAGACATTTTGGAATTTTGGAACCAACCAAGGCATGACGTTTGGCAAATTAGATAATGAAAAACCAACCTTAGAGAATGGAGTATCATACTGCACATGTATGGCCAAACCTTGTATATTAATTAAGACCAACTTATTCATTTTGTTAGTAGCAATGTAGTTAATCCTTTCAAGATCCATCCATATATGTTACCTTTTTGGCTGGCTAGTATTGATGATATGCATTCCACTCCACTAGGACCCTGACAAGGATGTGAGTAGAAGAAGACAATATTAACCAAATAAATTATAGTACTAAAGAATAGGGATATATGAAAAGAAATATATTATTATATAAAAGTATAGGAATATATGAAAAGAGAGTTAGATTTTGGAAGGCCTTTTGGGATTTACTAATATATTATCCCAGACACGTCAATTTTGTAAGCTACACTTGACATCACATTCTAAAAGAAATAGTTAACTATCAAATGAAATTAGTGCTTTATGTGGTGTTAACCAAAATAGGGGGTTGGACAAGAAAAGTAGGTAAGGTGGCATTGGACTCTATTTAATGGGCATATCACTTGCTACCACAATATCAAATAATGGAGCCGAAGAATAATTAAAACTAGCTTAATTAATTAGTAGGAAATAATTAAATATTTTGCAAGGAGAACACCCAACACATCTTGTACCAAGTTTACTCCGATCAAAGTCTAGTGATCAAACTTTCACTTCAGATAATAACTACAACATATTAGGATTTCATTATTGAGGTGTTGCAATAAAAGCCTATTATGTGTATCGAATTAAGTATAAGTATACCTATGTTGTAACAATAGTACTGCGCTGTAAATAGAATGAGGTACTTTTGGCTTGCTTTTGTATTGGCAACATTTTCACAAACCTTCAAAAAGTTGGTGTAGATTAAGTTATCCCCAAATTCATATACTCTACCCCTATAGTATGAACATAGCTTTATCTCCTTCATAAGTTTGGAATAAAGAATTATGGCTTATTACCTGGCACCATCATATCGTCATGGTAGCGCAAGCATGTTAAGAAATCTACAAATTTCCTTTCTTTTTTGTCAAACCTGACTTATTGATGAGAGACTTAGATTAAGCAAAATCTTTTACGGTAGGGACAAGAGGCATTTTCCTAGTGAAATGCATGATGGCTAATCTAGTCCAATCAAATGGAAAAAAGCAAGAAAAGATTATTCAAAGATCTCATTTTTCATATCATGTCTCTAATGAGATAAGGATAGTGTAAATCAAATTATGTATTATATGACCTCATCATAATGTGTAATTGAGTAAGAATGTAATAAACCATGTAGTAATAGTTTAGCTACTAGTTTAACTTATATAGTAATGGTCATATACAGAAAATTGCACTCATCTAACGAGTATAGCCATAGACAACTCTTTTCAGGTATGGCTGCATATTTCAATCAATACCTTTCAATGTTGAAAAGGAAGGAATTTTTTTCCAAGAGAATACCTTTCAGTCATTTTGTTGCTTCCATGAGTTAGACCAATTTTGCTTAGGACTTGGAAACACAAGATTATTCTAATAAGCACGTAACATGTGAATAGCATCCCTTTGAATTCAAGGGGACCAAAATGACCTCCTCAATCATTTCATGTTCTGTAGGAAATGCAAATTTCAGTTGCACTAATTAACTTCAATGATAATGGAACCGTCCACTCGTTTAAGAAAGTGGATTTTGGGATAAAATCATGATGTTCCTTATTATTAAAAGAAGAAAAAGAAAATAAGTGCGAGATTTTTATTTTTAATGAAAGAGAGATTCAAATTTGTCTTCTGGGTCACAATGTTCATGAAAAGCATTTTAATATTCCAATCTTAGTTAAATTGGTCCATTAATTTATATGTATAAATGTAATTTAGATATTGTTAAATAATTACTTGCAAAAGTAATTATCTTTTATGTTTTATGAATGAACCATTTAAATTTAGTTTGCAACATCTTCTAACCTCCTTTGTAATTTTCTCGTGTTCTTGAAGTGGCCTTGTGTTAAGACTTTGTTTTAAAATTATTTCTTATCACGTTCCCTTAACATGATTGAACTTTCCAAATTTCTTAAAATAAATTCCACAACTATATGTTTTTTTCCCAGCTAAAAGAACCTCTCTGATATTAGCCAAAAGAACCTCTCTGATATTCCTTAGATTGTTCTTACAAACACTTCAACTAGAATCAAACTCAATGAAAGAAAGAGTATGTGCATGTACTGAAGCACAAGAAAAACTAAGAACCTCCATACACACACACACACATATATATATATATAGTTAAAATCAGGTACATCATACTACAATCTTTTAAAATATGCTAAAATGAGGAATTAAATACAATACATTTAGCAAAAGAAACATAGAAAAGAAGAAATACGAAAGGTTGTCGTTTTCAATTTTCAATTTCATGTTCTCACTCAAATATCCAGAAGACACAAACTTATATCAAAGAATTGGACTGGTTACCAAAATGCACCCCACCAGAGAGTTGCCATGTCCATCAAGATCAATTGGATGGTAAATTCCTTTATATCTCAGATTTTGCATAATTATTGAGCTTAGAGGAAAGCCAATAAGAAGAAAACTTGGATTCCAATCATAAGCGAATAAATGGAAAAAAAAAAAAAAAAACAAAGGAACCCATGTCTGTATAACCAACCACCAATCCTACTAACATATCTTTAGCATCTCATGCCTGTAATATCAATAGTTGCTGATAGGCCCTTCTTTCACATGTGCAGTGTTGTGCATGGCCAAACCCAACATCAAAATTCGTTACCATTAGTAATTGATTTTTTTCGCTTTCAGATATGAAACTTGGCCATCACTAATCCAATATACACAGAAAAACAAGGCACACAATATGGTGGTCCTGCTTAGACTAAACATATTGTTTTCAAAGTCAAAATCATGATTTTATTATGATTTTGATATCAAACTGACATGTTTTACACAAGGTGCTTTTAAATAAACATTATATATCAGGCACAAGTATTTGTAAATGTGAATTCTTTTAATATTATTTAAAAAAAAACCCATACCAAAACACAGAAGACATATATGACAAAATCAAAGAAAATAAGCTTAAGTGACAATAAAAATATGCATTAAAATATCTTATTTTGGAAAGTAAAGACTGGTTTACTATATAAGATCCAATTATATGTACTTAACGCCTTATTTTCGATCAAAATTTTATACATATATGAGCTGCTGATCTTTTTTTCTTTTTGTCAATTGGTTGTTGGGGTATAAATGCGGATAGCACCAGTCCAGCTCTATGGTTACTGTATCTTGGCCCAACTAATAATTTTGGTCAATTATTATGGCCCAACGTGTTTTGGTAAATTTTCATGGCCCAATTTAACATTGCTGTCTGAATTGACATTGGGGTGATATGGGTATCCTTGCTTATAGCTAAGACCAATCGGATTAAGGGAATGCTTTTTATCCTTTATTGTTAGATTTGCATTCCTCTAGATTTTTTTTATAGAAATTAAAATTAAGAAGTTATTTATAAATCATTTTTACGATTTACTTTCTAAAAGAGAATCCAATGTATTTTTAAATTTAAATTTACAAAAATATATAATTACTTTTAAAATTTTAATTTTTAAAAGAGTATTCCAGAATTATATTTTTTTTTGAAAAAAAATGCTATTCCAAAAAAAAAAAAAAATTTCCCTCAGATTAATTGAGTCTATAGCTTTAGTGGTAAAGTTAGGAGTTGTAAGTTTTAGTGTAAGAATTGCATCATGTTCAGGAAAATATCATCCATTCCTTATAAAAGGATAAAAAGAATAATTAAATAATAAATTCTTATTAAACATATCAAGATAAATTTATAAATATTTATAATTTATTTTAGTCTTAATTAAATATTTGATTTTTATAAAAAAATTGCATAATTTAAATTTTTCTTATTAATTTTTTATTATAATATAATTTCTATTTATTTTTGTGTATTTTGTTTTAATCTTTTTAGTTGATATGGTTTAACCGAAAAATTGACATTTAATAATATTTTAATGGATTACATCAATTAGAGGAAGTGGAACTTAAAAAGAAAGTACAAAAAAATATATATAATAACTATATTCTAAAAAAGATATATATAAATTAAGTTCAAATTATGTAACTTTTACAAGACTCGAACACTTAATTAAATCTTTATTTTATCACATATAACAATTATTTAGAGTTATAAAATTAAATAAAGTAAAAAAAATGAACACAAACAACAATTAATGAAAAAATAGTATCTTATAATACCAGCTGTTACTAATCTTATTGCAAGAGTTATATATTTTTTTTTAATTAAACATATAACTATCACATGCATATGTTTTTGGAAGACTGAAGTCACATACATATATAGTTGGTATATTTATTATTTTTATATAAAAAATTATCAAACAAGTTTAAATAATTATTTTTATTATAAAATAAATTAGTTTAAATATATTTATAATTTTCTGAAGTGTAAAAGTTAACCTATATTCAAAATTTGATAATTGTAATATTTGGATATGTTTTTCTGTTTGTAATAAATATTAAATCACATAAAAAATGAAAAAAATTAATTTAGTTTACATGTTTATTTTATGTGTACATATATAGTATTTTTCACTTTTTTGTTATTTTATCATTTTATTAATGATGATTTTGTATTATTGTTAAGAAAATTTATTTATCTAAAAATTAAAACTAAAACTTAATAATATAATTAATTAACTATTAAAAATAATATGATTAATTATCATTATTAGTTACTTAAAGGTGTTTTAATAAAATTGGTTAAATTGATGACTCAATGATTTTTTTTATAATATTTCTTAAAATTGAATTCAATCCTTATAGTTTAGTTTAAAATCATTGCAAATGTTTCAAACAATGTAAAAAATCCCTTTCATTTTATTTGGGGTGAAGTTATAGAAACCTTATAGGGATGGTTTTGTATATATATAACGCATTCTTTGAAATCACCATTTTAAATGTTTTTAAACTATTGAATTTGAATACCAATATGCGTTGGTTCGAGTGGAAGTGATTCAAATCTCTTAAATATTATTTTTTTAAAATTTAATTTCAACATCATTAAAGTATATATATGAAAAAAAATTGATTGAAACCCTTACTTTAATGCGTTAGACATTAGTCTCTAATTTATTTAATAGGATATTATATAAGAAAAAAATTAATTGTATTTATCTATGCTGACATAAAGTAATAATGTAATCTATAAAATACAATGGATAAATAGAAAAAAGTTATACCACATTAATTTGAACATGTAAAAAACTTGGTATGGAGTCATGTATATTCTTATCAAGAAATAGATGAAAAAATCGTAGTTTATAACTCTTTTTAACATTAACCCATTCTTTAATCGAAGAGTCAATTTCATCCCAATAATAGTATAAAGAGCCAATTTCACACACACACGGCGGATATATTAGAAATTTTTTACTTGCATATAAGATTTGAAAATTCAATAAATTCTTCTCCTATTTTCACATGATATCTCTCTCTATTATAAAAGTGAATATTATAAGTGAAAAACCTTATATAATAAAAGAGTATACTATTATTAACATATGTAGATTATCATTTTTATTAATTTTCTTTCTCTTTTTAAAAAATTATTCTTCATTGTATGGAAAAGTTTTTCTATTTTTATATTTTCCATCATTTTAAAATTCCTTACAGTATTGTTATGTTTGATAATTGATAAATGATTATTATGAATTATGAATTTATACCTTTGGATTATTTTTTTATGGAACATAATGATATCTAAACTCTCTTAACATACTTTAAAGTAATTTTTAAAATAAAATAAATTTAAACACTCATTTGATTGATTGCTCAAAAAACGAAAAATAAACAAGCAAATATATATATATATATATATATATATATTATTTTATTTTTCAAAAAATTAATCCATTGTTCCTTTGATTTTTTTAAAAACATTTTTGGGTTTTAGTTTAGTTTTAAAATTGCATCATACAAAAATTTATCCGCTTGTATTTGTTTTGTCTACCTTTATTAGCCTATCCTCTTACAGGACTAAATTAAATATTTTTGTTTAACATAAAATATCTTGGACAAATTAATGTTTTACTCTTTAAACCAATTTTTTTTTATTTTTGTGAAATATTATTATTTTAGTAATGTTTTTATAAACTTGCCCATAAATTGCCAATACAACCTCCCATTCTTGAACTTGAAGTACTACTACACTAGTTAAGAATCAAATAGCGCATCAGTAAGCCATCATAGTCCATTATTATTATTATTATTATTATTATTATTATTATTATGACTTTACTCTTCTTTGTAGTTGTTGTTTGTATCTGTATAATAAAATATTTTTCAGCTCATTATCTAAACAATAACTTGGATTAAGTCAAATTGATTAGCAAATCCCAGGTTCTGCCATGAATAGTAATTCTATCCACTCATTACCCTCATGCCTATCATATATTGTACGGTCAACTTTACCATTTTTACGTCCAACTAATTTCTCTACACTTCTACCCTTTGCCTCAAAACCCTTAATAGTGGTTTAGGAAAGAAAAAAAAATTGTGTTTTAAATAAATATATTTAAAAATAAAAAATATAAATTAATATATTAACATAAATTTAATATATTAATTAGACATTTATTATTATAAATTATATATATTATAAGTACATTTACACTCGTTTTACCTTTACATCTACCGTAGTTTTAAATTAATGGAAGACAACAAAGGTGAGTTATCCCATTAGCCAATGATCCTAACATCCATAGTGGCTAAACTTGGTAATGAAATCTGAATGTGTATTATGTGATTTTTATTGGTGCAAATTTCAAGTATAAGTATAAGAATGCAACTTTACTTGGCTAACTTTTTTTTTGGGTAGTAGTGAAAATAGTTTTAGGCTTGACTACTTAATATTTTTTTATACTAGATTAATAGGATATTTGGGGACTATAAAATGAGATATAACATGTTTCTGTTTGTTTCTTTGTTTACTAAACAAAACATAATTGACAAAAATTAAATCAATGGGTATTATCTAAATTTCATGATGCAACTTCACAGATTAGGGTCTCTAAATTTACCTTCTTTAGTTATTTTGTTCTTTGTTGCTTCTTAGACAGTTTGATTTATATATAGCAGTAATAGTGGGTTAGTGTTTGAAATGATGTGCTGTTGTTTTTAATCTTTTACTTTTTCTCCTAGCTTAACTCCACAGTTTGGTACATCGAATAGTAAAGTTTGGAATCTTTTGGATTAATCTTTGGTAATACATCACATTATACATCGAATATGATGTCAACATCATGTTGTTTTCATCCTTCATTTGTTTGTGTAATTAGCTACACTCATTTTGATTAAGTATATATGGTAACTTCACAACCAATTAAAGGGAAGGAAAAGAGATATGTTATAACACCAATAAATGAGAATCAACGAGGAAATTGTCAAAATGATACAATAACAATGTTTCCAATTTTTCATTCTCCGTAATTATACTAACTAAACATTTATTCCCCGGAATACGTAGGTATTTTTTTAATTATTGAAAAAAGTTTCATAATTGTGAAGTTAAAAAAGGTTAATAAATTTTTTTACTAAAATTATTATAATTTTTCATATTTTTCTACTATTTTTTTTATCATAAATTTAAAATTTAATTAATACAAAATTAAAATCATCTTAATTTTTTTAAAAATATGATAGATAAATAAAAACAAGAAATTTCCTTAAAAGTGAGAAATAATAAAGAATAGAGAGATCAACGAGCCAGTAGGAAGAGATGCGTGAAGCAACGTCGTTTTTACGCAACACTGTTGATTGATCACCTTTTGCGTTGGCACTTGGCAAATGGGAAATGGGAAATGACAATGTTGATGAACAATACAAACCATTGATCGCAGGAAGAAAGGTGAAGAGGTGAAGTTAAAGCAGAGTTTCCTCAATGGATGATCACATTGCGAGGGGACAACAACTTGCCCATAAAGCTGATAACAAACTCCAATGTTGTTGCGCGTTGTTCGGTTCCAACTATGAAGATGCTGCTCAGTTGTTCCACAAATCTGCTACTTCCTTCAAACTTGCCAAATCATGTTTTTTTTTCTTTTCTCTCTCGTTCACACTCTTTAACTCCACTTTACTTTTATCTAATGCCATTTTTTTTCCTCAATGCATCATCTCCATCATGGTGTTTCTGTAACTGGACGAGTTTTGATGTTTTAAAACCCTTAAGTTATCGCTTTTGAATATTTAACTTCTGGGCATTCGTTTTTTGTTTAGAAACAACCGAAAGTCTCCATTTTTTATTTTTTTTGGTTTTACTTTGGTAGTGTGGGTTTGAGCGTTCACCTTGAAATTTTGGGGTTTTGAAATATGAAATATTAAATTATTTAAGTATTTGAAGTTTTGGGCACTTCTATATCTTTTAAGCCGTGAACCTTCAGCAAAAAGCTTCAAGCTTTCTCTATTTTGTTATTTTGAAGTATCATGGGAATTTGTAGTGTGTAAGGTTAATGTGCGTGTATGAAATCCCAAATTATTGGTTTTAGTATTTGAAGTTCTGGGCATTTTTAATTTCTTTTTTTCCTTGAACCTTGAGCAAAAAGCTTCAAGCTCTCATCTTTTTGTTATCATGGGAATTTGTAGTGTGTACGACTAATTAAGGTTAACATGTTTGATGATTTGATCACTATTTTATTCAGGGGACAAGGCGGGCTCAATCTTCGTCAAATCATCTAAATGTCATATGAAGGTTGACTACAAGCGCGCTATGATTTTTCAGACTTTAGAAGCTGAGTTTTGTGCTGTTGGGTTTATATATGATACCCCTTTTGCAATGATATGTAATACAGTTAGATAACAAATATGATGCTGCAAATGCTTATGTAGATGCTGCCCATTGCTACAAGAAAACATCCACAAAAGGTGTTCTTCTAGTTCTTCCCCCTTCGTTTTTTGTTTTGTTACAAATAATTATAAAATGACTTTTTTTATTGTTGCCATTTGCCAAATACACCCAATAGGGATCTGAATATAAATTATTTTGTGGCTTCTCTTCGGATCTTTATTATTATATCGAGTGAACTTAAGCTAAAATTTGATGGTTAAGCTTAACCCTTTATTCTATGTACTTTTCTCTCTTGTTTGTTTGTTTCTTTCTATTTGTAGTCTCAGGGCAGTGGATATACATTCCAGTAATTTAGCTAACTTTTTTCACTTCTCTTTTGTTTAAGGAGCTATCTCCTGCTTAAATAAAGCTGTAACCATTTTCACAGAGATTGGTAGACACATCATGGCTGCGAAGTATTCTAAGGTACTCTTTGTTGTTATGGAAACATACACACACACACACACACACACGGAGTGCAAGCACCTGAGTTAGGCAAGTTTGTTGGCTTGTGCCTTCTTATTCTATTCCACCGATTCTCTTGACCACTTTTTCATATACATGTATTGTTACATTAAATTATGTTTTTTCTGCTTCCATTCTTAGTACAGACTGTTAATTCTTTCATTGTATGAGATTCTGATACGGAGATTGAATCCTTTGAAAATAAAGAAATTTGTTGAGTTAAATTTTTCTTTGGATTTAGGAAATTGGTGAGTTGTATGAGCTCAATCAAGACATAGAGCAGGCTAAATCTTATTTTGAGAGGGCTGCTGAACTTTTCGAACTTGGGGATGCTGCAACGTCTGTGATCCAGTGCAAACTAAAAGTTGCACAATTTTCTGCTCAGCTTCAGCAGTAAGTGTTTCTCTTCCTGTTCCCTGTAATGCAACTTTTCAATAGGATACTTGGAATTATCCTTGTTTAACTTCCGTTTACCTACATATGTCTTGGAATTGCATGTAGCTTCTATTCTTAAAATGTTAGAAGCTATCAACTAATTGCATTAGAATATAAATACCATCTAGACTTCATTTGGACTAACTGATTAGGGATGATATGGGTTATAAGCATTAACTTGGAGTGTATTGATCTACTTGATATTTACCAGATTTCAGAACGCAATTAAGATTTATGAAGATGTTGCCCGACAATCACTGAACAATAACTTGTTAAAATATGGAGTTAGAGGGCATCTTCTTAATTCTGGCCTTTGCCAGCTTTGTCAAGGGGATTTTGTTGCAATTACCAATTCTTTAGAGCGCTATCAGGTTCCTTTTAGTGTTTCTTCTTCATATTGGACTAATATTTTACATATATACTTTTCTCATGTTTTCCTTTCATCATGTAGGACTTGGATCCAACATTCTCCAGAACCCGTGAATACAAATTTTTGTCTGTAAGTGGTGGAATTTTGTTGGAACTGAATCATATTTAGATGAAGACATGATGTAGAATAGAAAGTACAATTCTCAATTAGTGACTATCTTATATTTGCTAAACTCTCTCGACTAACTGACAGTAACTTGCAGCTTGTCCAATTAACCCTCAATCATAAGTATCATTGTTGTTATAACAACTGTCAACAGCATTAACTGACTCCCCTAATTCCCTGCACTCCCTTCCATACTTTCTAATATAATCTCTCTTAAATTTTCCAGCAGTGTTGGCGCTCTGCAATTTTATTTTTATTTGTTTGGAATAACACCATGTCTACCTTAAATCCTGAAAGAAGAATGATTACTATGGCTTGTTACTTTGCTCTTATTCTTTTCTTGATCACTGTTTAGTTTTATTGATTGAAAGTTATTACCAAATTTCAGGATTTGGTTTCTTCAATTGATGAGGAAGATGTTGAAAAATTTAGTCGAATAGTCAAGGAGTTTGAAAGCATAACCCCATTGGTATACCTCTGTGTTCCAAGCCCCAAGTATTATGAAAAATATTGTCACATGACTATATCTCTAATGTATATATGATTCTTTTGATGTTTGTTGTAATTTATTAAAATAAAATTTCTTTTGTTTTAGTTGTTAGAAGGTAAGATAAAATGTTTACATTGTTTGGTAAGATAAAATTTTGCTGTGTTTGACAAAGATCTCACTAGTCCTATATATGTATGTTGACCTAAATAAAGATTTGAACACGTTATAATTTCATATGTAGATCACAGAATGACCTTTTTTCTAACTGTGAAGCTTATTTTAGAATCTTAAGTTCTTTGACTCATATATTTGGATCCCGATTTGAAATTGATCCTTTGTACGTCTTTGTTAGAACTAGTTCGATATAGATGGAAAACAAAACAACAAATTGTAAAATGTTGCTGTATAGTAGATAAAGATTCCCTGGAATTTTCACAGGTTGGTAACTTATACCATTTGACCAAAGCCCCCACATCCCCATGAGTATTATGGCAAAGAGCTAATTAATCCTCTGGTTGTGATTGCAATTCCCAATCCTCAGTTAGTGCCTCTAATAGTGGTTGAGGTTGATGTGTTGCTGGTACAGACTTTTTCAGCTTGCTGATATGAATATGAAAAATTGGGAGAATTTTACAACTGGTTGGAAGCTGTAATTTATATGCAACCTCTCCAATGCCTTGGACAATCAGATACGGTACATAAAACTGTGGAGGCGCGGACTGAGCTTATCATTTCATTTCTGAGCCAAAGTCCTCAATTTGTAGGGTTAGGCTTTTAAATAAACCCGATTCCCTCCTGGAAAACCAACTCTTGTCTTTTCTTATCTGCTTGTACCTTCATCTGATGTTGAGCCTGTGTTAAATTGTGCTTCAATTCATCCAACAAAAGGTCTTTGTCTATAATCAGTTGATCAACTGCATCAATGGTAGAAGGATATGTATTGCCTTTGAAAAGGATGGGAGGGTCTCTACCCTCTAAAGGGGTCCTTTTAGTAGAGCAATGATAGTTGCTATTATACCAAAATTCAGCCCAACTCAACCATTGAGGCCATTGCCTGGGTTTTGATCCTATGAAGCATCTTAGATAGGTTTCTAAACACCTATTTACCACTTTTGTCTGACCATCTGTCTAGAGGTGATATGCCAAACTGTACTTCAATTTTGTCTCAGCTTGTCAAAAAAGTTCTGACCAAAATTGAATTAAAAGAAGTTGATTTCTGTGTGAAACAATGGATGTGGGAAATCCATGCAACCAAACTACTTCTGAAATGAAGAGTTGTGCTACATCCTTTGCTATGAATGGATGAGCTAGAGTAGAGAAATGTGCATATTTGTATAATCTATCAAACAACCGCAAAAATAGTGTCCCGTCCTCTAACTTTTGGGAGGCCCATAATAAAATCCATGGAGATGTCACTCCATACTTGTGCTGGAACTTGTAAAGGCTGTAAAAGACCAGCTGGAGATAGGGTTTGAGTTTTATTTTGCTGACAGACATCACAAGCTGCTCAAACTGCAGTCTTGTCCTCAAGGCTAAAATTTGGAAATTGCTTCTCATAAAAAATTCTGCCTCCCAAATGGAATTTTCTGCAGCCAATCCTTTCCACTAAATCAAATATTCTTTGGACAAGATACCTTCCTCTAACTTGCTCCTCACAGCCCAAACTTTATCCAGTTTTGTAACATCTTCAACCTCCATATCTACCAGCAGATTAGGTGCAGCGTAATATTGACCAATGGCTCTTTTTAACAATGAAACATGGAATATTGGGTGTATTTGAGAAATAGGAGGTAATTGGAGCTTATAAGCTACTGTCCCAATGTTCTCAATAATTTGAAAAAGGCCATAATATAGATGGGACAATTTTGAACAGATTCGAGAGGACACCGAAGTTTGTCTATGCAGCCAAAGTTTAATGAACATCCAATCACCCAACTCAAAAGAGATATCCTTCCTATGTTTATCTGCATATCTTTTCATTTGTTCCTATGCTTTGTTGGATTAAATTTCAGTTGCTTCAGAGCTTCATTTCTGTCTTTACACTTTCTAGCAACACCTTCAACCTTTGTTTCTCCTTCCAAATACTTTACTAGTTAACATTGTCAGAGGTTTGTGACCATACACTATCTCAAAAGGAGTAGAGTCGGTAGAGACATGGAATGTGGTATTATACCACAATTCAGCCCAAGGCAACCTCTAGGACCAAGTCCTAGGCTATTCCGAAACAAAGCAACCCAAGTAAGACTCAAATAGCTGTTGATACCTTCGTTTGACCATCAGATTTGGGATGATATGTTGTGCTCATCTTAAGAGTTGTACCTTGTAGTGTTGTCAAAAAACGGTTATTATGGCACCATGGCGGGTAAAGGTGGTGTTTTTGGACCAAACTACCATGACTAAGGCATAATATGGTGGCTTTTCAATGGCGGTGCCGTAGTGGCTGTTACGTGCCTAGCAACCATGGCAGTTTTTGTAGTTTAAAATGGGTTAGGCCGTTGACCTAACCTGATCCAAAGAGACAACCTGCTAACCTAAACCCTAAATCATGCAATTGCATCTCTTCTTCCTCTCTCTTCATGTTTTGGCTTTGTGCCTTCATCTTTGTTCTTCACTTGAGTTCTTTGTCCTCACTTTCTTAGTCTCACTCATTCAACCTCTGTTCTTCCTCAATGTTCATCAGTCTTTGGCCACTAGTTCTACTACAGCTCCAACGACCACTGTTACATCTTCGACAACTGCTACCTCTATCTTTGTCGATTCCATTTTTCTTGGTAGCTTTTTTTTTTGTTTTTCCCTCTCCCTCTTATAGTTTTTCTTCCTCTATATTTTAGTTTTCCTTATTTCAATTTTTCCCTCTCCCACATCTATGTTTTCATCTTTTTTTCTCAAATAATTTCTTTTTATTTCAGCTTTCCTCTCAATCATCTCCTATGACCTGTAATATTTTTTTATATATTTTATTATGTCTGTTGTACTTTTGCCATAACTTGCCATGGCATCCACCATAACTTTATGACATGTTTTTAGCTTTCTATCATAATCCGTCATCCGCTATTGATAACATTGGTACCTTACAACTTAATTAATTCCCACCAAAAAAATACTCGTGAAAATGGGATCCCTATCACTTAGAGTGGATAAGGGAAAACCATGAAGTCTCACAAATTATTATACAAAGACCTTTGCAAAACTTTTTGGAGAATAAGGATGCTTAAGTGGTATAAAATGTGCATACTCATAGCCTTTAGACTGTGGGAGTCCTACAATAAAGTTCATTGAAATCTCTTCCCAAATCTAGTCCAAAATTGATAATGGCTGCTGTTGAAGTTCCACATAGATATGGTTAAATAAGTACTTATAAAGGTTAAAACAATCTTCACTTTACTAGTTAACTTTTAGAGTTGAATTAGGTTTAAAGCTCAAATTCAACATGGTATTATAATCTATCTAGTTTGAATGTTGGACTGCTCATAAATGTCTAATTTTGCAAATTTCATGGATTAGATGTCCATCCTTGAGCATGAGAATTGTGTGTTAAGATGTCTCACATTGTCTAAAAATATAGTTATAATACTCCTTATAAATACTTGGACAGTAGTCCTTTAGGAGTGAGTTAGGTCTAAGTTTCTTATTATAGTATCAGTGCCTATTGCAAATCTGATATTGGGCCACTCTTGACTGCCAAAAAAAAAAAAAAAAAAAAAAATCTAGCTGGCCCCATGAATTTTTCTTGTGCAATCAACCTGGTTTAGTGGATTTTCCAATGTAACTTACCTAATCCTATGGAATGCTACCTACCTGGTTCTGTGGCTTATCGAGTGCTATATTTAAAAAATAGTCCTATAATTGTTACGCTCTAGATTTCCAATCTTAAGCGCAAGCGCAAGGGAATGTGTTGGAGTCTTACTTCTATTATAAATATTGTTAAACAAGAACTTATAAAGGCTAAAATAATCCTTACCTTACAAGCTAGCTTTTGGGGTAGGAAAAGTTGCTGCATATTTCATCTTTTGACAAAATCACAGGACTTGACAAACACCATGACAACTTTCTTCATTCCTATCCAATCAAGACTTGTTAATTGACAATAAGTCCTATGATATCCACATTGCCCTCTTGTAGCTGTAGAATGAAACTCTTGTAATAAGGTGGGGATGAGAGTCAATTAAGCAAAAATAACTAGTCTCCCTTTAAAGAAAAGCACTTCATTTTGGATAGAAAAACCTGGGTGATTCCTAGCATCATTAGTTGTGTGAGAAATAATTTCCTGAATGGCAGGGTCAGCATCCGCCTCTTCCTTGACATCTTTCTTCCCAAGGATTCTCCCTCTGCTCCCTTGTATCCAGATAGCTCCATTTCTTTCTTGAACAATAATTGCACTTCTTGAAATTTGTGACATCTCTCCATGAATGAACGTTGCATATCCAACTGTGACTTCTGCATTTCCAATATAGCATTTCAAAATTTGCTCAACGAATTCTCAACACCCTCCAAACGTGACCCCTAAGCCTCTGATTCATCTGAGCCTCCAAAGCATCACTTCAATTAGTTTTTGGCGATATTTATCTGGTAGGTCAGACCAATTGATAGAAATTCAATAAGAATAGATTGTGTATTATAGATTTTAGTTGCCAAAAACATACGCAACAGCAATCACTAGAGCTTACGGCTCCTACAAGATTTCAATGATGATAGAGAATCCTGCTCCTCCTAACAAAAAAAAACAAAATTTCAGCATATCTAAAGATTGAGAATCCTGCTCCTTCTAATTAAAAACAAAATCTCAGCATATCTCCCACTAACACTCCCCCTTACACAATATACTCTTTTTCCAGTAACTAATTCCTAACTACTTTCCTTTTCTACCCTCTCACTATTTTTCTTTCTCACATACGCCCTCCATGACTTGGACCTCTCCATCGGATCTAATAATTGGTCATTTGGGCCAGCAGCTCCATCACCACTACCTTAGATATGTTATTTTCATTTCTTACCCTTATTTTTTGTGCATCCGAATATTTATTTTAGCAAATTTGTCTATTCGGCATTTGTTCATGCGTTTCATGATAGCCAACATGCCCTATTATTAAGCTTAGTGTACATTATCTTCTTGTCTGCATATCTACTTGGAACTATTGTCGCATACAATAGTTATATTTTTGTGTATGTTCTTGGTATTATGGAAATTTGAGAATATCATGTAGCATAAGGATACATCTTACTATATGTTTCTTAAGTTGCAATTGACCTTACTGTTTCAATGCAGGATTCTTGGAAGTCAACCCTTTTGTTGAGAGTAAAAGATGCTTTAAAAGCAAAAGAGATGGAAGAGGATGATTTGACATGAATCAATCACAACTGAATTTTCTGCCAGCGGTAAAGGATATTATTTTTCCCATGGCTTGATGTTTTTTCTTACTATTGTTTTTGTTACGTGAAGCAGAAGTTCATCATATGTGCACAAAAATTGACAAAATGTCTTCTCCAGAAAACGTTATTCCTGAGCTGTAGAGGGGATAAGATCGAATCCATGTTGTTGAAGGCACCATATATGAGACCGTGGTCATAGTAGTATGAATTTTTGGTTCGTTATATATTTATGGTTAAACTTGTCTTGAAATTCATAATGTGAATTTATCAAGTGTTTTCTAAGAAAATTGGGTGCCGCTATAAAGCCATTTGATATATAAATGAAAGTCATTATTCCTTTGCTGAATTATAATGCATTACGCTTAATTATATTGGTATATTCATAATCAACATTCAATATTTGCTTCCATAACAAAGCAAACGAAAGTAATAAAATAGAATAAGAATTAGGTGAAATACCAACAATGATTATACTATACTTAGTTCAGTAAATAACCGTAATTTAGTTCAACAAAATAAACAATTTACTATTTTTAAGTGTCTAAACTCAGTTTTAATAGTTGAATAGTTGAGATTAATAAAATCCTGTTATTAATACTTCATCACAATATTAAAAGTAAAGTTCTACGTGCTACCACCGCAAGAGCTACTGAAACCAATCATCTACTTATCTTTCGACATAATAATCACTGCGGAAAGATAGATCAAAATGGCGGAAAAAAAAAAGAAAAAAGAAAAAAATTGCATTTGTGCATTCAGAATGTCTTTTAACTTAAAATTTTATAAATATAAATTTAACTTAAAAGTTATAACTAATAACATCAAAATATACTTAAATGCAAACGCGTGCATATGCTTCGTGCATCTTAAAAATGATTTGAAGTGAGCGAGTTTATGGAGATTTTAAAGAATAGAAGAGGTCCCGTATCACCATCACAGCAAAATAAAATAGCTAAGATCTGGTCTGATAATATCTCGTACAAAAACTGTTCGTTGGTTACTCAGTTAATTCTATGTTGTTTCACTGTTCCTCATCATATCCAAATGGTGAGACACCCTCTATCCAAGAGTGCCAACAAATACCTCAGAAAATTCAGAAAATGGCCACACTCTCCTTACAAGACTTCATGGCACCACAATTTTGGTGAAGAACAAGCTATGCAAATCCTCAAACAAGCAACCATTGAAATGGGTTCTTCCCAACAACCCCAAAGACACAACCTTCCTTACCCTTTTCTTCTCTCCACTCTTCTTGATTCCTTCGAAGGTTATAGCTGTGACCCAACTCCAAAAGCTTACTACTTTGTCCTCAAAACCTTAACCAACACCTCCCAATTGCAGGACATTCCTCCTGTTCTTGACCACCTTGAACACATGGAGAAGTTTGAAACACCTGAATTCATCTTTGTGTACCTTATTAGGTTCTATGGTCTTGCTAACATGGTCCAAGATGCTGTTGAATTGTTCTTCAGAATCCCTAGGTTGAGGTGCACACCAACTGTTTGTTCATTGAACTTGGTTCTCTCACTCCTTTGTAGGAAGAGAGAATGGCTCAAAATGGTGCCCCAGATCTTGTTAAAGAGCCAGCATATGAACATTCGCATTGAGGAATCAAGGCCTTGTGTAGAATTAAGAGGGTGGATTATGCTATTAAGATACTGAATTTTATGATAGAAGATGGGTATAATTTGGATGAGAAGATAAGATAATATCATCATTGTGTGAACAAAAGGATTTGACCAGTGTTGAGGCTTTGGTTATTTGGGGGGATATGAGAAAACTAGGATTTTGTCCTAGTGTCATGGATAGTACAAATATGATTAAGTTCTTGGTGAAGGAAGGGAGGGGTATGGATGCTTTGGAGATTCTGAACCGGATGAAAGAAGATGGACTTAAACCTGATATTGTTTGTTATACTATGGTCTTGAGTGGGATGGTAGCAGAGGCGGAATATATGAAGTTAGATGAACTGTTTGATGAAATTCTTGTATTTGGACTGGTTCCTGATATTTATACTTATAATGTGTATATAAATGGTTTGTGTAAGCAGAACAATGAAGATGAGGCACTTCAGATTGTTGCTTCTATGGATGAATTAGGATGCAAAGCGAATGTGGTCACTTACAATACTCTATTGGCTGCCTTGTGTGTAGCAGGGGATTTAGGTAAGGCAAGGGGGATAATGAAGGAGATGGTGTTGAAGGGTGTTGAGCTCAACTTGCATACATACAGGATCATGCTTGATGGTTTGGTTGGTAAAGCTGAGCCTAGTGAAGCATGTCTTCTGTTGGAGGAAATGTTGGAGAAGTGTTTATATCCTAGATCTTCAACATTTGATAATATCATTTTTCAGATGTGCCAAAAGGGCTTGTGTACTAAAGCTGTTGAATTGACCAAGAAAATTGTTGCAAAAGGTTTTGCTCCAGGAACCAGGGCTTGGGAAGCACTGCTTCTTAACTCAGGAACAGGATGCATTAAGCAACGTTGTTTTTACGCACCACTTTTTATGGATCGTTGATTGATCACCTTTCGCGTTGGCACTTGGCAAATGGGAAATGACAATGTTGATGAACAATACGAACCATTGATCGCAAGAAGAAAGGTAAAGAGGTGAAGATAAAGCAGTGTTTCCTCAATGGATGATCCATAGCGAGGGGACAACAACTTGCCTACAAAGCAGAGAACAAACTTGAATGTTGTTGCGCGTTGTTCGGTTCCAACTATGAAGATGCTGCTCAGTTGTTCCACAATCTGCTGCTTCCTTCAAACTTGCCAAATCATGTTTCTTTCTTTTCTCTCTCATTCACACTCTTTAACTCCACTTTACTTTTATCTAATGCCTTTCTTCTGCTCTTTTCCCTTCATGCATGCATCATTACCATCATGGTGTTACTGTAAATGCACGAGTTTTGATGTTTTAAAACCCCCAAGTTATCGCTTTTGAATATTAAATTTCTTGGCACTCGTTTTTTGTTTAGAAACAACCGACAGTCTCCATTTTTATTTTTATTTTTTTGGTTTTACATTGGTAGTGTGGGTTTGAGTGTTTACCTTGAAATTTTGGGATTTTGAAATATCAAATATTAAATTATTTGTTTTAATATTTCAAGTTTTGGCCACTTTGATTTCTTTATAACCGAGAACCTTGAGCAAAAAGCTTCAAGCTTTCTCGATTTTGTTATTTTGAAGTATCAAGGGAATTTGTAGTATGTAAAGTTAATATGTGTGTATGAAATCCCAAATTATTAGTTTCCGTATTTGAAGTTCTGGGCATTTTTAATTTCTTTTTTTCCTTGAACCTTGAGCAAAAAGCTTCAAGCTTTCTCCGTTTTGATATTTTAAAGTATCATGAGAATTTGTAGTGTGTACGATTAAGGTTAATGGGTTTGATGATTTGATCACAATTTTGTGCAGGGGACAAGGCGAATCTTCGTCAAATCATCTAAATGTCATATGAAGGTTGATTACAAGGGTGACTATGATTTTTCTGACTTTAGAAGCTGAGTTTTGTGCTGTTGGGTTTTATATGATCCCCCTTTTGCAATGATATCTAGTACAGTTAGATAACAAATATGATGCTGCAAATGCTGTAGATGCTGCCCATTGCTACAAGAAAACATCCACAAAAGGTGTTCTTCTACTTCCTCCCCCTTCTTTTGTTGTTGTGTTACATATATCATATACGACTTTTTTTTTATTGTTGCCGTTTGCCAAATACACCCAATAGGGATTTAAATCTGAAATGATTTTCTGGGCTTCTCTTTGGATCTTTATTATTATATCGAGTGAACTTAAGCTAAAATTTGATGGTTAAGCTTAACCCTTTATTTTACGTACTTTTCTCTCTTGTTTGTTTGTTTCTTTCTGTCTATTTGTAGTCTCAGGGCAGTGGATATACATTCCATAACTTAGTTAACTTTTTTTACTTCTCTTTTGGTTTGTTATATATTTACGGGTAAACTTGTCTTGAAATTCATAATGTAAATTTATCGTGTTTTCTAATAAAATTGGTTGCCGCTATATAGCTATTTGATAGATAAGTGAAAGTCACTATTCCTTTGGTGAATTATAATGTATTAGGCTTAATTATACTTTTTAACCCATGTACAATTTTATTCTCCTTAAATTCTATTTGGTGGACATCATATGCTAGGAAATGGTGTGTTATGATAGTTACATAAAAACAAAGATAAGATGATAAAAGTAGGATAGACCTATATCTTGTCTTATGTTTAATGCACACTAAGATAACAAACTAGATAACATGTTATCTTTTCTATTTCTAATCCAAACTTCCTATGGTCTAAAGTTTATACCAGAAAGATGAATAAGATAAGTTTATTTTATTAGTTAAACAAATCCTAAAAATAAGATAGGATAAGAAAAGTTATCTTATCGTATCTAGAAAACGTGTTGTAATTTTTAATTGTTCTCATTTAGCCTTCTTTATTTTTAATTGTTAAAAATTAATTATCTCACCATATATTTTGTTTGAAGCTAACAGGAATCTAACATGGGTATGACATGATATATATTTGCACAAGTGACGAAGGAAAAAGTATATCGAATATTTAAATAAAAGTAGTGTATACAATGTAATGAAAGTTTTTTTTTTATTTAAATTTTTATATATTTGGGTGGCAATCAAATTACCTTTAAGAGTAACTTTTATTATTGTTACTCTCTTTAATAACTTTATAATATTAAATTTTATTAATCTAATTATTAAATAATATGATATTAACATGTTGATTTTGCATACCAAGTTTTAGATAAATTTAGACAATCATAAACATGTAATGTTAAATTTAGATAATCCAAGTTCTCTGAATGAATGATAGACCTCTACTTTGATGTTGTGAAGCTTCTCTTTGGGGGCTTGAGAGAGGAGGAAGTCCTTGTAAATGCACTCTGATGATAAAGTTAGGGTTGTTTTTTCAGCAAAGTAGCCCAAGGGAAAAATAGCATACCTGTGCTAAATTGAGTGTCTTCTTTACAGGATGGAGTTGAGTGAGTCATCAATACTAACCGAGTTTATGGAGCGCACCAACGAATCCCATATGATATGCGGAAGCATTTTGTGGCTCCAGAATATGACATCTTTATTGTTTGTCAATATTTATTTAGAATTTAATTTTTATTAAGTTTATAAATGAAAAAATATGTAATATTTTTCATTTTTTTTAATTTCAATGTTTTTTAATTTATTTTATATATTTTTTAGAAAGAATTCTGTTATTTTCAAATTCTCAGTGATATGAATCAAAATTTATAGTCATGAAACTAAATGGAAAATGGTGGTATTCGACTGCATAGTCGCTAATGGAAAGTAGATAATAACCAAATTTATATCCTGTGAGTGAAAATGAAAGACAGAGAAGAAAAGAAAGAGGGAGATGTATTTCAAATTACTAATATACTTTTTAATAAATTTAATTTGTTTACATACGAATGTTCGTTAATATTTATAATTTAATTTTTATTAATTTTATAAATGAAAAACATGTAATATTTGTTGTTAATTGTTTTTTCAAAATTTTAAATATTTTTTGTAGAAAGGATTCTAACATTTGCAAATTCTTAGTGGTATGAATCAAAATTTATAGGCATGAATTGAAATGAAAAGTGGCGGTGCTTAATGGCACAATTGCTAGTGGAGGATGGAGAGTAAACAAATTTATGTAGTGTGAGGAAGAATGAAAGAGGAAGATGTGCATCATCAAATTATTAATATTTCTTTTCATAAATTTAGCTTGTATTGTGTTACATTTTTAATCATTCAATTAAAAAAACTTCTCAGTGAATGGTTCCTAATGTATGTTTTTTAAAAGACATTTTTCTATTGTTTATTAAAATAACACGAAGGATGTTAAAATCATCTAAAAGAACGATGGAGATAAGATAAATGATAAAATGAGAAATAGACAAATAAAAATATGATTGAGAAGAAGAAAAACTCTTAACAAAAACAAACTAAAAACTCATCATGAAGAATATAATAATGTTAAGATAAATGATAAAATGAGAAATAGACAAATAAAAAAATATTAAGAAGAAGAAGAAAAACTCTTAACAAAAACAAATCAAAAACTCACCGTGAAGAATATAATAATATAATAATGTTGATGACACATTTATTTTTGTCATTTTCACTAAAATTACACAGACAAACAAGGATGTTGTATTAGCAAATAGAAGTAAGTCAATAAATTATTAAAAGAGAATTAAATTAAAATAAAGAATGATTTTTAAGTTACTATATTAGAAAAAATTAAATAAAAATTATTTTTTTAAGATTAAAATTTTATTTAAGCTAGGAATAATTCATATTTTAAGTAATGAAAATGGTGTCGTCCTCTTGTATCCGTCTTTTTTCAGTGAAAAAGCCAAAAGAAGATGACACCATGTTACGTGTACATTTGGCAAAATGAAGACAGAAACTACCAAAAGTGTTCTCTTATTTAAAAAAGACGTAACTACTAATTAGGCTTAATGATGTGTAAAGATGCATTTATAATTCTATGCACCAAAAGTTTATAATTCTCCTTTTTGTAAGGACATATTTGTTATACATATTTGAAACTTTTAAATATTTTGTATAATAAATCAATATTCAAAAATAAAATTAAACAATTCATATATGTAATATAAAAATGTTTCTCATAACAATCATTAAAATATTTTTTTTTATTTAATTTAATTCAGAGTCAATTTAAATCACGCATTTAAATGTAATAAATAAATTTATTATTAAATTTTTTTATATATATAAGAACTCAAATTACTAAGACTATTCTCTCTTGGTATTGAAATGCATTTTTATTGTAATTAACATAATCTTATGCATATAATTATTAACATACATATATAAGTCAATTTTTAATAAACGCACGCTTGGTGAAAGCCCAAAACATCTAGGCTGAACATTGGTGAAAGCCCAACTTGACAGCTTTAGGATTAAGCAACAAAATGGTAATTTTGCTTTAAAAAGGTATGTCAAAATGAGAACCACGTCATCAACTAGATAGGTACCACCATCAATAAAACTTTGACACGTGTATTTTAAAATAAATTAACAAGTGCACAATAATTTCACCTAGGACTGACTTTCCTGAAGTAAACCATACTTTTACAGTACATCTTCAATAACGTGTCAGGTGTATATATATTAAGCCTGAATTAAATTGATTAAAGTTCAGAATTTTAAATTAAGAATATATTTATTTAATAATATTTGTCATACACAATTTTTAGGTTGCACAGAGTATAAAAAGAGAAATAAAAAATGTTTATAAAATATAAATTTAATAAAAACAATATTATTAATGTATTAAAAATATTATAAATTTTAAAATATTATTTATATATTTTCATATATTTTTATTTAATTATTTGATTAATACTTTTAAGATACTAATTAGTAAGACTAAAAGTAATATATAGATGTACAAATATATGAATGAGTATTAAATAGAACAGTACTAAACAAAAAGTATATAAATTATTATTTTAAAATATAAAAGATTTTTATTAATAATTAAAAACATTTGTGTAAATGGGAAGAGAGTACATTGTCTAGTTGTATGTCTGCAAAAGGGTTTTTTGCCTGTATAGGGTTAAAATCAAAACATTTTATCCGTATGGGGTTATTTAATAAGAAATTCCCTGCCTAGGGTGATTTGTGAGTGTCGTCAAAACGTCTGGCGACACATGATTAAATATCGGCTGAAAGAATGCCGACACAGGTGCCAGAACCCAGCACTGAGAGCGGTTCAAAATGAACCGCTCTCATAAATCAATTTAAGAGAGCGGTTGTAAATGAACCGCTCTCAAAAGTACTGTTAGAAAGCGGTTCACACTAGTGTCGGGTTGTTCAGGACCGACACACACTCATTGGTCCAGTCCTCCATCTTTCTTCTGTTATTCATCTTCTTCGGTGAAAATTTTTTGCAAACATACTGCGCAAACGCTGGAGGTGGAGTGGAGAAGCCGGGCAGTTGAATGGAAAAGTTTTAAAGCTTTGAAAGGTAAGAAAAAAACATTATAGTGTATATTAGATATAAATATAAAATATTTATTCTTGTTTCCGTTTTTTGTCCCAGGAATTGCAATCTGTGGTGGTCCAGGGTATTGTGAGAGGGACTTTCGGTGGTGTAGATTCTTAGCAAAAGGAGGTTAGTAAAAATTTATATTTATAGTGATTTTGTTATGCATGTAAAAAATAGGAAAATAGGAATATAGAAAAATAGAAAAATAGGAATATAGAAAAATAGAAAAATAGTTAAATTAAAATATATAATTTTCTTGTTACTTATGTAAAAAATAATTAAATAAGAAATATAAAAGAATTAAATTGAATAAATATATGAGGAAAAATTATGTATGTTATTATTATAAGGTTAATAAAGTATAAAATTATGAATAACAAAATAAAATTGAAATAATAAGAATGAAAAATATTAATTAATAAATTTATATTATAAAAATATAAGGAATTAAGTGAAATAAAGATGAATATATAAGCAATGTAAGTTAAATAAAATTAAAAATATTATTTTAAAATATAAATGACTGAAAATAAAAATATTAGATCAATATTAATTTAGACATTTGAATATTTTAAAAAGTTTGTAGTTATTTAAATGATTTTAATCAATAATAATAAATTACAATTTTATGCATGTAAAAAAACAAAAAAAGGGAAAAAGAAAAATAGGAAAATAAATAAATTAAAATTAATTTTTCATTTTATTTATGTAGAAAACTGTATTTAAAAGTAAAAATGATGATGATATTATTATTGTTATACAAATATTATTATCTTAAAATAACAAAAAAATATAATTAGAAAAATATTATTTGAAGGTACAAATTGTTTAATACTAAAATAATATTGTTTTTATTAAATTTGGTTGCTTATATTATAAATTTGAAGTAAATAGTTTACTTTGTATATATAGATTTTAGATGGCATCATCTTCGTCTCATAGTAGAGTGTTAAATCCTGACCCCGAGGATGGTTCATTACTGTGCTATCAGTCTATTCATGTTTCAGAGCATATTTGGGATGGTCGTGAACACCCAATATTGAGAGTGAGAAGAGGTCATTTCATACATGCTGGCATGGAGGGAGTACCAGTAGAGATTATTCCTCATTTGACAGTAGCAGGATTTGCTAGAGTAGCACAGTTGGCTAGTATTCCTATTGACCGCCAATTGATTACAACGTTGGTAGAAAGATGAAGGTCAGAGACCCATACATTTCATATGCCCCCTGGAGAGTGTGCTATTACTCTTCAAGACATTGCTATTCAGATGGGTCTTCGTATTGATGGAAGACCAGTTATTGCCCCTACAGGAGGTGACAGGGCACAAATTGTTGAAGATTTATTGGGAATTAGACCACCTAATTCTGCATTCATGGGGAGCAGCTTGAAACTTACTTGGTTGGATGAGCATTTTTCCCATGTTGGGTTGCACAACCAAAATCCCATTCAGCTAACTCGCTTTGCAAGAGCATATATTTTGAGACTTATTGGTGAGTTTATGTTAGCTGATCATTCTAGTAGCAGGGTCCCAGTTAGGTACCTTCCTTTACTTGAGGATTCATTGTCACTAACAGACACAGTTGGGAGTGATACATTTAAACATAACAAACTTTCACCTACATGAGAAGTTTCACCAACCGCAATATCCACATATAACTCAACTACTCTATCATGCCGTTCTTCACAAGCACTTATCATACAGTCAATGTCTTCATCATCACATACATCTAAAATTGTGTAATTTCCACTCCTTGAATCAACTAAAATTCGTGAAATTAGTCTAGAAATTACATTACTATTGCACAATTTCAATTTTGTATGTATTTTTTTTTCAACATCTCAAAAGTAATTCCACGTTCTATTTTAATCATTTTCTTATTCCCTTCAAATATGATACCCTCATTTCCTTCGTACACTCTTCCATTCCAGTATAAAATAACCACAATTTCAGTCATCCTGTGTATCAAATTAAAAAATACAACCAAAATTATTAAAAAAGTTTACCTAAACAAATAGTAACAAAAATAATTACCACAACATTAAAATAATATATTTTTACATTTATATTTTTAATAATATTATATTAACATTAAATAAATTAAATTTATTACTACAAATATTTTTATTTTTAGTAAAATTATTAATTCAAATTTATTTACAATAATAAAAAAATTTAAAACAATAAATTAATAACATTCTAACCTTTTTTTTCCAGCAGAAAAGCTCACAATTTCGTCCCCTCTCCTCACAATTGCGGAATGTAGCAGCAGAATGCTCGGCGGGAGCCTTTATATAGGAGGAAGATAGTGTCGGCATTCTTTCAGCCGATACACAAGTGTCGCATAAATAAAACCGACACACATGACTTTTGAGAGCGGTTCAAATTGAACCGCTCTAAGAAGTGAATTTTAGAAAGCAGTTCAGGTCTAACCGCTCTCAAAAGACCGTTTTAGAGAGCGGTTCGATTTGAACCGCTCTCAAAAGTCAGTTTTAGAGAGCGGTTCAATTCTAACCGCTCTCAAAAGTCGCTTTAGAGAGCGGTTCGACCTGAACCGCTCTCAAAAGTCAGTTTTAGAGAGCGGTTCAATTTTAACCGCTCTCAAAAGTCCGTTTTAGAGAGCGGTTCCGTTACAACCGCTCTCAGTTGTGGGGTCTGACACCTGTGTCGGCATTCTTTCAGCCGATACTTGATCATGTATCGCCAGACGTTTTGACGACACTCACAATTCACCCCAGGCAGGGAATTTCTTATCAAATAACCTCATACGGATAAAATGTTTTGATTTTAACCCTATTCAGACGAAAAACCCTCTGCAAAACTTTCAACTTATTAAATAAATAAATAAATTATTAAATACTTTATATTTATAAAATAAATTTAATCTCAATACTAAATGTATAAAATTTTTTATTCCATAAAAAAATTAAAATATATAATTAACTCTCTGTGAAATTAAAAAAAAAAAAACTGCATTGGATGCATAATCTATCCATTCTATTTTATCTGTATTGCCGTCCGAAGCAAAAACAGAGTTGCTGTCGTGAGCAGTGATGTCCACATGCAACCACTTCTGTGCTTTGCTTTTCTCCATGGATTCATATACCTTTCACAAATTGTTATTTCATTCTAATAATGATAATAATATAATAATATAAATGTTCGGCATCTTCTCTCTATAACATGACAGCATAAGTAACACTGTCACATAACATTAACGTCAACACACTCACTCACATCACATGCTCCATGGCCTCGTCATCACTAACCAGCACTTCCTCCAACTTGGCCCTTCTCCGCCACAACGGCGGTGGTGCCACTCGCTTATTGGCCTCGCCCGGTAACTCTCTCAAACTCTTAAGGTTGAAGCGCACGTGTCATCATGCCACTCGTGTGACTTCTGTGCCACGTGCTTCTTCACGTGAGGTGGCGGTCGTTGGTGGTGTTGTTGTTGAGAAGGGTAAGGAGGAAGGGAAGGTGTTGAGGGTTGGTCTCATATGTGGTGGTCCTTCTGCTGAGCGAGGAATTTCCCTCAATTCTGCAAGATCAGTTCTTGATCACTTGCAGGTTTAGCTTTTCATTTTCTCTGTTTCAACTATTAAATTTTGATATTGCATGTCATAGCATATTTAGTTGTTTTTATTTTTATTCATTTTTTCTCTGTATATAACCGTGTATGGTATAGTTTGTAGTTGTTTAAATAATGTCTCTGTAGTTTTTTTGAAATTTTATTAAACCTTGGATTGTTAATAAAACTTAATTGTGCTCTTACAAGTTAATTATGTTCTTTCCTTAATTAATTGCCTTCTATGTTCTAAGATTATTCTCAGTGTTTCGTGTTTGAAAATCGTTTGAGAGGGGGCAAGCTAAATTGAAGTATGTTTAGACTACTATGTTGCAATTCAGAGAGTGTGTAGTGTTTACTCTGTCTTTCTCCTTTTTGTTTTTGTTGTTCTAACAGTGAGTTGTGTATTGGAGTCGTTCTTTTTTCTTTTCTCTGTTTTATTTTTCTTTTGAGCTGATTTTTAACATCTAAAAGCAAAATTCCTTTGTCGAAAAAGTAAGCAATTATTACAGTTTTATATATTTCATGTAATATATACCTGCTTTCTCAATTAAATCTTACCACTTTTGATGACTTAAAATCATCTTTGATGTTAAGGTTTTTTTATTTTATTTTTTTTCATTGAGAAATAAAATAAAAAAAGAGCTAGGTGTGTAGAGAAACGGTTCCTTTGAAAATGTATAGGCTAAATTAGGAATTTGCTGAGGGGTGTTTTCTGTTTTCTTTATTTCTTTCTTATTTATTTGTTTCATTTTTTTGTTGGTATCTGACAGGGAGATGATTTAAACGTGAGTTGCTATTATATTGATTGCAATCTCAACGCATATGCAATTTCCTCTGCTCAGGTTAGTATAATATATGTTTCCAAAAAATTTGCTGCAGGAACTTTTTTTCTGTTGGACTACAGCATTTCATAAACTGATGGTTATATATTATATATAGCTGCGAGCCAGCGAGAAAGTCTGATCTTAATCATGCTATATTCAGGTATAATGATTGGTTAGGAAGTAGAAAATTTGAATCAAAACCATGCTGAACAAGTCATCGTTTCAACACAAATATGGCAAAATACTAGTTAAATTAGGTTCTTCTTTGGCCTACTTAATGCTTCCTTATTCCTTAAAAACGTTGCTAGTAATATGCAATTCTAATTTAATAAATTCCACTAAGAAAAAATAAGGGAACTATCTATTTGATGATCACCTCTGGGATCTGGTTTGAGAATTTCCATGATCTCTTATTTGAGGTTATGTCTGATTATCTTATAAATGTGCAAGTTGTTTTCCTGTATCTAGTTTTGTTGATTGCGTTTTGGGTGTATAAACTTTCTATCTTTGCTATTTTTGCTAGTGGTGTTGCTTCGAGTTTCAACTATCTATTGCTGAATCGATCACATTCTTGATTTAAAACTACAAGGCCATAGTTTTTACTGTTAAGTTTTAAATAACTTAGTTCAAATTGAAATGGAAAACGAAAAAAGATTAAAAGAAAAGGAAAAGTTGTTTGTACCATCCAAGCCATTCTTCTCATTTCCATATCTTGTTTACAGGTATATTCCAACACCCCTGCTGATTTTGATTTTAAACTTGAAAGGTTAGTGTACCCTTTCAAGTTATGGAAAATTACAATTACAGCAAGTCTGGGTAAAAGTATTTCCAATTTAGGAAAACAAATTGTTAACAATGCTCAAGGATTATTGATTTAATAATCACTTGTATGGTTAAATGTTCCTAAAATGAATATGTTTTTACTAATAATTCTTTCTTCATAATTTTCTCTTCAAAGTATTGAATTAATACTCTTAAAAATATAGTTTGAAATAATTTACCCCTGAAATTGTGAGTAAAGATGGCACTTGTTGAATTTGCAGCCTTGCCCAAAGTTTCCCGACTTTGACTGACTTGGCAAAACATCTAGCTACAGCTGTGGACATAGTATTTCCAGTAATACATGGTCAATTTGGTGAAGATGGTGGCATTCAGGTGAAGTATATATATGAGGAATTTCTCTTGGTTATAATGAACTCATGTATTTATGAATGGTATTTTTCTTTGATAAATATTAATAGGAATTGCTGGAAAAGCATAATGTTCCATTTGTTGGCACGGGATCAAATGAGTGCTGCCAAGCATTTGACAAGGTACAGGACATATGTATTTTGTTATGTTTCTTCTCGTATATGTTTTTTGTTCCCTTAAATTTGAGCTCTAAAATTGATTTACATTTTCTTACCCAACATAGTTAGATTAGGTTCTATATTTTTAATGATAATCATTTATGGAGAATTAAGTTATTTGAAATCTTAGGCCAAATCCTGAAATACACTTGAAACTTAAAGGCCTTATTTAGGATTTAGATTATGCAACTTACTAACTTTTGGATGCAAAATTTTGATGCTAATTATGCTATATGAGAAAATCAATGGGAAAAGCTGTATGGACTATGGACACTTTAAAAACTTAGACATCCTGAATTTACTTTATATACAGCAAGATGATCACTTTCTTCTTCTCCTCTCTTAATCTTTTGCTACTTACTAGTCTGACTTTGACTATAGCTCTGACACTAATCTTTTTCCCTTAAAATAATCGTCAGTATAAAGCATCATTGGAGCTCAGGAAGCAGGGATTTGTAACAGTACCCAGTTTCTTAGTTCAGGTATAATAAATTGTGTTTTGACAAGGATATTGTCTCACCTTGTAACAATAACTAAATGTGTGTTATACAAGTTTGTATGTTCTAATGTTTTTAAATGTTAGATAATTGGATGTGCAAGCTTAATGGAAATGTTCATCTATATTTGTATTATATAAGATTTAACTCACATTTAATTGTTTATGAAATTGTTTTTTGTCTTTAAACATCAATTCATCCATATTTTCTTATTTACTTATAACATTTTGATGTCAAGTAGGGGTATGAAGCAAACAAATCAGAGCTATCACAATGGTTTAAAAAACACCAGCTGGACCCTGACATGGGGAAAGTAGTGGTAAGGCACTTGATTTAGTTAAGTCATTAGCCATTCATTGTTAATTCATTGGGAAGCAGTTTCTTATGCGTATTGATGTTATAAAATTTGATGTTTCAGGTAAAACCAACAAGAGGAGGGTCAAGCATTGGTGTAAGAGTTGCATATGGTGTGAATGATTCTCTTGTAAAAGCCAATGAAATTATGTCTGAGGTATAATGTGACAACTTCTATTTAAGAGCTATAAAGAATATGCAGAAAAGTCAAGGAGAATGATTGAGAAAATTAAAGAGTACATTTTCACTAAAAGTATATTAAGTAAAAAAAAAATGTACACCAAGCATAATATATGTGCACTTTTGGTATTGATCATTGATTTTGAATGTGATAGGGAATTGACAGTAAAGTGCTAATAGAAATATTTCTTGAAGGAGGGAGTGAGTTTACAGCCATTGTCCTTGATGTAGCATCTGGTTCAGATCGTTGCCCTGTTGTACTGCTTCCAACTGAGGTTTGTTTTGTTTTTTCTCCCTTGAGATTTTCTGGTTTATTTGCTGCAATTCTAAAATCTTCATGCTTGTTACATTAGTCTGGAGGGGAAGTATATTAAAAGAGACAGAAGAAAGTATCAGTTCCGGTTTGATTTAATGGAATGAACATGGTGAGAATGATAAAGGGAAAAGGAATGAACTAAATCTTTGAAAATCTTAAGGATGAGAAATGATCATTCTTTAGGGAATGTGAATTTTACTATTCCCTCCGAAATTGAATGAAATGGTCATTCTATTTGAACTAAATTGATTTGAAATTACCTTTATGCGTAGTCTTTTCTAAAATGACAAAATATCCTCTGCGCCCACTCCTGCCACAATCACCATGCCAACTAAAATATAGTTTTGTCGTTCCAAAATATTTTTCCTATTCTTATTTAATTTGGTGTAACAATTACCTAATATTGGTTTGGAATGGAATAGTCATTCTTTTCTAGTAACTGAATAAGATATTCAACTGATAAAGATTATTCCACTTCTTTCCTTCTCATTCCCACTAAATCATTCCAGTGAACCAAACTGGACCTTGCTGAGTTCCCTTTTCAAAAGTATAAAATGAAGAAGAAAATGAAAGGAGTTTTACACTTGAGCAAACATGATCTATTTTGGAATGCAGTTCAAGGCCGTAATTGAACATGACTTATGACAGAAAATTCAGTATAATAGTTGGAATTGGTTGTATATACATGAGAATTTCAGTTCTGTAGCTGCCAATGTCAATGTGAATTTACTCAAGTAGTTTATACATTGCAATTGGCTATTGCCTAATAAATATTTTATGTTCATTAGTAATAGTGTAATTTAGATGAACAGGTAGAGCTTCAATTCCGTGGCGCAAATGATGTGAAAGAGAATGATGCAATATTTAATTACCGTAGGAAGTACCTTCCAACCCAACAGGTCAGTGGCAGTGTGAATATGTTATGTATGCATGCAAGATATACTGCACATGCTTGCTTGCTCTTTAAAATGGTGCAGCAAGTGACATGTTTTTGTTCGTTACCTTCAGTATACTATATTTAATATCTTGTTTCAGCTGATGTCCGCTGGTATCTTCCTAATCAGATGAAGCATATATTATCTGCAGGTGGCTTATCACACTCCACCACGATTTCCTTTGGATGTAATTGAGAATATTCGCATAGGAGCATCTCTATTATTTCAACGGCTTTGCCTGAAAGATTTTGCACGAATTGATGGATGGTTTTTGCCAAATTTAGGTTCCAAGTTATCATCTTCAGAAAGAGAGTTTGGAAGGACTCAATCTGGTACCATAATATTCACGGACATTAACCTGGTGAGATGATTTTCTTCTTTAGGAGGAATACAGTTTTTTCTTTAGCAGTTTTACTACTAATTTTGGTTGTTCACTACTGTGCTAAATGTTCAAAGCATTACATGTTTCAGATCAGTGGCATGGAACAAACCAGTTTTCTATTTCAGCAAGCTTCTAAGGTACTTATGGTGTGTCTGCATCATGTTTCTTGCATTGAATATCCATAGTTCCATACATTTTCTAGAGGTATTTCTGTCATAATTTCATGTGTCTGTAGTTGGTCTGTATTTATCTGTGTTAAATTGACTTTTCATTTTAGTGTGTTTCTAAGACATGCTAGATTTCTTTTTTCCTTTTATGGGGCATGCTGGAGCTACCTAGTGTTACATAAATGTATCTCCCAAGTCCCAAAACCCTGAAGTGTTAAAGGTAAGAAGAGACGAAAAATACAATAGGAGGATTTTATTATTTGCCACACAAAATACATGAGTATAGTCCACTATTTATAATAGTTGTATAATGATCCTTAACTTATATCAAATAGTTGCTCTATTATGTCACTAAATGTCAAGTGGTTACAAACCATAAAATACTGTCTTAACTAAGAAATTATGGTTCTTAACTCACATTTACTTAACATTTCATCTTTGTAACCCATTCAACGTTTTATTTTTTAATTATTATTTCTAACGAAAAGCACTTCTAGATGATAAAATTGATTGTTTTTGTTTTTCTTATTTTTATTACCTAAAAATGCTGTTATTCAGGTTGGTTTTTCCCATACAAACATCCTTAGGAGCATTATTCACCATGCTTGCTTGCGGTTTCCCAATCTTGCATCAGTTAGCGGAATATCAGGTCAGATTCCAAGCAGATCAAAATCCTTTCAAGTTAACAAGTCATTTTCTCGCCGTGAAGGAGCTCGAAAAGTTTTTGTCATTTTTGGAGGTGACACATCGGAACGGCAAGTATCTCTTATGAGTGGTACAAATGTCTGGCTCAATTTGCTAGCCTTCCATGATGTAAGTGTTCACAATTAGGAAGAACTTAAAGTTACTCTTCAGTTTACATTTTAGAAAATGCTTTGGTAATCCATTTACTGAAGTTTAAAGTGTCCTCCAGCTTTAAATTTTAATGTTCTTTTCTTTTCAATTCTTTTAAGAAAAATGGATGTATAAGCATTAATTTGATTTTATTGATTCTTATTTTGTTTGAGCTATTCCCTATTTTCATGCCTTGAAAATCATCATGTGTTGTGATGTCACAAATATAACTCACCCAAAATCTTTTGTTTTTTTTGGAGGGGAGGCCAAGTGGGGAAGGGATCATTTTAGGGAAGTGTTTTCATATTTTGGCTTATATTTTAACAGTTGATACAGACTATTTGCCTATGACTTAGAAGTAAGAGCTGTTGCATTCTGTAAACTTATGGCAATTACTACCTGAAAAGATTAGTGTCTGTATGCACGATATATCAGAGACTAAAATAATTGTTCTTACAGCTTGAAGTAACTCCATGCTTGCTTTCCCCAACAAGTGACCATGCATCTAATGTCAATATGGGAAAGAAAGCTGACGATGTAGGGAATAGAACAGTTTGGTCATTGCCGTAAGTATTGGTTTTTTCTCTACTTCAGGATTTGTCTTTGATTTCTGGATAAGCATATGGGAAACAAATTGTTGATTTTAGAGTTGTAAGACAGATATAAAACTATTCCTAGACTTCCACATGTTATTATTTTAGGAGAGTTGGTCATTGGCATGATATCAAGCCTCAATGACCAAGTGAAGAAGATTGATCTTTGCCACCCCCATTCTTCATAATTTAATTAAATTTCAAGACCAAGAACAATGGAAATGTATACTTCAGGCCCAAAGGAATATTGAATGAGGAAGTGTGTTAAAAGATCAAAAACCATTCTTGAACTGCTATCTAATAGCTCAAGCTTTTAAGAGAGTTGTTCCTTGACAAGAATGTTATATTATGCTTTCAAATTTGAACCTTGAACTAATTACTGGCATGAGGTTTTCCTTTGGAATTTATTTTTGTGTGTGCATGTTTTCTCTTGAACTATATTATGCTCAAGAAAGTAAAAAATCATTTTTCTTAATAGGATTATCAAATTACCAACTACAATCCAGAAATGTCTCCAATTATTGGTACATTCCAGTTTAGAACCAGCAATTTATCTACAAGAGCTTGACATAGGCACCCATTCCATTATTGTAATATTTGTGTTGACTGTGATTTATGCGTGTGACCTCTTCATAATGTAGTTGGAATGAAATAATTCAGTGGTAATTATTTGTGTATAGATATTCTCTTGTGCTACGACACACTACTGAGGAGGTGTTGGCTGCATGTATAGAAGCAATTGAGCCAGAGCGTGCTGCAATAACATCTAACCTACGGAAGAATGTAATGAATGATCTCATGAAGGGCTTGAAGGATCAAAATTGGTTCACAGGGTTTGATATAGCTGATGAACTACCAGCAAAATTTTCGTTAAGACAATGGATCAAGTTAGCCAAGGAAGTCCAGGCAACTGTTTTTATTGCAGGTATGAAAACCAAATGGTGTTCTCTAGTGATTAAATTTTTAATTTCAGTTTCTTCTTTGATGCTTGATAAAAGGTTTTCATATTCACTATTTATATTTTATTGGAGATGCACTCTTAGCTGTCAAAGTCAACATGGTTTGTGCTTCAGGGATTATCACAAAAGTCAATTTCATGTGATGTTTCTAGATATTCACAAGTTTCTGTTCTTAAGCTAGATCCAGGAAAGGTTATAGGGGAAAAGATTGTTAGGTTCATGCAGTAAAGCCAATGATAGTCATATGGTAATATGTTTTGAATTTGTTTAAAAAGGAATCTCATTATTCGTTTAAACAGTGATACCTACCTGAATACATTATTCTAACAGTTGTTTAATGATTTAAATGTGTCGATCAACTTTCATGGAATGCATGTTTATGGAACTGATTGTGTATGTCTTTACAGTGTTTGCTCTTTGTTACTTATAGTGCATGGAGGCATTGGAGAAGATGGCACGCTTCAATCTTTGCTGGATGCTGAAGGAGTGCCCTACACAGGTTTGTTTATAATATACACTTAATATATGAGACTATTAAATATAACGATATCCACTACTCAGGTTATACATAAAATTTTTAGTGTCTTTTGTTCTCTTTTTTATCTTCGGTTGAAGGTCCTGGCGCAATGGCATCAAAGATTTGTATGGACAAAGTTGCAACTTCTGTTTCCTTAAAACATGTATGTTTCCCTAATTCAAATATATTTTTATTAAATATCAAGAACACTTCTCTTACATACCACTTTTCTCAATTTTACTTGTTTCTCTGACTCTGCATTATAATATCCTGTCACTAAAAGCTTGCAAATTCGGGAGTTCTTACCATAAATAAGGACGTCAGGAAAAAAGATGCTCTCTTTAATAATCCCATAAATGATATATGGGGTGACCTCACCCAGAAGCTACAGTGTGAAACATTATGTGTGAAACCAGCAAAAGATGGATGTTCAACTGGGGTTGCAAGACTATGGTAGGTTTATCACTTGGTTTGTATCCCTGTTTCATGATATTAATAATTAAAGGTTATTGAATATTTGATTATTGTATGCTTATAAAGGATTACAGGAATTATGTTTTACTACTTTACTGGTTCATTCTATTTTCATTCAGCTGTTCCAAGGACCTAGCAATATATGTCAAAGCTCTGGAGGACTGTCTACTAAGGATTCCTCCAAATAATTTATCAAAGGTATGGGATAAGGAATAACATCATGTAGTCATCAAGATCTCATTTGTTAAGGAATTAGGGTTATAATATGGAGGGGATGTGAATACTCTAACTCTGATACCTTTTAATGAGAGTGTGAGGAAGAAAAAACACTTTCTAAAAAAGGGTAATGACTAATGAATGGTATGGTCCTAACGAGTATTTATAGTATTTTTGTGCCCATCATAAGCGTAATATACTGTTAACATACAGTGCATTACAAATGTTTTTATTTGTTCTAACCATTTTTGGATTTGGCATTGTACATGAGCTCTTCAACTTTGACTTTATGATTTTTCTTCTCTTGCTTGATTAATGTACAGGCACATGGTATGATTGAGATGCCAAACCCTCCTCCAGAACACTTGATCTTTGAACCTTTCATTGAGACAGATGAAATAACTGTGACATCCAAACTTAAGAATGAGACTGGTCATGATCTCATGTGGAAAGGGCACAGTAGATGGGTGGAAATAACAGTTGGTGTCATAGGAAAACATGGATCAATGCACTCGCTAAGTCCTAGTGTAACTGTCAAGGAAACTGGCGATATTTTGTCTCTAGAGGAGAAGTTTCAAGGTTTGTTTTCATAGAATTACCTAGAATTTAACATTAATCTTAGTTTTATGGAAGGTAATTGCAATTAACATGGCCTTTATGCAAGTTTTCTTAGCTTAAATAAAATCAATCACACTTGGAGGATTTCCATTGTAAAATTGAAGTGGGAAAAACATAGAAACTACAGGATAATGCTAGAAAGTAGCATCCATGCTCTTGTAAATTATTCAAGTCATGAAGTTTTTGGTTTCTGTAAGGAAAATCCTAAACTTAAAAGTTGCTGGAATCAAAGGATTTTTCAGATAATATACAGTATATGGTGGTCATGACTCATGAGAGAAGACCAATAGAGGCTTCAATGAAAATAGTGAATCAAATGGATGTTAGTAGAATTAAAAGTGGGAGAGGAAAACTAAGAAAACTGTAGGATTATCCTTTGCAAAGATCACTACTTAATGGTTTTACTACAAATATGGTTTTAATAGAGCACAATTGTGTTGATTGAGCCATAATTCTTTATTTTTGTTTTTTTTTTGTTAGTATTTATGATCCCCCTTATTCTATCTTTAGTTTTTAGTTTATAATTTTCCTTCCATTATCATGACTTTATCTGTTCACAGTGGTTCATTTTTATCCTATATTTGTATATTGCTTGGCAGGTGGGACTGGCATCAATCTGACTCCACCTCCCTTGTCAATTATGAGGTATGTTAAAGAGATTCCACATCCCAGTGACAAAACCTTTTATATGGCTCATAATTTCTTGTCTACCTTGTTTTTTGACGTTTATCACTACATTAGCATTGGAAATCAATATTTGACAAGTGCTTAGCTTTTTGATGTGATAAGAACTCATTAAGAGCTGATTCTATCAGTTTGCTGATGTTTAAATTCAGCACAACTTGTGGCAGGGTTGATGCTTTCTACCCGATATCAACTTAGTACCTTAACTACCATTTACAGCTTGGCTGAAATTGGAAGCATATATTCATTTCTCAGTTTGATAATCCACACAACTTCTAAGCCACATATTTTTAGGGGAAGATAGATATGGATCAACAGGTTATAAACATCTAAATTTTATAAACAAATAAATATCTCGTCCATATTTATTTTTCATGCTTGAAATACTTGTTTTTGTTGTCTTTCTATGATATTATTGGTTCCCTGCACCTCAGTTGCTGCATTCCTAAGTATTAAGTAAGTGCCTTGAGAAGTTGCTGAAATAAAGTCCAACTGATATTCCAATTGATTGAAGCATGATAACCATTCCAGTTCCATCATGCAGCCAAAAATAACTTCCATTCCTCCTCTGCAAATGTATTGAGAACCCAAGGTTCTATTGAAAATTATACTATTGCAAATGGAAGAAGCTGATGACTATCAAAGTTTTTCACTACCTTTTGCAGGGTCTAGTCTTTTATGTCAAGAATTTGATTCCATTTCTTAAATTCGCTTTTTGTCATCAACTCAACTGAATATGCATCACCTATCTCTTCAATCTGTTCTACGATATTAATTGTTCCCTGCACCTCAGTTGCTGGGTTCTTCTATGCTTCTGTCTTTGTATGCTCTTTCCCAATCCTTTGGGTCACCTTTCATATTGCGTTCCGTCATTTTTTTGAGTGCTGCGATGGATTGTCTCATCAAATTCATCTGTTCCTTTGTTTCCTGCTGCATCTCATCAAATCGCTTCTCCAACTTCTTGTTTGAAACCATCTTCTTGTTTTTTCCAAGATTTATGTCCAAGAACTTGATATTCCTTCAAGAATCTCACACAGCTCAACCACTTGAGTGATGAAAATTTACAAACACTCCAGGTTGAAATCAACTACTAAAAGGTTGAAAGCAAGAATTGAGATGTTTCCTCACCCATAACTCTGAATCAGAACTCTAATGCCAGTGGTAGAAACTGGTATCTTTATTAAGAAATACAAGAAGAAACTACCAATATGACCGAATAAAACACACACTCAACAGTTCTTCAAGGATTGCATCTCCTAAGCCAAAGACCCTAATTCTCCCACAATTGACAATATGTCTTATTTACAGAGGCAATATGTCTTATTTCTTTTACAATCTCAACCATCCCAAATTACTAACTAATTAAGGTTAACTAACTAATATATTGTAACTAACTAATATGACCCTAACTAACATTATAGCTAACTATTAGTGGGGGTTACCTAACAATAACCTCTTAGTAATATTGATCACTATATTTGTTGAAATACATTGCTTGGTAACATAAATCCAACTTCTTTTTCACCTACACTTAACGATGGTGGTGACGGCTGCAATTGGCATTACTATGCTTGACACTGGTCCAAGATTCAGTGTCTATGGGATGCAAATTTCCTAATTTTGTATTTAGGTGGACATGTGTAAAGTTCCTTCATGTGTCATTTTGTATTTGCCTATTTATTTTAGTCAAATATCTGTAGGTTTCTTTGAAGTGATTTTGAACGACATTTATCTTTTTCTTCTCTTTACAGTGAGAATGCTTTGAAGAGATGTAAACAGCATATGGAACTCATTGCAAACACTTTACAATTGGAAGGGTTTTCACGTATTGATGCATTTGTCAATGTTGACAGCGGAGAGGTTTGTTGAACTCCTTGTTGGGACATGCTTTCCCCCTTCTCTTTCTCCTCAAAGCATTTCTATTATCTATCCCGTATATTTTCATTCTTTTCCACATTTTTCATCTGTCTATTTGCTATCTACTCAATCAAAAAGGTATAGCCACAGTATAAGACATGCGTCAATGGTCTCAAAAACAAAATATATTTCAAGCTTCTTAGAATGATTATAAAGCCTGTTGATGTATTCCTAACTATCAAGTACTTCGGTTATTGAGATGGCTTTAAAACTCCTATAAGAAACTTCAATTGATAACCGTTCCTTTTTTGTTTTTTTGCTGATATATGCGATCTGCATTGTTGTGAGAGTCTATCCTTATGATAGTGTCATCATCAAACATCAACTCATTGAAGTCAAAAGATTACTTTGTCTTATACCGGAATTTGTTTGTTTCAGTGATTTATCTTTCATCTTATACCTAGAGAACTTTCAATATTTGTAGGTTTTGATTATTGAGGTAAATACTGTGCCTGGAATGACACCTTCAACTGTTTTGATTCATCAGGTGAATTCTTACCATGATATTATTATTTTTCTTTCTTAATTTTTTCAAGTGTGTGAACCAGGTACTCACAGAGCATGTGCTTTTGTCATATAAAGGTTTAATTAGGGAATTTTGTGTTCTACACTACATTTAGAAGCAGTTGGCATATTGTAAAGTCTAAATGACCTGAAAATAAGATGCATTATATATATAGGAGACATTCCGAGTGAGAAGAGTTTGTTATTATGAGAGGTGAGAGACATTAATAATGGTCATTGGATCAAAATAAAGAGCTTAGACTCTACTATTCACTTTCTTCTCTCTTTTGTCAATGGTCATTATTAATGTCTCACAACTTTCACTTGAAATGCCTCATATATATATATATATATATATATATATATATATATTTGAAGCATCTCTACTCAAGTCATTAGACAACATAAGAACAAACACCTGTATATTAGTTTTATGATTCTGACTATATCATTTTATGCATATCTCAGGCACTAGCAGAACAACCACCGTTGTATCCTCATCAGTTCTTCCGTAAGCTTCTTGATTTGGCATCTGAAAGGTCTACGTAAATCTGGTTAAAAGATTGTTTGCATTGTTTTCACAAATGTTGTTATCACTTGAAGTTGTTGTGTAGCAGCAGACAACATTCATTTTCCTCCTGCAACGTGCTTCCCTTCATAAATGTGAAACTTCAATTTCATTTTTTTATTGCTTCCCTTCCAAGTATGTTTTCAAATGCAATAAGAGATTATACAGTTTGTGGCATCTTAAACTGACTTTGAAAAAAATATTCTAAATTTGATTTCAACAAGTAATAAAGGCTGTGAAGTGAAGATTGTATGGCCAAAAACACGTCCATGGGTCATCAACAAATATCGAAATGAGAACTCACTTCAGTCCATCAGATGGCAGGTGTCTGTCATTCTCTATCACCCCAAACCATTAAATTATTATTTTTCTCACATTTTTCAATAAATAACTTGAAGACAAAAACCATTAACACACTGCAAAGGAAAGAGTGAACACACCATAAGAGGAGAGAGAAAATCGAAGTCATTCTCAGCCATCAAATGCATGATCAAATATTGTCTTGCACAAGGGATATTATATTGTGGCTGATGAAGGGTATAAATGAGATGAGATATCCGAATTTAAGTTTCACTTATTAAATACTTGTTTAACTTTTTTTAATTAAATAAATAAGGTTAAATTTAAAGTTAAGTTTGATTATTTAAAATAAGTCTAAGTTTATTTTTTATAAGTTTGAAATCTACATATTTATATAATTTTGACTTTTAAGAGTTATATTTTAATTAATTATATTCTTTTACAAAACAACTATTTTTGTTAAATATTTTATTTACAAATTTAAGTATTTTTTATGAATAAAACTATATTTTATTATTATTTTACTTTACTTTTTTTGCAGGAAGGTATTTGTTAAGTACTAAACAATAAACAAAATTTTACTCAAAATAAAAGGCTTGAACAAGTTATAATGAGTTCAACTCAAGCTCAATTTTCAAGAAAGTCAAGTTCAACTATTAAATTTAACATATTTCAGCCTTTTCATTGTTGTTTTATATTAAAAAAATTATAATAAATATCATTCTATAAAGTCAGAAATTACAATTAAAATTTTGTAAAACTAGTTACTAAAGTATCCAATACTTACAATTTGAGAAACTAAAATAGAAGTTTATTAAACTTTAAATGGTCGATTGATTTACACTCGTATTTATCGCTGAGCAATTGGAATCATAAGAACAATTTAATCAATGTTCAGCAGATTGATTTCCTGATTATATATAAAGAAAAGTTATATATGATCACATAATTCATAATAATTAAATTAAATGTAACTAATTCCTATATAGTTGCTAGAGTTCAGGTATCTTTATAAGTTTCGTTTGGAATTCTCTCGGATTATGACCATTCAACCTGAAGATGTGAGTAGAACCTCTGATATATAGGCCAAAGACCATATTTGACAAAAATAACAATAAAATGCCTTCTCACTCTGATCCTTGCTGATCAGAAAGGCCTACCATTCATACCCATAATTTTCAACTCTTGGTTTCTGTTTTGTTTCCATTTTGAGGGTTTTCGAAAGTCATTCTATAAGAAGAGGCAACAAATTGAAAGAAAGAAAAGTATGCAAGATTTACAAAAAAAATATATATAATATGTAATATTATGTTCTACACTCGTCTAAGCTTTAAGTTTTTCCATCTTTTTTGCTGGCCCACTTATTTATTATTTACCCTTACAATTTGATAATCATTTTATTGAACAATCAACCAGGTCCACAAGTCAAATATGTACTGTACTACTATAATTCACCGTTGTTGATTGAGCTGAACATGTTTAATCCGTAGGGCCACTTAATTTATAGTACATTATACATCAAGTCCTTAGCTAGCTTCCAATTGACCACAACCATGAGTTGTGGCTAAATGGCTAACACAAGTCCTGGCAGTGATCGGCGATAGAGATCACGAGGCTGGCTTTGCCACAATGTCATGCTATCTTCCTTATCTTCCCACCCCGGTGGCCTCAAATCTCTCACCACAAGCCATGTGTTGAAGTACTCCCTAAACTGTGTGATTAGGCCATTTTTAAGGGTCCACACATGCACCCAATAGGCCTGGCCTTCCCACCCTTCGGCGATCACGCAATCGCCGATGGCAGTGATGCTTCTCGGCTCGAACCGGAATGCCTTGGTGTGATCAGTTTCTCCTGTGAGCACCCTCATCATGTGTTGGCATTGAGGGGGGCCATGGAACCACCACTCAAGGTCACTTGCTAGCAATTTGGCCACCTTGTCCATTGTTCCTTGTCCCAATAGTGCCTTGTAAAGCATTTCAACTATTGCCTTGTTTTGCAGTTCCACCTTTTGAACATGCTCTATGTTGATTGTTGCCATTTTCATTTTATGAAATTTATAGATGCATCAAGGTTTGTGTCTTTAGGAAATGCTTACACTACTTGTGCATGTCATGGAGGGCTTCGGGTGTGACATTTTATAGGCCTAGATAGGAAGGTAGATACCCAAGTTTGGTTCCTTATTATTGGCTCTAGCTCTAGAAAGCATAGACGGTTTAGATTGAGTGATTTATGAGGTGGGGGCATTGGAGGGTGTAGATTACCTCCCAGAAGTTGTGATTAATGCTGCACGTTTGGAATGACAAAATGTGTCACTCCAAAATATACATACATACAATAATAATAATAATAATTGTAAGAGTTGGAATGCTTTTATGAGGAGATAACGATGTCAATTTGTCGACGTATGTGGAGAAAAAAATTATTGTTGTACGCTTTATTTTTTGGTGTAAGAGATAAAAAGAAAGAAATAAAAAATAAAATAAATAAATAAAAGATATAACAAGTAATATGATATATAGAAATTAAGAGAAAGTTGAAAGAGAAAAACAAAATGAAAGAGAAATAAATACATTGCTTAACTATATAAATATCCTTAATTTTTTAAAAGCAAAATAATTTTTGTTATACAAAATATAATTGAGAACAATTATTTAACCATAAACAAAAGTCAATAAAATAAAAATAAACTCTAAATAAATTTGAGTTAATCCTCTATTATACCTTCCCAATTAACTCAAGTTAAAAATAATTCCCAAAACCAAATCAATAAATTCAAAACCAAATTATAATATAAATATCGTTATTAAAGTGCATGATATATAGTTTGGGAATGAATGACTAATCAGCCCTTGGGATGTTTGTCTTGTGATGACTTATATTGAAAGATTGTCAATACTCATAATTTTCTTTGAATCTTTAGGTATAATCTAAAAGTGCTATGCATGAACTTGACTTAATGTTTTTGGAATTTAGGACGCAGGACCGACCCTTCTTCTATTCAGCATAGGCAACTTGTCTCAATAGCATAAGTAGAGGAAGTGACAAATGAATCCTCTCTTCCCTTTCACAGCTACCTAATTTATATTAACAGTGTTCCTTGATCATAAGGGATAGACAAGACACAAGGAATCTTGAGATTTTTTATATTGTATCCCTCGTATATGATACATATTTACCATAATGTTAAAATTACCTGTTTCATTTAATAATTATATATATATATATATACAACATAATATCAACATGTATTGATCCAAAAACAAACGAAGTTTATCCTTAAGCATGAAGTTTTAAGATTTCTCACGAGATTATATGTATGAACGAAAAATTGGTGAAAGGAGTCTGTACTTTGTGTTTAATCATACTCACATAATTATATCTTATTTCATAATTTTTTTTATTTTCAATTTAAAAATGGTTTCTAAAAACCTGTTCTTAACAAATAAGAAATTCAGAACAACCTAAACATGTTTTTAGAGTTGCAATTTTATTTTTATAGTGAATAAGTCCTATCAACCTCTCCTCCTTATTCGTTTATCTTCCTTCTTCTTCTTTTTTTAAGATAAGCTTCAAACTTTTAAATTTTCTTGAAATATTTTTTTTAATACTTGATATTTGAAATTTTTTTTTGTTGATATTGTATTTATCTTATATGTTTTAAATTATTAAAATTATGTAAAAGGATTAAAAAAAGGTTTTACATGAAAAATAAAGGCCTACTGGGATATAGGGAATACCAAAATAATTGTAAGTAAATTACCTAAATTTTTAGAATCAATATTTCTTACTTCTAATAAAATGTATATTCAAATTCCAAATAACTTTAATAATATAAACAAATTTCAAAAATAAATTTAACATTAAATTGCAACCAATTCACCCCAAAATATAATGCAAGAGGATATTATGCTAAATTTCACTTTCATACATGTTAAGGAAAAAATAAGTTAACGTATAACCATGTGATTCTGTATTCCATTATTCAAAATTCATACAGAAAATTAAATTGATTCATATCCAAGTTATTACTCTCAAACAATAATATGCCTACAAATAAAATAATTAATTAGTAAATAAAATATCAAATAAATCAAAAGCTAATACCCTAACTTTTTGTTTCTTTAAATAAATATAAGTATAAATATATAATAATAATAATAATAATAATTCTATTATCTAGTTTAAAGTAGGATTTTTCTCTTTCAGTCACATTTAACATTATTATTTTCCTACATAAATAATGACTTATTTCATTATCTTTTTACAAATTAATAAAAGATTAGTTAATATACTAATTAATAATTTATATTCACTACAACAAAAATGAGCTTTTGAAACACTAACTTAGACAGCGATTAGTATAAATAACTTTATAATAATATATTTAAAAAGCGGTTAACGTTGAATCGCTCTTTATGGTATACTTCTAAGAACGGTTAATAGTGAACTGCTCTATAATATACATTTCTGAGAGCGGTTAATAGAGAACTGCTCTCTAATGTATACTTTTGAGAGCAGTTCACTAGAAACTGCTCTCTAATTTATACTTCTGAGAACGATTCTTTATTAATCACTTTCTAAAGTCACACGTTTCTGAGAGCGGTTGATAAAGAACCGCTCTCGAAAGTATTTTTTTCTATCTTATAAATGACGTGTGCTCTCAAATTTCTTCGTCTTTTAACAAAGTTGCTCACTTTTACATCTGTAAGTTCTTTTCGTCTTCTTCATTTTTTATGCACTAACAAAGTTGTTCTCTGTCTCTTTCACTGTAGGTTTTATTTGTCTTCTTTGCGTTAAAAAAAGTTAGTTTCTTTTATATCTGTTTCTACCTTTCTAATTGTTCTCTATATTCTCTCTTTCTTTCTTTTTTCCTCTATTAATTGTAAATCATCCCGCTAATTTTGTTCTCTTTTTTCTGCTTAATAGTGTTGCAGATGTGGACTGTTTGGTTAATACAACGTATAAACTCAACAAGTTTCACTTTTGATTTGTAATAAAAATGAAGCAAGTTTGAGCATAACAATAAATTAATTTTGGTTTGAAATAGAAAACTCACAAAGAAAGAAATTTCAAATTCCAGATTCGCGATATATTTTAAATGACATTTACTTTGTGATAGCGGTTCCACGTAGAACTGCTCTTTAATATCAACATTTGAGAGCGATTATTTAACAGCTCTCTAAGTGCAACATATTAGATAGCGTGAAATTTTAGAGCAGTTCTACACACTTTCTAAATTAAAACAGAACTGCTCTGACACATCTCCATTTTGACGTAGTGATTATTGAATATATATGTTCAGAACAAGATATCGCATAATACATGCAATAAATACTTTTAGCTAGTCTAGAATTTCTAAACGATATATATGGTAAACAATTAGTATAAATATAAAACAAAAAAAATCAATAAAGTATACACATAGAGTAAAATTATTATAAAATAATTTATTCAAACAAATTAATACTTAGAGTGTATAATTATTCAGATACAATTAACTTAGTAAATTAAATTTAATAGATATGCCTAATTATTTTGTTCACGAATATTGTGATGAAATAATTTTAAATCATGGAAATGCTTTTAAAATGTTTGTAAAGTTTATGAACAAATGTGTCATGAATGGGACTCGGATTCTCTCCCGTAATTGGACATCCTGTCATGTCACGTTGATTTTGTATTTTCTCTTAAGCTAAAAATTTTTGTTTAAACAAAAATACAAAATTTTACTTAACTGAATCGTCCAGTTTGCGCCAAAACGGGAGAGAATCCCGATCCTGTCGTGAATGAGTATTTGATGTGACAAGCTTTCATTAGCATCACTATGCAGACGTACTCCATATAATTTTATGCAAATTGGGACCCAAAAAATGCGTGTGATGATCGATGGTTACATATACACTGGCACTACACCTAGATCTTCGTCCTTATCCCTTATGGTGTTGTTCTTTTCATACCACTACCAGCCTTAAAATATGTTGTTATGCTTCCAACCAATTAGCATAATAATCCCCATTTGCATTTACTACAAATAATTTACAAAATTTAGTGGTACCATTTGGTAGTCCCCATATATATATGAGCATGGTCACTAGACTCTGAATCTTGCTTTGCGATTCATTTATTATATCTCAATCTCAGCTAGTATAGGACCACTTAGGGTGGTTGACCGATTAGGGTCAAAGAACAATTATTCATCTAAGATGCATGTTATTGCCATTCTCAGGAAAAGGACAACAATATTAGACCATTCAACTCCTTTTAGAGTTTTGACCTTGGATCATTATGATAATCTTCTTCCGGACCATTATTACATTTATTTTTTGTTGAATTATTTTACTTGCAAACTATATGCATGCTTTAGTTAGATATAAACTTAATCATTGAAAATGAATTTAAAAAATTAGATAAAAGATGATATAAATAAATCAGATGAAGTTGTTTTAGCAAGAAGATTTAACTAAAACATTTTAGGATTAATGTTTACGAGTTCATATATTTTAAACGAAATTTCTCTACTTTGAAAATTAATCACAAGGTTTCAATGTAATTAGCATCCTTAAAGCTCGGTTTTCTCAAGAAAACAAACAAGTATTTACTCATTATATTTGTCCTTAACTTGGACTTTGCTAATGTTACTTGATTAATGCATAATCTCATCATTTGAGGTGTCAAAATATTTAACAACAAGGATTCAAAGCTTACAATCTGGTACAGAAACCATAATCTATAGCAAGAGAATAAAATGCAAAAATAATACAAAGCAACAGACAATTACGTGTCTCGTATATTAATTACCTTTAATTCATTAAAATGTGTTATATAGTATACAGAATGTGTATAAAAATTAAAGATTTTTGAGATATCTATGTTTCTAAAGCAATATTTTTAAGTGTAATTAACAAAGGGCAAACCAAAGGAGTAGTTAACAAACTGCAACCCATACGGTCCATTAGTTAATTACCATACACGTACGGATTGAATCTTTCTTTCTAGACCTCACAATCTGATCTCTATTTCATTTGGTAGAAAAAGAAAAAGAAATTAAGAGTTAAGAGGACAACTATTCCCGATTCCATAGATACATGCAACCGTGCAATATTAACAACGAATACAGTTGGATCCAACTATGCATGGAAGCCCCTCGTGTACATAGAGGACATTCTCCTAATCAATGATTAGTATAGACATAAACCACATAAAATATGAATTTTAATTGAAACAAAAACAATGCTTCGAAAAGCTCACGGATGAGAATTGAGAACCAATCAAATCTATCATCCTATAGCCAACTTTGGAGCCTCTGTATTGATTTTCTTTTGGTCATACTAAATATCCAAAAATCTGACATGCATTAATTGCAGGTCATGGCATCTGCCTCCTAGCTCCATTATTGGTGCATTATATTCTAGTTAACTCTGTTTGAAATGACATTTGTTAGGAGAAGGATCGTTTTCAATCCAGAGCAACCTGATTGTACAAAAGAATGATGCTATCCCACTTATTTAATACCAAGTTTTTGGTACATGCATAGTTCAAACACAATTTCGTTACAGATGTACAGTAATTTAATGTTGGTTCGTGCAGGGCATTTTAGGACAAGTACATCTGCCTCATAGGATAAAAAATTTTAAATATCAGTTTTAGAGGCAGGTAGAACTACTAAGATGGCAATTTAGAATATTTAATATAGTTGCATGCATTTGTTAAATTTTAAATTTGAGATCATAAATTAAGTTAAAACAATTTTATACCAATATGTAATTTGTATCACTACTTTAAATACTTATATGGTATATTTATGTTTTATTAATTGAATTATAATTTTTTGTATTTATACATTACATTAAAGCTTAAAAAAATAAGGGATGTCATACGGTGTCGGTCCGTGTGAATGTTCAAACATTATTTCCCTTTTTAGAGGAATTAAATAATAAATAAAAGACTCAAAATTCATAATTCATTAAACAAACATATTTAAACGAATAATAATAATAATAATAATAATAGGCTCGGTCAATTAAATTCTTAAATTTTAATTGAAGAGATGAGGAACAAAATATTGTAGTTTTATTTTTAATTAATATGAGACATTTTTAATAATTATGACAAAAAATTAATAAAAGAAAAAGAAAAATGACTTCAGTTACATATGATTAAAAAAGAAAAAGAAAACAAATCCCTAATGAGCTATGTAACAATCAAAAGAGAGAAGGGGGGGGAAAAGCTAAATCATTGAATAGCACCCCCCCCCCCCCCCCCTCTTCTTCAAGATCATGGCCTATCTCCTCAGAAATCTTCTCCTTGGGAATCTTGCTTCCTTGTCTCTATTTCCTCTTAAGAAGGAAACTTGCAGAACGATGAATGTTCAAGCCAAGAACAAGATATATGTCCTAGATTCCCAATAAGGGCTTTTCCATATGATAACTCAAGATCAGATCACAATAACATGCACTTCTGGTGTGAAGCACAATCCAGAATATGTTAAGTTAGATAGTCGTGCAACATATTTGACATCAGACTATACGAAGATTTTACGGCCATACATATTTTTAACACAAGGGCATATGCATAATCTTGTAAGGGTGTGCATCCTAAGTTAGCCATACTTAATGTAGCATGACCAAGCACATGATCATTAACACCTTCAAATCTTCAAAGCTTTAAAAATTATACCGAAATTTCCTTGACATGGTTTTTTTAGTCAACTTTTAGTGTCTATCCTTTAATATGTCACTTTGCTATAAATAAGTTAATTGGGAGAAAATCAAGTACTAAATAGTCAAATTCATAGCCAAATCTACCTAAATAGGCAAAATTTGCCAAACCTTTCCATACTTATGGGCTGCTTTTACTAAATAATAACCTAGCATCAAAGATAACTATAAGAAACTACATATACAAACCATCAAGAGACTCAAAATCATCGAGTGTAAGCGATCGACAACCAATCTCAGTCTAGGAAGCAATCAAAAGTTAGCCTAATTAAATTACACCCTCAAGAAAGTGATTACTAACTCACAATAATAGTAAAAAGTCAAAATAAATCATATGCATATATATATTCAATTAAAGCTAGAAAGGGTTAACTAAAGAAATAATTGAAACAAATCAAAAGAATTAAAAAAAATTACCTAAATTAAAAAAAATGTATGCAAATAAGTTTTATCTTATATAATAATTGCAAAACAAGTGTTATAGCACTCAAGTTTAAATGTTTTATATCATAAACTATATAGGAGCTAGAGACTGGAGCGTGTCTTTCTCTCATATTTTTCATGAAGGTAATAGTTGATTGGTTCCCTAAACAAGGGTATGGTGCCACTTATAAATTTTGTCAGTGGATTACTTCTCCCTTCCCCCTGCCTTCAATCTACTTAGTTCTTAATTTCCTCTTGGCTGATGCCATGAGAATTGTTCATTTAAGATTGTAATCTTGTTTTAATGTTTCTGACCAACCAAAAATAAAAAAGATCAGCACTGAAATTTAGATTGACATAATGAGTAAATGATAAATTATTTAAAACAGTGATCGCATTTTTTTTGTGAATCTATCACTAAAATATATATAATAGCAAACAAATTAATCATTGTGAACATGACATTTAAAATTTTTAATCCTGTTACTAAAATATATAATCACGAAAATTTATACTTTTAGGTATATAACGTTTATGATTTTTTTTATATATATAAATTTATCATTAAATGATTCAATGTTGAAATCACACTTCTATGAGTATATATTATTTACTATCCATAATTTTTAAACTTATCTCTAAAACCAATGATGATAGATTAAGATACATATGTGTTATACAGTACAAGTTATTAAGTGTTCATATATTCAGGAGTTTGAATTCATCACTAAAATAAAAAGTGACAGGGTTAGATATTTATAAGCAAATGATATCTCACTTAAAATTTTATCACAGGTTTATAAAAATATGATTAAAAAGCAATAAAATTGTCCCCTGATGATAATAATTTTAATCACGTATCAATGATATTTGGACAGAATCATCTTCCAACAACCAAACATTTTTTTTCCAATAAATATTGTAGCACGGTCCATGCAATGGATAATCATAGGAGATCAATGCACTTAAAAATGGGATACCCTCCTTATTATTAAAGATGTGCATTGTCTCCAATGCAACAAGAATAAAGCATTGTGTGGGAAAAAAAAAAAAAGAAATAGATTACTAAAAATATGGTAGGTTAATTGGTGGATCTACATACCATAATGCACTGTGTCGATATCTAAGCCGTACTAAACTAGCTTACAATTTGTCTAAAATAACAAAAGATGTACCTCAAAAGAGTATTTTCTGCCCAGAGAAATGTTAATGTATGGTTCGTATAACTGCAAAATATAAAAAAAGAAAGATAAAAAGGTGAGTCCGAGGAACAGGTTTGCTCATCCTAAATTATCTTGAATACGATGTAGGCTTGTTGCTCCATCCTTTCGTATAGTTAGGTGAAAAAATCTCTAACACAAGAATCCTACCAGTGGGGTGGGGCTGGATAATGACAATGACGGTAGTTTATGTTATAATACTCATCAATCTATAATTGTGCAGATCCACCAATGCTCAATCAAACACATTTTCAATTTTTATTTTATATTTTATATTATTTATTACTTTTATGTCATTATTTGGTAATAAGTTTGAAAGTGTGTTTAATGATATATTTTAAATGAATAATTTATTTTTAAAAAATTTAAAATTTAAGAATTTTAACAAACGACAATTAAAGAATTCTAAATATAAGAATTTGGAAAATTTGTCAAATTTCATATGGAAGTTCTATGTCTTAGCTACCCCTTCTTTTTCACTCTTTAATGCACATGAAGCTATCTTAATTGTTAGGAATAACTATAACGCTTCAAATGCAAACAATTTTATGTAAAGTTTATAGAGATATTTCAATCCCATAATTTTTTTATGTACAACATCAAAGATTAAAAGGAGAGAGAGTATGTGCGATTGTAGTTAATTTTGATTTTGACTATGGACAACTTGAAATTTGAGTGAAAAATATTAAATCGTCAAAACAAAATATTTTAAAACAATAAAAATTAAGATAATGTAATTTAAATTTTAAAAATTTTCAAATTCGCTAAAATTTCTTATTCCTTCGTCCAAACCCAGTTTATAAATTTCTAAAACAAATAATTTAAATATTCATCATTGGATTATTTATATCTTTATAAAATTTTGTAAAAGTAATGTAATTATATAAATATTTTAATAACTATTTAAAGGTATCTTTTTTTTATGCTAGCAATTTAATATATTGCAAAAAATTTATATGATCATGTAATTGTATTCGCTAGAAAGGATTTGATACAGTGATAAGTAAGTTGAGTAAAAGGAAATGTGTAGAAATTAAATTTTTTCTAACGTAAAATATTAAATCGGTAGAAATACAGTAAATGGCTAGAAATACTTTTAAACTTCATTTATAATAAATATTTGGATTATAAAAAAATGTATCCTGAATAATAAAAGCTAATCTGTCTGAACAAATAATCAATAATATCATAAAATAAAATAAAAGTTGCATTGACTTATTTATCATATAACACATCTTAATTTAAAATGTTTGCTTCTCAAACTAATCTTATGTAGGATCTTCATGAAGAACTGCGCCTAAAGTATTAAGAGGGAGAACAAAATCGTAAAAATAGAGGGAAAAAAACCTGAAAAAAAAAATCAACAATAGCATAAAAAATAAAAGTTAACTCCTTTTATGATATAATTAAAAATATTTATATAAAAATATATAATTTTTAAACTAATATTTGTAAAAAAAAAATCAATTGATAGAAAAATAATAAGATTAATTGAATAAATTGATATTACATATTTTATTTTATTTTATTGTCTAAACTACAACTATGTTTTATTAGAAGTAATCCTAATGATACTAGATAAAACTATTACCGTAAAACTCTAACCTTACTAGTTGATTCACATACTCTACGGTAGACAAAAATATAAATCGACATTATTTTATCATTTCATCTTTAATTAAAAAAACACTATAATTATTTACAAAATTAATAGTTTTTGTAAAATTAATTTGTATAATATTAAACTATTACCGATTAATCATTGCGTAAAATTTGTGTTATGAAAGACATTAATAAATATAATTAAACAAAGATAAATTTATAAGTAGTCGTGATATACATGTGTCATTTTTTATTGGTCATTTATAAGAAAGTCATACAACACGTTAATATTTTGAAAAATTGGGTGACAAAATAAAAAACAAATTATAATAATGTAAGAAAATTCAACACACATTTTGTTATTTTTAATTATTATTTAACATATTTTAAGTTTTCAATAAATCGTGTATATAAATATAAGTACTACACCTAATTTATACTTCTTGATTTTTGCAAAAGGGGATATTTATGTGTAAATCACATTATTAATATTATTTTTATCTTATTTTATGCATTATTTTAATATTTTATTTATTTATTTATTTATTTTAATTATATATTATTTAAAATATTGAGAAGGTATAATTATTTGTTAGTACTTGTTATAGTATCTAAAAATTTAAGATCTCTTCTAAATTGTCAACTGTAATTTTTTAATATCTTAAAAATTAAAAAATATTTACATTATTTTTAAATAAAATATTAATTTTTTATTTATTAATACAAAATTAACAATAACGATTATTTTAAATGTGAAAAACCATAAAATATTTTTTTGATTTTATAATAAATTTTTTATATATAACTATTTTAATTCATATATAATACACTTTCTTATATAATATATTAATTTTTATAAAATCCTTGAAAAAGATTTATTTATTTTTCTTACAAATGGAGCTCAAACAGCCCAAAAAAAAAGATCCAGAAAAGAAGGAGCCTTATCAAAGAAGCAAAGGGGTAACCTAATTTCAGAACCTAGCATATTAGTTAGTCTCTTTAAAGACATGGTTAAATCTAACAAATTAAATGTATCTAAGAAATTTTCTAATTTCATTAATCACAATGAAACAAGGATTATTACAACTCTGGATATTAACAATTAGGAAAATGATTTCCTTAGAGTCACATTTTATCTAAATAGTTTGGATTTTTCTAGCAATAACCATATGAAAACCCCAAAAGATTCTCCATAGCTCTACAACCAGAGGAGAATAAAAGTCCAGAGATCTATAGAAGTCTGCTATAAATTTCCAATTGTTATTACGGATAAGCCCTCCACAACTTGCTGTAGCAGCAGCCAAAGATTATGTGCTATCAGTGTTTAGCTTAAAGTGACCATTCGGAAGGGGTAGCCAATTCACTTGGCTTTGATTCTTCCATAAACCAGCCACATTTCTCTATTTATCCCTGCCACAGTAAAGAAAATAGCCCAAGTCATATAGAATTTTATGCAATAGGCCTCATGATCAAGAGAAGCGTTCTAAAAAATAATACAATTTTTATTTTTCTATAAATTCCAAATAGTAATCTCAAAAGGTTGTTCCAGTGAGGGCAAAAAGGAAAGTTTTTAGGAGAAAAATTGTATAAAAGCCAGTCGAATAGATCCTGGCTGAAAAAAGATGTCAAATTATCTGTAGAAAAAAGATATTTTCATATTATTTTAGCAGCAAAACAGTCTCTAAGAATATGACAAAGATATTTTTATATATAAAAAATATATTTAATATATTTAAGATACAAAACTATATTGTTACTTCAAATATTATATAAGTGAATTATTAACTTTTCTATCATAATATAAATAAATAATTATTATTATTATATTGACTCAAAGTTTTATTAATTAATATTTATAATTTTTTTCTTTTTTAATTAAATCTCTTATTCATAGAAAATATATTTAGACGTATATAACTTTTTTTAATTGAAATAAAAAAAAACTTTTATATACAAAACCTAACTTATTTCCATTCCTACACACCCATAATCACAAGGTGTGTGTATCTATGGTTATTGTCATATGATTAGTTTAAGAGTAGCGGTGGTGGAGCGGTGGACATTCATCACTCACCAGCGGAGAGTTTGAAGTGATGTTGCCGATTCCCGTTTAGATATGGCCAAGAATTTGTGCATAGAAAGGAAAATATTTTTTGTTCAATTGGGAGACAACATTCTTTAGGTATTTCCTTTGCTGTGTTAGTTTTTAATAATTTATATATTGGAATAGTATTTTTTTCTTTTATCCAAAATATTGGAATGGAAATATAGAATAGGGTCTGTTCATGCTGGGGCCTGGGCTTTAAGTATCACAAGCTTTCCTTTTCTGTCTGATTTATTGTTCTTCATACGTTTGATCAACTTGGGCTTTTCTTGCTCAAAGACTATTACAAGTTACAAAAAGTAAGGCACAGAAAAAACAACTATTGAAAGTTGAAACAGTGTTGTTTGAAATTGTGAAGAACAATGGACGAAATAAAAAGGAACAAATTGTAAAAATATGCAAAACAAAGCATAATTATTTCTAATTATTTATTTAGCCTCTACTTGTTTTTGAAGAAAACCTCATGCATATTCTTTCCTTCTATTCTATTAAGTAATTTTTCTTTTTCCTTTTTCTAGAACTATAATACTTCAATGTTAGAATGAAATAAAAAATGTTGCTTAAAATAATAAACATATATAAACTTTGTAAATATTCTTAATTTTTAAAACAATACTGTGGTGACACGTATTTTATTTGCTAAGTTCCCCGGAGAAAATTTTTATTCTTTTTTTATAATACTATTTGTCAATATATATATATATATATATATATATATATATATATATATATATATATATATTAAGTTCAAATCTTACGCTTGTAAGATTTGAAATTTAATTTTATAACATTTCAAAGTAAAACAATGCGGTCAAACCTAAATAAATTTTAAGTTAATATTACACTAGATCAGATGAGTCTCACTGGCATGAAGTTTTCCCAATAAATATTCAACTTGCCTATAACATTTTTCTTAGAATTTACAAATCATATAAATATCATTTCGAATAAGTTACAACTATTTATTACACTTTTTTTTTCGAAAAAACAACTAAAGTAAGAAAGAGCAAAATTTACATATTTTTTAAAAAATTTAATTAATAATTAAGAGTATATTAAAAATAGTTTTAAAAATGTATTTTTATGATTCCTTTCTAATAAAAATTACAGAATTTTGAAGGAAAAAAAAAAGCAGAGGAAGCTTCGACTTAATTGTGTGTTGGACTAGGAAATTTGAGATAACACCTGGGAAACTACACACAGGGAAATGTAAAATTATATTCCGGAAAAAATGAAAAAGAATATAATACATTATTATTAACAATATAAGAGCTCATAAATTTGCTTAATAACATGTCCAAAATAGCAAGAAGGAAAAAAAGATAAAAAAAAAACTCCAATTTCCTATGGTAAAATCATGTCTCCCAAATCGTTGTCCATAGTTGGAACCATTAACCAATCATCTGGACAACGACTAAGATCTATTGCATCAACAAAAGATGATTCAGAATTTTCCATCACAACATTTTCTACAATTGGAAGATCGAATTTCTCTGACGTCATATTGCCCTCTAAACCATCAAGAAATCCCATCCACCAAGTAAATGAAGAAGCTTGATTCTCACCCCACTCCAATCCTACATGAGCTTCAAAGGGTGGTATAGGGGGCTCAGCCAACACACAAGGTTCAGTTGTAGACCATGTAGGTCCTGGAAGAGGCATAGCCTCCAATAAGTAGTAACAATATTGTGCATCTAAAGACATGGACACATCAATTTCATTGTTGGGATTATTACCTTCCACTGTAGGCTCTTTTTCTTTGACACATGTTGGTGACGATGGTGATGATGATCTATGCATTTCCCAAGCATAAGCCATGTCTCTTTCAGCATTAGCCATGTTCATGACAGAATGAGCCTTATGAGAAGCTCTTCTCCATGAAGGTTTGCTTGGAATATTGGTCTCCTCTGATGAACCCATTTCTTCTTTCATGGACTTCTCCAAGGAGTTGCATAGAGGGGCCAAGCACCAAAATCCCAATAAAAATATAACCCTTTTGCCAAGGGATTAGGAAGTTATTTAATTTTTAGGTTTATTTTGTACCCAATAAAAATATAACTTCTAGTTTGTAGTAACTTTTTCAATCATAAAATGTTACCGCTTGGAGTTTTTCTAAGACAATAACATGGAACTACTGAGTTTATACTTACTTATAAACAACTTAAATGATTTTTTTTTATGGCAAAGATAAATTAAAGTTCAAGTATATTAATTGCTTTGAATCTATGTAAGAGATTTAATTCAAGTTTTTATATATAATATTCATTCAGAAGTTTATTTATAATCCCTGTTAATATTCTATTTATTTTGAAAATGATTATTAATTCAAAAAAAAATTATTTATTCTAAATTACTTGTTATTTTGTGGTACCAAAAGAAATTTATAATTTTTTGAAATTTATGCTTTCTTTTACATCAATGCCTAAAAACTTAGTGATCTGTTTAAAAATATATTATTAATACTGATAATGCATTATTTCAAAAATATAATTTTAGTTTCATACAGTTTTTGCAGTCTAAGATAATTGCTAATTTTCATAATTTGTATATAATATTATGGAATGACAATGATTTGGAAGTACTTAACCACTTAGGAGTAGGGAAGGGTGTGGGGAAGAACGGGGAAGAAGATAGAAAAGGTAGGAGAAAAAAAGGGTAAGAGACAGGAGAAGGTACACTGACACGTATGTGGTGAATCCAATGGACACATCAAATCTTCTTTAAGCAATAGCCTGCGTGTCTGCAAAGTCTTGGCCTGTTTCCACACTACTCTGACACCTTCTAACACTGTGTCACAAAATCCCAATTGATTTGATCTTCATCATGCATACCAACACTGTACACCCATTAAATATACTCTTTCTGTCTTCTAATAAAAACTTGAATAAAAGCTAAACTTTTCCATTTTTTTTACTTCACACCAAATTTAAGTAGCAAGTACAGCTTATTTGTGAGGTGATTAGTTCTTTATTATTGTTTTTGTTATTATAATCTAACTCTCTTTTGCTAATGGATTCGCCATTTAGGTTGATTTTGATAATATAATTTAATTGTTTATTTATTTTATATATGTATAAATTTATTTTATATTGTTTTGAAATAAGTTAAACATGTTTATTTTAATAAGTTATATTAAAAAAATTAGTTTTTTTAATAAATTTCTTATAATTTTTATAAATATTCTCTTAATCTTTCATGTTTAATTTTTAAAATATATATAAAAAATTATACTGTAAAAGAAACTAACTCAGATCTGAATAAGCATTTGGAATTTAGACCATCTTTAAACATTCTTATTTCTGTTTAAGGTAATCTTGTCATAGCACCATATTATTCAGACACACAAGTACTACTAATATATTATTTTGAATATATTTATTGTTATTAGTCTTTATTTAAAAAATAAAATAAAATATTTGTCTCATAAATTAATTATTTTTAAATTTTTATTGCTAGCGAACTTTGACTTAGGAACCTGTCGTTTTTTTGCGTCAATAATGCCCACAAAACATGGGGCTTTTATAGATGTCTTGAACACAAAGCAGAGCACAACAAACGATTGTTTCAAATGGTGTTAGAATCGTAAATGGGCTGATGGGCCCAGTGGGGCCCTTTTTAAAATATATTTTCAAAAAAGACACTTGCGAAAACTAGATACCAATATTGATTATTTAAACAGTGAATTTGATGTGTTGAGTGGAAGAAATGGAATGTTGGAGCCAAGAAAGATAACTCTTTCCATCTAAAAGAGGAGATACAAGAACAAGGGAGGGGTTTTCATTGGAATGAAGAAAGAAAGTTTAAAGAATTAGCAGAAAAGTCTGAATAATCCTCCATAGCAGAAGCACAAGATAATGATAGTTTTTTTTATAACATCTTATTGGTTTAGAGTGTAGAAAAATAGATTGTATATCTTTGTACCTCAGGAAATTTGACAGAACAAGAAAAGTTGTATGATATGGAATGGTTTTAACTCCCCCCTTAACAATCTAAAATACAATTTTATATGTCCTATAACTATAGTAACATTACAAGAATTTTATATAAAAAATATTCAAATTAGAGTAATAATAGATATATAAGTGTAACATTAGATACTTTTTATTTTATTTTAAATATGACTATATTTTTTTCCCTCTCAATGACAAGCCTTCTCTTGTAGATTTAGCTAATTAATTAATTTATTGCCTAGTTGGAAGGATGAACAAAAATAAAATAAAATTGAAAGAGTTATATATGGTGATTGCAACTAAGACTTCTTTAACATCTTCACAAATAGGCTGAATTCTTCACCAAACTTAATCTGATTCCAATGTTACATAGGAAGAGGGGAAAAAAAAAGAGCTTCATTGACGTGAGAGATGTGAGAATTTTTTTTTATTTAAAATGAAAAGACATCTTAATTTATTTAAATAATAAGTTTTTCTTTTTACATAGCAAAGAGATGAAACTATTCATACAAAAATAAATATACATGACATAATATGTTTATTCATGAGAGCACAAATGAAAAGAAGGATGATTTTTATTTAAGATGTCAGGTGAAAAATATTATTATTAATTAAAAAGACACTTAAAAATGCTGAAACTTTTTATAGAAACATCATTTAAAATAATGTTACTCTTATGGGTTATTAAAAAATGTGTACAAATAATAAAAAAATTTAAACATAATAAACACATATCTTGAGACTTTTTTTAAAAAATTGTTTGTCTTATCTTTAATATATAAAAGATAATAAATAAAATATTTATTATGCAAAAGTAATTATTAACACAAGAACTTTTTTATTATATCTTAGAAAAAATTCATTAAATCTATTTTTCATTTATAAAGACAAATCAAATTTAAAAAAAAAACATATATCTATATCTTACTTAAAAATATTTAGCACACTTCTTTTATTATCCTGAATAGATATATCTTTATAAATCTATAACATGTTTAAAGTTGTGTAATCATAGACAAACTTTCTTTTAATATAATACGTGCGTCTCACATCTCTTTAAATATTCTAAAATTTCTTTGGAAGATCTTTTCCTCTTCATTTTTTATTCAGATTTCATTGCAAAGCACTTAAAATTAGAAGTAATATAAGTAATACAGAGAGAGACAGAAAGAGTTAGATCCACTGAAACCAACTTAAATATTGATTATTTTAATAATTTTTTATAAAATATAAAATTCGTTAATTCAACTGTTAAATTATTTTATATTATTTTTTTATAATACATATTAATATGATAAAATATTTATTGATTTTATTTTTAAAAAAAACTTTTAGTTTTTCTCTTAACTCTTTTATATCTTAACATGTATACCCAGTAACCACTCACTGATTACTTTTTATCCTCAATTATATATGGCATCATATTTAAAGTAGTTGGTGAGAGAATACTTGATATATAAAAATACTATTAATTTAGTGAATGGTGTTTCAAAGAATCAATACAAGGGAGCCTTTAATTACTTCATCTCACTTCTGTGCTCTGATCCATGCCTTGAAAAATGCTCCAACCTGCTGGGAATTAATGAATGATGAATCAGAAGTTCAAGATACTATTCAAATAATTTATAGATTTTGTTGTCTTTTCTATTATTATTTTACAATATATTCAACTTTTGAACTATAATTCTCTTAATTTTATACATCAGGTGGTATTAGGTTAAAAGAATATTGTATACACCTTAAATACTCCCAAATATTTGAAAACATAATGATTAATGATCTTATTTGCTTTATGATATGATCAATATCTTTTGAATGAAAGCTTTATATTGAGCTCGATTCTATATGCGGATCGCACTCATTTTTCTTATATACAGAAAACGAGAATCCTGGAAAAAAGGAAGAACCTTGCAGAGTTGTACACAACAACCAAGAAATGCTGTTTATTGCTCCATTGGAATGGATATCCTCAATTTGTAGCACAATGGCTGAATCCCTCCTTCTTTCAATTTATGGAATTGAGGGGAAGAAAGATTTATAAGCCTAAAGTTACTATAGTCTTTTATTTAATTTATATTTAATAATTAATAAAATAATAAATTATAATTTATTAATTATAAATTAAATAAAATATTCCAATTAAGTGTAAAATTTTTTAAATTTATATTAATGTAAGAACATTTGTAATAAAATATTTTTTGTTTTTACAATTTTTTTGTTTATATTTCAAACTATAATTAATTTATAATTCTAATATTTAATTATAACTCTCTTATATAGAATAAAAATGGAACAAATTCTTAACTTATTTAAATACTAAGGCTTTAAAGGTTTTTTTCCTGCCAAATAAGATCCATAATCTTGTTATTTCAAGTTCTTTCATTTATATTTATATGATCAATGTTTATTAACATTCTTAAGATAACAGTTAATGAATTAAAATAAAATTTTTATTAACATACCAATTTCATATATTTTTAATAAAATTATTCGTTTTTATTTTTTAACCCATAAAAAAATTTGCCACTATTCATTTACGTTTTGATTATATATGGATCACATGAAAAATGTTTTTGTTAGTGTTCATGTATAATTGGATGGCTCACACACGTAAGTTCACATGATTTTCACAGCTTCGATATGGGTACATCATGTTACTGCATATTTATTTATAATATTTGTCGCAATTAGGTTATATATGTATATAGAATTTGAAGATCTAAACCGAAATATAAGATTTTAGAAAGAATTACAGAAATATAAATTTAAAAAAATCTCACTGAATAAAATATAAAATTAGTACATGTATATTTTTCCGAACCCTGTATCGGAGCACATGAGGAAGACGAAAATTCATGCCTGAGGATGTGTTGATGTGGAACACTATTTGACTGTTTTCCCAGTCTTCAAGGCCTCTGTGGATTCTTAGCTGTCTGTGAAACATTAACAACTTGGATGATTTTGAAGTCTGTGTTAAAAATGGCGATATAATCTGAGTATCAAATCCAAAGTTGTTCTCTTAGAGGTAGAGAACATGACACCCATACTTCAATTTTTGGGTAAAGTATTCAGGATTAATCGTCAAACATCTGTGCTTCTATTCAATAAATCTTCAAGAAATAATGCAATTCGGTTTAAATAATATGACATTTATTTTATTGCCGAACACCTAAGAATCTTTTTCAACTTTCAGACATTTATTATAAAATGAATAATAAGTAAATGATTGACAACTACTAATACCAATTCATACTACAGAATGATTAAATTTAACTTAATATGCATTAGAAAATTTAACAATGAAAATAAGTACAAATAATTTAGGCTATTATCCAAAAAAAAGTCTTAACAGAGTACACTAAATCATCATAATTTAGTAGCTTAAGGAGTAATTATATAGTGCGTCGGCAGAGGGGTCCAAAGGAAAACAAGACACGGGTGATGATAATCTTGAACAAAATCATAAGCTTCTGAATATTTAAAACGCCACAATCCTTCTTGTCCATGCTTCCTTGGCTTTCGTATCTGACTTTCAAATAATTAGTATTATATATTTGATTCCCATTGAATGGGATTCATGAGGTCAACCACAGCCCTCAAATAAAGGGCTTGATCACAGCTTAGAGAAGGCCCAATTGGGTCTTCCCCAAAGTTTAAAATCTCAAGTGCTCTTCTAAAGATTATGTATAAAGATCATTATTAATTACAAAACTCTGCATTTTCATCAAGTTGATTGTACTTTACCATAAAGTAATGATTCAATATAAATTAAGGAAGCTCCTAAATTATTCATATTACTATAATCATCCTCTCAAAATCTCGGATCATTCTAAACCAATCAGGACATGAGAGAGAAATAGTGGGTGTCCTCATAGTTAATGCTTCCGGCTTAAATACTTAATACAACTTTTACTTAAATAAATATTTTTCTATTGTGCCTTTTTTAATTAATATAAACTAATAAAATTTATTTAAATACACTAATAATATAAACATTTTTACATTATCTCTAATCATAAATTCTCATAGAAAAAAATTATAATAATTAATATAAAAGTTATATTAATAATTCTAGTTAGTTAGCCATGTAAAATTTTAATCATCTTTAAACGAAATAGCTACTTCCTCATAACCCACCTACAATTGAAATCAAAGATGCCCCGTTAACCAAACAAATTGGTGATGATCTATTATTTTCACCTACTAGTTTTGTTGTATTGGTTTGAAAGATGATAATCCAAGTATTCAAAATAACCTATTTAAAAAGCCTATGAGTGATGCATGAGAAGGAAACTGCCCCCACTTGATTAAATACACTGCGCAGCCCTCACTGAAACAGAACTATGACTGTGAACATGGATTGACCTTAGCAAAATAAATAGTTGATGATTGACCTTTGCCAAACTAACAGCAAAATAAATAGTCGATGATTGACCTTTGCCAAACTAACCACTAAATCCAAAACAGCCACGTGAAGCAAAAAACTATGCATTTTTTAAGGTGACATGATTCAACCATAAGGAAATAGAGTTTATAGCAAATCCTTGATTTGACCAAGAATTCTTATTCATGTCAGTGATGCAATGTTCTGTTTTTTTGTGTAAGACAATGTTAGATACTTGACGTTTCAAATGTTACTCACTTGGTTTCCTTCGCAGTACATTGCACATAACCCAAATCTCTCCATCTTGCATTGTCTAAGCAACAGTTAGTCCAATTAATCAAATGCACTTTCAAACCATATCAAGATTTAAAGAATAAAATTGCAATGGTTCCTACAAGTCAAACCGACAATATTCTACACTAAAAAAGACTTAACCAAGGTTAACACCATCAATATAACAATTAATTATTAATCCTATAAGGGTACCTATGTCTAAAATTACCCTTCTTGATATGCTACACAGCACGAAATTTTGATCCACGAAAAGTAACAAAATCTGTACACTAATATAAAATCATTAATACGTGTGTGTTTGAATTTAATGTATCCTTTTATTAGAATGCTACTAATTTTAACTTTTACGTTAATATAATTTTAAAACAATTAAATGCGGTTTCAAACATATATTCCCGTCCCTACTGTTTCTATGTTTTAATGTTTACTCATCAATAGCTTACAGCCAACCTTTTTAACAACTTGCCTTGGAATTTTGCCCCTTGTCAACCCAAACCACATACGTAAAAGAAATTGATGATAAATTGATGATAGCTACCATGTAAAAGAAGGAACACAAAATGAAGCAAGTTACAGTCCAATACAATTTTTTAAGGAAGTGACTCCACCATCCACAACAAGATTATGGCCACTAACATACTTGGATTCATCACTAGCAAGATAAAGTGCGGCCTCAGCAATGTCTTTAGGCCTTAAAGTAGTTCCTTTTAAGTTGGCAAGCCCTCGAACAAACTCCTCCATTTTCTCCACCTCCTCTGGGAGAGGGAACCCAAAATTGATGCACTCATCACCAACCTCTTCATCACTGTGCCTCCATGCATTCACAAGCATGGAAGTGGCAACCCCAAATGGAGAAATGCAATTGACCCTTATCCCATACCTTCCCAATTCGCAAGCAGTGTTCTTAGTGAGCCCAACAATTGCATGCTTTGAAGCGGTATAAGCATGTGGTCCAAGCCCCCCCATGAGTCCAGCTACACTAGAAGTGGATATTATGCATCCAATTCCTCTAGGAATCATCACTCTAGCTGCATGCTTCATCCCTAATGCCACTCCCTTCACATTCACACACATGACTTGGTCAAATTCATCAGGGTTAAAATTCACAATGCTCTTGTTCTTAGATTGGTTCCCTAGCACCCCTGCATTGTTGAACATGATGTCAAGTTGTCCGTAGCGTGAGACTGTGGAACTAACCAAGTTCTCAACCTCTTTTTCCAAGCTAACATCACAGTGGACAAAGGTAGCTGAAGGAGATAGTGTCTCTGCAAGCATCGCTCCAGCTGCATCCTCTATATCAGCAATCACCACCTTCGCACCATGCTTCACAAAAACTCTCACTGTTGCTTCACCAATGCCTCTAGCACCCCCAGTAACTATAGCAATTTTTCCTTCCAACCTGTAACAATATATCAAATATTTCATAAGAACATAAATTAAGAAAAAGATATTAAAAAAATATGCTTAATTTTGTTCATTTTTTGTGTGCAAAGTCTAGGAGGATCAATGCCATGAAAAATACTAACAAAATTTTTTATTTTAACACTCTTTCACACATCTTTCGAAATTCGTTAATTTTTTAAACAGTTAATGCAGTTAAAAAATAATTAATTTATGAGATAAATACTTTGAGTTTTTAAAAAAAATACACCAATCATTATCTTAGATTTTTTTTATGTGACTTATATATTTAGTTGTTAGACCATGCTAAAAAGATGCATAGTTTATAGTATTGAAGATTGTGAACTATACCCATTCATGGGGTGGAAAGGACAAATATTTTTGTCCTAACATGCTTTCACCAATTTTCTTCATAAACTAAAAATAATTTGCAGAGGGTAAATAGAAACGGAGAAATTAAAGATGTAAAAACTTTAGCACCTTTTAGATGAAGGAGGAAAAGTGGGGTCTGTGACCTGTGGAGGAACTCCCTGAAGGGGTTTCTCAGACATTACAATCATGGTGGAGATTTAAGAGGGAGCAAAGCAGAGAGAAAGACAGAGGAAGCAGAGAGGCTTGATGAATGCTGTGTACGTGGTGTTACAAGCGCATATCCGGTTATATATATATACACGTGTATAAGCTGCCTTGCCTCCTATTCTGTTTCTTGTTTCTATTGTTGGTATCCTTAGAACATCCATATCTGGCATTAAATTTTTGTCATTTAATATTATATTTTAACTATTATTATTTAAATATTTTAAAAATTAATAATTAAAAAATAAATGTTAGGCAACGTCTAAAGTCATTGTAACACTGCATAGGCCTCTTTTAAATGATATTAAACATGAGAAAAATATATATTTAGATTAAAAAAGAGAGAATTGAAAAAAAAAAAAAAAAAAACAGACTTTGTTCTATATTTTCTTCACTTTCTCCTCGTTATGCAAAATCAAGTTCATCATATTCACATTCATTAAAATTCTTCTTGTTTACAATATTTTCAAACTTATCTCTTATATGTGACCGTCTACGTATCAACAAAAGAGAATTTTGTAAGAGAATGTCCTAAAGATATTGACTGAAAAATTAATAAATAAAACCTTTATTAAAAATTATTAAACTATATATTTATAATTCTAAAAACTATTCTTTACATAAAAAATTGTTTTTAATATAATAACAGAAAAGTTGCATTTCAAATTATATTTCGGATATTTTTAAATTATTTGTCGTTTAAAGTAATGTATACATAAGGAAATTATTAGTTGTCTCAATTAGTATGACAAAATAGTTTTATATGACTAAAATATTCCTTTGAAAAGAGTTAGAGTATAATTATGAATTAATTAATCATTTATGTATGATACTAATAAATAAGGGTATTTTTTTTAAGTAATTAATATTTTCTTATTATTAAAGTGGCAAATAGAGTGTGTGTGTGTGTATATATATATATATATATATATATATATATTGAATGGTATTATCTGTTAAAATATCAATTTAAAATATTTTCAAACACTTATTGTTGGCACATATTAGTGAAAAAATTGAATGAAAAAAATATTAATGGTATATTACTTTTTTTATTGATTGAAATTTATGTGAAATAGAGTAAATAATTAATGTGTGTTTAATTTTATTTAGTGGGTTTATTTTCTTTTTTTTAAAGGTTTTTTAGTTTTAAAAAATATTTTATTTTTATTTTCACTTCTAATTACAAATTTTTACCTTATTTTATTTTTAAATATTTATACAAGAAACCATAAAATTCGAAATTTTAAAAAATAAAAAATGAAATAAAATAAAATAAAATAGTTTTTCTGGTTAAAAAATAAAAACAAAAAATATTTTCTAAAATAAAATAACCCTCTGTCTTTTCTTTTAGAAATGTTCATGAATATAAACAACACAAACTCTAACATATTTTTTGGAACGCACTTTTTATTATTAAATAAATTGAATTAGATCCTTTAAATAAGAAGCAAGACTTACATCATTCAATAAATCTTAATTAATATTAAAAAGTATATTATTAATATTTCAGTAATCATAATTTTTCTGTAATGTGTCTGAATCATAAACTGTAATTAGACTGTGAAACCAATGGCAAGTTCGTCTCTATCAAATGGATAGGACAAAAGAAATATAACCCCAATTAAAAACTAAGTAGATTCATTTTTACAAGCTATGCTTTATTTCCCATCATAGAGATATTCTTATATATGTTTCACATGAATCATATGTTAATTAAATGTGATTAAAAAATTACAATTTGAACATTGATCTCATTATTAAATCAAAGAATAGTATAGCTAGAACACTTCATGAGACCCAAAAACAAAACGGGGAGGGACCATACACCATTAATGGAAGTTACATGACAAAAGATCTAAGCAAAGTGTATTGCGCTTCTGGTCCCCAAATGTATGTTCATACAAAACTGAATCATAAGGAGAGAAAGTAGAAATATACAATTCACTTGGCCCTAGCGTTAATTATGATATTTCAACAACTAAACATCGATATTAGTAAAAATATAAATTTAATTTGTACTCAAAATAAATTCAAAGATAAAATCTTATATTTTATCACGAGTTTGAACTGATTCATGAGACCTGTTTTGTTGGTTTTACTTTTAGTCATACACAAAACATTATTGGTCCCATGGTAGCACTATGTTCCACTTTGATATTTAGTGATCATCATAAAAGACCAACTTTGCACACAGACGTGACACTAACACTTATACATGTATTTATATGCTTTTGCTTCAACATGTAGAGGGTTCAAATCCAAAACTATGAAGCTTTGGTTCTAATCTACAAGCAAACTTTGATGGCAACAGGAATAAAGAAGAAATATTGTGCTCAAGCACTGGCTCATTATTTTGTGCCATGATGAGTGACGTGAACACAGAAAACAACGAAGGCAAAGATATTATAACACAACAGCTTTTAAGTGGCCAAACACACTTCAAAAGTATCTTGTCGCTTTTCATTCATTGTGCCCAACATCTTTCCATCACCGTCTGTTTTGAAATGTGCTTCCTGCTTTTCATCTGTGCTTTATTTAAAACCCCTTCAGAGGATAACAATGTTTTTCCTACATTAAGGAGATAAAACAATTTTGTTATTTTTTATGCTCTTCTTCAAAGTTTTTATCGACTAAGGTTCAGTTTCAACTAACTTATAATTAATAGATACTTACAAGAAATTAAATAAATTAAATTTTTTGCACATCAATTTTTCAAAATACTTCTCTGTTTATATAATCTCTTTAAGATTGTCTTGCATTAGTTGGTTTTAGCTTATATAATAAGTAATAAATATTTGTTGAGAAGTTTATTTGATGCATTAACATGCATCAATGTAGCCCATTTGGGCTTCTGTTGACCGAAGATGCATTAATTGGCAATAATCAACTCTTACACAAATATGGGCTTCACACTCGAATTCCTTATGGGCTAAGATTTAATAAAACAATTTCTTTGTGCTCTAACCAGCCCGAGGTGAGGCCCACAAGTGAGTCAGGAAAGAACCATCACCTCTGCATCTTTTAACTTTTCTGAGAAATGGTGTATATTCTTCTTTTGATTCTCTTATTCTCTCTATTTCCATTTTTATTTGTAGCAATAACATTTTTTAGCCACCAGGGTACCGAAATGATTAAGGTTATTGATTTCATATACAATGGAGCTACTAAATCCAAATTTATATCAAAAGAGCGTGAGTGATGTGAAAGGGAAAACGAACCATCCCATTGCATTCTTTAATCAAATAATGCATCCAAAGTAATTTTGAAGTAAAAGATGGAAGAGATTACAAATTCATCACATGCCTTTCTATTCATGTTGTAATTTTGTCATTTGTAGTAATTATTACAAATTTGTCATTTTTAAGATGATGAAGAGTGAAAACAAAGGAAGAATTGAGTGTAGTTAGCTAGGATTATTGTTCACCGTCCCATGCTTTATAATTCTAAAGAACAATTCATTATCGATCATTTACTATCTATTCAGTAGTAGTTAGAACAGTGACTAACTAAACTAAGCTTTAGTGTTTACTTTAAATATCAAATTTATTAGCTTGTAGTACTTGTTTTCCTTGCTTCCAAATTTAAACAAATTTAATTTCATTTTGGCTCTTGCCTTCAAAACTGTGGCTTCCTTAGCTAATTAAGCAGTTCACACACACACACGCACGTCCCAACCAACAATAACCCAAGATTTCATTACTTGCTACTTGCTCTAGTTCTATAATTAATGCTTCTCTCACGTGATAAAACAAGTGCTTATTCTTCTTCTTATTCCCTAGCACTTCTATAATCCTCATTGCTACCAAACATTAAAATTAATTGATGCAAATGACCTAAACAAAGAAAGCTCAAGTCAGAAAAAGGGATATCTTGAACATTGTTGTACAATGTAAAAGGGTTCCCTTAGTTCCAGCAAATGATCTGGCAACAAATTAAACACTAACTTTTAGAAGATAGTAAAGAATTTTTATATCTAATATACTGCCACCTCGAACAAATAATATATTTTGGAGTTGAATGGTTTTGTAGTATATTAATGAAATTTTATTAAAAATTATGAGTCTTCCTTTTAATTTAAATATTCTTATATAAATAAGAGTTCGTTAAAACATATATTATTAAAACTAAGCTACAAGAATTACCAACTAAAGGTGTATGGTTTATTTTAGATTTGGAAATATAAATATTAAGTGAAGGTCTAATAAGTAGTGTAACACATTAGCAAGAGTAGTTGATTTGGTGGGTCCAAAAATGCCAAATCAGTCTTGGGCAGGTGAATACACCATATTGAAGGTTACCAACCGGAGATTTGTGGGACAAAAGAACAGTTCCTCCCAAACTGAATCCACTAATAAACTAGCTATTAGGAGTCAAAGAAACTAACCAAAAGCATAGACTTAGCTTAGCAAGAAGAAAAGGTACCAACGAATTGAAATTCCCCCACCAAGCATATATATATTAATCAACCAACAAGTTGCTGCCTATGCAGTGGTCTAAACTGTTTGTTGAAGGTGATCTTCATTCTTGTTGGGAATTGAAAAAAGTTTCTCAATTGCTTACCCCAACTTAGGAAAGCAATTCCCAAAGCTTTCAAGCAAAGTTTACATCATTGTATGCACTTCCATTCCATGTATATATTCATACAAGCTTATAAAAGGGTTATATGTTTTTTCACTTCCTAGAAAAGAAAAAGGATAAGAAATTTGTATATGTATGTTTGAGTTTGACTAAAATATAAGCTATTTTAACATATTATATATTGTGTTAGCTTCTAGCTTATCATATAACTTATCAATGTGTTTATTCGAAAAATATATATTATATGATCAAACATTATGTGTCTCTAGTGATATACATAATCAAGTGTTAAGAAAATGTTTTGAATGAAAGAGCAAAGTATCCAAAGACGAATTGGTGGTTCCATATGATGATGTATCTTCTTGATTCTGTTGCTCTTAATTTTATATAATTAAAACTGGGACAGCTTCCTATACCCCCTTGATTAAGGCTTCTCCTAACTTATTACTAAAGACCGAATACTTTGATGGAGTGTACCAAAAGGTTACAATGGAAGGGTGTGTGCATATACGGGAATAGGATCAATGGAGTTAAATATTAAATTTAATAAAAATATTTTTTATAATTCTACATAAAATAATATTTTATCAATATAATCATTGAATCATGTGATATTATCTTAGTGATTATACATATCAAATTTTATGTGATTTAGACATTAATAAATATGTAATATAATATAAATGATGTGATCATTTTATAATTTTTTAAATATATTTTAAATTTCAAAATAAATTCAAGTACAGGCATATATTTAAGTATTGGTCAAATAAAATAAAACATTGAATAATTAATTAAAATTTCCATCTAATATATATAAATTTAAAAAATGTATCAGAATGAAAAACATGTACAAATTAATTCACTTTCAAAAGTCAGAATTCAAATTGATTAATGAATAAACACACGTAGGACAGAAAAAGCCAACACTCTTCCACTGCATACAAATTACCAGGTAACAATAAAAGTTTTATTTTTAATAATAGTTAGAACTGCATATATACGCTTCAATTCATGTGATGGAGAATTTGGGGGAAAAAGTATGAAAGTTGAAAAAGAAAAGTAGCAGAAGGGCAGGTCCACAGTCCACTCATGGTGTTGGAAAGCGCTTCTCAATTTCAATTTCACATGTACCTAACAAAACCGAACCTTTTGTTTCTATCTTTGTGATTTTCAAAAGTTCAATGAGAATCACTTGACCCAAAACAATGAGAATCAAAGAATCTTTAAAAGGGTAGCAAGTATTTTCCCAGAAAATGCAAGGAATTGTAGCTTTTCCTTTAGTCTTGATCAGGGTCAGCTTCATACAAAATGCTTCGTTTCAAATTACAATCACAAACAGTATCATACTTATGTTTGATGTACTTTTTGATGATTAAATTTCTTTTGATTAAGATAAATACGTCTTTTCAATATCATTCTCACTTCAACAAATGGGTCGAGAGGGATTAATTAGCATATAGCAATATAATATTTATGTTCTGTCATCTGTGATCCTGAAGAAACATGGTAACTTCAATTCTACAGCTATAGCAAACAATATTACCTACAATAAGAACAAAGCTTGTTTTGTTTAGTTTTTAGTTAGAATCAAGTTTAACGGAATGCAAAAAAATAAAATAAGTACAAATTTTAACACATGTAACAACCTTTCAACATATTACTAAAGTAACTAAACACAATAAGTACAAATTTTCTCATTCAATTACATAAATAAAATGATGTTATAGTATTTTATTATAAATTATGTCCACACACAAGTTATTCCCTTCTAAATTTATTTTAATAATTTCACTTATAATATATTTTTGTCCTCCTTTACATGTAATTAGCAATCAGACCATTCTTCTTCTTCTTCTTATTATTATTATTATTTTCTTTCAATATTCTTATTGAAGTTTCGTAGGATTTTTTTATACATACTGAAATAGATGTGATAAGTTTAACATGTTAAATCAACTTATTTTTTTAAAAAAACTGAAAATAATAAATATACATTTTTTAAAAATTTTCTCATTCAGAAAAAAGTAAATTTTATTTAATTTTTTATCAAATACTCAAATAAATAAATTAAATTTATTTATAATTTTTAATTACGAATTATATTGATTTTGAGAACACCATATTTATAGAGTTAAATTTATCTATCATCTTCATCTTTTTTAAGTAAAGAAAGTCATAAAAAATTTTTAAAAATTAATTTAACTTTAAATTTAAAAAAACTAAAATTATTATTTCTCTAATTGCAAAGATTAAAAAATATATTATTTTAAATATATATAATTTATAATATAAAAATAATGAAATATACATAATTCATATTAGGTGATGTATATATAAGTCTTTCAAAATTTATAATCACACTAACAATGACTGACCTTCTGGTAATCCCATTGGGATGAGGTATGGCTGCTGTCTCCAAGACAGTGGGATCCACAGGGGCGCCGAATTCCCATGTCTGATCAAATGACGTTTTCAAAAGGTCTTCCTTAACAAACGCTCTCTTTCTATAATCATATTTTTTGGAATTTATGAAGATAGTGCCTGCATTATCAATTCTATTATTTTTATATTTCCAAGTTAATTTTCTTCGTCTTTAAATAGGATTCCAATAAATAAAAATATAACCTTTTTATGAATATTTAAAGACAAACCAGTGTTTGCTTGTATCCAAACAAAGGATGTTAGAAATACAGGCAGACAAGATGATGTCTCTATAATAATAAATAAGGGTCACACTAAGGTATACCCCAAGTCCCAACACTGTCACTTTTTCCCCTTGCCCACCTCACAAAAGTCTTCTGTCTTATCTCGATATATTATTATTATTATTATTATTATTTGACATTTTAAAATTTAAGAGGGCATTAATGAATTTTTTAATTATATAATAATATATTAGAAAATTATGAAGTTTTAATATATATAAATCAGAAATGGTTAATAAAAAAAAAAACAGGAATTCATGTCGGATTTACTCATGAAGTCAAGATTAGTCTGGGTAATCTCAAGCTACCTATTCATTGATTGTATCTCTCTCTGCTGCTTTTAGGATATTCATTCTTAATAATATTAGTATATTAATTATTTAGAGGTGCGGTACAAAATTTAAAAATTGTATTTAATTATTTTATTTTTGGTATAATTATTATATATTTTTTATTATATTTATTTTAAAACTTGTTTATACAATAAATGAATAAAAACATAAAAATAAAATTTAAAGTAATAGTTATATACAGTTTTAAAATTAATTAATTCTATTTTAAAGTTTTAAAATAAAAATAATTTTAAAAAAATTAATTAAAAAAGTATTTTTTTTTATTGCAAACAGAGTATTATATTATCACTAAATCCAAAAGTAACATGATGACATGGGCATGGTCCATTACCACCCACCGCATCGTAAGCGCCACAATGCGCGCCTTTCAACGATTAAAACAATAAGATATCAAAATTATCCTCATTTTTAAAATTTATATTTATATTTGCATATGATGAAAACAGAACTTGTAATTTATCAATAATTAGTGATTTGTTTTAGTATTATACATGTATCTAAAAAATTCTTTCTTAGAAACACACTTAAAAATCTTTTTATATATATAATAGAAGGGAAAATTAGTTTGTTCATATTTTTTATTTTCAATGATGTTTAAGTTTTTTATTTGATCGAAAAATTTTGTTTGGTGATATTGCTAAACTTTAATTTCATTCAATTAGCTGTAGTTAGAAATTTCAAAATCGCTACATAGAATTCAAGTGTATTTAAGTTTTTAAATTTTTTATTCAATCAAGGTAAGGCAAACCTCTCAAACATTCTCTAAAATAAGCCACCCTTTTATCATTTTATCTAAATTTATTATTTTTCAAGAAATTAAGATTTGCTTATAAATTATAATCCAACTAACTCTTGTTGCTCAAGTGAATTTAGTTTTTAAATATACTTGTATGACTAGTTTAATTCTTTTAATGACCAATAAATATTCAAAAAAAAATTTATCATCTATAATATTTTATGATTTTATTTGCCGAAACAAATACTATTATACATTTTTTTTTGCTAATTATACTATTATACATTGAATAAATAAGAAAGCATATAAATATTTAAATTTTGCATTTTATAATTTATATTCTTGTTTATTAGAAAAAAAAACACTTGTCTTTTCATATGTTTAATTAATTTTTTTTAATAGGCACAAATAAACATACCTTTTATATTAATTCCTTAAGGAAGAAAATAAAAGTTAAACTCCCAAGATATATTGTGGACTTGTGGTAATCAACGTAAAAAAATGGTGATTAATTTGACTAATAAATCTATATATTTAAGAACAAGACTTCCAAAGTCCACAGTGAAATGCCCAAACTACTTATTTTTCATCGTTTATTAATAATAATAATAATAATAAATTAATTAATTAATTAATTAATTAATTAATAAATTAAGAAATTGCTCAGTGCCGCAGTCACTATCGTTACGTCTCTAACTTACACGCACTGTCCCCTATATGTATTATTCATTCAATTTCTTTTTACTAAAAGCAAAAAATAAATGAAAAAATAAAAAAAGAAATTCTCTCACTCTCTCTCCATTCTCTCCCTTACATTTTCATGGTGGGACGAACGGAAAACGCAGCGTCGCCGGAACGAAGATTGAAGAACGTAATCATCACATAGAGATTGGAACAGAATTAGAGTTTCGCGATTGTTCGAACTCGAAGAATGCCAATCTGTATGTACCAAATTCGGAACGCGCACGCCTTAGCGGATCCTGAGCTGCACCGTGCCGCCGATAAAGATGACTCTGAAGCTCTCCTTGAAGCAGTTGCAATGGCTGGGCTCGTTGGTTTTCTTCGCCAGCTTGGCGACCTTGCTCAGTCAGTTCGCATTCTCTTTCTCTCTCTACCTTTTCTCTCTTTGAAATCGCTTTTGTTGTTGCGTGATTCTGCAATTCAAGCAGTGGTGGTGGTGCTCGTTGTTTCCTTGATCGTGCTGAGTTGAAATGAGTGTTGAGTTTGATGAAAAGGAATGTGTTGTTTAATTCAACATTTGAATTTTTGTTCATTGTTGTTGGAGTTTGTTAGTGGTGTGAGCTAAGATTCTGCGAGGTTTTTCTTTTTTTTCTATTTTTTGTTTTCCTTTAGGCTGAATTGAGTTTTTTCTCTCTCGAAATATTATTATGATTACTGTTTTTTTTTTATCGTAGAATTTAATTGTTGAAACTAATTTCTTTTTAGTTTTATTTTCGTTTTGATTTTTAATTTATGGCAACCTTGATTCTTCATTAGCTTTTTGCTTCTTTTTATTTGTATGTAGCCATTTTGGGAAGATGAAAAGGGAAGAAAATGGGCGGTTGGTGCATAGAGTGGTTTGAATTATGGGATTCAGAAGATTTTGGGTGGCTTTGTATCAATATGCGTGTGTGATTGAACGATGCGTAGATCACAACTCTTGAATTAACGCAGTTTTGTTGACGTTGTTGATTTGAACGATCGAGTTATTTGGCTTAATATAAAATGACTGCTCACAAAGTATGCTTTTAATTTTTTAATCATTTACAGATATATTTATCTTTTTGAAGGAGAAAATGCGATTTAAGCAGACTATTTTGTAACTGACTAGCATTACAGATACTGTGATTTTTTGTTTTTATTTTGCTGGAGGGGGGAGGGGGGAGGGGGGACAGAGTGAGCATTATGGATTGAATGGTCAATCCTAGTATATTCTATCAGCAGCCTTGACCCTCCTTATTCAACAACCTGAACTAAGCCCAGGTGCCTCAATCTTGTGAATTTAATTCAAATGCTTCTTTCTGATAGGAAAACTTGTGTCCCAGTGGTTAATTACTAGAAAATTAAATCCATTTTGTAGAGTTCCCACCATCATCATTTAACCTTTTAAATTATAATTTTTACTGCCACCAATTGCCTTAAGTTCTCTACATTTAACTGTATCATTTTGGTTAGGTTTGCCGCTGAGATGTTCCATGATTTACATGAAGAAGTAATGTCTACAGCTGCAAGAAGCCACAGTCTTATCTCTCGTGTTCAGCAGCTCGAGGCTGAAGTTCCAGCACTTGAGAAAGTTTTTTTGTCGCAAACTCATCATTCATCATATTTTACAAATGGAGGTTAAATTAATCAACACAAAGTCCTTTTGCTTATTGTTTGTGTCTGTAACTTGTAACCTATAGTGGTCCCTTGACTGATTTTAACTTGCTTCACGCATTGCAGGGATTGAATGGCATCCTAATCTTCAGTCTGAACAGAATCTTGTTACTCGCGGAGACTTACCTCGATTTATAATGGATTCATATGAAGAATGCCGTGGTCCCCCAAGACTATTCCTTCTGGACAAGTATGGTGATGGCCTTATGGGTGACCTGATTCATAAAACATAAATAATTTCAGATCAAATACAAAATTATTATTATGTTATAGACATTTGAAACTTTTTTTTTTCTTTTTGGCTCTGAAAGGTTTGATGTGGCTGGGGATGGAGCATGTTTGAAGCGTTATACTGATCCATCATTCTTTAAGGTGGAGTCTACTTCTTCTAGAACAACAACAGTAGAAGTTCACAGGGAAAAGAGAAATCGTAAAGTCAAGGTAATTAAGTACCAATTCTACCACTCAAAGGCATGTTTTTTATGGAAAATTGTTTTAGTTGGCAAAGAAAACAAATATATGTGAAGCAAAATTGAATATTTGCAATTTTGAATATATGATATTTACTTTTTATATCCAGCCAAAGAAAGGAGCACAGCTGAGGAATGGTGAAACCCCACAAGTTGTGCCATCACATTCAAAGTGAGCTTCAATAATGTTATTTTGGTGCATTAATTATTCTTCTGCTTTTTATAATGTAAAAAACCAAAAATGGCTTTAAATGGTTTATTTGTGACATAATCCATTTCCATTATTGCAGACTTCATCAGTTGTTGCTTGAGGAGCGTATTGAGAATGCTTGTAGTGATCCTGCTCGTCTTCTGAAGTTGAAAAAGAAACAATTGAATGGATCTGCAGTTGAAGGAAAAACTGGGAGAAGTTACATGGCGAAAATTCTGGAAAATCCCTCACCTGATCTTAAAATGGCTTCTGAAACTTCAATTCCTCTGCCTGTGAAATTGACGTCAGATGATACTAGTGAAAGTGGGATTAAAATACTTGAAATCAGTAGCATTACTCCTTTGAAAAGGTCTTTGGAAGATGAAAACATTTGTTCATCACCAAATGAGCAGGAGATAGAACTGAATCCAAACTCAGGAAGGGATAGAGAGACAAATGGATATATTGTGAAGGTGCATGAACAAATCTCTGCTGGTGTGACAAATGAAATGTCTTCTAATCATCTCAAGGTGCCTGATGAAAGAGAGTTGGTTTTTGATGAACAAAAGAAAAGAGAATATAACTTAGATGGCTACCATTCTGATGATGTGACTAGTGATGTTGATGATTATATGGATGCGTTAGCTACCATGGATTCAGAATTAGAAACAGACAATGAGCGTAGACCTAAGAAAAGCTTTTTGAGTTTTCGAAAGATAACTCATTCAAATGGCAAAGGAGATCACCAACTGCAAGCTCAATTTTCAGATTCTCAATCATTTGGAGACTCCTCAACATCTGAAGAAATTAGTTCATTGGAACAAGATAGAAATGGAGATCTTAATGAAGTGCAAGCTCAATCTTCAGATTCTCAATCATCTGGAACCTCTTGTGCATCAGATGATCATAGTTCATTCAGAAGAGATAGAAGTGCAGGCCATACCCAACTGCAAGCTCAGTTTTCAGATTCTCAGTCTATTGGAAACTCCACATCGGAGATAGAAGACGTGCCATTCAACCAGCTTTCCCAAACTGCTGAGTTACAAAAGACTTATTGTGGTGAGTTTATCACATGTGATGATGCACATGTTTTGGGAGAAGTGATTTCTGATTCTAGACCAGTCTCTTCTGGTTTGTGTCTGATGGATTCAGGAGATTTATTGCTGTCTTCAGATCTTGGACCCACCTCACTGGTGTCCCAGCCTTCAGGTACTCAATCAGATGAAACATCATCTAGCCCTGTTAGACTTCATTTAAGATTAGAAGAAGATGATGATGATAGGAAGTGTCCTGTTGAAACTATAGCTGCTAGACCTTGTGTTCTCTCCCCAAGGAAAGATGATGTTTTCCCAGTGGTTTCTTTTGATAAAAATTCTTTGAACAACTCAGATTTTTGTGTTCCATATTTTCATCCCAATGCTCCATTAGAAGTTTCTAATGATTTAAACTTAGCTCATGAAGGTGAATATGGTAATCGTTCTGAGATCAAAGTGTTGCAGGCAGAATCTCATAATGAATACTGTTCTGGAATTTTGGTTAGTGGAGATATTGGTTCAAATGGGGTGGATCCTATTTGCCCATCTTGGGAAGTAGACATGAATTCAGGTACTAAGCGACTGCTTGGTGGCCACAATTTAAAATCTAGTGATGACATCTTAGCCACCCAATTTAACTCAGAAGATTTGTTTCCTGTTACAGAAACTACAATGAAGAGAAGCCTTATGAAGGAGCCATGCTCTGATTTTACCCACAGAAATCTACAGAATGAACCTGAGTTAGCAGAAGTTAAAGTTCTGTATCCTGATCAGCAGTCAAATTTTGAGGAGGTACCAAGGATATTGCCTGGTGATGAAATTAGTGAATCCCCGCGCAGTTTGGATCTAGTTGAAGATGATGGTCATATTAAACATCCATCTTCAGATATCACATCTTCAATGACTAGTTTCACAAAGTTGGAAGAATCTCTTTCTATTTTTGCAGATCTTCACAAGAAAGAGATAATAGTCAATAAGGCAGTTAATAGAGAATCTTTGACAGAATTAGCAGCAGAAAAGGCAGTAGATCAACCAGAAATTGTTTCTGCTGATGCACAGTCGAACCTGAACAGATCAGTTCCCTGTGATCCTTCTGATTCTGGAATACATAATAATATTCAAAATTCTCTTACGGAGAAAATCCAATATGGTTCTTCTATCAATGACGTGAAAATGGTGGCCATATGTTCAGAGCTAGACTCTCAGAGGTCAGAATCTGTATTTGTTTGCCAGAACAATCTGCTAAACATCAAAGATAGTTTGTCACCACCTTCCTATAATCAATTAGAGCCTGAAACCGATTTACAGCTGCTCTTAAAACCAGAAGTCAGTCAACAGGATGCAGGATTCAGAAATCAGGAAAATTATACCTTTGAGGAATTTCAACCTCAACAGAAGCAGATATCAAATCAGTGGGACCAAGAAAGAACCTACCAGCCTATGTCTGAGTTTGCCGCTGAAACCATTCCAGATAAACATTCATGTGATTCCTCAACAAAGTCATCTGGGCAGGATATTAACCCAACAAAATGTGTCATGGATCCATTTAAGCCTCTTCTTCCTGACCTCCTACACAAGGCAACTAAAGTCAATCTTGAGGAGATGCCACCAATGCCTCCTCTACCACCAATGCAGTGGAGAACGAGCAAAGGTCAACTTGCTTCCCTATTTACACACAGAGAAGATGTAGTAAGACAAGCCTCATTCCAACCAATGCAGCCAACTGAACCTGATGTTAAGTCTCAATTTGGTTTATCAACTTTTGAAAAATCGACCTTGTTGTCTCAGTATCCATTTTTGCCTGTCATGGCTGAGAAAAGTAATATGCACCAAAATTCTTATGGCTTTTCAGCAGGTGTTTCAGAGCAGCCTGTTGCTATTTCTATGCAATTTCCAGAAATGGTGAATGAACCAAATGGTCAAGACAAGTGCCTAGTTCTGGACAGAAGCCAAATCCAGAACCCTATCTTAACATCACAAGACGGGCCTCCACTTGGATATGCTGTTGCTTTGGAAGGCATACTGAATTCAAGTTCATGGCAATCAATAATACCACCTTCTGAATGTGCTGTTTCTGGGATTGATCCCATTTTTCAGCATGAAAAACCAACTCAATCTCCAAGTCAATTAGTGGAAAATCCTGGTTTAGAAAGTAAAATAGAGGGACCTGGAGAATTGCATTTGGTGCTACCTGCTGAATGTCCTGTTTCTGGAGACGATCCCATTTCTCCAAAAGAAAAACCAATTCTATCTCCTAGTCAATTAATGGAAGAGGCTAGTTTAGAAGTTACGACACTTAAGCAGTCTTCAATTAATCTGGAAAGGGAAAGAGGAGATCCTGCAGCCTCAACTGTATCACCTCCAAGTATACAAATTGTGCAGCCCAATCACAGCCTTCATTTTTCAGAGGGAGAAATGGTATTTTCATTGGACGCATCTGCTCAAACATCAGATTTTGATTCTGAAATGCCAAATGGAAGACCAAAGAATAAGGTTCCTCTTCCCCAGAATCCTGTAATTGATCCTGTTGCTGCTTTTGACAAAAGCAGGGTAATGAAATCTTTATTGTCCTTATAGAATGCACTCTTTATGTGGTCTTAATTCTTGCATGACACTTCCTTTTGAACCATTGCAGCTGAGGAAGGTCACTGAACGTGTTATGCCTCAGAGAGCACCAAAGGGAGATGAAAGAGACTCATTGTTAGAGCAGATAAGAACGAAGGTTAGAATTATATTTTATCTTGTTATGGCGTTCCTACCCTTTTGTTTCTTGTATTTAAAAATATAATTTCTTTTGTCAGTCCTTCAATTTGAGGCCTGCCATGGTTAAACAACCACCCCGCATTCAGGGTCCAAAAACGAACTTGAAGGTTGCGGCCATCCTGGAAAAAGCAAATTCAATTCGCCAGGTCTATCACTCTTTCTCTGTTTAGTTCATTGTAATAGGCTTGTGCTACTCACTCCTTCCCTCCCCCGTCTCTCTACCAATGTAACTAAACTAACGTTAATCATTGAATTAGGCATTGGCTGGAAGTGATGAAGATGATGATGGAGATAGTTGGAGTGACTCTTGAATTTACTATGCAAGAAAAATGCCGTTCTAGTGCTCGTGAAAGTTTTTATGTTGTGGTTTTCGCCCTGAATCAGGTGTACAAAGTCAATTATACTATGTAATGAATGGGAAATCTACGTGATAGAGTCATATAGAATATTCTTTATATGTGGTACTATGGGCAGCACTTGTTCCCTCTCGAGTCCTCCCAATTCACACTCAAATGCATAAACATTAGATCAAGCATGCAGCGTGGCATCATTGCAGAGCCTCTATCGGAGGTGAAACTCATTTCCGTCAGACTCAGGATCTGCGTGCAAGTGTTGGGTCTAACCAGACCAACAACCTATCGACAATTCTTTTTCTTCTCATATAAGAACTTGTATAGATATGTGTTGAGGTTGTCATGTTTTTTTTTATTTATCAATTTTGTAATTCTGTAATGTAGTGTTTTTCTGGTAATTGCCTCATATATCATGTAACTAGTTAATTTGTGGGATGAAAATCTTCTCCCTACTCTCCCCTTCTATTTTCCTCCAACGAAAATTTGACAACTCGTTAAATTTACCCACTACAGATTCTCACGTTTCATAGATGACTGCAGCCGTCGTTAGGTCACGTTCTTGTCTGAATCGTGTTTCAAAACTCACGCATGCATAGAAACACGTTCTTGATCGATTTCAAACCTCCTGCGCCCTCATTGATTATCTAGCACTTCCTGTTTCTTGAATCCATAAAGCTCACATCTTTATTGCTTCTCCTACGAATCCTGTTCTGGCATTGATTTTTCAGAGCAATCATCATCTATTTTGTTTCTTTGTGTTGCTGTTAACAATCTCATAAATATTGAAGGGTAGGGATCTCATGGATTTTCCCTTCCGTTCCCACTTCTTGAATTGTTAAAGCACGCTACTATCATTGATTTTGAAGTGATTTTTCTATACGCTTTATTGGTTTTTCAATGTGATCATAAATTGCTCTGCTTCGAGATGGTGGTTTCTTCATTGTTTTGAAAGTCTCGTCATTGTGTTCTTTGTCGTTTCAAATGCCTTGTTACATTTTTTTTCTTTCTCTTTTTGTGGCTGTTGTTATTTTTACCATGTGGTTTATTGTTCAGTTTTCTTCTTTTAATACATTGCCATGTTTTACATACCTGATTATGTTTTATTATTTTCACGGTTGCTTGTGTTTATTAATTCACATTAGCAATCAACAAGAGTTTTGAAAGGATTTTTGAGTTTGTGTAATCGAAATTCACGGTACAGTACTAGAACAATAATTCATCTCATGGTAGTCTTAGCTAAGAGAGTGTTTCAAAACAGCACCGCTGTGTAGTACTAAACCGATTTCATACTTGTGTCACGAATTAAAATAGATTATTAATAAATTAAGTAATATTTAAATTAATAACCATTATCTCAAAAGATCGTCATGCAGTCAGGTTACACTTATATCCATGTACTCTTTTTCTTCTTTTTCATCTTCAATCACTCAACTTTGCTTTTAATGATTTCTTTCAATTTCGCTTGTTATATCATTTTGGAGGGTTTACGAGTCTCACAACTTGTTTGATTTCAACATTGAAGGTGAAATTTCTATCCAAATTTCACACCTTTCTAAAATATGAAAAGAAAGGAGTTGGAAGAGGATGCTTCAAAACACTATAGATTTTACAGGAGTTAGGAAATAAAATTTGGTTTCAATGGGATATCTTAATGTCTGCTTCTCTCACAAAAGTTTTAAAAGTTTAACAGAAGACAGAGCAGAGATCAAAGCGCGAGCACAAATAATAGTTTTTAGAGTGGACCGCACATTATACAATTTTTATGAAAATTATTTCGTACTAGCCAACGTTTTCTATTTCGAAAAAGTAAAATATAAATAAGTGTTTTAATTATTCTCGTACTTGTGGTATTCTTTTCTTCTATCTTTTACTAAAATTATTTCGTACTAACCAGCATTTTCCATTTCAAAAAACTAAAATATAAAAAAATGTTTAATTATTCTCATATTTGTGATATTCTTTTATTCTATTTTTTTTATTTTTCAATTAAGTAATAATAATATGGTAATAAAAGAAGTTTCTTGCACATTAATTAATAATGCAATTTTGATGCTTTAGTTTTCATTAACTTTTCCTCTAAATTATAGGGATTTTATGTTCACATTCCTGAATTAATATTTCACTCTTATATTTCTTTTATAATTTTTAATAAATTGTAGGCAATAAGCAAACTATTTTAATGTATTCAATAGTATATCTTTGCCATTCATCCTTTGCAAATTCCTGAAATGTATGTATTAAAACGATGGACAAAACATGCAAAAAGTAAAAAGATATAACAACTGAGTACCCAAGCAAGAATGAAAATCCAATACAAACCCTTGTGTAGGTGTATAGGTTGTAGGCTTTGTAAAAATATCGGCAATCAAGTGTAATAATTTCTCTTAATTTTATTTCCTATTTTAGTAAAAAGCTTATTTCAGTAGTTATTGACCATTATCTATTTAGCCGATTACGAATTATGTATAAGGACTGATTATATTCTCTTTTATTATAACTGATGGTTACTATAATTATAATATTAACTTTAGATGTTGGCTTAATTCTAGCGTTGACACTTATATACAATTATATAAAATTGAGTATTAGCTAAACGTCATAGACACAAATAAAAAAAATTTCTTTTTTCACATTTTTTATTTTACTTGGACTCTCATCTCTTAATTTTTTGGATATTGTTTATGAGGCTCCATGATGTTATGTTTTTGAGTGCATAAATTCAAACACTTACTATTAACCTTAAAGAGTAAAATTGAATATCGAACGAATTGCACCAACTTTTAGAACATAAACTAATACTACAGCACAACAGTATTTTTCCATTTATTTTTTTCAACAAGCTCAATTAACAACTAAAATAATAACCTACAAAGCCTATTATATAGTTGTTAGTGGTTAGATACACATGTTCTGACATGATATAACACTTTTTTTAAGGCTGAGATTGTCATTATTGGTTGCCTACAGCTGAATGTTGATCAATAAAGTTTACACTAAAATATGATATAAAATCCAAAACAATGTAAACCTGCCTAAGGACAATTTTATGATCCAAATAGTTGATTAACAGTGATAGTAAAACGTGAGTTTTTCTCTGCAACAACAAATTAAGAACATGATTAATTTTAAAAAAGGTTAAGACACGAGAACTTTATGATCAAATAGGAAAGAAAATAAGTATATATTTATCACCCATAAAATATAGCATGCTGAGAATATCAAATGCAATGCCCTCCTTTTTATAGTTATAACTTCAAGCTTACAGGGTTAATCAATATCAAAGGGAATTAGAGAACAATTACTCAAATAATTACTTAAATATATGTGTGAGTACACTGACATCATAAGATTTAGAATCGATGAACACAAACAAACAACTCATTTCAAAAATGTAATAAAAGCATGTCATGAGATTTTGAATAGCATACCGTGCCACGGTACGTGATAAGATTTGTCCCTTGATTTCTCAATTGCTCAATATTATGTTATGTTACCCACTGTAAAGATATCAGATGATTAATATAAGAGTTTTTGTTAATTTTAACTCTTCAAGATTAAGAATAAATAGTTAATAATAATAAAATTTTATTAGAAAATAAAGTATTTATTGTATTTTTATAATTTTAATATAATAACTGTGTATTTTTTTATAAATTTTTTTATTTATAAATATTTAAACTCAATTTTAAAGACTGAAATTAATAAAACTTTTAATATAAATGTAAAAGTAGCTAAAATGGTTAAAATAAAACGAGTGTTATGTAGTAATAAATGCGATAAAATGCAAATGAGAGTATACTATCAGACGATGTTAATACACCGCATCTCGCTCTTGGCAAAGAGTTGATTTATTAATTAAACTGTTGAATGGTATTATATATGTTATATTCTTAAACGGATATATTAAATTTTATATAATTTAAATATTTATAAATATGTTATTTATCTATTAATATTTATTTATATTCTAATAATATATGATAAGTATAAAAATAATTATATAATAAAATGTTTACTAATTTATTTTTTACATAACATTTTATATATTTTAATTATGTGATAAAACTTTTAAATTAACGACTAAATTAATAAATTTTGTATTTTAAGTGTTGAAATCTCACGTTAATTATAATTGACCAAATAAAAATTTGTTGTAAGACAAATACTTTAATAATAAATATTTTTAAAGATTATTAGTTAAATATATTTTTAGTAAATATAATTTTAATAATATTTAATATTAAATATAAATAATTTTGTATAAAGCACTGAAAAATTAACTAGTAAATAAGTAAAAGAAATGCGTAAGTTAAAAGTAAAATAAATTAATTTAAGAAATAATTTGAGATTATTATAATGAGTAAATAATAGTTCGAGATATGTGATAAGAAAAGAACTTTTATTATTATTATTATTATTATTATAAAATAACAGGTAACAGCTAGCACGAACAGGTGGAAACAACATTGTTGGAGAAAAAGCAGCTCCCAACGCCGCCTCGTAGTTTTCTGATAGCGTTTCTCTTTCCTCTCTTTCTGTCTCTGCGAAGTGCAAACCACAAAAGCCCTTCTTAATTCTCCACTCAAATCCACACCATGATCTACAGATAGCATCACCAAAGGTACCAATTTTGCTCTCTCTTTCCATCTGAAACATTCCGTTTATTTTTCTTTTTGAAAAAAAAAAATTATGGGAAATTCACCCCTTTTCATGTGCCACCAGAAAACCCTTTTTTCTCAGGACACCAACGAAGGAATAAAGTTCAATTTTTTTGAAATTGGGGTATGGAGAGTAGCAGTGGGAGAGAGAGCAACAGTGGGCGTGTGCCACTTTCTGGGGTGGTTGCAGATTGTGTGAAGCGGTGGTTCAAAGACACTCTGAAAGAGGCTAAGGCTGGTGACATCAACATGCAGGTGCTGGTGGGACAGATGTATTTTAGTGGCTATGGTGTTCCCAGAGATGCCCAAAAGGTGTGTTTTTGTTTACTGGGTGTCTTTGATTCAGTCTTCTTCAATGAACTTTCATTGGATTAGGATTTGTTTGTGAATTGTGGGGTGTTCATTTTGGGGTTCTCTAGTTCTTTAAGAAGTCAAAGTTGATTGAAAATGGAAAGAAGAATTAGTTTTTTTTTTTTTTTTTAAATGCAGTTCTAGAAACCATTTACATCCATTTCTGCCTATAACTTCCATCCGTGTACAACACATTAAAACAACGAATTTCAAAACACAAATGATTGAGTTTTGACATTATTCTTATAAAAAGAAAACCTCACCTTGTCAATACAAGCTAAAACCTTTTTCAAGCCATTACATATGCACGAAAGAATTTTTTATATTGCTATTCTACACATATAGACAGGAATAAAAGCATTCAATTAAATTTCACACAGATGTGTGTATTTTAGTATACCTACGTAACTTAAATAAGACTGGTAGTTGAATATAAAGAACAATGTGTGGAATGTAGATGTACTTGTTTTTCTTTTTCTACTCTTTCCAAGGCTGATGTTATCAGTTTGGGAATGAAGGGAAGAATTTGGCTGACTAAAGCATCGAGGATTAGGTCTTCAGTTTGGAAAGTTGGTGACAAACGTCCAGGTAAACCCTCCTCTTTTTGCTAGCAGGATATCGGGTTTGTTTTCCTTTGTAGTTTAGAGTGACTTTTTCTGCTTTGCATTTTGTTAGGTTATAATGCCAGTGATTCTGATTCTGACGAGTTGAAGGAAGACTCTTAAGCAAACTAAAGTTAATTTGATACCCAAAATTCTGACAGGTGAGTTTATCCTATATCTGAACACTTTTGTGTTGTTATTGGTACCATACTCTTTTTGTGCTACATTTGTTATCTAATACAAAAACTTGAGGCTTGAGCTGAGATGTTTGGATTTTTTCTACATACTTAGAGTAGAGTGTTGTGTTTTGCATCAGGTAACTTGAATATATTTCTGGCTTGGGACTGTTATGCCCTATTTTCTTGTTAGTTGTACACTTGTATTTGTGTTATACTTTGAGAATGATGGGTTTAACGTATCAATTCAATGATGATTCCAGTTCCAGTTCCCGTTCCCCATATCTGCATTGTTATGCTTGTAAAATGAGATATAATTAATCACATTAAAATAAAAAAGAATGAAACATCATAAACACTGTCAATATGCTAAACTAATACTAATTGCTATGTATCTAATTTGATTGTTGTGAACATTCTTTTGGGAAATAGCTTTCAATATATGGTTTAAGTGGTTGAGTTTGGTTATAACACTATTTTTTAACCTTGAAGTTTGATAGTGTTTCTGAGGATGTCTGCTGAAAGCTTTTAAGTTAGGTCATTAGCTATGTCTGGGATGGGGAGCTTGTGGATTTTGGGTTAACACACAAAGTGAGTAGACAGCAATGGAGAACAACATTGCCTCGTTGGCCTTCAATGTTGATAAAATTTAAGCCATGCCAGTTTCACCATGTTTAAATAGACCAATGCATGGTATGGCAAAGTCTGTGCGGTTTGAAACAGCAAAACAACAGTAGATAAAATCAATTCTTCTATTTTGTAAGTCCACATATTACAACAAAATATGTAAAGAATCAATGGTGATTCTACCATTTGGAAATGCAGTATACTGATATGAAAGTAAATAGTATAGTACAATGGAAACAGATGTGGTCCAACACATAGGATAACAGCCCTAAGCCTTTGTTCCATAATCCATCATTTTCAACAATAATTATTTCCTGAAGTGAGACAATGCATTTGTTGGAAGGGTTAACTGCCATGTCTTTGCATTATAGTGCTTCACATTCATAACTAACCATTATTGATTGACAAATTAAACTGCCCTTTCTTATGGATTGATAGTGTTCCTTTGTTTTGTAGGTGTGTCCAGCGTCCTGCTTCTTCATAACCATCATGTTATTGTAACTTCCATTTTTCATTTGCTTTCTTATATGTGTATGATTTGCTACGCCAATTTTTTAAACAAGGAAAAAGAAAAGGAAATCTTATTACTTGTGCAAATTGTTACTTGATAATTGTGGATCCTTGCCAAAATTCAACTTCCCAAGTTGTAAGACCTAGGGAGGCGTGCCAAGGAGTAGGGTTTGATCTATGCAATCTTAAAACTACCACCCAATTTATGTTTTTAACCTCATTAACAACCAAACTACTGGGTAGATTAAACTAATTCTATAGCGTCATGTTTTGTTAATCACTGAAGTGCTCCGTTTTTTAAGTCAAAACTAGCTTAACTAAAATCCGTTTCTAATCTAGGTTTAACCAAATTAATTTTTATGAACCAAAACTTTCCTCAGTTCTCTTCCATTGGTTGTTTTTCTTTCCTTTTCTTTTTTTTCCTCTACATGATTCGGCTAACGTATATCAAACTACTTTATCTTGTAGAACTACATCTTCACGGTTCAACTCAACCAACATTTTTGCTTCGGTGCAAGGCCCAAATTAGCTTGGACAGCATTGGGCAAAATGTTATTAAATGCTGAATTAGCAGAAAATGAAAGTAGAAACAAGCATCAACACTAAGAAATGACTCAAATTGTGGCTTCATCATTCACTGTTTGTGCATTACGGACAAATCAGACAATACAAGTGATCACTAACAAGACCGTATAGCGTGTGTTTCAAGTTTTTCTAAAATATTTTCAAGAATAGGATGCCTATACCCAGGAATAATACTATCATTAAAAGAAGGAAAACGTTTTATATACACCTGGCGTGGGATTGAAAAGGGGCTGAAGTAAAAAAAATGTAATTGATAATATGATGTAACTAGAACAGAAATATAGTGAGAATAAAAAAATTGTTAACTTTTAACTCTTAGGTTGTTTGGATGAAGTAATTAGAAATTTTAGAGAATTTAAAATTTTAAGAAATTTAAATTGCATCATTTAAATTTTTATTATTTTAAAAATATTGTTTGGATAGAGTAATTAGATTTCTTTCACTTCAAATATTTTTATTCGGATAGAGTAATCAAATGACTTACATTCTTTAAAAAAATTATCACTATATTTATGTGAAATTTAAATCATTAAACTAATCACAACTGAATAAAAATATGAATGAATTACACAAATAAATGAAAGAAGCAATTTCAAATTCTCACTCTTATGTTAGGATTCATAATTCTTTGATTTTAGTCTGTTAAAATTTCCCACTAAAATTCCTAGCATTTTAAATTCTTTAAAATTCAATATCCAAACAAATTTTAACTCACAAAATTGTAAATTCTCTAAAAAATTAAGCTACTAACTTGAAATATCTCATCCAAACATACTGTCAGGGTTGATTTTAAGCTCACAAAAGTGACGAGTTTTTCATGAGAAAAAAATATTTATTACTTCAATAATATAAAGTGTAACAAATGTTATCTTTTTCTAACAAAATATTATTTTTAAATGTTTAAAATCAGCCTTAAAATTTGAAGTTAACAAATAAAGAAAAACAGGGTAAATAAAAAGATGAAAATGTTACGCAGGTATATCAATATTTGTTAGAAGAATAATGATTACGCATTTAATTGATGAAAATCATAAAAGAATGATTTTGAAAATGAATTTGATTGCTAGCGGCCAATGGTAGCCTTATCTTGGTGATCAGGAATGTGGCAGTGGTGGCCAAAGTCAACAGCCACGATTACCAATAGGTTGCAATGGAGGATGATCAAATTTCAATAAACAGATCCTATGGATGGTGGCTTGTAGAAATGAGTGGTGATTGCCCACAATCACATGTTGATCCTTGCTTGATGGTTTGATGATGAATGTGGGAAGGGTAGGTATTTTTGAACATTTCACAGGGCAAGAAATATTCTTTCCAAGGAATATAGCTAACCCACCTCACCTAATAGGAATGAAGAGTCTAAGAGAACGTTTTCAAAAGCTTATGAAGAACACATGAAAATAGTTTATAACTTTCTTCAATAAAATTCGTTATAACTTGTATCATAAGCTCTTTTCAACTAATTCAGAAAAGTTTTATTGCCATACTTATGACATGCAGCCTTCAAATAAAAAGTGTATTGAACAAGTACTTAACTAAATTGATTCCCAAATACATCTTAAATATTGAGCAAAAGCTATTACCAATAATCATTTTATGAAGAGTTGAGACTAACAGGCATGAAATACAATCACTCGGTTGTGGCCAAGTGTTTGTGTTTACTTTAAGATATTGAAACAACAGATAATCATCTGGGAACCCAAAGGAAGATAAAAGATTCCATAATTTGACTTTTTGATGAGAATAGGCATCAAATTAGATTCCATGACTGAACATGCTAATCCACAAGAAGGTACTCAACTGATATAATCCGCAGTATATTTATCCAAAGGAATTTTAGACAAACATTAGAAGCCTTGAAGGGGCACTACCATCTGTGCTGAATAATTATCATGCAAAAATTGTAACAGTTGCTTGATAAACAACATTGAACAACTTGGCGCGGGTGCATGCACGCATGTGCAAGGGACAGAGGGAGAGAGAGCCAAACAATTACAAAACTGCTCATGGAAATACACATTTGAAACATGTGTCATGTGATAGCGAAATTACAACCTTCTGTTCATAGTTTTTAACAATGGCTCTGGATTCTCATGATCTCTAGAAAAAAAAAAATAAACAAAGAACTGAAGTTTTCATTCCACATAATTGCTATAGAAAAATTGGTCGCGTACTGTTCTCTGGATAATTATTTTTGAAACAAAAAAATTTCATAGTAAAATGACTAGTACCTATAAAATTTAATAGGGCACATTCTGCTGAACCAGCTGAATCATAGATTTACGTTCTCCAAGTACCATTTGTAGGTATCAAGCAGCCCATCCTTCAGTGAGATTTTTGGTGTCCAACCCAAGCAGGCAAGTTTGGAGCTATCCATAAGCTTTCTTGGAGTCCCATCAGGCTTAGTAGTATCCCAAACAAGATCACCCTCAAATCCCACCACTTCCTTCATCAACTCAGCCAATTCCTTAATAGTAACTTCCTTTCCACTCCCTACATTCAAATGCTCAAGTCCACTGTACTTTTCCATCATGAAGACAACCGCATCTGCCAAATCATCAACATGCAAAAACTCCCTCAATGGACTCCCTGTGCCCCACACCACCACCTCCTTGGCACCTTTGATCTTTGCCTCATGAAACCTTCTCATCAAAGCAGGTAAAACGTGTGAATTCTCAGGATGAAAATTGTCATATGGTCCATACAAGTTAGTGGGCATTCCTGAAATTGCATCCCACTTGTACTGAATTCTATAAGCCTGGCACATTTTGATCCCAGCAATCTTGGCAATAGCATACCATTCATTTGTGGGCTCTAATGGTCCTGTGAGTAAAGCATTTTCTGGAATCGGTTGGGGTGCAAATTTGGGGTAAATGCAAGAGGAACCCAAAAACAATAGCTTCTTAGCACCATGGCGATAAGCAGAATCGATGACATTGGTCTGGATTTGGAGGTTGATGGCAATGAAATCAGCAGGATAGGTGTTGTTCGCATGAATGCCACCAACTTTGGCTGCAGCTACAATGACATATTCTGGTTTCTCAGAGGCGAAGAAGGCTTCAACATCAGATTGGCGAGTGAGATCAAGCTCAGCATGAGAGCGTAAGATTAGGTTAGTGAACCCAAGTTGAGTCAGCTTGCGAACAATAGCCGAGCCAACAAGACCCCGGTGACCGGCAACAAAAACCTTAGCAGATTTATCAGCTTGAAATGAACTTGGTGACAATGCTGCTGAAAATACACCAAAAACAAACAAAAAATACCGATATTTAAAATCTAATAATGAAAAAAAAGAAGAAGCACTGTTTAGCTAGAATGTTTTCTGCCAGAACATATCTCATCCAAGAATCACCCTTCATTTGGTGAAATTCTGCTTATATTCAAAAAAGATTTTTAGGGCGTGCAGCATGACTCAACTAAGAATTAATACACCCAATTCAAGTTGTAATTCATTTCAGAGAATTTCAAAATAATTGTTTTGGCAATCAAAGAACACATGACAAATGAAAAGAAGAAAAACCGTTGTTGTCTTGGCTTCCCATGCTTGTGTGTAGAGCAAGATTTGTTAATTGTTTTACCCAACAGTTAAGCTATACCACCTTTCAAGTTCAAATCAAACCTGAAACAAATCAACAACATAAACAATAGAATAAACAACGTATGACAAAGAATAAAGCATAACAAAATACAGATACATAACAGCACCACCCCTTTAACTCAATGAACGACAACTTAAAATTACGGCATTCATATCTGAAGAAAATAAAAACCCACTTCCAAAACGACGAAACGACACGAGGGGTGCACGAAAAATCGAGACTTTATTTCGAATTTGAAGCTAGGGAAATGATCCAAAAGATCTTTATAAGAGGGTCAAACGAATGAATGAGTTTGAAGAAAAAGAAGGGTTGGGCGATACCTTAGAATCCGATCCACGCTTGAATTGAAGTGCGGTGAATCGGACTCCGGCGACGGTGAGCTCAGATCTGAGGGATCCCGGCGAGATCAAATCACAATCTCCTTTTTTTTTTTTTTTTTTTGTTTCACTCTTTTCTCTCACTCTATGCTCTTCTCCACGTACACATTATCTTTTGCAATACTGTGTCTGTTAAGTGGTGCTTCTCAAGTCTTTTTATTAATTAAAATTAAAACTTTATTTTAATAAGATATTTATATTTCATATTATTATAAATTATTTAAGTAAAACTTTAAATTTAATTAATAAATAAGACTAAAAACAATTAAATAATTGCATTCAATTTTTTTTCTAAGTTTTAATCAACTATTGTAAAATAAAACCATTTTTTTAATTATTTTATGTTGTAATATTTTAATTAATATAATTAAAGACTCGTTAGCATATCAAATTAAATTTAGCATGTGAATTTCTCATCTTTATGAAAATCAACTTACAAAGTGTAATAAATAGATTAAAATCAATAATAAATGACATGATTAAGAACTAATTTTAATATATATATATATATATATATAATCAAATTAACAGACTTACTATCTTTTAACAAACAAAATGAGGATTCATTTAATTTATTTTACTTTAAGAAAACTTAATTTTTCAGTCGTTGTTTCTGTTTCAACTTCTAAAAAGACAAGTCTATAGTTGATTTAGTAAAAAAATTATAATTTGAATCGAATAAGTTAAATGTTTAATATACTGTCGGTCGGAATGCTGTAATTTTAGATAAAAATAATACATCACTTATATTTCGCACGTCAAATGCCAAAATTTAAATGGAGATTTGTAACTATTTTGGTAACAAAAGTAAATTTATATTTAAGTGCATTATAGTAGGCATCTAACTAAAAATTCTCAAATCATCTAAAAATAATGCTATTTTTACATATATTTCTTAAAATAATTTTATATCATGAAAATAAATAAGGTGAGAAGAAAGAAACTTGTGAAATAAAATAGATGGTTTACTAAAAAAAATTGAAAAAAAAATTATGAGAATAGATTATATATTCATCACCTAAATATCACGTAAGTGATAATGTAATTTCCGTTGATGCTAGGATGTCATTGTTAAAGTAAAAAATTTAAACATACCACTTCTATTCTTATTCATTTATCTAGAAAAAAAATATTATTATTTATTTTTTCTAATTTAAGACAACATTAATTATTATTTTTCAATAATGTCCTTTGGTTTATATGTTTGAACAGTTTAAGAGTAAAAGAAAAACTCATTAATAAAAAGTAAAATAATAAATTTAACAATTAACTATAATAAAATAATTAAATTTTTTAATCTTTATAACTTTATTTCTATTTCTGATAAGTAAATTAAAAAATGTTATCTTCTTCAATAGATAAATTAAAAATAAAAATTGCTCTTAATAATTTTTAAAAATTAATAAAAAAATTTAAATATAAAAAATTATCACTGACAATTTTAAATTTTTATAAAAATCGTGACTAGCATTTTTTAAAAATTTTATATTTTTGTAATTTTTCTTAAAACACCGTATTTTACGAATTTTATCTTTTTTTAATGATACTTTGTAAAAGATACATCGTAATATTACTACTTTTTAATTTTTTATTAGAATTATAATAAATAAAAAATCTATTTTTAGATATAATAATTATTTTTTATTTTTTTATTATTTTAAAATTTATGTTAATAAGACACTCACTTATTATTTTATATAAGTAAATATTTATATTTATTTAATATATACACTAACTTATACATTTAATATTATAAATACTTTTTATAATAGAACTTGAATTTATGACATATAAATATTATTTGTTATTTTTTAAATAGTTATTTTTTAATTAAATTTTAAACTGGATGTAATATTAATTAAAACTTGATTGTTTGGTAACTTTGGTGCTATTAGCTTATACATGGATGATTGCATAAAAAATAATAATAAAATTTATAGAATGTTCAAACCTAATAGACATGTGATTTATTGGAATTGTATAGTTTGGTAACGATTTAATTTGTAAAAAAAAAAAAAACTAATAATAATAATAATATATTTTTGCTTGGAGAGTTTTTCACCAAAGAATTTTAACAAATTAAGGAGAGATTAAAGAAGTTTGAAGTGAGTATAGACAATAATTGCATTTTTTGGTTGCAGGCTCATGAGAATCCAAGATATACTCAAAAGAATGTTATTGAATTTTGCAAAAAGATTAATTATTAGGTAAATACATACCAAAAATTGTCATACATTAAAATTATTTTTATTAATATAAAATTTCTTTAATAAAAATTAAAGTTTATTATAAATATTGGTTTCTATTTATAATATAATGCATTATATTTTATTAATATTTATATTAATAAAATTATTAAATAGTATGATGCATCATATTAAGAGTTTGATTTTTATTAAATAAATCTTATAATTGTAATATGACTCGGTGTTAACAAGTTCTTGAAATGGTATGAGATACTTGTTAAATAATTAACATTTTAAATATAAGATGAAAACCATTTTTAAATACATGAAATAATTTATTTTTGATTTAATATTTCTTATTTTATTCTTTAACAAGGTTCCGGAATAAACCAAAATTTCACTGTATATTTAATTCTGAAAAGTACATTCACACACAAGAAAATGTTAAATAATATCACAGTATTTTCATGAAACGATTATTGAAAAGAAAAATCTACTATTACTGTTATATTTCATATTATTTTATGTTTTAAATCTTAGATTTTTATTTTTTCTTGGTTTCCTAGAAAAATTTTCCTAAAATAATAATTACACTAGAGGTAAGATTAGATATTGAATATGAGCATCTTTCACTTTTTTCTGTTTTCAATATTAATCTTTTTTAAAAAATAATCTGTCACCGTAAACAACATTTCATTTACACATAAGAAATTAATAATGGTTTATTTAAATCGGGTTAATTATATATAAATATTTTTAGTCAAAAACTGGCTTAAAAGATATGTTGTAATTACATATAAGAATGGAAATATTATTACATTAGATTTTATCTTGAAAATATTGATTTACTATATGAAACATGTTATATATAGAAAAAAAATATAAATAAATAAACTATGTCTATAATATAAATAGATTTATAGATAAATATTCAATTTTTTATATTTTTTAGAGGAATTTGTCTGTAAATTCGTCTGTATTATAGACAAATTTTATTTATTTATACAGATACATTGTTTCATCTGTAAATAGAAATAGAGTTATAAGATTGAAAATTGTATAACTAAGGGATTGGCATAGAGGTCCTTCTCCGAACCTGATTATTGTGTTCTGTAGAATTATTTGTTCTTGCAAAGATTGTAGAATATGCATGTTGTGGAGGTACAAGGGGATATACTTTAGAACGATTTAAAATTGTGATGTGTATTTTTTTTTTTTTGCATTAATTAATAGTTTGTTATATAATATATAGATTATGTGTGAAGAAAGTTTAGCTTTTTGTATTAAATGTAAACAAATGTAAGAAAATATTCATATATTATGAGAGATTCTACTAAAATTTATATTAAAAATTTATGTAATGTAAAATAAAAGGTTGATACAATATTGTGTATTTGGTCTCTAAACATATATTATATTTGATTTAGATATGACAAATAAAAGTAAAAAAGGTGTTACTCAGCGTCCTGATCGTGACAACACTCCTTCATCTATTGCTCTTACTTTCACCTCTACACCAGTTACAGTGCAGTCCTCCTAGGCTAGGGGCAAGAGCAGTTTATCATGGTGCCCACAACCCTAGATATGTTGCTTCTCTCTTTCTAGTACAATGAGTTTTTCAGTCTACACCACTAACTACACATGACACACAATCTCCTTGTACAAATGGCACAGGTAAGGGATCCACTACTGTCCTAGCTGTAAGTGAGCAATAATCATCACAGACCTAGGCATCATCAAGATCGCTTCCAAGTTTCAGATGGGATGGGTCCATTTAGTAAGTTAAATTCAAAATATGGCTAATAACTTTATTTGATGTGAATGTTATAATAATCGTATTCTTTTATTGTGTGTTAAGTTAGATACCACCGTAGAAAGGTCTCCACTAGGTGACAAATATCATTAAGAAAATGTTTGATGCACCTGACACAAGTTTTGCAAAAGTGTCTAAGGATACAAAGATGAAATAGTTCAAAGATTGGAAGGTAATAATAGTTAATTAATTTCAGTTAAGTGTAATTAAATATTATTTCTTATACCTCTTCTAATGAAATTGTATTTATGCAGAGCAACTTCTCTATTCTTCCCAAGACGAAAAGATGATTTTCAAGACCTGGAAGAGTCGCACTTCAAAGTGACTAAGACAGATGTACCATGAGGCTTGTCAGCAGCCATCATCTGTTGATTAGATAGCACCCAACTTCCTTCATGCCTTGTAGGAGTATTGATGTATGAATGAGTTTGAAAATCTCTCCGTAAATAATAGACAAACAAGACATCCAATAAAGGGGGATCGCTGCATATTGATGACTCTATGACTTTGGTTGACACTAAAGCGAACTTGGTATGTGATTTTCAATTTTCTTTTAAAATTTATTTTATTCAATCTATCATTGATATTTGAGATGGTGATTTAATAGAAATTGCAGGAGAAGTCGTTAAAGAAACCACTTACGCATGGAGAGGTGTTCAAAGATATACATACTCGCAAAGGAGACAAAACATTGTGGGTTGATACAGGATCGCAGGCCACATATGTGAGTCATCTTTATTGACACTATATGTTATTATTAATAATTTATTAAATAGTTCTCGAGACTAATACATAATTATCTGCACTGAACTGCAAGATGGCTTTGTTCAAAGGCTTGAGGAGACATCTTCTTAAGATTCAGAATCAGTTGATGAGGATACTATATAATTAAAGACGGTGGGTGGCCTTTATAAAGGCAGCATTTATGGCATGGGGAGCCGCTTTGTAGACTCTATGTCCCCTGCATCTGTCACCGGAGATACTCCTTCTCTTGCACCTAAGAAAGTGGAGGATGTGGTCGCACTCAGGTCCATGCCCTCAATGAAGAACAGCAGAAATAGAATGAGGAGATGTGGAAGACTAAGGAAAGTGCATGGAAGAGAAAATTGGTGAAGAAAATGGAAAAAAAAGATAGAAAAGAAGGTATCATCGAGGATGCAGAGGAAGGTGTAGCAGCAATAGCATATGTAGAAACAACAAATGCATGCATACTTTGAGCTAACGAGAGCAAGCAGCTCCACATCTCTTCTTCTTCTTTCACTAGTTCCAGCACCACCAGTCTTCAGTTTTATGCATCATTCCTTTTCTGATTCATCCTTTACTGATGTCGATGCTCTTTTTGATAATGATCACACCGATTATTCGTGATATATACTGTTATTTTATTTTTGACATTATTTATTTGGATGTTTAGTTTTTCAATTGTAATGACATTTTAATTTTATATTTTATAAATATTTTTTTATTTTAAATATATAATTTTATAATTTTTATTATGTTTATAAATTTTGATAATTAAAAATAACGAAGAATAATTATGTTCGTAAAAAAAGGTGAAAAATTTTAAAATTTTACAGATATTTTCATTTGTAATTTACAGATAAATTTTTTTTGTTTATAATTATAAATTGATTTTCCTGTTTGTAAATTGCAGATTGAATAAAAAATTTATATATAATTATTTATCGACATAGATATTATAAATGGGCTAAAATTATATTTAAATTCATTCGTAATTCTAAAATTCATCTTTAAATCTATGTTGGTTTTGTAGCATTGATTTTGTCTCAAAAATAATTTCATTAGGCATCATTTTATTCTAACCCATTACAGTAGTACGCTTCTGATTTTGAGGCAATAGGGTTTTTCCAAGCGTGGTCTTGACATGACGAAAACTCACATTAGCTTGTAGTTAGGAAACATGTTAGTGAAGAATCTGTATGATGTTTGTGCTATTAATCCATAGTCCAAACCCATTTAATTTCGTTGTCTTTCTGTCCCGTCCGTACAAAAGAGAGAAAGGAAAAGTAAAAAGATACACAAGATGTTTGGTGGATTGAAGCTTGGTAACGTTATTATTACTCTAAAATGTCTATCATTAATCGATTAAATTAATAATAATAACATTTTAATAATAAAAAAAAACATTTTAAGTCACGAAAGAGTCTTTTAAAACTACACTACATCAGAAAAAAGAGGATAACTTCTTGGAAGTTATTTGTTGTCGTCTAGAAGATTGTTGGTGTTGGGGGTAATGCAACGTTTTTTAAGAAACTTCGTCACTAATATTTTCCCCCTCCAAGTTGATAAGCGTTCAGACACGTCAAAAATGGATGATGCTCCTAACATTCTTACCAATTTCGTTGACATTTATCTATTTGTGGGTTAACTTTCCATTTAAATATATATGTTTATAGTAAATTCATTTTGAAGAGATAATATATTTTTCAAAAAAACTAATTATTTCTGTAAAATTATTATTTAAATAAGTTAAACTAAATATATGCATGACCCTGCTGCAAATATGTTAAATATTTAAAATAATTTATTATATGTTAAAAATTTACGATAAACTTAATTTTAAAAACTAAAACTATTAAATATTATTTAAGGCTATATATGCTGGGGATAAAACCATTACTTTTAATTTAAATATTTAAAATTTTAATTAAACTGAAAATGCTTGTAAAATATATGTGATATTTTATTTTTTGGTGAAAAACATTTGATGTTTATTAATGTAATAACAAATGTATCTTATTGTAACTGCATTGTTCAACAATCAAGATTTCTAACTAAGATAGAACGATTTTCTGCCAAATGAACTATCAATTTGATGATTATGTATGTTCTTCTCAATAATTATGATATGTGTTCATCATTAATCACACAGATATTGTAATGTTCACTTAAACAGCTAAACATCACACTTTATTCCTACACCAAACAGTTTAAAGTGGGACTCTTGAACATAAAGTATATGTAGTTCCTGTTAAAAATATATATAAAATATGAATGAGTTGAAAGTGGATTTTGTTTTGTTCCAATGGAAAGAGTTTTTTTTTTAATATTAAAAAAACATTTTATTATTCCATCCTCTTTTTTACTCCACTACTTCTTTTTCACTTTTCCAAATTGTTCTGATTCTGTTCTTATACTTCTCTTATTTTCTACGAATGGTGCTTTTTTCAAGCTTTTTTGGATTCAGAAAATTATAGGGTAAGATTGGCAAAACATTTTCTTAGAAAAAATGAAATGAACAAAACCCAGGTCCCACCGGGAGTCGAACCCAGGTCGCTGGATTCAAAGTCCAGAGTGCTAACCACTACACCATGGAACCAAGTTGTTGTTTAAAGCCTTTAAATTAATTAGGTAATTTTAAATTAGAAAAAAATGTTCATTTTAAATTAAACTGCTAATAATATTTTATTAAAAAAAAAAAAAAAAACTACCAACAATTTAGTGATAATTAATAAGATATGTACTCACCCATACACTTTCATACTCCATAGAAAACTGTGTTTCCGAAAAATGAAAAGAAAATACAACCTTACATATTATTACAAATTAAGCACAAGGGGTTCATAAGATAGTTATTTAAGGGCAAAAACTTAATATCTTATAATTTTGAGTACATTTTATATTTATTTTATGTACCTTTCACTCATTCGGCTGCAGTAATAAATATACCTAAATATCTCAATTGGCATATTCTCAAAAACTTTGTCTATTATCTTTTTCATTAACTCATCCCAACAACAAAACTTTGCACCTAAAAAAATCTAAAAGAAACGTCTCAAGTTATTTAACCAATTCCGAAACGAAAAATATCCAACAGCCCCTCGCAGAAAACGGTCCAATAAACAACCATAAATATTTGATGTTAGAAATTCAAAGTGTAATAATTATTATATCATTTTAATAATTTTCATTATTTATAAAATAAGTATTAAATAAAAAATATATACATTCATTATTTTAAAAATATAAAAAATTTAATAACTATTTATTTAGTAATTAAAAACATTTATAAAAATAAAAAATATATAATTAAGACAAATTTTTAAGTACTATTAATATCATTTATTGATTAAAATTTTATCTCAAGAATATACAATAACATTAAATATAGTTTTTTACTAAAATAAAATTTAAATTAAATTAATAAAAAAATAACAACATCTAAATAACTAACAGATAAATTTTATTGTTGCTGCGTAGCATTGGATTTCAAATAATTGTGCTGGTGCCACATAATCAGACAGGGAACACAATCCAATAACATATCCTATGTTTGCAAGCCGCCTCTCTCTCTCTCTCTCTCTCTCTCTATAATGTTGCAATAATAAGGGTGGTAGATGGTAGGCTATGATGCTGCCCAGTCAAACCCACAACTCTTGACCCAATTTAGTTTTCCACGGTCAAACATATCTTCACCTTCTCAGAAGCAGCTTCTAAGACTTTTGCTGGTGATTGCAAGCCTTTACCATATAATCATGCAGCAATTCCCTCCTTCTCCCTCTCTCTTATATATCACTCTTGAGTCTTGTGTCTCTCTCCTTATATCACCATGGCTTCATCACTCACCAATATAAATTCAAACTCAAGCTTTTCTTCATTGCCACCACAATTTATGATGACATCTTTCACTGATCTTCTCTCCAACAATAACAACAATAATACTAACATGACCATGGATGATCATAATAACTGGGGAACTTCTCAATTTAATCATGAAGTTGGACTTGAACTTGATGTTCCCAAATTCAAGTCTGTTCAACCGCCCTCACTACCTGTTTCTCCCTCACCAATTTCCCCTTCTTCTTATTTAGCCTTTTCATCTGGTTTCAGCCCAAGTGAATTCTTGAACTCACCTTTGTTTCTTCCTTCTCCAAGTGTAAGTTACATAATACAAACACTATCATCATGCATGTTTTGCAAATTGCCAAGTTTGGTTTCATGTAAAGGCCATAACTAATTGAGGAGTTTTCTTTGTTGTGATGTATGGCTTTAGATTCTTGCATCTCCTACTACTGAGGCTTTTGCTGGCCAGACCTTTAACTGGAGGAACAGTTCAGGTGAAGAACAACAACCTGACAAGGAGGATGAGAAAAATTTCACTGATTTCTCTTTCCAAACCCAAATTCAATCTTCCTCAAGCATGTTTCAAGTGGTAAGCACTATTGTTTTTTTGTGACCGTTTGAACTAAACAAGTATCCTTTTTTGTGTCTTCTAGGATGCTTATTTGACCGTTAAGGACACTGTTAGGGCGGTGGTTGTTCCCTTTGCTGTTATTGACATATTTGGTCATGTTTCTATTATTAGCCTCTGCTTTTGTTGTATGGCTTGTGAAGTCAATTTATTGTGTACTTGTTTTTAGTGGCCCTTTGAATTGTCTTCTTCTTCTATGTTCTTCTCTTTTCATTTTATTTTTGTTGGTATAAGCACGGTTTGAATAGTTAAAACAAAGGTTCATAAATTGACTGGTATACTCTATGTTGAAAAAAGTCTAACCTATGAAGTATGTCAAAGTGTGTTTCTATGTTTTCACAAACAATAAACTTCATTAAAATGATATAATCAAGCTGCATAATCTCAGTAAACAAGGTTTGATTTATTGATGACTTAAAATTTTTTATTCATGTTATTTATTTTGATTTGTATTCTAATTAAGTGTTCTACTTGAACAGCAGGAACCACTTAAGAAACAAGACATATGGAAATTCAATGAACCGACAAAGCAAACTGATTTTTCATCTGAGAGAACATCAACAAAATCTGAATTCGCATCAATCCAGAATTTTTCCTCAGAAATGGCAGCAAGCAAACCAGAAATACAAAGTAATTCAGTTTCCGGGTCCGGTTATTTAAACTACACTAATTCATCCCAGTCTGTTAGAGAACAAAAGAGATCAGAAGATGGATTCAACTGGCGAAAATATGGACAGAAACAAGTTAAAGGGAGCGAAAATCCTCGCAGTTATTACAAGTGCACACATCCACATTGCTCAATGAAGAAGAAAGTTGAGAGGTCTTTGGATGGACAAATTACGGAAATAGTATATAAGGGCCATCATAACCACCCAAAACCACAGTCTACTAGAAGAACAAGCTCTCAAACAATTCATCAACCCTCTTCATCTTGCACCAACTCCGGGATTTCTGATCAATCAGTTGTGACCTTAGGCAATCCACAAATGGAGCCTGTCTCCATACAAGAAGATTCTTCAGCTTCTGTGGGGGAGGAAGATTTTGAGCAAACATCACAAACCAGTTATTCTGGAGGAAATGAAGACGACCTTGGACCAGAAGCCAAGAGATGGTAAGATCAACAAACTAAAGTCTAATGACTCGATTCATTATTTTAGAATGAAATTGTATAGGTTTATATAACTAATTCTGATTCTCATTGTTTCAGGAAGGGAGATATTGAAAATGATGGCTATTCTGCCTCAGGGAGTAGAACTGTTAAAGAGCCTAGAGTTGTTGTTCAAACCACAAGCGAAATTGATATACTTGATGATGGCTATAGGTGGAGGAAATATGGACAGAAAGTAGTCAAGGGAAACCCAAATGCAAGGTAAATTAACTAATGCAAAGACCCAAAGTTGTTGGTTTTAATTTAAGTGTTACAATTCATGCCATTTCCAATGCCATAACTTAATTATTCAAAATATTCTATCTGCAGGAGTTATTACAAATGCACAGCCCCTGGTTGTTCAGTGAGAAAACATGTTGAGCGAGCTGCACACGACATCAAAGCTGTGATCACGACTTATGAGGGGAAACACAACCATGATGTACCTGCTGCACGTGGTAGCGCAGGCTATAATATGAACAGAAATTCTCTAAACAGCAACGTACCACCGCCTATTAGACCCTCGGCAGTGAACTGTTATTCAAGTTCATCAGGTTTCACAAATTCACTTTATAATACTAGGCTTCCAGTAACTGGAAATCAAGAATCATTTTCACCGGACAAGTTGCAGAACCCTGGAAGTTTTGGGTATTCGGCTCTTAGTAGATCAATTGGTTCATATGCCAATCATGCACAATACTCAGATGCTGCATACTCAAAGACCAAGGATGAGAGGAAGGATGACTCATTCCTTCAGTCATTTCTGTCAAAGGACTTCTAAATTTGGGACCACAACTTTATTATTATCTTGGCTATGTTTTTGTATAGCATTTAGGATTTTAGTTATTCATAGTAGAATATGAAGTTATAAACATAGAATCATGAATATTTACTTGTTTACCTCGGTTATATTAGTACTACAGCAAGAGCGACAGCAAATAGCTGTTATACTTATTACCATCTGTCAAGTTCATCTCCCAAAAGAAATTTTCAATTTAATTATAGGATTGACTGATGAATTCTGTTATTCTTTTGTTGTATTGTAGGGAAAAGAAGTTTCTTTGGAAGAATCTAATGATATTCCATTACGTTGTAACGTGTGCTTGTGCTGGAAATTTCCATTATGCTCTCTCAACTTTTAGTTTTTATTTAATGATCTGGGATGAGCATGGGGAAGTTCAGGACTTCCTTAATTTGCACCAACATAATCATAGGAATTTTGATGAATTTTCAATTCGATAGTCGTTGAGGACCCTAAAAACAAAACGTAGTCCATACTGCAAATTTTGATGATGATGAATGTTAAGTGACTTCTGAATGAATTTAGAAAACACAACTGAGAAAGTTTATGTAGCTGAAAAAATTGTAATAAATTCAGTGCATAAAAGTTGAAAGCTGTAGGATTTCAATAAAAATGAAATTTTTAAAATTTTTTTATGTACTTAAGTAATCAGATTGTGAGGAAAATAAAATAAAATTCAGGTCTGACTGCTGCTGCTTGTGTTTCACAGTCAGACTTGAATAATGCATTCACCACAATACTTCTTATTTTTTCTATTTATTTTGCCAAATTGGTCAATAAATAGTCTCAAGTAAAAGAACATATTCAACATTATATGTATTCGTGTATGAAATCAATATCAGATCTGTAACATATGCACAGAGCCAGAGAGGTGATGCCTGACTCCCTTTCTCAGAAAAAATATACAGTTCAATGTGACTTGTGGAGAAGTACGATAGTATGAAACAATAATATGGAGAGTTTTTGTGAAAGTTCAGATATAAGGTTGAGTTGATAGTTTGTAGCCTGAAATAAGGGCTGACACTGCTAGACAAAAGAAGGCAAAAATGGACATGCTAATGGCTGCAGCTGAAGAATCTGTAAATATATTGTCTGCTCCTTCCCTCATTCTATTCGTCATTGGAATTGCCGCAGATGCCGATGATATCAAAAGATATGCAATGATCTGCAATAAAAGATGTTGCTAATCAAGCTACCATTTCATAGTCCTTCAAAAGCCAAATAGCCAATCATAGAGGTTTAAACAAATACTGTCAAAAGCTTTGAATTGTTCAAAACACAGCCTCTCTACCAATCCACAGGTCATATGAAATATTATATGGCAGAGCCATCATTAGGACTCGTTAACTAGTCCAAAACCATATACTAAGACCAATAAACTCTTCCCCTCTTTTGATTTCATTATTGAATTTGATGCATTTGAAACGTCATTGGAAGTTTGTACATCCTTAGAAAAAACTTCATTTTATTATTGATTGTTTTACGCTAGTTAAGCTTTCATTTCATTCCCTCCCCAGAGTTAACTTCAGAGAGAAATAAAAAATTTCCAATTCAACCTCATGGACATTGGTGATAGCTCAATGCCTCAATCAAAACGGCTAAAGCTGAGTCTTCCCTAACTATTAAATAATACAAATTTAATTTGCAATACGTTACAAAACATCTCATCAACTAATCAAAAGATTATTCAATTTTAAATTTTCAAATAAATAAATAACCAAATGAGAATTGAATTCAACTTCAACAAACTGAGTTTGAATCATGATTTCTCACTAGCCATAGAATCAGAATTGGGTACAAAAGAGTACCGATAACATAAAAATCAATGTGATAACAGAGAAATGATTTCAAACCTGATCACCAAAGAAGTCAATCATAGCTGCCATTCTAGGCTGAAGCAATTGTTTTCCGGTGGAAAATTCCTGAAGTTGACGGAAAGCTTGGGCTCCAGTGTACAAACTAGACAAAATCGCAATGGCCAACAAATACCTATCATCTCCAAAATCCAATTCAACTTCATCACTCTCATGAACCAAATCCCACTATCTAACAATTATCACCATCTCAAAATTAACCGACTATACTAACAACAACTTCGAGTTTGACACGAGTGATTTTATATTATATCTCAATTCCCAAATCAACATTAAAAAAATCAAATTTTGATCAAAACCCATTAATCTTAATAAAATTATCTCTAAAGGGGTGCCAGATTTCTACCTGTACTCTTCATATTTATCGAACTCTCTCCAATCGCCATGTTTGTTACTGGCCGTGACAATGAAGGAAATCAGAGAGAAAAGAAGAGCGATCCCTCTCAACCCCAACGACCCTCTCTTGATCAAGTCCTCCCTCTTCCACCGCCGCAGGATTCCGGCAACTCCGCCGTCGCCCGTCGCTGGCGTTTGGTGGTTCACCCTCGGCGCAGAAGGTTCCACTGGCGGAGTCTCAACATGTATTTTTGGCGACGAATTATTATCTTGATTCGACATTTATAGGCCTCTGAATTCAGATTTCAAAGAATTGAAGTAGGAAAAAAATGAAAAAGAAGAAATTAAAGTTTGTTGGATCTTTTGTTTTGCATGTGTTATTGTTTTGTTTGTTTATGTAAAATCGTTATGGAAGTTAACGATGTTTCCGGGTCTGAGATTACTAGCGTGTGATGATTACTGTGGTGACGTGGCGTGATACGATTGGTTGGAAGAGTGTGAAGTACGACAAAGGCATTGCCAGCTGCTAGAGGCTGTACACGTGTCTTATTCTGATGAACAAGGGTTTGAGTGCCAGAGTGGCCAAGTGAATAAGAAATAAAATTTATATAAATATAAAATCATATAGGTTTATTAAAAGTAGTATAATGATATTACATTTAGCTTATCCGGTAAAGTGTGATTTCTTTTCAGCGATTTGACTTTTTCTCTCTTGCAGGAGCGTCGTTTACTATGTGTGGAATGATTTTTTTTTTTGGTTGATTTGGAGTCTGATGTAATTGCTGTGACTTTGAATTTGGAATTGAAATGATACTTTACATAAGAGCATCAAATATGTCTTTAATTATGAATATTTTATTTGTATTCTTTGAATTATGCTAAATAATTTGATAACAATCTACCATAAATTTTTTATAGTACTATTTTGACTGGCATTGTATTTCTAGAGCTGTTAAGGGGAGTTTTGTTGGTAGATGGAAAATGCAAGTGTTATTTTTTAAATAATTTATATTACACATTATGTAGTTATCATGGAAAGGAAAGCAATTGTGAGCAAGAGATGAAGGAAAAAGCCTACGGATTCTGTTAGTTAGTTCTTTCAAATTTGTCTATTTTTTTATGGTACTTTAGTTAGAAAGACACCTATCATATAAATGCTTGGATTTCATAACATGGTGTCCAGTTTCTCTTCATGTAAGACACTTAACAGTTAACCTATCTTCATATTAGACATTTTATCGCGCTGTTTATGCTTTAACACTTTGATACAGTGGATGAATATGATTTGGCTTTGTAACCTTTTCAGTGGTTGTGGTTTATGATACAGTTGGATGGTTCTGCTATGGATCCCACTGCACCATGGATTTCTAAGGAGTGCTTGATGCTTTGTTTAATCCAGTAGGTCTCAGTGCTATTATTTCTCTCACATTTTGCTCATTCCTTCACCAAAATTTAGTCTCTCTCTTGTACCATTAATACTAAAAAAGCAAAGGTGAAGTGACAGCCTGTGATTTATAATGAGGAGCTATGCGTTCAGCAAGTTAAACCCAAATCCATATTCCATAAGATTTTTCAGGATTCTTTACCCTTTGAATTTAATTGTAGCATCAACCTTATTCATAACAAATAACATTCAAACGACTCCTTGAAATCTAGAAGGTAACAGTGATTAGCTTAACTGAGGTTCTATGCATTCATTTTGAAAGATATATTGAATTATTGGATCAAGTTCTACATGAATATTAATAAAATAATTTCCATCTAATTTTTCATCAATATAGGCATAGGATTAGTTTAAAGGAAAACAAATGCTGAAGAGTTTAGATTCAACGATAAAATAAATCCTATGCCACATCTCTCAAGCATCAATCAATTACTTTTATCTTCAATATTTTTTGTTAATTTGCTTAACATTGAAACCAGCACATACATCCAATTAGCTTTGAAATTTGTGCATATATTTTGAAAGTATTGTACTCTCTTTTCGAAATTCTGCAACTGCAAGCTTGGTTATTTTTCTTTTTATATCAATCCGATTTTTCATAGCTGAAAATTTGCATGCTTATGTAATTTAGAATACACGGGAATACTCATCACAATCCTTCCAGCACTTGTCTTCTATTGAAATCTGTTTAATTTGGTGATAGACTTTATCTTAATATTTACTTAGTAACTTTTTGCCAAAATTTTCCAGGCTTGGACATTGTAATATTTACTCATTAAAATCCTTCCAATGCTTCTTCTTTCTTATTCTAGTCTTACATGGATTTTTCTTAGATTTGTGCAAGCCTATAAACTCTTCTAAAACTGGTTGCAGGCTTAGGCAGAATATGAACCTTCTTCCAATTAATCCTTTATTCATCTAGTTACTAAAATAAGCTACGATAGAACTATGAACTATGATTTGTTCCTCCACTTTAACAACAAAATTAGTGTGCAAAATTTCTATTCTGACAGCAGTATATCTTTGTTGCCATTATGTTTACTATGAAGAAACAAGAAATTTTGTGCTTTCAGCACATAACTAATATGCTTGGGAAAAGAGACAAAATATGTTTCCAGAAAGTAGGAAGCCAACTGACTTTCTTTCAAATAAACTTGCTACTAAAAGCAATGTTTACTTTTATTCTTCACACCGTTCACCAACATCAAACAATGCTATGAACATGTTGGTAAAAACTATAATCTTCAAATTCCCTGATCAAGTTAAGCAATTGCATTTCTCAAATCCTTTCATCTCTTGCATATTCATCCTTCATACAATCTCCAAATTGCTTTTGCTGTTTTTCTTTTAAGTCATGATCTTGGTGAAAATGGTTGTTGAAACACCAGTTAAGAGGCATGATTTTGTCTTTTCTTTCCAAATTTTTCCTTGTGACTTTTTATATGGGCTATGGTAAGATTGTGTGGCAGTGGAGGAAATTCATAATTCTCTTCAACAATTTCCCAAAGATTCACAGCCTCCAAGTAAGCTTATATTTTGAAAGTCCAAAGATCATATTTTTTTCCATCAAAGACTAGAGGAGCAACTAATGAGAAATTATATTCAGCGTCCATTTTTACACGTTCCTGAGAAGACAGAAATTGATACCAATTTGTTGGTTTTATGGCAGAAAAAACATAACAAACAGAGAAGCGAAGAGCAGAATTGGAATTGTGAGAAGGAGCGGGAAAACTCACTTATTCAACAACAATAGTTCATTTATAATTATTCAAATAAAACAGAAAGCAACTACATAACTAAGGTTTCAGTAAACTTAGATAACAAAAACGGACTTACTCCTAACTAGGATGCTTATGCAGCTTATCGAATAAATTGAAACAACAAAAAAAGAAAAAGTCATGTGCAGCTACAAAAGCATGTTTCACATATCATAACAGTTCACAAGTAGTAAATTAGCTGAACTCTAGATACATGGAAAGCTTAGCTGGATAAGAAATACGCGAAAGTTGCTCCATCTAATTTACAAGCCTTCATTAGCCACACTGCCGAAGCACACGAATAGTCCTATCCATCATTTCAATGATCTAATCTGATTCCTTTCTAGAGCCCTTGATATCATCAACAATTTTAGCTCATCTAAAACCTTCCTCTACAGTCTTCTTGGCAGAATCACCAAGTTTTCTTGCTCTCCTCCTCAATTCCCTGCTCTCTTCTTCACTTCCCATCAACAGAACCACAGCCTTTGCAATCTCTTCTCTTCTCGCTGATGCATCCACACCAACACTCGTCCAAAACTTGTTTTCTTTGGAGCCTACCGGGACTCCAATTTTCAAGACATCAACCACCAGCTTCTCATTGTAAAATCGGTCTGCAGACATAGGCCATGTGACCATTGGCAAACCAGCACTCACGCTTTCAAGAATGGAGTTCCAACCACAGTGAGTCACAATACCTCCTATGGCAGGGTGGTCCAATATCAGCAGCTGTTGTGCCCTGTTCCATATGATATAACCCCTTGTTGGTTTCTTTCATCCTTTGCTCAAAATCTTGCGGGAAACTGTCTTCATTCTCATCTCCATTCTTTATCCTAACGACCCAGATGAAATTTTGACCAGAATTTTCAAGTCAATTTCAACAATCTAAGCACGAGGAAGCTTGGCTAGGCTTCTAAAACTTAAAAAGTACAGACTCATTTTGCTTAGAGTTAAGCCAGTTTACTCTGACTCTTGTGGAAGGTCCTCCATGTTTCCCCTATAGGCCTTTTTTCCTTACCCAGTTTTCTAGCTGCACAGTGGTAATCTCTATGTTATGTGGAAGTCCAGGAACTAAAAACTTTTGGGTATCGGAATATAACCTCTCATGTGGCTAATGCTTCCTAACAAAATGAGTGGTACAGCTTGTGAAGTAGCTTGAGCTGAAAAAGTGAAGCCTTGGAATGCCAAGTTTTGCAGCAGACTCCATTTTCCAACGATAAAGAAGCTCAGCTACAATATAATCCGCTTGCAGATCATGAAACAGAAGCTCAAGTTGATCTTTATGCATCGATATTCCATTACTAACATTACTCACAATTTCTCGGGGAAGTTCTTGCTTTGATGTCTTCAACCCCATCAGGGAGACCAAGTTGGGGTGATGGAAATTGAATCACATGAGTTCTGATGCTGTATCCACTACTGAAATCCTTATCTATGGCTTTCTGGAAAGTCAAAGCACTAGCATGGGTAGTGATAGTGGTAACATTTGCACCGTGTTTGGCAAATAGCCTTGCTGCGTCTACCACCAGGTGCTGGATATGGAAGAAAAATGACATTTAGTTGGTTGGATTGAGATTCTGTCTTCATGGCATGTTGAGATGAGAAAAACAGCTCAAACTTATGTTTCTAAACACAATCAGCTTATACCCCTTTCATTCTTTCTACTTCCTTGAGCATGGTTCACGCGGCACTTATGAAATTCTTTTACATGATCATTTCATCTTTCGTGTGGTAATGATGATCTTATTATATGATCAGATGAATTAAATAATTGACATTTCGTGTTTGTTTGATCATTAAGCTGGTTCTTGTCCTCCCTGTTATTCAAAATAAGAAGAATTCTTTATTCTTGACTCACTTGGACATGCTTATGTTAGTTTCTCTTGCTTATGCTTCATTGGATGTTTTTATTACTGCCCCTGTGAATTGTCCGTATGTTTTTTAGGATTTATATTCTTCAACTAGTTATTTTTAAATTTCTCTTATAATGTTCTACGTCCGATTCAATTTATAAAAAATAATTGCCAATAAATTTTTTATTGTAAATATAAAACATAAGTACTTTTTTTTATGTACATTTATTGTTAAATTCTTTTTATAACTTTATTTATTATAAGATTTGTTTTAAGAAGTCCATCATTTATCCATGAAAGTGGATACATTCTTTCATTTAATATATAACATTAATTTGACCATTTGATTCTACATGTATCTTTGAATTAATATAAATTTAATTAATATAATTACTTATTTTTTTTATTTTAATAAGTTAAGTATTTATAAGACCAAATTTAAAAAATATTAAGTCAATCAGTTACTTTATATTTTTATAGTTTTTAAATATTTTTCTATTTTAATTTATAAATTTTAAAAGTTACATAAATCTAGAACTTGTAAATGAACATCGATGAGTATTGACTCATGTAGTAAATTGAACACTTATAACACATTTCATTGAGTAAATAATTTAAGATTAATGCAATTAATTAGAATATTCAATAGAAAGATGTTATTACTTGGACTGGAATGAGTTATTCAATTATTAATAGTTTGCAGTTAGTTTTTGAACGGTTCAGATAAAAAATTACAATTGAATTTAAAGAAAAGAAGTTGAATTAATGCATAATATTTTTGTTAGGCACATGCATAACTGATTGAGGGAACATGAGCTTGATAGAACATGTAAGAATAGAATTTTTTTTTGCTAAAGGTGACATTTTTTATTACACTTTTTCAAACACAAAATTTTAGATTTTTTATACATTTTTACGCATGGATGTCTTTCATTCCATGTTTACTTCTCTTTTGTATGAGTTTTTAATGGAAAGTAAGGATACATCCCTCCATTCTTTTTATTCTTTAATGGAATAGTGATTCCTATATTTATATTTTTTTGTAATTTTTCTTCAGTTGAATATGGAGTTTATTTCTGTAATATATTTCAGTTCTTTCTTCTTTATTTCTATTATGTCTTGCTAATTTTATTAGGGTTGAGAAATGATGAACTTAATCCTTTGTCTATTGCAATGAACTAAACATTAAAGATAATTCAAATACAATCTGTAATCTAACATATTTAATTCAAAGTTTAATGTTTCTCTGCTTCTTAGCACTTAGAGTTGATGAAAAGAAACTCAACTGAAAAATTGTAATCTTTTTTTGGATTTAGATTAAATCACTCATTATGAATTATCTAGGAATAAGAATCTCTAATGATATGATCATGTTGATTTCTAAACTTAATGTTGATTATCTTCTTTTTTACTTATGGAATTAGGAATCTATAATTAGTTTAGAACCAATCAACTAAAGAATTATTAGTATTGGGTACTGTGAAAAATTTGACCATTAAATTGGATTATATTTTTAGTTATATATATTTAACTCAATTTTTATTTCTTTATTTAATTACATTTTGCAACTTAACTTCATTTATAGTTAATTTCTTACACCTAACTTTTACACTTAATGTTAATTTAATTTTTCAACACTTTTAGCTTACCTTTACCTTCTGTATAATATTTAAAGTTTCTTTTAAAGTCTTACTCTGATTTTCAACCCAACTAGTGATATTTTTGTAATTTAGTAATTAACATTAATCTCAATAAATGATAAAATTTAATTGTTATTGAAAACAATTTAGTACACTTATTAATTTGTTTATCAAACATACTTCTTAATTTTATTAAAATATATTTATTGTAATTTATAATAAAAATATTACAGAAAAAAAATAACTAGGTAAGACATGATAATTAATAAATGTTTTAACAACAATAATAATTGTGATATAATTCCAATGACAACGACGACGAACGATGATCACGAGGACTGATAATAATGTTAACATAATTGTATCCTCTCTTGTTAACTCGTCTAAAACAATAAATTAAGACCAATACACGTATCCTCTCTTGTGATTGTACTATTGAAGCACATAAAAAAGTCATTGAAAGTTGTACATACTTAGGAAAGCACTTCATTTAATTATTGATTAATTCAATTTGCAATATACTACCTGGTCTTAAATATAAGATACTCTTAACTACTTCACAAGAATTAAGAAATGTAGTTAATTTTAATGATATATTAAATTTAGTAACAATTTGAATGATGTTTTTAAAACTACTCTTAAAATTATTGGGACTCATCGTCTTATTCCCTTTAATCATGTAAGTCTCAATGCTATCTTTTATCCTATTAAAAGAAAGAAAAATAACCTGAAATCATCTGTGATTTATTGCCAGGGGCTACATGGTTTAACAAGATAAACCTATCCATAATGCACAACATTATTTAGGATTCCTTACCCTTGGACTATAAAATTAGCCTTGTTTTATTTATTGTAAATTGCAATCAAAAGGTGTCCATAAAAGAATAAAAGTTACAATGAGAAGCTAAAGTGATGATCTGTGCGTTTATTTTGCAAGATATATTGAATTATTAGATGAACTTCTGTATGAATAATAATAATAAAACACAATGTTCAACGGGTTTAGAAAAGCCAAACTGACATTATTTCAAATAAACTTGCTGCTGGCAACAATGGTTTACTTTTGTGATTCATGATGCTGTTCCGCAAACATTGAACTACACCATGCAACATGGCTTGATAAAAACTAAAATCTTATTTCAGAACAGTGCACAAACAATTAACAACAAGAACTTAAATAGCTGGAAACTTGGAAGTGGTTTCATTTTATTATAACCTTCATCAGTAACACTTCCTAAACACAAGAAGTAGTTTTCCATTTCAATTATCTAATTTGCTTTCTTAAGTGCTCTTGATATCTTCAGTAAATTTAGCTCATCTATCAGCTGCTTCAAGTTGTTGTAAGAGGATCCACCCTCCTCTATGGTCTTCCTGGAAACCTCACCAAGTTTTCTTGCTCTCCTCCTCATTTCTACGCTCTCTTCTTCTTTTCCCATCAACAGTACCACAGCCTTCTCAATCTCTTCCCTTCTCACTGATGCATCCACACCAATATTTGTCCAAAACGTGTTTTCTTTCGATCCTACAGGGACTCCAATTTTCAACACATCAACTACCAACTTCTCATTGTAAAATTGGTCTGAAAAGATAGGCCATGTGACCATTGGCAAACCAGCACTCACGCTTTCAAGAATGGAATTCCAACCACAGTGAGTCACAAATCCTCCTATGGCAGGGTGATCCAATATCAGCAGCTGAGGTGCCCAGTTCCATATGATAAAACCCTTGTGGCTTTCTCTCATCCTTTGCTCAAAATCTTGAAGAAAATTATCTTCGTTCTCATCTTCAATCTTTATCCTAATGACCCAGATGAAGTCTTGACCAGAACTTTCAAGCCCATGGGCAATTTCAACAAGCTGAGCATAAGGGAGCCTGACTAGGCTTCCAAAACTCACATAAATTACAGACTCATTTTGCTTAGAGTTAAGCCAATTTAGCCACTCTGGTTCTTCTTCAACACCCTCCTTGTGTCCCTTATTGTCCTTATTTTCATCACCCTTTTTAACCCAGGCTGAAACTGGTCCAACACTCCAACACTTGATTCCCTTAGTGCTCTTATAAAGTTGCTCATAGTCACCTTCAAATTCATGAAAACTATTGTATAACGTTCCATAGCTTCTGCTCTCTGATTCAAATACTGCTTCCAAATACTCTGTGTATTCACTCCTAGTTCTAACCCATTCTTCTAGCTGCTGTGGAGTCATCTCTATGTTATGTGGCAGTCCAGGAATTGAAAACTTTTGGTTATCAGAAACAAGCCTCTCATGAGGCTTATGCTTGCTGATAAAGTGAATGGCACAGGCTGTGATGCAGCTTGAGCTATAAAAGTAAAGCCTTGGAATGCCAAGTTTTGCAGCAGATTCCACTGTCCAAAGATAAAGTGGATCAGTTACTATACAATCTGGTTGCATATCCTGGAACAGAAGTTCAGTTTGATCTTGGAGCATTGATATTCCATTGCTTATTTTTCTTAACGTTTCTCTTGAAGTGCTGGCTTGGAAGTTTTCAACCCCATCAGGGAGACCAACTTGAGATGCTGGGAATGGAATCACATGTGTTCTGATGTAGTATCCATAACTGAAATCTTTATCAATGGCTTTTTGGAAAGTCAAAGCATTAGCATAGGTAGTGATAATGGTAACACTAGCACCATGCTTTGCAAATAGCCTTGCTGTGTCTATCATGGGGTTCATATGGCCAGGTGCTGGATATGGAAGAAAAATTACATGCAATTGGTGGGGTTGAGATTGCATTTTCATGGCAAATTGAGATGAGAAAATTAAGACTGCTCAAACTTCTCTTTCCAAACACAATAAGAGTCTTTCTCTCTTTCAATCTACCTAATTTCTAGAGCTTGTTTTATGTAGTTAGTGACATTCATTTTACATGATTAGTTGACTTAAATAATTGTCCTTAACGGTATGTTTGGTTGTGAGGGAAATAGGAAAATGGAAAATGTGTTTCTATGTTTGGTTGTAGGTACGATAAGGTAAGAGAAAAGAGAAGTTTGGTCCCAAAAACAAATCTCTCTTTTCCAGAAAAGCAATAGTATCGAATGGAAGAGGGAGCACATTCCTGCATGGAATTTTTTTTACTTTTTTATTTTTTTAATATTAAAATAATATAAAACAATATATATATATATATATATATATATATATGAATATAATTTTTATTAAAAACTGATTATAATAAAAAAAATTAAACTTTTTATATTATTTTAAATATATTTTAATTATGATTTTTTATTTTTTTACTCATCTAAAATTTTGTTTTATCATTTACTTCCTTTCTGTTTCAACTTATCTAACTATGTTTTTTTTAATCATTTTTTTCTCTCAATTTATTCTTCTTTACTTCACCTCATATTTAAACAAACTATTAGTATATATCTTATCTAGGCCATAATTTAAAGATTAAGTATTTGAAAAAATAAAAAAAAGTATTTATTATATCAAATTTATAAAAATATAATAAATATTTTCATAAAATTTTGTTATTAGTTGTACTCTAAATTCAGTCTGAAGTTAACAATTTTTCTTAATTTAATCATTAAGACAGTTCTTTTTGTCCCAGTTATTATTGGCATACTTTATAAACATCTTTCCTTTCCTTGTGCTTCATTTAACATGTTTCTTCACGACACTCTTGATTGCATCTACTTTTTGGTTTTATTTTTATTAAATTGTCTTTTTTTTAATTTCTTTCTTTTTTATGTTAAATTTTATATTTCATCCTAATGAAACATTAGATGCCTATCCTTTCTAATTATTTATTTCCAGATCTATCGTCATTGCATGTTAAATGAAGATATATACTTTCAAATCTACTTATTTTCAGATGTTTTCGTATACTTTTCTTAATGACACATGCATTCTAAATTATAAATTTAAATTATTCGGAATTAATGATTCCTATCTGTTGTATAATCTTAATTTTTTTTCTCTTTTAATATATATTTTAAACATTTACATGATTTGGCTATGGACGTTTTTATAATTTTAAAAATTTTCTATTAAAAATAATTTATTTTTTATATATATTTTTTAACTTCATTTGAACTTAAAAATCATTCCTGCTTAGCATACTTATACCATTTTTTAATCAGAATATATGCATTACAATTTATATTAAAATATACAAAATTTTAAACTTAGATAATTAATAAATTACAAAATATAATTGAAATTGTCTATATATAATATATATTTAAATTATTAACAAATTTATTATTTTTTAACAATATAATTAAATGATATATTAAGAAATTATAATATATTTAATAAATACTTTTTTTCATATTAATAAAACAATTCTAAACAGTATTATTAAAAATTAACTATTAACGATTTAATGTCTAAAACATATAATCAGAAAAATATGTACTAAAATATTTAACATTTTATTATTCTTTAGAATAAATTTAATTTTTTAAAAATTTAAAATAATAAAAATATGTAAGAAATTAGTAAAAAAAATGTCTTAAATGTTCAAAATATACTAAATGTTATATTCATTAATAAAAATTATTAGAAATGCTATTATTAAAATATTTACTATACATTTAATACCTAAAATTATATACTAATAAAAAATGTACAAAAATTCATTATTAATATTTAGAGTAAATTTATTATTATTTGTTTAAATTGAATTTATAAACATATTTTAAAACAGTAAACTTTGTATATACATTAGTGTTTAATTTTGTGTAATTAATTTAACCAAACAATTTCATATTAAATTTTAATAACACATTGAAATTTTATATTCATTAATCATAATATATTTATTATATGAATGGTTTTTTATATTAATAAAATTATTAGAAATGTTATTATTAACAATAATTTTTACAAGTTTAATACCTAAAATATATTCTAATTGAAATATGTACTTAAAAAGTTTATTACTTTTATTATTAGTGATTTTTTAATTAAATTTAATTTATAATATATTTTACAATAATAAAATTAGAATGAACATTAATATAATAAGAGTTTTGTTAACCTTAACTCTTAGAAATGAGAATAAACAGTTAATAATAATAAAATTTTATTAGAAAAAAGTATTTATTATATTTTTATAACTTCAATACAATAATTATATATTTTTTCATAAAATTTTTATTTATGAATGCTTAAACTAAATCCTTAGAGCTGAGATTAACAAAATCCATATAATAAACATAATTTAAGTTACTTTTAAATTTAAATATTTTAATTATTATTTTTTATTAAATATTTTAAAGTAACAAAATTCAAATGCATAACAATACATTACAAAATTACTCAGAATTTTCTTATGTGTTAACAATTTGATCCAGATATTACATTAAATTGAATTAGATTTATCATAAATAATTGAATAAGAAAAAAACTTTACATATAATACAACATATTTACTGGATAATTTATATATTAAATAAATAAATTTTTGTTAATTTATAGATAATAAATTAAACTACAAGGTTAACAAAAACTCTAACTTACAAATCTAATATGTTGTATTGAAATCGTTAATAAATATAAGATTCAAAAGTATGATACTATGACTTTAATTTTAATTATTATATTTGAAAATATTAAGTTGAAAAATAAAGTGATTTTTTTTATCATTTAATTAAAACAACATACATTTTTTCACTACATATACATATTGTATGTAATATTTTTTTTATTTTTTAATTACAAAATTGTCACTTTATTATCATTATGTTTCTTGTTTTATAAAATTTATACAAGAAACTTTTCAGTGTTTCTTGTACAAATATTTAAAAATAAAAAATAAAAAAAAATGTTCTGAACTCAAATAGCCCCCCTTAAGCTGTTTTGTTTAAAAATTCTTTCTTGTTTTCATTTTCTGGTGTCAATTTTAGTTATAAATCAAGCAATTTATTTTGCTAAAATTTCTGTTTTTAAATATTTGTACATGAAATAACAAAACAAGAAAAAATATTTTTATTAATTTTTTTACAAAATTAAAAAATAGGAAATAAAATAAAAATATGATGATAGTTTTGTAATTAAGATTAAAAAGAAAATCAAAACAGAAAACCTTTTTTCCTTTAAACCTAACAAGTCTTTAGCTGCAAAAAAATACATTGATGTTTTTCCATCTTATTTCAAGTCTCATTTGCTACTCTGCTCAGTTCAAATATCTATTTTAGTTTTGCTGAACAAGGAAAGTAGCAGAGGGAAAGAGGTGATAGGTGTGGGAAAATTAGATCTTAAAGAGATTTTCAAACACTTTCATTTTCTTACTCTTAATTCTTAACTCTTTAGTTGAATTGATGCACAAGCTTCTCTCAAATTTGGGGTGAGACTTCTACCAAAAAAAAATGATAGGTATTAAATGACTTTCACCTTTCTAAAGATAAATCACTACATTCAAAATGAATGTACATATTTTTAATAATCAAAGTAATAATTCTAAAATATTAAATAAATTCATTATTTTTTTTCATGCATGAATGTATATGGGAATGTATCTAATTAATTAAGGAAGAATAATTCCAAAGATATATAGAAAAGTTGCTACAAACATGCAAAATTTTATTGAAACCAACTTTCACTTGAGTACATTTGAAAATCAGAAGAGATCATGCTCCATGGTTTTAAGAAGTACTACTGATAACTAAGCAAAAACACAAAAACTAGCATATCAACTAACAGTTAGAAAAAAAATGTTCTGAACTCAAAGGGTTAGAAAAAAAAAAAGCGATCATTTCCTCAAGAACCAAACACGTGATGGACGATTGTTGAGTCATTATCAAAACAACTAAGTTTTCTAAAGATTTTGTAATATAGAGTCAAACCTAAGTCAATTCACGGAGATACATTCTCAGTCAAATTTAATTTTAGGTTTTTTTTTAAAAAATGCAAACAAAGTTTTTGGGGTTTTAAAAATTGCAATTAATCAAATTAAATTATGAACAGAATTAAAGTAAGTAAAAAATGAATTAAGAAATATCAATCCACAAAATACCAATTACGTGTAACTCCGACTATCACAGTATCTAAAGATTTAAATCCACGTTTAAACAATTACTCAATTCAATTATTAATTCAATCGAATAACCTAATTGAATAGAGTTACAAAATAAATTAAATAATCATTTATCTAATTCATATTAATTATCAAATTAGAGCATCAATCGAGTCCTAATTTGAAATCTAACAATAGAAAAGTCAATCACGATCGCAATAAACAATTTTGAAATTAGAGAGAAAAAGAGAATAAACTTGGAGCAATTAGCGTAGAACTCAAGTTGAAATTACAGCGTTTGGATTCTGCAAATTGAACGAGAGATTTAGTCTTCTATCGAAACGGTTAACCCACGCAAGAATGAGAAAAGAACGAGAGAGTTCGAGAGAAAGTAAAAATAAGAATTCTTATTTCGGACAAGTCTCAAAAGCTCAAAGTGTCTAATTACTCTCCCTAATTCAGAATCTTATTAGTCTATTTATAGGTTCTGATTAGGGTAAATTAAGTGGCCAAAATGCAGGCCTCAATAATATCTAAAAGTCTAAATACAATTATTAAATAATAAGGATCTAAATGCAATCTTGCAACAATATTCAATAAATATGCCTCAACTTCAAAAATTATAAAAAATAGAAAAAACTCTAAATCTAGCAATCCGTATATGCATTTTGAAGCGCTAGATGTGCAGAATCCAATGCAACTGGAATCAGCCAAAAATAATATATGTAAAAAAAGTTATAGCAAAAAAAGTAGTCAAAATAATCAAAAATTTAAAATTAAAGCATTTATTTGTAATAGGTCTAATTTATTCAAATAAATAAAAAATAATAAAAACTATAAAAATAAAGTATATAAAAAAGTGTTTATTAATCAAAATAAAACATTAAATATAAATATAAAATATATTACATCAACACGTAATAAATGACATTCTAATCCTGGGCTCATATTCTAATTCTAACTTGTTCAAATTGAAAACTTCAAAAGCATTCCAAGGCACCTTCTCAACATTTTTTTTCAAGTGCCCTTGATATCTTTAGCGACTTTAATTCATCTAACAACTGGATCAAGTTGTTGTAGGAGGATCCACCCTTCTCAATAGTCTTCTTGGCAGCATGACCAAGTTCTTTTGCTCTTCTCTTCATTTCCCTGCTCTCTTCTTCATTTACCATCAACACAACCACAGCCTTAGCAATCTCTTCCCTTCTAACTGTCGCATCCTCACCAACATTAGTCCAAGGCTTGTTTTCTTTGGACCCTACTGGGACTCCAATTTTCAACACCTCAGCTACCAACTTCTCATTGTAAAATTGGTCTGCAAACATAGGCCATGTGACCATTGGCAAACCAGAACTCACACTTTCAAGGATAGAATTCCAACCACAGTGAGTCAAAATTCCACCTATTGCAGGGTGGTCCAATATCAACAGCTGAGGTGCCCAGTTCCATATGATAAAACCTTTGTTGCTTTCTTTCATCCTTTGCTCGAAATCTTGCAGGAAACTCTCTTCATTCTCATCTCCATCCTTTTTCCTAACGACCCAGATGAAATCATGACCAGAATTTTCAAGCCCATGAGCAATTTCAACAATCTGAGCATGAGGGAGCTTGGTTAGGCTTCCAAAACTCACATAAAGTACAGACTCATTTTGCTTAGAGTTAAGCCACTTTAGCCACTCTGGTTCTTCTTCAATACTCTCCTTGTGTCCCCTATTGGCCTTATCTTCATCACCCTTGTTAACCCAGGCTGAAACTGGCCCTACACTCCAACACTTGATCCCCTTTGTGCTCTTATAAAGCTGCTCATAATCACCTTCAAGTTCCTGAAAACTGTTGTACAGTGTTCCGTAGCTTGTGTTCTCTGAATCATATACAATCCCCAAGTAATATGTAAATGGACTCTTATTCCTCAGCCATTCTTCTAGCTGCACAGTGGTAATCTCTATGTTATGTGGAAGGCCAGGAATAAAAAACTTTTGGGTATCAGAATCTAACCTCTCATGAGGCTTATGCTTCCTAACAAAATGAGTGGTGCAACTTGTGAAGTAGCTTGAACTGAAAAAGTGAAGCCTTGGAATGCCAAGTTTTGCAGCAGATTCCACTGTCCAAGGATAAAGAAGATCGGCTACAATACAATCAGCTTCAAGATCCTGAAACAGAAGCTCAATTTGATCTCTGAGCATCGTTATTCCTTGACTTATGTTAAATTCCATTTGTCTTGAAGTGCTTGTTTTGATGTCTTCAACACCATCAGGGAGACCAAGTTGAGATGATGGGAATTGAACCAGTTGTGTTCTGATGCTGTATCCACAGCTGAAGTCACTATCTATGGCTTTTTGGAAAGTCAAAGCATTAGCATGGGTAGTGATTATGGTAACATTTGCACCGTGTTTGGCAAATACCCTTGCTGTGTCTACCATAGGGATCATATGACCAGGAGCTGGATAAGGAAGAAAAATTACATTTAGTTGGTGGGGTTGAGATTCTGTCTCCATGGCAAGTTGAGATGAGAAAAATTACTCACACTAACACTGCTCTTTCCAAGCACTTCCTAGAACATGTTTCAAATGGTACGTGATTTTTGTTTTTATATGAGTGGTTGAAGATGTTACGTGTTATGATGATGATAATATTTTTTGCATGTTAAAATATATTCACCAGTGTTATGCTCGGGAAGGGAGTGCTTTATCTTTGCTTTAACCCGGTTTTGATGCAGTGCCACGGACAAAAATAAGTTTATATCAATAATATACGATAATATTAAATATTAACTTTTTATTAAAATTTTAATTAATAAAATAACTCTTAAAAATGGCATATAAATTTTGTCCTCTTCCCTGAGCCTGTGGTGCACCCTGCCACTGAATATTAAAAGGATTCGCATTGCCTGTATCTACTGACTGATCTCTGTTATACTTCCCTTAAATAATTTAATTTAGATTTAATTTTCTTTTTGATTTTATACTATAATATACGTTTATTTTTTATTTTTTTTATATTTATCCTTTTTAAATTTTAAATGATAAAAATAAAATTTTACTACATAATTAAAATTTTATTATATTTTTATTTAAATATTTTATATATGTTTTTATTTATATGTATAAATTAATAAAATTGTTTATTTTTATTGTTATAATTAAATATTAAATAAATATTTTAATAAAAAATTAATTTAAACATCTAAAAAAAACAAAAACAAAAAATGTGAGCATTGGAATTAAGAAAACAAAGTTACACAGTGAAGTCTTTTTTTTAATTTAAGGCACCAGTCGTTGGGATTCGGATTTACACGAATCTCAAGTGACGTGACCTGTTTTAATAATAGTCTTTTTAATAAATCTATTGTTAATGTTGTCGTATGCCACTACGCCACCCAAATAAAATTTTAATTTTAATTGTAATTAAATAATCATAGTTTTGTTAATTTTAATTTTTAAAATTGAACTTAAATTTTTTAAAAGAACAAGTTTTAAATATTTATCATATAACATAATAAAAATTTAAAATGTATTACTTTTAAATATTTAAACTTTTTTTAAAAATAAAATTAATAAAAACAACACAAAATTATTTGAATAATTATAATTAAATTTTGTATTTTAAAATTTTTTTCTCACCAAGAATCCTCTGCCTGTTTCAGCACCGAGAACGCGTAAAAGAAATTGAATTAAAATAAAGAAGTTAGAAAATGAATTGAATAGCGTTTTGGACAATGAAATCAGTTGACTAATCATAAAACTAAGAGGACATCGCCTTCAGAAGGTTGGAATTTTGCTGGTGATCTTTTCAAGTAAATTCTTTACAATAATTTCTGTGAAATTTTGTTAAACATATGATAGGCTTTTCAAAGTGGTTGAAAATACATTAAAATTTTATAAATATAAATTTTATACAAAATTTATAATTAATAATATTCAAATAAAAATAAACTCATACCCATTCAAATGTTCATTTAAACATTTGTTTCATTTCAAATAAATTGAAACATCCTCCTCTAAAAAAAACACTAAAAAATTAAAATTAAAATAAAACATCATCTTATGCACAAACTCTTATTTTTATTTTATTTAGTAATTTTGAACCGTGTTAGGGATTAGGTCTCATTTTTTGTCCACCCTACCAAACAGATGGCAAAGCAACATTTGAGTATAGCGACAACTTCATGTTTTAAATTTTTAAAATGTCTTTAATTTATTTAATCTATACTCTTCTTTAATAATTGTGAATGAATTTTAATTTAATAATAATTTTTTAACGTTTGTGTACTAAAACATATTAAAAATACTGTTTATTTATACTTTAGTATAAAATATTATAAAAAAAAATTGGTAGAATATTCTCTCTCTTTTCATATGTTATTTTTTTATGTTTATGTGAGTAAAATCGCTGTGGAAGGCAAAAACGACAATGTTCGACGACGTGGCGTGTGGGACAAAGGCATGTGAAACTGCATCCCCAACAACAAAATATTCAATATTATACATTTTTATATATTATAATATTACATAGTATAATTTAATAAAAATTAATATTTATTTTATTATATATTTTAAACTTACTTTAAAAAAATATTTATATTTATATTAAGCATGTACGAGAATTTTCTTCATGCAAAGAGTGCGTGTTTAAAAAATTAATCCTCAACTGTGCTTTGCACGAGTTATCTTAAAAAATAAACATCAGAAAGTTTGACTTTTTTTTACCTATTTTTATTAAAATTAGTATAAATATGTAAATCATGTATATTATTTTCATAAAAAAATATTTAAAGTTACTATTATATTGTATTGTAGTTAGCATTTTATCAATCATTAATAAAACGATGACTTTCAAGAACGAACAAATTAATGACATGCGAGAAGAGAAACGGTAAATTAAAATGGCCCAGGGTTTGGAAACTAAAATAAATTATTTAGTAAAATTTAATATTATAATAATATAATTTTGAAGGATGAGATTTAATATAATTAAAAATTTACTATTGATTAGTAAAAAAAAATTAAATTTACTATTGATAAATAGATCAGTATTATTTAAGCAAAATTTTGAGTTTAAATCTTTGTATATATAAAAAAAATTTAGTAATAAATTTACTTACCACGTCCATGTACTCAACCTTAGTTAAATCTGAATTAAACTGAATGAGTAATCTAAATTAAAAATTCATTCTTATGTGTTAAAATATATTGTTGATTGAAATAGAGTTATTTAATAAAATATTAAATAAATTTTAAATTTTATCAAATTTGATAGACGTTATTTGATCATTAAAAATTCTTAATTAATAAAATTATGCGATGATAAAAAATTATTCAATGCAGTAAATTATTCAACTTTTCAAATTATAAAAAATATGAAATCAATGTATAAATGGTAAAAATTAAAATTTAGTAAGTGATTACATTATCACTTAAGAAGTCGTGTCATATTTTTTAATCTTAACTATTTAAATAAAATTTAATAATTTATATTTTTTTTTTATTCTCACAATGATACAAAAATTTCATATATAGATTAAATCTATATATATAACTGAATTGAAACTTCTAATAACATTATTAGAGTGAATAATGTGGAATTCAACTGTTAAATTTAAAATTATTCTAAAAAATATCAAGATTATATTTACAAAATTTTATACAATTTAAAATTTATTTAATACTTTATTATCGTTACTTTGATTTAACTTGTAGGATGTTATTTAAAATATAAATAAATAATTATTATTCGATAACATCTATAAATTTTTGGATTATATAAAAATTTATATGCATAATTAACATAATAATGCTACATAAATTAATAGTTAAATTGAAAAAAATCATTTTTAAGAAAAATTATTGAGTGTATCATTTCGCTTATGTCATTTCATTCTTATTTTTCATTATGTTTGTAGAATTTTTATTGTTATAACAATTGTCTTTCTACAGTTGATATACATTTCTTTTTAATAAAAACATAATTGTTAGTTTGGATTTTTTGAATTTACATTAGCAATATAATATATTATACTGATAATTTATCAGTAATATTATTTGGTGGTGAAGTATTTAAATTGTTTACTAACAATTATTTTTATTAGAAAAAGTATATATTAACAAAGGTTATCTTAATATTTGTCAATTTTTTGTTATGTTAGTAAATATTTTTTTGTATTAGCTTAAACTAATGCACTTGAAACAAAAAAATACAATGGAGTCTCATAGATAGTTACTTAAAAACTAAAGCAAGAGAAAAATAAAGGAAGTAACAATAAAAAAAATAATATAAATGAAGACTTTTTTGTCGTTAATTATTTATCAAATGCTTTTATATTGGAAGAAAAATATATCCACCGATAAAAATTTATTTAAAATGTGTTATATATCCTAATCACTTTAAACATAAAATCAATTACAATGAAATAAAATTAATATAATAATGAGTAATGAAGTTATTTTTTAAAATCACGTAATAAGAGAATCAATGGAGACATTTATATTTAAAATATGATATAGATAACAATAAAAATTTAGATTATTTGTAAGTGTTTTAAAGAGATTGTCTAAGTCTTTCGAAAAAAATATATTATATCTTCACCTATGTAAGTATATATATCAAGTGCATCTTTATAACATCATCCATAATCAAGCTATGTATCTATTAAGAACATGTAATTCATTTTCGTGTCAAGTACTATAGCATGCTATATAGATAAGAAATGATATTCATAAAAGTATTTATATAATTTCACTTGACCACTAATACAATGTCTATCATATTTTACTTCACTCAAGACTTTAAATTCATTCCTCAACATATCTAAAATAATTTTCTTAATTTATCTTTTTGTAAAAAGGTTTACAAGTTTTTCTTTCAATTTTAATATATGAATTAATCTATTGATTTCGTCTCAAAAATACCATCATTGTAAGCTATGAATCCATTGAGAAATGAATTTTTTTAGATAATTATTATTTAACAAGCACTACACATTCAACATAAATGTGCACTCTCTTGCCATTATAGGATGATTGACATATTTCCACAGTGGAGCACTTACTACCAAGTCTCAACCATTTTGCCTCATGTCTTATCATCTCAATAACAATAAATTTAAGTTATCTATAAATTTTTTTAAAAATAGACCTTTCATCTAATAAAAATGTAATTGTTTGTGAAACTTACCTCTCCATATTTTGTCATTAAGAATAAAAGAAAACTTTTTTATCACTTTTCTTTTTTATTTCAATCATATATAAGTATATAATCAAATTAGTTATGATAAATTATTCATTTGTCATTACATTAAATGGAAGTTCTAAAAATCAAGTAATCTATATGCTCATTTACAAGGCTAGTAAACTTTCTAATTAAAGAAAAATCCAAATATAAGATTGTCAATATTTTTCTTTATATATTCAAATTTTTACTAATCCATACAATATCAATAAGTTATCAATATAGCCACATAAATATACTATTTATTAGGTAATATACTTAAAACACACATCTAAATTTTATCATACAACCATCATATAAAATTCAACTCATAACCATGCGTCAAAATATTTATATTTCCCAGAGTGTATTCATTAAAATTAGCTACTAAGCTAACTAAAAATTGAAATATGAAAATTAAAAAGTTCATTAATAAAATTAAAAGTATTTAATAAAATTAGTTGTTGAACTAATTAATAAATATAAAATGACAGATAAAAATATTATTAATTTGTACTCCAAAATTAAAAATTGATAGAATATTTTAAATAATTATATTTTTTATTTTTTTATTTTAATATTTTATGAAATAAAGTGAGTTAATAAAGTTATTAAACCTGAGAGTTTAAGTAAATTTGTGAAATGTTTATAAACTCAACTCGTAAATTCGTCATCCACAAATATATTAAAAAATATATTTAAATAATTAAATCAATAAAATATTAATGTTATAAAATAAATTAAAATTACACATAAAATTTATGATATGAATATATAAAAATTACAAATAAAAAGAGCAAATAAGTTAAGTATTAAATCTTTAAATACTGTGGCACAAAATTCGGTGCCTTCTTTAGTTCTAGCAAAGTGATGCTTAAATCTAAAATTTTTATTATTATTAATTTTTAAACAATAATTACATTTAAATTTTCTATTATTTCCATACGCATATGTCCCATGTTTCCACCTAATATCTTGTCTACTTCAACAACATTTTTCTTCTTTGAAGTGATTGTATTACTTGATGAGTAACACAAAAATTTTCACTTAATCCAAAAACTCATTCACAGGGTTAATAACAAATTCTCTAATTTATTCACTTGAGTAAAGGTTAATAATGGAGCATCAAGGAGCTCTCCTCACACTTCACAATAACCCCTCTCTTTTTACACAACTGTCCTGTGCGGGTTTTTTGCCCTTTTAGGATTAATTTAAAAAAAAATTATCTAAATAGGGTTTCGTAAAAAAAAATTTCCGGTCTGGAGTTGGGGTCCACGTGGCAAGAGAATTGTCCTCTTCTGGACGACACCAATTAAACGCAAAAAAAAAAATTTAAAATAATTCAAAAACAATCAACGGATGGAGAAGAAAAGAAGACACATGTGTAAATCGTAGGAGTGTCGACTGCTTCATAGCTGTCTTCAGTGTCGGCTGGTCCAGAACCGTCTTCAGTGTCGGCTAGTCCAGAGCCTACTTCAGTGTCGACAGCATTAGGGACGACACAACGGTGATTGGTCCACGTAGCAATGCAGTTTGACCGTTTGGGCGCGACTCCTTCTTCCTCTTTTCTTCTTCTCCGTTAGCGTCTCAATTGCAGAACATTCATTTCAGGCTCCTGGAAAAAAAAATAGCATTGCCTACGTTTGTTGGGTCTGAGTTTTCAGAAATTTGAAGAAAAACTTATTATAAGGTAAAAAAAAATGGAATATAGTTTAGTTTTTAAATATGAGATTACTTGCATTTTACATTGAGATTATGGTGCATGTCATTTTTTGGGTGAGTAGGTGGCGGTCGGTGGTGTTTCTGAAGAAGATAGTATATATTCTGTTCAGTCTAGCGCATGTGCACAATTATTTTTTTATTTTTTTTAATATTTAAAAAATTAATTTCTGTATTTTGTTAGCTATAAAATTTTAGATAATACTATGAAAAATTATATAGTATAATTGTTATTGTTTTATAATTAGTTGTTTAAAAATGTATTAAATATAAATTATAGTAATTCATAATATGTATTTAATTATTAAATAACAAGAAAAATTTTAATTGTAAAAAATTGATAAATTAAGAAGAAAGAAAAAAAAATATAAATAAATATAGTTAAAGAAATGAAAAACATGATAATGAAAAAATATATATTCACATGTAGTAAAAATATTAAATAATGAATGTAAGAGAAATTAAAAATTTTGTTCTTTATATGGTAGATTGGTATATAAAAAAATTTGTTGACACAAAAAATAACGTTAGTAGTAAAAATAATATTTAGTTTTTGAATATGTGTAAACACAATATCTTTATTAAAATTATTGAAAAAAATAACATATATAGTTATATTATAATTATATTTTAAAAAATAAGTTCAATAAAAATTAACAATAAATAATATAATAAGTATATCATCAAATATATTTTAAATATTACATATTTGCTTGAAAGTTTATGATTTAAAATTTTAAATAAATGGCATTAGAAATTATATAATATAATATTAAATATTTATAATTTGTTAGTTAAAGAATGTATTAAATTTAAATTTTACTAAGTCAATAATATATTTTAATTATTAAATATTAGGATAAATTGTTATAGTAATTAATTGTTAAATTAAGAGAAAAGAAAATTTGATATTAAGATATACGGATCAGAAAAAAGAAATAAAAAATATAGTAATGAGAAAAAAGTATATGGAATGCAGCAGAATGGCCAAAATTTTATACGACCCTGAAGAAATAATCAATTTTTATATTTTGATAGTAAATTAAGATATAATAAAGAATTTGTGACAAAAAAAATATTACATGTAGTAAGAATAATAATTAGTTTTTGAAATTTAGAGTAAATAAAAAATTGTTAATCATAGTTAATTGAGTGCATGTAATTACATTTATAGCTATTTATTATAATTGTAAATTAATATTTAAATTTTTTTAAATTGTTAAAAATTATTTAATATAATAATTAAATGAAAGATTTTTTTATGTTAATTTGAAATTTTGTTATTGTTATAGTTAAATAATTGTAATAAAAATTAGGTAGTAATTAAAAATAAAATGATAAACTTATATGTTTTTTCAATCTATTCATTTTAATGTACATAATTTCAGTTGAAGTTGACAAATTTATTTCAGATGGCATCAACTTCATCGCGGAATAGGGTTTTAAATCCTGGCCCGGAAGATGGTTCATTGTTGAGACATTAGTCTGTTCACGTATTGAAGCATATTTTGGATAGACGTGAGCACCCAGTTTTAAAGGTGAGAAGGAGTCACTTCATACCAGCTGGCATGGAAGGGGTTCCAGTAGAGATACTTCCTCATCTAACCTTAGCTGGATTTGCTGGAGTAGCTCAGTTGCATGCTTTCCGATTGACCGACATCTTATTACAGCCTTGGTTGAAAGATGGAGGCCAGAGACACATACCTTCCACATGCCTCCTGAAGAATGTACTATAACTCTTCAAGACATTGCTATTCAGACAGGGTTCGTATAGATGGAAAGGCAGTGATTGCAGCTGTAGGAGGTGATAAGACACTAATTGTGGAGGATTTACTTGGTATTAGACTACTTGCTGATGCATTTATGGGGAGTAGTTTGAAGTTGAGTTGGTTGAACCAACACTTTATACATGTTGCAATGCATAATCATAATGAACTTCAGCTTACTCGCTTTGCTAGAGCTTATATTCTGAGGTTGATAGGTGGGTTCATGTTGGCTGATCATTCCTCTAGCAAAGTCCCAATTAGGCACCTTCCATTGCTAGAGGATTTTACTATCACAGGACAGTATAGTTGGGGAGCTGCAACATTGGCATTCCTATACTGAGAATTATGCATGTCGACCAATATTAAGCGTTCTGGTATTGGAGGATTAACCCCATTACTTATGATGTGGGCATGAGATAGGTTTCCATTTTTACAGTCTAATAATCTTGTCCACACATGACTAGAGCTTCCTTACGGTGCACGGTATGTTTTGAATGATTGTATTTTGTCATATATATATATATATATATATATATATAACTTTTCAAAGTCGTGTCACGTTGATTTTGATTTATATCTATGTCTTGTAGGTAGTTAGTGAGTCGAAGTTATGGGAGGGGGAAGAGAGATCTCGCTTACTACAGATATAAGTTTGATCACATGAAACGTGATGAGGTATTTTGTTAATATACGTGGAACAAAAAATTTTCACATTGGTTAATTAATATTTACAACTTTGTTATTCATTTGAGCGACTTTGAAAATGCAGTTTGTATGGCAACCGTATAGTATGGAGTTGATGAATTCTTTGCCTTCCATATGCACTGAAGGAGCAAATATTTGGAGGTCAGTTGTGCCACTTATATGTTTTCAAATTTGTGAGTGGCACCAACCTGACCGTGTAATGCGGCAATTTGGGATGGTTCAACATATTCCTCGTGCTCCATACCAACCTGACCAGCTACACGACATTACTTTGAGAGGAAAGACTGGTGAGAATTGGTCGACCAAGTTCAGAGGCATAGTGGAGCTATAGGACATGCGACAGGCCTGGGTAATGACTAATGATCCTCAGATTGGGTTGTTAAGTTCTAACTCTGAATATATGCGGTAGTACATTACTCACACCAGATGATGGATGACCAGGGATGCAGCTGTATTTGCATTACTTGTAAGTAATATTAACAGAATTGCACACTATTTGAATCAATTTTGATTTCACATTTGAGAAAGATTTATATTGTGTCATTGCAGGGAGATGCTCATGAAAGAGCATATTACTTGTGTAATGATGGTAAAGACTCATTTTCATTTGAGGAGATGAACGAGTTGTGTGTGACCATGCTCTCACTACAAAATGAGCAGGAGCGCATATTAGAGCTTGCTTCTTTGTTTGACCCTCCTATTCAGAGTAGAAATCCAGCTAATCCGGACATTGACATTGGTCAACCTGCAGACTGTAAGGAAGGAAAAGGTTTGCAACGCCGTCGAACAGAAGTTAAGGTAATACACTATAATATTTCTTTTTACCATCTTACGAGTTGTACTTGTGTTCTTACATGTTTCTCATGGGACAAATTGTAGGCGACAGAGTTGTCACTTCTCCCTTTGCCAGAATGCAGAGACGACATATATTATGTCCCACCACAGTTTCCCTTCAACCCTTCGCAGGCTACTCAGACATCCTATTTTCATGCATCACAGTACACTTCACAGCCTATTGTATCGCCATTTAGCAGTGGTCAATATTATGTCCCCGAGGGTAGCCTCTACATGACACCTCCTCCATATGAGCCATCATTCTTTACACCTGATGCACCAGCTATAGGAGGTCATCAGAGTGACCAAGGATGGGAAACATCATCAGTCCAAGTACGTTCGGAGCATGGCATTGATCTTAATTCAGATTTTATTATTGCTGCTGATTCGGAGGTACAAAAAGTGCGTCAGAACCCTTATCGTGAAGTACGAGATCATAGTCAACAGTGCATACTCACACCTCATGAGGCAGGGCATGCGGACCAATCCTTGGATTCATATTGATGTCTTGTTATTTATGTATTTACAAACATATTATGTTGCACTTTTTATTAATATTCTACCACATGAACTCTATCCATAATATATTACTTGACTTATTACCTAAAACAGTGTTGTTAATCACATTAACAAGGAAATATACGTTACACTCTCATTGACATTAACAACAAGATACGTTAATACATATGGTCACATTAACAACATAATATCACAGTACACTTTAATAACATTAACAACAATAATTTGAAGTGAAATGCAACAAGTTCTTACACCTGGTGATGATTACGATCATTATGTTGAGGACATTGACGTTGGTTATGACCAGGTTGTCTACACAACCTACATCTTTATCATGGTTGTGACTCGACTCAATCCATTTCATTTCTAATTCGAGTAGCCTTTGGTCTTCCTCTACCTCGTGCTCTTTCTACATCTGGTACTAACTTCTACTCAGTATTTTGTAAAATATTATTTTCATTTCCAAGAGGCCACCACTGAGATGAATATGCGTTCACAACATTATGTAAAGTATAAACAAGATCCATAAATTGCCAAAAGTCTATACTCATATGAGCACAAACAGCTATGACATGTGAGCATGGATATCAGAGAGCCTTAAATTTTTCGCATTCACAATAACGTGTGGATAATATGACTGTCCACTTATGACCACCCCTTTGTGTCACTGGATTAAAAGCTTCCTTAACCTCTTTGTATGTCATACTTCCGAACTTGATGTGAAGATGCTTCTTGTTGATTTTTTTTCCATAGCTTCCATTAATTTCTGACAGTATCTTCCTCCATTGTTAACCTTATGCATTGCAGTTTCACCACGCTTCACAAAATATTCTACGAATCGGGCATACATAGCTTTAACCAAGGCAATAATAGGAAGGTTTCTTGCCCCTTTCAAAACTTTATTTACAGACTCAGACAAATTAGTAGTCATGTGTCCATAACAACGTCCTTCATCATCATAAGCCAAGTTTCACTTTTCCTTTGATATATTATCTATCCAAGTCTGAATTTCAGGTGATTGTGATCAAAACGTATTAATCTTAGATTAAAAAATCTGTTTTGATGGTGTATATCCTGCATTTAACAGAAAAAGGTAGAATGTATAGGTTAAATATTCAAAATCTATTAAAACTTAAATGAATCAAATCGGCAGAATATGTACCTAATTGAATTAGTTTTTTTCTTCAATATGGTATTTTTGAATCGTCGATTGAAATTTCTTGCAATGTGACAAATGTAATAAACATGATAAGCATTTGGAGGTTGCCAACCTAGATATGGGTTAGAGACTGCACCTTTTATACTTTGATGTCGATCTGAGATCAAACATAGCCCTGCCTTATTTGTCACATGTATACGAATCATGGCTAAAAATTATTCTCATGCAAATAACATTTCTCCTTCGACAATGGCAAATGCAATGGGAAGCACACAGTTGTTTCCATCTTGAGTCATAGCAATTAGCAAAGTTTGTCGGTACTTACTGTACAAAAATGTTCCATCTACCTGTATTATAGGTTTACAAAAGTTGAAAGCTTCATGACATTGCTTGAATGACCAATACAATCGATGAAAAACTCGATATCTATTATCCACGGTGTGACCTTCAACATAATCATTTGTTTCAATTTTGTATACAGATCCAAGAGCATGTAATTGCATGTACTATAGCCATCTTGGCAATGTAACATAAGATTCGTCCCAATCACCAAAGACAGTAACTATTGCTTTTTGTTTTGCTTTCCATGCCTTCTTGTACGAAATTAAATATCCAAATTGACCACTAATTCTCTATTGAATTAACAAAATCGGCACCGATGGTTCTTCTTTCACCATACCTGCAGCTCATATAATGATGGAGTTTTTAAATTTGTTAGGATGTAATAGGATGAAAATTAGTATATTTTTTCTATTTCAAAATAATAAAATTTAATATAAGATTAGACATACCAAGAATGCATGTGCAAAGAAATTGGGAATCCAACTTTTGGTGATCTTGAGAGATTGAAGCATTTACGCACGTATGGGCACCACCCCACTTTATAATTTTTCACTTGTCTGCATTTTTTGGCAAGAATGCTCAAACTCTCCAAGGACATCCACTATTATGATTGACACACTTCACAACATATGTTGTTGCTTTTGACTCCACCACAAAAAAAGTTTGATGTTTCCTCATGGCGTAATGTTTTACAGCCATTCTTAAATCTTCTTTAGTGTCAAATAGTTGTCCAACATATAATGTATCTCCTTCCTTCCATGATTGCACGTCATTCATACCAACAAAATCTAATTCTTGATCAGGGTGTTCCTAATTAATATGACTGTAATATGAAGTTATATTCCAAAAGGATAATGTTGTTTCTGTATTACAACAATTCATTCATCAAAATTATACCTTAATTAACAATTTATACATTACTACAAATATAAGTAATGAAAATATATAATTTAAATCACTATCTAAAATCATACCTCTCTGTTGTTGTTGTGTTGAACTAACTCTTACAATACCTTCCATATTGATCATTGAATCACAATCATCATCTGTCTCAGTATCTGACAAATTATTTAATGAAATATCTTCTTCATCTTCATATTCTTCATCTTCATCTGTAAATCGTACATTGTAAACTTATATTATTAATTAAATTTGCAGTATCAATTATAAAAATTTAAATTAACTAAATTCATATTACCTTCTCTTGTAGCATAATCATCATCATCACTTCCATGAATATGTGAGAGTGATAAATTCACTTCTAATGAACATGCCACAACAGAAGATGTTTCACCGATCGCAACATCTACATATATCTCAACTACATTCCTATGATGTTGTTGTTGAAACGCACTTATCATGCAATCTATGTCTTCATCGTCACATACATTTAGAGTTATATGATATCGGCCATTTGTCCTAACTAAAATTCGTGAAATCAACCTAGAAATTATGTGACAACTAGACAGTTTCAGTTTTGTGTAGATCTTCCTTTTAAACATCTCAAGTGTAATCTCACATTATATCTTAATCATCTTTTTCTCCCCTTCAAAAATTATACCCTCATTTCCTTCATATATTCTACCATTTGAATATAATATAACAACAATTTCATTCATCCTGCATTAAAAATAAGTCAAGCTCATTTTAAAATTAATTTATAATATAATAAATTATATTTATAAATTTATTTCTAATTACAAATATTTAAATTTTTAATTTTTAAATAACACAAAATTAAATTACAACTTTAACACTTAATATCCATTAAATAAATAATTTAAATATTATTATTCAACATAAAAATTCTTAATAACTATTAAAAATAAATTATATATTTGTAATGCTTAAAATCTAACCTGATTGCTCTATGATTGTGATTTCTATCTTGCTCCACACTTGCTATCTCTTACCAAGCCAATGCTATTTCTTCCCGAGCTCCATGGTTGTATTTATACACATTTTAATTTGGACAAAAGAATGTATCAAAATTTTTATCCACTGGTCGCAATAAAATCGTCTCTGCAGTGGGCACTACTAAAATCATCCCAAATAAGACGACACTAGTTCCTCGCATGACACGTGTCACGATTTGGTGAGTGTCATCTCATTAGCAGACAACACTGTCATATTTCGACACGTCAGCACCTGTGTCGTCCTGAAGAGGGACGATTCTCTTGTCAGTGGACCCCAACCCTAGACTAGGAATTTATTTCCATGAAACCCTATTTGGATAATTTTTTTTAAATTAACCCTAAAAGGGCAAAAAAGCGGCCATGTGCCCAATAACTATGGACGAGAAGCACTGTTCATTTGTCGTTGTACTAAGCTCTGTTCACATGTCGTTGTACGCAGTTTTATTCGTCGACACCCTTATTCCTTACTCATGTCTCGCAGTATGAGGCAGTCAAAGGGTGTCGCAGGAGTGGCTCAAAGGGTGTCGCAGAAGTGGCTCAAAGGGTGTCATGGAAGGGAGGTTCAAAAAGGGTGATATGGATAGGTATATTGATAGGTGTTACAGAAGATAGTTCAAAAGTGTTGCAGAAGAGAAAACTTTGTTAGCTATTTTGATAATTTATTTTATTAATTAATAAAATTTAATGATTTTAGTATAGTTTAACAAAATTTTGTGACGACAGTAATTTTGTAACTACTAATTTTAATTATCTTACTGATCAAAGGTTTACCCTATAAATTATTTCATTATAGAATATCGTTTCTTTTTCTCATTGATTTTAAATTTTTTAATTAGTGATATTTTATTAATAAATTATAAATTCTGTACAATCAATTAAAAAAAGTATTATATCTTTTTAGCATATCCTTCTAATACTTTATAAGAAATTAAATAAAAAAAATACAATATTTACTCTCTTGAAAACATTAAATAATCTCAATGTTACGTAGAAGGCAAGGAATTGAAAACTTTTGGGTATCATAAACTAACCTCTAATGGCTTATGCTTGCTGATAAAGTGACTGGCACGGCTAGTGAAGCAGGTTGAGCTGAAAATATTAATCCTTGGAATGCCAAGTTTTGCAGTAGACTGCACTGTCCAAGTATAAAGCATGAGTTACTATACAATCCGGTTGCATATACTGAATTACAGAAGCTCATTTTGATCTTGGAGCATCGATATTTCAAGACTCATTTTGTATAACATTTCCGCTTTGAAGTTTTAACTGAGTTAAGATTGCACGTTGATGGCAAATTGAGATTTTTTTGGGTTTATACCAAGTGTATACTTTAATGGAGATAATTCCATTCGATTCTTTTAGAGTATGCTATGTTGAAAATATATTTCTGAATATTAAAAACTTCAAAAGAAAAATAAAAACTCAGTCATTTGCATGATAAAAATTATAGTCTTAAACTTTCTTTATATATTTTTAATGTATTGCTGGGACATATATAAACAAATGTGCTTACTGAAAAAATATTAATTTCATTTTTTTTCTTTTAATTTAGTTTGCGTATAAAAGAATCGTTCAAATACACTCGCTATAACAAGTAATGGTTTACTTTTATACTTCATGCTGCTCTCAAACTACATGCAGTTTGGCTTGCTAAAAACTAAATTTTTCTTATGATAGACCAATGCAATAGTATAAAAATTAGCTGAGATACAAAATATTAAGATGTTGTTCCATATTATTTTGAACCTTACCAAGGCTTAGTCCTCCATTACAACTATCTAGTTAATTTTCTCAAGTGCTTTTGATGTCTTCAATGATTTTAGATCATCTAACAACTGTATCAAGTTGTAGTAAGAGAATCCACCCTTCTCAATAGTCTTCTTGGAATCATCACAAAGTTTTCTTACTCTCCTCCTCATTTCTTTGCTCTCTGCTCCTCTTCCCATTAACTGTTCCACAGCCTTAGCAATCTCTTCCCTTCCCACCACTCCATCCTCTTCTACTGTTGCCCAAAACTTGTTTTCTTTGGAATCTATTGACACTTCAATTTTCAACACAACAATTAGCAACTTCTTATTGTAAAACAGCTCTGCAAACATAGGCCATGTGATCATTGGCAAACCAGCACTCAAGCTTTCAAGAATGGAGTTCAAACCACAATTAGTCACAATTCCTCCTACGGCAAGGTGATCCAATATCAATAGTTGTGGCACCTAGTATCAGGCCAGTAATTTATTATTAAGTAATCTATAATGTTTTATAGTTGTTAAATGTTAATTGAAAGATTATTTGGTATTAAAATAAATTTAGATGAAGTTTGAAAAAAAAAATGAACAGTAAGTTAGTGAACAGTAACTCTGGCATGAACAGTCGACGGTTTGAACAGTAACTCTGGCAAAAAAAAAATTTCAAAATTTTCCTTATAAATAGGGGTCTTTGTACAAAATTTTTATTTCTTTACACTTCTTAAAAGTTTTAGAGAGACCTAAGGTCATATATCACCATTTTCTTTCATACTAAATCTTCTTAAACTTAGATTTTTCGCTAGATATGAGATTTTATGTCTATTCTGAATGATTTAAAGTAAGTTTCTATAAGTTTGAAGTTAGATTTACTGTTTATTTCTCTTCTTCTTCTCTTTCTTATAGATAGTTGATGATATCTTAGGAGAAACTTCGTTGTAAAGCTAAATCTTCGATAGATCTTGCTTTAAAACAAGTAATATTCAGCAGATCTGATGTGAATCGTTATTCTAAGGTAAAGAGAGTTTACTTTAACTAGTAAACGATGTTTTGAACGATTTGGATTGCTATTACAAGAAGTTTTGAGATAATTTTGTCAAATCTTTTGGATAAAAAGCTATTTTCTAAGTTATAACCGTTGTTGATTGATTTAAAATGCTGAGATTTGGCTGAAATATTATGAAACTATTTAGTGGAGATGTTGATAATATGGTTTTGTCTGTGCTACATCATACTTAGGTAGATGTCTTGCATCATTATAGAGTTGAGTTACATGTTTAGGTAGGTAGACATATAACGATATAGCATGCTGAGCTGTACTATGCTGTGCTATCTGGATCCAGATATCAGAATAGGTCACTTTTGGACTAGCTTGATTCCTTCTGGATTACTTAAGTTCTGACACCAGTTGAAAACCGTTTTCATATTGTGAATGGGACTGTTACTGTGAGTAATATTTTGCTCTAACTATATGATTTTATTTTATTTTTGTAAGCTTGCCCCTGCATTTCTGTCTATGATGTTATGTGTGTGTGTGTGTGTGTATTGCGATGATCGTACGGTGGTACATGAGCAGGTGTTGCATCTACTTCACAGGCTGAGGGGCTAGTGGAGAAGTGTTAAATGGCTGGAGTCGAGTGATTTTTCATTAAAGTCCTTTCCCTTATATTTTGAGATTTTATATAGAAAGAGTTTTGTAGTAAAACTTTTGCATATTTTGAGTATTATGAACTAAATGTAATATTATGTTGTTCCGTTGGATATTTGCTGTAAGGAACTTTGTTTATTTTGAATGAAAAGTGAATTTTATATTTATATTCTATATTATTTAGCTATGTCAAATAAGTAAGTGGTGTAGAAATAATATTCTCAGTTATAAAAAGGGGTCGTGACATTTTAGTGGTATCAGAGCATGGTCTAGGTAAACCTACGAGGTGAGGTTGTTAGGCGTTAGTTGAGCATATTAGGCATTTGAGTCTTAGCTGTGAATCATATATCATAATTTCTAATTATTAGGTTGTGAGGGAACGAGCTTGATCACCTCGGTTCTCAGACACGATAGATGTAAAAAAATTTGGTATATAATACTTGGGTGAGCTATAAGTGAGTCATGCTGTGTGAATAATAGACTATTAAGCTAAGTTGTAAATGATTGCTAAGATAAGTATGTTTGTTATGCTGTGTGAATGCTAATATGATGTTATGCTAAGCGCCAAATTAATTAAATTGCTATGATATACTTAATATGAATATATTATTATAAGCTGAATCTATGAATAGCTATGTTGTGGTATTGCTTAATGTGTTAAATGTTAGTAATCTAAGCTAGTTTTATTCTGTATATTAAGATGGCTAGACTGAGAAAATCTGCTGCAAACCCTCCTCCTCATGCTGACGTGAACTAAATGGCTCACGCTATAAAGGCTATGGCAACCACAGTGAGGCGAAGTTTAGAAGTGATATAACAGCAATATACTGCAAATCAAGCCGCTGCTATAGCACAAGCAACAAAATCGACTGCCTCAACTATACCTTCTCCTGAATATTAGAGATTGTTTGAGTTTAGGAAGAATGATCCTCCTCAGTTTATTGGAGTTGATGGGCCAAATGCAGCCAAGCAGTGGATTAGAGATATTGAGAAGATTTTTCTCACTATGGGATGTATTGAGAATAGGAAGGTCCTTTATACTACTTATATGCTGATTGGCAATACTGAGATGTGGTGGCATGGAGCCCGTACTATGTTAGAGGTTCCGATGTGAAGTTATCACTTGGGATATATTCAACTGGAAAAGTTTTTTCCTACCCATATTCGTGCTGCTAGAGAGCGAGAGTTCCTAAACTTAACGCAAGGAAGCTCATCAGTTTATGAGTATGCTATACAGTTTGAGTGGTTGTACAAGTTTTATTCTCACCCAACCTCAGAGGAATGAAGATGTCAGCGGTTTCCTGATGGGTTAAGATCTGATATAAAGAGGATTCTGATTCTGTTGAGCATTAAGAAATTTGCTGATATGGTGAATTAGGCTAGCATTATTGAGAGCCTAAATGTTGAAGACACTAGTGGAGTTAGAAAGGCTCCATCCAGTAAAGCTGCCAACAGTTATGGTAAAGGCAAGGGTGCTAAGAAAGACCCTTATAGTCGACCCTCTCGACAGCAGCAGTCGCAACCGTCTTAGTCGAGAGGATCAGCAGCATCAGTCCCGGTGCTGCTGGGGACTGCTACTTCTGCACTTCAACTTAGGGGAGCAGCTACTTCAGCCCCTAGAGTCTCAGCATCGCAGACTGTCAGGTGCTTCAGGTGTGGTGGACCTCATTACCTGAGCCAGTGCCCACAGGTTGATGTTAGAGTTTGCTTTTTTATGCTAGCAGTTTGGGCACCTTGCTAGAGACTTTCCTACACCTAGTGGGGTAGCCTCATTTTCTGTTAGTGCCTTGCATTCTGTGAGGCCTAGAGTAGTCAGAGCCCTCGTGCCAAACAGATTGAGAGCATAGGGACGTGTATTCACTACTTTTGCATCAAAGTCAACCCAGGCGACAAATCTCGTTCAGGAAACAGCGGTAGTGGCAAGTACTTCTCTTTCTGTGTTGTTTGATTCTGGAGCCACGCACTCCTTTATTGCAGAAATTTGTGTGAGAAACTTAGGGTTACCGGTGAGCGATCTAGGATGTGAATTGGTAGTATTAATACCTACTCTGAGCTCGATCAAGACTTCGACAGTTTATGTTAGGTGTCCCATAATAGTTGAGGGAGAAAGGTATAAGATAATTGACTGCCAATCGTGTATTGATTGATTGTGGACAAAGGTGTCTGATTTTTCCTAAGCAGCAAGGTTGTGTTGAGCTAACTTTTACTCATCAAGTAGAAGTATCCTTAAGTGAAGGGTCTCTTGTTATGTTCTTATGGCCATTATGAATGCAGAGAATGAGCAGAGTTTGCACTCAATACCGGTAGTATGAGAATTCGCTGAGATATTTTTAGAGGATATTTTTAGAATATCTCTGCATAGAGATGTGGAGTTTGCTGTAAATTTGATTCCTGGAGCTGAGCCAATGTTTGTAGTACCTTACAGAATTGTGCCAAAAGAATTAATGGAGCTTAAGGAGAAGATTGATGATCTAATGTAGAAGCAGATGATTAGGTCGAGTGAATCACCTTGGGGAGCACCAGTTCTCTTGGTGAAAAAGAAGGACGAGAGTTCTAGGTTATGTGTTGATTTTTGTAAGTTGAATAAGTTGACAATCAAGAACAAGTACTCATTGCCACATATTGATGATTTGATGGACCAGTTAAGAGGCACTAAAGTATTCTCTAAGATTGATTTGAGGTATGGGTACCATCAGATCCGAGTAAAGGATGAAGATATCCCAAAGACAACATTCTGCACTAGATATGGTCATTACGAGTATATAGTGATGCCTTTTGGAGTCACTAATGCTCCGATAGTGCTTATGTACTACATAAATTAGATCTTTATACCTTTTCTGGATAGGTTTGTGGTAGTCTTTATTGATGATATCTTGGTTTATTCTAGTTTGCCAGAGGAATATGCAGAGCATTTGAGGACTGTATTAGGTATTTTGAAGGAGAAATAGTTGTATGCTAAATTGTCTAAGTGTGATTTTTGGCTAGAGGAAGTTAAGTTCCTTGGCCATGTTATTTCAGTTAAGGGAATTGCAATTGATCTTTTCAAAGTTGAAGCAGTGTTGCAGTGGGAAAGGCTGAAGACAGCCACAAAGATTCGTAGTTTTGTGGGCCTAGCAAGTTACTATCGGAGATTTATAGAAGGATTTGCGAAGATAGCTGCACCATTGACACGGTTAACTTACTGTGATCAACCCTTTGTATAGACTGAAGAATGTGAGTAAAGCTTTAATGAGTTGAAACAGAGATTAACTTTCTCGCCGGTATTGATTCTCCCTAATACTAGCTAGCCATTTGAGGTGTATTGTGATGCTTTACATCAGGAATTAGGGTGTGTGTTAATGCAAGATAAGAGGGTGGTAGCTAATGCATCTCACTAGTTGCGAACTCATTAGCAAAATTACCTAACCCATGACCTTAAGTTAACTACTGTAGTCTTTGCTCTGAAGGTATGACAGCACTATCTTTATGGAGCTCATTTTGATGTGTATAGTGATCATAAGAGTCTGAAGTATTTGTTTAATCAACGAGAATTAAATACGAGGCAAAGGCATTGCTTGGAATTCCTTAAAGATTATGATTTTCAGCTTCAATACCATCTAGGAAAAGCTAATGTGGTGGCTGATATATTAAACAGGAATGTGGTTTAGACATTCTCCTTAAGAGTTAGTGAAACTCTTTTGGTAAAACAATTCTGAGACCTGAACTTACATGTGGACTTATTACCTGAAAAGATTAGCTGCAGCCAGATTGTGGTACCTAACAGTTTCTTGCAGGAAATTAAAGACAAACAGTTGTATGATTATATGTTATGTTGGACTGTATTTCTCTTGGGGACAGATAAGACAGAGGGTTTTAGTAGAGATGCTGATGGTAATCTCAGGTGCTAAGGTCGAGTCTGTGTCCCTAGAGATACTAAATTAAATAGAGCAATTCTAGAAGAATGGCATAAGGGTAATCTTAACATTCATCTTAGTGTTACCAAGATGCATCAAGACTTGAAGCAGATGTTTTGGTGGCCAAGCATGAAGCGAGAGATAGTTGAGTTTGTTAAAGCTTGCTTGACTTGTCAGAAGGCAAAGGCGGAGCACTAAAATCCTCTCGAAGAGTTGCAGATGGTGAAAATTCATAGAAGTGAGACTATGTGACTATGAATTTTGTGTCTCATCTACCTAGAACAGTTAAGAATCATGATGTTGTGTGGGTCATAGTTGATAGGTTAACCAAAAATGTGCATTTCTTGCCAATCAATATGACCTGTAGCTTGAAGAAATTAGCAGAATTGTACATTAGAGAGATTGTCAGGTTGCATAGAGTACTTTCTAGTATTATCTCTGGATTTGTTAAAGCTTGCTTGACTTGTCAGAAGGCAAAGGCGGAGCACTAAAATCCTATCAAAGAGTTGCAGATGATGAAAATTCTGGAATAGAAGTGAGACTATGTGACTATGAATTTTGTGTCTCATCTACCTAGAACAGTTAAGAATCATGATGTTGTGTGGGTCATAGTTGATAGGCTAACCAAGAGTGTGTATTTCTTGCCAATCAACATGACCTGTAGCTTGAAGAAATTAGCAGAATTGTACATTAGAGAGATTATCAGGTTGCATAGAGTACTTTCTAGTATTATCTCTGGGTTTGTTAAAGCTTGCTTGACTTGTCAGAAGGCAAAGGCGGAACACCAAAATCCTCTCGAAGAGTTGTAGATAATGAAAATTCATAGAAGTGGGACTATGTGGTTATGAATTTTGTGTTCCATCTACCTAGAATAGTTAAGAATCATGATGTTGTGTGGGTCATAGTTGATAGGCTAATCAAGAGTGTGCATTTCTTGCTAATCAACATGACTTGTAACTTGAAGAAATTAGCAGAATTGTACATTAAAGAGATTGTCAGATAGTATAGAGTACCTTCTAGTATTATCTCTGATAGAGATTCTCAATTCACTTCTCAGTTTTGGCAGAGTTTCCAGGAAGCTATAAGTACGCAGTTGAGGTTAAGTTCTGCATATCATCTGCAGACAGATGGTCAATTTGAGCATACTATTCAGACTTGTTGCAGACTTGTATTGTAAAGCAAAGGGGTAATTGGGAGGATATGCTTCCTTTGGTAGAATTCTCTTATAATAATAGCTACCATTCAAGTATAAACATGGCACCATTTGAGGCTTTATATGGCAGAAGATGTAAAACTCCTATCTGTTGGTTCCAAGATGGAGTATATTTGATGGTTGGGCCTGAAATACTGCAAGAAGTTAAGGAGAAAGTTAAACTTATTAGAGAAAAGCTGAGAGCTACTCAGAGTCATTAGAAGTCTTATGCTTACCAACGCAGGAGGTCCTTGAAGTTTGAAGTTGGAGATCATGTATTCCTAAGAGTGTCACGTACTACAAATACCAGACGAGCATTGAAGGCACATCACTAAAGACCAGTAGCTTATGAGCTAGCTTTACCACCTCAGTTGACAGGATTACATAACGTTTTTCATGTATAACAGCTAAGGAAATATATTCCTGATCTGTCTCATGTAATCGAGTCAGATATTATGGAGATATGAGATAATTTATTTGTTGAAGTTTCAACTGCTCGTATTGAGGAAACTAGGGTTAAGAAGCCTAGAGTCAAGTCTATTCGACTTGTGAAGGTTGTTTAGGACCCAGTTACTAGAGATACTACTTAGGAAATAGAGGAGAAAATGAAAGAGTTGTATCCTCATCTTTTCTCTAAGGGATGAAATTTTCAAAGACGAAAATTTATTTACACGAGGAGAATTATCAGGCCTGTAATTTATTATTGAGTAATCTATAATGTTTTATACTTGTTAAAATTATTTGCTACTAGAATAGATTTAGATGGAGTTTGAAAAAAAAATGACAATAAGTTGGCGTAAACAATAACTCTGGCATGAACAGTAAGGTGGTGTAAACAATACCAAAATTATTTATTTATTTTTTTAAATTTCGCCTATAAATAGGGGTCTTTACATGAAATTTTCATTTCTTCACACTTCTCAAAGGTTCTAGAGAGACCCAAGGTCATATATCACCATTTTCTCTCATACTAAACCTTCTTAAACTTAGATTTCTCGCCAAATATGAGATTCTACGTCTATTTTGAAGGATTTGAAGTAAGTTTCTATAAGTTTAAAGTTAGATTTACCGTTCATTTCTTTTCTTCTTCTCTTTCTTATAAATAGTTGATGATATCTTGGGAGAAACTTCATTATAAAGCTAAATCTTCGATGGATCTTACTTTAAAACAAGTAATATTCAGTAGATCTGGTGTGAATCGTTGTTCTGAGGTAAGGGAAGCTTACTTTAACTATTAAACGATGTTTTAAACGATTTAGTATGCTATTACAAGAAGTTTTGGGATGATTTTGTCAGATCTCTTGGATAAAAGCTATTTTCTAAGCTGTAACTGCTGTTAGTTTATTTAAAATGTTGAGATTTGGCTGAAATATTATGAAACTATTTAGCTGAGCTGTTGAGAATATGGTTTTGTCTGTGTTGCATCATATTGAGATATATGTCTTGCATTATTATAGAGTCGAGTTACACGTTTAGGTGGGTAGACGTATAATGATAGAGCATGCTGAGCTATATTGTGTTATGCTGTCTAGATCTAGATACCGAAATGGGTCGCTCTCGGACCGCCTTGATTCCTTCTGGATTACTTAGACTGTGACACCAGTTGAAAACTATTTTCATGTTGTGCATTAGATGAGTTGGAAATGCATGGGGTTGTTACTGTGAGTAATATTTTGCTATATATATATATGATTTTATTTTATTTTTGCAAGTTCACTATTGCATTTTTGTCTATGTTGTTGTGTGTGTATTGCGATGATGATCGTACAGTTGTATGTGAGCAGATATAGTAGGTATTGCATCTACTTCACATGCTAAGAGACTAGTAGAGAAGTGTTAGATGGCTAGAGTAGAGTGATTTTGCATTAAAGTTCTTTCCGTTATATTTTGAGATTTTATATACAAAGAGTTATGTAGTAAAACTTTTGTGTATTTTAAGTATTATGAACTAAATGTAATATTATGTTGTTCCGTTAGATATTTGTTGTAAGAAACTTTGTTTATTTTAAATGAAAAATAAATTTTGTACTTATATTCTCTATTATTTATCTATGTCAAATAAGTAAGTGATGTAAAAATAATGTTCTCGGTTTCTTATAAAAATGGGTTATGACACTAAGTTCCATATGATACAACCGTTGTTGTTTTCATTAATCCTTTGCTCAAATTCTTGAGGGAAATCTCCATCTTTTTTTCTTGATGACCCAGATGAAATTATGACCAAAATTTTCAAGCCCATAAGCAATTTCAACAATTTGAGCATTAGAGAGCTTGGCGAAGCTTCCAAAACTTACATAAAGTACAAACTCATTTTGCTTAGAATTTAGCCTCTTTGAGTCTTGTGTATGATCCTCCATAGGTATCCAATTGGCCTTTTGTTCATCACCATTGTTAACCCATGCTAAAACTAGCCCTACACTCCAACACTTCACCCTATTATGCTCTGATCAAGGTGTTCGTAATTACTTTCAAGTTCAAGAAAACTGTTGTATAATGTTCTATAGCTTTTGCTTTCTGTTTCATATATTTCATTCAAAGTGTCTGTGGTTTCACTCTTAGTCCTTATACATTATTCTTTCAGCTGCGTATGTGGAAGGCCAAGAATAGGAAATTTCTACGTATTAGAAACTAACCTCTCGTGACGCTTATGCTTCCTGATAAAATGACTCGCACAGCTTGAAAAGCAACTTCTGCTGTAATAATAGAGCCTTGGAATGTAAGATTTTAAGTGTCTTATGTGAGGAGCATGTGACTTATCTAGGGACTAATAAGTAATTGATTAAATTATTAAAGAATAAATTATAATTGGGTAAATGGGAAGCAATTTTCAAATTTTAAATAATTGCTTATTGATGGAGTTAGCAGTTGAAAGTATATATATCAATTTAAAAAGATGTGAAACGGCTGTGACGTATTTTCTCTTCCCCTTACCATCAATAACGTAGAGAAAATATAAGAGTAAGCCAAAGAGATAAAAATTAGTTTTTTTCTCCTCTCACAAAAAAAATTTAAAATGTAAGGATTGCTCTCTTTCTTCATTAATGGATAAAGGTTAATCATCTTTTATAATTATGCGTTATCTGATAATTGTGGAATTTCAAAATTCTATAATACTTTTCTACTATTATTGATTATGTGGAAATACTTACATGTGTCATTTTTTCAATTTACATGAACCCTAATTTTTCAAATTAGGAATTCTAGTTTTCGTTGCACGTTATATATTTAAAATCGAAATTGGTTTCCAATTATGCTTGCACAAAATTTTACGGCAACGACTTATTAAAATATTATTATCTACATTGTAATATTTGAAATGTCTAGTCAATTACTGCAACTCGATGACCATGAATTGCTTAGCTTATTATGTATTCAATTGGCTTTAAATAATAGAATTTGATTTTGAAATATATTGATTTTGTCAATTGCCATATGTGTTGTACAATTCCATAATTGATTAATTGTAATTACCATACAATTCAAAAGTTGATTATGTGACTGGTTGAAAGTCAATTATGGTTATTTTATTACTGTCTTTCAATGGCTACTAAAATTAATATCAGTTACGAACGATATTGGTTTTGGAATTAGAGAATATATGATGAATTTGTTAATCACCAAAGTGTTCAAATTTAAAAGTGTTATTTAATTTCAAATTAATGATAATTTTATTTCAATTACCCATAGAATAATAGATGCTAAAAGATAATTATTAGTTTATGGGTATATATTGAAATTCATTATTATGAGACATTTTTGGATCACCCAAAGGTTGATTAATTGTCCTTATAATTAATGAGAATAATTGTAGGTAATTTATATGTGCCATTAATTTATTTATATACCTAAAGGTAGTAAATATTTCTAATTGGTGCATGTTTTATTATCGACTGATTGTGTATTATTAGTATCATTAAATGTTATGTATTCTGATGTATCACCTAAAGGAGAACATTAGTATATATTAAGTGTTAGAATGCCTTGTATGTATATTTATGTCTCGAAACACTTATGTATGTTTTAATTATGCAGTAATTGTTCTCAATATTCTACACTCTAGCATTTTGTCTGTGCTAATTTTTAATGGGCTTAACTTCTCTAACTAGAGTGAACAAGTTCAATTTCACCTTGGTGTTTTAGATCTTGATCTTGCTCTTCAAGAAGAGAATCCTACTGTTATTACTAATGCTAGTAGTAATGAAGAAAATACCCATTATAAAGCTTGGAAAAGATCAAACAGACTTAGAATGAGTGTGGCAAAAATGTGGAAGAGCACTCCCAAACTGCTGACAAGTCTCTTGCTGGGACATTAATGAGTACACTGACCAACATGAGATTTGATGGTTCGTGTACCATGCATGAGCATGTTGTCAAAATGACAAACATTGTTGCAAGGCTTAAGTCCATAGGCATGACTGTGGATGAAAGCTTACTTACACAATTTATTCTTAACTCATTACTGACTGAGTATGAGCCATTCCAAGTGAACTATAATGCCATGAAAGATGAATGGAATGTGCATGAATTGCACAGTATGTTAGTTCAGGAGCAAATACGACTTAAGAATCAAGGAAGTCATTCAGTCCATTATATAAGCCATAAAGGGCATCAAGGAGCTGGAAAGAAAGTTGTGAAGAAGCATGATACGGGCAAAGAGCCACTGAAGATTAATGAGGCCTCTACACAAATCCAGATGAAAGATGATAAATGTCATTTTTGTGGAAAGTCTGGTCATTTTCAGAAGAATTTCCAAAAACAAAAAGGCTTGGTTCGAGAAAAAGAGTAAGCTCAATGCTTATGTATGTTTCGAATCAAACTTAACTGAAGTTCCACATAATACTTGGTGGATTGATTCTGGATATATAACTCATGTTTCTAACACAATGCTGGAATTCCATTCGATCCAAGCCATAAACCTAAATGAAAGGTTTGTGTTTATGGGGAATACAGTGAAAGCTCCAATGGAAGCTGTCGAGACTTATCGCTTGATCCTTGATACTGGACATCATTTAGATTTAGTAGAAACTCTTTATGTATCTAGTATATCTAGGAATTTAGTTTTAATGTCTAAACTTGATGTTACTGGATACTCTTTTAATTTTGGAAATGGATGTTTTAGTTTATTTAAACATAATTATCTCATTGGCACTAATACTCTTTGTGATGGTTTATATAAATTAAATTTATATGGTTTGTATGCTGAAACTCTCTTAACCCTGCATCATAGTATTGGCACTAAACGTAGTTTAGTGAATGAACGTTCTACTTACTTGTGGCATAAACGATTAGGTCATATCTCTAGGGAAAGAATGGAAAGACTAGTAAAAGGTGGAGTTCTTCCAAACTTAGATTTTATTGACCTAAATGTTTGCGTGTATTGTATAAAAGGAAAGCAAACAAAACACACAAAAAAAGGAGCCACAAGAAGTACCCAGCTTCTTGAAATTGTGCATACTCATATTTGTGGACCTTTTGATGTTAATTCTTTCGAAAAAGAGAGATACTTTATTACTTTTATTGATAACTATTCCCATTATGGTTATGTCTACTTGCTGCATGAGAAATCTCAAGCAGTGGATGCCTTGGAAATCTACTTGAATGAAGTGGAAAGGCAATTAGACAGAAGGATGAAAGTTGTTAGGTCCAATAGAGGTGGTGAGTATTACAAAAGCTATGATGAAACTGGGCAACACCCAGATCTGTTTGCTAAACTCTTTGAGAAATGTGGTATTTGTGCTCAATACACAATGCCAGGTATACTACAACAAAAATGGCATATCAGAAAGGCGTAATAGAACATTAATGGATATGGTTAGGAGCATGTTAAGCAACTCTTCTTTACCCTCATCTTTATGGATGTATATGTTGAAAATTGTTGTGTATTTGTTAAATAAGGTTTCTATTAAGGCAATTCCAAAGACACTTTTTGAACTTTGGACTGGTAAGACTCCTAGTTTAAGGCACCTGCATGTTTGGGGTTGCCAGATAGAAATAAGGGTTTATAATCCGCAAGAAAAGAAACTAGATGCAAGAACAATCAATGGATATTTCATTGGTTATCTAGAAAAGTCCAAAGGGTTTAGATTTTATTGCCCTAATCATAGTACAAGAATTGTTGAAACTGGAAATGTCAGGTTCATTGAAAATGGTGAAATCAGTGGGAGTACAAATCCACGAAATGTGGAAATTAAAGAAGTTAGTGTACATATTCCTGTGACTTGTGCTTCTAGCAGTAGAGTCGTTGTTCCTCTTATTGTTACACCACAGCATAATGAAGAAGAGCAATACAATACTGAACCTGTGATTCATAATGAACCTGTTGTAGAAGAACCACAAGAAATAGCATTAAGGAGATCTCAATGGGAAAGAAGACTTGTTATTTCAAATGATTATATGGTATATCTACAAGAGTCAAAGGCAAACTTAAGCATTAATGATAATGATCCAGTTTCGTTTTCACAAGCTGTAAGTTGTGATAATTCTGATAAGTGGTTAGATGCCATGAAAGAAGAGTTAAAATTCATGGAACAAAATGGGGTTTGGGACCTTGTAGAATTTCCAGAAGGTTGTAAGAGAATTAGTTGTAAATGGGTCTTTAAAACCAAACCTGACTCTCATGCCAATCTTGAACGACACAAGGCCAGACTTGTTGCTAAAGGTTTTACTCAAAAGGACGGCATTAACTATAAAGAGACATTTTCACCTGTCTCACGAAAGGATTCCTTTAGGATTATCATAGCACTGGTAGCTTATTATGACTTGGAGTTGCATCAGATGAATGTGAAAATTACCTTACTCAATGGAGATTTAGAAGAAAATGTTTATATGGATCAACTAATGGGATTCTCAGTTGAAGGAAAGGAACACATGGTGTACAAATTAAAGAAATCAATATGCGGACTCAAACAAGCTTCCCCGTCAATGGTATCTAAAGTTCAACGATCCTGTTGTATCCTTTAGATTTTATAAAAATACTGTTGATCGGTGTATATATCTGAAGGTCAGTGGGAGTAAGTTTATATTTCTAGTCCTGTATGTTGATGATATCTTACTTGCAGCTAACAATCTTGGTTTGTTGCATGAGACTAAAAAGTTTCTTTCTAGTAACTTTGAAATGAAAGATATGGGTGAGACAAGCTATGTGATAAGGATAGAAATATTTCAGAACAGATCACAAGGATTGTTAGGCTTATCTCAGAAAGCATATATCAACAAAATACTAGAGAGATTCAGAATGGAAAAGTGTTCAGCATCACCCATTCCAAGTCAAAAGGGAGAAAAGTTTAGTCTCACGCAATGTTCTAAAAATGATTTGGAACGGAAACAAATGGAAGCAATTTCGTATGCATCTGTTGTTAGGAGTATTATGTATGGTGATAACCACGTCGCAATGGTATCAAACAAACTAGATTTTCTTAACAATTTTGCAATAGAAGGAGTAAACCTAGGTCATCTCACAAGGACATAAAATGCATTTTGTTTCTGGTTCAATCATATAATTTCATATTAGCTTAGGGAATGATTGTTTTGAATTAAATTGTAAACAACAGAAAAGAAAAGAACAAAGAATAATTTCAACGAAATATGAAGTTCAACTAATTTAAGATCTCAATCACTATAACACAATTCTCATTGTTACACGAATACAACGAATTTCCAATCAACACTAATTCAATACGACATTAACAATCCAAAATCTAAATCTAGATTATGAATTCCATCAAAAAAAGAACTACAATCGCAAATTCAATGCTCTAACGAAATTCAGAACAATTGATTGATTGAATTAGGTGAATTCCTTTATTTCAAATCTGAAATTCTCATTCTCTGTTTAGAATGCAAATGAAAATTCAATATCATAAAAAACATAATTATCCTAATCAGAAAAGAGGAGGAAGAGAGAGAATTTGATAGAACCTAATCTGAAACTCAAATGCAATGTAGTTCTTGAAACCTTGAACCGATTGATGGATTAGCCTTGCTCCATGATCATGCTTGCTTTGGCCAAAAACCAGAAAACACGAAAAGATAAAAGGTAGAGAGACGAAAATAAAAGAAGAAAGAATTTAAAATAGAGACTTTTTGATTTCTAAAAAAATTGCGAAAAAAGAAAAATAAGGATTCGTGCATGGAATCATAACCTCTATTTAAAGACAAAATAATTGGGCTTAATTAAGGCCCAACTCCCTAACGAGGTTCTTAAACACCTAACTAAGTAAAATCAACAATACAATCAAATTCTGAAAATTTTAGTGCAGGGCTGCAAAATTGTAACACAATTTTGGACCTGAAGATGTTCGAATTGGGCTTTTCTCCCAACAGAGAAGTTATAGATCTTTGTCTTATCTTTCCAGGGACACCAAATTTGTCCAATTCCGAGTAGTATAGCTCTAGATATGGTCTTTGCAAGAAACTGTATCAAAATAAGAAATTATGGTGGGAATTAAAAAAGATTTACATTTAAATCCTAAATTACTTACTAACACAAATCTAAACTAACACATCAAAATAATGCACTAATGAAGCTCAATTAAACCAAAAATATAGAGAAAAAGATGTACTAAAATATGACCATCATATGCTCAGACCTATACCAAACCGGATATAAGCTTTGCAGCTGGAATGTTGGGTAAATATCAGAGTAATCCTGGATTGAATCACTAGAAAGTTGCAAAGAAGGTTCTGAGATACCTGTAGAGAATGAAAGAACACATGCTTACGTATAGAAGGTCTGATCATCTTGAGGTGATTAGGTATTCAGATTCAGATTTTGTTGGATGTGTGGATACAAGAAAGTCCACTCTTGGCTATGTCTTTCTTTTAGCTGGAGGAGCAGTATCGTGGAAGAATGCAAAACAATCAATTGTTGTTGCATCTACCATGGAAGCTGAATTTGTAGCATGTTTTGAGGCTACAATTTAGGCTAATTGCCTGCGAAACTTTATTTTAGTGCTTGGAATAGTCAACAGTATTGTCAAGCAACTGAAAATTTATTGTGATAATTCTGCAGCAGTGTTTTTCTCTAAGAACAACAAGTACTCTAAGGGTGCTAAGCATATGGAACTAAAGTGCTTTTCCATGAAAAATGAAGTACAGAAACATAGAGTGTCAATAGAACATATTAGCATTAACCTTATGATAGCTGACTCTTTGACAAAAGGATTACTACTCAAGATATTTATTGAGCATGTTAAAAATATGGGCATTATTATTTATGATGATTGTTAAATGCAATGTTTACATTTTGTATTATGCACTTAATACTCTGAGCTCATTTATGGATATGTTTCTTATTATCCGTTTTCTTATATGCATGCATAATTGTATTAGAATAATGTAAACAGGTACTGTCTTGAATAAAGACATTATGTTTGACCAATTATGTACTTCTCACTTACCGGTCATATTAAGGAGAAGACTAATCTTGTAGTACATGAAAGGGATTATATCGATTAAGTGATACATGACCGTCGTAACTCAAATTAGTTCTTATTTTTAATTATGATTTATGATGTACTCAATGTATGAAATGATTTAGTCATGATAATGTGCATTATGCTTTTATTTATTAGACCATGATATTGGATAATGTCACATGAGTCAAGTGAGAGAATGTAAGACTTTAAATGTCTCATGTGAGGAGCACGTGACTTATCTAGGGACTGATAAGTAATTGATTAAATTATTAAGGACTAAATTGTAATTGAGTAAATAGGAAGTAGTTTTAAATTTTAAATAATTACTTATTAATGGAGTTAGCAGTTGAAAGTATATATATCAGTTTAAAAAGACTGTTCTTCTCCTGAACGTGACATATTTTCTCTTCACTTTACCATCAATAACATAGAGAGAATAGAAGAGTAGGCCAAGAAGATAGAAATCGGTTTTTTTCTGCTCTCATAAAGGAAATTCAGAACACAAGGATTGCTCTCTTTCTTCGTTAATGGATAAAGGTTAGTCATCTTTTATAATTATGCGTTATGTGAGAATTGTGGAATTTCAAGATCTTGTAATAGTTTTCTACTATTATTGATTACGTGGAAATACTTACATGGAATGCTTAATTTTGCAGCAGATTCCACTGTCCAAGGATAGAACATGTCTTTGGCTAGACAATCTGTTTTCAGATCCAGAATCAGAAGCTCAATTTGATCTCTGAGCATTGATATTCCATGACTAATTTTACCCAACATTTCTAGGGAAGTGCCATCTTTGAAGTTTTCAACCCCATCTGGGAGGCCAACTTGGGCTGCAGGGAATGGAACTACTTGAGTTTTGATGTGATATCCACAGCTGGAGTCACTGTTTATGGCTTTTTGGAATGCATTAGCATGGGTAGTGATAATGGTAACATTGACACCATGTCTGGCAAATAGCCTTGCTGTATCTACCATGGGATTCATATGGCCAGGAGTTAGATATGGTAGAAAAATGACATTGAGTTGGTGGGCTTGAGATTCTGTCATCGTGGCTATTTGAGATGTGAAAATAAAAAATTACTCACAGTTCCCTTTCCAAAGTCCAACCACAATCACAAATTGTACCTCTTTCAAGCTTCCACAAGTACGTCTCCAGTGATAAGTGACATTATTTTTATATAACCAGTGGATTAAAACAAATTTCATTCTATTTGTTTTGGTTATTACCTTGATTTTTAGCCGATTTTTGTTCTTTCCGTTATTTTTGGCATGTTTCTTTTGTTTCCTTCTGCTTCGTCCGGTTTGTCGAATAGGTTTATTGATTATTTGTTCCTTAATATCCTTTGAATTGTTTCTCCTTGTCTTTTCTTTTTTTTATTTTTGGTATGGGAACGGCTAGAAAGGTTAAAACAAGTTATATATATATATTACATAGTCAAATTTAATAGTATGTCAATGTCTATTTGTGTTTTGACAGACAATAAATTTCGTTAAAATGATTACCGAACTGTTCTATAGTTGTTCTAATAAAATTGCAAGAATCACTATTCACTACAGAAACAAGACATAGGAAATTTGATATTGCTACAAAAGAAACTGATTCTTCATCTGAGAGCCCTTGCAATAAAATCTGAATACTCATCAACTCAGCTTCTCAGAGATGGCTGTAACCAAACTAGAAATCCATTTGTTTGGATCTATAGAAAGAAAACCAGTTTTATTTTTAAATTCAAAGAAAAATAAGAAGAGGGAAATTTTAAATTTTTATATTAAAAATAACCTTCCTCTCTTTTATTTTTTTTCTCTTCATTCTAATAAAAATAAAATACAAATTTAGCTCCCGCAGGATCTGACTATTTTAGAGGGCAGTTTAAGTCAAGGCAACTATGTCCTTTCCTTTAGCCCCTATCTATAGGTCCATAATTTTTTCATAATATACAAATTATAATTTATAATAAAAATATTTAAAGGTTGATATAATTAATAAATGTAAATATAATAATAAATTTTACGTTTTAGCAGCTCAGGAATTAAGATGAAACTAACACATTAATCGTATAATGAGTCGTGTATTAAGATGTTACCTAGGTCATCTTTAACTGTGGAACACTCTAGTCTCACTGACATGCACTCTTAAAAGTAATCCACTTTTTTTTTAACAGTTTATGAACCTTGCTTTGACAAACAACATACGATTGAAGTGGTTATCGCTCTTAGAAATCGAGGTGAGGAAAGAATATAGCACCCGCACTAAGAACCAAAAAATTTTAATTCAAAAAATTTGGAGACTAGAACTAATTTAAAAAATAAAATTAAAATCTAACAAAAATATAAGTAATAATAATATATTCAAACTGTCTAATTAAAATTGAGGTAACATGTAAGTGTGTGACTAATTGGAAAGAAAGATTACATGCATGTCTAATGTCTTGGATCAAACAGTCCCCAAAGAGACATAATATTACTTGAGGTAATTCTGTTAGATAAATTGTTTAATTTGATTCACGCAAGTGTAAAGTCCTGTTGTGTGTTTAAAAAACATTAAAAGGGTTTGACTGCAATAGCAAATTGAATCAACAACTGTGTGAATCATTGTTACAAAATAAAAGCGGTTCATAAAATCACCCGCTGCACCTCCGAGAGCAACTAGATTAATGCTCCATTTCAAGAATCTAATATGTTTGTGCTGAATGCTCTTGATATCTTCAATGATTTAAGCTCATCAATCAACTGAATCAAGTTATTATAAGAGTGTCCACCCTCCCCTATAGTCCTCTTGGCAGCATCACCAAGCTTTCTTGCACTCCTTCTCATTTCTTTGCTCTCTTGGCTATTTTCCATCAAAAGCACCACAGCCTTCACAATCTCTTCCCTTCTCACCATTGCCTCTTCACCCATACTTGTCCAAAACTTGTTTTCTTTCACTCCCACTGGGACACCAATCTTCAAAACATCAACTATCAACTTCTCATTGTAAAACTGTTCTGCAAACATAGGCCATGTGATCATTGGCAATCCTACATTCAAGCTTTCAAGAATAGAGTTCCAACCACAATGAGTTACAATCCCTCCTATGGCAGGGTGGTCTAATATCAACAGCTGAGGTGCCCAGTTCCATATGATAAAACCCTTCTTGCTTTCTTTCATCCTTTGCTCAAACTTTTGAAGGAAACTTTCTTCATTACTCTCATCTCCATCCCTTTTCCTAATGACCCAGATGAAATTATGACAAGAATTTTCAAGCCCATGAGCAAGTTCAACAATCTGAGCATGAGGGAGCCTTGTTAGGCTTCCAAAACTTACATAAAGTACGGATTCATTTTGCTTCGAGTTAAGCCAATTTAGCCATTCTGGCTCCTCTACAAGGTCCATTTTGTGTCCTCTGTTGTCTTTTTGTTCATCACCCTTGTTACCCCATGCTGAAACTGGTCCTATACTCCATGTTTTGATCCCCATTGTGCTTTTGTGAATTTGCTCATAATCACTTTCAAGTTCATGAAAGCTATTGGATAGTGTCCCATAACTTCTGATCTCTGACTCAAAAATTGAGTTAAAATAGACTGTGGAAGGAGTCTTAGTCCTTATCCATTCTGCTAGCTGAAGAGGAGTCATCTCTATGGTTTGAGGAAAACCAGGGATTGTAAACTTCTCAGTATCAGATTCTAAGCTCTCATGAGGTCTATGCTTCCTGATAAAATGACTAGCACAGTTAGAAAAGTAGCTTGAACTGTAAAAGTAAATCCTTGGAATGCCTAGTTTTGCAGCAGATTCGACTGTCCAAGGATAACACATATCAGTCACTATACAATCTGGTTGCAAGTCATGAAACAGAAGTTCAATTTGATCTTGGAGCAGTGATATTCCACGAGCAAGTTTACCCAACATTTCAAGGGAAGTGCCATCTTTGATGTTTTCAACCCCATCAGGGAGACCAACTTGAGCGCCAGGGAATGGAAGCAATTGAGTTCTGATGGGGTATCCACAACTGAAGTCACTATCTATGACTTTTTGGAAAGTTAAAGCATTAGCATGGGTAGTGATAATAGTAACACTAACGCCATGCTTGACAAATAGCCTTGCTGTGTCCACCATTGGAATCATATGGCCTGGAGTTGGATATGGAACAAAAATGACATGTAATTGACGATGGGGTTGAGAATCCATTGCTTTTGCAATATATGAGGTTCTATTCCTCGGGAGAGATGTTTCTTTTAGACAAAAAAAAGAAAGAAAGAAAAAAGAGGTCTGGATGGTTTTCAAACCAATGTCTGAAAGAAAAACATCAAAAGCAAAACGTCAAGAGATTACAATGCAAATTTTCCGATGTTCAAGAATATATAATAAAAAATTAATAAATAGTAAGTTTTATTAAAATTATAACATCTAATATTATAAATTCATTGAATTTAATAACAAGGTATTTTTTAATAAAAATTTACTATACATATATTGTTTTTATTGTATATTTTTGGACATTAAGTTAGAAAAATCAATCATAATATAAGCCTAGATCAATATAAAAATCCCTAGGAAATAAAAAAAAAAATTGTAGAAACATACCTGGTCCAGAAAACTCCTTGGAAATTCTCTTCCTTTGTCACCAAAGATGGTGTGTGTGTGTGTGTATTGCTTCGTCCTTGAGAGTATGATGATAAAGTTTTGAGTATTGTCGCTCAGTGAAAAGTTATGCTTAAGGTGGTAACGTCAGAGGGATAGTTTTATTTGAGGTGGCTAGTATTTTCTTATGTTTTCCAAGACCGTAAACCAAGCCTGCATTTCTTTCAATCACTACAACAAAAATAATTTTTAATGGCAATAAAAATAGCCATTAAAAATTTTACCGACAAAAAATTATTAGTCATTGTATTCAATGTCGGTAAAAGTTTTACCGACTATTATAAAGAATGCTGGTAAAAACTTAATTTATGGTCGCTAAAAACCTCAACTTATACTGACAAATGTTAACAATTTAAATGGCCACTAAAATCAATTTTAAATCTTTTTATTCATTTACTAGCCTTTATTTACTTAAAGGTAATTTGTAGCACAGAACTACAGATATTGTTATGCACTCAAATTCGTAGTATCCAATCTACTTATTTGAAATGACATGTAAAAAAAATGCTGTGGGCATCTAAAATAAATCAAGCACAATATATTTTATCAAATTATCTGTTCCATACACTCCTAAGAACAACATTCGTATTTCATTAAAAAATTATTACAATGTAACGATCTCACTTTAGACTATGATACAAAAATAACTTGTCTCCTTCAATGAACATTTGTAAACCAAAATGACTTTCAAAAGTCCTAACCTCAAAGGACTACAGCAATGTGGTGTTGGCTGTACTACCAGGAGAACCACCTCGAAAATCATTAGAAATAGCAGCACATTGACATTCACAAGGTTTGATACACAAGCCATCAGAATTAGAAAACAATGTAGACACGTTCAGTAGAAACAAACAAAACAATAATTTATTCAGCCCAAACAGATGATAAATGACAGTAAAAAAAATCAACAAAGAAACGCTAAACTATTGCAAAGCAAGTTGCTTATTCCTTGGAAAATATTTATCTCCTCCAGAATCCAAACAAATGATACCACATATTCAAGGGCAACACAGCGCAAGATGGGGCAAATAACCAACACAATTACTCTGTTTCACTTTTTATTTTCATATCCTACTGTTGATTTGAGATGCAAAAATAATGTTTGTTACTTTGTTTAGCTTTGGTTTCTTTTTTCACAGGGTCGGCACAAAGAAGGGAGGGAGCTGACAAATAACCATATATTGAGCATTAAAAAAATTAAAGGCTGACCATTTATACACCAAAAATCATGTTATTGCAAATGATATCAAATTTGAGCTTTGATTTCCATAATAAACAAGGTAATCAATCTCACAGTTGGCATTTTTCAAAGAAAGTGAACACAAGCATTCATTTAGGGTAAATCAATTGCAGATCTCATCTTTAAGAAATGATGAATAAACCATTAGAAAATAGAGCAAACTGGTTTACTTACTAAGATTTGATGTTGAATTTAGTTTAAAACCAAATAAGAAGTTATTTAAAAAAAGACTCATATATCATGGGTTCCCCCATACAAAACAAATATTTGCAATGAACAGAAATTAAAAAATAGAAAAGACTTAAAATAAACCAAAGCCACCACCATAACAGCCACATAGTGTACATATATGCATGTAGGAACATAAATAACAATAAGAAACAATTAAAATTTAATATAAGCACCTTGTCATTTACTCAAGAACCTAGTTTAGGTAAAAACTAGAGAAAAAATGTTTTATAGAAATTTCACATAAATACTACATTCAAATACTACACCATGTAAGCCTTAATTAACATCTAATACAAATGGAACCATAACAAATAGAAGCAGAGGTAGTGAAGCAGAAACAAATTACAGCAGTCCATATACCCAAAAGCAAAGATTTCATTGTCTGCATGCAAGAAACCAGCACAACCATTTAAAACATTAGCATCCAAGAAGCCATCACAAACCTGAACAAAACACCAATTCAAAACTCAAACCAATCATTAACATTTAAAAACAAAACGAACTGTCAAAATAGATAATTATTTCTCAAATGCTAATTATAATCAACAACAAAAACAAACTTTAATCAACATCAATTATAACATGAAGACCATACAATACAACATAATATATTTTCTACAACAGATAGCTATCTAGAATAGCCACCCATATTGCAATCTTTATTTCTCTTTCTTCTCTCACTCTCTCTCAAAAGATATCTAAGAAAATACACACAATTACACAAAATTTTCCATCTCAACATCCATGCCCCTCCATTCACCCAGAGAATCCGATAAAAACAACCACAGTATCATCATCATCAATAAATACACAAAAAACATAAAAACAAAAAAACAAAAAAACAAATGAAACCAATAAGCAGGATCCCTCTCTCCTCCTCAACTAAACATGCAGAGAAAATCAATGAAAAAATTGAAAGAGAAAATTCACAAAAAAACATAAGACCTGAAAACTCACCTTGCAAGGAGAAACTACGAGTCTATTATGTTTATGGAACTGGAAGTCAGAAAATCAAGTGGACATTTGATTTTAGAAAAAAGCAAGCGAATAGAGCGATCTATGTAGAGAACAAATGATGATTAACAAAAAATTAGAAAAAAAAAAACTAATACTAGTTTCAGCATCTAAAATGTTAGCTAATATGCCAACAATTAAACATGCAAAATGATGAAAATGGGAAATTAGGTTAAGAAATGGAAATGAGAGGATTACCTGTGAGAAGAGAAGCAGCACAGATGATATTAATCTTCTTGCAATAGCTGGAACACTTGCAATATAGCCTAGAACGGAAAACTTGCTAGATGCGGAGAACGAAAGACTTGTTGGAGAACAATGATGTAAAGTTATTGATTAACGTACTGACAAATTATTTATGGTCACTGAATAATTGCCACTAAAAATTACTTTAATATTCCTCAAGCATCTTTTACCAACTCCAATTCATTATAGATCATTTGACTTCACTTTGTGTTTGCATATTCTGTTATTTGTATTATTAATTGCATAGTGGGATGTTCCAACGAAAAAAAATGCATAGATTAATAGAAAGCCATTCCTAAAGAAAACAAGTTTGGCGACCAAATATAGAGTCTTGGTTATGGTTATAAGGGTTACAGTTCTTTTGACTGCCAAGGCATCACAAGGGTCAAGGTGGCAATTAAAGGGAAAAAGACAAATGAGTTTTAATTAAGTTTATTTGATAAGCGATTATTATTAGGCCAAAAATTATAGTTGATAACACGGTAATAAATTCAGGAAATGCAATTTTTTAAACCTTATTATCAGTTTTTTCGGGTCGCTTACTCCTTCTCGTCTTAATGAGTTACTGTTTTCGGTGTGTTCGAACAAACAAGCTCTTAACTCTGTTCGAACAATCAAGCTCTTATTTATTTATTTTTATCTAAAGTCGGAGATTACACAGTGTCTCCCACTTCAATGGCTTCAAGACCGATCTCTGTTTGCGATTTGTAATTGATGTTGCCTCAGAAAAATTTTGTACGCAGTAAAGTTTGAACACAACTTTTTTTTTTGGTTAAATAGATTGATCGTATATATGTGAAAAGCTTTTAGTGCAGTTTTCTTTATCCTTTATACTAATAAAAAAAAATTATTTTTAAAATGTTACTAAAATATAGCTGAATTAGTGAAGTGATTGAGAGCTTTTTCACTTTTATTGTTGCACTTCAATCACTTAAATAATATTTTATTTAATGTTGATAAATTTAAATTATTTTAAGTTTTCATATGATTGTTTATTATTAAAGGTAAGAAAGACTTTAATCTCTTCACTCCACTTCAATCAATTAAATAAATTTATTTTTTTAATATTGATAAATTTGAATTATTTCAAAAACTTTTATGGTTTGAAATGGAAAAGACCTCGAACACTTTATCGTTCTCAAAACGAGAAGTTGATATCGATTTTGGATAAACACGACACCAAATTTATCAACATTAATGTTCTTTAACCAAATGACCATTTCATCGAGGAAATTCTCATCACCCCTAGACATGTCACCGTTCAACATCGACCTCGGTCAGTGAAATCGCTCTTTCTTCTTTCTCTTCCTATCATTCTCTCACTGTCTATCATTTTGTTGTAGAGCTCCAAGAACATTGAAGGATATCCCTGTCATAAGAGGTATATTTCCTTCTTTTTTCTGATTAGATGATTATTCTTATGTGGAACTAGTCTTATCTGCTTCTTAGTTTTTCATTTTTTTTAAGTGATCGTTAATACATTTAAATCTTTTGGAAGGTGGTTTGAAATTGGTTTTAATACAAAATTATCATACAAATCGTCCCCTCATTTCTAACTTAGTACTCATTTAGATATGCGAACTTCGCAAGGCAATTAACATCATGCAAGTTTGATGTGCAATGGACTTGACAGGTAATTTAAGAATTATTTTTCCATCTGATCCCTTAAGATCCTCATTGCCACACAAAGCTTTTCTTCTAATAGACCTTTCTTAGCCTTAATAGAAGTATAATTTATGTTATTGGATTTTGTGGTAATATGCATGATTTTGTTGTTTTAATAATGCATATATTCTAATCCTTATTATTTTATTTTTGGGTTTTCCTATTCTTATCATTTTGTGACATTTCTGGAGTAATTTTGTTTGTATCATCATAGGTCATGAAGGTAGTGATGGATTGTATGATTATATTCCTTCTCTTCATCACATGATTGCAGATACAACAAGTATATTTTTACTTTTTTAGTTCGTATAAATAAACTTGTAATATACTTTTTTTTGTTTGTGATAATAGTTCTTAGAATAGAAATAAGTATTAGGTCTCAATAGTTTTTCTACAATTTTTCATAGGAAGCAAGTGAATTATAAATGGGTCTTCAAGAAGAAATAGAGTTACTGGAGCAATATTTAAGACAAGAATTAGGACAAATGATTTTTTATAGAAAAAAAAAGATAAACTATTATGAAGTGTTAGTTGCTCGTGATAAAATATAAGACTATCCAATTTTTTTTAACTATAATAAGTATTTTAAATTTAGAGTTTAAATAGCTTAATGTAAAAATTGTTTTCTTTCATAAAAATTTAAATGAGCATATGTATATATTATAACCCAATAGGTTCCTCGAGGCTAAAATGGAAAACTATATATGTTTGTTGGAAAAAAAATCCGTGTGGCTTAAAATAGAGCCCAAGACATTGGTATAAAAGGTTTAATATTTTTATATTTTTCAAAATTTTGTTTGTAATTAGTTTGATAATTGTATCTATAGTAAGAAGTTGTCAAATGGTTCTTATATTTATTTGTTGCTATGTAGATAACATGTTAATTGCATTTAAGAGTAAGGTTGAAATTAATAATCTCAATGTGATGTTGAGCAATGAATTTGAGATGATAGATATAGATGCAATCAAGAAAATTTTGGATATGAAAATATGGAAAGGTATGAGTAAAGGTTTACTTTATGTATTTTATAAGAAATACATTAAGTATTATCTATGTAGCACATTTTAAACTTGATAACAGCATAATTTCTAGTACAAATGAAAAGAAGAATTATATATGAGTATAGTTTCTTATTCTAGTGTCATTAGAAGTATAATGTATGTTATGGTTTATGTTAGACCAAATTTAACTCATGCTATCAGTGGTGAGTAAATGTATAAGTAGTCCTAACAAAATCCATTAGATGCAATAAAGTGAATTATGTCATATTTAAATGGTACTAATGATATTTACTTAGTTTATAGTTTTGATGGAATTTATAGTGGTTTTGTTGGCTATGCATATTTTCATTATGGAAGAAATCTTGTGAAGAGAAAATCATTGACATGTTATATCTTCACTTTTTATGGATGTGTTATTAACTAGAAAATAATACTCTAGCCTACTATTACTTTGTTATAATAGAAGCAATGTAAATGTGATTGATAGAAGGGGTTAAGGTATAGGTTACATTATCTTATTATTAGTTTGAGTTTGGATGCACAAAGAAGTGTTCTTTATTGTGATAGTCAAAATGTATTGAATTTGGCTAAAATTCTAGTTTATTATGAAAGATCAAAACATATTGATGTTAAATTGAATTTCATTAAAGATGTGATTGAAAACAAATTGTTCTCTATAAAAAAGATAGCCACCATAAATAATCCAACAAATATATTAACAAAACCTTTGTCTACAAAGAAGTTCAAGTATAGCTTGGACTTGGTAAATGTTCATGTAACATGAGATCTTTCAAGGTGTGTTAATAGAAAAGTTGTCCTTGATTGCTAATATTTTGAGAGAATTAATGTTAAAGTGAAAAACTATTGAGATACCTTGAATTTATATAATGACTTCTAATAACTTGTATCTCTTAAATTATTCTACTTAATGTGTTGTAATGGAAAATTTTCAAAGTTATTATAATGAGTTATGAGTCATTATGTTACAACTCAAATTAAATTGAAATTTTACTTTAATTTTTTATTTTTATTTGATTCAATTCATTCCTTTACACTATCCTTCTTCGTCTTTCAATTTTTAGTCATTTTAAAGATAATTTGTTATTTGATTGGATATGAGTTTATATTAAAGATGATTAACAATAAAAATTAAATATATGATATTTAATCAACAATAATGAGTTAAAAACAAATAATTAGTCAAAAGTGATTTCTGAGCAATTAAAAATATTTGTAGTGATAATTTGAAATTCTTTGATATTGATTTAGTTGTAAAATGTATAAATAAATTAAAATTAAAAAACATTTAAAATATTATTTTTATTGTGAAGGTCTTTTAAGAAATTAAAAATAAATTTGTTTATGTTAAATAAAAATATTTATTATTTTAAAATTATAAAAAATAATTTTTAGTTTTTATGATAATTTAAAATATTTAATATAATATATTTAATATTTTTAATCATATCTTTAGATACATATTAAAAAATTGTTTCATTAATTAATTTTTGAGAATAATCTATTGCCACATATTAAATATGTGTTGAATTGCGATAAAAAGAGAGATAAAGAAAAAAAATGAAGGGAAAAAGAGCAATATAAAATATAAAAATTAATGTGATAAATATATAATAATAATAATAATAATAATAATAATAATAATAAATGTTAACAAAATAATAAGTGTAAGAATTAAAGCATTTCTTCAAAGTAATATAAGTTGTAAGTTATTTTAGGTATGTATATAATTTTAAAAATAAAATGAGTTTGATAAAAATTGAACTAAATTGATTTTCAACTTAATTCAAAAATTATTTTCTTATTTTAAAACAAAATAAAAATAGTTTTAATTTTAGTTTAAATAAATTTTTTATTTTTCAAAAAATTGTAATTGTTTATGCAGTTCTTTTTTAAGTTTAGTCCCTTAAAATTTATTTTTATTTTCATGTGATTCCCGTATTAGTAATTTATAACTTATTTTATTACTTTTTTATATATAACAATTGAGGTGACTCATAGTTTGATTATAACATAACATAAATGAATTTTCAATTTAAGCATTCCCTCACCGTTGTGCATGTTGTAACTTGTAGGATCCGTATTGTTGCCGAGATTTTATGGGCCCAATTGTTGAACTTTTGTGCCACAGATTCTGCCTGAATACGGCCCTAAATTGAAAAACATTTCATGAACTAAAATAAAGTAAAAGATAGGACAATTATATTCAATATCACATATAATGCTAAATCTTAATGTTTCAAATAATAATTTTTTTATTAACTTTGTTTTGATCCTTAGTGGACAAGAGACGAAGCTCTCATCACTTGATCTAGAAAATTTATTGTTGAAAAAAATGGCAAAAATTTTGAAAATTTTCTTCAGATAAAAAATTAAGATAACACAATCTTTATAACACATGGACCTTTTTTCTTAATTATTCTACAATTTCAGTACACTCATATTTTTCAAAATAAATATTTAAATATTTTATAATACTTAATACTAGTATAAAAAGAAGAAAATTTTTGATATAACCTTAAAAATGTTCCTTACTATTGTGACTTGAAATTAATAACTTAAAGCCAATATATAGCTTTGATCTGCCTCTATTTTTACAAATCTAAACAATATTTGTTTCAAGATAATTTTTTTCAGTCAGCTTTGATACTTATTCTCAGCATATTCTTAAATATCATGTTACATTTTTACACGTCACATCAAAATCTTTTGCAGAAGAATTAATAAGACCATGGAGATGTTACTTGATAAACCAAAATAGACGTTTAAAATTTTATCCATCAGAAGATTTCTTTTTCCTAGCTTAAAATCTTGAAAGTATGCAGATGGCAGAGTAAAACTAAAATATTCGTAAATCAGACAGTGCACAAGTTACTAGCTAGCTGAACTAAAAGTTTAGCTGGAAGAAAAACATACAGGGTTGCTATTTCATCTTATTTAAAACCTTAATCAGCTCCACCTCCCAAAGGACCATGATCACTCTTCCATTTAAATTATCTAATTAGTTTTTTCAAGTGCTCTCGATCTCTTCAATGATTTTAGCTCATCTAACAGCTGCATCAAGTTGTTGTAAGAGGATCCACCCTTCTCAATAGTCCTCTTGGCAGCATCACCAAGCATTCTAGCTCTCCTTCTCATTTCTTTGCTCTCTTGGCTACTGTCCATCAAAATCGCAACAGCCTTAACTATCTCTTCCCTTCTAATCATTGCCTCATCTCCCAATCTCATCCAAAGCTTGTTTTCGTTGGCTCCCACTGGAACTCCCATCTTCAACACATCAACTAGCAACTTCTCATTGTAAAATTGCTCAGCAAACATAGGCCATGTGATCATTGGCAATCCAGCATTCAAGCTTTCAAGAATAGAGTTCCAACCACAATGAGTCACAATTCCTCCTACGGCAGGGTGATCCAATATCAACAGCTGTGGCGCCCAATTCCATATGATAAAACCCTTGTTGCTTTCTTTAATCCTTTGCTCAAATTCTCTAAGGAAATTGTGTCCATCTTCATCTCCATCTTTTTTCCTAATGACCCAGATGAAATTATGACCAGAATTTTCAAGCCCATGAGCAATTTCAACAATCTGAGCATGAGGGAGCCTAGTTAGGCTTCCAAAACTCACATAAAGTACTGACTCGTTTTGCTTAGAGTTAAGCCAATTCAACCACTCTGACTCTTGTGCAAGGCCCTCCCTGTGTCCCCTATTAACCTTCTCCTCATCATCCTTGTTAGCCCAGGCTGAAACTGGCCCTACACTCCATAATTTAATCCCGATGGTACTCTTATGAAGTTGCTCATAATCACTCTCTAGTTCTTGAAAACTATTGTAAAGTGCCCCATAGCTTTTGCTCTCAGATTCATACAATCGATCAAAAAAGCCACTCACAAAACTCTTTGCTCTTATCCATTCTTCTAGCTCAAGAGGGGTCATCTCTATTTTTTGAGGCAAACCAGGAATTGTAAACTTCTGAGTATCAGAATCCAACCCCTCGTGAGGGTTTTGCTGCCTGATAAAATGAGTGGCACAGCTGGAGAAGTAGCTTGAGCTGTAAAAGTATAACCTTGGAATCCCTAGTTTGGCAGCAGATTCCACGGTCCAAGGATAGAACATATCAGTGACTAGACAATCCGGTTTCAGATCCAGAATCAGAAACTCGATTTGATCTTTGAGCATTGATATTCCATGAGTGATTTTTTGCAGCATTTCTAGGGAAGTACCATCTTTGATATTTTCAGCCCCTTCGGGGAGACCAACTTGGGCTGCAGGGAATGGAACCAGTTGAGTTTTGATGGGGTATCCACAATTGAGGTCACTGTTTATTGCTTTTTGGAATGTTAAAGCATTAGCATGGGTTGTGATGATGGTAGCACTAACGCCATGTTTGGCAAATAGCCTTGCTGTGTCTACCATGGGGTTCATATGGCCTGGAGTTGGATATGGGATAAAAATGACATTGAGTTGGTTGTGGGACTGAGCTTCCATTGCCATGGCAATTGCAGTCTTTGATGGAGCACAATTTGGAAGAGAAAGGGTATGGTTTTCAATCTAAATGTGAAGTACTCGTCTTTTCGAGATGTGCAGTACTTATAATGGACCTTTACTTTTTAAGCCTATAAAAAAATGAAAAAAAATAATAGTGCAACATCGAACAACAGTATCCTTCATTCTGTGCAATCATAGGAAATGCCAAATTAACAGAAGAAATTTAAATGAATATAAACATAGTAGCAGAAACATACATGGTCCAAGGAAACCACTTGGAAACTCTCTTCCTTGTCTCAGCGTGTGAATAATGCTGGAGCTTTTAAAGTCAATGGGATATGTCCGTTGATGGAAGGTGAAACTTCATGGCATCGATTCACCTTTGAACTGGCTAAAGTATACTTAAAGCAAATAAATCCCTTGATTAAAATTTAGACCCTCGCTATGGTACAGTAAAAGTATATCTAGTCTACAACACTCCTTGGAAAATTCTTCTTTTTCTCACAAAAGATTGTCTGAATGGTGATGCTTACAAATATTGTCAACATGGATTTGAACGTTGATGGAGGCTAGAAACTTTGAGTGTTATCTACTTTTGTGGGTGAAAAAGAAAAAGAGTTGAATTATGAGGATATTCTTGCTTATTAGTCACTTCTTTGGGATTCTTTTTATATATACATTTCTTGGAAATTACAGCAGTTTATTTAATTATTTGTTCGAGCAAAAAACACATACAAAGCACAGAAGTGAGGAGAAAATTTTGAAACTCGAAGTAATTGAAAATATTTTAAAAAAAGAAAATAAAAGAAAAATGTGTATAAATCCACGTAAACAATAAAACCACATTGGCAGAGAATATTTTTGGGGAAACAATTTTTCTTTATTTTTATCAACAATGAAAATAAAAGATTATTTTTTTAAAATAAAAAAGTAGCTCTTAAAAATGTTGGGCTCAATTAGCACTATGCAAGTATAAATTAAAATTTTATTAAAGGTAACCAGTGATAAGTTTGGTCTAATAAAATTAGATTTTACAATACCAGTTCTAAGCATAAAATATATCAACATATAACGCGTAAAACTCTAATATTAAGAAAAAGATTACATAAAAAATTTTAAAAAATATTTCACTATATCAAAAAATAATTACAATACCTTTTTTATTCTTTTCATGTAAAATGTAGTATCATTTTAGTAAAATTTACTCATATTTAAATACTACAAAATTTATAATATTTTTTCTTCATACTCTCAATTTACTTATTTAATTAAACCCTGTTTTTCTCTCACTTCTAGAAACTGTCACCTCTCTCTCTTTCTCACAAAAGCTTAATTTTTGCTTTTTGCTGAAAAGCAATGTAAACAATGGCTTCTTGCATCTCAGTGGCTTTTCAAAAATTTTGGAACCGTAATTACATACATGTAGGTGAAAGACTTCCAACTCACTACATAATTAGGTGATGAATTATAGAGGTAAATTAAAATTAATGCAAAGTGGAAGTATTTTCTTAGATGGATCTCATGAAAAATATTTTCATTTAAAGAAGAAATGTCGCATTTCTATAGATAGAGGTAAATTAAAGAATACTTTAAACTCATAGACATTGTTAGAAGGGTTTTAGCTAAGATTTGGTGCCTTTTTTTAACTTGACCCACTGTTTATCTCTATGGCCAATACAAATCTTCATTATTTTTGTGTATTAAGTCATTTGGAAAGCCAGGTAACAGGAATCATGAATGATTATTCTAACTTTTTTGCTTTGTTATTCTAACATTGCACAAAAGGAACATATACAGTAGTATAGCAGACCATTACATGTTGGGCCTACAGAACAAGAAAAAATGTGGCCTACATTTCTAAGCCGAGGGAAGCTTTGAAATGTCCCAACTTGAGGACCACTTGAGGACCATGATGTGTTATCTCTTCCAAGTCAAAGAGAATGTTCATAGACCCAAAAACAAATCTGTTTTAAAATAGACAGTAATTTAAACTCTTAAACGTTTCAATTTGTTATTACAAGTTATTAATTTGATTCATTGTATTTATTCAATCCAATAAATCGTCATATGCAAAGTGCAAACGTGTGATAGTGTTATAAATTTATTTAATATTAACTATAGATTTATATAATGGGAGCTAGTTCTTTACTGGTTTTTTTTTTTCACTTTACAAATTATATAATTCTAACGAGAGAATTAAGAGAGGAAATAAAGGAAAAATTATAGTTTTGGGGAGAATTTTGGAAACACGTGATTTTTTTTTTCACACAGATTACGGAATACAAATTTGGCAAGATGCCCACTAGCACTTGTCACTTTTCAATTATTTGTTAATTTAAAAGTATAAGATCATATTAATTATGATAATTTTTAAAAATTAGGCTCGTATTTTTATTTAATTTTTAAATACATCGTGTTTTGTGATGAGGATGATAAATGTTATATTATAAAGTTAATTGATAATAATTTGTTATAATAAAATAAAAAAATTACACTTTTTAATGCATAATCTTATTTAACTTAAGTACCAACCAAATAAAGCAAAGAATTATTTGCGGACACCGCTCCATCATTGCCTCATTGGTCCCTCTTAACAATCCTTTTCTATTTCAGCCAAATTATAAATAGTAAAAACTAAACATTAATAAGATTTTTACATGATTTACTTAATATATGGCATCTTTTTTTAAAATTAAAATTTTAATTCAATAGAATATTTAATTAAATATTTATTCAACGAAATTTTCTTATGTAAGAGTTCTAAAATGCATAGTTGGTGAAAAGCATAATGCTTTGACTATTTGCCCTAAAGTAAACAGATATAAAACATTGAATTATGATTGAAAATGCATTGGAATTTGGAGATAGCGGGTGGGTCGTGCTCTCCTTATCTGCTATTCTGCTGTGCACCGTTTTGTGGACCCAATCCAACGCAAATAGCCCAACATGGAGACTAAAACGACGTGCCGTGTTCCCACAGAAGCAGGGATGTTTTAGGTATTTCAATATATAACGGCTATTTCTGCGGCTTTTTTTCTGGCTCTGAAATGATTGGTTCCCTCTTCACGCGTGTTTCAAACCCGTGAATCACCGGTCACCACTAAACCATGTACCCTACAGACTCCTATGACTTGGTCTCGTGACTCGTGAACTCTAGGTTCACACTTTCGACTCTTATTTCTCTAACTAAATGTTGTTTATTGAAATTTTTAGAAGCGACATTTTTATGTATTTTTTATATTTGAAATTCATTTTTAAAATACATGTATATTTAAAAAATTCAAATTTAATAAAAAATAAAAATATATAATTTATTAAATTTAATATCAATTATAATAATTTAAATAATAGAATTATTCTTTGATAAGTTATTTATTCTTAGTGTTATTTTTAATTAAAATTAATTTTTCATTTCAATACTTTGTTCAATAAAAATCACTTTTTAAATTATTGTAAATTTCCAAGATAAAATTTAATGTTAAGTAAAAAGTATTCCCTAAAGTAATAGCAGGATTACCGAAAGCTACTATCGTTTTTAATTGTTAATATATATATTTGCAATATTTAATGGTAGATGATAATACATTCATACGTTATTTTAAAATTATTATAATGATTATTATCGTAAGAGTTAAATTATTTTAATATTGAAACAATAAAATATTAAAATAATTTTATGGGATAAAATTTAGATTTTCTTATAATAAAGATGTCAATGTCATATCATAAGTTTGAATTTTATTAATTAATAATATTATAAAAATATCATATTTTTAATTAATATAATAAATATTTTTAAAAAATTATTAATATTATTATTACTCTTATTGAAAAGGCTAGAAGCAAAGAACATACAAAAGACATAGGTAGAGATAAAAATAGGTTAAGCTTTGAATAAATAGATCTGACTTGTCTAATAATTTTTAAGTTTAAGTCTGACCTATTACATGTTATAGACTTTTATTAAGCTTAACTTGACCTTTTTAAAAGTTTGACCTTTTTAGAATATGCAAAAAAATCTAGCAAGTAGCTCTTTCTCTAAGAGAATATGTAATAGAGATATTCTTCAACTCTAACGAAAAGAATTGAGATTTTTAATTTAAGATTTTATAATTTTAAAATTTAATCAATTTAATACATTGTTATATTATAATTTTTATATAAATTTTTTAATATATTATTATAAATTTTAAATAAGTCATTCTACTAGGCTTAATAGACTTTTTCTTAAGTTCAAGTCTAACTTATTTAATTAATTAAATTTTTTAAAAAGCTTAAATTAAGCATATTAATTAAATAGGTTAGGTCGGGTTAGGATTTAAATAGGCCTCTATCGAACGATTTGACCTATTTCCATCCTTAGACATTGGAAGTAATCTTCCAAATTCTAATGCCAAAAGCATCCAAATTTAAAAAAAAAAAAAAAGAAAGAGTCTTATCGAAATGACTTTTTTATAAAAATAAATTTTAAAAAAAGTAAAATTACATAAATGTCTTGTTATAAAAAAAATATATAAATATCTTGATATAAAAAAATTACATAAATGTCCTTATATCAATTTTAAAGAAAACGATTTAAATAGATTTTTTTTAAATAGAAATTATTTTGAATCGACTTTAGTTAGAGGTTAATTCGCCACATTTATAGTTGATTGAAAGTCAATTGAAACCATTTTTATTGGTGCGTAAAACTCGATTTAAATCGACTTTGGTTCAAGCTTACTTTGTCGCAACTCTCTTCCACAAAAGTTGATTAGAATCGATTTTAGTTCTATGAAAAAATCGATTTGAATTGACTTTGGTTCTACGAAGAAGTGGATTTGAATCGACTTTAGTTAGATAATGATCTAAATTGACTTAATTTTGTTGATCATGTTACAAGTAAATTATTAATAGAAGTAAATATTTAAAATTATTATTATATTTACTTGAGTTAATTTTAATTTTATTTGTCATTAATCTTTTTAGTGTTTAATTAAAAAGATGTAAAATATAAATAAATTATTGTATATTTAATTATTTATCTTTTATATATTTATTTTTTATGGTAATGTATTATATAGTGTGTGTTGTATATAAAACACATAATTTTTGTTACGTATTTAATCTGTTGATTATTTTACTGTAAGTGTATTTGATATTAGAATTTTTACTATTTATTGTCATAAATTAAATAATATAATTTTAAGCAAGTAAAAATTTAGATTATAACTTAGTGAATTTGAATAAATTTAAATTTAGTGTGTTAAATATATTTAGAGATTTTTAACTATTAATTCTTATTGTAATAATTTTTTTATTCATTTTAATGGACTTGATATATTAAGATAATCTTAATTAAATTATACTATTTGTTAAATTTATTTTATGAGTTAATTAATTTAAGTATAATTTTGTTGTAATTTGTGTATGTTAGATATCATATTGTATATGAATTAAATATTATTTACTATTTTGGTGTTTCCTTTTAGTTTTGGTAAACAATACTTATACTTGATATATAATTTTTTTTATTTTATAGGAAGTTTGAATTTTAAAAAGTAGAATCTATAATATGATGGTTGCTTCAGGATTCAGCTCTCCAATTGTAGCAAAGTAATTGGTAGACGGACAACCAACCAAGCCTTATTGTTGCTACAAAAAGTTGCTTCCTCCACTCTGTTTACAATCTCACCATTATAATATATAAGCAAATGAATATAATTCTCTATCATTTTACTAAAATTTTCACACTCAATCTATGGAATTTTCAAACATATTAATGCAAAGTTGAAAAGTATATTTAGTTACAGGAAACGAGAAAAGGGATGAGTATTGAAATCTATTTGAATTGACTTCTAAACTGAAATCTTCTTGAATTGAAGTCTACTTGGATCAACTTCTATATTAAGTTGAAATATAATTGAATCAACTTCTGTATTGAACTGAAATCTACTTGAATCGACCTTTGTATTAAACTGAGATATACTTGAATCGACTTATTTTTAAACAAAAATGTAATAATTTAGTGAAAGTCAATTTAAATCGACTTCTGTATAAAAGTAAAATCAATTCTACACAAGTCGATTGTAGTTGATTTCTTTGCAAATATTAAATGATTGAAAGTCGATTCAAATCGATTTCTCTTCCAGTACCATTCAAAATTTTAACCAAAGTTAATTAAAGTCAACTTTAATTATTATATTTTCAAGACACAATTGTAAATTTTTTTAAAAGAAGACATTTACGTAATAAATTTTTTAAATTCTTTTGTTTATGTAAAAAAGCCTATCAAAACACATACATGGAATACAATCCTCAACACATAACCTAGCCAATATATTAACACATCTACTAACTTCTGACATGGCAAAATTTAACAAATTAAATATGTTTGAGTAAGTTCCTAGTATAAGAATTTAAAGAAAAAAAGATTAAAGCTATTTTGGACAATCAAAATAAAAAATAAAGCCTTCTTAAAATCACACTCAATCTACATCAATAGAATGTTTTTTTGCACAACCAACTTCACTCCAAAGAATATAGTCCATAACTCTATAGCCACTAATCTACCATGAAAATTAACAATAAATTGGTCTTGATCATCACAAATTAAACCACCACACCCAGCAGTTGATAGGTGTTATACTTAAGTAAGAACTGTCTTAGATATTGACACTTTTTGCACTTAATTCTATGAAATTAAGCATCAATTTTCTTAATTGTAAGTAATTATGAGTCATATATATGTTTTAAGAGTTGAGTTTGATGACATTTGATTTGAAAAATATAGTTCAACAGGTAAATTGAACTGAAGAGAACAACAGGCAGAATGTTGAAAGCTTTTAAGAAATTATAGCCTCTCGCTTGAGTTAGCATTTTTCGCTTGAGCGAGAGACTCAGCCAGAAGAAGGAGTCTATAGCTGCCTAAGCTCGCTTAAGCAAGATTTTCCACTCGAGCGAGACACTCATAGTCATGCGCTGTTTGAGCAAAAATGGTTAGCTTGAGTGAGAGTATTTCTTCGAGTTGATATTCACTGCTTTCAGACCTTGCTTGAGCGAGGCATAGCTCGCCTGAGCGACGGAGCTTTCTTCATGATAAGGTTTTCACTATCGCCTGAGCGAGAATTAGCGCCCAAGAGAGAATCCACTTACCTGAAGCATATTTAAAGCGACTTGCAACTGAACCAAAAAGGAAGTTAGACACTTTTTGAAGAAGAAAATCGTAGAGCACTCAAAGGAAGAGAGTGGGAACACTCATAGTTCTTAATCTATCTTGTATTGATCATTTTGCTACTAAATTCCTTGTAATGGTTGTCATGGACAACTAATTTTTTGTTTGAGATTGAATGTAATCAACACACTCTAATGTATTTTGACTGGTTCACTCTTATGCATATATTTGATATTTAGTATTTTCAAATCTTGGTCTCCTTATTCTATTCTTAATGCTTGAATATATCTGATCACTATGTTCTTGATGTTAAAATCTGAGTTCTAACCAGGAAGTACTTCTCAGACTTCAATTTGAATAAGTTACTTGATTTGTTGATAATCTAGGAATATATATCAATGTATTAATTGCTTTAAGACACCTAAATTTAATGTTGGATGGCTTGTTATATTTTTTAGGGATTAGGGCATCATAATTTCATCTTAGAATTCTATATTTGAGGATTTAATATGGATGAAAGCTATGTGTTGCAACAAGATCTGTAAATTGAATTGAATTATATCTATGAATCAGTAAAATACAGAAGAGGAAGATTGATGAAATTCAATCCCAGTCTATACATTCTATATTAAATCGTAGTTACAATTTTCATTTCTTTTTCTCTTGCTAAACTGAATGAATTTCCAAAAGAACCTCTTTCAAAACTAATTTGTTGTAAATACTTAATGAGTTACATAATTGAGAGAATTTACATAACTTACGCAAGAATGAGAAAAGAATGAAGGAGTTTGAGAGAAAGTAAAAATAAGGATTATTATTTCGGTCAAATCTCAAAATCTCAAAGTGTTTAATCACCTCCCCTAAATCAAAACCTTATTAGTCTATTTATAAGCATTGATTAAGGTAAACTAAATGGCCAAAATTCAGGCCTTAATTATAACTACAAGCACATCTGCCTCAACTTCAAAAAATTATAAAAAAATCAAAATCAACTCCAAATCTAGCAATCTATATATATGAATTTTGAAGCCTTGGATGTGTAGAATCCAATGCAACTAGAATCAGGTAAAAATAATATCTATATAAAAAGTTATGGCTGAAAGAGTAGTTAGAGGTCAGAATTACTAAAAAATACGAAATTAATGTATTTATTTGTAATAGGCCCAATTTATTTCAATAAGTAAAAAATGATAAAAACTCTAAAAATAAAGCATATTAAAAATGTTTATAAATTAAAATAAAATTATAAATATAAACCTAAAATATATCACATTAGAGAAATCCAGGGAGCTAAAAATTTAAAGAGTATTATTACAATTCATTTTACTATCATTAGCCCTAATTTTAAGTCGTAGACCAATATGATCAGACTTAGGGATAGAAATATGAACCATAGAACTGTTGGAAAAGATCTGATTCCATATATCATTTATAACTACCATATTTATTCTCACTATTAAGTTACCTCTATGCCAAGTAAAAGGGTTGCCTTTGAACCCAAGGTCAAACCGATTACACTTATTTAAACAACTGACAATTTTTTTTATCTAGTATGTATTAGTATTATTTCCCCCCCTTCTTCTATGTATTATAGAGAGCAGTGTTAAAATTTCCAACAAGGCACTAGTGGCCAATGATATTTTTACTGAACTCAACTAATTTCCTCCAGCATTCAGTTTTAAGTTTATTTATAGGCTTAACATAGATGGAGGATAAAACCCATTCCTTATTATCCAAGGTTTTAACTTTTAGATGAATAGCAAATTTGGTACCTAAGTTTATTATTATTTCAAAGACACCAAATGCCCCTAGAAAAACCAACAACATCCACTTTCTCACACCTTTTTAATTGAATTTTGTTAATTATGTTGTCAGCTTTATCCTTACTAACCTGAGGTTCAAATAAACCAAGAAAGTCTACTTTGTAAATATTCACCAAATAATTAGTTAACCTAGGAAAAGTTTTGCTCATAAATCTATACATATTGGGCTAAGAGGCATCCTCAGGATGCTTGGTCAAAAGCATGCTGGATTCCAGCTCAGATCTAGAGACTAACCACTCAGTGCTACTAATAGGCTTATGTATATCCATACTAGGTCCTGGGTTAGGGGGTTCACTCTCTATATCCTTTCCAGGGAATGTGTGGGAGTTCTAGATAATCTCATTCTCCATATACTTCATTATAGGAAAAATGTCCTTTTTCCAATTATTTTTCCTATTTGAAGAATTATCCTCAGGGAGATGTGGGTTCTGTTCTATAGGCAACAAACCCTCCTTGGGATCCTTATGAACTTTGGCTGGCTGCATGCTGTGATTGAGCTAAGTTACTTTCTTATAATTGCTAGGAACAAGGTTTTTTAGGCCACTTTTCCCTACATGATTAAATCTATTAGAGTTACCCTTATTAGATTCTTTAGTACTATCTACATGCTGATCCCCTAGTGTGATCTCAGAGTCATAAGTCATTTTATGCATCTCTCTAGTCTTAACATCGCCCAAAACATCAAAATGAGATCCCAGCATGGGATCCTAACCTTTTTCAGTAGGGATAAGAGAATTAGTATTCCTAGATAAACCAAGTTTCTTTCTAATGGGCTTTTTGACTATCATCCAAGGGCTGAATTTGCCCTTAACATCCTCAATCTCATCTTCTGGGCTAGGGTATGTATTAATTTCAGTAGTAATTATTCTAGAATCTTCTCCATTATTTTTATTAACTATGGATTCGGACGAATTTGTAATATAGTGTTGAATATTAGAGTTAAAATCAGGCTTCTCACTACAAAGGTCCATTATGTGACCATATCTGCTACAATTAAACCAAATTAAGTGTAAACTCTCATACTCTACTCTAAATTTCTGACCTAACACTTTGAAAGAAGGAACCAACTTTTGATTTAGGTCTAATTCCACACATATTCTAGCAAACTTCCCTCTAGAAACTAAAAAAGTGTATTGGTCTATTTTTAACATTGTCCCCAGATATGACCCTACTTGCCATAAAAATTTCTGATTATATAATTCTAGAGGTAAGTCAAGGATTCGAATCCATGCTACAATTTTTTTAAGATTATAGCCCTTGGATAAAAAAAGAGTTCTTCACCTCTGGACCAGGAGATAATGATATAAAATTAGCCAAAAAGTGCAAATTTGTAGTCCTCTAGTTTTGTCAAATTTCACTAAGTAATAGTCATTTTTCAGGTCTAAAATTTTTAGGTTCTCATTTTCCCCCCACAGAGTATCCAATTTCTGGTTTAAAAAGTTAAAACTTGTAGATTTTCTTAAGATCTTTACTATAAGGGTATATTTCCAAGGTGAACACCATTGCTCATAGTCTTCCGAAAGGATTCTAATCTCAGGGCAAAGATCGTTAGTAACATTTACATCAGAGGCATCCACCCCTTCTTTTGGAGGGACATCAAAATCCTCCATTACAGATCTGAGAATTTTATCATCGCCTAAGTCCATAGATATATCTTTTAGTGCTAAAATTTTATCCCTATAAGATGTACGAGAAGGAAAGCAAGAGTTAGAGAGAATCTGATTCGCGAGAAGATCAAAACTCTGATCTTCTTGCATGAGTTGATTTAGCACCTCCTGAGGGACCACATCCTCCATTCGAACCTTCTTAGAGATATGGGTCTTGAGGTTCACCTTTTTTGAGGAACGTTTCTTTGCTTTAAACCTCCCCATAATCGCTTCCTTCTTGGTGGAGAGGGATGGAAGATCCTTCGTCACAATGACGATCTGATTCGATGGTGAAGAGGAACACAGGTCTTCTTGCATATGTTGATTCAACACCTCTAGCGGACTCATAGCCTCCATTCTACCTTTCTTCGAACTGCGATCTTTTAGATTAGCCTTGTCTGTTGGGCGTTTCTTAGCCTCTACTCTCGCCTTAAGCGCTTCCTTCTTGAATTGAGGAATCTGAGGATTAAAGCCCTTATTCATTTTTGCAAATGCTACTGAGAGGAGTTCTTTCGTCGTAGTATCGGTAAAGGAAAAATAAGGAAAGGGTTAAGCTAACCCTGAAAGAAAGAAGGCGGCGTAGTCTCTCTCTATTTTCAATAAATGAACTCTTTGAGGAAACCCTAAAACAAAATTATGTGATTAAATCTTTTTACTACAATGAAAAGAGAAATTATAATATTTTTTTAGTAATATTCTAACAGGTTCCTAATTGTTTAAATCTATGCCAATGTTTCATCCAATTTAAAATAAAAATGCTAATGAATGCTTTTAAATGATAGAGATTAAGAAAACAAACAAATAAAATAAAATAAAATACATTTATTATATTAAAAGTGGTCAATTTAATAATTTAAACAATAAAAAACATTTATTAGAATATACTAAATATTCTTTAATTAGTATTTAATATATTCATTTATAAGATCCTTAAATGACATTCATTGGTATTTATTTATTGAGGTTAGTTATATAATGAATTGAGAGTATAACTCGTCTCATATTATTTAATTTTGAATATGAAATAGGTATATAAAAATATTCAATATTATTGACAATAATATATATATATATATATATATATATATATTATAAAATATTTGTTTAAAAGAATTATATGATATTTTTTAATTTTGATTTTCTTAATTTATTATTTCATTAATTTTTTTATATTTTTAATTTTTATTTTTGGTTTATTATTAGATATTTATATATATTTGCAATAATAAATTTAAGATAAAGAAAAATTTTAAATACTTATTAAATAATTTAATATGATTTATTATATATTTACCATAAATAAAAAATATTTAAAATTTTTAATAACATCATATAAAAAAATAATGTATTATAAATTTGTGTATCGTACTAAAACAAAATATAGGTACAATTAAAATAAATAATATATTATTAGACGGAGACAGAAAAAGATGTACATCTCTATACTTCGACCTTCCCTGAATATTTTGAGTGTGTTTGATTATTTGTTAAGAAAATCGTTCACGTTAAAGAACAAGCATAAGATTTTTTATTTTATTAACTCAAATGGTTGTTAAGTATATTTTAAGACTTTCATATTAACTTAACATCATTATGAGCGGACACGAGTGGAACAAATAATTAAAGAAAAATGTATTAATTAGTTTTATTTTTTAACTAAAATTTATAATTTTTATAATCTTAAAAGTTAGTCAATAATTATATAATTATTTAAAAATATCGTGCAATTTTTTAATATGTGTAATAAAAATAATTCTTATTTTAAAGTTGCGAGAACAATAAATTTAAATTATATGAAGAAATAAAATTACATATTAGTTAGTAATAATATAATCATTTAAAAAAATTATGTAAATTTTTAAATTATAATTATTTAAATAAATTTTCATGATCTATATTATAATTTTTATTTTTATAATAATTAAATATTATACTGGAGTAATTTTCTATCCTTTTGCGTCTCGTTGGAATAAACAAAAGATGGTTATATTAAAGTAAAAGGAAGTTAAAAAAAATCGTTTTGATATTTTTGGAATTGATAATTTTAAATCATGTTGTTCGGATTGAATACAAATGAGTTAGTGATATGCTTTTCTATCATTGTAAATATAGATATAGATATTTCCTTGTATGCCGATTTCTCTCTTTCTGATATATTTATAATAGGAAAAGGAAGTTTAACAATAATTGTGGAAAGGAAGGAAAACGTGGGCCTGCAAAAGGAACCAAAACAGCACATCATCATCATCATGATAGAGAAAAAGAACAACTAACTATCGTTGCTCGCTTGGCACTTGGACATAACTAAGCTGACAATCACCGCGTACCCATTCCGCAGGGTTTCTTCTTTCGCATATTATATTAAGCCATCAATAATGCCCAAAACGGCGCAAAATTATTATTATTATTATTTTCATTACACATACTCATTAGGAAATGGCATTCCTGTAATTATGAAACTTCCGGGGTCCTATATCGCAAACGAGAATATTTGACCAACGGTTTACTCAATTCCTTTACTCACGCAGCTGAATCCGCTTCGCTTTTCGCTTTCCCATACCACTTAACTGTGTTTCCTCTTTCTCTGCAAAAGCAAAGCACCACCATCACCGAGTCACGCTTTCAGAGTCATGAACTCGCTCTTCCCTTTTCCGTAGCTATACCAACCCTGCGCTAATATTCATTCATTAACCATGTATCCCCGTTTTGCCCCTCCTTTCCCTCTCTATTTCTCAATCTCTGCCACTGAATCAAAACCCCTAATTGGAGCCAACCACACTTCAGCTAGATTCTGTTCTCGATAGGGGAAAAGAAAAAGTTCCTCCAAACTCCAATTTTTTTCTTTATTTTTGGAAATTTACCATTTTTTTGAAATATTTTTTCTGTGAAGGAAAAGGGTAAGTGCACAGTCGTTACAATGGAAACTGCCGCAGGCAAGCCTGGCGCTTTCCGGAACCTTCTTATACGGTTTCTTCTATTTGGCGTTTTCATCATCGGCGCTCGTTTTGCTTACGTCATTTCCATAGCCGGCGAGTCCTGTAACATCGGCGACTTCTGCTTCTTCTCCCTGCCGGAGTCTCTCAGCCTCGTGATCGCCAGCTCCGGTCCCCTCGCCGTGGAGTCTGTTTCCGGCCGTGGTTCTTCGCAGCCGGAGCTTTACACCAGCAAGGACTGGATCAACGGCGTTCGTTTCTACTCGTCTGTGTTCCAGGACCTGGTTACCGGAGGTTACCTCACGCCGGAGTCGAAGTCGCTGTGCGTGGAGACGCCGACCGGACGCGACGTCTTCGCGCTGAGGGAGATCGGCGTTCGAGATGCCATCGGAATATCGAGGAAAGCGGCGAAGCCGCTGGTGAAGTCCGGCCGAGGTGACCGGATTCCGTTCTCCGATGGCACCTTCGATTTTGTGTTCTCCGGCGATGGAAGCTTCGAGAAGTCGGCGAAGCCGGCGGAGTTCGCGGCTGAGATTAGCCGTACGCTGAAACCGGGAGGGTTCGCGGTGTTCCATTTTGCAAACCCTAGAGATACGTATAGTTTAAATTCATTCCTTGATTTGTTCAATTGTTTCAGAGTAACGAAGTTGCATGGCTTAGAAGGGTTTGATCCTTTGATGCCTTATATACGTGAAATTGTTTTGAAAAAAGAGTGTGGTGATGGTGCTGGTAAATATGATGGTGATTATTCAAATGGAAAGTGTTATGTTCCTGGTTATAAGCATGATTTGGTTAAGAATGCCGAGTCTTTGATTGAAGAGGAGCCATTGAAGCCATGGATTACTTTGAAAAGGAATGTAAAGAATATAAAGTACCTTCCTTCGATGGTAGATATAAGCTTTAAGAATAGGTATTTGTATGTTGATGTTGGAGCTAGAAGCTATGGCTCTAGCATTGGGTCTTGGTTTAGGAAACAGTATCCTAAGCAGAACAAGACATTTCATGTTTATGCAATTGAAGCTGATAAGACTTTTCATCAGGAATATGGGCTGAAGAAGGGGATTACTTTGGTTCCTTATGCTGCATGGGTGAAGAATGAGACCTTGACGTTTGAGATTCATCGTGATCCTGGGGAGCAGGTTGAGGTTAAAGGCAGGGGGATGGGTAGGATTCGACCTTTGAAATCGTCGGGTGTTGGGGAGTTTGATGGTGAAGTGGAGAAGATACGGGGATTTGATTTTGCTGACTGGTTGAAGAACACGGTTTCGAAGAATGATTTTGTTGTGATGAAGATGGATGTGGAGGGTACTGAATTTGAACTGATTCCGAGATTGTTTAAAACTGGGGCTATATGCTTGGTAGATGAGATTTTTCTTGAATGCCATTACAATAGGTGGCAGAGATGTTGCCCCGGGCAGAGGAGTTCGAAGTATGAGAAAACATATGATCAATGCTTGGAGCTCTTCAATTCTCTTAGACAAAGTGGTGTTCTTGTTCATCAATGGTGGTAATTGCCCGATAGGTGAAAGCATCAACTTCTTCTGTAACATTATTGTTTTCCTTTAACCTTCTATATGTTTCTTCTTCAAAGCTTTTTTCACCCCAGACCACAGAGAAGATTGCTGTGTTTCAAATTTCTTTCCATGTAACACTTGCAATTGAAAATGAAATCATTTAAATCATTGACATTTGTTGCAGCACTTTATTTTTTAATTTTACCATGTATAGATATAATGGGTAACTGGATTCTGGAATATCTTATTTTATCTCTGAAAAAAATTTAATTGGTCTATTTTGTCAGTACTTTTAAATTATAAATTGGTTTCACTGTAAATGGAAATTAAAGGCGGGATAGTCATAAGGCTTTTGAGCTTTTCACTTGAAATAGAGGAACAGTTTTCTTTAAATTCCAGTTCCCAGGATATTCAATTCCACAGTTAGAGTATAGGGGGTGATCTGTGACTTGAGGTCATTGACCCAAACACCTATATGCATATTGCTGAGAATTCAGCCAATTGAACATATTAATCACGGAGATTGAACTCAGTTCAAGTATTCCTTTGTAGTAATTTGGAGGCAATATGATCCATCAACGTTAGAATGTAGCTACGGGTTCTTTCCTTTGTTTTCTGGGTTCGATGTATATATGTATGTACTCGGTGGATAGTGCCAGTTTCTCTTCATATTAAGCAGGAGAGTAAGATAGGTAACTTGGTAAAGAGCTGAGCTTCTAACGTCATTATCACACTCCAAGTCTTGTACTAATTCAAATACTCTCTCATTCCCTATGTCAGCAGAAGCTCTGCTTGTTACTATTGGCAAATGGAAAGCAAGATATGAGATGTCATTAATTAGCGCCGCAATTTGAGTAGTGTGACTATTAAAAGGCCATTTCCATACACTAACATCAGCTGAGATTTTATACAATTATGTATGATACTTCTCCTTTTTTTGACATTATACCGAGTTTCTGACTTCATATAATGTCATAATGATATAAGAAATCCAAATGATTGTATTGTGCCCTGTATTATGTTGCAGGGTTAGATATAATTTTAGTTCTTATAAAATTGTTAAATTTAAATTTTAGTCCTTATTAAATTTTATTCATTTTTAGTTCTTATATTTAACAAAAATAATGTGTTTTTAAGAGTGCCCTTTATTATGTTATAGGTTTGTATATATTTTTAGTTCTTATAAAATTGTTAAATTTGAATTTTAGTTTAAATTTTATTCATTTTTAGTTCTTATATTTAACAAAAATAATGTGTTTTTAAGAATGCCTATTTTTAGTTCTTATAAAATTGTCAAATTTAAATTTTAGTCCTGATTATATTTTATTTTATTTTTTGGTTCTTATATTTAACAAAAAATAATGTGATTTTTAAGAGTGCCCTGTATTTTGTCATATGTTTGATATATTTTTAGTTCTTATAATTGTTAAATTTCAATTTTAGTCCTGATTAAATTTTATTATTCTTATTTCTTATATCTAACAAAAGTAACGTGTTTTTAGTTCCTTAAAATTAAACAAATTTTTAAGGAATAAAAATATATTTAATCCCATGTTGTATATAAATTTTAGGGGGAAGGGTTGTAGGATAAAAAGGGAGATTTTGTGTGTAATTTGAGTGTTACTGTAATTTATTTACCTTTTCGTTTACAATTAGGTGTTAAGCACTCACGATTAGCAGGAGGATTATTAAAAAAAAATTATAGGAAGATATAATATAATTCAAGTGTAGACATCTTTTGAATTGTCGTATCACTCCTTTTTCCAAAACAATAAAAGAAAATGGTGTGATCTTGCATTCAACAACCTTGCAACTTAGATGGTACCACATTCATTGTATATTATTATGTCTGTTAAGTATCGACCTCGCTAATATAATCCCCAATAATTTATTCAATGTTTCCTATTTAGCGATTTTTACGGGAGCGATGTAATTAATGATCGAGCAGATGATAAGAATACCATATACCATGGTGGTGATGTCGGGATGCTGTAACGATACTTCTAACGTAGCAAAATCCAAATGCTTTCTACATTGCCAAAATTTCCCCCCTTTTCTTCTTCTTTTTTGAGTGTACTACACTGATGGGTGTGAGAAGATAGGTTCCATTGGATATTTTGACGTTGCCAGAGTCTGTGTGGGGTTCCCGCAAAGGCTCTTGGTAGTTGAAGATAGACTAAATGCGTGAGAAAAAGATATGAATGTGGGACTTTCTATTATTAATTAATGACAGCGAAAACAGTGGCCAAAATACTTAAGCATGAGTTGCAACTTAGCTGGATATTGATTACTATCAAGATACCTTATGATGTCAAGCACATGTAAAGAAGAGATAGATTTTGAAAATAAAAATCTTGTAATCTTGTCATCATCCCTTGCCAGAAATATAGGTGATGGTAAAAGTGGTAAATCTCTTCAGGTTTTTTCTTTTTCTTCGGTGTCATATCATATCCAAAGGGATAATGATAAATAAAGGACAACAAAGATATGCTAAGGGGCCGTTAACGGGGTTCTTTAAATACGGCTGCAATAAAACATACAGTGACGGGAGCATCTAGTTATTTTCTTGATCTACTATCCTTTAAATGAGAAAAGAAATCGATTTCTTGTAAAACTCAAGGAATCGATTTCTTCAAACTCAATAATCTATCACTTACATTGAAAACTGTGAATAACTTTACTATCAAGTTTTTTATCACCAAGTTTTATCACGGAGTCCATTTTGGTTATAGGAATTTCAATCTTTGGAAAGTTTTTTGCAACATGCTATTGTCTTTTCTTCTTATGGTAGCAAGCATGGATGCATAAAACTTTTAAACTCGTGGTGTCACGGGTAATAACATGTAACGCTTAAATTGGAAGGCACAGAATATCTTATCTCTGATAGGTAGCTTGGCCTCTTGCAAAGTTGCGACCCACTTGGTGGGGAAATATCCACCAATCCAAGTGCTACTCTCTTTCAACTTCACTATCATGATAGTGTGACTGTTTCCACTAACCATCTTCTCAAATTGGCTTGCTATTGCGACCTTCACGAAGATTGCAGCTGTTAGTTTTGGATAAAAATTAAAATTGTAACTGTCATTGGCCCAGTGATAGTGATCTTTCTTGCAATGAAAACTTTGTGTGTACGCTGTCATGCAATTACTAAGGCCAAAGAAAGAAAAGCAAAATTTAATCAAGAAGCTGCAATCTCTCAACCAGCATAGTCAAACACGATTCGGCAAGTGGAAGCCGCTGATATTTTTTATGGATTCATATTATTCACACACTATTTTTATTTTTGAAATGGTTCTTTAGACAATCATAATAGGTTTAGATTTTGTGGGATTTTATGCATGATTCTAATGCAAGTTTAATAGCCAATTTTTCTCAGGCTTCTCACGAATTGGTTACATTGTTAATGTTAATCTTTTTAGGCCATCAAGTTTGATTTTTCATTTATGCTATATATAACAAAATATAATCTTCACTTTCTTAAAGTAAAAGTATCTCTTATTCTCTTAAATATTAACTTTTATTATTGTTTAATGTTTTTTTTTATATTTTTACTTTTTTAACATATTTAATAAATGATTCTTTTACATTAAACTTTTCGTTTCATTTCAAATCTCAACTATTTATAATCTCAATCAATTCCTTTTATTTTTTTTAAAAAGATTTCTCTTTTCTAACTTAAATTTGAACTGCTTATAATTTTCTTATGTATTTGAATTAATTATACTTATTTCCATTATAAATTTAAATATTTTTCTCTTAAAATTTCTTTAAACTTAAAATTTTTGACCTAAATCAAATATATCATTGTAATGTGCAAAACACTTAAAAAGTTTCTAAAACGTGTTCTAAAAATGAATTTGGTTCTTCTAAAGTGAAGGGTATACTTTAAAGAATAAAGTATATAATTATAATAATTAATTGTTAAGATTGTGAAAAAGTATGAAAAAATAAATAATTTTGAATCCTCCTATAATATCCTTCTATTAATATTCTATTTACTGAAGATAAAATTGAATAGTTTTCTAGTTTTAAGACATTAAATGTACATATTTTTTTAAGCACTTTCTTATTAAATAAAAGGAAAATTAACGACAAAATATTGTAAGAGAATGATTTTAATAGTTAACTTTTCAATCAATAATTATATTATTTTAAAATACATGTTTACTTTATAAAAAGAAAATTCGATAGAAATACTGATCGTAAAATGATAAAATAAACTCAAAATATATTGGCGACAATTATATATAATTTTGCTTGCCTACCCCACTAAGAAGAAGAATTAAAAAGTGGGATTAATGGACTTTTACATAAACCCACTTTTACATTGTTGGACCATTATTCGTTAAAGCCACAAATGCTCATACTGCATTGCTCATATTCCTTTCATACTATATGTTTAATTTTTCTTAATCATTTATCCGTACAATAAAAAGTAATCAACCTCATGATTAAGAAAATAAAAACAAAAAATTTAACCAAACTTTTATTTGCTCGAATTATTTCAACTAAATCCAGACTTCTTACTTTGATTTTTTTTCTTATCTTTGTGATATAAAACATTATTTCTATTATAGATTTTTGAATTTGTATTTTTAATAGGTGTTATTATTTATTATCAAACTCGTGAATGAATTGACAAAATTTAATATCTCGTAATTAATAGTTTGAATTTAAGTTTAGTTATTTTAAAAAAACTTTATTGTCAATAATTCTATCCGACTTAAATAAGATCACTATCGAACGATATTTGTAATTTAAATTATATATATAATAAATACTTATTTGTATATATGTGATAACTGTGAAAATTAAATGTTTTTACCTTTCAAATTATTTCTTAATTTTACGTTACTATTATTAACTACCATTTTTTTTTTCAAACCACACACGATATTTTACTGACAGTAGAATTCTTTGTTTCCGTGGAAAGTGAAAGCTTCCATTTTGATTCTCTTATCAAATACTATGCTTTTTTGGCCTGGTAATGATATTAGAAGATAAATTAGTAAAATAGTATATTTAATGCTTCTTTTTTTATTAATTTAACTGTTTAATTTAAATTTTTATAAAGAGAATCATATTTATAAAAGTTTATACAGTTCAAACACTAATTAATATTTTATCATCATATTACATTTTATCATCTAATATATTATTTAAACAATTCTAATGTATGTTAAAGATATAAAATAAAATATCATTGAATAATAAATATTTAAGATTATTAAAAGTTATAACATTAAATTTTATCAATATATTAGTTGTTATGATTTCTAATAAAAAATTATTATATACAAATTCTGGTTACATACCGTTAATTAGACATTGAAAAAAATTAATTAAAATACAAATAAATAACTATTATTACATTACGAATTTATCAATGTCTAAATTACAAGAATCATTGAATTTATAAAACTTGTATTTGATAATAAAAAATGGAAAGGAATTCATTTATTTTAACAGTAAGTTTTGACTTACTCTAGTTAATAACATTTTATAAATATCAAAATTTATTAACTTAATCTATTTAAAAGTTTTCAATAAATAAATAAAGCCTACTAAATTTTATAAATTATTTAACACTTCATTGAAATATAAGTAAATATTTATTATGAAAATACATATTTATGAAGAGAAAGGATCTTCTTACACCAGTGTAAGTCTAAAAACTCTTACACCAAATCTGAACCTTTTATTTAACTTACATCTAACGGTCAGTAAACTAATAAATTATAACCTGTTAGATGTAAGTTAAATAAAAAGTTTAAATTAAGTGTAAGAGTTTTTAGACTTATACTAATGTAAAAAAATCTTGCCTTATTTATGAATATTCAAATTATTTACAATTTGATATACATAATTATAAAAATAATGTCATATGATTTAACAGTTGAATTAATAAAACTTGATAATTATAAAATTTTTAAGCAAAATAAATTGTTTAGACTTACTTTTAAAGTAAGTGAGTCTTTCAAAAACTAAATTTAATATATATGTCATTTTATTAAGTTTAGCACTTGATGTAATTATTTTGATCTTATTTTTTTTAATTTGTTATTTTTTTTCTTTCATTATTAAGTATCTTCAATTTTATTTCTTTATAAATTCTCTAAATTAGTTTGTATTTATTCATTCTAAAATATAATAATGTTGATACGAACTTTTAATAGTTAAATGATATTTGAACTTCTTCAACTAATAACTCGCCCTCTTTATTTCCATCAACACTCCACTGCCGCAGAGCCAACTTCTAGCTTTGTAGAGACAAAGTCTTCATTGACTTTGTATTGAAATCATATCAAGAATGCAGCTGAAAGGACACGGAAGGTGACGGGAGCTCTTCATTTTGAATTCATGGTATATGCATTGTTCATTGAATTATTAATGCTTACACATGGTTTTTATAATATTGATTTATGAGACTGATCAAACAAATGAATAAACTTTTAGAAAAAAAAAATGAGAAGAATAAAAATTGACCATATAATTTCGTGTATTGAAGGAAGAATACGATAGTTGAAGAAAAGTATCTCTCACTAATATACAAAATGAATAAATGAAAGGAAAAAAATTGGTTTGAGACTAGGTACGGTTTCAGAATAGTTGAAGCACAATGCTAAAAAAATCCTTTTTATGACTTATGTCATGTTACAGTGGTATTTAAAGGGTGAAGAAGAATTCTTTGTTGAAAGATATGTTTTTTTAATAAAAATATGCAAATTGATTTTATTACTATTCATCATATTAGTATACCAAAAAATATGCAGACAATCTTCTTCATCATATTAGTATTCAAACACTTCTTGATTAGATGAAGTAACTTTTGTAAATGCATCTTCGTTAAGTTGATTTCTTACATTTTTTATTCTATTGTATACCAAATAATCGATCTCCTACACACAATTTTATTGCGTCTCTCTGTTCAGTAGCCTGTTTTTTGTGAGACTTATGTGATAAAGTTTTTTCAATGCCATTACTATTTAGATTATATATATATATATATATATATATATATATAATAATAATAATAATAATAATAATAATAATAATAATACTAATAATAAAAAATATTTTACACAAAAAATAACATGATAATGGTGACCACACTCCTTTTTTGTTGTGTGTAATTTAAATGGATGTTGATACCCACTTAATACAAGAGTATTGAAAAATTTACTCAATCAAAAAATTATTCTCACACTATTCAAGTTAAAATATTGATATTGGACAGGAGAACTATGACTCGATCGTTTTAAAGCAAAATCTAATTTAATTTATTTAACAAAATGAACTATTTAAGATTAAAAATTATAATATAATATTATATTACAATATTAAATTTTAAAATGAGTAAATTTTAAATTAAAAACTTTAATATTTTTTATTGAAGTTTGAGAGTACTCTACTACATACCCTTTGAGAAAGAAAATACTATGCTTATATGAATTTTTTGTGTTACTACTACTTGATGCATCTTTTTTATTAATATTTTTATATTTTATTTTAAAATAATACTATTATTTGTGTATTTTAATTTTTTGTTTGTTGTATTTACTAATTTTAAGTTTAAAATTTATTTAGTTGTATCGTATTTGTTGATTTAAAGTGTGAAACTTTATACTACTAAAATTGTTTAATGATTTATGAACTGATGTTTATTTAATTGTATTTATTGTATGTTTAGTAATTTACTTATTTAAAGCCAATATCTGATTTGAAAGTGATATATAAAAATATATAATTTTATTATAAATATTCAAAGTGTTGAATCATTTATTTATGATCTTAATCTCTATTTCTTTTCTTCATGTCTTAATCTCTTGAAATTTTCTTAAGTTCTTCCATCCCTTTTATTCGATAGTGGATAGAAGTTAGTGAGTCTCTCTCCTTAAGGTCTTTGATCTCTTGAAAAATTTTAAAATTCTTCCATTCTTCTCTTTAAAATGGTAGATAGAAGTTAGTGAGCGTACTTTCTTTTCTTATTATCATAAGTCAATCCTTATTTTGGTAACAACTTTTTTACCTATCCAAAGGGTGAGAAAAAGTTTCATTTTATTTGAATTTATAATTATGCTCTACTTACTCTATCTTTAATAATTAACAATTATCACATTAAAATTTATAATTAGAGTTAGGCCATAAATTGCATAGACCATTAGGCTATAAATTACACGAACCATTTGTTAAATTGTTAGAATAATCTGACACCTTAAACTCCAATAATGTTGACAACATTTTTGTAGGTCTATGAAAATGTAGCGGTGTTGGAGTTGATTATTGGGTTATAATAGTGAATTTAAGAAGAGATAAAAAAGTGAAAGAGGTGGTAGGAGCTTTAGAGATGTAGACCATTGCAAATGGTGTGACTCTAGGGAAAGGGGGAGAGAGAGAGATGATAGCAGCTTTGGGATACAATCACAAGTCATTGTAAATAGTGTGGCTCCAAGAAAAGAAGAAGAGAAAGAAAAAAGTAGTAAACGCTTTAAAAACGCATACTATTATAAATGGTGTAATTTTGAGAAAAAAAGAAAGGTAGTGATGATTTTAGGTCACAAACCACTATAGCATAACTTGGAAAGAAAAAAAAGGTGTGAAGAAGATATAAAAAACAATTGTTTTAGCATCTATGTCACTTAATTGCAAAATTTAACTTTTTAAATGAACTTAATTACATGATTAATTGATATATAAGAGATTAATTGAGCAATTTAAATAAGTAAAAAACTAATACACATTGTAACTATCACTTAAGAGGCTAATTTAATAGTTTACTTTATTCTTATTCAACATAAAACACCAAAATATATATATATAAAAAATTAACATAGCATTAAAGTGACATTTTAATAAAAAAAATATTTTCACATTTAGAAATTAAATATTTTGACAAAACAAATTTAGAAAATAATACATCACAATTTGTAAAAATCGATTCTACACAAATTATATTTAAAAAGAGAACTGATAAATAACAGAAAAGATGATTATACGAATTTATGTATATTTTTTCATTCCACCGATATTGAAATAAAAAATAAAATAAAGTCTTTATCAGAACTTACAATAGATTGTTTTGTAAACTGTTTTCATCTATTATTTGTGCAACAAAGCATTTCTCATCTAAAAACATGTTTAAAAACACCTTTTCTTACAAAGTTAATTGATTTTTTAAATTGTCAAGAAAATAATAATTTTTAAAATAAACTAAATTAAATATACACTTTTTATAATCCTTGAGTTGAATTTGAGTTTTGGTTTAAGAACATGGATTGCATTGGATTAAAAAAAATACATCATCTAGGTAAAAACATTCCTTTTCTTGAAATTATGTAAAAGGTTTGAATTTAAACATTGTCACTTAGGCTAAATTTATCTAAACAGGCCTTTGTATATATATAAAATAATTGTATGGATATTTAAATGTAATCAATTCCTTCTACGAAATGTTTTTTTTTTTTTAAATCTTTTATCCATACACAAGGACACACTGTGACAAACCTTTGCTCAATTATGACTTTTTGAATTCATCCACATAAACAAGTCCACGTTGACTTTCTTGTTTCAAAATATCTCAATCAGAATATCAAAATGCAGCTCATACAGGACATGATGTCTTTTAACACATTCATGGATCAAATTGAACACTTCTTATCTGAGAAGTTAGCGTCTACCTGCATTTCATTAATGTTTATGTCTACCTATTTTAGTATCGCATTATATTACTCATGATATTTATTGCTAAATTTAATGTTTGAGTAATGTTTACGAATAAACTTCTCTATAACACATCTTTATTAAAATTCATTAAAAATTATAAAAATTATGTTAGTCTCATTTTTTTACTTTTAAATTAATTTTTTCATATTTTTTTATAAAATTTAATCAATAGTAAAGACTGTGTTAGAGAGTATTATTAACATGCCTTATAAGAGGAGGCTATTCAAATAAGATAAAGTAACAAATCTTGATTAAAGTTGGTTGAGGATTAAGAAAATAAATATAAAGTGTTAAATAAAAAATTTTATATAAAAAATTTAATAATTTTTAACAATTTTTTATCTATACTTAGTAGTTAAAAATGATTTTTTTTAAGATGTAAAGATTATTGAACTATATTTTGCATTTTTATTTTTTACTCAGCCAAAAATTTGGATTTAAGGGTTTTGAAAATAAAATATTTTATTACAAGTCATGTTTAAATTTTGTGTTTCTTTATTTTTTTTCTTATGAATACTTCGTTTAGAGGAAAAGTTATTTTAATATGGGATTAAGTAAAATAAAATACAGAAATATAACCTATTTTGTATATTTACCACAATATGACTTTCTAAATAACGCAAATGATAATTTAATGTGAAGAGTATAATGGCAACGGGTCATAATGCCAAAGAATGTGACAGTTGCTTTTATAAAAATGCCATTTGTCATTTTTTAAGTCATTGTAGTACATGGAATTGGTCAAAAATGGGTCAAATTGTCTAGCCATTGCAGGTGATGTCGCGTCATTTGGAGCTTTGCATCAATGCAAACTGGTGACTTGCGAGTTTTGACCTCTTGGCATGCATGCAGGAAGTGGCAGAAGCAGGTCTAAAACCTGTAAACTCGCAATTTGCAAGTTTTGAACACTGTTTAAGCACACGAAGCAACTATTGCGAAGAGGAATCCAAAATTCCTATGCATTTTTTTCCTATATATATTAGGTCCAATTCTTGTTACATGTGTGAGAGGGTATTTTTGAAGTGAAAAAGAAGCATCCTGAAGAGGAAGAAGAAGTAGGATGGGAGAGAGAGAGAGTATTTTCAGAAAAAAGAAAAAATTTTAAAAAATTTTGATATTCATAAGTTAGAATTTGAAAAAAGAAATGGTTAAGGATTCAACTATTGAATCAAAGAAGCATATTTAAGAACAAGTTTGAAATCAAAATATAAGTGTTATTATTTTAATGATGAGGTATGTATGCAAGACTACCAAGATGGGTATGTATGTTGGACATCGATACATAACATTTTCTTTAAATCTTTAAATGATACAGTGTATGGAATATACTTTAAATCACATGTAAAAATCACACCTTCACTTGTATTTAGTATAATTTCACCATTGAAATAAACAATGGCAATACTCATTTTTTCCTTCTACAAAAACACAAAATTCTCAAAAACTAGAAAGAGATATGTATGCATGACTACTAAGATGAGTATGCGGATACTCAGAGGGGGTATGGACATTTTCTTAAAACACAGGTATGAGATGGGTACTGTAGTACCCTATCCATACTCTACCCATTGTCATCCTTATGGCAGAATCTTCTTACACCAGTAAAAGTCTAAAAACTCTTACACTCAATCTAAGTCTTTCATTTAACTTAAATCTAACGGGTTATAATTTATTAATTCACTGACTATTAGATTTAAGTTAAATAAAAGGCTCAAATTGGATGTAAGAATTTTTAAATTTATATTAGTAGAAGAAGATTTTTTCCCTATATATATATATATATATATATATATATATATATCCTTAAATTTTACTTTCCCTGTTCTTTTAATAAGATACTTCTTAAATAGTCTTAGTGATCCTTATGTAAGATACTATTTTTTTTTCATATTTATAAAATATAAATAAACAATTTATCAAAGTGAATAAAATATAATTATTTTTAATAAATTTATATCATATTTTAAATATATTAAAAAGTATTAAATGATTGAATTAATAGCATAAGATAAATTTAACATAAATTAATGTATTTAAAAATATATTTTTATAATTAAGATAAAAAAAATACTAATTTTAGTGTTTTTAAAAATAGGATTAGAAGTAGTGTTTATAATTATTTTTTCTAAGGTATGCATAGTAAAGTTATCAAATAACATACGATAAAAACTTATGTATATTAAATTTTTATTAAAAATTATTAGATGTCAAACAATTTAATATATTGATAACATTACATGTTATAATTTTACAAAAATTAACTATTATTTATTTTATTATATGCCTTTAGACATATATTAAAATTTTTACAGCTTTTATGAAATATTTATTATTATTCTTATTTTTTTACTAATAAATAAAGTTAATGGGCGACTTAAATTAAGATTAACAAGAATAAACATCGCTAGTACTATTAAATTTCATTATATTAAATAAGGTTAAAATTATTACTGTCTCCATTTCTTTTTATAAGAACTTTTTAAATAATTTTATTGGTTATTAATATAGTTTTTATAACAAAATTTTAGATATATATATATATATATATATATATATATATATATTTTAAAATATATGACCTTCATTGATGAATCTTTTGAATTTTTTAATAATTAATATAATAATAGAATTTTAAGTTTAATCAGAAGATAAACTTGAAATGTTATAATTATTTTTTTTAAAAATAATACATTATTTAACTTCAATATTTTTTAATATACGTGATTTAATTGAAAGATTTTAATAAAAAATATTGAAAGCAATATGTAATAATATTTTTAAGTAATACAATTTTAATTAATTTTATTAATCCTGTAATTTAATTATTCACTAAAAAATTGTTTAATTTAATTAAAGATATCGAAGTAAAAAAGTTAATTTTTCTTCTTGTCTTTTTTCAATTTAGACTTTGACTTTTGCTAACCGGGAAAATAACAGACAACAAACGAAACCACCTAAGGTACAGACAATTATGTGCAGTTTCAACCTTTATGAGAACATGACAACCTCTCTTCCCAATCATTCTTCTATTCGTGTTTGTTCCTACCCCTTCCATGCATTTTTGGTCCTTTCCACCTTCCCTCTATGAATTTTTCCGTTACCTTCATAAGCCTCTGCATCACTCTGAATTCTGACCCCTCATTGCTTCCTCAAGAAAAATTCCATTTTTCTTAAGTTTCTGGCTTGTTTTCTCCAGAATATCTTCTGGGTACTCCCTGGAATTTCGTGGGGTGCCCTTGTTTTCTTCGTTGGAAATTGTTGTTGCGAGGCAGACATGGGAGGGTGTTGTAGTCACGATGTTTCAGTTCGAGGGAAGGTGGATAGTGAGGTAGATGATGGAGAATATGAGTATGATCATGACAATGACAATGATGTGTCCTATGAACATTGTGGAGCATGGGTCAGGTTAAGAGGATCCTCTAGGTTTGTGTCAATGTATACCCAACAGGGAAAAAAAGGTGTGAACCAAGATTCAATGACAGTTTGGGAGGTACCGATTCTTCATGTATTTATTTACATATTTTGATTTTCCGCAATTTATTTTCATTACATGTGATGGTTTTTTGACAAAACTTTTTGATTGATTTTTTCAAGTTTACAATCCTTTCTTGTGGCGTGGAATTTGCTGTTTTCTTTGGCCACGGGTTTTTCATTTCATGAATCATCAACTTTTGGTGAATTTGAAAGCTAAGATTCTCATTAGAACGTAGTTTATTGTATGTGTGATTCCCTATTCTTACAATTATGAGTTGGTTTGTTCACTTTTTCCCCTCTTTGTTTTCTTTGAATTTTCATGATATTTATTTGGTTGTCTCTGCCTTAATTGTCTTGTCAGCATGACTTTATTACCCATGTTATGTGTCTCTTATTTTTTAGGTTATTGAATGTAAAAACATCATGATTCATTTCAACTAGCCAGTTATGGATTTGAAGCCTGCATAAATTATATCCTTGTCTGCACTTTGTCCATCATAGCATTATTCTTTAATTTGTACACTTTTGCAAATGTAGAAAGGAAGCAGGGTAAGTAATTATCATAAAAGGTTAAAAAGCATCCTGTGTGCACCTTTGAAGTAGATTTGTTCTTACCTTGGGTCAAGGGAATTGCTAGCAAGATTCTTCTTTGATGGCCATATCTATGCTTGATATTTTTCTTTGGCTTTATGGCCCTAGTAATAATAGAATTGAGTAATTCTCTCTCTCTATCCTATGGTCTTTATTACTTTTTAATTGATGAAACATATGGCTGATATTAATGTTGGATATGCTACATTATTAGGACTATACTGGAGAAAAAGATATGATCTTTTGTGGTGTGTTCGATGGTCATGGTCCTCTAGGCCACAAAGTTTCACAATTTATTCGTGACAATCTACCCTCAAAACTGTCTGAAGCAATCAAAATGTCACAGCAGAAGGTCTGCAAATATTATGATGCTAATGATGCAGATACTGCCAGTTTTGATGATGTCTACCCTGAGAATGGCCACAACATGTCCCTTGCTTCATGGGAGGGATGCTTTCTGAAATCCTTTGATGAGATTGATGAGTACCTTGCTCAAGAAATTAACACTGACAGCTATTGTAGTGGTTGCACTGCTGTTACTTTAATTAAACAGGTATAACTAAGTGTTCACAATAGCATTACCTCCTAGTCACACACTTTTTACATGATAGAAATAACTACATGCATCACTTTTCCACCTAAAATTTCAGGGTGACCAGCTCATAGTTGGCAATTTGGGTGATTCTCGTGCAGTTCTTTGCACAAGGGAAGGAGACGAACTCATTCCTATTCAACTCACTGTTGACTTGAAACCAGATATTCCAAGTAGGTCTTGGTTTTGGCCACAGTTTCCAAGTCTTATTACAAGACTATTAAGTCTAAAGTATAACCATTTGTTTTCTTCAATGTCTCTCAGGCGAAGCTTCAAGAATCATTAACTGTGAAGGAAGAGTTTTTGCAGCAGAAGAAGAACCAGACGTATACAGAATATGGATGCCTGATGATGACTGCCCTGGACTAGCCATGTCAAGAGCCTTTGGAGATTTTTGCCTCAAAGATTATGGCCTAATCTCACTTCCTGATGTATTTTATAGAAAAATTACCAAGCAAGATGAATTTGTGGTTTTGGCAACTGATGGGGTAAGTAACATTAGAATGTTATTACCTTCGTACACTTGATCTTGAATCCAGAATTCTTAGGCAATAAACATTATTCAAACAGTATTGTATCTTTCTGAGTTTTACTCAATTCATATATTTTTCCCAATTCGAATACTAGCTAGATCAACAGGGTTTTAACATGTTTGTTTCCAAACACCATGCAAATATTTAATCCAATCATGAAAGCATTGAAATAAGTATTTCTATTTTTTACAGGTATGGGATGTGCTCACCAATGTTGAAGTAATAAACATAGTTGCTTCAGCACCAAGAAGGTCCTTAGCAGCCAAGTTGTTAGTAAAGCGTGCTGTTAGAGCGTGGAGATACAAGTATCCTGGTTCCAAGGTTGATGATTGTGCTGTTATATGCTTGTTTTTCGATGAACAACCTTTTTTATCACATTCTCAATCCACTAGAAAGAATAGACATCGTAGCAAGAACCTGCATAAATCCACTAGAAATGAAGACACTGAAACTGTGGATGGCAAGGTTGGGGTTGAATTAGATGAAGAATGGAAAGCCCTTGGAGGGTTGGCTAGAGCCAACTCTATATCAAAACTTCCACGCCTTGCTAGGAATATGAGTAGACGGCAATCATATGTACCTTAATGGGAGTTCAAATCCATTAACACTGGGCCTTCTGAGAAGTTAATACGTGCTCAAATTGTATTTAGTTGGAAAAAGAGGGGTTGAATCTTGTAGGATTATATGGGTCTACACTTAAATATGAGAGTGAAAGAATTTAATGATGAGGTTTATATGAAAAGTGATGTTTAAAACCTCATTTCAGTCAAAGGATACCAAACTAGTGTATTATCTCTATTTAATGCAAGACACAATAATAATATATAATAATTTTTTATTAAAAATTATAAAATTTAATATATTGATTACATTAACTATAATTTTTAATAAAAAAATTCAATTTATTAATTTTATATTGTGTATCCTTGTATCATTAACTTAATTTATTATATTTTTCAATTCTCATAAAATAATTAAAATGTATTGTAATTAAGACTACAGACAATAACTTAGAAGATGTAATGGTGGTACCTTCTCATAGCAGGGGCCACCGTTGATTAATTATTCACCAGTATGACTGTCGTCAATGGCTAGATTTGTCTCAACAGTTTCATAGATTGATGCTTTATTGTGAACGCTGACTTCTCACATTATCTTGGTTTGGTTCCTAATGCTGCCTGTGATAAAACTTTGTCTAGATTTGAATGTATGCAAAATTGTCCTGCTTTTTTAGGAGTACCAATACCCATATTCAAATACCACTGGAGATTGATTAATCCAAGTCAACTAAAATTAAATGGACAAAAAAACTTAAGAATGACTTATGTAGAATTATTTATATATCGTAACAACATTAAATACAATCTTTTTATTAAAAAAAACTAATTTTAAATAATAAATAGTACCAACATGTATAACGGGACACGCTATCTGCTAAATGTTATTTGATAATAGCTCAATGTATAGCAAAATTTTGGCCAAGGAACAGAGTTCAAGAAAGAACTATGGAGGGACCTCATTTATTTTGAAAATTGAGCTACGTTAATTCAATTCACGCTAAAAAGCACCACAAAACATTGCAAGACGGCTAGACGTTGATAAATAACGTCGGACACCAATTAATCACAGGGGTTATTTGGTTAAACATGAGAAGTTATTGATTATTCTAACTTCAGTAATAGACAAAATAAGGTCCTTGATTTCAAAATTAGTTTAGTCTTTCTAAATACCGAAGCAATTATAGCAATATATGAACGAGAAATCTGCATATATATATATATATATATATATATATATATAGAGTGCTTGGACATCAAATGTGCACAATCTGAACCATTTTTAAGAACCACAAGTACATTAATCTAATGCTAAGTAGTGCCGTAAAAAAAGAGCAACAAAGTAGCTATGAAGTGTGGTCTAATCTTCATGGTCCCAAATATCTGCCACACTCCTGATTGGCCCAGCGCTCTTGTTCACAAAGAGGTCTTCACCATCCAGAACTCTCCTCTACAATGTATCATTAACAAAAGGCAAGATGAAGAAAGTGATGATAAATTCAGGGAGCCAAAAGAACCAAGCAGCATATAGGATTTTAATCCTTGTATTATAACAATTCAATAGATATAAAAGACAACTTTTCCTTGCAAATTGAAATCCATGCAAGAATAGTGATTGTTTTAAGTTTATAGACCCCCCCTTAAACTTTTTTATGTAAATTAAAGGGGAATCAACTATATGACCACTCAAGTCAATAGTAAAAAAGAATGGCAAAATATTCAGATAAAAATTCTGGCTGTTTAGTATTTATCTACAACTACAACACTAGAATGTTTAAGTCAATGATGTGCATACACAATGATATGTGACTACCTGATCTTGTATGCTGCTAAGGGCTCTGAAGTCTTGCTCTGGAAGTTCCCAATTGAATACACAAACATTTCCTTTGATCCTGTCTGGGTTGGTTGATTTGGGGATGACACTCGTCCCTCTCTGGATGGCCCAATTGACCAATACCTGTCCTGGGTTCTTGTTCAGCTTCTTCGCTATCCTATCAACTGTGTGATCATTGATTAGATCTCTCCCACCATCTGATGAGCCTAGTGGAGAGTAAGCCTATAGACCAATTTTGGCATTTTAATCATGACCCTTAATCACAAATGTCTTAAAATGCAATGAAAATATCAAAATTGCAGTGTGTTAGTTACCGTAACATGGATGTCATTCTTCTTGCAAGCCTCTAGCATCTTATCATTTCTCCACCCAGGATGCATCTCCATCTGTAACAAAATAGCAAATACTTCAAGGAGAAACAAGTTTTTTAAATGAAATAAAATGAATCAAAATTATACTCCTAATTTTTTTAATAAAATCCATCATCTAAATTCTTCACACAAGCCTACCAACATCGAAAGAACTCAATTTTTGCCTTATAAAAGTATTAGTAGTTAAGTTTGAAAAGTTTCAGCTCATCCGAACTGAACCAAAATCTATGAAGATATAAAATTCCACCTGGCAGACAGAAGGCATTATTTGAGCAATGCTCAGCAACTTATCAAGCTTTGCAAGAGTGAAATTGCAAATTCCAATGTCTTTGACAAGGTTTTCCTTGACAAGCTTCTCCATTTCTCTCCATACCCCTTCCATGTCAAACTCTAACACATCTCCAGCTTTGGGAGGTCTGCTAGCCCCATCTTTCAATCGAAATGGCCAGTGAATCTGCATTTAATACCTTAAAACCCTGTGTCTTCTTTGACATATCAAATCACATGCATCATGGATGAAAATTATTACCAAGTAAAGATCAAGGTAGTCAATTTGGAGTTCTTGAAGGGTATTGTTGAGGGCTGGTCTAACCCTTTCAGGGGTCATGTCAGTGCACCTAGAAGGAATAAAATTTCACACACACGAACACACAAAACTGGTATTAATAGGACCTATTTTATATAATATAGGTTGGTTCATTACCATAGCTTGGAGGTGACAAAGAGATCCTTTCTTTCCACTCCTGCTTGCATTGCAGCCTGGAGTGCGTGTCCAACCTACAATAAGTAGACAGAATATAAGAATGGGAAAGAGGTGGTTTGAATTAATAAAGAATGTGTCGTAGCTTAGATAGTATTTTCAAAATCCTAACACACAACTTAATTATGAGAAACACAATCATACTTCTTCTTGAACTCCATACTCCCAAGCAGTGTCTATGTGCCTGTAACCAGCCTGCAACCGTAGGTCAGATCATGTAAGAACCAGCTTCACAAGAATGAAAAAAAATAATCTTGATTTAGGTTCAGCTTGGTGAGTTTTCTTTTTCTTTTTTTACTCTCTTTTTCTTTTTTTACTCTCTCTAAAAAATCTTGATTTAGGTTCAGCTTGGTGAGAAACTCTTGCCATGATCCTCAAGGCGATGTGAAAGGAGATTTTATCTATTGGACAAGTTAATCTTGTAGTTCTAAAATTTAATAGAATTATATTTTAATAAATTTAATGTACTTACTCTTCTTTATTTGCAAAATAATTTCCCACTATCTTCTTTTCATCTTCTCTGCATAAATTTAATAGTTTTTTTTTAAATGTGTGCCTACAGTAAATACCACAAAATTTAATACATTAATAACTTTATAATTATTTCTTTTTAATATGTATCTTGTAACTTTTGGATACAGGTCAGAAAAATTATTGTTTTTTGTGTATCATTTTTCAGACATTACCCATAGATTAATTTCAGCAAACAATAAAACTTAGCTGAATGAATTGTTTCATGGGATGAATAAGCTTTGTCAATTTAAATAACACCAATAGATTCTAATTTAATAACGATTAAAAATTCTTCGTTGAATTCTGATCTCACTCCAGGTCCAAAAGTGAACACCCAATATTTTATGAAAGGCATAAACAAATAAACTTAACATGAACAAAAAATAAAATGAAGCAATTGGAATGAGGGACAAGAAACTAGTATAATTACCTCAACAATGGCAGTGAATACAGAATTGGTGGCTTCTGAACCAGATTTCCATGTGCCCAATCCAACAGCAGGTATGGAATGACCACTCAAAAGGGTAAATGACCGTGTCTTAGGTTCATGTAACTTAATATGTTGTGCCATCTTTCAATGTTTGCTAATAAGATGGTGTTTGTTTCTTGTGACATCTTATTATACCATAGACCATTTCTAAGTAACCGAACATATAGGAGCTCAGTGACATGTGTGACCCATTTGCATGCGTGACACGTTCACACTCATATGAGGCTGCGTGTTCCCTCTTAGAATTACTAGGCTACCTCTCTTACACGTTTCCTACTTCATTTCTCTTTGCTTCTCTTTGCTGACACATGGGTTACCGAACAATGACAATTATTTGTATCTTTTAATTCGTAGTTTTATAATCTGTATTAATAATTTAAAATATTATCTTGTTTTTCATTCTTATGCTTTTGTAGAAAATGTGATTCTGTTTTACCCAATTATGACAATAATAAGTAATCTAAACAATATACATTAATTAGGAAGGAAAAAAACAAAATCCAAATGCAATCCTTGAGCGTATAAGTGTGATTTCTTTTTAAAAATTAAATAAATTTAAATTAAAGTGATCTATGGCTCGTTATCTTTATCAAGAATTAAGTTGGAGAGTATAAGCTTAAAACATATCAACGCTTTATGTAATCACTTTTGTCAAGGTAATCTAAACATGTTATAAGCGAGTCACGGGATATATATGTGATAAAGAAACTCACACAGAGGAAAATATGATTTTCCAAAGAAAATCGGGTCTTTATTATCTTATTGTTTACTTGCATATATAGAAACCACTGAATGCTCTACTGAAATCATTCCATTTTTTATATAAAATAATCTTAGATTAGTACTCTTAAACAAAAACTAGAATCGTATGCAAGGTTTTAACATAGAAAGATAATATAAAATAAAATTTTATTACTAGTAATATCAAATTTTAAGGTTAAATTTAAACATTTAAAAGTAAGTATAATATTATTTTTAATACATTATTATTGTTGTTAATCATTTTAAGAGTAAAATTAATATATTTTTTTTACAAAATATAGTAAAAAATGTTAGTTTCTAAAATATTAATCGGGAAGAAAATCCGAAATGCATGGATCATGCATGGCTACTTCTGATTATATTACGGCCCCCAAGTCATCGAAAAACAGTATCTAACCAGAATTAAATGCTATTCACAAGAGTGTTGATTGAATTTTCCTAGGCCTTAGGTTTATTTTCAAAGTTGTTTATTAACTTGCACGTAGGTTCAATGCATCATAGAACAAGGCATGCTCAAGCAGAATGCTGGCTCTCATAGTACAAATCTGAAAGGAGCTGCTGCCACCGCTTCTTAATATAGAAATATTCAGTACAATACAGTAATCAAATTTAAGCAGAAGCAGTATTTTATACCATTTTTTATACTATATATGATGGAAAATTTAAAATCGTAACCCATCAAACATGCACGGAGCTTTCCTCTGCTGTTCATGGAGAAATAATATAAAATTTCAATGTATAAAATTCTTACACGGTCATGACTCAGTCTTCTGTTCTTGAGAAACGTAATTATTGCTTTCACTTTACTGCGAGTTCCAGAGAGAGGCGACCATGGCTCCGTTTTAATGCAGCTCATAAAGTTTATTGGAGCCATTTAAATTTTGAGTTAAGTACTTTTTTGTATAAATTTTGAATCCTCTATAAATAGTTAAGTGATATGATTTATTAATTAAATATGTGAATTAAAGAAAACTGCGATTTTCATTAAATAAATATTTATTATAATTAGTCATAAAATTTATCAGCTAAATAATGATTTTTTCTGTAACATGATTATATCAGTTAAATAATGATTTTTTGTTCATTTATGCAGAAGGATTTTTTTTTTTTTCATTTTCTTCTTTAACTTATCTAAACATCAAATTCTTTTACCCTATTTTTATTTTATTTATTTTTTCTCTCTTTCACTCTTCATCCAAAAAAGAAAAGCTTAAACAAAAATAACGTTTTCTGTTTACAAGGTGCACAACCCTCGTAAAATTTTTTTCATTTTATTTTAATATTTTCTATATGTTTTATAATAATAAATTTTCTGTTCTAATTTATGATATAAATTTCTTAGATAAGAGCTTAATAAAATAGTAAGTCTTTATTAAAATCAGTAGCCTTCAACGATATCTGTATATTAAAGTTTGTGGAATTCTATAATTTTTAATATAATTTAGTATACATAAATTTTGTTGGACATGTTAAAAATATTGATATATTTTTAGCTATAATTTTCAATGCATTCTTAATATAATTTATAAGAAAAAAAATATTTTTTTAATTTCTTAATTATTATTCTGTAACATAGGTTACCGATACTCTTTTATTTAGAACAAAATTTGATATTTTGATTGACAAAATTTTAATAGATGATAATATAATTATGTTAATTAGAATTTAATTTATTTGTGAATTGCAATTTATAATTTTAATTGAATAGGTTCAATTTTAATTGGAAGTTGGAAACAGAAAAAGGATGAACATTCATTGACCAAGCCAGAGAAGAATGCAGACATCACCATCAATCCATTAGAGGAGAACGGATGTTTTGAACATGTTACCACCTCTTCAATCAATTACATCCATCCAGAGCTGGTAATGTCAACGATTCTCAACACTTTCTAGTTCATACACATGCTACTAAACACCACTTGCTACTTTTTATATATATATATCAAGAATCCATTTATTTTTAAATTGAGAAGAATCATTTTAATAAAATTAAATTTTAATCATTAAATAAACAATTGAGATATGTACTGAATTTAAGTTTAATCATATTCTTTTGTTGAACGTGTTATAATTGCAACACTATCTCTCTCTAACATTATACTAATACAATACTTAGTACCTTTAAGTTGGCTTAAAGTACCAAGTTCAGAATAATTAACCAAAAAGGTTAGACATAGAATTAACTTCTTAAGCAAAACATCATATAGTTCCTACAATTATTTGGGACTTAAATGCACTTCAATGCTTTTTCGGACAACATAGCAATAAGCAGCAACTTTTTTCTTCCTTGAGGAAGAGTTATCAACAGATAGTACCAATTTGCCAGCTTCTTTTGACGTGAATGAGTTATGGATTGCTTCTTCTGAGGCCTCAATCTTCCTTGCCTTCTCAACTGCTATAATGTAGCTTCCTTGTGCAATTGGGACAAACTCAGCACTGTATTCCAAGTCCCACCCTCCCACCACAATGTCCCACGTTATAGTTGCACCACTCTAATCACCCAATAACAAGTAATTAACAACCCAAAGAAAAATAATATTTGTATAATCCATTTTTTTTACTAGCGTAACATTAGATATAATAAGAAATTAACATATTACTTTTTTTGTTGAAAATTGTAATATTTAGTTTTATCAGTATAATTTCTTTTAGGTGTAATGTTAAAGAAGCTAGAGAAACTATCATATAATAAATACAATTTTTTTTTACAAACAGAGATGGAAAAAAATTATGCGATTAGAAAAGATAAAAAAATATTTTTTAGAAAAATAATACGACTGTTAAGAACAAAATCTTTAATATTTTTCACATATATCAAAAACATCAACTTTTGGCTTAGTCCATGGTTTAACTTTGAAATCCAAAACCAGTAAAGAAACCGTTATAATTTACATAAATGGAGGGAGAAAATAAAAACTTTGTTACCTCAATTCCTTCTATTTGTATGTTCACTTTCTCTCCCCCTTTAACTGTGAACTCAGAAGCAGGTTTTGGGGGACCATTTTGCAAATCGCTGGGTCGACTCAGTCCACCATACACAACAGGAATAGCCTCGGGCCTTATAAATCTGAACAAAAGACAACAACCCCACTTTCAAAATACAAACTCGAAATAGATATTGTGGGCTAAATGGCATTATGTTAGAGTCATTTTTCAAAAAAGAAATACTTCTGATACATAAAAATTACAGGAAGCAAAGAATAACCCAAATCAAAATTTTCTCTAGTAATTATTAGTGCAAACAAAAATATATATATATACACAAAATAATGGCCCATTATACTAACTTGTACAGTGTCTCTGCAACATTGCCTTCCTTAGAGATCACAAACTTGCTCTTAGTCCTTTGGGTCAGAAATGGACTGAACATTGAGTACAACATGCTGAAGTACCAAGGCACATTGATGAAAATCTGAAAGCAAGAAAACAAGAAAAAAGAAACAGTGAAATGAAAGAAATTCCTACCACACCAAAGGTTTAGTTGACGTTACATTGATAACAAGGTACCATATGTCCCATTTGCAACTAAAAACAACAAACAAGTAGTTACCTTACGAGCCACCATTTCAGGATAGTTGTCTTGAAACAAAGAGAGAATGTGATTGGAAGCAACTCTAAGCTCTCTCTTGGGCATGTCCTTTAGGTCAGTGACCTGAATAAGAGAATTAACCCCACAAGGCTTGAAATGAAGAAGCTTAATGCTTCTCTCTAGAACTTGAACCCTCCACCTCAAGAACTTGTTTAGCTTCTCTTCATTTCCAAAAACTTTCTCATATATGTCCTTGTCTTTGAACACTCCATAAGCATCGTAGCACACAGGGTGTCCCTCTCTATCACACCCATGAGTGTAAGCCACTACCCCTTCAAGCTCCTTGAATCCCAAGTCTTCATCCACAACGTTGTCAGCACCAAACTTTGACCTCCAAGACAAGCACTTGAGAAGCATTTTGAGAGCATCGTTGACCCTGAAGTCCCTGGCTCTCAGGAACTTCAATAGTAACACATTAGCACTCTCATCATCACCAAGTAAATGAACACCCCACATGGAAAAAGCATGGCTTTTTGTGTCAGAAGAAGCTTGAAGCTTTTCCTTGAGCTCTTGCAGTGCTTTCTTCTCTGAAGACTTGAGGTGGGAAACCAAGTAGGTGTCTTGTTTGAAGGAAGGGGTGGCTTCCATCAAGGTGGTGATTGTGCCCTTCCTGTGCAGCTTAAGAGATATTTTTTATGTGGAAGCTCTTTGAATATAATTTATACCATGTTTGCTAGGAATAATTTACAGCATTTTTTTATTTTAATTTCGAAATAAACAATTATTTATATAATATGACATAAACTAAACACAGGGTGGGATTTATTCAACTTATTTAAAAAAAATTTAATTATTTTATTAAATTTTAGAAATGATTTTTTAAATAATTATTAAAATAATCCTAATCAATCATGCACTTGATAAAGCAAATATAAATGCAAATAAATTTAAAATAAATCATGAACAATTTATAAAAATAGTTTGATTTCTAAAAGTTATCTTCAAATTATTTTAATATTTTTTTATATAACCTATCAAATTATTTTGTTATTTTAAATAAATTTATAACACAAGTTATTATTTAAAAAATTAGTAAATAAATTATTATTTATACCATGTATCTAAATGCAATCTTTATTTATAAACACTAATTTAATATATTTTATCTCTCTCAAGTCTCTTTTCCTCGCATTATATTATTTATCATCTGTATCACTTTTCTTTCCCAAATAAACCATGAGGGAGGCCCTGAAGGGATTGTCTTTCATTCATTGTGGGTAAGCTTTTGCCTCAAGGGACAGGAAACCAACTTTATTTTACTTTTATTTTTTCCATTTATGTTTTAAAAGAATATAAAAAAATTGTAAAAGAATTAAATTTAGTTGAATTTAACAAAAGCATCCAATATCACATGACAATGTCATGGCCCATAATAATTGCAGACTTTGTTTGTCCACAATTCCTGAAAGGCACAAAACCAACATTTGTCGTATGTTTGCGGCAACAAATTTGTCCCCATAATTTGGATGAAATGGTATGGCATGGCTGTATCAATTTAGTTGATATAGAACATTAGAAAACAAAAAAAGAAAGAGTTGACAGTGCATATATCACTTTCAAGTGAATTTCTTTATGAAGGATTGATTTATTCACTATGAATATTGAAATTTGAAAGTGATTGGGCATGGCTTTGTAGGTTGTATTGTCAAATGTCAACTTCTGTACCTGAGACTATTACATGTCCAAGAGTGGTCACATATTTAGCTGCATATATGTGCAATGACTCAATTGTCAAGCTGAGCTTAATCATGCTTGCATGAACTACCTTTTTTATAGGCCTACCAAATTTGGTTCATGGGCCACTTTTTAATCTTGAAACTGAGCCATTCTTGGCATGACCGAAAATGAATTATGTATTGCAGGCTTTGGGGCTTGCTTGCTTGCTTGAAAGCAAGAAACAGTGTAAATTATTACTGAGGCAGCAGTGGAATCTCTCGACAGTTTCTTGTGTGAAGTGCTGAAAATATAGCGTGGTCCAGCGCCTGTGGTACACGCCAGGGAGATTAAATACAAGTTGAATCAACTTGGATCCAAATCAAAGAAGAAAGTAACATTATTATATTTGATTTTTGTATAAAGATTCATTTGAGTATAAAAGTTAGTTGTTTATTTTCTTTTTCTCTAAAAGTAACATTATCATATTTACAATTAAAAGGAGAGATTATTCAAATCTTTGTTAAAAGACTTGTTCAAATAGTTTTCAAGTCTCACTATTTGTTAAGTTTCCTTGTTTATGCTTGATATCACTTGCATGCTTATTTGTTAACTATTATACTCATTGGATGCATAAACATTTTGGCATGCAAACTTAAATGGCTTTTCCTCTGCAAAGTGACTCTAAGGCAAAAGTTTAGATTTCCTTTGTAGTTTATACTAAACCATATGATCAATCTTTCTCTCAAGTTGTACTTATTAATAAAAGAAAAAAGAGGGACTGTTTATTTTTCTTTTCTATTGTATCATGCAGCAAATAAAGGAAGAAACTGTTAAAGAACAAATAATTGAGACAATTACCTAAAGGAAAATGCATAGGATAGCAATAAATGTTAAAGCTTCAGTCAATGGTTCCATTTGGGGGTGATAACAGTGCCGTGAGGGTACTGCTTCAATCAGAGAAGAATTCAGAGACATCCTGTTCAAGACTCTTCCAAGTTCAAAGACTAGCATTTTTTGTCTCCATCATAACCATTATACTAAGAAACATATAAGGAGTACACTGTACAGCTTCTGCAGAATCAGGAATATGAGCATCTAAGACCTCTGCACAAACAAACAGATTTGAATCTGAAGCATTAAAAGGTCAGGAATATCCAAAATTCCTGAGGAAAATCTTTGACAAGAAGCGAAACGGAAAATGCACATACCTAGATTTGGTTCAAGAGTTTAGAGGAAAACTAATGAAACTATGAACAACTTTCCCAACAAAAAAAATCTGAAAGGAAATTTTGGTTTTGAAGCTGAGTATAAATGTTCACAATTGAAAAGCTTCAAGCTAGTGAGTGAAATAGCATAAATCTTATCATATTAGATGAGATCGGTTACAATAATGGAATTATAATTCATCATTTATTCTCTTATCCCAACAAGACTAACGTGACTTTTTTTTATTTCTCATCAAATCAAATACACATGATGTTTGTATAAGCAAGACCAAGTTTAGATTTCTTCGAATTTGTTTCAGCTTTTGAAAACAGTTATTTTTAAGATATATAAAAAGTGATATTTTTAGATTTTTATAAAATTATAAGTTATTTTATTTGGTTATAATTATAAAAAGTAATTTTTATGTTAGTGAGCAGTTATAATACCATTTTTTTTAAAGAAATTATTCAAAATAGCTTCTCTAAAAAAGTTAACATCAGATTATTCTCAGCTTTAAATTTTTTTATAATCTTAACCAAACAACTTAAACTAAAAGGTAATTATTAAAAAAACGCTTTTTTCATAAAAATAGTCTTAACCAAACGGGCTCTTAAATAGGTTTTACGGGAGTGATACGGAAGGAATAGAACCCAAGCGTTCAAATTTATTTGTTAAAGTGTGATTAAGATTAATTGATTCAACAATTAAGAAAAATTAATGAAAATATTACATTTTATTGATTTATATAAATAAAAAATATACAAATATTCATATAAAAATATAATAAAAATCTGAATTTTAGAATAAAATACTTAATTTAAATATTTAAAAAATTAATGAAATTAAATGTGAGCAATTAAAATTATACATAAGTTAAAATTAGGAAATAGAAGAACAATTAATCCTAATCTTAATTAAATAATAAACCAAATCATTTAACTTAAGAATACAAAACTAATCCTAAAAAAAAATATTAACTTTAAATGAGATAGTCCCAGCATGATTCTAGTTTACTGTTCCTGACCCAAATAAAAAGACTCGACTGTTGTGGCACGTGTTATGGTCCATTTTCACAGTAATCTGCGGGTTTTTTTGCCTGTGTAGGGTTAAATGAAAGACATTTTATCCGTATGGGGTTGTTTGACGAAAAATTCCCTGTCTAAGGTGATTTGTGAGTGTCGTAAAAAATGTTGGCGACACATGACCAAGTATCAGCTGAAAAAATGGCGACACAGGTGCCAGACCCGACTACTGAGAGCGGTTCAATTCGAACCGCTCTTAAAAGTCATGTTAAAGAGCGGTTCACACCAGTGTCGGGTTGTTCAGGACCGACACACACTGATTGGTCTCCTTTGTGCTTCTGGTTCTGTTATTCATCTTTTTCGGTGAAAAATTTTTGCAAATTGAAAACGCAGAGGTGGAGGTGGAGGTGGAGGTGGAGTGGAGAAGCAGGGCTTGCATATTTTTAAAGCTTTGAAAGGTAAGAAAAAAACATTATAGTGTATATTAGATATAAATATAAAATATTTATTCTTGCTTCTGTTTTTGGTCCCAGGAATATTGCAATCGGTGGTGGTCCAGGCTACTGTGAGAGGGACTTTCAGTGGTCCAGATTCTTAGCAAACGGAGGTTAGTAAAAATTTATATTTATAGTGATTTTGTTATGCATGTAAAAAATAGGAAAATAGGAATATAGAAAAATAGAAAAATAAGAAAATAAAAAAATAGTTAAATTAAAATATATAATTTTCTTGTTACTTATGTAAAAAATAATTAAATAAGAAATATAAAAGAATTAAATTAAATAAATATATGAGGAAAAATTATGTGTGATTATTATTATAAGGTTAATAAAATATAAAATTATGAATAACAAAATAAAATTGAAATAATAAGAATGAAAAACATTAATTAATAAATTTATATTATAAGAATCTGCAGTTGTTAAATTTGTAATAATATTTCAACAAATATTATGTCACATAAATAAGAAATAGTAAATAAATTAAAATTGTGAAAGATTAAAATATAGTTATGCATCAAATAATTATAAATTAGATTAATTAAAAAAAATTAGAGTCAAATATAAGGAATTAAGTGAAATAAAGATGAATATATAAGCAATGTAAGTTAAATAAAATTGAAAATATTATTTAAAATATAAATGACTGAAAATAAAAATATTAAATCAATATTAATTTAGACATTTGAATATTTTAAAAAGTTTGTAGTTATTTAAATGATTTTAATTAAATGATTTTAATCAATAATAATAAATTACAATTTTATGCATGTAAAAAGCAAAAAAAAAGGAAAGAGAAAAATAGAAAAATAATTAAATTAAAATTAATTTTTTGTTTTATTTACGTGGAAAACTGTATTTAAAAGTAAAAATGATGATGATATTATTATTGTTATACAAATATTATTATCTTAAAATAACAAAAAAAATATAATTAGAAAAATATTATTTGAAGGTACAAATTGTTTAATACTAAAATGATATTGTTTTTATTAAATTTGGTTGCTTATATTATAAATTTGAAGTTAATAGTTTACTTGTTTATATAGATTTTAGATGGCATCATCTTCATCTCGTAGTAGGGTGTTAAATCCCGGCCCCGAGGATGGTTCATTACTGCGCTATCAGTCTATTCATGTTTCAGAGCATATTTGGGATGGTCGTGAACACCCAATATTGAGAGTAAGAAGAGGTCATTTCATACATGCTGGCATGGAGGGAGTACCAGTAGAGATTATTCCTCATTTGACAGTAGTAGGATTTGCTGGAGTAGCACAGTTGGCTAGTATTCCTATTGACCGCCAATTGATTACAGCGTTGGTAGAAAGATGGAGGCCAGAGACCCATACATTTCACATGCCCCTGGAGAGTGTGCTATTACTCTTCAAGACATTGCTATTCAGATGGGTCTTCGTATTGATGGAAGACCAGTTATTGCCCCTACAGGAGGTGACAGGGCACAAATTGTTGAAGATTTATTGGGAATTAGACCACCTAATTCTGCATTTATGGGGAGCAGCTTGAAACTTACTTGGTTGGATGAGCATTTTTCCCATGTTGGGTTGCACAACCAAAATCTCATTCAGCTAACTCGCTTTGCAAGAGCATATATTTTGAGACTTATTGGTGGGTTTATGTTAGCTGATCATTCTAGTAGCAGGGTCCCAGTTAGGTACCTTCCTTTACTTGAAGATTTAGAGATAACTGGACAATATAGTTGGGGAAGTGCAGCGTTAGCCTTCCTATACAGAGAGTTATGCATGTCCACGAATATTGATCGGTCTGGTATTGGAGGATTGACTCCACTTGTGATGCTGTGGGCGTGGGATAGGTTCCCATTTCTATCTCCGGGTGATCCCCCTTACACACAGAATGATCTTCCTTATGGTGTACGGTATGTCTATAATATTAAAACTTTCATTCAATATTTACACAACAGTATTTTATTACAAATAGTCATGGTAATATTTATGTTTTTATAGGTGGTTAAGATTTCAAAATTTTAGGAAAGGGAGAAAGGATCTAGCTTACTTTAGGTTCAAATTTGATCATTTGAAACGTGATCAGGTATGCGTTATTTGTTTATGATATATGTTATCATCAATAAAATATTATTAATAATTACAATAATATTTTGTACACTTGCAGTTTGTGTGGCAACCATATAGTATAGATTTGATGCATACTTTGCCTGCCATATGCACTGAGGGCATGCATATATGGAGAGCTATTATGCCGCTTATTTGTTTCCAAATATCTGAATGGCACCAGCCCGATCGTACCATGCGTCAATTTGGGATGGTACAACATATTCCTCATGCTCCTTATCAGCCAGACCAGCTACATGACATTACTCTTAGAGGGAAGACTGCTAACAATTGGGAGTCAAAATTTAGGGGCGTACTAGAACATTGGGACAGGAGATTAGATTGGGTTGTGAGTAATGAACCGCAAATTGGTCTACTGAGTTCGAACTCTGAATACATGCGGTGGTACCATACTCATACTAGACGGTGGATGAGCATAGATGCTGCAGTGTTTGCATTACTTGTACGTATAGATCATTCTAGTAAACGATTTTGTTTGTTTAATAGAATCTAATCTCAATGTAATGGTTATGCAGGGAGATGCTCATGAGAGGGCCTATTACTTGTGTAATGATGGGAGGGACACATTTTCATTTGAGGAGATGAAGGATTTGTGTGAGACGATGTTAGCCTTGCAAAATGAGCAGGAACATATCTTAGAGCCATCATCCTCATGTGATCCTCCTATCCAGAGTGGAAATCTAGATGAGCCTTAGATTGACATTGGTATTGGTGAACAACGTCGGGAAGGCAAAGGTTTGCAACGTCGGCGAACGTCATTTCAGGTATTGTTACCTTATGCTTCATTGGGTCATTTTACTTAAATTATAACACTTTATGTTTCATTTGAACATACTTATGTGTTTAAAATTGCAGGCCACAGATTTTACATTGCCCCCTTTGCCCGAACGAGGAGATGGTGTTTATTATGTCCCACCACCTTTTCTGTTTCAACAATCACAATGGACACAGTCATCTTATGTTCACTCATCACAGCAATTAAACGTCCCTCCTGCATCTCCATTTTTCAGCGGTGAATTTTATGTTCCTGGCGCTAGCCTTTTCATGACACCTCCTCCATATGAGCCTATGTTTTTCACACCGAGTGCACCGGTGTAGGCACTCATCAAAGTGGATGTAGTGAGCAAACAACATCAATGGTACCTGGGCATGACCGTGAAATTGATCTTAATGCTGAATTCATTGCAGCCTCAGATGCAGCAGGAGCTGATGTGAGACGTAACCCTCACCGTGGAGCGCGAGATCATCGTCGACAGTGCATTCTCACACCTCATGAGGAGGGACCTCACGAGCAGTCATTGAATTCTGATTGAGACTATGTTATGATACTGTATTTGAAAACTTTAGATGATGTTAATTAATGTTTGCTTTTGTTTAAATGCACGACTCATTTATAATTTGCCACATTCTACACATTCGACATCAAACAAGATTAATCAAACAACATACATTAATGACACAACATACCACAATAAGACAACATACATTAATAAAATCTACCACACTTTTTACAATCATACGGTACTAGTCATGATTAATGTTAGCATTGCTTTGTTGAGTACAATGACGTTGATTATGACCTAGTTGTCGACATAACCGACATCGTTGTCGCGGTTGTGACTCAACCCAATCCATTTCATTTCTAATTCTACAAGCCTTTGGTCTTCCTTTACCTCGTGCTCTATCTTGATCAGGCAACAACTTCCATTCATCATTTTGTAAAATGTTTGCTTCATTTCCAAGCGGCCACCACTGAGATGAGTATGCGTTCACAACATACTGCAGAGTATATACAGGATCAACATACTGCCAAAAGTCTATACTTACAGTAACACAAGCGGCTATGACATGTGAACAAGGGTATCGATATGCCTGAAATTTGCCACATTCACATTCACGTGTAGATAATATCACACTCCACTTATGACCCCCCCTTTGTGTCATTGGATTAAAAGCCTCTTCAATCTCGAACCTTGTACTTTGTATGTCGTAACGACGAACCTGATGTGAAGATGCTTCTTGTTGATTTTTTTCTATAGCTTCAATTAATTTACGACAATACCTTTTACCATTGTTCATGTCATTGATTGCGCTTTCACCCCATTTGACAAAATATTCGACCAATCTACTATAGGTTGCTTTCACAAGGGCAGTAATTGGAAGATTTCTTGCCCCTTTTAAAACTTTATTCACTGACTCAGACAAATTAGTCGTCATGTGATCATAACGCCGCCCTTCATGATCATAAGCCAAGCTCCACTTTTTCTTTGATATGTTGTCAATCCATGTTTGAACTTCAGGAGAATGCGAACGAAATTTATTAAGACCAGCTTCAAATCTTTGCTTGCAAGGTGTATACGCTACATTTAAATAAGTTATACAGTTAATGGTGAAAAATAAATATATATTCATAGATAATGTAAAATGTAATAGTGATAACATACTTACTTAATTTCATAAGCTTACTCTTCATTGCGGAATTTTTGAATCTTCTATTGAAATTGCTTGCAATGTGACGAATGCAATAAACATGGTAAGCATTAGGAGGTTGCCACCCAATATGTGGATTAGACACAACACTTTTAATACTTTGATGGCGATCAGATATTAAACAAATTCCAGTTTTATCAGTAACATTTAGACGGATCATGGCTAAGAACCATTCCCATGCTGATAATGTTTCTCCTTCAACAATGGCAAATGCTATAGGAAGCACACTGTTATTGCCATCTTGAGTTGTAGCAATAAGCAATGTTTGCTTATACTTACCATACAAAAAGGTACCGTCTACCTGTATTATAGGCTTGCAAAACTTGAAGGCTTCACGACATTGCCTAAACGACCAAAATACTCGATGAAAGACTCTGACTCTATTATCCATTACATTACCTCTCACATAATCATTGGTCTCAATTTTGTAAACTGACCCTGGAGCATGTAATTGCATGTATTCTAACCATCTTGGTAATGTTGCATAAGATTCATCCCAATCACCAAATATTGTCACAATTGCTTTTTGCTTTGCTTTCCATGCTTTTTTGTATGAAACTGAATACCCAAATTGGCCACTTATTCTCTCTTGGATTAATGAAACGGGAACAGAAGGTTCTTCTTTGACCATACCTGTCAATAAAATTAAACAATAAATCTCAACTAATGATCATATCCAAATCATTTTAAATAGACAAATAAATATAATCTCAATTGAGTTTCACGTACCAATAATGCATGAACAAATAAAATTTGAATCTAACTTTTTGTGGTCTTGAGAAATCATAGTATTAACGCAGGTATGCAGACCACCTCATCTCGTAATTTTCCACTTATCTGAATTTTTGGGTAGCAATGCTCTTACTTTCCAAGGACACCCAGAAATATGATTCACACACTTGACAAAATGAGTTGATGCTTTTGACTCAACCACAAAAAATGTTTGATGTTTCTTCATTGCATAATGTTTTATCGCCATCTTTACCTTCTCTTTAGAGTCAAATAGTTGTCCAACATATAATGCATCTCCTTGTGCCCATGATTGTGACGAATGCAACTCCAAAAAATCTAATTCTTGATCAGGATGTTCCCAATTAATAGCAGTGTAGTGTGAACTTATGTTCCAAAAAGGTGTTATAGAATCTGTATTAAACTCAAGAAATGTTAGTTAAAAATATTTTACAATTATTGTATTATATAAAATTGTACCTACAGATTGTCCTTGCATAATGTTATTTCTTTCAGTGTTTGGAACTGTCATCATTGAATCGAAGCCATCTTCCAAATCAGTATGAGAAGAACTATCTAAAGGAATTTCTCCTTCATCTTCATAGTCATCATCGTACTCATCTTCATCATCTGTAGATGCAGCAGCAAATATTTATTAATAAATTATAAAATTTTAAACATCATATAATTTAAATAAATATTATACATTACCTCCTCCAATTGCATATTCTTCTTCATTGTCACTAACAGACACAGTTGGGAGTGATACATTTAAACATAACAAACTTTCACCTACATGAGAAGTTTCACCAACCGCAATATCCACATATAACTCAACTACTCTTTCATGCCGTTCTTGACAAGCACTTATCATACAGTCAATGTCTTCATCATCACATACATCTAAAACTGTGTAATTTTCACTCCTTGAATCAACTAAAATTCGTGAAATTAGTCTAGAAATTATATTACTATTGCACAATCTCAATTTTGTATGTATTTTTTTTTCAACATCTCAAAAGTAATTTCACGTTCTATTTTAATCATTTTCTTATTCCATTCGAATATGATACCCTCATTTCCTTCGTACACTCTTCCATTTCAGTATAAAATAACCACAATTTTAGTCATCATGTGTATCAAATTAAAAAATACAACCAAAATTATTACAAAATTTTACCTAAACAAATAGTAACAAAAATAATTACCACAACATTAAAATAATATATTTTTACATTTATATTTTTAATAATATTATATTAACATTAAATAAATTAAATTTATTACTACAAATATTTTTATTTTTATTTATTTATAATAATATTAAAATTATTAATTCAAATTTATTTACAATAATAAAAAAATTTAAAACAATAAATTAATAACATTCTAACCTTTTTCTTCCAGCAGAACAGCTCACAATTGTAAAACTCCTCTCTTCACAATTGCGAAATGCAGCAGCAGAATACACCTCGGCGTCTGCCTTTATATAATGCGTTTGAGGAGAGATAGTGTCGGCATTCTTTCAGCCGATACACAAGTGTCGCATAAATTTAAACGACACACATGACTTTTGAGAGCGGTTCAATTGGAACCGCTCTCAAAAGTCATTTAAGAGAGCGGTTCAATTCGAACCGCTCTCAAAAGTCCATTTTAGAGAGCGGTTCGAATTGAACCGCTTTCTTAAATGGACTTTTGAGAGCGGTTTGAAAGTAACCGCTCTCAGTAGTCGGGTCTGGCACCTGTGTCGGCATTCTTTCAGCCGATACTTGATCATGTGTCGCCAACATTTTTTCCGACACTCACAAATCACCCTAGACAGGGAATTTTTCGTCAAACAACCCCATACGGATAAAATGTCTTTCATTTAACCCTACACAGGCAAAAAACCCGTAATCTGCTCCAATTGGATAATATTTTGAGTAAATTTTTATTTAAGTCTTATAAATTTTAACTTAAAAAAATATTCTTTATTTTTTAATTTTATAAAATGATATATATATATATATATATATATATAAAAAGATCTTTTTACACAATTGTAAATCTAAAAACTTTTACACTCAATTTATATCGTCCATTTAACTTATGTCTAGCTGCCAGTGAAATAATAAATTATAACATGTTATATGTAAGTTAAATAAAATGTTTAAATTAAGTATAAAATTTTTTAAATCCACATCGATATAAAAAGATCTTGTCGCTTAAAATGAATATTATTTTTATAATAATTCAGACTAAAATGAAATTTTTATAAACTTAATGATTAAATTGATCTAATATTTATAATTTTAAGGACTAAAATAGATATTTTCTCATATTTTTCCTTTTTCTATTATTGTCACGCTCTTAAACTTATTGTAGCCTTCTTTTTGTAGATTATTAATTTATTACAAATGGTTGGTGGATCGAACTTGGTGTAGATGACTTCATCTCATAGCTTCTCTGTTGGTGTTTGGTTGTGGGCTTTTTGTAAGCAAACTGGTTTTGTATATATGTATTGCTGATTCTGTATAAAACTGCTGTGCTTGCTTTCCTTCCAGCAGAGTATCTCAGCCCTCTTCGTTGCTTCAGAATCATTTAATAAAATTACTCTCAGATTCACTTAGGATATGCTTGAAAATGGGGTTTTGAATGGAAAGAGAACTGAAGACAATTATTTTTTATATATATTAAGAGAGTTATATAATTAATTTATCATTTTGTTTCTTTATTTTAAAAAATATATATCAAATTAGAGAATATTTATTGCAAACGAAAAAACTCTCTTTCCTTCTTTTTCCTTCCAAAACCCAACTCCCAAACATGCTGTTGCTCTCAAGTATGTTATAATAACCCAGTTTAATGTATGGTTAATTCCAGAGGATTATCATTGCTCCACCTATTTTAATGCTCCTCTTCGATGTTCAAACTTCAAAGACCTAGTTTATCCTGTAGAAGCCTTTGAATCAAACCACAATTTTATGTTTTAAAGTACAAACCGAATTCCATATGCTTCCATCTGGACTTAGTTCATTATGTCATGTCCCTCATAAACTGTTGACAGGGTTGGTTTTTCAGAACCTGTGTTCTTCCTTACTTTTCCATGTAACTTGTCAAGAATTCTCCATGTCACAGAATCAGGAGTCAGACCATTCTTTTTCATCTCTCTAACAACTTGGTAAGCTTCTCTTTTCAAACCAAGATTGCACGCACAGTTGATCAGAATGTTGTAACTAAATATATTTGGAGAGACCCCAGAATCTACCAATTCATACAAAAAATGACAAGCCTCATTAAATTTGCCAGAGCGGCAAAGCCCTTTCAGAATTGCTGCATAAACAAAATTATCATGAACCCCAGAAGGCCATATAACATTGTGCCAAAAACTCTTTGCCCCATCTATTTGATTAGATTCACAAAGACCTTCCACCATAACTGCATGTGTGGTGTTATCTGCAGCAATGCCATCATTTACCATATTATCAAAAGTCACGAGTGCATCATTTGGTCTCCTTAGTTTGAATAGGCCTCGAAGAAGTGCATTATATGTCACGACACTAGGTCTTATACCATTTTCTGGCATCACTTTATGGAATAGATCAAGTGCTTCATTGACTTTTGCTGCATCCAACAAACCAGAAATCACAGTAGTGAAGGTCACAACATCAGGTGCAGAAAATTTACCCATTAACATGTCATTCAATACCTTCAGAGCTTCATCAATCCTCCCCATCTTGCAAAAACCATTGATTACAGTGTTGAGGGTAATCACATCAGCCTGACACTGGCTCTCAAGCATAAACACAAGCACATTTAAAAGCTCAGTTGGATTGTTCACAAGACAAAGAGATCTTAAGAAAATGTTGTAAATCCTAGTCTTATCAACACCTTCCTTACCAAGCATGAGTTTTAAAACTTCCCTTGCCTTGTCCACATCCAACACCTGGCAAAGAGCTTCCACCAGTACCTTATAAGTATGCTCAGATACCATGAACCCAAATTCAACCCCTTCCTCTAACAACTGATAAGCCCTCATACAATCACCATCACTGCTAAGCCCATGAATGATATAATTATACGACACCTCACTCGGAACAAACCCTCTCTTCCTCATTACAGAAACAATCCTCGCAGCCCCATTATACCTTCCAACTTTACAGAGCGAATCCATCATCTGGGCATAAGCAACCTCCTCAGAAAAGCTACTCCCAAATGGCAACTCTTCAGCCATCCTAAACACTTCACTGAAAAAGCCTTCCCTGCACAAAGAATCAACCAAATTTGCAAAAGCAGCAGTCTTCACAGCAGGATCCACTTCCACACTCATCCTCTCCCACAACTTGCACATAAGTTCCTTCCCACTTTCCACATCCCTTTCCCAGAGAACCCCTCGAATTAAAACACTGTAAGTCACCGAATTCGGCACCACACCACTCTCAACCATTTCTTCAAACACCTTGCGTGCGTCTCTGATTCCACCAACTAAGCAATAACCATTAATCAAAGTGGTGAAAGAAACAACATTGGGGCAATGCCCACGATTCTTCATGTCAAAAAACAACCTGTGAGCATCGCGGGGTCGATGAACCCCGCAAAACTGATCCATCAAACGATGATAATTAATCAAAGAGGGAACAAAACCGGGCTTTGAAGCGATCAAGAACTGAACGAGAGGCCAGGTTGTGTGAGGAGCTCGAGAAGCGAGCAAGCGTGCGAGGAGAACGTTGCAGGTCCGCTCGTCGGGGAGGGAACCAGAGGCGAGGAAGAGGGAGAGGCGTTGGTGGGCTTCGGAAAAACGGTGAGAGTCACAGAGAGAGTGTACGATGGTGGCAATGCTCTGTTGTGAGTGTTTTTCATCTTGGAAATGACAGTGTCTGAGAGAAGAAAATTGAACGGAGAGGAAAATCCGGAAGTGGGACTTGTGAAAATTTGCCGTCAAGTTTGTTAAGGTTGTTTGCACAGACATGACACAGAGGACAACCTCGGGGTCAATTGAATTAACCTTTGTTTGGTTCGTTGCAGAGAAATTAGCGGGGTGGCTTACTTTTCATGTCGCAAGTAAGGAGTAATGTAAAATCAAAATTTGAGAATCTATTTATTATTTATTTAAATATTAATTATGCTTTTATAATTCTGATAGATAGATGTTTTTATTACATATAAAAAGAAAATTAGAACAATCACTTTTTAGTTTTTTACTAGGACACTTTACCTCATTTTTTATATATATGTAAAATTATACTTTATTCTTCTAAATGCCAGATCCACTTAAGTGATGTTAACAATACAAGTAATCCTACTCAGCTTAAAATTATTTATCTTCTGACAATATAAGGTTAAGCAATTGATACAGAAAGTTTAAACCTTTCATCTTCTAACTTTGCTTTTATCTGAGGAACTATGTATTTGAAAGACAATTAATTCGTTAAGAAATCACCACAAAGTGAAACATCGTTGCTGGCGTTGAAAAAACTAAGAAAAAATATAAATGAAACCTGAGATTCTTTTTATGTATTTGTTCGTAGCACCAATAAACCATGCAAAACTTAAAGTGAATTATGTTTTCATGATTTAATAGATAGGATTTTTTTATTAAATATTAATTACTCGTCATTGTTTTTCTTCTTCTTTTTCCTTCTTCATTTCTTTTGAATTAATTAAGATACCATATTGCATCATAAGTCAATATCATAGAACATTACTCACTATACTTTTTAATTTACTTGAGTCATCACCACTATTACCATTTACATCAATCCACGTCAATTGTGTAGTCACTGGCACTTAAGCCACTATTTCATCCCTCAAAACCAACTCAAAATTACAAATGAACTATCAAATTACACACCAAACCTATCATCTAGGTGATCGCCACCTAAACCTAAAATTATGCACATCTCACAAAATTTCCACCATTGTTAAACCAGCTTCACAACAATTTACCATAGTCCTTACCCATCACAAATTACCACCAATCATGTTTCACATTCCCTGAAATCTCATATTATTAAAACCAATCACTAATTGATGTCCACACACACACACACCATAATCACTCACCATTGTAGCAAAATCATCTTATCAACCTCACTTGATAGCAATCTATGCAAGTCATCCCGTTGACCTCCACCCCTGCCATTTTATCGCAACCATTGAAGAAGAAATAAGAAAATTAAAAAGAACTAGAAAGAGTAAGACAACAAGTAGACGAAGTCAAGATAAATACTATAATGTTCTTAAAAATTAAAGTTAAAGTATTAAAAATTAATTATAATTTATTAATTTATCATAAGTAACATTTTTTTTTTCAAAAGTTACTTAGGATCAAAGTAATGCCATTGATTTAAAACAAAGTTAGCTAGTTATTTTGCTTCTATACCACTTTCAATCTAATTTAATTTATTTATTGTGATTGATAGACTTATTTTAGTTCTTAACACGATTTTAGATTATTTACATTTGACAAAATGAGTTTTAGTTAATATTAAGTTAAAATCAAAGTGAATTTATGTTTAAGAAATTTAATCTCATCCACAAATTATAATAATTTTAAAATTAAAGAACAAGTTGCTTTAAACAAACTTCTCGCAGAATTGATTTTCACTTTCTTAAAGTGTAAAAGAAAATGACAGCTGTGGGATTTGAACCCACGCCCTTTCGGACCAGAGCCTAAATCTGGCGCCTTAGACCACTCGGCCAAACTGTCACTTGTGCGTGTTTTTGATAAATTTTAATATATATTATTAAAATATTGCAATTGCCTCTAAATCAAATTTTATTTGTCAGTGTATCTGAATGAAAATATGAATAAAAAATTTAAAATTAAGTCTATCAAATAAGATATCAAAAAAAATATTTATAAAAATTTTGAATATATTTATAATTAAATTAAATTAAAATATATGATAGTGTTGTTTACACTATCATGCTATGTGATTAAAAAAATCATAGTCTTTATCAATAATTGATTTAAAATTTATATTGATTGTATTTTTAATTAATTGACAGTGTATTAAAATTAAACTATTTATAATTTAAATGTCTAACTTGTAATTTTGATAATATAATTTTATGTAAAATTTTCATTCTCGTGTAAAGTAAATATTTATTCTTGTAATTTATATATTAATGAATTTTCATGATTAGATAAATGTCTATTGTGTAAATTAAATACTCGACCTATTCATATTAGCTTTTTACTCTCTTGTAATACAGATATTTAATCTCATAAATTAAATTTAAATAATATTTTTTAGTAAATTTTTCATTCTCATGGGAAGTATGCTATATACATAATCGCATTAGATAGTTTAAACATAGAGAAAGTGGTGATTACCTTTTTTTTTTCTATTCAATAATAAGATATATAATAACAAAATTTGTCCTTTTTTTTTATAGAAAGGTGAAAGCTTGAAAGGATAAAAAATTATTTATCTATAGTTGTTTGGTATGATAGAGAAATAATGGTTTTTTAACCTTAACCCATATCACATTTACACTTAAGTAGTTAACTTTAATCATGGGAAACTTCTAGCCTCATCTTGCTGGCAAGAGTTAAAAATAATGTTTCAAATTCTGCAATAATAACTAATTTTGATTTGAGACTGATATAATGACTATGGTTAATTAATTACATAGAAAGCAACCACACAAGCTGCCAACAAAGGGTGAAAAGGGTTAATTTTGATAACCCAAGGATCAATTTTCATCCAACAACCACAAGACCAATGATTAGGTTAATATCCTTAGCTTTCAAGGATAAATCTACTCTCCAATTAAAATGAATTTTCTTTCATTAGAATCTTTACGAGCACTATAGCTTACAAAGATGTTCAAACACCTATATGACCTAAAACATCAAAGGCTTGAACTGACTGAGCCCTGCATTTCATGAACTGTGACATTTCGTGGTTTTGGTTTAGGATATCCTTAACTTCGGATTCAAAACACAAGAGGGGTACAAAATTAAACAATTTTTAATGTAATCTCTCTCATTGTATATATATTTTTATATTTTCATAAAATTTAAAAGGACAAAAATTAGTTAACACTTCATGAATTTAAGTTTAATTATGTTCATGACTCCTTTTTTTTGTTCTACTTTACCTAAACATCTTTCAATTAATAAATATTTTTTCATTTTATATTTCTTATTTATATCAACATCTAAATGGTAAAAATATTTCATTTTTATATCTTTTTTCTTTCTTCTCTCTGTTTCATTAAACCAATGATAATGTGTGATTGCTTCAACAATTTATTTTAAACTTTCTGTGAGAATATTTCCAATGGCAATACAGTGCAGTGACCATAAATTGTTATCATTTTAATTCTCATATGAAGCACAAAATTACAAATACATAGTATGTAAGAGAGATAGAGATGGGTCGAGGAGGAGAAACCCAATAACTCCATCTCTTGTTTCATGAGGAAAAAGAGAAAACATGATAAGTGAGTGAAACCTCAAAAGAGGAAAACAAGAAACAAATATACAAAATAAAATTAAGCAAAATGAAAATCTCATACATATATCAATAATGAAAAACATAAATATTGTACTCAACAATAGCATCTTTAGTCTTAGGTGAGAACCAGTGAGTTCTAAGTTGAGCATATCCCCTAGCAAATCGAAAAAGTCCACTACCACCAATCACAGGCATCTCCCTCACCTTGTTGAAAACAGGGTTCCTCCCCAAAATTGTGATGGTGCTACCATTGTACTTCCCTTCAGTTATTGCAAAATTCATAGCCATGATCAAGTCCACTTCACTCTGCGATGTGGAAGCATAGAACCCTTGTGCTTTTCCCACCAATTTGGAACTCAATTGGGGTCCCAAAGTCAAAGGGTTCTCAATCATGTTCACCAAACCAAAAGCTGTGGTTGAGTTCTTCAAGGGTGGAGGAACAACTTCAACTGAAGAAGGGTTGCGTCCACTCACTATGTCATGCCAATAGAACTTGAAATGGCTCAGCTTTTCTTGCTTTTGATCCAAACCCAACAGTTTTCTGTCCAATGGACGCACGAAATCATCATCAGGGTATTCATGTGCTGTGATCAAAGAAACAAAGGGATTGCAAAGGAGAAAGAAGATGAGGAATTTAGTAAACATGGTGGTTAGTGGTGGAGGAGGAAGGTCATGTCACACCGTGTATATATATATATATATATATATATATATATATATATATATATATAGAGTGAAAGAATGAGTAAATTTTTAAACTAGACATTGAATTTGTATGGATCTAGTATTTTAATTTTTCAGATTTTAATTTTTTTTATTGATCTTTGACATAGGAAAATGATATATTTTTAAAAATCTTTTTAAATGAAAAATAATATTAAAAATAAAATAAAAAACTGTTTTTATAGCAAACCTCGTAAGAAATTTAATATTTATTGCTTTTTGTTCTTAATTGTGTGCTATTAACCTCCTTGTGCTTTAACATTATTGAAAATATTGAAAGTAATCCTCATATACAGTGATTTTGGTAAGTTTATTTGAAACTTTTATGATAAATTATTTTATGGCTTCAATAATTATATTAGAAATTGTGATAATATTTTTGTAATTTTTCTATGCTAAATGACTTAATTTGAAATAACATGGTAGTGTTATTAGAAAAATTCAAAGTTTCTTTCATTGAAACAAAGATATTTTTATTTATCAAAGTTGAAAAAAGATAAACTTTATACTAATTTTTTTAGTTAACACTAAGCTAAATAAAAAGAAATGAAAGAATCGTTTCACATCTAATTAAAAGTATTCCGAATTGATCTAATATCTCACTAAGTATGTCAAATTTTAGAGAGAGATTAAATAACTACTCACAAAAATATAGTTTGAAGAGTCATTCAACTCTTGATTGCTCTCGAAACTTTATATTTTTTAGAGCAGTTTAGAAAGTTTTGACAATAGTTCTTTTAAATGTTCTAAAATTATGAAAAAATTTGGTAATTTATTTAATAATTTTAAATCCTAAATTTTAAAAATTGAAATTAAATACAGGTAGGAATATTTTAATATCCCAAATATACTTGATAAAGCAACTTATGTTTGACAATCAATAATTAAATTAAATTGACAATAACTCAATATCTCAAAATTTTAGAACAATACAAAAGAAGAAAAAAATTAATATAATTACATTGATAAACCACAATGAATAATGAAAAAATTACTAAAAATATATTATACTTAATTTGTTTTTAAAACATTTATGATAGAGTTACGCAAATCACTCCTTTTTAACTTGTTGAACTCTATTATTAGGAAAGGTTGAAAACTGGTACTCTAGAAAATATTAAACACATTACAAATACACAAAGTCAAGTTAAATGAACAATGTGACAAAATTTAAGTAGAACAAAATTATTAAGTAAGTTTAGATAGGAATTCCTTAAGTTAATTGGGATAGTAGTTTATCAATGCTGTAAAATATCTTCAATAAAAAAATATAGATGATATTTATAGTCATTGCTATTTGTTTGTTTAGGACACTTTATGGATGAAAAAATAAAAATATGAAATAATATTATAGATATTATAATAACTAGCAATTTAAAAGGTTATTTGGAAAGTATATTTGTATAGTGACATATCTAGTTTAATGCATTTTCATCTTAGAAACCTAAACTTATCTTTTTGCTTGATAAGCAATAATGACACTAACAAAATAAATTAAAGCAATGTTTAAATATTGAATTAGATACTTACTTGTTTAATAAGTTATGCAAACTGAATTCATATAATATTTATCTCATCAAAACCTTTGATGACAATTAACATTTAATATTTTTTACCATAAGTGAATATTACCTAACGAATTAAATAGTAACTTTGAATCAATCATTAATATTATCACTATTTGTACAACTTCAAAATAAAGGTTTACAAGTCATAATGACCTAGTTCTCAAAATTTAGCAAGAAAGAGTATGAAATGTTAGTTATAAACCCTATTATTATATATCATTACTAGCCTACTAATATAACAAGCAACGAAAATATTAAATTCACTAACCTAAATTGGGAATATGCATCGTTAAGATCAGATTTAGTGGGCAACTTCAATGTTTAGTAGCAACACGTACATGACACTATACTATGTCACAAACAAGGCCGAGAAATATAATGTTAAGGGCAAAACTTCTAAATTATACTCCCAAATTTAAGTACAAGAGGTTATTGTTATTATAATTTATGCTTAAATTTCTAAATTTTTATTGTTCTTAGATGAATTAGTGCTAACAGTGCAACATTAAATGATTTTATGTTGTTAATGGTGCTCCATTCTTTGCTGGTAAGTTACTAAATTGGTTAACATAGGGTTATATTTAGATTGCACATTTTACACATTATCACGATGAATCTACCCATTTATGCATATATTCAATGATATTTCTTCCAACAGAAATTGGATTATGTAACAATTAACTTCAAGAATATGCAAAAAAATAAATAAAAATGAACTATGCAATGCATATCAATGCAAAAATAAAAAAACACAAGGTCAAGCATTAATATTTTCATGTATTGTTGACAATGGAGTGATTCTCTATATTGGTCAAGGAAACAACAAAAACAAAGAAGGAAGCAAAGATGAAAGCATATTCCTAGAAATATTAGCTATCCAGTCAAGTGCAAAATTTAGGATTATCACAAAACCAATCTACTAACTTAGGATTCAAAAATTTCTAAATTAGAAAAATTACTTAAATATAATTATCACAAAACCAAAACAAAATATAAATATAATTGACTTGAAATAGTCAACCTTCATAGTAAGTTGTTGTTCACATTAATGGGCAAGAAGCAGGACACACTAAGAAAATGATACAAACGGTAGCATGTAACACAAAAGAATAATGATGAATTCTATATGATGGGACACAGAGAAGAGCCAGTGAATGTGAGGCAAGAAAAAAGTCTAATTAAGGTCTAATTTGAATTTTATTTTTAGAGAGTAGTAAATAATAATGACACTTTAAATTTTAATTTGAAAAGTAGTTTTACGTGTGAATCACTCTCTAATTGTTTTCTTAAATAACAAATTTAAAGAGAAGTTAATAATTAATCTCTATCCAAATGATATTTAAAGTGCGATTATTAATTAACAAAGTTGATTTTAAAGAATAGTGCAATGCTAATAGTTCTTTTTAAGTTTTTTTTATTAAAAATTAGTTTCTTTTCTTGCTTATCGTAAGTTTAGTGTTTACAAAACGAATAAGTTTTGTATTTTTAAATACTTTATTAATAATAAAAATTTTACTCTTTATTGACACATTTTTAATTAGTTCATTTTCTTTCCCTTCTAATAAAAGAATAAAATATAAAAAAAACTATAACAAATAACATTTTATGAAAATGGAGATTAAAGAAGATTTTTAAAATTTGAAAAACTAAAATACACAACACACTCAATGTTGGCACAAGCACAGGAAGAAAGAGGCAAGTGTGGAGTAGGTGCTGGAAATGGAAACAGAGTGTTTTATAATGACAACTGACACACCAACCTAGCTAGCTAGCTAGGTGGGGAACACAAATTCTCATGGTGGGTGGCAGAATCATTCATCGCTGAATAGTTCTACGTAACACGGTCGTTTCTGTTGTGTTTTTCCGAATGGAAGTTCCTTCAAGGTTGGGTTGTTTTCAAAGTAAGCAAGCTGTGTAGTTTTAAATTTTAATTTATAATGGATTAAAATCATGGTATCCTACTGTAAATTAAGTGAATAATATATAAATACATTTTTCTTTGTTTTAAAAGCGCACAATCATATTTTATAATTTCTTTGTTTTTCTTTCTTTTATTACTATTACTTTAAATTATACTTCTAAAAATTAAGGGAAATTCTTCCTATTTATTTTACGTACGTTTACGTTGTTCTGAAATTAGTTACATGCTCGACTCTTGTAATTCTTCTTTTGTTTTTTTTTTATTTATTAAAGTGCATTTTATTTAATATTTTTATCATAATAATTTATTTTTTTAGTGAAGTTTCAATATATTAAAGTGAATGTAGTTTTTTTATTTGCTTTGTACTCATTTTTCCATTATATTCCCCTTAGCTCATAAAAAAAAATATCATAAGTCTAAGAATATTTTTTGTAGTTATTTATATTAACTTTTTTTTACCTTCTTTTTTCACTGACCACTTTCTCTCCGATTCACTTTGTTCAACTATCCACTCTTTGATAACTTCTAGTGAAATCAGTCATGCCCAATTCTTGCAATTCTTCTTCTTTTATTGTTTATGACTTACTTTCTTATTTTATATTTCCTTATCAAAATCATTTTGATTTATTTAAGGTTGAATTTATTTTCTATTTTTTTAATTCTTTATTTTTCTTAAATGATGTTATTAAATCCACAGGACTAAGAGTTTTTTTTTTGTAATAATTTATTTTCACTTTTAATCTTTTATTTTACGTGATTACCTTCTCTTTCAATTCACTTCATTCAACTCTCTATTAACTTGTTTTTTGGCAAATTCTTTTTAATTTTTATTATTTCTACCCATAGTAATACATTTTGCATTATTTCTTAAACAGTAAGTATTTTATAATGAATTCTTCTTCAAATTAACTATGAAAAGAAAATAAAAAATTGTATTAGGGTTCAGCTTAGTGTACTTCTTAAACATCTAAATAAAAACAAAATAGGGGATGAGTTTTTATATACAATTTTATATAAATTTCATTAATTTAATTTCACATAAAAATGCACCAAAGTAATTAATATAAATGTTGATAAATTGTTTGCATTATACATTGATTTGATATGATTTATAAATGGTGGGTCTTAAAAATGAATGCTTTTTTTATATAGTATAAGATAATAAAGAATGATATGTATATGACTTGAACAAATTATAATTATATTTTCATATTTGAAGCTTATTCTCCTCTGATTGAATGAATATAAATAAACTATATATATAAGATCATTATTTTATTTAAAATTGACATCTTCAATATTGGTTTAATTAATGGTGAATTAATAGCTATTGGAGTGATTATTTAATTTTCACGAAGGCAAGACGTACGTGAACCGCTTCAGCACTCGATCGAGCATGGGATATGTTAAGATTTCTTTGATTAGAAGCAAAAAGTCACTCATATATAATATAACTACCTTACAAACCTAACGTTCTTTAATTATTGCTCTTTCAATCTTCCACTGCTCCATAAATCAGCTGTAATCATTTTCATGCTTTAATAACGAATTAAGTATTTTTTTTTTATTTGCCTATGGGGTGGCAATATAGGTGTTGAGTCTTTGTTTAATAACGAATTAACTATTTATTACCGAAGTCTTTGTTATCTTATTTTCTAACACTTGTGCTAAAAGTGTTTTATCCATAATAGATATCTGATTTTTAGCCTATCTAATTGTTAGGTTGCCTTTATAAAATTGTTTCTAAACTTTTGGCAAATAGGTTGAAAGAGGTTTTTGATTAAATAATTTCAGAACAACAATCAGCCTTTATCTCAGGAAGAAACATGTTAGATAGGGTGCTTGTGGCTAATGAAGCAGTTGATTATGTGCGGAGGGCATAACAAGAGGTATTTTGTATTAAAGCTTGATTATGAGAAAGCTTATGATTCGGTTGAGTGAGGATATCTTTTGTTTATGTTACGTAGCTTTAGATTTTTAGAAAAATTGGTCAGTTGGATGGAAGCTTGTGTGTGGGGGTAGCCTATCAGCTTTGATTAATGGTTGTCCTACATTGGAGGTTCATATTGGATGAGACCTAAAACAAGAGGATCCTCTCGCCCCTTTTCTTTTTCTAGTGACAGCAGAAAGGTTAAGAGTTCTTATGCAGGAGGCAATGCTTGTGGGTTGTTCTCTAGTGTGACAATTGGGGTAGGGCGACCATATATTTCTTTGCTGTAGTTTGCGAATGACATATTGATTATGGGAGAAACTTCGGTTCAGAACTTGTGGACTTTGAAAGCAGTATTGCGTAGCTTTGAGTTAATGTCAGGTCTGAAAATTAACTTTCATAAAAGTTGTGTATTGGGGATTAACACTGGCAATGAGTTTGAAAACTTGGCTGCGGAATTCCTACATTGTAAGATTGATAGTTTCCCATTAAAATATCTTGGGTTACAATTGGGTATTAACCCGAGGAAATCTAGTGCATGGAAGGGTGTGTTAGAGGCTCTTAAAAAGAGGTTGGCGTCATAGAAGCATATGTATTTATCGATTGGAGTCAGGGTGACTTTGATCAATGTCATTCTTAATTCTATGTCATTGCACTCATTATCTTTTTTTAAGGCGCCGAAGTTAGTGATAAAAGAGATTATCTCTATCTAATGGAATTTTTTATGGAAGGGTGTTAAAGAAGGATCTAAAATCTCTTGGGTGAAATGGGAAATAGTTTGTAGACTGCGAAAGAGTGATGGCTTAGGCATTAGGAATGTGCAGTGGTTTAACTAGGTGTTTCTTGATAAATGGTTGTGGCGAAGTGTTAATTGTTCTAGTTCATTGTGGGTTTGGGTGTTGGAAGCTAGGTACGGCAGATTAGCTTTTTCTATTCATCGTCCATCAATCCACAACAAATGTTCTTTGTGGTGGCGTGATTTGTTGAAGGTTATTCATCAAGAAAATTCATGGCTGGATGAGAAGTTGGATAGAAATGTGGGCGCAGGTTTGCGCGCTCTTTTTTTTAAAGATAAGTGGGTAGGTGGGGTGCGATTGTGTGAGGCATTTCCGCGATTGCTTGCGGTGACAAAAAATGTTAAATCTTGTGTATTGGAGAATGGTTTTCATGATGGCACTAGGTGAGTTTGGGATGTTAGTTGGCGAAGAGGACTATTTCAACATGAGATCTCAAGCTTTAATTTTATGTTGGAGCTTGTGGATGGAGTTTCTATTAAAGTACTATAAGAAGATAAATGGGTATGGAGGGCAGATTCTTCATATTGTTATTCAGAACATTCTGCGTATTTATGACTATTTGAACTTTTTAGTGGTTCAAATATGGTAAATCAGTGTACTGCGGATGCCTTGCAAGGCTATGGAGAGGGAAGGTTCCTCTTTAAGTATCTGGTATTTTATTGGCAATTGTTGTTGAATGCAATTCTTTGTAAAGGTTTGCTGATTGATCATGGTGTTTAAATTGATGATATAACTTGTTGCTTCTGTCATGGTTTTGAAGAACTTCCAACTCATTTATTTTTAACGTGCTCAGTTTCATCCCAAATATGGTATTTTACTGCACGTTGGCTTAGATTCTCATTGGTTTTGCCTTCAAATTTATTGACTCACTTGCTTTCTTAGGTTAATGTTGGTTATAGTAAAAGAGAAGGAATATGTTTATTAATTATTTAAGTAAGTACAATGTGGTCTTTGTGGTTATATAGAAATCGAATTGTATTTTTCAATAGTATTTTGGATAAGAGGAAAATCCTAAATTCTATTATACTGAAGTCCTGGAAATGACTATCACTTGTTTGTAAGGGAGAAACTGTTTTATTAAGTGATTAGTATTTGAATCCACGAAATTGTATCCTTCTTAGTTAGGTATAATTATGTTTTTGCTTCTTTTTTTTTTAGTAAGTATTAATTTTTTTTCTATATGGATATAGGTTTTGAGTTCTCCTTAAACTCTCTATAATAATATATTTTACTTATAAAAAAAAAAATATAGGTGTTGAGTCATGCATGGAATATAATAACTTAAGTATATAGTTTCTCTCCTTAATAACTGTTACACATTAACGAATAAGAAAACGTCACTTTTAGTGAATATCGATGATTTTGATTTTTTTTTCCAAAATGAAATGCACTGAAAAAAGGCTAACCAAAAAAAAATTTAATATAATTTCTTTTTTCCCAGTATATGCAACATTTGTTAAATTATATCGTCAATATTTATAGTTATTTTTAATATTAAAAAAATTACTAAAGATATATTTGATTTCTTTTTTCAAAAAAATTTCAATTATTTTTTAAATATAGTATAAAATTTATATTATATTTAAAAAAAATTAAAATTCTTTTAAAAATGAAAAACAAACATACCCTTAATATTTTACTAGAAAGATTTGGAGTACTTCTTATACTTTAAATTTATCATTAATAAAATGTTAATGTTTAAAAAAAAAGATATACTTAAATCTTATTTTGATATAAACTATTGAGCAAGATAAGCTTAATGGATTAGTCATATTATTTACAGAGAATAAAATGTTAGAATTACATTATAATAAAAATTTGTTTATAATTTTGAAACTAAAATAACATTAAACTTGAACATATATATATATATATATATATTCTTGATATATAGGCCTACTCCTCTTAAATGCTGAAGGGGTCTCGAGAATGTCACCGTTTTTCTTTGAAAAGTCACACTTTGTAGTTGTCAAACAAGTTTTATTTAAATATAATTAAATTGTTCTGTTTTATGTTGATATATTCATTTTATTATTTTTATAAATGATATTTGTTACTATAAACTGATACATGATATGTATTCAGTCATGTAATGTCAATGCAGAGTTTGTCATATTAAATATTGTTCATTAGTTACTTTCTTTACTCAATTTTATTTTAATTGTGTGATATTATTCTCCTATAACTCTGGTATTCAACTGGAATGGATCAACTATATATAATTGTAGAACTATAGGTAGTGCCAACAAGGGCCAAAAGCTTGTTGAGGATCATAATATCATAACTTAATGTGAACAAATTTTTTTAATAAGTATTTATCAAAATTAAAAATTAAGTAAAATAATAAATAAAATTATTTTAATAAATTAAAATTAACACATGCTTATTTTCTTTATAAAAAAAAACTTCTGATTTAATTTTAAAATGGTTGTTTAGAAACTTATCTAAATTATATAAATTAAAAAAAGAAATAATCAAATATTAATTAAAGGACTGTGTACAACTAGATTTTAAGTAATACCAAAATAAAAATAATAATAAGACAATACAATTATAATACATGAATTAATGTAAAAAAATTAAAACTGAAAAAAAATTACAATCATTATTTAAACACAACAAAAAATAACATTATAATTATTATTATTTTTCTATAATCAGCCCATGACCTTAGTACATCTTCATTTTCTAAAGTAAATATTTAAATTTTTTACTACACTATGAAATAAGAGTATTAAAAAAAGTCAAATAAAATTTTAAAGTGCTTCCGACTAAGTATAGTTTGAAACAAAGATTTTAGGCGAAACTGAAACAATGTAAAAGTTGTTTCAAGATATTTTATTTTAACCAATTCTAATCATTTACATATTTATTATAATAAGCACATATTTTGCTTTTATTGTCTACACTGACAATTATAATTAAAAAAAAATATTATCATATTCCACTATAATATTATACTACACATATTATCAACTAATGTTTGTGTACTATCTTATATCGCACACATTGCATCAATCTCTATGTACTATTATCACACATTTTACATCAATGTAAATCAATTTCTGTGTGTATTTGTAGATTCGTTAGCATTAATTTATCATTCTTCATAGCAACGCAATGCCAAGAAGATATACTATTACCCCTCTCACAATAAGAGAAATATTGCCAACATAGCAATCCTTAATTTGAATTTGACATATTAAATTTTATAGCACTTGAAAATTTTAATATTGCAATTTAAAGAAAGACTCTTATACTATTGTTGAAAAAATAATATGCAAAGTCTAAAATAGAAGAAAAAAAATCATGATAGTTGTCTAAAGAGTATCTAAAAATAACATTACATAAAATTATTTACAACACAAATTTTTTTTTCATAATCACTCCACAGTTCAAGTACCTCTTCACTTTTAAAAAATGAAAAATAAAAAAGTCAAATATAAACTTAAATTGGGTTTCGCTAGTGTAACTTGAAATAAAAAATTTAGTCGAGTATATAGCTTTGATCTATTTCTTCCATTTTACAAACTTGAAGCAATTCAAACACTTTTACATACAACGGAATGCAGCTGAGGGTTTGTGTTCATCGTGCTTGGAAGGTCTCCTTGTTATTGGTTATGCTTTATATCACCTATGTGCTCATCATTTGACGCATAATGCTAGAAGTGAAGGTTCAAACTTTATATATACTTTTTCATTTTGAAGAGACCCCTACTCGGACAAATTGTTGAAGATTCTTCCAAGTTCCAAGACCAGCGTTTTCTGTCTACCCTATTATTTATATGTACAGTAGTTATATGTTGAATAAAACATGCACTTTAATTTTAGTTTTTGAAATAACACTATTTCCATAAAATATTTTATAGCAAAAAAAATATAAAATAAGATAAATAATTGGATGAAAAGAAGAAAAAAATGTATATTAAAAAGAGAGAGTAAAACACAATGGTCTTGGACTGAGGAGGGACGAGAAAAATAAAATAAAATAAACCCAACTCCATCTCTTCTTCCACGAGAGAAAAAGAAAAATAACAAAACCGAACATGATGAGCGTGTAAATGGCTAAATGCTATATTTTGGTTTCAAAAGAGAAAACTAAAATAGGAAAAGTAAAAGTTAAATGAGTAAGTACAAACAGTATACCATCAATATGTATCAATTACGCAAAACACAAGTGTATATACATGTCAATATAGTTATATTTTATTATTTCTATTTCTCCTTTTTTATCACCTACTATTCCTTCTTATATCTTTTGTTTTTTTGTTTTTTCTTATTCTTCCTTTATCCGATACTAAAATAACAAAAATAAAAGCCAACCGAGTCTACCACATATATTACAGCATCAATAATGCAAAACATAAACATTGTACTCAACTACAGCATCCTTGGTCTCAGCTAAGAACGAGTGAGTCCTAAGTTGAGCATAACCTCTAGCAAATCGAAAAAGTCCAGTGCCACCAATCACAGGCATCTCCCTCACCTCATTGAAAATAGGGTCCCTTCCCAAAATGGTGATGCTACTGCCATTATATTTCCCTTCTGTGAAGGCAAAGTTCATAGCCACAAGCATGTCCACCTCACTCTGCGATGTAGAGGCATAGAACCCTTGTGCTTTCCCCACCAATTTGGAGCTCAAATGGGGTCCCAAAGTCAAAGGGTTCTCAAAAATGTTGACCAAACCGAAGACAGTGGTTGAGTTCAACTTCAAAGGTGATGGAATAACTGTGACAGAAGATGGGTTGTGTCCACTGAGTGTGTCATGCCAATAGAATCTGAAATGGCTCAGCTTTTCTTCCAAACCCGATAACAGTTTTGGATCCAATTGACGCACCATATCATCAGTGTTCTTTGCAGTGACAGATACAATGAGGAGAGTGATTAAGAATTGGGTAAACATTGAGATTATGAGGCAAAGAAAAACCAGAAGGGAAAGTGTGGTTATGTAGAGAGTCAGTGAACGATCTTTTCATTTCTTATGCATAATCCTCGTTACTTGGCACCACTGTCCCATCAAAAATTAATTGGCAGTTATATTTCATACTCTTTCTTTTAATCTTCCCGTGATCTTCATTTTATTTAGAAAATTGTGGCTTGCGCAGTTTATATTTACAGTAGATATTATGAAACTTACGACGTTTAATCATTTTTTATAAAATATACAATTAATTTATTTGATTATTAATTTAAAAAAATTATTAAATAAATTAATTTTATAAAATAATATTCTTAAATATTTAATTATATTATTTTTTATAAATAATATATTTTTTAAATATAAATAAATATTAAATTATGAATAATACATTTTACAAATATTTAAATTATATAAAATTTAATATATATTTTAAAAAATAATATAAAATAATTCAAAAATTAAATTAAGCAATGTCATATTTTACAACAGTTTTTTAAAATGGAAATATAATATTTACGTGCATATTTATTTTTATAAACGTTTCACAGAACTTTAAGATTATAGATATTTGATGGTGGGTAAAAGAAAAAAGGAAAAAAGGATGAAATGAAACAAAACAAAATTAACATAAAACTATTTAAATATTTTATAATTAAACAGAATAAAACTTCTATTCCATTATAAAAATAAATAAATAAAACGATAAGAGTGATAACTTTATTATAATAGTTTTATATCATAACCTAAATTGATGAAAAAGAAAAAACTATAGATCTGCGACAACTACAATATGATAGAATAAATCTAAATTTAATTAGATTTTATTTAATTTTATTCTTACAATCTAAACAAAGATAATTAATTTTATATTTTATTCAATTTTATATTTTTCTATTAATCTGAATACAAGATAGATTCACCTAGCCAATTAGGATAAAGAGAGTGGTTTCTTCTTCTTTCTTTTAAGTGCTTTTGATTAGATAGTTATTAAAATAAAAATGGTTCAGTTTACTGATTGAATTAGAAATTGGTTAAGTCACCACTCCAAATAACTCAAAATACTAATAAAATAAAAAATTGATAACTATATTTGAGTTAAGTAAAGTTGTTATAGGCGATATTTTTTCTTCTTCTAAATATTTAATATTCCATACAAACTCAAAATTATTAATTAAACATTAATTTTTCAACGGGATCAATTAAATAGATTCCTTAACTTTGATCTCATATCAACCTAACATTAATTATATAAATAATAATTATTATTATATTTTATTCTTTAAAGCGTTAAACTCTCATTTTAAAAAAAAAATCTAAAAAAAAAACCTCACAATTTAGTATTGTGTGTTTTAAAATATGTTTGAAACACTGTAAATGTAAATTTAACACAAATTATAACTAATAATGTTATAATAAATATAAATTTACAGAATGGAACACGAATTTAAATATGTTAAAAGTAAAATAATGACGTACACAGCAAAAAGGTTACTAATGGATTGGTACAATTTAATCACAATTGTTAAGTGTGTTTCCTAAAGCTTAGCATATGCAATTTTTTCCACCAAAGTAACGTAGAATAGTTTGTATAAAACCAAAATTTAAAGAGAAAAGCTTCAAATTCATCGTCAACTAATAATGGACATTAATATTAAATAATACAAAAATTGTTTATATTTTAAAATTTATAATCAGTATTTGTAATTTAATTTATAATAAGATAACAAAATATTATATCTTTTTTCTATTTTCATTCCTTCAATTCAAATAATAGTCTTTTTAAAGTTATTTTACAAGAACTAAGAAACATATTTAGTAATCTTTTTTATAAAAGAAAAGTGTTAATCAAATTTAAGCAATTAATAATGGTAGAGTTTTATTAAAAAATATATTTGTTATATATCTTTATAAAAACGTAATACATAATTTTCTATTATACAATTTGTGTAATTTATCTATCATTTAAATTTTTTACCTTAAGTTCTCTTTCCTTAATAATTATCTAAGAATAAATTTTTAAAAAATAAATTTTATATTAAAATTGTAAAGTGGTTATTATTTTAAACTGAGAGATTATTTTTGACATATATTTAACCAAAAAAAATATAATAACTCTATATTAAAGATTATTTTATTTTATGAGGAGCTTAAATTACAAATAGTTAAAAATAACAATATAATAAATTAAATAAAAAAATTATTCAAATTTTGTATACTACATAATATATATTCATTTTTTGCATTCAAAGAAAGTGTGAAAGAAAATGATTCAATTCTAAAAGGTAAAACTGCGCCTTTACTTTTTGCGTTTCAAAAGTTTGAAGTTTCCTCACTCTTTCTCTGTTCCGTCACAGCTTCTCTCTAACTTCTTCTGTTCATCGTTCGCTTTGGGTATACTACATAATGTACGCATCTAAATTGCAGACACTCCCCCAGTTCACGATTATAAACACAGTGAAGTTTTTACTTTGATTTTGAATTTTCTATGTCGTCTTAGTGTTTTTGGGGTTATTGGGATAAACCCCATTTCAGCAATTCTAAATATTTTTATCTGGGTTTTTTATGTATCCTTTCAATTTTTCTCATTTTTGGTCCCAACGTACACTTCACTGTGAATGCCGATTGTGATGTTTTGATACATTGGTAAAGTTTCTTAGCATGTGTCGTTTTGCTGTTCTGCGAGAAAAGCTCCCTTTCTATGTTTCCTTTCTGAGCATTGTCGGTTTAAGCTAAATTTTTTGTTCTCCCAGTTATTAATTGTAAGAAGCGTAGATGCAATACCAACGTCACGTCGGTATTGTTCTCCAATTAGAATTAGAGTTTCACTTTGGTAATGTGTGTGTCCAATTTTAATACTTTTGTGCGGATCGTTAATGCAGACCTTTATTATACAGATTATTGAAGTAAAATGCCAATTTTGATTGCAAAACAGCTCTAACAGTACCATTGCACTTAAGTTTTGTCCTTATTAATTTTGTTCAGATGTTAGGTTGAATGCTGTGTTGCATTCAACTTTTGCAATGACATTTGTGTGAAGTGTATGTATGTAGGTTATTAATAATCTATCCTTTTCAATAAGAAAAAGAAGAAAATATTGAATTTCCATGTGCTTGATTTTGCCTTAGATTGTAAATGAAATAACCTTTATTCTATCTTATGCCAGGATAGGAGCATGGAAGAAAACAGAAACTTCTCAGTCCAGTGGGACTCAACCTTTCACTTCAAGTTTACCAAATAGTACTGTATTTGGCAGAAATTTGAGGAAGAATCAACTTGGTGGTGTCATATTCGGGTGCAAGAATGCTACAATGAAAGAATGCCTGTATAAGCAACTCTTTGGTAAGTCCTTTTCATTTGATTTTTTTATTTTATTTTAAATAGCATGTACGTTATGTTGTGCACACACCTAGTCTCTATTCTATATGACAGAAACATTTATGTGCTTAAAATTTGTATTAGACGCCCTCAAATAATCAGAATTGTAATACTTCAGCTCATGGAACTTCAATATGTTATTAACAGGCTTACCAGCTCAGCACTTCTCTTATGTGAAGAATATTGATCCCGGATTGCCTCTGTTTCTGTTTAACTATAGTGACAGAAAGCTTCACGGAATTTTTGAGGCGGCTAGCAGTGGGAAAATGTATATAGACCCCTATGGATGGACTACTGATGGTTTAGAGAGAACACAATATCCTGCCCAGGTATGACTTGTATACTATAATTAATATGGTTCTATTCAAGACAATTGTGGACATGATTCATGAAAAGGCCCATATTTTCATACCTATTATTAATATTTTAGGTACAAATTCGGGTCCAACTTCAGTGCCAGCCACTGTCTGAAGATAAATTTAGACAAGCAATTGCAGACAACTACTACAATCATAACCATTTCTGGTTTGAACTAGACCATGGACAAACAGCCAAACTCATTTCTTTGCTATCATCCTCCTTAGCAATTGCCCCTAGTAATTCTGTCCCACAGAATACGCATCAGTGGTCACCTGTATCTCAACCTCTTCCATCACATGAAACTCCATGGGACGGTGAAACATCTAAACTGCTTGAATCAGAAATAGAGCATTCTACTCACTCAAGTATCAGATCAGATTCAACTGAAAATGATTTTTCTTTAGACAGATACATCCAGCCATTGGATACTCGTAAAGATGGGAAGGAAGAAAAACAAGATGAGAAGAACATCATAGTTCAGAAGCTAAAGGCTCTATACTGTGAAAGTCAAGATCTCTCTTTGCCAAACAAAGGAAATGATACTCCTGGTTTGAATAACACTGAAAAGGGCTATGTGGAGGCATCGGGTGGTTTAAATAAGAAGGAAGAGAGTCCTATCCCTCCATTTGAGTATCAATACAACATAGCTCAGGTGGTTGAGGATGTTTGATGGAAAAACATTAAATGTGATGTATTAGTTTTGTTTGCAGGCAACTAACTTTTAATGTATTTATAGTTGGTGCAAGAGGTCAACGAACTGACAAACTTCAAGAAAAAACAAACAGATAAAAATTGCTATCTGGAGCAGAAGCTGGTAGGTACTCCTTTCGATTTTGTAGATGCTATCTAAAGTTTATCATATTTCTCTATTTTCTCCATCCCTAACATCTTTAAGTATGTACATGGCATGCATGATTTAAAGTTTTCTGTAAGTAAAATGAAGATAATATAAGTTAAAACTTGAAACTATTAATGCACGGCTGGATAAAGGAAGAATAAGAAAGAATTAAAAGACATTAAGAATAGCTAAAAGCTTCCATTGGTTATAGTAGAAAGTAAAGCCTCAGAAAGTATAAATGGTTTTAATTAAATGTAAGTTGTAGAATAGTATTTGAAGTCAGAACAATCTTTTCAAAGTACTCTTATGCAGTCTTAGTCTAATCTTTAATTGCATTCATTTTCTATTTCTCATTTCATATATTATAAAGCTTTCTCTTGTATCAATTTTGTCTTATTTTTATTTTCTATTCAGATTGAGGCAGAAATGGAAATTCAGCATCTAAGAGATCGTTGTGCACTTCTAGAATCTGCATGTAATATCACTAATCATCCAACACATGTTGAGCAGACACAAATGAAATCAACTGTTGAGCTGCATTTAGATCCCAAAGACTCATTATTTTTAATAGGAGGCTTTGATGGAAACTCATGGTTAGAAACCATGGATTTGTATAGTACTTCTCAGAATATGATCAAATCTCTCAAGCCTATGAGTTCAGTTCGTTCATATGCTTCAGCTGTATGGTTGAATGGTGAAATTTATGTTTTTGGTGGTGGAAATGGCTATGTTTGGTACGACACAGGTATGGAATCTTGCTGTGCTTTTGAAATCATAAATTTTTTAAATGAGATGAAATTTAACTCAACCTTTTTATCTGTGTAGTTGAATCATACAATCCAGTTCATGACAGCTGGGCCTCGTGCCCCTCTTTGAACAAGAAGAAAGGAAGCTTGTCTGGAGCTGCTTTAAACAACAAAATATTTGCTGTTGGTGGTGGCAATGGAGTTGACTGCTTTTCAGATGTTGAGATGCTTGATTTAGATATTGGGCGGTGGATCCCTACACGTTCAATGCTAGACAAGGTAAACTGGACAATCAAATGGTCAAATTTCAGGTCTTGATTGAGATTTGAGACGTATAAGTAGCTGCAAAGTGACACGAGGGATTATGTGACCTTTGAGGCTTCAGCTTCTAAATTTGTCAACTAAAAATTTATATTTATTAGATGTTTTTATTCATTCAAAATATGTTTAATTGCATTTTTTGTTACTCTAGTTTGGACTTTGTGCAATTAGGGTCCCCCAAATTTAGTTGAGTCAATAGTCAATTAAGTTCCCCTAGTTTTAAAATTCAGTAAATTTGGTGAATTGGTCCCCCCCACGTCTATTTTCTTTTTCCTAAATCCACAAATTTATATTTTTTGCTCAAAATCTTTATGAATTGAAATTGTCTTCTACTTCAAAATCACTAACTAAAATATTAAATTACATCCAAATTAAAAATAAAATTCCCTTTTCAAACTCTAATTTTATATATTATAATATCGATCAAAATCTTATTTAAGTTTCTACCTACATTCTTGATTATAGACTTTAAAAAATCATTTTGTATCCCAAATTTGTTATGAACCATCAAATACTTGGATAGAAAATAATAATTTGACGATTTACTGCAGAAAATATTAATGGAGGGACTGAATATGTCTGATCTTAAAACAAGGACTTAATTTGCTAAAAAAAATTTGGAGGACCAAAATTGCACATAATCCATAATATCATGATGTAACCGTTATTTTTGCATCAAGTATTAAAATCTGCCTTATGCCTTTAATACTTCAATGTATTAGTTACTTCTAGGATGTGAAGTCACAACCTTGCATCACCCATCACGACTAAATACAATTATTAAGTGATCATTTGAATTGTTTCTTTGAAAAGAATACAAACTATTTAACTTATTGTTTGAATGCCGTTTTATATTTCCAGAGATTTGCTCTTGCTTCTGTGGAACACGATGGCGTGCTTTATGCCACTGGAGGATATGATGGAAATGATTACTTAAAGTAATATTTATTACTTGATTTCAGTTCAATATATTCATATCATGAATTGAAACTCATCAAATAAACGGTTGATCTAGGCTTATTATTATTTTTTTGTGTAATTGATATTAATTTATATTTGTCCTGATGTGTATGACACTTCTTCCACATAACCGCAGGTCTGCTGAAAGATTTGATCCCAGGGAACATTCTTGGACCAAAATACCAAACATGAATACAAAGCGAGGCTGCCATTCATTAGTTGTTCTAAATGAAAAGTTGTGAGTTTGGCATGTTTTCTTCTTCATTACCTTTAATTTTCATTTTATTACTGAAGTAATAATTAAAATTGCACAACCATGCTGTGAAGGTTTTGCAATGTGTAGCTTTTAACTATGCCAACATAGTGTTGTTCAGAATTATCCTCCCTGGACAATCTTGCAACCACCTTTACTGCATGATTTTGAAAATGATGAGGGAAAATCAGATAGAATATCATAAGGAGTCCATTTTCTACTTAAAAGTTACATCTAAGGAATTTCACTAAACATAAAATGAATCATTTGGTGATTGTTTGGAAAGAACTCGACTTATCTACAGATCATTTTCAAGCAAAATTGAGGTCAATAACAGGGTAAAATTATATAGATAAAGTACTCTTATGGACATGTCATTAAAAGTTAAAACCGAATGGGACTGGCCAGTTTGATTAAGAGTCAGTCAGGTCACCAGTGTAGGCAATCAAGGTAATTGGTGGAGTGAAAAATTGGTTTAGAACTGATCAAATTGAGTTAAAAAATGCAGCAAAGAACCAGGTTAAAGTGGTTTTTGATTAAAAAGATTTTTTTTTTGTTGATTTTTAAAGGATTTTATGTTCCAAAATGTTCTTTAAATAAATAAAGACTAATGTGATATCTACATATTAATTGCTGTTATTTAACTATTAATTATGATTTTTGTATTTTATAAAACATATAATACTATCATTTTCTGTTAATTTAAATTTTTAACTAAATTTTTATATAATTTTATATTAGAATATTATTTAATATAAAGTATTATATTAAAAATATATTTTATTATTACTGGTTCAACTTTAGTTCCATTACAGTTGAACCAATGAACTGTAAACCAGTATCTTCAGTGGTTTAATAATCAGTCTGGTTTTAAAAACTTTTAGCTCTACTATTCTAGCCCTATACTTAACTTTCTTTTTCTGAAGTTTCCTGTGCTTGACTGAGACATTCTTCCCTTAAAATTCTTGGTTCACTCCATAGGTATGCGCTAGGTGGCTTTGATGGAGAGGAAATGGTTCCAAGTGTTGAAATGTTTGATCCACGACTTGGGGCATGGACAGTGGGGAAACCAATGAATCATCCTAGGGGGTATTCTGCTGCCGTGGTTGTCAATGAATCTATTTATATGGTTGGTGGAATTAAAGGTGGCGAGAACATTGTAGATACAGTAAGTAGATCAATCAATAAGCATCTAGTCTTTTGGAGTCACATTCAGAACTAGCCTCATAATTATACTTTATGACATATATATATATATATATATATATATATTGTATATTACAGGTTGAGAATTATAAGGAAGGTCGGGGATGGCAGGAAACTTCCACAGTGGCAGCTGTCAAAAGGTGTTTCTTGTCAGCTATTGCCTGCAATCATGAGTGATAGAAGGTTGTTCAGTGGTCATGTAGATGCTCTTCATAGCCACAATTTTTGTAAAGTCATAGGATAAAGATGTATATTTACGTGACTTCGAATGCTTCTTATTGGCGTTGATTTTGGTTTTACTTCAGTGCCATTAGGGTTAGTTTCATAGAACCAATGCCAATTCTGTTGATGTGTTTGTCTGTTGATATAAAGCTGTGCAGGGTTGTTTTTGCTGATTTTTTTATGTGCATAAAAGATTTAGGACCATGTGAAAGAATTTATAGAGATTATGAATTGTTTGACCCTCATGAATTTTTTTTTTATTTCAATAATTTTTTCTATAAATTATCAAAAAATGTATTTTTAATTTATTTTAATAAGTTTGATGATTAAATTTTATACCATAAACCTTTATGTAATAATAGCTTATTGGATAAGCATTTAATTAAATTGTTCATGTTGTGTATGAATTGTCTGGTTATTCCTACAGGTGGAACCCTTTCATTTTTAATCAACTTAAATGTGAAGTTTAGTGTTTGAAATTTATAATGACGATAACAATAACAATAATCACTACTCGGATGCTAAAAGTTAACTAGTTAAATGCCAAGTCATTCTACTTGCAGAATCAATCAGGATGAGAGTTGTATGAACCTAAATTCTGCAGTTAATGTGGCGCAGTGGCGGTAGCATACTACTCTAATATAAACTCTGCCTGAATATTTACTGAATAAACCATATAAATATTTGTAATATTCATTAAAAAATTCTAATAATGTTACCTTATTGAACATTCTTAGATGTGTGGCCTTTCAAAGCTGCTATGCATGTCATGGAGCTAGATGCAAACTCGCCTGTTGGCCACAGGCTTAGCCCTCAAAGGATTTTATTAATAACTATACTCATCTTCCTTGGTTGGGTACATGGTGAAAAGAAGAAAATACAGACATTGAAAGTCCAGCCGGTTACTGTGTCACTGAAATAATGACCTTACACAGGACACTTTTTCTCTCTATATTTCACGTTATTTTTAAACTATCAACTTCTATTTTACTGCTACAACTAAGAGAAACTTCATCGGTGTTCACCATGAGTTATTTTATAATTAATACATGAATTTCATTTTGTCTTTTAGAAATGATTACTTAGGGGTGTACATGGAATGAGATTAGGATGGATTTATCTTTGTTTTTACCCGACCCAATATTTTTTATTATCATTTCTTTGAACTTAAATTTGACTCAATTAAAATCTGGAAATATTGAAAAAAGATCAGGTCAAGCTAATTTATAGACAAAGTTATGATAATCTAAACATTATGTATAACTAAATCATTGAATTTATGAATTATAAAACTAAAATTAAGTCATATTTTATGGCATATATTTCAAAATAAATAACATAAATATGATATCATGCTATGTAAAATGTTATCTATTAAATCTTGTAGGTCATTACTAATGTATAATTACTTAGAAGAGTAATTTTCAAGAATAGAAGACATTGGGCTTAGTTGGGACAATTCAAAATATAACCTGAAATCTTCATCAAAACATATTGAATATTGAAATTAAACTTTGACTGAGACGAAATGGATCATGAACATCTCTAGATTGCTTGCGAAAGTAAGCGGTTGTTCATATTTCAAAGCCACATTATACAATTTTAGTGGAGTATCCAGCGAGCAAAGATTTCTTGTTTAAAAAAAAAAAGGTAGTTTAAGTTTTAGGCAATAAAGTTGGTCTAATAATAAAACTAAGTCAGGTACATTTTTAGAGCTTGTGTTTGGAACTTTTGAATATAGAGAATAAAGGTCACAACTTTTGGATGTGCATTTGAAATGCTTTGCATTTTGCCAGCTTAATTCTGCACGCTACAACGAAGAAGGAAAGACGATCAAAGGCCGCAGAAATATACGTTTAGTTTTTTTTTTTTTTTTTTTTAAAATGTTTTAATTTTTATAAAAATTTGTTTTTACATTTTAATCCTTTTCGTTATAATACTATTAATAATGTTACAATGATAAAAATTAAAATATAACAAAATACTTATATAAAGATTAAAATATAAGTTTTTTTAATTATAGAGATTAATTTATAAGTAAGTGTTAACCGTAAAGATCAAATATGTACTTTAATTAAAAAAAATTGAACTTATTTAAAAAAAATTGAAATGAGGTATCAAATGAAAAAAAAATCATAAAATTTTAAGATTATGTACATTCGTGGATGTAATTCTTATTTATTCGGTGAATAAGTATATCTTCAATTGAAAAGATCATAATTATAATAATAATAAAAAAAAATACTATATGAGGTTTACATATTTTTAAAAAATTATTATTAATGAAAAAAAGATACATATACTTAAATATGTTTTTTCATAGATAAAAGATCTAATTGATAAAAAAATATCATAAGTATTAATTAACAAAATTTTGAGTCAACAGAGTAATAAATGATGACTTATACCATGATAGAAAAAAAAAAACTTGACAATCAATTCATATAATAAAGTTGGCCATCTAAAATTTTGAGCAACAATCCAGTTTTTATTTTAAAAATAATAAATATTTTCTTTCTTATAAAGAAAAAAGTCCATTTCTTCAAGATTCTATAAAAAATGAGATATCATACAAGAAAGTATCATATATAAATTGAAAAAGTTATATATCATAAAATTATAATAATAATATTAATGTTAATACTTTATTTATTTCTCTAAAAGTAGAAGAAAAGCTAATAAAATAAAATTCTTTAGTAGTAAAAAATTAAGCATGTTTTGAAGAAAGATTAAATTATAATATCGGTCTTAATGCAACTAAGTTTAGTGTCTGTATTGTTTTCAAAATTATAATTTATTAAAGTACATATTTAATCCATTGACAATTATTCAAAATTAATTCTCATATTTAAAGAAATTATATTTTAATCCTTATAGAACTGTTGTGCTGCATTTTAGTCTCTTGTATTGTTTATGATATTATAACAGCAAATACTAAAATGTATAAAAACATTTTTATAAGAACTAAACTATAATTATTATTTTTTTACTTCCAAACTAAATTTATATTTTAACCCTAACAAATATTAGTGTACAGACAATGCTCAGTAATGCTGCAAAATATCGACCCAACAGAATATTGCATAAAAAGGTAAACGGGTTTCACTAAACTATCGTTGTTACCTCTTAAACACTAATAATAGATAATTTCAAAGTCGGGCTCAAGTTTTATGAAAACAGAATGATGCCAGCTAGTTAGCAATTATAATAATCAACACATTAACAGACTTCATCTTAATCAATCATAGAGTTTTAAGCACTTCAATTTCTACTTTGTCCATTAAAACTGATCAAGATCATTATGTATATGAATATAATATCACATCGTTCACGTTTTAAAGATCAAACGTACTACTTATAGGGAAAGCCCGTTTAGACTTAATTAGTTCAAAAGATCAATAGTAATGCATTCTCCAACACTTTTTCAAACATACTCATCACAATAAGCTAAAATTTATTATAAATCAAAAAGTTACAAGAGTCTCATTTCCAATTTAATGAAATTACTCATAAACTTTTAATAAATTTAAATCAATAATAAAGCATGTTAATATATATATATATTGAAAAAATACACTGCGAACACTCCACAAATAGTTATAGCCATCACAAGATGGTTATGATCAAAGAAACCCAAGGAAATATCGACGTATTACTTGTGTTCAAATATAGAATTTCGTCCAAGATATCCGAAGTTCCAATCTGGGATTTTTGCAAATTAACTCGTGGCATTATTTATAGTGGCCCATTTTTTATAAGCTTATGAATAAGTCTGTAAAAAAAATAATATAAAAAATAAATAATTTTTTAATAAATTAAAAATAACTTAACTTTTTAAATCTTTTTAAGTTTTAGAGTAATTAAATAAGATTAACTTGTTAAAAATAGGTAAGTATAAGTTAATTTTAACTTATAAAAGAGTTTTATTCATTTTTTATATTATTTTTTTTACATGAACTTATTCACAAGTTCTTAAACTGGTAAATGTAAATCACTTGGAAATGCATAGGTATTTAAAGAGCAGTAGTTTTCACTTGCACAACTAAACTAGAAAAGAAAATTAATCTTTATTACCCTTTGAAAGATAAACTTGTTTTTCTTTACAAAGAAGTACTAGTTCATGTTTTGGTCCCCCAAACCTTTGGACTGGACTAAAATTTTCAAAGAAACATTCTAAACCAATACAAACCTTTAATGTAAGAGAATTAACTTTTGATGTTCTGTAAAACGGCACTATAATAGTAAAATTTCTTACCTCTCCAGAGCCTTCAAAACGATCCAAATCTAGAAAGACATATTGTATGAAACCGTCATCCATAGTCACCCTGAGCCACAACCTACTCTCACTCAAAATATTATGTAGAGTGATCTCACATGGTATGCCAACAGGTAGTCCTGAAACAAAGGGAAGAGAATGCTCAGAGTTGTTACTGGGAATATTTAGTTCTGCCTTTATATGTTTGATTGTTCCACGAAACATAAACTGCTTGAGAGAGAAGAACTTGAGACATGAATCAAACTGAAGTGGACTGATGGAAGCTCCATTGATGGAGGTGCTACTTTCATGTAATAATTTCCCAAGTTCAACTATGAATTTGGGTGGCAACGCTGATCTTTCTTTAAGGATAGATTCATAACGTAAATAGATAGCAGTCAACCTCTTGAATGTAAGAGTTACACAGTAGATTTCATCTTTAAATAACCTGAGGGCATAAGCCACCAAGATTAGCTCCAGGACATTCAATTCCTCTTCTGCAGAAAAACCTTTAAACCTACTTATCAATTCTTTAACCCTCCTATCAAGCTTTCCCATTTTCAATTTCAATTCTCCGATTCCATGAGAACACCTTTTAGTTGGCGGCAAGGGATCCCATACTTCCACAAGTAGCTCTATTATCCGGAGATACAGTAAAGTAAACGCGGAAGCATCGCCAGATCCCAAAGAATCAAATTTCAGAGTGGCCAACACCTTCAAACACCTGCATCATTGACATCAGCACCCAAGGGAAGAAATGTTTAGAAACAAAAAGCTACTATTAGATGAATACATACTAAATTAAAGCAATCAAAATATAAGAAAATGTATTTAAGTATATTATATGCTTACAGGACATCTTAAATTTCAACTCCTAAAACCAAAGATAGACAACATCAACAAGCCAGAATCCCCATACTATGCATGTAATGTAAATTCATTACACAAATGCACATCAATATGCCAAAATCAAGTTATTTTAAGCAGAGTCTGTATACGGATCTGGGATTATTTGCAAACAACATACACATTATACAAATACTGGAAGATGCAAATTGCACCAAATGCCAAGGCATCAATGTTACTGAAGTTATACTACAGTTTATTACCTCAAGGACTTCAGCACTTCATTTGTATAACCTGACTGTATCCTTGACCACATATAAGGGGGCTTTGCAAGGACGCAATTTGAGAAGTTTATAATTTCATTAAACACTGACTGCTGTTGTTCTACCTTATAATTGGCCACATCTTTTGGTTCCCTTGTTATATGGGAGTCAATTTCGGACTCGATCACCTCATTGCTAGCAAAATTTGGAGCATCACCTTTCAATAAAGGCAACTGTTGCTCCCCTTCTTTGAGGTTAATATTTGTGGCAGAATACCCCACAGATCTACTTTTCTCACACAGGTAGGCCAAAAGGGCATCCCTATCCATGATATCACTAAAAGCATTATAGATTCTACCAAGGAATGTAACTGCATAAGAAAACATTACTGGTGGTATACTGCCTACATCAGCATTCAAGAGTGGAGCAGATATAGAAAGGATTAAAAGTGCAGCTATCCTTGCACTATTAAATTCCACGTTTCCTTCAAAAGCTGCTTCTACCTGTGAAAAGCAAAATCAAAATGTAATCAGTGCTACTCCTTCAAAGAAATATACATATATTTGTCTCAGTGACATGCAAAATATGCCAAATGTTCAAGAAGATATTGCATATGGTTATGCAATAATCCTAATGAGCGCACCTCTTCAAAAGTTTCCTTGATAATCAAGCCTACAAATTTCTTGTGATTTCGGCCCAGATGAGAAAAAGTAGAAAGTACATCATCTTCATCCTGGAAACATGCTAGTTAAAAGTTAAACATATGGATGAAATAACAGTTAAAAAAGTGCCAAAAAATGGTTTTGTTGAGTATCTTGGCTCTGTTTTTCAAAAGATAACACGATTAAGAAGCATGTAATCGATAAAGCATAGGCAATATTTTGGATGGAATGAGGAAGGGATATGCTCCATAATTTTCCTGTCACTTCCTTTGTTTTGAAAAAGCCAATGATCACATCTCAATTATGCAATGGGATCATTCCCAGTTTCACTATTGCTCTTTCAATAAGTTAGAGAAAGCAAGTGCTTTGAAGGACCATGAAACATTCTTTTGTTCACAGCTAGTTTTGAATGCTGGATGATAACTTTAGTGAATAATTCATCTTTGCTGTTGTGAACCTAGATTTGACTTAAATCAATTCCATAAGCCCATTCATCTTATCTAATTCTGCTATGCACATCTATGGCTACTGGTAATACTTTTGAAGCCACAACGAAAGTTTAAACCATGGTGAATTATTGAGAGGCATGAATGCAGTAAGGATAAGAATGTCCCGTAAAAGGGTGAAAAATACTTGTAAATAAGGATATTCTACCTAAAGGACAAGTAGCTAAAATTGAGAGCATGTAATACTGCCCAAAGCACAACTATGAAAGAAGAGATGTGACGATGATGATAATGCAAATTATCATTTATTTATTTAACAACAAAAAATTGATAAGCTAAAATGGAAAAAAAAAAAGATTAAAAGATAATTATTTGTAGTCAAGGATATAGTTTTTTATTGCATTTATTATGAAATAAAAATACATGTATATGTGTGTTAGGTTGAGTTTGGTAAGTCTCAAACCACATTTTGGGCAAAAGCTTGTCTCTACTAGCTTCTGATCAAACACACCAGTAGTCATCAAGGTCAAGTTTTTCCCCTCTATACTGCTTTTCAATTTAATTCAAGGATTCAGGCAGCCAAATGTCAGTGAACGGTACAATGGCAGGATGAGATGAGCATCAAGTTCGTGAGGTGAGTTTTCTAGGTAATGAGTAACATAATAATTATATATGAGAAAAACGGATTTTCAGAGGAGAATATCAAGAACAATAATATGGATGAGCTCAAAGAACATTATAGTTAAACCATCAAAATGGAAATGACCACACGAGTCAAATGGAATTTTCATAAATAATGCAATAACAACTTTATCTAATGAGGTTACATATTTTTGCAAATAAAACCTTTTTGCACCTTTTGAAAAACCAAAATAGATCGCACATAGCCATTTGAGAAAATGAGAGAGACAAGTGGAACATAGCACAAAGCAAACCTGTGGATAACTTTCTATATTTTCCAGAAGTCTGTCAATAGATGATTTGAACAATTCCAGATCTTTTAGCTTCACTACTTTAAGTAATTTCCTTTCAGTATATCTTACATCCCAATTGTTGTTTGCAAGAGTAAGAAGAAACTGCAAATAAAATGAAGCATAAGATTAATATTAATAATTAATTGCAAAATAGATAAGAATTCCACTCATAAAAGCACACTCAATATCCATATAGCCAGTCTCAAGAAAATCCCCACAACCTATTTATGATGTTCACTAGGACTTGCTAATTAAAGATTTTATCTGCTGAAAATCAAGGACCATCCAAGTCATTTTTAGTTAAAGATTTATTGTTTCTAAAAGAGATAAAATATACAAGAGTGTGTTAGGCCCAATGAGGGAATTCAGGACCAGGTTATTGATGAGCCGAGGAAGCCCAAAGTATGGAAAGTATATACTAGAAAGAGGAATAATAATTAGTAATATGAGTGGCCCAGTTAGTAGATTAGAGGAATGTATAAATAGCAAGTTAGTATACATTGTAAGGGGGTTATGAATATTCTTGATTAGTTGGAGGGAATTATTTCTCTTTCGGAGCTATAGCTCTAGGGAACTCTTGTAGTTCTATTTCTGTTTCTCTGTTCATAATCAATAAGAACAATTCATTCTTTCTTCCAATTCATGTTCTTGAATCCTATCAATTGGTCCAACCTGCCGGATACAAAAAAATTGCACCATGAGTATGAGAACAAATGAGATATTAGATGATTGGAAAAATCTATCGATGATTTACGGGCCAATAGTCAAAAGCATAGTGAGAGACAAGAATTGTTTGCAAAAACGATGAAGGGGATGCAAGAGTCAATGGATGGGGTACAAGCTTCGCAAAACTCCTTACACGTCATGACGCAAGCCTTGTTGCGTGCGGTTAAGAAATTGATGAGACATAACGTTGATGAGTTTCACGAGGATGAGGGATCATTGCATATGGACAATGATATTGATGGCGACAATGGGTTTTGTTCTTCCGTCAAGAAAGTGGAGTTACCGCAGTTCGACAGTGTGGATCTTGGGGGTTGGATCTGTCAAGTGGAGACGTATTTTGAAGTACAAGGGACTTCCGAGGCTACAAAAATCAAATTGGCCAAGATTTGAATGCAGGGAATTACAATCCATTGGTTCAATTTGTGGAGGGAAGAAGATATTCCCAATTGGGAAAATCTTAAGCAAGCCCTGATTGTGAGATTTGGAGGGGATCGTCTTAGTAATCCTTTCGAAGAGCCGAAACAAGAGGGCACGGTAGAAGAATTCATTCAACAATTCAAGTTATTGGCGTCGCAAGTTCCCAAATTACCCCAAATTCAGTTTCTAGGTTATTTTGTGGGGGGCTTGAAAGAGGACATTCGACTCAGGGTTCGTACTTTGGATCCAACAAGGAAGCAGGCCATGAAGTTGGCTAGGGGGTATGAAGCAAGTAAAGTCCAGGGATGCTATGACGTCGCGGGGTAAATCTTCCACAGGGAACAGTTTCGGTGGCTCAGGATTTCGATGAGACTCTTTTTCCGCATTTTTTCACGGGAGTTCTTGTTCGGTGGTGGCTTCCGTTACCTAGGGACCCAAAGAGCCTTCGTTCGGGGCGTCTTCAAGTGCGGCATCAACGACGCAATATGGGGTTGCTCGCACTGGTGTAGATAATCGTTTTGGAGAAAATCATAGTAGAGGGGTTCGACATCTTTCGCATGATACAATGCTTGAACATAGCAGATTAGGCCTCTATTTTAAGTGTGGGGAAAAGTTTGGTCCGCACCATCAGTTTAGAGACAAGTCCCTACGTTTGACTATTATGGCTGAGGATGAAGAGGTCCAAGAGGAGTTTTTTTTGGAGCCTTTGGAAGTTGATGATTCTGAAGAAGATACCAAGGAGCTGGAATGCAAGGTGATGGGATTTTTGGGCCTTTCTAGTTCTAGTTAAGAGGTTGCCAAAGTGATGAAGTTGAACGGGCTGTTAGGAGGGGTGTCAGTAGTAATTTTGGTGGATAGTGGATCTAGTGCCAATTTTGTAGCCCCTCAAGTGGTACAAGCATTAGGCCTAGAAATTTTGGAGGAAACGAAACTACAAGTGGTGCAAGCAATGGACATGTAGTGTTTATGAAAGGATTATGTTCCAATGTTCCTATTCAAGTGGCTAAAGTTCGAATGCTCATGGATGTCCGTGTTAGATTTAGGGGGCCTTGATGTCATTTGGGTATTTCTTGGCTCAAGACATTGGGCAAAGTCGTGGTCGATTGGAGTGAAATGAGCATGTCTTTCTCTTGGGGAGACACGGTTGTTGAGTTGCGTGGTGTCAGGTTAAAGAAGTCAAGCAATAGGAGAGGGTTGGCTGCAAAGAACATTGTACCCTTGAACAATTTAATTGACACGGATGGCTTGTCAATTGAGGGAATTTCGTGGAACAAGACAGATCAGTGGGGGTTGAATTTTAAGGCTGATATATCTCCTTCGCAGCAAATAGAGTTGGGTGTACTTCTTGATCAGTACAAGGAGGTTTTTGAGGAGCTTAAGGGTCTTCCTCCCGCTCGTTCCACAATACATGCAATCAACCTTAAAGAAGGGTCAGAAGCAGTAAATGTTCGTCCCTACAAATACCCTCATCATCATAAAAACGAGATTGGAAAACAGGTGCAAAATTTATTGTCTCAAGGAATTATTCGCCATAGTACCAGTTCTTTTTCCAGTCCTGTGATTCTTGTGAAAAAGAAGGACAACTCATGGCGTATGTGTGTGGACTACCGGGCCTAACTCCATAACTATTTCAGATAAATTCCCTATTCTAGTAGTAGAGGAATTATTGGATGAATTGTTTGGTTCCAATTTCTTTTCTAAATTGGACTTAAAATCTGGATAACATCAAATTCGGATGCACACAGACGATATTTGTAAAATGGCGTTTAGGACTCATGAGGGACATTATGAGTACCTAGTTATGTCATTTGGTCTTATGAATGCTCCTTCCACATTTTAGTCCACTATAAATCCTCTATTTAGGCCGTTTTTACGCAAGTTTATAGTGGTTTTTTTTTTTTTATGATATACTTGTCTATAGGAGCGATTGGTCCTTACACATGAAGCACTTGAGTTGTGTATTGCAAATTTTAGCAGCCAATCAGTTTTATGCTAACAAAGGGAAATGTTGTTTTGGTCAAAAGCAGATTGAGCATCTTAGCCACGTTATTTCCGCAGATGGTGTTCAGGTCAATCAAAGTAAGGTGCGTAGTGTGTTGGACTGGCCCCAGCCTAAGGGTGTGAAGGGTGTAAGTGGTTTCTTTGGGTTAACTGGGTATTATCGTCGTTTTATCTAAGGATATGGGAAATTGGCCAAACCATTAACGGAACTCACCAAGGAGGATAGTTTCAAGTGGAATCCTTCAGCTGCCCAAGCTTTTGCTGCATTAAAGCAAGCATTGGTTACTGCTCCAGTACTCACATTGCTCAACTTCAATGAACAGTTTGCTATTGAGTGCAATGCATCTGGAACTGAAATTGGTGTGATACTTATGCAGCACGGTAAGCCTATTGCCTATTTTATAGAGCTTTATCTGCTGGTCAGTTAGCCAAATCAGTGTACGAGAAAGAATTGATGGCGATAGTTCTCACAATTCAACATAGGAGACATTATCTCTTGGGACAAAAATTCACTGTTTTTAATGATCAATGCAGTTTGAAACATCTGCTACAACAATGGGTAGCTTCTGCAGATCAGCAAAGTTGGATTTCAAAGCTGTTGCGGTATCAGTTCGATGTTTTATACAGGCCGGGGTCCTCAAACAAGGCTGCAGACACGTTATCTCGTCAAGGAAGTGAAGAGGAGCAACTTCACTCATTACTTTCCTTTCCACATTTGGATCAGCTTTCTTTTATTCAGAAGGAAGTGTTGGCAGATTCTTTTTTAAGTCAAGTAATTTCGGATTTACGAAAGAATCCGAATTCTCGATCTAGGTATACGTTCAAGGGTGAGGTTTTATATTACCACAACAGATTGGTATTGTTTGCTAATTCTTTTCTTATCCCTGACTTGTTACATGAGTTCCATGCCTATGCTACGAGGGGGCATTCTGGGTTGATTTGTACCTACCGACGTTTGGTTGGAAATGTTTATTGGGTGAGCATGAAGAAAAAAGTCAAACTTTTTTATCCAGAGCTGTGATATTTGCCAGCGCAGTAAGTCCGAGGCTCTTTCTCCCATGGGTTTGTTGCAGCCGTTGCCCATTCATTCTCAAATATGGGACAAAATTTCTATGAATTTTATTGTAGGGCTTCCCAAGTCCAAAGGGTTTGATGCTTTATTTGTCATGGTTGATAGGCTCTCTAAATATGCGCATTTTATCCCTCTTAAGCACCCTTATTTGGCAAAACAAATTGCTGAGATTTTTGCCCGCAAAATTATTCGTTTGCATGGGATTCCATCCTCCATTTTGAGTAATCGTGATCCGGTCTTCATGAGTCACTTTTGGCAAGAAATATTTTTGCTTCAAGGCACTAAAGTACGCCTTAGTACTGCTTATCACCCTCAGTCTGATGGGCAAATAGAGGTGGTAAACCGTTGTCTTGAGTAGTATTTACGGTGTTTTGCTGCTGATCATCCGCGTAACTGGTCCATGTGGGTTTCTTGGGCAGAATTGTGGTATAATACCACATATCATGTGTCCATTGGAACATTTCTATTTGAGGCTGTCTATGGTCGTAGCCCTCCTTCTATTCCGAAACTGGTGGTTGGAGAAATTTGTGTTGAGGCTGTTGCTCGTGAGTTGCAAGACCGCGATGAGGCTTTGAAGCAGCTCAAGCAACAGTTGTTACGTGCTTAGGAGGCTATGAAGAAATTTACTAATAAACGTCGCCATCATGTGGAGTTTCTGGAGGGTGATTGGGTTTTCTTGCAATTGCGTCCTCATTGTCAACACTCTGTTGCTTCCCGTATCCATCAGAAATTGGCTCCACTGTTTTATGATCCTTATCAGATTTTGGGTCGTGTTGGCTCTATTGCTTATCGTTTGTAGCTCCCTGTTTCTTTCAAGATTCATCCAGTATTCCATGTTTCGCAACTTAAGCGTGCTTTTGGGCAATATCAATCCTCTACGGAGTTACCTGCTAATTTGAAAACTGAGGAAATTGCAGATCCTGCTCTGGTGCTGGCTAGTCGTTGGGTTTCTGCTGAGGGAAAGCACATGAAACAATTTTTGATACAGTGGAAGGGCTGTTCTGCTTCTGAGGCAACTTGGGAGGATGTGTTTGTCCTTCGCCATCAGTTTCCCTCTTTCTGCCTTGAGGACAAGGCTGCCACTTCAGGTGGTGGTATTGTTAGGCCCAGTGAGGGAATTCAGGACCAGGTTATTGATGAGTCGAGGAAGCCCAAAGTATGGAAAGTATATACTAGGAAGAGGAATAATAATAAGTAGTAATATGAGTGGCCCAGTTAGTAGATTAGAGGAATGTATAAATAGCAAGTTAGTTTACATTGTAAGGGGGTTATGAATATTCTTGGTTAGTTGGAGGGAATTATTTCTCTTTCGGAGCTATAGCTCTGGGGAACTCTTGTAGTTCTATTTCTATTTCTCTGTTCATAATCAATAAGAACAATTCATTCTTTCTTCCAACTCTTGTTCTTGAATCCTATCAGAGTGCCTGGTATTTGATTGCTTAGCAGTAAGAAAATCTATTCTTTCTATGTTTAATTTGATATTCAAGCAGATGTAAAAACACTTATTCGCTTTGTTTAGTATACCTCAAATTGGTAACCCAACCAATCTCAGAAACCATGCCTTTTTGGCTTCAATCAAGAACAACTTTTCCATGCACCCCACTAGTCAATCTTCATTTTCCATGAGCAATTTTTCAACCCTCGTGACCTAGTTCATCTACCAGGAAAATAACTACACCAGCATAACTCTTTCACCATAAAACCTCCAAATAAAAAGACAAGGGATTTGGTGGAAGAGAAAGAAAAATTAAGTACAACTTCTGAGTATGAGAAAGTAAAAAACATACAGATTTTAATCATTAAATCTCTTTACAGCAGCAGAAAGGAGGTTCCATAATTTGTCCAACATGAGATGCATCTTGCAGTTTCAAATGAAGGAAAAAATTGTAGGCAGTAGAATGTATGCTGAAAGAGCAAAACGTTTAATGAAGGATATAAGCATACCATGCACAAGTGCTTTTCATGAAGCTTTAAACAGCCATTAATTGCCATATGATGCATGGTTTCTAAAGCTTGTAACCGAACCACCACTGAGTCATCATTCAACGCATCCACCAACAAGTCTAAGGCTTCACGAGCAAACTCAACAGATAGGCTTGTCAGTGTGCATATGGACTGGCATGCAGACTTCCGGACCTTCAGGTTGCAGTCATTATTGTCATATGTATAATCACACAAGGAATAAGCCCTTTAACTATACAAGATAGTTGCTGTCAATTTTTATATGAACCACAGCAAACAAGGAGCTATATATGACTCCGGGATATTCAAATAAGTTACCTCAAAGAACTCATCCTCAAGTCCATGAACTAGTGCACCAGCAACATTAGTTGCCAACATGTCAAACTGTTCAGATGTGCCCTGACCCTGAGTTTCCTTTCGCTTTCCAACCGCTAAAACTCTCTTTGATAAGCTTTGCAAAAGAAAATCCTCAGATACCATTTCCATTTTTCCTAGGCCATTAAAGACTTCAACCCTGACCTTCATGCTCATATCTCTTGCCATAGAGCATAGCTACATGCACGTGCAGTGAACATGTTATATGATACTCGGGGGCCAGCCAACAACATTCAGAAATGCTAGAAAACTCAAAATAGATATTTACACCCAAAAATTCAAGATAGAGAATCCATCAAACACTGTGCAACCCACAGTATATAATAAGAGTATACCTTGGCAAATACCTCATTGGACCAATAGGCCTTGGTGTCTGAGTTAGAAGCTGCTAACATTAGACCCCATGAAGCTACCTGAAATATAACAGCTCAAATCATTCAGAGAATCGCCACCATCAACTAGCTCAAATCATTCGGCATTGAATGAACTCAATAAAGCGCACTATTTCGGGTGACACCAACAGCGAGACGTCTCATTTCTAATCTATCCGCAACATAATATCAAGCAATAATAAATTAAATTTTCTAACCTAACAATTATAGTATTTAGTCCATGAATTGAATTAATTAAATTCTTTAATTTTAATTAAACTATTACTATTAAATAGATTATTATTGTTATTATTATTATTATTATTATGACGGTAAAGTGGATGAGTGAATAATGAAAATGACAAAATATAAAATGATAATATTTAAGAAGATATTAGAGTATCACTTGTAATAAAAAAAAAAATTGATTAAAATTTATTAAAAGTGATTTGGTCATATACAAAGAAGATATTAGAAGGATCAATAACCTTAAAAAAATTATTAAAAATCTTTTAAAAAATTATTAAAAACGATATTTTGGTTGACAAGGTTTCTGAAAATTTTGTTTCTTGACGAGTTCAATATGTGATTTGTGTACCTTACTAGATAAGACTTAATTGTGATATAATGCCACATGGTTTGGAAAACGGTGATACGAAAAACAAATGACAGAATAACTAAAATAAGTTGAAAATATCTGTTTATTCTATTATTTTAAAAATAAATTGAGTCTAAAAAGCGTCTTAAAAAATATGTTTAAATAACGTGTTAATAGCATTAAACTACTAATAAATAATGCAAACATTTTGTAAAATAAAATCAGAATCTTGTAATATGAAGTACCAAATTTCAAACTTATTCCGAAGAGAGCGAGAAGAAGACTGTGATTGTGACAGTTGAAATTTGAACAGAAGTAACTTACAACGCGAACCGCAGAGAACCGGACGCAATCGTGCATATCACGAAGAAGCTGAAGAGCGCGTCGATAACACGCTTCCACCAAGTTAAGGTCGTGGAACTCTCCACGCTGGCTCAAGTCAACGAGACCTTCCAATGAAGCCGCTCTCACGTAAGGGTAAGGGTCCTTCGTCAGCCCCAACAACACCGCCAGCAACAAAGAGGGTCGGATCCGGAACCGCGAACCCGCATTCCTCAGCATCCAAACCCTAGCGGGCACGGAGGCTCCAAAACACAGCGACACGAAGAGCGCGTCGTCGAGTTCGAGCCTCGATGCTTCCGAAAGAGAAGCAAGGGCCTCGACGGCGAGGCTGGTCGGGGACTCGGTGGCGGTGAGGAGTGAGTGGAGGGCGAGTTCGGAGAGAGAAGAGTGGTCTGTGGCGATTTCGGATAGGAGCTTGAGAGTGTGGTGATTGAGGGGGGAATGAGTTAGGGTTTCGAGGATTGAGGAAACGGTGCACTTCGGGGTTGAAGGGTTGATGAGGAGGGACCTCATGGAAGAGAGCGTGTGGAGAGAGAGAGGTTGTTGGGTTTGGTTCGGTTTGGGAGTATCGTCTTGTTGTGTGTCCATTGCCGGGAACTGACAGTGACGCCGTCCGAGGAAATAAAGAAGATGGTGGCGGCGGTGAAGATGCTAAAGCTTGTTTGTACATAATTTTCAAATTTCAGTAAACAATTCTTTTTAGTAAAATATTTGGACAAGCTTATATTTAATTATAAAACATTTACGTGCGGCAAAGATAGATAATAAAAAAACTATTTTTTAACTAAAGATAAGTTGTAAATGATTAAAAAATTAATTAATAATTGTTTTTATTGAAATATATAACATTTTAATTTTATCAATAATCAATGTAAAATTATAATAAAAGATAGAGAGAATAAAATAGTAAGAACGAGAAAATTTAATTTAATTTTACACATATTTTTAATATAAATAAAATATTTATTTATAAACTTAAATGTATAATAAAAAATTATATTTTTTTAATGAGAATTAAATAAAATAGTTATAAAATTATGCTATAAAAAATAAAAAAGAGTTATGAATATAAATATTCACTCTTATAATAATTTATAATAAATTATATTATATTTTATATTTTAATAAAATCATAAATAATATTATACAGGTTAAAAAATTATAAAACAGATTTTAGATCTATCCAATTGCTGAAAATTATAGAATCTAGAAAAACGTATGTAGTTTTTTGACTCATAATTGTTTCTGATACTGCAAAATTAATGGAGAGGAGTGTGTTTTCCCAAAAGCAGCTCTTGTTTCACTTTCACTAGGTAATGCTCAATGAAAACTATAAGGCTTCCATTGATATTACAAACTCAATTATACTGTGATATTGCTTTGGTTGAAAAGAAAGAAAGAAGTTTATAAAAATTAAGATTATTGAAAAATAATTTTTTGAAAACTGAAATAACGTATTAAATTTATATTCTTATATTCATAATAAAAAATATAATTATTATTAAATAAATTAATTAAAATATATTATAGAGGCATGACAATTATAGTAAGATTTACTAAAATGCTTAAATGTAAGGAGCTGATAAATCAATATGAAAATCATAAGATGACATTTGTAAGAATTTATAAAATATAAATTATTTTTAATTTATTTTTAAAATAATATAACTTATTAAAATATATTTATAAAGTTATTTTAACATATTTTATCATTAAATTTATGATATAATTTTTATATAAAATTAATTTATTCAATAAACATTTAATTTAATAATATTTTTAAATTTGTCAAAGCTAACAAAAAAATAAATTATTGTTATTTTTTTTCAATCTTTTAAAAAGAGAGTTTATAACTTATAATTATTTTACTATTTTGAACATGATCACATTTGTAAAACGAGTTCAACCCAACGAGTTGACCCTACTTAATCTGCCATTTTTTGTGAGGTAGGTTGAAAATTTTAAACTTATTTAACTCATTTCACTTTACTATAGGGCAAGTTGACATGTCGAGTCAATGTTTTCTTAAATTACAATAGAAATAATTGTTTATATATGCTAATAAAATTAATTTGATAAATACTAAAATTAGATTTTAATATTAATAAATTTAATTATTTAAATTAAATTTTAATTTTAATTTTATATACTTTTAATTTTTTACTATATATTGTTAATTGGGCCAACCTCAAACAACCCCCCCCTCCCAATTTTAATTGTCTACACTAATTAAAATAAATAAATACTTTTGTTAAAACTTAAGTGAGGAGCACACTCAAAAACATAATAAAAATGCATCATAAAAAAATAGAAATAAAATAATAATAAATTAAAATTTATTTTATTAATATGTAGTGTTCTAGTCACTAATCAATATTTATCTTAAAATAATAATGTTTCAGACATGAGATTACTCTGATGGATCATTTTCCAAAATTTTTCATGTAAAAGACGTTTCAAAATATTATTAGATTGTGTTTCTTCGTGCTACTTAAAATTTTAGAGAATTTAAAATTTTAAAAAAATTTAATTAATATTATTTAAATTCTTATTATTTAAAATATTTTAATTAGATAGAATAATTATTTTTTTTATTTCAAATATTTCTGTTTAGATAAATAATTAAATTACTTACATTCTTAAAAAAATTACTATTTAAAAAAATTAATTAGAAAAATAAAATTTAAATAATTGAAGTAATCATAAATAAATAAAAAATGAATGAAATACATAATACAAAAATAACTTTTAGTTATAACTCTTTTGTTAGGATTTAGAATTATTTGATTTTAATCTATTAAAATCTTTACTACAATTTTTAAATTTTTAAAATTAAATATCAAAACAAAAAAATGTAATTCATAAAATTGTAATTTTAAAAAAAAATATTCGCTTAATATATTTCATCTAAATACAACTCTTAAACTTAAGTGTTTTAATAGATTTTATACTTTTCATGAATAAGACATAGGATTTCAATCAAATATAGAGATAGAGTTCCAAACTAATTCCGAAGACTTTAAGAATTAGACATCAAAATTACTATCAGATTCTAACCCTGAGGAACTAGAGTAAACCTCAGTAACTTTCAAAGATACTACACATAAATAAAAATAGATCTCGATAGGTTGTAATCCAAGGAAAATTAAATGAAAATGTCAAGTGGGCATACACAGGATTCACACGACAAACCAAAGACAATATCCAGTGAGGTATCAAATATCAATAATTGAATCAACATTTGAATGATTTCAATGATTTACACTTGGAATCAATTCAGATATTCAAAAACTTCATAGAGTATTAAAGTTGAAATTTTAGAAACGAATAGTAAGTAGCCGTATCAAGAAGTCAAGCATTATAATCAAAACTTCTCAAAGTGATTCTAACTATAATATCCAAGTTGGATCCAGACCATAATTTGTAAATCTTCAAATCATAGATAATAGCTTACTTTGGATAAGTTTTTCAATGAATATTTATAAAAGTATAAAAATTAGTAAAAAAAATCAAATTTTTGTTATAAATTAAAATTAACTTATGCTTATCTAATTTTTTAAAATTTTCTTATTTTTGGTTATGCCTACGACTAAGTAACATTGGCTCTCTTATTTTAACTTTTTGCATGCATTCATGTCTACTTTGGCATAGCTTCCATGTCTCATTGTTGTTGTCCATCAAAACCACCCACCTTTAAAGTTAGGGAAATCATAATCCTATGGACATAGTTTATATGCTTAGCTTTACTATATACTCATCACAAGGAAACCTCACGTGGATTTCCTTTTTGAGAACATACTTTTGAACCCACGTGCCATTTATGTTAATTAGTATCTATTAATAATCACGTGCTTATTATGATTCATAAAAGAAAATTCAACATTTACCAACAGAGACGTGAAAAAGATGTACAATAACTAGTTATCAATGTGTATCACGTATTCACTTAAATGAAATCAATTGTATTTTTAGAAACACATAAAAGAATGTATGAATAATTTAATATAAAAATTATAATTAATAACATTAAAATAAATATCTATAATTATTCAAACACAAATCAAACTTAATTAACATTAGAAATAAATTGAAGAGCGATATTTCGAGTGGTCCATTGCACAAAAATAATCTATAATTAGATTTTTAAAAATTGACCCTCTGCAAAAGTTAGAATATATTCCCGTTTATGGGCTGCAATGTTTGGCCTACCCTTTTTCGTCAACTACTTTATTTTGAAGAAATAGAGAACGCGTTTAGTTTATGACGAGTTTCATTTCATATTTTCTTAAAAAATATATTATTCTTTGAATCACAAATTAAGTAATAAAGATTACATATGTAATTTATGAGTTTGTGACTTTTATTGCTCACACAGTAATTTTTATGAGTTAATTTACAGTAAAATTTATATTTCTATACATTTATTTCATAAAAAGCAGATAAAAACTCAAAAGGGAAAACTTTAGAATCCACTGTAGTTTTACTCTACTCAAATATGATTTTTTTCATTAAAAAATACTTGTAATATTGATTAAAAAAAAAGTTAACAAAAGATACAATTTACTTTTTATATGTGTTGTAGTGTCACCTTTCAATTTGTCACAAAACAAATTCAAGATTGGTTTGATCTATGGATATAATATTAGCACAAAGTCAAGAATTAATGTTTGATTTATGGATATAACTTTCTGAATGTTATAGTATTCAGAAAGAGGAGGTTAGTTACTATAAAGATGAAACAATATTCCTAGAATACTTGATGTATCTACTCAGAAAATAAAGTATATTTTTAAATCATATTATAACCATTTTGTTAGTTTGTTGTTATATTACTTTTTTCTAATCAAATTAGCTTTTAAAATTTAATAAGTCATCATATTCATTTCCATAAAAAAAAAATAAAGTTATAGCAAAAGTTAATAAATAACTATTTTGTATTTTGAAGAAATAATTCAGAGACAATAGCTTTTGGAAAATTATCCTAAAACACTAATTTGCTCTAAATGATTAGTTTACTCTGAAAAATAGCCAATGGGATTGAGCATGACGAGTGCAATGTGTACCAATGGGATGAAGTTCATGAAAATAACACTAATACACACCTTGGAAAGTAAACTCTTTGCAGTAACAGCAATACATTTGACTTTGAATTTAAGAAATCTTTATTGATAGAGACGATATGCATATAATTTTCGTTGTTGATGTTTAACAATTTGCTTTTGTTTTGAAATAAGAGATAGTCTTCTATGATCTTATTATATTTTAAATTGAATGATCAATTTTTAAGAAAAACGTTGAATATGACCCACAAAGAGAGGTGATTGCTATTCATATTGCAATTCCAACATCCACCACTATGCTTACAACAGGAGGAGTTGGCAAATCACCACTCCCATTCCCCATCAACAATAGCATCATTCATGTCGCTTTAGAATTCTAATGGTCAATGCCACACACTTTTAATCTAATACGCCATTGCTATGTATATTTCACTTATTGGAATATATATATATATATATATATATATATATATATATATATATATAATAGCTCCAGCCAATAGAGAAAAAGCTGATAACCTTATGGGTATGAACTTGCTGGTATTATATATATAATCAATAACTATTTCATTATTATATGCCAGTATGAAGTTACTGCACGTAATATAAATTAATTATTAACAATGTTTGATAAAATTTACTTTTTGATGTAAATATATATTCCTATTAACATCATAAAAAATAAAAATAATGAAATAACATTGTAGATTGCATAAATTTAGTATAATGATTAATATTTTTGCTACAATATAATAGAATATTTTTAACTTAATAACCAAAGCTATTATTTATTTTTTTTTTTTATCAAACATTCACTTTTAGCTCTATGTTTGCTCCAAAAAAACTAATAAATATTTTTCATTAAAAAATGTATAAATGATTAATTACTTTTGAAAAGATAATATTTAAAATATAAAATGTACCATATTATAATAAAAAATTCAGTATATATATTTTTTATTTTTTTCTTATGTAATATAAGAAATAATTAGTTAATCACTTTATATTTATTTTTTCTTTTAAATAATGTGTTTAATGCATCTTTATTTTACAGTTGTATTAACTACAGTCTTCAAGGACTTAAGGTTGATTTTAAACATGTAATCATGATAACTTTTTTTTTTATTGAAAAACTAATATTTATTATGTTTGTACATTCTCAATTTAACAAATATATTTCTTTTTTAATCAAAATATTTTTTTTTTAATTTTTTTATCTTCAGTCGAATTAAGAAGTTAGGTTAACATTTTTTTGGTCAGTGAATCTCATAACAATTTTGAGATGTAAATATTATATAATATATCAATAAATCTTTTAAATAAAATAATTAAGAAGCTTTAAATTTTATTTTTATTTCAATTTATATTATTTATTAATATATTTTTTTTTTAAATTTGCACAAAGTTAAAAAAAAAACTAGTTTATGTATATGAGAATAAACAATTAAAATTAATTTAAAGCATTTATAGATAGTACGATT